>NC_138550.1:144424528-145704706 GCF_964273705.1 Natrix helvetica
GGGTATTGAATATGCTAGTTGTGTCTGCTCTTTATTGTGATTTTTTAAATTCTTCAAGTGTATCTTAAGTATGTTTACATAATCAGTTTCCCAGTGAAGACATTCTTCACTTGACCAGATATCATTTTGTAAAAGGCTGCATGTTATTCCATTTTAAGAGCAGCTTTTGACACTGAAAAGAAATCAAGCTTTCCATAAATCATGCTATGATTCTTTCAAAATGATATTCATAACAATAGCAAAATTAGCCATTTGGCTAAGGCCAGACTTGCTTTGGGACAGTTTGGTGATATTTTTACAAATATGTGTCTCTTTCTCAGGAGTTCATATTCAACCAATTTTGAATAGTTTATATTGTTTTAAAAATGGTTTGAAGAACTGGATAGTTCCTCATTAAAAAGTGGGAGTTTGCAAAATTCATTTTTTCTTAGTCATTGTGGAATCTTTTTTTGCAAACAGGACTTTTCAATGCTTATAGCATTGCTTTGCCATGAATACTATTCCTGTGCAGAAGTCAGTATGCATGATACCTAATGAAACTAAAACTTATAAATGATCTATCTCTGCAGTCCACTGGAACTGGAAAATGTCATTTTTCTGATTATGTCCACCACTATCCTAAATTGTCTAATCCAGCTTTTAAGTTGAAATGTTCAGTTATGTGGATATTTTCATTTATTCTGGTTCCATTAGGATTTAATGCCTGTAGATGACATATTTTTCCTTGAACTTTAGAATATGTAATCCATTAAGATGAAAATGACATTTTTGTCACCTAAGAATGGGATATTCATAAAATGTGAAGATTTTAAGTAGTGAAAATGGGCAATGCTATAAAACTATTTCATTCATGTACTTAAGCTACCAAGTTACACAATGACAACAGTTTCCCACAATAGAGTTGTATCAGTATAGAAGGCAATCAATAAAAGTGTGCATCCACTTTTGCATTATTAATAATAGCCTTTATAACCAGATATACTTGATATCTTTTTATGACACAAACAGGGCAAGCCAGCTAAACATAGTGAAAGCCCATAAAATGTTTTCCAAGAAGTAATTTTAGTTGGTTATACAACTTTACTCAAATTTTAATATGTGATAAAAGAATCAATGCATATTTAATTTTTCTTTTAGGCTTTGCAGTACTAATCAGTATATTGGAGTGAGAAATGGGTGAAGTTGGATGAAAACATTCTGATTTTTTTAATATTAAAAAGTATATATTTACTAAAGATTTGAAGATTCCACATCTATACAGAAATGCCTTTTAAGCTTTGCTCTTTAATATTTTTTAAAATTACATACCTTTTCAGTTCCTTGCATGAATTCTAAGTTTCAGGTCAGTCTTCCAACTCTTCCAAATTCAAATTTAAATCACTTCCTGACATCAGGGGCAATAGGCTGCAGGTGTGAATTTATACAGAAGTTTATATTTTTCTTGGGAAGTCAGAGCCAACTTCATCTACAAAGCACCTGCCCCAAACTTGCTGTCAACGTGGCATAACAGGTTGGTTTGACATGTTTGTCTTGACTTTATGTCTTAAGAATCTGTTTTTTAAAGCAACAGTGAGAAAGAAAATGTTTTGGGTTAGATCTAAATCTAATTCTGTAACACACTTTGCTAAGTTTAAACATTGGAACATGGCATAAGTGGCATATACAATTCCTTTTTATAACAAAAGTGTTTTATTTGTGTAGATAATGTAATTTTTTTTAAAAAAGGTAATCTAGATAGGGTTGTAAATGCAGACATTTACGTAATTTTCAATTGAAAATGGATCATAATTACCTTCAGAGGGGGCAGGTGTTGCTAAGTGACTGGTTGTAAGTAAGAGTTCTTATTTGTGATCAATCAACCACTTTTTGCCTTCCTCCAGCAATGTTCTAGACATCTCTTGTGCCATTTCTTCTCTGATAGCTTATCAGTAAACCATGGTGCTCTCAAATCTCCATGCATAGAGTCCACACAGATGCAACTCAATCCAAGCCCCCATCACATGATCTTTCCAAGCCGAGACAAGAGCATCTTCTGGACTGTGTGCCAGAAATTCCCATATTTCCATGAATATTCCAAAACTTTGACATCAATGCAATTGAAGACATTTCCATAATCCATGAAGCACATACTGAGTTCTTTTGCATATTCTTTGACTTTTTCAATTATCCAGTGTGCATCAGCAATAATTGTAATATCCTTAGACAGCCCAAATCCGGCCTAGAGGTTATTACACTCTGAAGCAACATGCATGAAGGCGGAAAGTGCATTTGCCTGTAGTGTGTAGTATTCTGATGTAAGAACATGATCCAAGGTAAATATAGCATAGTGGTTTCATTCACTATCAGTTTAGATTGCACAGAACTAAATGTTCAAACACTGCACACACACACAAACAAAAAAAAACCCACAAGCAGTTAGCAAATAGGCAATGCTTTTGTCTTGGCTTCTGTAAACCATTTGCAATATAATTATAAATGGATTTATAGTTTAAAGAGTGTTATACTAGTCCTTAGTACTTTGAACAAAACTCTGGCCAGCACTCAGGATTTAAATTATGTTCTTGCTGCATAAGGAGAAGATAATATTCTCAAAGCAAAAACTGTACCAGTAGTTTCAAGATATATGATTATGCAAAGTGCAGGGTTTTTGATATATAATAAACGAAATAGAAGAAATGCCAATAACAAGTAAAATTATTTAGCTGTGCAGTATATGTCATTGCATATTTCTTTTAAAATAATGCTGTTCTTTTTACCATTTTGGAATTTTCTAGTCATAGGAGAAGATCTCTGTAAGGCACACACAATCTCATCCCAATTGTTGAAAATCTTACTGAGGTTTTGGACTAACTGTATGAAAACAGATGGAAACAGATTCTTAAGATGCCAAATTCTGCACCCAATTTCTTATTTCAACTTGTTTGTAAGGTTTGTAAGATTTTGTTGGTGTCAAGTCTACATGGTAGTTTCAAAATAATTAAGACATCACTTGGCAACCTCAAGGAAATTTAAGATTTAATAGAAGGAATTATTTCCTAACATTGGCATGCACAAAAATTGAATGTTGTTCAATTTAATATGATTCAAAAAAAGTATCTTTTTTTTGCATCCACTTGAATCTGGCAAATAAAATGTCTGAATTGCTCTTATTGCACCCGTCACTTTCCATCCAGGTACCCTGTTCAGAATTACTTGGAACCTGTTAGGGAAGGAAGGGTGGAATAATATATATTCAGGCATTCAAATACATTTCAATACCTTCAGACAGTTGTGACACGTTTGTGAGAGTATTTACAAATAATGTCATTCCTATTGGCTTAAGATTCCATGCAATTTGCACAGAGTCAAGATAGTAGAGGCTATGTCTTGCCATAAGAACAACTTTATTGTCACTTTGAATGTACACTAAGCGGCATACATTAAAATGAAATTTGATTGCATACAGTTCTCAAAGGGTCACCACCTCCAATATGAGTTGGATTTTGGCAATCTTGTGAGGCCTGAGGGAATGGATATGGTTTTCTAGGAATAAATCCTGACATCATTAGGTAGACCTATGCCCAACCAGGCCCCTCTGATTTTCTCAAGGGGGTAAGGAATTCAGGGGGATTGGAGAGATGAAAAATTCCTCTTTGATGGAGGATGAGGTGCCATCAACTTAAAAGAGGTCATGACAAAGATAGTCCGAACTAAAGACAACAATTTGGACTGAAACTTCCATTGGTAAGCAATGTGGTCTTTGAGTCATGCCAGATTTTATGGCCTTTTTCAGTGTGATTATTAAACAAGTCACTATGGTTGTTAATTGAATCACATGGTCATTAAGTAACTGCTTTTCCATTGACTTTGGTTGTAAGAAGCCAGCTAGAAAGGTCACAAATGGTGATAGTGTGAACCATCATAAATACATGCTGATTGCTAGGTGCTCCCAATTTTGATTGTATAACTGGAGGAACACTGCAATGGTTTAAGCATGAAGAATGGGTGTAAATCACTTTTATTCAGCACAGTTGTAACTTCAAACAGTTGCAAAATGAACGCTCACAAGTCAAGGACTACCTGTACTTTGTCTCTGAAAGAAACCATCTCTTGATCTACTTCCCTTTTGCAAAAAGATTCTGGAGAAGTTGACAGGATGTCAGATAAAGAAAATTCCAGATAAAGCAGATTATCTAGATCCATTCCAGTCAGATTCAGACCTGAACATGGATTTGAGATCATATTAATGACTCCTCTTGGCAGCCATTTGGATTGCCCTCAAAAACTGGAAGCAATCATTTTATGACTGGGTATTTTACAACTGGTACCCACTGGGGTAGAGCAGTAAAGCTTTGGTTGCCCTAATGTAGAATATCACAAAGCTTATATGTCTCCCCATGTTGATTAATGTCTAAATAAAACCACTAGGAGATCTTATATTTTGGTTTGTGTCCCGGTGTCATCAGAATGTCAATAATTCTTGATTTAACATTGCTACATCAGACTATGCCAAAAATGCTGCAGAAATTCCAGAATTTCCTAACCAGCTATGCTGGAATTGAAGAAGGGAAATCTGGGACATCTTAAAGCTGCCAAGGTTGAGAAACACTGTTCTGGTCAATGGAACTTATGAGAGACTGAATGAGACAAAACAATCTAAAACTGAATTCTAGCAAGACAGATTTTTTTTCAGAAACTTCTGTGCTCTCAATTCCAGTGACATTTATGGGTGGGACAATGAAAGAGCAGGATTTGGAGGTTCTTCTGGACTATGCTTCTGCTAGAGCAGTGGTTCTCAACCTGTGGGTCAGGACCCCTTTCACAGGGGTCGCCTAAGACCATCAGAAAACACATATTTTCAATGGTCTTAGGAACCGAGACACCAATTTTATGGTTGGGGGTCACCACAACATGTAGAACTGTATTAAAGGGTCACGGCATTGCGAAGGTTGAGAACCACTGTGCTAGAGAAAGAGGAGATCATAGCGAAGACAGCTTTTTCCCATCTTCAGCTTTAGATCAGTTATAAATCTTCCTGGACAGTTAGGTCCTGGCAACAATGACTCATACCTTCATTATCTTACAATTACAGTACTGCAACACACACGCACTACCTGGAGCTGTTTATGAAGATGACTCAGATGCCACAATTTATACAAACTGCAGAGATGAGGCCTATTATCCTATTGCACAGTATAATTTATGCTTCGGTACTTGTGCTAGTTATGTATATATTTCTGAGCCCAGTTCAAAACGCTGGTCATCTTCTATATATAAAAATGGGTGGGTGTGGGTGGGTGTTCCAGCATAACTCTGGAACAATTAAAACCAAACTTGGTACATAGATGATTTACTCTCTGGAAACAAATACTGTGGGGGTAAGACACCCCTAACACTCCTCGGAGTGTGTGTGTGTGTGTGTGTGTCGTTCCAGCATAAATCTGGAACACCTGAGCCGCTGAAATGAAAAGGAATGAATTATATCTATAGCAGTGATGGCGAACCTTTTTTGCCTCGGGTGCCAAAAGCACATACGTGCGCGCTATCACACGAACTCGAGTGCCCACCCACATAACTTAATGTCCCCCCTCACCTGTGTGGACTGTGCATTTTTGCACAAGGTTTCCTCGCCACTCCCTGCTCTGGCTGCTTCCCCTTGGATAACACCCAGTGAGGGGAGAAGTTGCTCTGCCACTAACAGCAGAGATTGGGGTGGGGGTGGGGGGATGCTCAAGTGTGCTCCTGTGTCAAAAAACCTTCCCTTATCATTCTCCTGTGTAAAGATTGGGCCCTTTTTACAATGGCAGGTGTGAGTCCAGTTGCTAAATTCTCCCCTTCTATTAAAGAGGATCCTGGGCGCTACAGTCAATAGACAAATGAGGAAGGGAGCTACTGGCACAGGGGAAAGAAAAGCGGCAAGATAAGAAGAAAAAGCAGCTTTTTTCCCTCAAGGTGGCTGCTCTGTTTCCCCCCCTCCCCCGTGCTAGCACAGAGGATCCTGCCTGGTCGCTGCAATCCAAAGGGAAATGAAGATCCTTTTTAGTAGCAGGGGGGAGGGGGGAACAGAGCAGCCAGCACGAGTAAAAGAAGCCTCTTTTCTTGCCGCTTGTCTTTCCCCCGTTCCGGCAGCTCTCTCCTCATTTCTGGTTTGCATTGGGCTGTTTTTCGCCCTTTGGAGGCTTCAGGGAATCCTCCAGAGATTTAAAAAAAACTATCAAAAATCAGCTGGCCAGCGGGTGCATGCGCACAGGGCAATGCCTCGCGTGCCCTCAGAAATGGCTCCGCGTGCCGCCTGTGGCACGCGTGCCATAGGTTCGCCATCACGGCCCTAAAACAACTTGATATTATGCCATATTTGTAGGTAACTAGCTGATAACTAGCGTTGTCCGAGTATTTATTTATGCTAATCCTGTATTAGACAGGAAAAGGAATGAATTATATCTGTTGTGTCAAGTCAAAATAATGCTGGAACACACAGAGATACACACACACACACGCACACACATGAACTTGAATCCAAAATTCACACGATCACTGTCAAAAGTACTGTGATTTGACACTAAACCATCCAGAACCATGAGATTGTCAATATACAAATAACTACAATAAATAAATTTTGGGAGACACGTTATAGGGGAAAAAATGGCCCCCATATGGTCTTTCTTTAGATGCTATAAGCATAGTGACTTAAAACCATGCTAAAATGGAGCTCAAACCAAGGATCTTTGATACACATAATCAATCTGATTAGAGCAGGATATAAGAAGAATCTGTTTAGGTGCAGAGATTTAGGAGAAATGACCAGATATGTAACTTAAGCCAGTTCCCAATGCTAATTATTATAGAATAGTATCATAAGCACATTTTAATGCATTTCACTGAGCATTTCCCAAGGAAAATAGACATAGCCTGTCTATTCACATCATACATATTTTATACAATGTGAATATTATAAGGATAAACTTACTATGTCCTTTCTTTTTATCTGACTTATGTTTTAGCTTACTAATTACCAATTAATGTCTTTGCATGAATGTATGAGATATTGCTCGGAAAGATCATTAAGATTATTTGATGTTTGCTATTCAAGGCTCTCAATGAAGAGAGCTTGCTTCATATAGGAACAAAACCATGGATGGGAATAAAGCTAAATTATTTCATATCATGGACACCCAACAGAAATACATTTGTGGAGTTCATTGCTTCATATGGAAAATGCTACTTTTTTTCCTAAATAAAGATGTGTTAATAGGCATTACATTCCAGATTAGAGCAGCTGATTTAGTATGATTTCTTTAGTTCTAGGTTGCTTCTCTCCTTGATTAGTTTCCACCCATTGCTTCTTGTCCTGCCCTCAGGTGCTTTGGAGAATAGCTTGACTCCCTCTTCTTTATGGCAACCCCTGAGATATTGAAACACTGCTATCATGTTTCCCCTAGTCCTTCTTTTCATCAGACTAGACATACCCAATTCCAGGAACTGTTCTTTATGTGTTTTAGCCTCCAGTCCTCTAATCATCTTTGTTGCTCTTCTCTGCACTCTTTCTAGAGTCTCCACATCTTTTCTACATCGTGATGACCAAAACTGAATGCAGTATTCCAGCCTTACCAAGGCATTATAAAGTGGTATTAATACTTCACATGATTTTGATTCTATCCCTCTGGTATGGTTTAGTGCAGTTTTATTCCCCAACTAGTTGACTATCAGAGTATAGACTACAAACTTATGTCATCTCAAACGTATGACTATAATTGGGATCAAAATTTTGGCAAGGCAGTTGTTGACTGAGTCATGCCTGATTTTATAACCTTTTTGTCACAGTGGTTAAGCAAATCATTACATTTGTTAAGTAAATCATGTGATCATTAAATAAATCAGGCTTCCCCCACTGACTCTGCTTGTTGGAAGCCAGCTGGGAAAGCTTCAAATGGTGATCACATGACCCTGGAAGACTGAAACCATCATAAATATGCCAGTTGCCAAGTGCCTGAATTTTGATCAGGTGACTGAGAGGATGCTGCAACAGTTGTAAATTGAGAGGACCAGTCACAATTGTAAATTGAGAGGACCAGTGACTTACGTCACTTTTTTCATTGCCATTGTAACTCTGAAAGAGTCTCTAAACAAATGATTGTACGCCGAGAATTATCCATACAGTTTTCCATAAAGGATTATGGGAGATATAATATACACATCTGGATGAAAGTAGATTTGGAAAAACTAAGTATTTTGTTTGAAATGATGTTGCTAGTATTTTGATGTATTCATACAATGGAACATCTTCTGGAACTTGGAAGGAAAAAAGGATGGGGGCAACTACTCCAATGATAAACTGGATGCCACACAAAATATGGTTTAGTACTTTAACTAAGCAAATTGATCATTTTCCTTCAAGATAATAAAATAAAGATTGAAGTTTAAGTACCCAGTTCTATAATGTTTCCAAAGACAGAATTTAGTGCAAGACAAGATAGCAAATAGAAATAAAAATCTCAGCACAAATTCTTGTCTAGATAGTTTGCCTGTTTTTATAGAAATGACCACTTTCCTAAGCAAAGCCCCCTGTGTTCCACTCAACTGGACTTCCCCCAGGTTCCTGGAAATTCCAGACTTCTGAGATTAAGATGCAGTCAATACTTTTCCCCAGCCTCTGTTCACAGATCATAATACTCAGAGGCTCCTTCCTCTCTTATTGGGAAAGAAAAGGCCTCTTTGAAAATGAAGCAAGGAGCCAATCTTTTCTACATCCAGAACAGGCAGAGAAGGGGCTAATCTGGGCTCTATTCAAGAACAGCCATGACTCACTTATGTAATCGTGCACTGAATCTTTGAATCTGTTCTTTGGCAAGGAGGCTGCATGTACAACAAAAAGGAAGAAATCTAGCACATTTCAACAAGGACAGACTTCTGTTTGTCATAATGAATAAATAGCCCAACTTTTAAGCGGAGAGATGGAAGAATTCACACAAAACACCGGGCTAAAATGTGATCGGCTAATTTGTAGTCACTTTGTCTTCTGACAACCCAACACTATTAAGTTGACTTTAATTGTGGGGTTGAAAAAAAAGAGAGCTGAATCCTAGGAATAAGGATTAGTGAAGTAAAGGTTGTCCTCGACTTATGACCACAATTGAGCCCAAAATTTCTGTGGTTGTGAGACATTTGCTACATGAGTTTTGCCCCCTTTTATGATTTTTCCTGCCACTGTTGTTAAGTAAATCACTGCAATTGTTAAGTTAGCAATGAGGATGTTAAATGAATCTGGCTTCCCTATAGATTCTGCTTGTTGGAAGTTCGCAAAAGGGGATCACACGATCCTGGGACTCTGCAACCATCATGAATATGAACCAGTTGTCAAGCATCTGAGTTTTGATCAAGTGACTATGTGGATGCTGCCACGCTCATGAGTGTGAAAAAAGGGCCGTAAATCACTTTTTTCAGTGCCGCTGTAACTTCAAACAATCACTAAATGAATTGTTGTAGGTTGAAGACTACCTGTACAGATGATGGGGGCTTAAGTTAAACATTCCCCCACACACGTGCTAGTCATTTCTGCCTCTAGGGGGCAATGCTCATCTCCGTTTCTAAGCCGAAGAGCCAGTGCTGCTGAAGATGTCTCTGTGGTCATGGGGCCGCCAAAGGCACATGGAACACTGTTACCTTCCCACTAAAGGTGGCTCCTATTTTTTTCTACTTGCATTTCTTAAGTGCTTTCGAACTGCTAGGTTGACAGAAGCTGGGACAAGTCATGGGAGCTCACTCCGTTATGCGGCGCTAGGGATTTGAAACACTGAACTGCTGACCTTCTGATAAGCAAGCTCAGTGTTTTAGCCCCTTTGATGGGGGTTTATCATAAAAAGGCCTTCAGATAATTTAGAGTAGAGTAGAGTAGAGTAGAGTAGAGTAGAGTAGAGTAGAGTAGAGTAGAGTAGAGTAGAGTAGAGTAGAGTAGAGTAGAGTAGAGTAGAGTAGAATCTGGAAGGGACCTTGGAGGTCTTTTAGTCCAGCCCCCTGCTCAAGCGGGAGAACTACTGTATACAATCTCAGACAAATGACTGCCTAGTCTTTTCTTAAAAACCTCCAGCGACGAAGCACCCGCAGGGCAAACCGTTCCATTGGTTAATCGTCCTCACTGTTAGGAAGTGTCTCCTTAATTCCGGGTTGCTTCTCTCTTTGATCAGCTTCCATCTATTCTGCCCTCTGGCGCTTTGCAGAATAACCTACTTAGAAACCGCACAATTCATTTCGAAGCCATTGCCCGCTTGCCAGGCCGAGAGATCTGCCTTGAGGCAGGCACGCAGCTTTTGGGGAGCGTTCCGCCCCTGCCTAGATGTTCCCCGACGCCGCCCGATCCCCCCGCGGCCCATTCACCCTCCCGCCTGGGGAGCGTTTTGCCGGCCTTTTGCTGAGCCGGTCTTGGGGTCGGAAGGCTCCGCCCCTCCTCCTCTTTGGCAGGCTAGAAAGCCCGATGACGTCATGGAAGAGAGGGTTCCCCACCTCCACCCGCCTCTCCAGCTGATAGAAGGCGCTGCTGGCTGCGACCTCGCCTTTCCCTCTGGAGGTGTTGCGCCGGGAGAAGCTGCTCCTCAACCGCTCCGAGCGGCTTTTCCCTCTCGCTCTCCGGCGGTCCTTAAGGGAGAAACCTGGCGCTTGGGCATCGCTGCGAAAGGGCCCGGGAGGCGGTTCGGAAAGACGCGATGAAGATGCTGGGTTCGCCTTGGACTCGGTTCTACTCCAACAGCTGCTGCTTGTGCTGTCACGTCCGCACTGGCACCATAATCCTGGGAGTCTGGTATTTGGTAAGGGTCGGCGGGGGCTGCAATCGAACGGCGGGGGTCAAGGAGACCAATAGCGGAGCTGGTTCGCTCTTCTTCTTCTTCTTCTTCTTGGGGAGGGGAGGGGGAGACTTGGAACGGCACGTCCTCGGATGCCCCCTTCCCCTTGCCCCCCCTCCCCCAGATCAGAGAAGTGGCGCAACGCAAACGGTCTCGCTTTCCCGAGGATGGGGACTGATGCCAAAGGAAGAAGGACAAGGTCGCTGTCCCTTGCAAAAGCGGGGCGGGGGAGAATTGTTCTGTACTTCTGAGGCTGCGCTGTAGATTTGATTAAATGCAGTAAAATACTCAGGAGGGTTAGATTCCTTTTCCCAGGATCCGACTTTTTGCAAAGTACGGGGTGCATGGGGTTTCCTTCTTTCTGCCTTCCTCTCTGCTCTTCCTCTGGTGCAGGGATCCGCAACCTTTTGGACCACTAAATTAATAATTTTAAATCCCGGGGACCGCTAATATGATTTCTTTTTTTTTTAAAAAAAAAAAGATAAATAGTATTTAGTGCAATATTAAAAAATGCAAATAATTTTTCTGTGGACCTCCAAATTTTTCTCACGGACCACCAGTTGGGGACCGCTGCTCTGATGAACTTGGCTAAGCCGGGTCCCATCCTCAGAAAACCAGAGGCTGGAAACCCCACTACCACCCCCACCACCATCCGGTCTTCATCCCGCCTCTCTGTTCTGCTGACCACAAATGGACACCATCACCAGCTTCTTCTGCTCTTTCTCTGGACAGCAGGGCAGGTGTGAATTGGATCCAGGGAATCCTAGCTCATCTTCTCTCGACCCTCATCTCTTTAATCTTGGACTATTTTCCCCCCCTTGAACCTGATCCTCTTTGCTGCCCTGCCCAGGAAAAAGAGACTTCCTTCCCATCTCTGTATTAGTTGGTGAGAGGGGTAGAAAGAGCCGCTGCTCCTTTGGACTGCAAAAATCCTGACCACCTTTCGTTGGTAGCCAAAAGCTCTTTTTGCAGCCCAGAATACACACCCTGGGGGGGGGGTGAAATTCCAGGACAATCAGCCCCAAGCTAACCAAGCTTTTTAGACTAATGTATGTTGTGAGCTGAATAGTGCCTTGGTCTTTGTTAAATTATAGCCCCCTTTTATTCAGTCTGCTAAACTGAATTATGCCTGGTTCAGTTAACTATGGATGGATAGAGACAAAGTTGAGAGATATAGAGATGAGCGGGGGGGGAGGGGGGAGGGAGAGAGGTCCCAGTCTGGTGCATTTGACCCCAATTCATTAGAAGAGCATAAAGGAAGCCAGGGAGCAAGGATGCCTGTTTGTACCGTTTTTGCTTTGGAAAAGGGATTCTGATTCTTCCTGAAGGATCTGAAAAAAAAAGAATCCACTTTGCTTGAATATCTTGCTGTGTTTATTCAAATTTACATTGCAGCCAGAAGACCTCAAAAAAAGTTCTTGCGGAGCAGGAAAAGATGGCCAAACAGCCCACTTCCACTTGGCAGGCCTCATCCATGCATAAATAAATTCTAAGCTTTTACTTAGCAGGAGAACTTGGTGCAGGTTTCCCCACCCTTCTACCCTTCTCCAGGATGCTTGGCAGATTCCATCCCTCCTTTGTTATTCTGTCTTCCTTCTCCTTGTCTGCTCCAGCTGGTTTCCAATATCTTGGCTCCTTGCCTTGCAAATTGGCATCTTGCCCATTCTAGCAGAGGCTTGCATCTTTTCAGACTTCTGTGGGATGCTGACTTCAGCAGCTAAGGCTGCTTTTCAAAAGAGAGGTTATTTCTGGAGAGCTTAACTGTCTAAAGAGTCATTAGCAACATAATTCTTTTTGAGATGCAGTAATGCCCTTCCTGCTGCTATTTGTAACCCCACCGGCAGTTTCCTTCCTCTCTTTATAGAGAGACCATAAAATATTCTAGGTGAAGCATTTAGGGAGCACATCAGAAGAACAAAGGCAGAATAAAATCCATAAGTTACCTGACTTAACAGGTAATGATTTGAAAGCAGTGAATAAGGTCGGGTTTCCTTTCCCCCCTGAATGGTTCCTGTTCTGAATAAGTGGTGTGTGTGTGTGTGTGTGTGTGTGTGTGTGTGAGAGAGAGAGAGAGAGAGAGAGAGAGAGAGAGAGAGAGAGAGAGAGAGAGAGAGAGAGAGAGAGAGAGAGAGAGAGAGAAATATAATATCTATTCTGGGGGAAAGGCAGGATATAAAGCCAATAAATAAATCAATAATTAATTATAAATCATGCTAAAACTATTATCCCCACCCTCCTTAGCAGGTGTGTATAAAATTAACAGCAGACGTTGAAAAAGTCACAAAAGTGATCCAGATCTGAGCTTCAAACACTTGGAAAGAGCTGCATATCTGATATTCATTTAAAGAATAGCAGAGAGTGAGATAAGCAGAGATAATCATCTGGAAGAACAACTTATCAAAATTCAATGTGCCACTTTTTAGAAGAACCTTGGTTGCAGGTGGATGGAAGAAGCTCTATAGCACTTGCAGATATACCACTTCAGAGTGCTTTACAGCCCTCTCTAAGCGGGCTGTACAAATATCAGCCTATTGCCCCCAACAATTTGGGTCTTCATTTTATCCACCTTGGAAGGATGGAAGGCTGCGTCAACCTTGAGCCTGGTGAGATTCGAACTGCCAAACTGCTGGCAACCAGCAGTCAGCAGATGTAGCCTGCAGTACTGCACTGTAACTACTGCGCCACCATGGCTCATATGCATTGCCACAGAAGGTCATGGCAATGTAATTGTGGATTTACTTATCCTCATGGTACACATGATCCAATCAAAAGCAGCTCCTCCCAGGTTCCAGGGCTTCTCAGGAGGAGACTTAAGAATGTACCTCCTTAAGAGCAACTGTTCCCTGTCCTTTTTTTCTGAGACTGAGTTCACTCAATTAATTAGGCTGTTCCATCTGTATTATCTGTTGAATTTTTATTGTCATCTATTATCCCTTATAAGAATTATGTGGCCCATGATCATCCAATGAATACCCACCTAAGTCAGCATTTAAATACAGATCGCAATAGATGAAGCTTAATTTTCTATACAGTAGAACCTCTGGTCATGACCATAATTTGTTCCATAACTTTGGTCACAAACTGATTTGGGGTTGACCCGAACCTAATTTTGGAAATTCGGCGCTTACCCAAAAAAATTGGCGTGAAAGGGAAGTCAGCCATGAAAAAAAAATGTGAATTTTTTGGTTGGAAGCCGATTTGGTTGTGGTCAGAAGCGTTCGTGACCAGAAGTCTACTGTACGTACTTCTGTACATCTCGGTCTCACTGTATAAGTTTGAGCTGCATGTAGATTTTAATGCAGGAATGTTTGGTCTTTTTGTAACATATCTTTGGTATTTGTGGAGCTATCATACAAGAAAGATATTTTTTTATTAGAATAAGGGGCTAAGATGAATGAGGGATTCCAATACTGTAGACACGTTGTCCATCTCCATGTCTCTGCACAACAGCACAGAAATAGTCTGTCAGTGCCTTCTTCTAGAACTTATTTTGGTATCACAACCTGTCCTTATATCCTGAAGGTTTTCTTTTTAACAGCCAAAGTCATTATGTCCTGCCTCCATGGCTGGCTGGCTGGGGAATTCTGGGAGTTGAAATCCACAAGTCTTAAAGTTCCCAATTTTGGACACCCCTGCTCTAGATAAATTGGAAGTCCAACAGATTAGAAGTCAGCCCATATGGGATCCCATCTTGTTAGCATCTTGCCTGTATTAAAGGAAAAGACTTTTCTACAAATTAATCAGCTAAGATTTCTAAGATTTATTTGAGAGTCAACAATTATGTTTTTCACTTTGTGTAGATCAAACCATTTTCAAACCAGGAATGATGTATCATGGATTGATGTTTGATATATTTATTGACATGGGGGGGGGGGTGAGATTTTTAAAAGGCAAAATTTGCCTTTTATATTGCAACCTTCCCTGATCAGGCAGTCTTCCAATTTGTTGAACTACAACACATCTGAACAGGTTAAAATTGGATAAGGTTTCAATACAACATTTTGATTTCATATACAGATCTGCACATTTTAGGAATCTTGTACAACAATTATATAGCTATAAAAGAGGCTCTGTACCATAGCTGAGGTAAGATAAGCAAAAAATTGATTTAATTTTTTTTCTGAAAGTTAATTGGCTTACTAGAGCTACATTCAAATTATTAAAGGCATATGCAGTTAGAATATTCAGAGCGTTAAAATAAAATTCCATTCCACACCCTCTTTCACCTTCAGTAGATATGTGATCTTGTACTAAAACCTTACTTTTCTCCTGTAAATTTCCGGAAGCTTTTTGTAGAATTGCATGTATTATAACTTTGCATTCAGATCAAATCTCTGGCCTAAGAATAATTGGCCTCCAGGCCTATCTTTAAAAAAGCTTTTACAAATGTTTATGAATGAGCTGTTCAGATATGAAATGGCTTGATGATGGCTATTCTGATATTATGGAGTTATATTAAGTGCTATTAAGAATACTTTCTGTCTGGACAACATCTCCTGTGAATATTTATTCAGGATAGGAAATGGATGTGAGCCATTCTGAAATGCAATATAAGTTGATGTTAATTCAACTTATAGATGCACTTATTTAAAAAGGATAAGAAAATGCTTTTTACTTGCTGCCTCATCTCATTATAAAGAGAGAGAAAAAAAGAACAACCGGAATGTAAGGGATTAAAACTGACACTCTGCCAGGAAATGTTATTCTTTCTACAATGGCACTATATTAAAATGCATTATTTATTTTCTGAATTCAAGTGACTTATTTGTAAGTTTGTAGCCAAACGGCAGGATCTATTTATGCACTGCATTTATGTATAACTGCCCAAGTCAAAGAACATGTCTGTGGGCAGCTTAGAAAAATTAGAAAGGGCACAATAAAGTGAATAATATGTGAACATTTGGGCTGACCTTAGCCGTTCTACAAAACTAAAAAGGATACGTCTGTTAATACAGTATGGGGATAATAGAATAGCCTTTATTGTCATTGTACATCATGTATACAATGAAATTGGTTTTTGCCTCACTGGTGCAATCCATGACAAAAAATACAAACAACATAAATAGAATAAAGAATAATCCCTATGCAAAAAACTAGTCATACGTTTCCCTGTGTGCGTGGAGTGATTGTGGTTGTGTTTAAGAGTCTGACAGCCTAAGGATGGAAACTATTTTTAAACCTATTTGTTCGGCTGGCTATGCTTTGATGTCTTCTGCCCGATGGTAGAAGTGCGAAGAGACACTGACCAGGGTGTGAGTCATATCTGAGTATCTTCCTTACTCTGCTAAAGCAGCGGGACCTGGCGATGTCATCCAGTCGTGTTAGAGGGCAACCAATGGTTTCTTGTGCCGAATTGACCACTCTCTGTAGTGCCCTTCTGTCCATAGCAACAGAATAAGAAACCTTTACAGAAAACTATCAAGGATATTATGGTGTGATAATACACTGACAATATTCAGACCTGGAAAATTGGCAGGGATATCTCAAAATAGCTTGCCTTAATGTATTTGTTTGCTTATTATCATTTTATACAGCCACTTCTCCAAAGGACTTTCAATAGGAAGAGAGGTGGTAAATGAAACAAATCTATAAAAATGCTGAATAGTAAATTGATTTAAGCTAATCTTCTGAGATAATTAGGCTGCCTGGTATTGAATAAATGACTTTCTTTCCACCCCAGTTCTCTAAGGATGTATTATAGTGTTCAAAATAACTGTTTATGAGGGGTGTCCCAAAATCAAGAGAGATGGGCTGGGAGAGCTTGGAGTGGCTTGAGTAGGAATGCTGCATTTTCCACGAGTTAGTTGTTGTTACCAGGTATGTTGGGGCTATGAGTCTCGACCAGCCTGGTTTAGAATTACGCTGGTTAGATTTCTGAGAATCGTAATCCTAGCAGATGCAGAGATGGTGCAGGTAGCCTTACAACCATTTTTTAGGGACCATTTGGCAACTGGCTCAGAATTTAGGACAGTTGCATTGTTCTGAGGGTCATGTGATCCCACCTTTTCCAACCTTCTGACGAGCAAAGTCAATGGGGAAGCCAGATTCACTTACCGTAACCTCTGTGTTACTACCTTAACAACTGCAATGATTCACTTAACCCAGGGGTGTCCAAACTTGGCAACTTTAAGACTTGTGGACTTCAACTCCCAGAATTCCCCAGCCTGGAATTCTGGGAGTTGAAGTCCACAAGTCTTAAAGTTGCCAAGTTTGGACACCCCTGACTTAACCACTGTGTAAGAAAGATGGTAAAATGGGGCAAAACTCACTTAAGAACTGTCTCACTTTTAGCAACAGTAATTTGGGGCTCAATTGTGGTCATAAGTTGAGGACCAACCTGTAATAGATTGGGGAAAGCTGGAACTAATTCATTTTTAGTACCAAGGTTAGTACGTTAGGACTAAACAGAATAACTCACATTCCTCTGAGAGATTCTTTAAATCCTATATTTATAATATCTCAATTCTTTTTTCTTTCGTCTGTAAAACTAACAGTAACTGGATTCTCAACTATATACGGTATATCCCATCTAAAGCTGATCAGGGAGAGACTTCTTTAGTATAAGTGTCCATAATAAGTCACAATGACTAGAGGAAGCTTCCTGACGTCACTTGCCAGGACACTACAACAATGATATCAAAATTAGGATACTGTACATCAAGGGTGTCAAACTCAAGGCCCACAGGCCTGTGTAGTGCTTAGATCTCGCCCACGGGGCTGCCCTGGAAACAGCAAAGAATTGGCCCACGGGGCCTCTGCCAGTGAAAATGGAGCTCAGGAGGACCACCAAAGGAACCCCCTGAAATGAATGAGGTCATGGCCATGCCCACCCTGGCTCCCTGAAGTTAAACACAGCCCTGATACGGCCCTCAATGAAATCAAGTTTGACACCCCTGCGGTACATGATCACAATGACATTGAAGTATTTAAATCACATTCTTTGCATGATGATGTCAAGATAAACATGTCTTTCTTTGCTGCCCCCTATAAACACTTGTTTAATTTAAACAACCAAAGATTTGCCTGTTTTCTCTGTATCTCCATGAGTACTACGCAGAATTTAACCCATATACAATAGCAGAGTTGGAAGGGACCTTGGAGGTCTTCTAGTCCAACCCCCTGCCTAGGCAGGAAACCCTATACCGTTTCAGACAAATGGTTATCCAACATCTTCTTAAAGACTTCCAGTGTTAGGGCATTCACAACTTCTGGAGGCAAGCTGTTCCACTGATTAATTGTTCTAACTGTCAGGAAATTTCTCCTCAGTTCTAAGTTGCTTCTCTCCTTGATTAGTTTCCACCCATAGCTTCTTGTTCTGTCCTCTGGCAACATGTTCTTCTTCCCAACCCAGTCATGTAATCCAAAATAATCCTGCAGTTCTCCGCCTAAAAGTATTAATCTATTAATGCGGCCTGGCTGGTAATACTATCTGTTATATGTAGACTTGTGTTAAGTAGCAACAAACACTATCTGTTTCCTCAGAGAAATCAGATAGCTTTATCCTTGTTCTTGGGTATTGTGAAAGTTAGTTCTCAGTGGTCAAAAATAAATAATCTGATACTAGATCAGGCCATTACAAAAACCAGGAATGGATGGAAATTTTATCTGTTGTCCAAAAGAGAATTACTTCTAGTCCTTTATATACAGCAGGTGGGAAAAAGAGGCACAGAAGCCTAAACATTAATTGTAGTATAAATAGAACTTACTTTTGACACCGCTGAAATTCTTTTGGAAGGGCTTCGTAGATTTACTACCATACAGACAGTGGTGGGATTCAGCCAGTTCGCACCACTTCAGGAGAACAGTTTGTTAACTTTCTGAGCAGTTTGATGAACTGGTTGTTGGAAGAAATCATTAGGGTAGAGAACCGGTTGTTAAATTATTTGAATCCCACCACTGCATACAGAGGTAATTCTCATCTAGCAACCACAGTTGGGAGTGGCAACTTGGTCATTAAGTGAAGCAATCACTAAACAAAACTGCGACTAGGCTTACAATCCCAAAGTATTTTGTTTTGTTACTCAAGAAAGGCTGCTTCCTTGGTGTGCAGACAATTGCCGCAAATTAATTTTTCATTAATTAAAAAAAGCAGCTTCTTTGCTGCAGCAACTCAAGCCCTGTTTTGAAGGGGGAAAAAATCTAGAAACAGGCTTCAGCATTTTCAAACAGGGGTGAATGTTGTGTCAAAATATTATGAAAGGTTGACCCTGCAGAAGAATTTGCTTTATGTTGGAGCATTTTTCCAGCTTTGCAATATCTTTCTTGAAGTGCCTGAACCAACATATGTTCATACCATCGATTTCTATAAAAGCAATTTTACTTTTGTTTCCTTTCTGAACAATTCCCAACAAAACATTTATCTTTTCTTTATAGCACTACTTATTTATAGCGCTACTGGCTCTATCAATATTTTCTTTCCACAGACTGGAATTAATGCATGTCTGAATTTTGGGCTTTTTGACCCTGGTTTGTGTCTTTACATTTAGTCACATTGACCTGCAGTTGCCAGTCCTTGTTTGCAGAGGTCTTTTTGAAGCTCTTTGCTGTTTCTCTGTGTATTAATCAGAGCTGTCTAAAACTTTTCAAGCTCAACACAGGTTATGTTGACCTTATAACGTTGCTCACAATCCACCCTGGACATGCCAGAGGTATTCTTGACTATAACATGTCAGTTTCGGGCTCAGAATATTTCTGGAACTATTGAAACTGCATAAGAACACTTTCAGAAAGGTCAGAACAGTTGTTTCAAGCTCAAAATAGATGTTTCAAAATTGAAATGTCTCACATTCCGGGTTTTTTTGTTTTTTGCACAGCATTAGACATACCCAGTTCAAATGAGTTGGTTCAGCAAAACTAGACAACTCACACACCCTTCAGATCATTTCTGAACAAACTGAAAAAAGCAACCCACTCTAATCTGTCAGATCTTTCGATGGTTTTCTTGCAGACACTTCATTATCAAACTAGGTAACACCAACAGTGCACTGATGATGTTACCTAGTTTGGTAATGAAATGTCTACAAGAAACCCCCAAGCTCAGAGAGCAGCAAGGACCCCACAATTCAACCCTTTGCTACGAATTCTTTTCTGTTGGTATCACTGAAATCCAGATTGCATTTCATGGTGTTTGGGACATGGCAGATGAATGCGGCTCATAGAGGAGAAATCTCCCCGCTGATGTTTCTTGTTGCCAACTTTCTTATTCCCCTACTTTGAAGTACCATAGCAGCAATTCTTTATCATGGCCCAGGACCCAAAATCAACAAATCAGGTAATGAATACAATTCTGCAGGCAACATGGCGAAGAATTGAGACACATTTGGAGACATTCTGATCTGACAATAGGTGCAGGAGGTAGAACAAGTCTAAGTACCCTGGAAAAGAATAATTAAAACAATTCTTAAAATGTAAATGTATAGTTTAAATATATAATTAATGATTGTGTAAAAGAAAATGGGTTGTGGATTCAATAAGGCCCACCCCACACAAATAGTCTTCAGATACATATTTCATATATTTTCTATCGGGTACTGATGTTAATAACACATTAAAATAGGCTAATGTCATGACTTTTGCATATTTCAGTTTGACTTGTATCTAGCTGTACTGAAACTAGCCTCCTGGCTATTTAAAGGACTTACTCTTGCTAGCCAAGTTTACACATCTCGCCTTTCTATATGTGCAGTTTTTTCCAATAGCTCTAACTTGTCTCATTTAAACCCCAAAGTTGTAAATACCCCTAAACGTTCAATTTTTTAAATGCAATAAATCTTTTCCGTCTCGTAGTAAACCTGTCAGCTAAAATTAAAGAGAGCAATCCAGAGGGAGGAAAGAGATAATTGATATTCTAAAGTCTCCAAAGCTGCGGTATTGTTACAGGACGCTCTGGAGACCAGGAATTAGCTGAGCAGGCAATGTATCACGGTCTTCCCACCAATGGATCATCCCCTGTATGGAACAGTCAGTGGAAATGGTTGCTGAACTAATAAGGTTGCTACATGCCTGTTCTGGATCGTAACAAACCGTTTGGAGAAATGGCAAAGAGATCATTTTTTTATCTGATGGGATGTTACAGCCTGCTTCCAATATGCATTTGGATAGCAGTCTTCTGGGGATAAATGCAACAATTCATTGTAAAGTTTTCATGGATCACAATCTTATTACATCAATGCATGGAAACAATCCTGGAAAGGAAGTGTCTTGTACATATATGAAAACAACTACTGCTTGCAGATAAATCTATGCTTCCACTGACCTTGACCTCATTTGACAAAATAATATGGTCATGTGCATGCAGTTGTTGGGAGTCCAACTTTGCTTGAGAAGGTATTTTTAAAATTATAACTACGATATAAATGAATACTATATAACTACATCTTTCCTATTTCTTACACTCCATTCGGCTCCTCGCATTTGTAGGTTTTATTATTATTATTATTCTACCACTTTAAATTGTTTGCATGAAAAGCTTAGATTGAAAGAATACTCTTACGAGTTGCATCATTGTATATTTTAATTTTCTTCATTGACTGGCAACCACAACAAGGTTTAAGGTCTTTTTGCACCAATGACCCTATCTGACCATGAGAGGGAGAGAGGAGAAAAAGTCTCTCCATGTGTTTTGTTCCTCATTTGGACGATTGTCAGTAAAATGAGTGTCTTGGGTTAAAGAACAAGCGGATTTCCTGTCATTCTCTCCAACGTGTGATTTAAATAGAAGTTCAGCTGTCCCATCCTATGTATTTTTTTTAAATAAAGGTACCATTTGCATCACAAAAACTTATTAGTATTCATTAACAGCAGGGCCAAATCAACCCTTTGCATTGCAAGCAGCTACATTATGAACATTTTCCCCTTTTGAGTGGAGCCTGCTGCTATTTTGTTTCTCTGTATTCTTTTAGCACTCTTCATATGTTCAGCAGAACAAGGAATCCATTCCACTTTGCTGTTGTTCATCTATTTATCTTCTACTGTTGGCAGCACTAGAGCCTTCTGCAAAGAGTTAGACCTTTGCATAATGTATCTGAAGTAGGACAGTCTGAGACTCATTTGTGCCTCTAGTGAGAATTCTGGGTTGTTCTGTTTAATGATTCATTTGTATATTTTTCCACAATATTCTCAGGAATCTTCTCCAGGGTCAAGTGACCATATAGATCAGTTATAGCTAACCTTTTCTGGGCCGAGTGCCCACAGCACCTGAACCCCCAATGCCTGTGCATGCGCGCCCCCATATGTGCCCTGCACATGCACACATGGTCCCCCGCATGCCCCTTGCATGTGCATGTGCAATCCTCTGCATGTACCCTGCCCTCCCATGCATGCACACACTCCCTGCATGGGCCCCACCCCCCACGCATGTGCGGCAAGTACCCAAAGACCAGCTGGCTAGTGGGAGGGGCATGCGCATGCGCAGTGAAGCTCAACTGGGGCAAGGGCTCGCGTGCCATCAGAGAGGGCACTGTGGGCCACCTCTGGCACATGTGCCATAGGTTCGCCATCACGGATATAGATAGTCCTTATCTAGGATGATCTGCCCCTAAACCTTAAGTTTTATATCTACGTATTACTGTTATAATTAATTCATCTTCCTTGCTGCTGGTGCTCATTTTCTTCTTATCCTTCTGTGTACCTTTCTGAGCATTGTAGACTTTTCAAAAGAGCAGGTTCTTCAGTTATTACCATATTGGCTTGTACATCCATATCTACAGTGTTTCCCCCCTTTCCCCTCCTTTTCAAATCATGCCAGATTTTCAGAGACTTCTCTGGACAAGTCCCTGCAATTTCCTTTTCTCAGAAGTCGGTTTGCAATCATTGCCTCCTTCCTAGAGCTGAGAGAAAATGGTTGGCTCAAGGTCATACACCTAGCTTTGGGCCTAAGGTGGGAATAGCACTCAGACTTCCTGTTTCTAATGCGACACCTTACCTGCTACACTAATGGGCTATCTATTGTAGTGTGTAGTAAGAGCCTAAACCGGTGATGGTGAACCTTTTTGTTGTTGGGTGCCAAAAATGCAAGGGCCTGCGTGCAACAGCATGCACGGGTGCTGGCACCTATAATACAAAGCCCCCCCTCACCTGCACATGCACATGCGCGCACAACCCCCACCTACTCCCTCCACGTGCACCACACTGCTTGCCTCAAAACTGAGCTTGGTATTTCCTCCAGAGGGGCTGGTTGAAGGTTGTTTTCACCCTCCCCAATCGCCAGGAAAGCCTCCCGAGCCTGGAGAGGGCAAAAAACGGGCCCAATGTACCAACCGGAAGTTCGGAAATAATCCGATTCTGGATTCTGGATGGCCTCAGGGGGGCGGGGGAGGCTGTTTTCGTCCTCCCCATGCTTCAGGAAAGTCTTCAGAGCCTGGGGAGGGCGGAAAATGGGTCCAACAGGCCAACCAGAAGTTCAGAAATGAACTTCGGGTAGGCCCATTGGGTCTGTTTTTCGCCCTCCACAGGCTCCAGAGACTTTCCTGAAGCCTGGGGAGGGCGGAAATGCCCTACCCTGGCCCTCTGGAAGGCCAAAAATTAGCTGGCCAATGTGGACATGTGTGCTGGAGCTGACAGCTTGCATATCGGCACATATGGCTCCCCATTCCACCTGTGGCACGCATGCCATAGGTTCGCCATCAAGGGCCTAACCCATTTTGCTTAATTTCATTATGGAAGTGTCATGTTTTTTCAACTTCCCAATCAGCCCATGGTTATGGAATCCCTGGTAATCTGCCACTTAGGTACAGGCCTGGAGGGCAAGTAACTGCCAAGATTAGACAAGGCTTGCTGAGTATTATACTGTAACGCTATAGCAGAAGATTATGTACACGCTTCACAAAAGTCCTTCACAAAATGATGGGGAAACAAAGCAGACATCAAAGCCAAAACTGCCTTTGTGTTTTCATGACTTGGCTGTGTTCCTATACTGCAAGGAGAAAAATAATAATGTCAAATGTGTGACCTATCTTGGTGAGAGGAAGGAATAGCTGAGAATACTATATGCCATAATAGCTCAGAAAAAAGTGGCAATAACAGAAATGTAAATTCTAAGCTCTGGAATTTAATTAAGTAAGGATGTCTGTACACGATACTTGGGGAAGATGTGGGCGGGGAAGGCAAGTTAAATGCACATTATTTGCAAAATGGGAAAGGCTGCTTGCTTAAAAATTAGCAATAAATCTGCTAGGCTTATCTTTTGAAAGGAAATTACAAAACAGGGAGGAGGAAATATTTGGAAGAGAGAACTATTTTGGTAAAGGCTTCTTTTTCTCTTTCCCTCCTGCCCCTCAGGCTAAAGATAACATATGCAAGATACAGGCAAGATGTTTTGCTCAAAGAACCAAAGACAACAAGCTTGAGGAGAACAGAAATCCTTTTCTGAGGATTTGATGACGAGTGGTGGATTTTCTACTGTGCCGCCTACATACAAAATCTTCTTCCACCTATGCTCAGCTTGAATATTTTCAAACTCATTTATGATCAAATGTCCCCATTCTCCTGTGAGCCATCCATCCCAAAGGTAACCAAACTTAGGCAGGCAACATATTTGGTAACTTTCGTTTTTGGCAAAATTACGGCACCCTTTGTAGTATAATGCGTGGCACGGTAACCTTGGAAAATGCTGGCCTGTTCTCCAACTTTGGAAAGCTTGTATCAGCAACTCATCGCATACCCAAGATCAAATTAATGAATTGGAAATTCCTCTGCTAAAATAGCAGATAGAAAGCTACTCCCTAGATATATACAACATGCTTTCCTTTCACATTTTAGAATTAAGTCACTCAGTGTTAAGACTTCCCTGAATCCAAGAATAAGGGGGGGGGGGGAGACCTTTGAGCCTTCCTAGAATAACTTTTCTTAACTTTTCTGAACAACACTCTCACTTTTCCCTTTTATCTTTTCTTAGGGAGATAGGTCATAGCTAGTTGGGAAGTAGCAATATTTGACTACATCCTGCTTTCTTCCTCTAAGATGACGACAAGGTTATTGCCTGTTGTGAAACTGGGGCATAAAGCTTATGAAAGACTCTCTCGCTTTCTTGAAAGAAACGAGGAACAGAATGAGAAATCTCAGATCTTCCAAGGCCTAAAAGAACTCCTTCCTAACCACCAAGAATGGCAGGAGACTGTGCTGTTTCAGCAATCATTTCAAAATCTCCAAAGGCAATAGAAGGAAATTCAAGAGCTGGAAGTTGCTACCGTATCTCTAGGGCAGTGATGGCTAAACATTTTGTTGACGCGTTCCAAAAGCATGTGCGCGTGCACCTGCATTCCCCCACACCCCACGCATGCGCGCTGATCCCCATGCATGTGCTCCCCCATGCCGATTTTTGGCTTCCAGGTTGGTGCAGGAGGCTTTCCAGGCCCAAAACGGGGCACATACACACACCCTGCCCCCTGTTTTTGGCCTGGAAGGCCTCTTGCACCAACCTGGAAACCAAAACGGGGTTCAGAGTGTTGCACAAGGCCCCAAAATGCAATGCAAGCGCTCCCCCATGCATGTGCCCCAACCCCCAGCTGGTCAGTGGGAGGCACACATGTATCTGCGGTAGAGCTGGGCTGGGATGACAGCTGGCGTGCCCAAGAGAGGGCTCTGCGTGCCACCCGTAGCACGTGTGCCACAGGTTTGCCCTCACGGCTCTAGGGTCTTTGATTTTCTGGAGGCACAGAAAATCAGAAAGAAACATCCGGACTAACAAAGACAGCTAGGGCAAGCTACTGTGGATAATTAACGTGTCTTCTTTTGACCATGTTAAAACACACAGTACCTTAAGTGCCGTGTGTGAACTGGGACAGTCTTCTCTGAAATGCCTTATTTCTTTGTATCTCTCATCATGGCTCGGGAGACTTACGAGATGATGATGATTTCAAACGTAAGCATTTTGCATCAACTGAATGGAATTGCTGAGCTACATGCTAAGTGATTTGCCCAAGCTTTATCCTTTATATAACCAGAACTTCATTTTGCACAGCGGGCAAACAGATTACTCAGCATGCTGTAGCTCAGTCACCCTCCTTTAATCCCTTATGTGCTAATACTGTCTGCGTGCTTGTTTGCCTCTGGACGTCTTTTGCTTCCCACCCCCTCCTCCTACAATATTCTGACCTGCTTCCAATTTCTGGAATCCTTTCAAGTGCAGATTTATAGCTATTTCCCAAAGACCCACCTAAAATCATGATCGATCGCTACAGATATTTTTGCCTGGATTCACACAACACATGAAGCAGAAAATCATGGCTTTTAGTGGCGAGTTAGGGACAGCTGACCACTTTATTGTAAAATACCAAAGTACCCTTTGAATTAGTCCAGGGGTGTCCAAACTTGGCCACTTTAAGACTTGTGGACTTCAACTCCCAGAATTCCCCAGCCAGCTCTGCTGGCAGGGGAATTCTGGGAGTTGAAGTCCACAAGTCTTAAAGTGGCCAAGTTTGGACACCCCTGAATTAGTCCAAAGGCTTTCCTAGTTCTGCCTCCTCTTTCTCGTCTAGCTAATATTAAGCAGATGGGAAGCGGTTATGAGCCCCCACAAGAAACTGAAAAATTATCCCCACACAGAGAGTCCTGATTTTTTTATTTTTTTAAAAAAAATCTCCCTGTTGGAAGAAAAACCCAGTCTGGTTCTAAGCCAGGAGAAAGACGCTGGAAATAAAATGGAGTCTGGCTGCAGACTCTGTTTATTTGGTTTTCCAGAAACTTCAGTGACAGCAGCCTGCTTCTGGGTTGGCTGACAAAATGGAGTTGAGATAGGTGGGATTTTATACATTCTTTGGTGCTTTGTGATAGAGATACCTGTGATGTGATAAAGATGCTGTGAAATGTACTTTTGACCTGTGCTTGAGTGCCCTTTTTAGTATTCTAATTATTGTTGCCTAGCTCCCACTGTGGCTGGGAAGCCATACCCTGTCCTTGGAGCTGGGTGGGGGAATGTAGATTATAAGAGCCTTTGTTTATCATTCTCTAGAATCATTGGGAAGGTGAGGCTAGATTCATTGGCTAGCAGAGGTGGTATTTAGATTAGATTAGATTAGATTAGATTAGATTAGATTAGATTAGATTTATTGCATTTCTAAACCGCTCCCTCTCCCCAAAGGGACTCGGGGCGGTGTACAATCGGAAGTTAAAAGCATATATAATTACATAGACATTGCATAAAGTATATACAATTACATTTATATATTACATTTATATAGAGGAGGTATTAGGACTCATAAAACCAATTCATTAAAATCAATCCAATAATGGTAAAATTAGTCCAGTAATGGTAAAATATAATACAACATTAAAAACTACCCTATAGTTTAAAATAACTGCCAGGAGGATTAGAAGGTAATACTATAGTTAAGCCAGGCCGGCTAGTTGGAACAGGTGGGTCTTGAGTTTCGTACGGAAAGAGCGGAGGTCGGTGGTGGTCCTAATATCTGAGGGGAGGTCATTCCAGAGGGCTGGGCCCATCACAGAGAAGGCCCTACTCCTGGGTGCCGCCCGCTGGCATTGCTTAGTGGACGGCACCCGGAGGAGTCCCTCTCTGTGAGAGCGAATTGGCCGCAGGGATGTATGGGGTAGGATGCGATCCCGCAAGTAACTAGGTCCTGTGCCATGGAGCGCTTTGAAGATGGTTTACCTGGTTTTCTCCAGTTCAGGTGAACCGGTTTCGGCGGATGCGGGAGGTTCCGTCCACCTGCCCCGAAGTAATGTGTGAGCACTGCGCATGCATAGAAGGCAGTGCGCATGTGCAGACGTGGTATGTGCACTCACATTTGCGAACGGATAGGGAAGGTAAATGAATCTCACCGCTGCTGGCTAAACTCAGAACATCAGTGATAGAACATTTTCTCTGATGGTGCTAAACTAGATCCAGTTTCCACTCCATCCCTGAAGAGAATGGCTTCCCATTACCCTGGATATTCTATAAAACTTAGGAGAATGAGAAGAAGCGGGGAAGAAAAATAAGTGTCCTCTCTGAAGTGAGCCCTGATCTTGAACTGAAACTCAAGAACATACTGTATTCAAAGAGGTAGTAAATAAATAATTTTGCTAGAGTGTATTGATTTCATTTAGAAGTCTATATCTTTGACAGTTGCCTTCCTTTTGTTTCATATTTCTGTTTTCCCAATAACCAAGAGAAATTTGGATTCACTGGTCTAATCAGGAAATGTTTCATTATACCCATGTGCAAAACTGCACAGTTGAAACTACACCTTGTGATTTAGAAGAGGCACAAGGTTTTTTATGTTCTGAATCTGGGCCTTTCATCAGTTGTTATTTCTTTTTCATTCATTATGTTGTTTTGTTGTTGTTTTTGTTTTAATTTCCAATTCACCACGGAGGGCGGGCAATTTATTTAAAATTGATTTAAATAAATACATTTTAAGTATATTTCAATAAAATGGGAATGTTGGACAATGATATAGTTTAAAAGCCAATAGAACAGAAGTCTTCAAACTTGGGCAACTTTAAGACTTGTGGACTTCAACTTGAGTTGAAGTCCACAAGTCTTAAAATTGCCAAGTTTGGGGACCCCTGCAATAGAAGAAAGTGAGTGAAATGTGCTGTTGTGTTGCATTCAGTTGCAAAATACAAAGTATCTGGTCAAGAGAGATTTACTGCATGGACATTCTTCAAATTTTAATCTGTTTCCTGATAAGGTGCCTGATCCAATTTGTTTTCATTGTAGATATTTTTCTTAGCCATTACCCTACAAATCTTAGCATTCTTTATCAATTGGAATTTATCTCCTGACCTGAAAATTAAAACAATTGCTTCTCACAATGTGTGCAATTTGTTTAGAGTTGGCATATGGCACAGGAATATATATTAAACAGAGGTGGATTCCCACCAGTTCGGCCTGGTTCGGCTGAACCGGTAATGGTTTGCTGGCCTGGGCTGCCGGAACCAGCAGCAACCCATGCCTGCCACACCTCCAAACTGATTCCCAGGTTGGTGCGCCATGGTTTTTTTTACCCCATTTTTAAATGTTCTGCACATACACAGACCTATTTATGGGCACTGCGCATATGCCCGTAGCATGCGTCTGGCACACACACAAAATTACGCACCCACCAAACCGGCAGTAATGCCAGCAGCAACCCACCCCTTATATTAAAGCTTGGTTATCATTAAAAGTCAGCCTAAATTATAAACAACATAAAATCTTAAGACTTGCTTTACAATACAATACAGTAGTAGAGTTAGAAGGGACCTTGGAGGTCTTCTAGTCCAACCCCCTGCCTAGGCAGGAAACCCTATACCGTTTCAGACAAATAGCTATCCAGCATCTTCTTAAAGACTTCCAGTGTTGGGGCATTCACAACTTCTGGAGGCAAGTTGTTCCACTGGTTAATTGTTCTAACTGTCAGGAAATTTCTCCTCACTTCTAAGTTGCTTCTCTCCTTGGTTAGTTTCCACCCATTGCTTCTTGTTCTACCCTCAGGTGCCTTGGAGAATAGTTTGACTCCCTCTTCTTTGTGGCAACCTCTGAGATATTGGAACACTGCTATCATGTCTCCCCTAGTCCTTCTTTCTCTTAAGCTAAACATACCCAGTTCCTGCAACCATTCTTCATATGTTTTAGTCTCCAGGCCCCTAATCATCTTTGTTGTTCTTCTCTGCACTCTTTCTAGAGTCTCGCTTTAACTGTCTGCTATTTAGAGTTTTTCTTGAGGCTATCCCTTGGGCCGGTCCAATAATGACCAAAAAAAGAGATGAGAAATCCTCTGTAACATCAATCCAATTAGATCGTATTTGTCTTGCCAAATGGAATTATCATGCATCTAACATCCTAGAATGCTTCTGCATATTTGAAAAGGTCACACATTTTCAAATAAAATCTCTAAAGAAGGGTCATGATGTTCACATTTATGTCTTCTGGATTTTCTGCCTCAAAGTGACACCTGTATTTTTATATCTGGCAGAATGAAAATATGTGGTCATTAAGCATGTCAAAAATATCACCTGATTTTAAGTATACATTATGGAATAAAAAATACAAAATATGCTCCCTTCTAGTGATTTCCATCATAGAACACAACTTCAGAATTGATAGTCTGACCTTCTGATTCTCCTCCCACTTTGTCTTTTTTCCTTTTCTTATCCAGATCCTCAATGCAGTGGTTCTGCTGATTATATTGAGCGCCTTGACAGATCCTGGCCAGTATCACTTGGCGGGTACTGAATTAAGCAATGAGTTTGAATTTATGGATGATGCCAGTAAGTATATATCATTTCATTAGTAATTTACAATCTGGCTCCTGTTAAACTGACCTGATATTGTGCCAGGGCAGCACTTTCACAGCTGGCATTAAATTGCTGTGTGTGTGTGTGTATATATATATATATATTTGTTTTCGTAGATTTTCACGGGTGTAGGTATGCTGGTTTTGTTGTATTCGGGTCTTTTCTCGTGTAAGGTTGAGACTGTCTTTGCAACGTTTCGGCAGGATCACACCTGCCATCTTCAAGCTGTGGGCTTAAAATGGGAACGGAGCTGCCGTCTTTCTGTAAGTCTTGGTGGGAGGGGATGGGGTGGTGGCTTTGTTTCAGTAAGTGGAATGATTGGTTGTGTGGTTGTATCATGATTGGTAGATTGGTGCTGATTGGTGCAGGTTGTGTGTGCATTGTTGTTTTGTATTTTAACGGCTTGGGTGGTGGGTGGTGTTCGTTTGTTGGCTAGGGCTGGTTTCCAGATGTTTGGTAGGCGGGAGGTATCATCACGTTTGTTCATGCTGTGGGGGTGTTTCTCTATTTCGATGGCTTCCATGATTCCATGACCTCCACAAGAGAATAATCATGGAAGCCATCGAAACAGAGAAACACCCCCACAGCATGAACAAACGTGATGATACCTCCCGCCTACCAAACATCTGGAAACCAGCCCTACCCAACAAACGAACACCACCCACCACCCAAGCCGTTAAAATACAAAACAACAATGCACACACAACCTGCACCAATCAGCACCAATCTACCAATCATGATACAACTACACAACCAATCATTCCACTTACTGAAACAAAGCCACCACCCCATCCCCTCCCACCAAGACTTACAAAAAGACGGCAGCTCCGTTCCCATTTTAAGCTCACAGCTTGAAGATGGCAGGTGTGATCCTGCCGAAACGTTGCAAAGACAATCTCAACTTTACACGGGAAAATTGGAAAAAGTCCTGGCTCAAAAAAAAAAAAAAAAAAAAAAACCAACATGAAGAAGATTAGTAGATGGCAGCAAAGAAACAGAGAACAATCTAACACTTGGCTGACATCTAATGGTGTCCTGCAGTTTTGCAGCACCAATGAAGATGGTTATTATTTATTTATTTAGCGTATGGCATGCAATGTCAGGGAAATCTGCAAATGATAGGCATAAGCAGGGCCGGATTTAGATGAAAAGAGGCCCTAGGCTATTCCACTTATGGGGCCCTTTCACCTCCCACTTTTAAGTTTGTAAATTACATGAGAGATAATAAAATACATCATTACTGTGATATATATCAATATATTAAATGAAACATGTTGTAATTGGTACTAACCTTTATAAAAAAGGTGGCACGGATAATAAATAAAAATAAAAGGCCCCTCTTGATCTTGAGGCCTAGTTAGCCTATAGGAAAATCCGGCCCTGGACATAAGGCAGTCCTGACAGCCACAGTTGCTAATTCATTCTGTTTGGTGCTTGCATGCATCATATGGGGCAAACTCAACTAACACCAGCTGACTAGTGGTGCTCAGATTGCTAGTTATTTTGGGCTCTTCCACCCGTCTTACCTCACCTTGCATTTTGTTGCCTTGCGTCTGGCCAGGACAGGCACCAGCTTCTGCTCTCCACACACACAAACACAGCTGGTTTCTCTTTCATCTCTTTCTTGCACGTGCAAGCAAAATACCCCAGGATCACGGTTGCGGGGACAGTAACTCCTTCCGCTGCGCTGCGGAGAAGAGCCATGCTGTGCAGGAGACTCCTCAGTGCTAGCCTCAGGTCAGTGAGATCCACAGTCCCCTTCATGTTGGCTCAGGAAGGAGGGGAATGGGGCAGCGTGTGCATGAGACTCCTCAGCGCTAGCCTCAGGTCAGCACGAGCCGCGGTCCCATTCCCCTCCTTCCTGAGCCAACATGAAGGGGACCACGGCTCGCGCTGACCTGAGGCTAGTGAGGAGTCTCCTGCACACGCTGTCCCATTCCCCTCCTTCCTGAGCCAACATGAAGGGGACCACGGCTCGCGCTGACCTGAGGCTAGTGAGGAGTCTCCTGCACACGCTGTCCCATTCCCCTCCTTCCTGAGCCAACATGAAGGGGACCGCAGCTCGCACTGACCTGAGGTTAGCACTGAGGAGTCTCCTGCACAGCGTGGCTCTTCTCTGCAGCGCAGCAGAAGGAGTTGCTGTCCCCGCCACCGTGATCCTGGGGTATTTTGCTTGCACGCGCAAGAAAGAGATGAAAGAGAAAAGGGGAGAAAGAGAGTTAGATAGAGAGAAATGAAAGAGAGCTGGAAGGAGAGAATGGGAGAGAGGGAAAAGAGAGGGAAACAAATCAGTGCTAAAAGCCACCCCCGTCCTCCCTCCCTTCCTCTCCACAACCTTTCCCCCCAAAAGCTTTTTCCCAAATAATACCAGCAGCCATTTCATCTCCACCAAAGTAGATACATACATACAGACACGCATGCGCGCCACACAGACACACACACACACCAAACAAAAAAATAAAATAAAATAAAAAATGTCAGAAATGGAGAAAGAAGTGAGACCTCCAGAAAATAAAAGAAGCAGGAAGCTGTAAAAGGGAAATCAATGAAGAGATGAAGGTACGTCTCTGCTCTCCTCCTTTATTGTCACTGTATGGCAAGCAAGAAGGGAAGAAAAAGGAAAGAGTTGAGTCACAGGAAGAACGAGCGCCCTCTACTATGAGGCAGGAGAACTGCCTGCCTCACCTACCTCGGGATTTTTTAGGCTTTTAACCCTCGCTTAATTCTGCTCGAGCGATCATAAAATGCCTAAAAAGTCAGACTAGATGAGGCATGCAGTTCTCCTGCCTCATAGTAGAAGGCGCTTTTTTAGAGGCTTTTTTAAACAGTTAGGCAGTCTTTCACGGTGAGGCAGCAACTAGCTGTCTCATAGTAGAGGGTGCTTTTTTAGAGACTTTTTAAAGCCTCACCTCAGCACTCGCCTTTTCCCTTTTACATTTTTTTTCTTTTCATGATGAGAACGGTGACGCTCTGCCTCCCCTGCCTCCCCTGACTGCACATCACTGCCAACTTCCAACTTCCAACTCAATGATTCTATATTGTATGTTTTCTATTCCCTTTATTCCCTTTCCTTTCCAATTTTTCCACTATCTTTATTTCTATTTGTATTTTATATTAAGAAAGTAAACTTTTTAATATATAAAAGAGCATAAATTAGTGATGATGATGATAATGATGATTATGAAGCAGCTTCAGTATGCAGAAGGTGCAGAAGATAGCCTGATAGTTCTGACCCAATGGTGGGTTCCTATCGGTTCGGACTGCTTTGGCCAAACCGGTAGCGGAACCGACAGCGATCCAGGCTTGCCATGCCCCCCCCCCAACCGGTTCCCTGGGAGGCTCCGTTGGCGTTCCCATCTTGTTTTTCAGTTCTGCGCATGAACAGAACTATTTTAATTGCACAAAGTTATTTTTTTCCCTTTTTAAAATGTCTTGCACATGCGCTGACCTACTTGTGGTCAACTGTGCAAGTGCGTGGAGTGTGCGTCAGGCGTGGGCGCGAGCGGAGTGAGCGTGCGCACGCAAAATTGCATGCACACACAAAATTGCACACCCACCGAACCAGCAGTAAAGCTGGCAGCAACCCGTCCCTGTTCTGACTCATAAATGTGGACAGGGATATAAGTTCGATGGAGCTAAGAATACAGAGTTAAGCGGGTGGGGTTTAGCTCAGGCATGTTTTTCTCAGGCCAAAGAGCTGTCTGGTCCAAAATCACTATCTTCTGCAAACATTAGTCTGAAAACATTTGGACACACCACTGCAAGTCAAGTCCTCCAGCAGAGGATGCTCCTGCACCAGAAAAATACTTTCTGGGCCAAAGGAGAAGAAGAAACTAGGCCGGAAACACATTCTAATAATACCAAGGAAATCCAGTTTTGTCTCAGGCCAGTTCGTGTTTCATAAACAAGGAGAGGCTTGTTTAGGAGGAAAAAGCCAGCTTGATTTCTGTGGCCTCTGGTACCATTGTGTATTGTTAAAAACATGGAATGCTATTAAGGGAGCAGTTTCGGTTGAATCTCTGAATGTTTTCCTTGGGGACCAATAATAATGAATACATTTGATGTAATAAAACAAAAATGCTGGCTTTCCACAGAGCTGTGACTGATTCGTGATTTATTTCAGATATGTGCATTGCAACGGCAGTCTCTCTTCTCATGATTCTCATTTGTGCGATGGCCACCTACGGTGCGTATAAGGTGAGGCATAATGTTTGGCATTGTATTCTGTTTTAATTAACTTACTTTGAAACTGATCCATAAGTCGTGGGGCTTTGGGCAGCAAACCACAAAGCACAAAGAAAGCCAGGTATTCCTAAAGAAGGATTATCTACAGTCAGTAAGGCCCAAAGCATGATGGAATAACGATGTATTTTGCAGAATATAAGGAGAAAAGATATTACACATTGTTTAGGACAGGGATGGCCAACCTTTTTGTTCTTGCGTGCTGAAATCGCACGTGTGCACCCACCCACAATGCAATGCACCAGGTCCCCCTACGCATGTGTGCACGACCCCTCCCTCTGGCACCCACTTTGGGCTAGCAGGCCTCCCTGAAGCCTCCTGAAACCAAAAAACAGGGCATGGGGAGGCAGGCTGCACCTCCACCACCACGCACGCTCACCCGTTCCCGCAGATGTGTGCATGACCCCCCCTGCCCTCCCACGCATTTACACGTGTCTCCCACATGCACAGCCAAGACCTGAAAATCAGCTGGCCGGCAGGAGGCGCACGCACATATGTGGTGGAGCTGAGCTGGGCGACGGCTCAGCTGCCCACAGGGCTCCACGCGCCACCTGTAGCACGCATGCCATAGGTTCACCATCACGGATCTAGGAGATGCGTACACAACAGCATGAGGCTACATTTAGAAATATATAAAGAAGTTAGCCTAGATTAATTATAGGGGAGGATGGATTCCCCAATCTAGTGCCCTCCAGTTATGTTTAATTATGTCTTCGGTGGCCCCGATAGCTGGGAATTCTAAGAATTATAACCCAATATAAAGAGCACCTACTTGGGAAAGTCTTCCTAGAATAACAAGTATAAGCATTGTGAACTTTTCTCAGGACCAGTAAATTGCTTTGAAAAACTTTTCAGGAAGATGTCCCAAAGGTGCTTTTTCAAAAGGCAACTGGACTTTTTTCCTTGAAGACCTTTTCACTTCTCATCCAAGAAGCTCTTTCAGTTCTGACTGAATGGTGGCAAATGGAAGGATATATATTCCTTGCAATCATCTGGTCATTAGCTCTCTCTCTCTGAAAACCGTTGAGACCACTAGGAAGTTTATCTGTGCCTTCAGGGTCCCTTGGATAGTGCAAATGGGTGTGGATCATGGAACCTTCTTGGAACTGTTGAAAGGCCTGTGCTGAAACAGGAGTTAGGTCATATCATATCCCTCCTTCTATTAAGAGAGGGCTGTTCAATTTTAAGGTAAGTAGCCTCTTTAACCTCTCTTTCATACCAGTGGTCCTGTCTGTCCAGAATGTTGACTTTGCTGTCTTCAAAACATGGCCTTTGTCTTTCAAATGTAGATAGACTGTTGAATCTTGCCCTGATAGGTTAGTTCTCCTATGATGTGCCATGCGTTTGTGAAGTGGTTGTTTTGCTTCTCCAATGTACAAATCTGCACATGTCTCAGTGCGTTGTACCACAGTTGGTGTCTGGGTGTTTTGTCCTTGGAGTGCACAAGCTTCTGCCTTAGTATTCTCGGGTTTCAAGCGTGCATGCATGTTGTGTGGTTGAAAATCCTTCCATTCTCCACCACTCAGTCAGAACTGAAGAAGCTTCCTGGATGAGAAGTGAAACGTCTCCAAGGGGGGGAAAAACAAGAAAGCCTAGTTACTTGTTGAAAAAGCACTTTTGAGACAACAATGACCAGGATGATTGAGAATCTCCATAGACTTTTCAGGAAATCTTGATTTTAAGGATAATCGTTTATATATGAAGTCGTGAATACATGTAAATTATTCATAAAGTTTACTTGCTTTACCATAGCACTTTACTTAACACTGTGCCCTTATGAATAGTAATATTTACACTCGTGATTATGTTCTGTAAAGAAGATAAATAAAGAGATGTTCATTTAATGTATTTTTTCTGAAGAGAAAGAACATCTGTAGTTCAAGATTAATTTATATTTTATGACTAACTTAAACCTAATTAAATATATATGTTGGTTTGGATGAAACGTGCTGGTCCTTGAATAAAAAGCCTTTTAAAAAATTCCTGCCTATTGATTTGATTGAAAGAGCTCCAATGCTTTATAATCTAACTCTTTTTATGTATGGACCCCTTTGACCTGTTCAGAAAAAAATGATTAAAAATTGCATTAAAATTCCATAAGCAACTACAGCATTCTCTCCTCTCTTTTTATTTGTTTATGTCTAGCAACATGCGGCCTGGATCATCCCTTTCTTCTGTTACCAAATCTTTGATTTTGCACTCAATACTTTAGTTGCTATCAGCATACTGGTTTATCCAAACACCGTTCGGGATTATCTGCAGCAACTGGTAAAAGACTTTCTTATTCAATGTTCAAACTGTTTATGTCAATGATTGTTGTAGACTTCATTCACAGACGATGAGAATAAGATTCACCTGGCCACTCATGCAGGCTAAACATAAGATTATAAGAATATTTATCATCTTTATATATTTATAATCTGTCGGATATTTCCAGAACCTAGAGTACCCTAAAAAAATTTTATAGAGAGCAAAGGCAGCATTTATTTCTTCCTATAATTTGAGAGCAAACGTTGGGGGGGGGGGGGTGTTAGCTGAAACTGACACTAATGTGGGGGGAGATGGCTTTATGGATACAGCAAATGCAGATCAGCATTAGAAGTGACAAGAGTATCAAAAACATTGACATCTGTACCTCTAATCCCTCCTTTTGCTGTTGTAGTAATTGCCAACCTATTTCGCATGTGTGAAAATGTTTGGATCAGAATGTCAGGAATGCTAAATCAGCTTCCACTGCTCCAGGAAATAATAAGAGGAACATTATGCCCAAAGAAAATATGCAGTGCCAGAGTGCTATTTAACCCAGGACGAAGGAAGAATTCCCCCCTCCCACTTTATATTAAAGCCCCATCTTTTCCAGGCACGGGAAATGTTCTAAATTATATCTTGCGAGGGGGCGGGGGACAGACAGGATTAACGGGAGAGGAGACAACTCTCAAAAGTATAATGTTGGACTGGAAAATGTGTCCCATTCAGAGGGGCACAGAATTTATTGCAGATAGTTTTAATATTGCAATGCTTTCATCTTTCAATTTCTCTTTTGCTCCAAGATTTCTTCTTAGGGCAAGTTTTTTTTTTTAAGGAGGGAATAGCTCTAACTCTGTAAGCAGCCTGGAAGAGTTTAGTGGTATGCTAATCTTAGATTCCGGTCTTTTCCTTCTGTCTGAAGCAAACAGGCAACTAGTTCAATTTGGAGAGTAGAGGTATAATGTGCATTTTTCTTCATAGGCACAATCCATCACATTTCACCTCCCTTCTCCAATGTTGAGAACAGGATCTCTCTCCACCTCCAATTGGTGGCGATAGGTGGAGAGAGATCCCGTTCTCAGCTCCAAACAAACCCAGTGTGCAATTTGGGGCTCCTTCTAGATTTGTGGCTCCTGCTCTAAGAGCAAGTGGCAGTTGTGACTAGGAGGACTTTTGTACAGCTTTCATGTCAATTGCACCAGTGGTGGGTTCCAGATCCCGTCGCAAGCAGTACACTGCGACGGGGCTGGGTGTCCACCACATGCACATGTGCTGCACACGCATATACACCCATTGCCCGTGATGCTCCAGCTGCTCGGCGGAGCGTCACTCGGGTGCTGTACACTGCGTGCGCATGCGCAAATGGCCCGGTTGGGTCAAATACAGCTCAGGAACATGGGTGGGCCCTCCAAAGCATTGTACCGAAACGGTGCCTGCTGCTCCCAGCAGGCCCCGGTATGCCCGTACAGGGGCGTACCGCCAACAACCCACCACTGAATTATACCCATTCTTAGATTGGAAGGCTAGGCTCAGAATCATTCATACCCTAATCACCTCCTGATTGGATTACTATAATGTACTCTATGTGGGAATTGTTTTGGAAAAGTATTTGAAAGCTTCAGCTAATGCAAAATGCAGTGATTGTTGTGGCCCGCCAGCAGCCAGGTGGAGCTGGCAGCAGATTTGGATAGTGAGGAGGTTGGGGAGGAACATGGGACAGTCCTGGAGTCTGGAGAAGGCTCTGATGAGGACTCTGTGTTGGAGGCAGAGAGGGAGCCAGAGCCGTATGCCAGTTACCAGCTGTCTTCAGAGTCAAACATCAGTGAGGCAGACAAACAACTGGAGCCTGTTCCCAGTGTGCGCATGCACAGAGTTGCCAGACAAAGGGAATAGCTAAAGAACAGGGGTCGACTTGGGAGTAAGGCCACAGGTGGATGGTGAGTGGCCCCTCCCAGAGGAAATAAAAGAGGAGAGAAAGGGGAGGGGAGTTTGCAGGAGACAATTAGTTCGCTTAATTGGTTCGTGACTCTCCGAGACTCCTTGCCAGGTTTTTTTGCAGATATTGGTCTGGCAGCTCTCCAAGCCAGATAAGGTCTGTGACTGTAAATCCTCCCCTTGAAAGGCTTCACTGGATGTGAATGAGCAGAATTCACAGTATATTAACAAAAGGGTTTTTGCCGGGGAAAGAAGTTTGCTTCATGCTCTCAGGAAGCTTAGTGATCATAGAATCATAAGGCTAGAAGGAACTTCTAGTCTAACCCACTGTTCAAAGCAGGAGACCTTATACCATCCCAATCAAAGAGTTATCCAATCTATTTTTGCACCTACAACTCCAGGAAACAAGCTATTCCAGAATAACAGAGTTAGAAGGGACTTTTGTTGTCTTCTAATCCAATCCCCTGCTCAAGCAGGACACCATATACTATTTCAGGCAAATGGTTGTCCAGTCTCTTCCTAAAAATTTTCAGTGATGGAAGTCCACTTCCTCAGCTCAACAGATTCAAACCATTCCCAGATAAGCAGACAAGACCCCCACCCCTAGCCATCTCCCCTGGACCTACAGCAAGCCCTGTATCCCATAGTGAGCAAATTTGAGTGACTTTGTCTGACATATGCTGAACATTATTTGAATTGGGAAATGCTTTGTATGAGAAGAGAGACCAAACTACCATCATTCAAAAACCAGGCATGAATTCCCAACAAAGTGAAGAGTGATGAAAATATTAGTTTGGCACTCGAGTAGTTCCTCTTTAAATAGAGAAGTGAAAACATGATTGTACAGTGTTTATCTTCAATCTGTTATACTTCATCTGGTGGGATTAAACAGTTGGTGCACTTCAGTGAAATTCCAAATGAGGAAAATGTCTTGCTGGCACTTGGCAAAAAAGAAAGGCGTGCAGAAATATTTGTGTTTAAATGGATCTGGCAAAAAAACATCAAATAATTTATTGCTGCAATCTTTGGAAATGAAAAAGAACTCCCTTTCTCCCTCTGGAATTCTGTAATTTAAAATGCTAACATAAAAGATCACTGTTGAGTGCATTGTAAAGTTACAAAAACAGATACATTCAATGAAGAGTTGCTTCTTTGAGCCGTGGTGGTGCAGTGGTTGGAATGCAGTACTGCAGGCTAGTTCTGCAGACTGCTGGCTACCTGCAATTTGGCAGTTCGAATCTCACCAGGCTCATGGTTGACTCAGCTCCCAATCTTCTGAAGTCAGTAAAATGAGGACCCAGATTGTTGGGGGCAAAATGCTGACTCTGTAGACCGCTTAGTAAGGGTTGTGAAGCACTGTGAAGTGATATATAAGTCTAAGTGCTATTGCTATTGTGGTCGAGACCATTGTGTCCAGGTCTGGACATCACATGAAGATTCAGATGGGGTGGTTAAGATGTCACACAGGTAGTTCTCTGGTTATAACTATGAAGGAAACTGTCCATTATGGTCATAATATTAATGGTTGTAAAATGATTTGTGACCAGACCAATTCTATGACTTTTTTTGTGGCAGTTAAGCAAATGTGGCCATTGTGTAGACAAACACCACAGTTGTTAAGTAAGCGCAGCGGTTTTGCCAAAAAATGGAAGCACCAATTTTCAGCAAAACCAAATGTGGTCACATGACTGGAGAACACCGAAAACGGCCACAAATGCAGCCATGTTGCTGAATACCGGAAGTGCAGTCACATGACCACAGGGGGATTCAACCCTTGGAACCTCAGATCTGGGTCGTAAGCAGTGGTGGGATGCTGCCGGTTTAAACAATCGGTTCGGTGAGCACTTGCTTCGCGTGTACATGGCTAAAGTGCTTGCACCATTGAAAATGGAGCATTTAGAAACTCAGTTGCTTACCTTCCAAGTCAGCAACGGTAAGTAGAACAGTGAGGGGAGGGAAATCAGCTGTGATGCGCGATTGAGATAAGTTAGAAAGCAGGAAATAAATGACAGGATAGGGCAGGGGTGGGTGGGTGGGGCCAACTGATTGTCAGCGCTACCAGTTCACTCACAGTCCAAACTGGCTGAATGCCACTTCTGGTTGTTAGCCCCCTTTTTGAAGTAGCTCATAACTTTGAACATTGCAGTTGTAAGTTGAGGACAACCTGTAGACAAGAGCACCCTCTTCATAATGGATAACCTTACATCAGACTCAGGATGCAAAAAAGGATTTTAAGTTAAAACTGGCTTGGAATGAATATTAGGAACAATAAGAGCACTTTGATAGTAAGGCCAATAACACAAAGATGTGAAGGCATGTTCAAGAATGTGTCAGAAATTCTTTAATTTAGACTGTTTCATAGGGAAAGTGGTGGGACTTAATGCTCTTAATAGCCTTTTCCAATTGTGTGATGAAAATGAAGATTATATATGAGTTTTATACTTTCACTGCATAACTTGTAGAAGGAATTGGGAGTAGGATGCATGGTTCTCTCTGCTTCTTTATTTTATTGTCAAAACAATCTTTGGGGGCAAGTTAGGTTTTGAGAAAGCGACAATCGCAACATGGTCTTAGCTGGGTGGAGAGGTAAATTCCTGCCCAATATCCTAATTGCTGAATTCTAGCCACAGCTGAGGGAATATATCACAGCTGCCTAGATTTATGCAACAGATTAAGTCAAAACCAAACAAATTACAATTTGGTGTAATTTATACAATGTGTGAATCCAGTCTATGACTCATAGTTAATTCAACACAGGGAAAAGAACTTTGTAGCATCCAGAAACTCTGCTGGAGTTTGATGTTTAGTTTTGCTGCAAATTGAATGTTATGTATACAAGATGCCCAAAGTTCTATGCAAATGTCAGTTCCATAGGCACCATCTTTTCTTGTCTTCCTATCCATTCATATAATTATGTAAATATGGTCCTTATAGGACTGTGGAGATGATTATTCCTAGTGTGTGTCAATATTTTTATTTGAGAAAGTTGAATTATGTTTCCAAATTAAGTTTATGGTTCTGAAAACTTATTTTCCTCCTTTGTATACTGACTGCTAAATCTCCTTGTCTCCCTAATCTTTTCTCCTTGTTTTAACAGATTACAGGTAGACCTCGATTTATGGACTGTCACTTAGTGACTGTTCAAAATTATGACAGACCTACCTGGGGTACTTACGACCCAGATTCTATGGTCTAATGGTTGGCCCCTCAGTTTTATGACCACACTTCATGTGCTTGGTAACCAAGCTACATTTATAGCCATTGGCAGCATGATTGTGTATTATAGTATAGTCTTTATTGTCGTTGTACAAAATAAATACAATGAAATTGGTTATTACAATGTATTACAATGATTTTAATGAAAACCAGCATTTACACCCAGTTTTCTGTGAAACCGACCCATAGCAAACCATGGGTTTGCTTAATGACCACGACATTCATTTAATGATCTGAGTGGTCACTTTATGACTACAGCATTCATTTAATAAACCACTGCAAAAAAAGGCCAAAAAATCTGATTGATAATGTTACCGACTTGTTTCACAGGCCACATTATGTTTGTAACTTGAAGACTGCCTGTATCATGTTGGAGACTGGAGATTGGGAGTCCCTCGGAATGTAATTTTATAAAATCCACTTCAAGCTCTGTGAAATTGATGAGTAGTAAGAAAGAACTTTAAAATCAGCTTGGTGTAGTGGTTAAGGCATTGGGCAGGAAACTGGCAAACTGTGAGTTCTTGTTTTGCCATCAGCATGAAGCCTGCTGGGTGATTTTGGGCCCATCACTTTCTTTCTAGCAATGGCAACCTATTTCCCAAAAAACTCCAGGGATAGCGAACACCAGGATTCAAAATTGACTTTAAGGCAGACACATATCAAAAAACTTGTTCTGGTAGGATGACTCTGAAGTTGTAAAATATCCCTCAGTTTCACAGGATACAACCATGTTAAACGAAGTTTGTGTTGTAAAATTATTTTAAAAAGAAAGCAGAAAGTTTGATGAGATTGCTAACAATTTCTTTCTAATTTTCAGCCTGCAAATTTCCCCTACAAGGAAGAGATTATGTCAATGAATTCCATCTGCTTAATTGTGATTCTTCTCCTTTGTTTAAGTATCACATTGGCTTTCAAGGTAAGCATAACATATTTTACCCCCCTGAACAATATAAACTGGAAACAATATGAACGAGAAAAAGGCTTATTGTTTGCTTGCTTGTTTATTAAAATTATCTGCTACCCAGTTTACTATCAAGTGAATCTGGTAAGCTTCATGATGCCTACATTTAGGTGCCCACCATAAATCAAAGTGGGCAAGAGCAAAAGGGAAACAACTTTTAAACCAGTCCTCTTGGTTGAGTATGGACAAGCACAGGGACTCTGTTGCCAACATGTGCCAATACGCCCACAGAATCTTCCTTGGTGCCCCTTTGTCTTCCTGTCTCATCTGATTTGTTTTTTGACTATTAAAGATTCTTCTAATTATGAAGGGAAAATTGGAAGATGAGGTGCGGCACAGTGAAATGCCAGCCAATGGCAATCTTATAAACGTCTAATTAACAGAATTATAAAATAAAAATAATGGTGAACAGCATCAAAATGCTTTCCTTGAAAGCAAAGGTAGTAAGGAGTTTGTCAGGAAACGAATTAGCTACTTTGTGCCTCTAAATTTTGCTCTAGAATCTGTCGGACAGAGCGCAATGTATAACTGTAATTTGCAGATATTTGAAAACTTTTAACACTTTTCTCCAGTTTGTTTTTGTTTTTTGTGCTTGGTTCTCATGACAAAATGATTAGTGCAATAAATGTATAGCCCATTGTGATTTCTCTTTTCTTGGATGCAAGTTATTAAGAATGAAAATTTCTTATGTATCTGAGTATGATCCTTCTTCTGATACAGAAGGTTTAGATTTCTTTGCAATACGCTGTTGGCTGATTTGGTATTTAGGGACTATAAGGTTGATTCATTTTTCCATCCTTCCGAGGTTGGTAAAATGAGGACCCATATTGTAGGGGACAATACACTGACATTGTAAACTGCTCAGAGGGTACTGTAAAGTACCGTATTTTTCGGAGTATAAGATGCACCTTTTTTCCTCAAAAAAGAAGCTGAAAATCTGGGTGAGTCATACACCGAATATAGCATTTTTTTCCTCCCGAAGCCCCGCCTGCCCCTTCACCAAAATGGCCGTGCATTCCTTATAGAGGCTTTCAGAGAGCTCCTGGGGGCTGGGGAGGGCAGAAATGAGCACATAACGGGCCATTTTTGCCCCCCCCCAGCCCCCAGCAGCACTCTATAAGCCTCCATAAGACTATGCATGCATTTTTTTGACAAAAAACAGGCCCGTTTTCGCAAAAAACAAACCGTTTTTTGCTTGTTTTTGCCCCCCACCCCACCCCCAGGAGCACTCTGCAAGCCCCCCCCCCCAAGGCTATTCATGCCTTTTTGGGGGGAGGGGGAGGGCCCGTTTTTGGCAGGTTTGCAGAAGGCAAAAACTTTTTTTTCCCCTTTGGAAAGCTCTTTAACTGATTGATGAGAATTACATTTATCAAGTGCTGTGCCAGCAGAAACAAAGTGTTAGGTTCTGCAGATTATCAGCGATTTCTTTCTCCAGCACATGGATAAATACACCTGGAAACATCTATCTACCTACCTACTCTTTCTCTCTCCCTACCCATCTACTGTATTTCTCTCTCTCTCTCTCTATCCCTCTACATACCTACTTACACACACACTCTCTCTCTCCCTCCCTACCTACTGTATTTCTCTCTCTCTATCCCTTTATCTACCTACCTACCTACCTAAGTACTTTCTCTCTCTCTACCTATCTACTGTATTTCTCTCTCTCTCTCTCTCTCTCTCTCTCTCTCTCTCTATCTATCTATCCCTCTACCTACCTACCTACCTACTCTCTCTCTCTCTCTCCCTACCTACATACTGTATTTCTCTCTCTCTCTATCCCTTTATCTACGTACCTACCTACTTAATTACTCTCTCACTCCCTACCTACCTACTGTATTTCTCTCTCTTTCTCTCCCTGTCTATCCCTCTATCTACCTATCTATTTTTTTTAAATTGCCTCTTCAAAACCTTGGTGCGTCTTATACTCCGGTGTGTCTTATACTCCAAAAAATACGGTACTATGGGGCGGTATATGAGTCTAAACATTATTGCTATAAATCTCAACTCTTATTCTCATCAGAATTACTCTTAAAGTCACTTCCCTTCTATTTTAGTGGTTTGTTCCAGGGGTGGGTTCCGGCAGGCACTGCTGGCGGTTCGCTCATGTGCGCACTGTGCACCCTTGATGCATGCAATGTGCGCATGCACAGTGCAATTAAAATTGCTCTGCACATGCACAGAACTGAAAAACAAGATGGCGGTGCCTATGGCGCCACCCAGAGAACTGGTTCAAGGGTTTGGCAGGCCTGGTTCCAACGACCTAGGTTGCCAAACCATTACTGGTTCGGCCGAACCAGTCCAAACCATTAGGAACCCACCACTGGTTTGTTCCAACTTTCATTTGCTTCAGTATCAGTCAGTTGTCTGCCATCAGCTGATTTCTTGGTCATCAATACAGTATCTTGAAAAGTAATTTTGAATTAAGTTTTGATAGATAGTTTGTTTTCAATTAAGATGAAATGAACTCCTATATCTTTTGTGAGTCATGGAGACAAGGGAATCTTTACTTTCTGATATTAAATATATTTTAAAATTTTTATCATCATTTAGGGCATTTATTGAAGCCTTGCGCTGTGTTAGAAGCCCTTTAAAGCTTTGTAAAACTAATCGCTGGAACTTATTAATCTTTGGCAAGGCGTGCAGCCCTGTTTTGTGGTTTCCTGTACATGGAGTTCTTTTATGTTTGGCCAGCCTTACTTTTTTTTTCCCCAGCAGTTTTAAAAACTTCCCCCCAGATTGCATTTGCTTAAACCAAAAATGGATGACTCCGTTGAGCTAGTATATGCTGATTAATACAATATATATCATGTTTAAGAGATTACTGTAATAGTAACATTTGCAAAGGCAAAATGTTAGAAAGATAGAAAACCATTTCTGTTGTAGAAAAGGAAGAAAGCTATAAATAAATCCTCTAACCTTTTAAATTGACTCCTGGGCTTTGTTTATAGAATGTTCGGTTAATAGAATGGAATGTAAGAACAAGGAAAGCATACTTAATTATGTTTTTAAAAGTTCTAAGGGTTATTGTTAAATGGGATTATTCAGATTAGGTCTGCCAAGTCTCAACTGGAGAGCCAGGTATTCTACCATGTTTCTCCGAAAATAAGACAAAGTCTTATTTTCTTTTGACCCCCGAAATAAGCGCTTGGCCTTATTTTTGGATAGGTCTTATTATTTTTGAGGTGCAGGAGGCAGCGAGCATGGTCACCTCATGGCTGCTGCTGTGTTGCAATATTTTCGAGGAGGGCTTATTTTCGGGGGAGGGCTTATTTTAGCACATGCACTCAAAGGCCCGATTGGGCTTATTATCCGCAGAGGTTTTATTTTTGGGGAAACAGAGTAGCTAAAAGTACTAGGTTAGAAACTGAGAGATTGTGAATTGCAATCCCGCTTTGATCATGAAGTCAGCTGGGGAACCTTGCACCACTTACCCTCTCTCAGTTCTACCAAGGAAGCAATAATGGCAAACCATTTCTGAAATGTTGCCAAGAAAATTGCAGGGACTTATCCAAGCAATTGTCAGGAGACAAGATTGTCTTAAAGGCATCCCAAAAAGATCTCAGCTGTCAAAAAATAAAAAAGAAGACAACGGCTAAATGGCAGCAAACAGTTACATGAGTTTATATATTTCTTTGCTTTGATTTAGATCTTGTTTTTGTTAATGTTTTTGTAGAGGTTATACAAAGATTATGTACAGACATGCGCAGCAAACTGCCATATCTTAGTAACCGATTACCTCAACATCTATGAGCTCACCTAATTAGTGGAACCAGGCACTACCAGGGAGTTACGCGAGATTCAACCCTGGCTGGGATGGTCTTAGAGATTGACAAGGAGAATAAACCAATAAGATGCTGTTGCTACCTATGCTCTTGCTTTGCTTGTTGAAACTGTATAAAAAGCCAAATAAACTCTGCGTAAGGCAGACAGACATTTTGGACACCTGCTATGATGGATTTCTGAGATCTACAGTTTTGAGACAGTAGCTGAAGTTCAGCGAAATCAGTGAGCTTTAGCAACTCTCAGGTTCATATGCTTTCTGTCCTCTGATACACACACACACACACACCTCCTAAATATCCTTTTAATGTAGGATATTTCAGACATTCCTACTAGGGTATTCTGGGTGTTTTACCCTAACCCAGATGATACACAGCAACCCAAAACTTTGAATATAGCACCCTGAAACCTCCAAAAATTACTATTGAATTGTTTTTAAAGTGCCAGAAGAGGAAATGCTTGGAAATTGTAATTGGGGTAGCTATATTTACTTTAGGTTAACCTGAAATATTTAAAAAATGAAATCAAATTTACTTGCTGCCCTGGTTTCATACACTATTTTGGAGTGCAGGTGGTTCCTAGCAGTGGTGTATTAACCATTAAGCAGACTAAGCATGTGCTTAGGGCACCAAGGGGGCACCACAAAGTTGAGAAAGAAAACAAAACAAATGAAGATTTGTACAGTATGTATAAAGGAGGGGGGTACCAAGATTTGTCAGTGTTTAGGGCACCAGTGAGCCTTAATCCGTCACTGGTTCCTAGAATGTATTTAAAATCCAAATGTGGCTCTTAGTCCCAAAAATATTGTGCTCCTCTACTACAAAAAAAGTCAGCGTGGGAGACTGGCTGATTGAGAACAGCCAATCAAGGCTGTTGGGTGAGTAAATAGAAGAAGTGAGATTTGAAACAAGGATTTCATAATTCTAAAAGAGCCTTTCGTTATTATGCTAGACCAGCCATCTTTAGAGGTAGAATCTCAAAAAATTAATCTGACCATCTCTACTGCTGGATAGGAAAAGTGTGCAGTATAAAATCAGTTCATGACAACGTGAAGATCTTTCAGCAGCCTGAAAGTTTTTTAAGGACAAATCTGCAGGAAAGAGGTGGACAGAAAGAATTTTCATTTCAGTGTTTATGTAAATAGTGTTTCTGTGCGCAAATCTCCAAGGCAATTGGTCTTGCCAGCTTGCTGGATTTAGTTAATCATATTCTCAGATACATGTGTTAACAGATGGTTCTACCAGGTGTCAGTTGTGGGCAAACTGATGGTGTTTTTTTTTTTAATAATAAACACTTGTGACCTGGCTTTCAAAGAAAAAGAAAGAAAGATGTAGATTTGGAGTGATATGACCGTGCACATTTTTATAACTTTTTAAAGTGTCTGTATATTCCCTTAGCTCTGGCTTATATCACCACATCTCATTAATCTAGCCTTGCAAGCAAATTTATGATGAGATTAATCCTGACAAGGAAATATTTGAAGCCTTGATATGCATGTAGAATATGAACGATAATACCCAGATGAATTTTCGAAGAGAAGACTACAGGTTTTTTTTTTTACTGTGAGCAAAGGAACTTGTCTACAATGATTTAAACCAGGGGTCCCCAAACTCTTGGACCTTAGGGACCACTAAATTCATAAGTTTAAATCCTGCGGACCACTAATAGGATCTGCCTAATGACTGGCAGGATGGGCGTGGCCAACTTCATGTCACTCATATCGAGGGGTACCTCTCTGGCCTCTACTCACCCTTCCCCTCCCAGCTACTCCTCTCCTCCCCACGTGGGCTCCTTAGGCTCCCTACAGGAAGCAGTTGTTGGAGCTAAGCAGCCACCATGAGAAAGAGTTGGCATACATCCCTGCGACCAATTCGCTCTCACAGGGAGGGACTCCTCCGGATGCTGTCCACCAAGCAATGCCAACGGGCGGCGCCTAGGAGTAGAGCCTTCTCTGTGATGGGCCCAACCCTCTGGAATGACCTCCCCCCTGATATCAGAACTACTACCGACCTCCCCTCCTTCCGACAAAAACTTAAGACTCACCTGTTCCAATTAGCTGGCCTGGCCCATTTATAGTCCCATTTATACCTCCTGGCAAATATTTTACCCTGGGATAGTTTTTAGGGGTGTTTTTTAATGTATTTTTAAATTTCTTAAAATTTTAGATCTAACTTTAACTATTGTACAGTAAACTATTGCTACCTCCTCCTGCCACATCTATATTTATTTTATATTTATATTATGTATATTTACTGTTTTTAATATGACTGTACTCCGCCCCAAGTCTCTTCTGGGAGAGGGGCGGTCTAGAAATCAAATAAAAGTTAAAGTTAAAGTTAAACCGCTGGCTCAGTTCAAATTGGATCTGACCAAGAAGGAGGCTCAGCAGAAGCACCTCACTGAGGACTACGAGCATAGGCTTTCCAAGCAGAGGGAAGACCTGTAGGAGTGCAAGGCCAGGTACTGATTCCTGAACGCTCAGAGAGCTGAGATGGTCAGCCAGTTCCAGGCCATGATGCAGTCCCACTGGAACAAGGCCCTCTGGCTCTTCACTACCAGCAGCGCTTCCCTCCAGCCTTCGCCCAAAGTCCGGCACCAGGAGGCTGAAGCAGACCCCCAAGTCAGAATTCCAATCTATACAAAAGGACTCTCTGCAGCAACACAAATGTTCATTGCAAGTATCCAGCCCGGGGGCTGTAGTTTGAGAACCCCCGATTTAGTGCAATATAAAAAATGCCAGTTGGTGACTGGTGATTTAAACAGTCGTTTTGCCATTTTATCTCCCAACGTTCGAGGCTTAGCCTATCTCTATTTCGAATTTGTCATTTTAAATATATTTTTTTCCATAAATTTACCGTATTTTTCGAACTATAAGACGCACCGGTGTATAAGACGCACCAAGATTTCGAAGAGGTAAGTAAGAAAAAAAAGTTTTTTGTCCTCTCCGGCCCCCAGGAGCACTCTGCAAGCTGCAGCAGAGTTATGGGAAGGCAAAAACGCTCCCGTTTTTCACTAAAACGGGGGCATTTTTCCCTTTCCCCAGCCCTGCTGAAGCCTGCAGAGTCCTTCTGGGTGGTGGGGGAAGGCAAAAATGCCCCTGTTTTTGCAAAAAGCGGCCCATTTTTTACAAAAATGGGAGGTGGGAGCAGGGATTCAGGAGGCCAAAAATGGCTGTATTTGGTGTCTAAGACGCACCAAAATTTCTATGCTCTTTTAGGTGGGAAAAGGTACGTCTTACACCCTAAAAATACAGTAACTACTTTAAATAAGTACAAAACTGTTCCAGTGAAAGGAGAAGAGCTTTGGGAGTATCCACACTAACCAATGTTCTGCACAGTTGGCTTTTGGAAATGAGACAGGAAGAAAAAAACAGGGATCTCTTAAGCAACATATAACATATGATTCAGCTTCTCCAATTTGAGAACCTTCCCTGAGGTCTTCAGCCAGCACAGTCATAGCTGAAGGTACCAAAATTTAGGAAAACTGCACAGGGTTGAAGCAATTCAGTTCACAGCTCAACACATCTTGTCTTCTTCCTTTCCTCCACCCTCTTTCTTTCCAGGGTTACTTGATCAGTTGTGTATGGAACTGTTATCGTTACATTAATAACAGAAACAACTCTGATGTCCTGGTCTACATTACCACTAATGACACAGCGGTAAGTTTTGTTGGAATTGGCTGGAGCTGTGAGAGGTTCCTGGGTTTAGATGAGAAGACCTGTTTTGAATGGTACAAAATCCAACGGGATAGAAATCTTCAAGGATGCAACTTTGACCAGCAGAGCTATTGCTTTTCTGTGTACTTATCCGACAATGATGGGTCCTATTATGCTGAGAATACAAGTTGCCCAAGTCAGATATCACTTTCCCTGTGCTCTGGTTTCACCAAGGAAAAATCAGCTAAATTCATTTCTGGAGAAACTTGTCTGTGGTTTTTGGATAATGTGCATTTCGGGATATTAGCAGGGAATGCTTTTGCCTTCCTGTTGAGCTTCCCAGAGATACCTTCTTTTCAGTAAGTTCATGTAGGTAAGACTTGATTTTAACCATAGTTTGGTAAATAGTCCCAAATTAGTGTTGTTTCAATACTCCACTTAGTCATGAATCTTAGGTTATAAACCACAATGGCTCATGGTACATTAAATCAAAAACAAATGTAGATTATGACTTAGATTGGTGTATGAATCCAGATCTAATAGGGTGCTTTCAGTGGTCTTATATTTACAGTTGCATTGTTCAGGAATAAAGATATATTGTCACTGCCAAGATGTGTCCTAGCTTGTCCCTATGTTGACCATCCTTGTGCTGCTTCTTCCCTTACAAGATTCTCTTTTCTTCATGCTGTTATTTAGCATTTTCTAGTGAATTGCCTGTTGCATGCCTTTTATTATTTTATTTTATGAACTATTAGAATTAGAACAAGCCATCATTTAACAAAACACCGAACTAAATTTTCACATCTTAATTTGTTCCAACCTTGATGCTGATATAGATATTGTAGTAAATGGGTCTTTTAAAAAATTCTTATATTGAGCAGATGAAACCTTGAGTTTTCTAGAAACATTGGCTCCCAGTTTGGGGATATTAGCTTATGAATCTGGACTGGACTGGACTGTCAGTAGGTCCTACTTCCTGTAAGGACCACCACCTGCTCACCTTCTTCTCCGAAAAAATTTAGTTCCTCAGCCTGAGAAATCTTAAACAAAAAGTGCACCATTAATGTGCATTAATGCAATTGAATCCTTTTGCTTTAATTCTCATAACTATCCACACCCTGATATGAAACGATCCAGGAACAGAAACTTTTTCCGTTAACTTTTGCTCTAAATTAGACCCAGAAAACCCATTTCTTGGAGGTGTCTTTTAATGATTCCCAGATGATCCTGCCACAGTAGACTGTATATTTTATATCACTTCCCCTGATAAGTGTATGCTTTTTGTCTAGAGAGAGCTCTTTTGTTTTCTAAAAGTTAATACTGTCAAATATGTGGGCAGCTGTATATTCTCTCACACAATAAATGTCTTCTGAGGAATGTTTTGGCAACACAAAGGATTTCAAAGCTATAAATTATCTCTGGGCAGTCCATTTCCATTTGTAATTGCTCCAGAGTGGTTTCTAATGGCAATGCTCATAGACAAACATTTAGGTTGCTTCCTGCTCAGTTAAGCAGAGAGACAAACTGAGCTTGACTATTTGACAGATGACATTTTATTGAGAAATAATTCCAGCTGCTCCTTAGTATATGTGTTTCAGGCAAACCATACAATTATGGTTTTTTTGTTTATTCATTTACTTTACTTGTATGGTGCCTATTCCCAGATTGTGTGGTGGCTCACAACATATAAAATGATTATCCTAAACCAGTGATGGCGAACCTATGGCATGCGTGCCACAAGTGGCACGTGGAGCCATTTGTCAGGGCACACGAGGCGCTGCCCTGTCAGCTGGCCAGCACGCATGCGCGCGCTGGCCAGCTGAGTTGACCTTTTTAAAAGCTATTTTTCGCCTTCCCTAGGCTCCAGAGGCTTTATAGGAGCCTGGGGAGGGCGAAAAGAGCCCCCCCTGCCCCCCCCGAGGCTTCAGGGACCATCAGCGAAGGCGTCAGGGAAGCCTCCGGACGATCCCTGAAGCCTTCAGAACGCTTAAAACGACCCTCCAAGCAACCCGGAAGTCACTTCCGGTTTGCTCGGAGGGTGGTTTTAAGCGTTCCGAAGGCTTCAGGAAAGCCTCCGGACGGTCCCTGAAGCCTCCGGAGGGCCTCCAGGGGGGCGGGGGAGGCTCTTTTTGCACACCCCAGGCTCCTATAAAGCCTCTGGAGCCTGGGGAGGGCGAAAAAAGCATGTAAAAGTGGGGGGTCATGCGTTGTGCGCGCCTGCGCACTGGGGGGTCGCATGTTGCATTATGGGTGCGGCACGCCCGCACACGACCCCCCTGCGCTCCCCCCACTTGTGGCACGCGAACCAAAAAAGGTTCGCCATCGCTGTCCTAAACCTTCAAATAGATATAAGAATAAAAAGAGCAAAACAAAAGATAAAAATCACATTCAATTACAACACACCATTCAGGTTCTTCCAGGTTCAATCCAGGGTATATATTCTATGAGCCATGGTGGCTCAGTGGTTAAAGGGCAGTACTGCAGGCTACTTCTGCTGACTGCCGGCTGACTGCAATTTAGCAGTTCAAATCTCTCCAGGCTCAAGGTTGACTCAGCCTTCCATCCTTCTGAGGATGGTAAAATGAGGACCCAGATCATTGAGGGCAATATGCTGACTCTGTAAAACCGTTTAGAGAGGGCTGTAAAGCACTGTGAAGTGATATGTAAGTCTAAGTGCTGTTGATATTCAGGTAGAGACCATTGTGTCCAGGTCTGGCCATCACACGAAGATTCAGATAGTTGGAGTGCATTGTAAAGTTACAAAAACAGATTAATTCAATAAAGAGTTGCAGTTGTTTCTTTGAGCCGTGGTGGCGCAGTGGTTGGAATGCAGGACTGCAGACTACTTCTGCTGACTGCCGGCTGTCTGCAATTCGAATCTCACCAGGTTCAAGGTTGACTCAGCCTTCCATCCTTCTGAGGTTAGTAAAATGAGGACCCAGATTGTCAGAGGCAATATGCTGACTCTGTAAATCGTTTAGAAAGGACTGTAAAGCATTGTAAAGTGGTATATCAATCTAAGTGCTATTGCTATTGCTACTGCATAGGACAGAACAGATAGGTCTTCACAATTTTACGGAAGCCCAAAATGGACAAACTGACCAAATCTCTGCCAACAGGATGCAAAAAAGACAGTTTTAGATAGCTAAAGGAGAGGAAAGATCTCTAAGGCATTCAAAGTGTAGAAGTCTCTGGGCAGATCTCTTGTCACCACCAACCCTGAATGTCAGTGGCCCTTCAGAAACAACGAGAACCACTGCAGAGCAATGCCTACCACTCCAATTGCTCAGAAGTGGCCCAGGAATCTAACAAAGTTGAGGGGTTTAAAAACTGCTGAGAGATCAAGGAGGAACAGGAGGTTTGCATTCCTCCAAACCTTAATGGATTTTTGGAAGGCTAATAGAACTGGAACTAATTTCACCTCAGAGAGAATGGTGTTCCAGAGGATAGGAATCACAGCAGAAAAGACTCATCTCCTGGGTTCCAAAAACACCACTCCATTAAGCCTTAGTACTGCATCCAGTTTTTGTCATCACACTATAAAAAAAGATGTTAAGACTCTAGAAAGAGTGCAGAGAAAAGCAACCAAGATGAGCAAGGGACTAGAGACTAAAACATATGAAGAACGGTTACAGGCCCTGGGCATGGCTAGTCTAGTGAAGAGAAGGAGCAGGGGAGACATGATAGCAGTGTTCCAATATTTGAGGGGCTGCCACAGGGAGGAAGGGATCAAGCTATTTTTCAAAGCACCTGAAAGGCCAGACAAGGAATAATGGATGGGAACTGAACAAGGAGAGATTCAACCTGGAAATAAGGAGAAAGTTTCTAACGGTGGGAACAATCAACCAATGGAACAGCTTGGCTTGGTGGGTGTGGCAGGGGAAGGATACTGCAAAATCTTCATTCCCACCCCACTCTGGAGCCAGCCAGAGGTGGTATTTGTCGGTTCTCTGAACTACTCAAAATTTGTGCTACCAGTTCTCCAGAACCTGCTGAATTTCACCCCTGGTGTAAGGTCTCCTGTTTGGGGGGGGGGGGGTTGGACTGGATGACCTACAAGGTCCCTTCCAACTCTGTTAATCTGTTAAATCTGTTCCATCAAAGGGAAGAGTGTAGCAGATGGGATCTGTAACATATTCCTCCTGCTGAATCTAATGGGATGGATAGATGTAACCCAGGAGAGGTGGCCCCTCAAATAACCTAGTCTCATGCCATATAGGGTTGTAAGGATCAAAACTAATACCCTGGATTGAACCTGGAAGCAAATACAGCTCACAGGGCAGAAGTCTAACGTGCTGTTCTCAATGACGTGCGGTGAGGTTTATGGCTGGTGAGGCACTGACCCAGTGGTGAGTTTCAAATTTTTTTAGACTTGTGGACTTCAACTCCCAGAATTCCACAGCCAGGCATGCTCAGTTCCGATTTAAAGCGACAGCATTTGTTTTTCTTCTTTGCGAAAGAAGCTTCCTTCTTTCTTTTTCTTTTTCTTCTCCCTTCCCCTCCTTCCTCCCTCTCTCCCTCCCTCCCCCCTCTCTCAAACACACACACACACACACACACACACACAGGAAGTTGGATTGGATTACACACACTTTCCCCCAGCCCTGGAAGGATCCAGCCCAGCTTCACTGATTACAGGTTTCAAAAGGCAACGTGGCTCTGCCTGCAATCAAACTACACTTGGGGAGGGAGAGCACACAAGCGAGCCAGGGTCCTTCCCTCCAGCCTTTGCCCAAAGCCCCGCACCAGGAGGATGAAGTTTGAATTCCTCCCCCTCCCTCCGACCCACGTGTACCTTTACCAGCTGTTTCAGAGAGGATTTCAACTCTGCTCTTGCCTCGGGTCCTCTGAAGAAGCCCCGCCCAAACGAGCGCCCTCTACTACGAGGCAGGAGAACTGCATGCCTCACCTACGTCAGGAATTTTTAGTCTTTTAACCCTTGCTTAACTCTACTCAAGTGATCATAAAATGCCTAAAGTCAGACTAGATGAGGCATGCAGTTCTCCTGCCTCATAGTAGAGGGTGCTTTTTAGAGGCTTTTTTAAACAGTTAAGCAGTCATCCACGGTGAGGCAGCAACTAGCTCAGCCTGATCTCAGCTCTCGCCTTTTTCCTTTTCATGATGACAGTGGTGAGGCTGTGCCTCTCCTGACTGCACGTCACTGGCTGTTCTAGGGGCACATGCAACTGCCCACGCCATCACATTTTGCACCAACTGAAGCTTCCAGACTCTCTTCAAGGGCAGCCCCATGGAGAATGCATTACAATAGTCCATTCTAGAGGTAACCAGGGCATGAGTAACTATGCCTAGAACCTCATGATCCAGGAAATGGTGAAACTAGCACTGAACCCGAAGGTGTGCAAAGGTACTCCTATCCATGACAGCCATGTGCTTCTTGAGCAGGTGTCATGAGTACAGAAGGACCACAGAATTGTATACTAGCTGCAATTTCATCCAGCACCAAAGATGGTAAAGTCCCAGGTCCAGAAGGTCCTAAAACCCAAAGCCACTCAATCTTGCCAGGGTTTAGCCAAAGCCTGCTGTCTCCCATCTAGACACAGAGATGGGAAATTAACAGCATTGTTTAATTCACCGGGGGTGGAGATACATAATTGAATATCATCAGCATTCGGATGATACACCATGGTATCATTAACTTGCATGTTTGCTATCTCAGATAGCCTTATCATTAGCACTGGAAAAGGCTGGAGTTAACTTAGCAGCCAGTACAATGATTTGCCATTCCACGTTTGCATTGTGACAATGTTTAAATGAGAAATAATTCTGCTTCCTACTGCTCCTAAGTGCTTGGTGCAGATGTGCTGGTGTAAAAAGAATGTTTCTGTGATTTAACAAAAGAAAAGAAAAGAAATTCACAACCAATATGTGGAGTTTTATTTGAGCCAAATTCATTGGTTAAAACATATGTATCCCTAATGCCTGTAGGGATTGCTGTTTGCTGTAATTCAATTTGTTCTTCATCCATTTTGGAATTGTTCCATTGAGTCTTATTTTATTAATGAATGATGCTGCAAAATCAGTTTTTGGTTCCATGGCTCCAAAGTTATACATGTATCGACTAAAACCACAATTGCCAATGCCAATGTAGAAAATACCTCTTTTTTTGTCCCATTTCTTTCAAAATTCCTGAAAGTGTGAGATCTATTTTAGGAGGAATTTTAAATTTTGTAAGCAAGAGTTGAAAATACTCCGAAGTGGGAAGAGTTGTAATAAAATGGTCTGTGGGTACACTGACGTATGTATGTATGCATGCAGGTATGTATGTATGCATGCAGGTATGTATGTATGTATGTGTATGTGTGTATATATGTATGTATGTATGTATGTATGTATATATATATATATATATATATATATATATATATATATATATATATATATATATATATATATATATATATATATATATATATATATATATATATATACACACATACATACATACACATACATACATACATACATACATGTATCTATTATTTTTCCTGTTAAAAGAAATATTTCCCTTGTAAAAGCTGATATATATATATTTAGCCCACTACACGCTCAACATACAACCACAATTGAGAGCAGAATTTCTATTGCTAAGCAATATGGTTATTAAATGAATCACGCCTCATTTTGCAACCCCCCCCCCCCCCCAGTTCTTAAATTAATCACTGTGGTTGTTAAACCAAACCAGCTATCCAAATCAGCTATTGGCTTGTCGGAAGCCATTTGGGAAGGTTGCACATGGTGATCACATGACCCAGAATGCTACAACCATCATTAATACATGCCGGTTGCCAAGCACCCGGATTTTGAGTACTTGACCCTAGAGATGCTGCAGTAGTCATAAGTGTGAAGACTGACTGCAGGTCGCTTTTTTCCGGTGTCTCAGCCATCCAAGTCATGGTTGCCCCCTAAGGGGCTTTTTTCAGGAGGCAACTGGACTTTCTGGTTTTTCTTTGAAAACATTTCTCTTCTTATCCAAGAAAAAGCAGCTTTGGGTCACTTTTTTCAGTGCCATTGTAAATTTGAATGGTCACTAAGTGAATGGGTGTAGGACAAAGACTACAGCTGGCTGGGGAATTCTGGGAGTTGAAGTTCACAAGTCTTAAAGTTGCAAGGTTGGACATCCCTGTTTTAATCCTACAGTTTTCAAAACCATCTTTCTTTCTTTCTTTCTTTCTTTCTTTCTTTCTTTCTCTTTCTTTCTTTCTTTCTTTCTTTCTTTCTTTCTTTCTTTCTTTCTTTCTTTCTTTTTCTTTTCCTCAGGTGCTGTTGCCATCGTATGAAGACTCTGCAAATGGGCCAGGGAAAGATGCCCCACCTCCTCCTTATGTAGCCGCATAAGTGTGATGTGTACCTAAAAAAACCAATTATACTATTTTTCAGATCATCCAAGCAATATAGCCTTTCACTTTCAAGATGGACCTGCAAGATCCCAGATTTATTTATAGATTATTTTCAAAATGTGTTTTGTGTTTTTTTGTTTTGCCGAAAGCATTACTGAACTGGCTCAGTTTAGCAAAGTATACTATAATCGCATTGTAGGTTTTTTTTTTTTTCCTGTAAGATGTATTTTTATTCCCACCATACCTAATGTGGAAGTTTTGCTAGTTTAAATGGCAGAATTTTCAAGTCAGTTTTAAGAATCAATTTACAATCCTCAACTGGATTTAGATTTAGCTTTCCGTTAATCTAGATCAGGAGTGGGTTGCTTCCAGTTTTACTACCGGTTTGCAACCCGCGCAAAATGTATGCTGCACAGGTGTACGCTGTTCAATGTAAATTGTTCTTTGTGCATGCGCAGAACAATTTACAGTGAACTGCACACGCACAGCCACTAAAAACCCAAATGATGGCGGCCCAGTGGTGGCAAGGGAACCAGTTTGGGGACGTGGCAGGCCTGGATCGCTGCCGGTTCTGTGACCCAGGCCTGAATTCCACTACCGGTTTGGCTGAACCAGGCCAAACCGGGAGCAAGCCACCTCTGATCCAGATACAGGCAAACTATAGGTCACATAATCCTCCCCCATCTTATATCACAATGTAGCTATTGGGTAGCAAAATAGCCAAATTTCAAAGGAATTTCAGACTGTAGGGCTTGTAAGGATAGGAATAACGTTATCTATCTCCCTCCTCCAAAAATAGGGATTTATGAGGCATGGTGGCACAGTGGTTAGAGTGCAGTACTGCAGGCTACTTCTGCTGACTGCTGGCTGACTGCAATTTGGCAGTTCAAATCTCACCAGGCTCAAGGTTGACTCAGCCTTCCATCCTTCTGAGGTGAATAAAATGGGGACCCAAATTGCTGGAGGCAATATGGTGACTCTGTAACCCACTTAAAGAGGGCTGTAAAGCACTGTGAAGTGGTATATGTCTAAGTGATATTGCTATTTATGTTCCTTTCTTACTCTAACCGTCCCACCCCCAAACAAATCCAGAATGTTTCATCAGCCTGATGTTTCCATAAAAATTGAACCACAGTTCCCATTATCCCTGGCTGTAATAGCCAACCACTGTACCGGCTGAAGGATATGAAAATGGTGCAATTTAAAATAATGGAAGTGTTTCAGGTTGGGGACTACAGATCAAGACTTTTAATCTACTCCCAAATTAAACAATTCCTCAATACAGTATAATGCTTTAGATTTCTTAATCGTGAGGTCAGACTCTTAATTTTCCTGCTCTCCCAATTCTGGCAACATTGTTTTGTCCACTTAAGCAATTGCTACTTAAGTAATCCAGCTCGGCAATTACGAGTGCTGGAAGTAAACCATTTTTGAATGTCATTGATTTCATGGATTTTTGAACAATTTTTTAACACACACACCCCAATTGAACTCAGGGGTACTGCTTGTATCTACTGTGACTCTGTCACTTTGTGCAAATAAAAGCTAGTTGAACAGTCAGTATTTCTGTGGTATTTGGGGAAATTTAATATGCTGTTTTGTACTAATGTTGGTTACATCATTCTGTGTGTGTTTTGTTGTCTGCTTTAATATAAGAATTTAACACTCCAATATGTAATACATATTGAAAGCATTGTTATTGTTATTAATTGTTATTAATTGTTATTGTTACCCTAGAGGGTAGGCCATTATTTCCATGACTAGTTTAATTCTTATAAATAAGCTGGCTACGGTTGCCTTCATGACTGTGTCAGCATACAAACTGACTAAAAGAATAAGTAAATAATATTTGTGGTTCTTATCTGGGACCCATTAAATCAGTTAGACATAAGCATGACTGTCTTGAGTCCTATTGATTTTAAGCCTATGTTTCTTAAACATAGATTTACTTGAGAAGCTGGTATATAGTCACAAAGCTATAAATCAATAAAATTGTTTATTTTTCATTCCTTTAAAAATGGAATCCCTCTCACTTTTTAAATGAGTCATGCATTACATGAAGCCATAGTTTGCTTAAAAGAACCACAGCTGGCTGGGTTTGTGCAGATGACAACATTAAGAAAGTTATATGTGGGTTACCGCAATGCGTAAACTAAAAAAAAAAAGATTATGAAGAAACTAGGGACATTTATTCCTCCATTTGGCCAATGTTTAAAGCAGATTACATATTAGTCTCAGCCCAGCTGTTGACGATTATTAGCCTATTGGTAGAACATATGTCTTAGTGCAGTAAGCCAAGGGTTCAGTTCTGGTTACATTCACATAAACTTCCATTTTCCCCAAAAGTTTTTGAAATGCTTGTAGAACTAAAAAACAGGATTGAGGGTAATGAAAGTAGCGAAGTGGAACTGGAACTGGAAACAAAGCAATTTTCTCCTCCTGGGATGATGTAAAGCAGGGGGTCAAACTCACGGACAACACATTGTCATCATGTGACGTATCACAACTTTTCCCCCCTTCGCTATACTGGCGGTGTGACCAGCATGTGATGCATCCAACCATCGGGCGCGAGTTTGACACCCCTGATGTAAAAGGAAGAACTGATAGACACCCCTACCTCTAGTACAGGCTATTTCTACTGTATGTACTGATCTGCTGATTAAGCAATGAAGTGAGTCCTACTTGCTAAATCAATGCACTGACAAGAAATTTTCCACATGAGTTGTTTTATTGTTATACAAGTCACTATTACCCTGGATTAGGCTTTACAATCAATTTGAATTCCTATTTTCTTTAGTTTTTGTTAGATATCCACACAGACTGCTGTGGTTTTCACTCCAGTCCTCTGTTTAGGTGGGAACAGAGGTTCAATCTGATTGGTTGAGAGGTCTGACAGCTCCCTATAAAAGGAGAGCTGTCAGACCTAACAGTTGCTGGATTGTACATATTTGACTGTTGAATAAAGAGCTGTTGTTGTGTTAACCTGAGTCTGCCTTCTCATTGCCCTATCTAACAGTTTTGGTTTACCTGCTGGTCTGGATTATTATGCTAAGAGTTCATGTTGTTTTTAATTTGTGACATTTTAAATTATCTGTATGAAAAACAGCTATACATACTTTGATTCAAAACTTGTGGTAAAATGATCTCTAATAAAAGGATTATTTCCTCATATCTTTGTATGATTTACAACATGTTTTCAATAAATTCCATTATTGGTTCAAGTATCAGATCAGAAATATTTGAGTTTAAGATCTACTCAACTCTCAGCCAATGAGTGAGTGATCTGAAATAGGGTGATTTGAGGCCATTCTCAGAGTTGGGTTGTTAATGGAAATGAGCTAAAATTGTCCCATACATGAAATTGGCTCCTAGAGGGAAGATGGCATACAAATGTAAAGTCAATTCTTATGTTTATGTAGATTTATGCCCCTTCACCAAACTTTTTTTTCTTTCATTATTTCTCTCCTTTTCCATTGAAATCAATATTGTTTTCAGGAATGGCGGCCAAGTTGTTCACAGGAGGGAGGAGTGAAAAAAGTCAAGATGGCAGCCTCTATTGTACACTACCTTGAGGAGGGGTCATTCCCCCCTCCCAATCTATTCACAATTTAGGCTGCTTCTGAAAGCAAAGCTAGGGAACAAATAAGTTTGGTTAAAAAACCAACTGCTTTTTTTTCTTCTAGACTGAGAAAGGAAAGAATTTGCGGGCAGAGCATTAGTTGTAGCCAATGGTCACATATGGTACATTCACAGACAGTTAAGAATCTTAAAAAAACCTAGCAATAATTGAAACCTGCAATTATAGTGCAATAGATCGGGGAAAAGAAAAACCTTTCTAAAGTCTGTTCTGTACTTAATAATGCTATATGGGAAAGTACGCTTCATGATCATGTTTTAAACATAATAATGCATTGTACACATGGCATTTTTTTGGAAGCTACTATCACAATTTTGTAATTATCTTGCAGTTTGCAGCAGTCATTAATATGCACCTAATACTGCAAAAATATTATCAATTCAGACATTTAGCATATTACCCACAGAGCAATGTATGATAAATTTCCCTTTTAAAAGTAAAGTATCTAACCTGGCCTGCACAGATATAACGGAACAGTGTAAAATCTATCGCTGTTGCCATATACTAGAATTTGATATTCCAGTTCAACCTGAGACAGCATATTACCTAGCTCTCTCATAATATTCTTTTGATGTTCTATAACCTAGTATTGTAACAAATGTAACACCTCTATTTTTTATCCTTTGTGTTAAACAAGTTCATATCTCCATTACTGTGAATTATTCTTGGCATTGTTATTTCTAACCCAACCTTCTCATTTCAACATTTGTTTTCCTTGGATGCATATTTGTATATTTGGCACAGACTATTAAAAGCTGGGAAGTCTTATTCTGAATTACTTCATTGTATCCTTCCTTTAAATAGCTGTGGATTGTATGTATGGACTAATTCCATTTATTTATTATACGTGCTTAATATATTAAGCAAAGAAAACATTATTTCCTTGCTGATTAATATACTACTACACAGTAATGGGTTGCCAATTTTTTAAAAACCGATTCGTGTGTGCTTGCATGTGCGTGAGCAACACTTCTGGGCATGCGGGTGGGTGGAGCCTCCTGCCACCGCTACTACCGGTTCACCTGATCCGAAACCGGGAGCAACCCGCCTCTACTACTACCTCAACTTTCCTCAAACAAAAAACATCATTTAGCCTATGTTCTGGAACATGGGATATAACTCTGATTGATTCAGCAAAGACTTGCAACCACTTCTTTAAAAGAATTTTGTTTATTAAATACATACAAGTGAATGTCAATATCTATCATGTGATGACAGCCATGGCATATGTAACTTGGAATTTAAAGGAGGATAAATAATAGAAATGTTTCACACAATAGTTTTATCAACTTCTAACCTATAACCCATTATTATTAGAAAACAACATTTCAAAGGCTCATGTTTTAAAGCTCTATAATTTATTGTCTTTTTAGGACAAGGTAGTATTTTGAAGATGCTACTGCAAATAAAAGTGCTGTTTGTAGAAAATAATCCCAATGTGATCCAATTTATACACACACACACACACACACACACACAGAGAGAGAGAGAGAGAGAGAGAGAGAGAGAGAGAGATCCCAAGTTGACTATTTTCTAAACAATATTTGTATCAGGTTCAGAACTATAACATTTCTGACATGAACCTGTATTCAAATATGTAATCTTAATTTAACATTAATGTCTGAATGCATGTGAAAGCATAAATCAATTTCAATATTGGAACATATTTAACATATTAGTAACTCAAGGCTACAACTAGGAAATGTAGATACTGGTACTAAATTTATTGTGCACAGTAATACTAAAATCCATGAAACAAAATTTTATTTTGTTAACCTGGGATCATTGAAGACTTGAAATACTTGAGTTTTAACAACTAAAATTCTATATATACATATACATATGTGTTGTGTGTGTGTGTGTGTGTAAAATTTTAGTTGTTAACACTCAAGCATTACAAGTCTTCAATGTAATATGTATACATATGTAATAAACTGTATTTTTCATCTGAATGGCTAGAGCAGAAAAAATGAAATCAATGTAGTCCTCATTTGTGGAAATGCTCAAATGTCTCTTGAGAGACAAGAAGCAATCTTGTAAACGTTTCATAATTGACAAGAAAAATATTTGGAATTATAGTTAATATCTTTCTGTCTTAAGATGACCCACAAAACTAGTTTCTACAGACATGAGTCCAATGATGAAGTATCCTTCTTGGCCCAAAAATATTAGCAAAAACTGTAACTTCGCACTCTACAACTAGTATGTGAGAATTAAATCATTATTAGGGATAATGGAAGCAAAGTAAAGGAGAAAAGAGGATATCTGTAGATATCTCCATCACTCTTATAACATTCTCACTTGGAAAATACTACTTCAAGAAAATAAACAGTGACCACTTATTCAGTCTGAGAGGTTCCATTAGGCCAGTGGTTCCTCTTGTAGTATTTTCTTCTAGTAGTGTCTACCTCAAAATAGAGGAATATTTTCCTAATGGAAGTGGAGATGAAGATAGATATCAATGACAATGACCACAGAGATCAAGAGGAGTAGACTTTGATATTTTTGTTATCTTCTGTAGTTATAACTTGAGGACAGAAAGAGTGATTAATCTGTTTTGCTAGACAACAGATTGGGAAGCAGGGAAGAAAAAAGTAAAAAGGAGAATCTGCATGGATTTAAGCCTAATGTTAATTGTAATGAAAAATAGAAACACCTCAAGATTATAGCTATTGTGTTGAAAGAAGGCTATGTTGCCTATACATATTTTCCAAAGGGAAATTCCTTAGGGTGCTGCTAATAAAACACCAAGAGGCTGAGACTGAACTGTCACACCCTATGAGCACCTGAATAAATAAAGTATAACACGAAGAATTGGCTTTGGTTTTTTGTTTTGTTTTGTTTTTTCAAAATGGTTGACCATTTAAAATAAATACATGGGGTTTCATTTGAGTCAGCCAAAGTACTTGCTAACATTAGAACATAGGCAACCACAATAAAGAAAAGATTTGGGAGGTTGCCATCTGTAGGATCACTTTCTTCAGAGTAGATTCTTCTTAGATTCTCTGTCCAAATTGGAGGGATCTTCCAGATCCCTCAGATATGGGGAAGAAGGTAAGGACCAAGAAGCAAGGACTTTGTGGTGGCAGCGTCCCCTTTCCATGCAAAATCCAGGAGGTCCCTTCACTGTCTTTGCTCTGAGTTGAGAAATGTTTCTTCCTCTGAGATATATCCCCAAAGCACCTGAGGATCTCTGGTTTAATGTCTGGTTTTTCTTTAGTTCTGCCCTCCCTCCCTCCGACCCCCCCCCCAAAAAAAGAATCCTAGATCTCATATCACTTGGTATTTCATGGTTGCCAGTAATCTTGGTTTCCTCTTGAAGAAAAGTCTGGATATTATTTTCCTGAAGAAGACGAAGTAAATAAACAAGAGAAGGCTTAGCATCGCTGGATCGTAGCCTAAGAGCAGGGGAGAAAACGTCCCTTCGACGACAACCGACAGGGTCAGCAGAAATCGAGAAGCCTCAATAATAATAATAAAAAAAACAGGACTCAATCGGGCTTTAAATTCTTTAACGGCGAGTCTCCGCCGGGACATAAAAGAGAGGCATGCTCAGCAGGCCGCGCGGTTCTGGAGTTGCCTCTCCTCCCGTTTTCCAGCTCCCTGAGGTAGCGGCGCTACCCTTCCGCAGAGCCTCCCGGCGCGGCGGGGCTTGACCTCCAGCCGTCTCTCCTCCCCTTCGCTCAGATAGACAAGGGCTCAGCGCCTCTCTTCGGATGGGACGGGGAAAGAATTGCGTCCCCGGCTCTGCAGGCGCCGTCAACCGGGCCGCGTATCGCCTCACCGTCGCCTCAGCTCGGGAGCCCGGACCCACCTGGCGCGGCAGGTAAGAGAGGCGCACGCGCGAAGAGCGGGGAAGAGATGTTTTGGCGCCAACTCCTATTCTTGGCGCTGGGACTTGGCTTTCCCGCAAATGTGATTCCCTCTGGCCTGAAGGGGCACTTCTGGGGGTTGGAGAAGGGGTCCGTTGTCAGTGACAGAACAAAATCCGTCTAGTTAGCCCAGCGTAGGAGAGGCGGCAAATCAGACCCCGAAATGAACCCTAAACTGAAGGGAGAAAGGTTTTATGGGGTCGGTGGCCAGTCCAGTTCCTCCCCCCCCCCACTTCCGCAATACCTTAAATCAAACCTGCTTAGAGAAGGGACAAAGGGAGGAAATGCCAAGAGGGGAAAATCAAGAGGAAAAGAATGGCAAGGAATATTATTACTGAAGCGAAACAGAAGTGTAACCCGTTGTATGAAACTTTAATATAAGTGATTCAAAGCGAAGGGATAAATGAGAGTGGGTGGTATTTTTTTTTGCGGGGTGGGGGGCTCTTCCTTTGCTGCCAAAGCTAAAACTAGCTTTGAATTGTCTTCCCTCATCCTCCAACAGGTAGTCCTGCCAGACTGTCCTAAATGGATCTTGGCACTGTTCAAATATTTCCACTTACAGCACTCATTCCCACAGCCTTGTATCACTTATCTCATGTAAGAAGAATCATTTATTTCATTTAAAAATCTTCATAGCAGGAATAAGGACGTGATTCTCCAACAAAGTTTTGAACCTCTCATATGGAAACAGTGGCATTTGTTGCTGCCTTATCTAATATTGAAACCTGATTAATACCTAGTACCCAGTGCTTTTTTTCAATGCTGACAATCAGCCTCCCAACCTATGTTTTTCAGTATATTTTCTGATATATATTAGGAGCTGTCTCCAGAATCAAGAGTGGATCTCTTAATGAGATCAAATGAGTAGATACATGAATGGATGTGAAAGGATCAGAGTCCCCAAATATCTGTTAAAAGTATTTTTCTAATTCATTCTAAAGTTTCTGCTAATATTATTAGGATGGTATATATGTTAAAAGACAATGAGAAGCAAGGTTTATTTTGTTCTTCTGGCATCAGTGGTTTGGTGAAAAAGTTCATAATTTCTTTATCTTGTTACAGAGTTCTGCCCTGATTATACCTATTGCTTCATTTTTTCCTATTCTTGAAAATGAAAAGAATGATTTTATATTTCCTTTTGCTGGTTGGACTTTTTCCTGTTTCAGCCAGGGAACGACAGCTTCCAAGAATACCTTTAAGTCAAAGAAATGATGCTACTTTTCTTGGTAAGTTGCTGTGAGTTTGTAAAGCAAAGAAATGTGTATAATTTAATTTTCCTAATCTTTGCAGATAAGAGGCATAGGGACTTGCGTGTATGTGGAATAATTGATTTCAATAGAAAAAGGAATAGCAAATGAAAGGGAAGTTAAATATTTTACTGGACTGGTGACTTATTTTGAAATAAATCAGTAAAACGGCAAATAATAAAGTTAGAGTTAGGATTTTGAGGAAACAAATTAAGGAAAAACTATATTGCATATAAATTCCTATAATATTTAAAATAAAAACCACTTCTGAAGAAGTCATTGAGTTTACAAAAATGTGTACATGACCATTTTCTTTACTATTGTTTTTCTTTTCTATATTTAAAACAGTTTTTTTCTCTTAGTTTTACAATAAAATTTAGAGCAGGAAAATAGGCAGAAAAATAGTTAATTTCCTCCATTCCTTCCACTGCCTTTTCAACCAAAATTTCTTTCCGGAAGTAGCTTTTATAATATAAAAAGTCATATTGGGATAATGTTTTGTTCATCTGTATGTAATTTATACATTTGGACTTCTAATGCAGCATGCATATTGGAAAATACTAGTCTCAGTAAGATTAATTGTCTATTTGTATTATGTTTGAAATATATAACAGTATCTTGGAATAAACTAGGATAACAAACCTCTGTTGGAAGCTTAACTGTATGACATAATGCATAATTTTTCTTTCCATTGCTTATGTATAATAAACGCTTGATTCCCAGTAGAAGTTTGGCCTCCAAATTACAACATAAACACTATTTTTTTCTCCTTCACCCTATTTTTCCTTTTGAAATCTAGATTTAATGCACCCTATTTAGTGAAACTCCATTGAAATGGATCAAAAATCTATCAGGTGTCCCTGTGAAATAATAGATCTCTTGCATTTAAAATAATGAAGCAGATATTATTAATTTTACATTAATGTTATGTCATTTGTGATAATTCACATCATTTATATAATGAATCAAAGCAATGGAAATTTAATTTTGTTAGAGTGGAAATATCAAGAATGTATGTTGTCATTCTGTGTATTAGTGAATTAAATTGAACTGAAAGAAAACACTTCATGTCAGATCTTCTACCATGGACAAGAAATCAGAGAAGAAATGGAGTAGTCAGACCTTATGATTTATGTTCCAATCACAAATGCAGACAAAGCAGAAATTAATAATTCTGTGGCAATTTGTAATGTAGAGGAACTGGAAATGTTGGCCTCCCATAAATGAGAGGGAACTGGTAGGTGGCAACAGTTTGTATCTTTTCTGCTGGGTTCCCCATGGACTTCCTTGGGAAACGAGGAGAGAAGATTGCAAATGGTGATCACATGATTGTAGGTGCTTGGCAAATAATTGTAAGTCTGAGCAAGTTACCAGACAACCAGATCACAATTTCATGACCACCAGGGGAGGGAGTGAACAATGCTTTGTGATGGTCAGAAGCGCTTTATATGCCATAAAGCCGCCTTTCCAACACCATTGTTAATTTGTTAAGGGAACAGCCATAAATTGACTACGTGTACTACTTTTGTCAATGCAGAACTAATTGAGGCTAGTCCTTAATATACTGGGCCATTTGGTTATATGACACCTAAGAAGCAACAGTTAGAGTAGCACAACTAAATGGTGCAGAATTAAGAAAAATATATATCCAGACTGTATATTACAAACATGACCTGGATGATTAAGAATCTCTATAGACATCAAGATTGTGTATTATATCTTCATTCGTTAGTTTACATGCAAGGTATATTATGAGAAATGCTGATCTAGGGAAAATATACATTTTAATTACACTTGATAGAAATAAAGCCTAACAACCTTTGACATGCTGATGATGCTTTTATAGTTGAAAGCAATGGATTTATTGTTGAAATTGAAATAATGAAGCTTTTCATTTTCTACATCATATTTAAAAACAATTAAGATTATGCCAATATCAACCCAATGGATACAGGAAGAGAAAAACCTAAAATAATAAAAGGCTTTATCTTGCTGGGCTCAGTGATTCACAATGATGGTGAACTTTAAGAAAGAATTTGGGTCAGACATTAAAATGTAGAAACAAAGGTATATATTGTTTCCTTTCCTTTTTTTTTGACCATGTATTATTCAAGAGAAAGCTGTCTATAGGCCAGGGAGACTATATAAGAAATAGAAGGTAACTGGCTCCTTCAGTGATGTGGCTAGGAAAATTCTTTATAGGCTTTTTTCAGTAAATTGGTGAAATATGTGATTTCTTAAAAATACGGCACATACATAAAATACATAAATGATGGTGCGATGTTGCTTTTAAGAACAAACCTGTTCTTTAAGAACAAATACTTACCACTAGTTAGATCTATTTTTAAAAATACGAACTTACAATGTTCCACTCTAGTTCTATAACCCATATTAATTCTTTTGTGGAGAAACCCTGTGTGCACTAACATTTATATTTTAATATTTTCTACCTGGAAATAAAACTTCTTACACTTTTTAGACACTTTTATTTTGAAGATGTTTTGCTTTATAAAGCTGATTATATACATTTTATCTTGTTTTATTCTCATTCCAGAAAATGCTTGCAGTAATAAACGTCTTGACCTTGTGTTCATCATTGATAGCTCTCGGAGTGTTCGCCCTTATGACTTTGAAAAAGTGAAAGAATTTATCTTAAACATCCTGCAATTTTTGGACATTAGTCCCGATAACACTAGAGTGGGATTAATCCAATATGCCAGCACCGTCAAAAATGAATTTTCACTGAAGACTTTTAAGAAGAAACAGGATGTAGAGAGAGCAGTAAAAAGGATGATGTATCTTGCCACTGGAACCATGACAGGATTAGCTATTCAATATGCCATGAACATTGCATTTTCAGAATCTGAAGGGGCTCGGCCACTCAGGGAGAATGTACCTAGAGTTATCATGATAGTGACAGATGGGAGACCACAGGATCCAGTTGCAGAAATTGCAGCAAAAACCCGAAATTCAGGAATCCTTATATTTGCTATTGGAGTGGGAAGGGTAGATATGAACACACTAAAATCAATTGGGAGTGAACCGCATGAAGAACATGTTTTTCTGGTTGCAAACTTCAGCCAAATTGAATCACTGACTTCTGTGTTCCAAACCAAAATCTGTGGTAAGGTATTAAATATATATTTAAAAGGCTGTGTTAGACATACTGATTTGGGGGCTGCTTCCTGTCCCACAAGGTAGGGCGCAAGGCGGACAAAGAGGCAGGGAGGAGATAGGCAGGTAAGGAGAGTTGGAAGCAGTCCCTTATTTTATTGAGGCTTGGGACTGGAACGGACCAGGCCTGGAATGGCTCGGATTGCGATGGTTGTTCAGCTAACAATGGCAATGGGGATTGTAAGGATTGCAGTTGCTAAGAGGTGTGGTCATATGATATCTCGCTCTACAATTGCATCACTTAGTGACCAAAATTCTGGTCCTAGTTGTGGTCGTAAATTGAAAACTACCTATAGAGAAAGGATTATAAAGTGATGAGATTACAGGAAGAAAAGTCAACATGAATGGAATGAAAATCATAAATGGGTGTTTAATTTAAAAAAAAACATTTAATGCATGGAATTGGGAAACACATAATAAATTAAGCAAATCCTGCTGTGTTCCTGAAAGTGTAGGCCATTTCTTAGTTCCCCTACTCTAAGAAATTGTAGTGCTTATCAATAGATTGATATTTATGCCTAAAATGTACAGATTTACGAAATTTAGAATATATATAAATGAGGTATAAACATCAGTTTTGATCAGTTTTGCATATTTTATCACTTTAACATGCATATTTTCTATTCTGTTGATATTTGGGGAGACATTCTTATGTGTTCATAAATTGGATTTTGAAGTCACGTTTTGTGCTAATTTATATATTGCTTTCCCCCCTCAGTCCAGCATATGTGTAGTATAACTCAACATGGTTGTGATCATTTCTGCATCAACATTCCTGGCTCTTATGTATGCAAATGTAAACATGGATATATTCTGGACTTAGATCGGAGAAGCTGTAGCAGTGAGTTTTATGTATTACGTCTTTTGTAGTTCACTATCTTATGAACAGAACATGGTGGGAAGATGCAACATTTTGACCCAAGGACTGAATTACTTGCAGATTAGAGGTGTGCAAATATACCTACTGTATTTTTCAGAGTATAAGAAGCACCTTTTTCCCTCAAAAAAGAGACTGAAAATCTGGGTGTGTCTTATACACTGAATACAGCATTTTTGGCCTCCCAAAACTCCACCCCCTTTGCAAAAATGGCCATGCACAGTCTTTAGGAGGCTTCCAGAGTGCTCCTGGGGCTTAGGGAAGGCAAAAATGAGCGAAAAACGGGCCATTTTTTGTCTGCCCCAGCCCCCAGGAGCACTCTACAAGCCTCCTAAAGGCTATGCATGCCCTTTTGACAAAAAAGGGCCCATTTTTGCGAAAAACGGGCCGTTTTTGGGAGGTTTGCAAAGTGCAAAAACTTTTTTTAAAAATTTGCCTCTTCAAAATCTTGGTGCGTCTTATACTCCAAAAAAATCTGGTAGTCACATATAATATGCACACTTTAAAATAGTTCATAACCATAATATTCGCACACATTTTCCCTCTTTCCAATATGTATGCTTCCAATTATTAGTTTCCATCTGTGATTATGATCCACATTAATGGGTTAAAATAGAAAGTATTCTACCTTGTCTCCTAATCAGTTTTATAGTCTTTATGGAGTAATACCTTATTTATCACTATCAAAAATATGATGTCTGCTTTGACAAAGTATTTAACACAGATGAACATGGAAAATTGGACATTCTGTAGCCATTGAAATGTTGCTGAACAACTACATTCTTTTACTATGGATTGGGGCTAATGGGAATTGACATTCAGCAACAATGCAAGAGTCACAGATTGCCCTACTTATACACAGATTTTGTTTTACAGATATTTTTATAGGTATAAAATATTTATTACCTTCCTTAGAAATTAGAATAGATTTATATATATTTGTTGTGTGCACTAACAGTTGAAAGTATTGACAAAATTTCACAGGGCAGAATTACATATTGCAGAAACATATTAGGCATATAATCGATATAACCATCAAGGTTCTCCTTCAGTAATGGCTATTAAAATATAGCTCAAGTCTTTTTTCTTGTTCCACATCACTGACTGCTTGGCAGCAATGCTGCAGTATGTGTTAGAGAGTTGGCTTTAAGATCAGTATTCTTTGTCCAGTGTGAATTGAAGAGCATTGTGCAAGTTTTATGTTATGTCTTGAATTAAGATTTTTTTTGTAGGCAAATGTTTAACTCAATTCTTTTCCTCTTTCTCCCCCAATTTTCATGCTCCTTTCAGCATTTATTTATCTCAAAATAATAAATATCTAAAGAAAATGTTGATTTTAGACTCTAAATGTCACATATATTTTGATATATAATTCTAAACTTCATATATCTATCACTGATGATTATATATAAAATGTAAATATATCTGAACTTAAATGTATAGTTTAAATAACTATACATGCATTTGTAAAACAGCACTACAGCTGTTTTCTTTCCTCTCGCCATTTTTGGATTCAATTAAACTATACTTATACTGAAATCTGAGACTGCAATCCAGTTATCTATGATGAAATCCAAACAAACTCAGTAGGTTTTCCTCAGTAGATTTGTATAGGATAAAGCAGTAAAAAAATGAAACTATACTGTATACAGAATGGTATGCTAAATATTGATAGTACAGTGTTGCAGTTTCTTCTAACAGTAATGTTGTGAAGCTTATCCTTGCCTAGTGAATATTATTAGAGATGGTTTTGCAGCTAATTAATTTAATTTGCAGCTGACTGACAAATGAAATAGTAAAGTCTAAGAATTTATTCAATTTTTATTCATCTTTGCTTTGAGCATTTTATAATAATTATGTTTTGCTTTAAAATGAACATTCAATATTTTAAATAATCTTGCCTCTGCCATTCAGTTTAAAAAATAATCCCAATCCCAGTTTGTGGTAACATCTGTATTTTGAAACTCTTTTCTTTCCAGTTTCTTGCCATCTGGCATTTCACTCTAAAACAGGGGCAACCTTAACTGTTTTGTTACAGTTGATTTTCTCCAATTCCTCTGCTTAATCTTCGCAGTTGCATTGTGCACCTCCTTGCATGTTTGTATTTGTATTCTGTACCTCTGTCAGTTGACCCAAGTGCAATTGTGATATGCAGTTTTGTAATGAAGTAGTTTTCAGGCTTTTTGCATTTGAAGAGCCAACCCTACATAAACTTAACTAATCAGCAATTCCCGTAGAGGCAGAAGACAAAAACAATTGCTACTGTGACACTGGCTTTGTCAGAGCAATTGAGAGTTAAATCCAAAGTACTGTCATATGAAGGGTTTTGGGATCAGTGTTCATAATAGACTATACAATGTAATTCCAGATATAAATAATAATGACATCTCCAAGTTCTTGCTATGGAGCAAAAGATTATACAAAGACTTTGGCTTTAAACCATCTGATCTGAAATATTATCTCATAATATTTGCTGCAGATGGACAGAAATTATCATTGGGTATACCAACAAACATAAAAAGGATTCTGTACAACCAGACATTCAAAAATATTATGTCCAGTGTTTCACTTTCTGAATAAAATGTTACCGCTCTAATTTAATCCGGAAGCTAAAAGATTTATATTTATATACTAATATTATATATTTCTTATTATTTCATTATACTTTCTTAAACTCTCCTAGCTAATGAAATAATTACCAGTTTCTTGCTTCATATAATAATATTTGATTGTTTTTATAAAATTTCTAGTCCAAGATCTATGTGAAACTGAAAAGCATGAATGTGAGCACATATGTATAAATACACCTGGGTCCTATGTCTGCCAATGTTATGATGGCTATGAACTTGAAGAAAATGGGAAGAATTGTTTCAGTATGTATTTGTTTTCAATTGCACTAATTCATAAAGTAGCTGATTATTTCTGTTATTTCCCCTACATAATCCTGTATCATTTGAATTATTTGCTGTATTCAAATATTTCTGGTGAGAATGTTGACTTCTTGCTTTACCATAATAAGTTCTTTGTATTATATAAAATATTTATATGAATGTCACTGAATATTTCAAAATAGCTTAAAATGGAATAGCATAGTTCAGAGAACGAAAAAGAATGAGACGAGGAGGCATGATTCCTTACGTTTGTTTAACTTCTACAATGAATATTTTATAAGAATGGCAGGATTGGAAGAGATGATACTAGGAATCAAAATAGGAAGCTAAAATAATAGACATACACCAAATCCTACCTCTTCCCTCATATTCTCTATGCACAGTTTTGTTCTTCCTTTTTTCCCCTCTGCCTTTCTCAGCATAGCTTTATCTTCCTTTTGTCTTATTTCCTTATTGTACTTCTTTTCTGCTGTTTCTGGAAAGAGAGTTGCAGGAGGAGAGAGAGAATGGATGTAGTCATGTATACTTCTGTGTGTCTGTGCTTAGTCATTCAATGAATATATTTTTGTCCCACCTTGTTCCTTTTAAGAGTGTGGTTGCTGGCAGGGATAATACACACATGCATATATGCACATATAATATGCTGTATAGACATATTTATTGAAAAGGGAAATAATTTCTGACCCTTTTTTACCCCCTAATTTGGGGTAGAGTCGGGATGATTGGTTGGAACTCAGCATTTACTGGCCGGATAGCAATAGCACTTAAATTTATATACCACTTTACCGTTCTTTCCAGGCCTCTCTAAGTGGTTTACAGAACCAGCCATTGCCCCCAACAATCTGGGTCCTCGTTTGACCGACCTTGGAAGAATGGAAGGCCGAATCAACCTTGAGTCAGTAACAATTGAACTGCTGCCAGTCAGCATAATTAGCCTGCAATACTGCATTCTAATCACTGTGCCATCACGACACACCACCCTACGTGGGATCAGGATGCCTTCCTGACATCACACGGAGTTCGCAACAGATATTTTTTCTTTTCATACTAGGAGAAAAATATCTGCCATTACCTAGGATTGAACTCTTGACATTTCAAGTGGTAGGCGAACAACTCTGCCACCACACCGCTCAATTTATTGAGGAGGGAAAAACTTCCAAGAATTATTTCAGCAGGAGTTGACAAATTTAAAATATGAAGCAAGGCACTGCATAGGACTTTTTCCTTATTATAATTAAACTCTTTCTCTATTCTTCCTGTATTGCTGTTATTAATTGCTTACTTAGAGGCAGAAATAGTGATATATTTTCTGTTAAATAAGTCTGTGTATAAAATGAAGTACACAAATTTGTTTAAAATTGCATTACAATTTACTGTTTGCATTATTTCTAAATAATTTCTGTGACAAATGTTTTCCTATTGATTGAAACTTTATTACTGCAATTAATCAATGAATCATCTCCTAAAATGTGGTGATCATAAAAGATTTGTGTTAATATTGCGTCTCATGAAGCAATTGAAAAGGAATGTTATTTAAGAGAAATTTGATTTGATTTGTAATTTCCAGTAAATAATCCACATTTCTTCTGCTTGGGTATAACACAACAAGCTTGACATAACTGATGAAAATCTTCCAAATATTGTTCAGTATCGACTGCTGCTGCTTTCGTGTCAGAAGCACCAAGGCACTTCTGGGTTGAAAGAATTAAATAACACTGTTGCCCAGGCGATGCCCGGTTGGGGGCTCATTTCATGCCCTGTTAATTGCCCACCAAAGTAGTACCGTACCTATTTATCTATTCATGATTATGCTTTTGAACTGGTAGGTGGGCAGGAGCTGGAGCAAATGACAGAGCTCACCCATTGCATAGCAGTACTCAAGTTTCAAACGCAGGCTTGCAGTGTTTTATCCAGTTGAGCCACCACACTCTGTACTCTCCTTTGTTTTGTGAAATGATGTAGAGAACTTTAATACTTAACTCCATTTTTTCTGTAGTGTCATATTCTGATTTGTTAAGAATGAGTAATTTCAGTTCCATTAATTGCAATAAGATTATTTTAAATCAAAGTTCAGACCACACAATATGTGCCTTTATAGACTTCTAGTAGTGAGCTTATCTATAGCTCCATTTTTTTCTTGTTGCATGTATCTGTTTAACAGAAGTAGCAAACATACTGGGCTGTGTGGATTTCAAACATACACTTCGTTTTATTGTAGTTACAGCATCTGATTTACAACAGTCCGTTATAAATTGGTAACGTGATAAGACAGTATTTTGGTTGAAGAATTACATTTACCTGAGTATGTTTTGGAATAGGCTGTTTCAATTCTTAACAATGACAATAATATAGGAATATGGATACATTTATAAATAAACAATGCTTTTTTATTATGCCACTGAAATTTATATAGAACTTGGCTGGTATGTCAGCAGTAGGTGAAGAACTAGGTACTATGAACATACTATGCATTCAATTTTAAGATTCTGTATCAAAGTAACTTGTCTTAAATTTGATCTTGCTTGTGTTTCAGTTGTGGACTATTGTGCTTTGAATAACCAAGGCTGTCAACATGAGTGTATCAATACTGAAGATTCTTATTATTGTCAGTGCCATAATGGATTCGTTCTAAATCCAGATAAAAAAACTTGCAAACGTAAGTTATCCACATCTCAATTCTGCTATTTAATACTTCAAAAGTTATATGTACCATCTTGCACACAAAGCAAGATTACTCAGTAGTTCCTTTGCATGCAGAAGGTTCATCCCATAACATCTCTAACAGAAATAATTTCATGTACCCTTTCCTAGGAAATACTTTTTGCAGAGTAATTTCTAATTCACAGTTGATTTAGCAATAAGAAAAATACCAGGTGTCCAAATTAGATGTACAGAGCAATACTCATCAAGAGAACAAAGTTTGATATTCCTGACACTTAGGAGGATACACCTGCGTATCAGGAGAGTGATAGTCCTGAGAGGCTATGAGGGCAGTGCCAGCAACTGGATGGACACAGACATGCCAACAAGAGACTTAAGCAACTAATAAGACCTGGGAACATCCCTAACTCAGATTGTTCATACGTAAAACTTGTGTCAGGAAAAGAGGGAAACAGCCATTTTAGTTTTGGGGATGGAAGTTGTGAGTGCATGTTCCTGAGAATGAAAATTTAACCTGAGCAAATATTAAAGAAGTTTTATACGTGTAACAGAAAGGATACTTAATTACAGGGGGAAAAATAGGAATAGAAAAAAAAAACTAGTATCGACTAGCAACATCCTATCAGAAGGAGATTCAAAGAGTGTACGTTGCCCTGAGGAAAAGACAAAAGGATTTGACTCATCTCTTAGACAGAGTGATGGTCAATGAGATGACATGCAGTAAATCCACAAGCCCATATCTACATTACTTTACATTGTGATCCATGAAATGCTGAAGAGTCAGTTTTTGAATAAGACACCCTTTTAAAATGTTAAGGCATGGTTGGAGTATGCTGCAAGGGGTGGGGGGAGTGAAACAACACATTCCTATGTTTCTAGGAATGACTGTACATTTTATATTATGTAATTTTTATATGAAGAAAATATTCTACCTGCAAATCTCCAAAGATAAAAAGTGCTCACTAAAGCCAAGGTGCTAATCTTCATTACATTCTGTATATTTGGTACTTTCCAGTACTGTTCTTCTAAGAGTTTATTCTCAATCTTCAGGACCAGACCATTGTGCTTTGAAAAATCATGGCTGTCAGCAGGAATGTGTCAATACAGATGAATCCTACTTTTGCCAATGCAAGCAAGGATTTACTCTTAATCTGGATAAAAGAACTTGCAAAAGTATGTTGCCCTAAAAGTGTATAGTAAGTTCATCTGCTTTTATTTATCAACATTGCTGTCATAACATATAATTTATAATCACTTCAATTATAACTTTAGAACATGCATATGAAACTTCCTCCTTCCTACATTTCTTTAAAGTGTTCAGTTCAAATAGTCATTCCTATCTACAGACAATGTTTATTCATTCAAGTACATGTGTATATATACTTTTTTATTTTGTCAAAAGCTGTGTCCCAGTTAGAGTACAACATGTGCATAAGAAGTCTTCATAAGAAACAATTCCCATTTCTTTTGGAGTTCTATCCAAACCTAGATTTAAACATTTATAGGGGAAAAAGAAGTGTGATAGCCAAGGTCTGGATGATTAGAACAGATTTTACACTTCTTAAATAGGAAACTGATGCAACACCATGTAAATAAAGCAGATTACCAAAAATGTCACAGACTTATATTAAATTGAAAACCCTAATAGGGTAAGGGGAAATGGGGTCTTAAGACTATCTGTGACCCTCAGCCTAATTTCATAAGCAATTAAAGCTCTCAGAAGAATTAACTATTCATTTTCTGCCTGTTTGTTTTTTAGAGGGAGAAAATTGAGTATTGAAAAGAACTCAAGTGTGATAAAAACAAGAATATGAAGAAGAAAGTCTTAGAAAGATTAAGTCTCATTTATTATTTGCTATAGACCTGTTCATTATTTAAATGTTGCTTGAGACAGATTACTCCTGAGAAAGTGCTCTCGATAGATAAAAAATGCCTGCTCTTTTCTGTACCATATAAAAGTATTCCAAATTAAAAATTGTTTAAGTATTGAATAGAGAACAGAAGTATATAATCTGTCTAATATTTTATACCAAAATATTTTCATAATCTATCTTTTTTTTTTTAGTGTCCCAGTTCTAATGACTTATGTAAACAAAAACAAGGTAACTGCTACCCTATTTTAGTACTAAATCCAATATAGGCTTATCCAAGGTAGATTAGAGTAATGGATTTCCCAAGCCAAGGAATTTGGGACAATTAAAAAGCAATTGTGGCCACTAAGGGCCAGAAGCAGGGCTGTCATCATGCCAATAGGCCTTATCACTAGCTATGAGTCTCTGCAATTAATCAAGTTCACTATACAGTGCCAGCCTGCCAACTTCAGTAAAAAACTCAATTTGAAAGCCAGGCCTCAACTTTAAATACCAGTCCCCAAAGTTTTGGAAACTCTAGTCCTCTTGATGCTCCTTCTTGCACAAACACAACTGCCTTCAAGAGCCTAGGTAATTTTTAATTTTGCTTTTGCTTTCTGGGAACATAAATGAAAGGTGCAGTTTTTAGTAGCTATATATGCTGATTATTAATCAGTGTTTTAAAAATTACATTATTTTCCAGCATTTTTACCTGACATGTTATTAGTTTTCTCTTTCCATAGGAATAAATACCTGCAGTTTAGGTAAACATGGCTGCCAGCATGAGTGTGTTACCACTGAAGAATCATATATGTGCAAATGTCAAATTGGATACATTCTAAACCATGATGGCAAAACATGCAGAAGTAAGTTAGATTATTTGAAGGAGTAAATTGGCATATCAGAAATAATTTTCATATGAACAGGAGTCCCCTAGGAATATGTTGGCTATAACAATGTTATGCCTTTAAAATTAATTTATTAAGTGACTTAATAAGTTTGCTTATTCCATAAATAACAAATTTGCTACAAAGCCCCAAAAAGAATAACACATTAATTCTAGGAATCTTATCTTTATTTTTCAAATATAGATGGTTGCCAAAATAGTGAGAATGCCTACAACTTTTTTGTTATTTATGAGCATCTACATTTAATTTTTTGGGATATCTCTGATACATAAAACTCTCTTGGTTTATGTTTGCAATCCTATATATTATTGGTAAGAAAGCTTTCTCATTTGTGACAGATTTTACTACCTGTAGAAGAGAAAATATAAAAACTATTTTGTATCTGTTTCTGTTTCTGAAGTTTTCATATCTGGATATTTTATAGCCTGAAAATTCAAATGTTTTCTCTTTTACTGCTCAACACAACAATTCAGGAATAGATCACTGTGCTGAGTTCAATCATGGGTGTGAACAACTCTGCCTAAATACCAGAGAATCCTACATTTGCCAGTGCTCTGAAGGATTCATCATTAATGAGGATCTGAAAACTTGTTCACGTAAGTTTCTTGCCCGAGATATTCTATAAAATTAAACAAAATAGTGCTTACACTGTTTCCATAATTTCTAGCAAAGCTTTATTCAAGTAGAATTTCACGTTAATTAGCAGTGATTGGATTAAATCAGTGGTTCCCAAACTTTATCAGTCCACCGCCCCCTTGGTGCTACAAACTGATCCTCAGTGCCCCCCACCCAGTGGTGGAATTCATTTTTTTTACTACCAGTTCTGTGGGTGTGGCTTGGTGGGCATGGCTGGGGGGGGTCATATGACTGGGCGGTTTGCACGATGGAAGGAAGATAGTAACAGTAAAATTCAAAACTGTAACAATTAATTGCACATTTATTCAAAATCCAATTTAAAAACCTTTTTAGTTAATGTTAATTCAACAAAATTGTTGAATATGATCCAGTGATACCAGGTTTTCAAAGTCTGATAGTCATTTATCAAGAACCTTAGTAACTAGTAACTTAGTAAACTCAGTAAAATTTAGTAACAACTTCACTGTTCTTAGTAGATGATAATTCCTGTGTAGATATTGAAAGAAGTAATCTCAGTAAGGTATTATCACAAAGCACAAAACTGCAACAGATATCATTAAGATATCACAAACTTACACAAAAAGATGTTCTTGTAAGAAACCCAAAATGGATAGTAAACACTTTTGTCTTTTATCTAAAGTTTTTCATCTTTAGATCAATGACCTTCATTATTCTTCCTCTCCCTCACAAACATACACATATACCAGTGGTGGGTTTCAAAAATTTTTAGCACCTATTCTGTACGTGTGGCCTATTTTGTGGGCATGGCTTGGCAGTCATGTGACCGGGTGGGAGTGGCCAACTTGTAGAATGTGGTGAAACTCATTTAACAATGCTCTTGCTTAGCAACCAAAATTTTGGGCTCAATTGTGATCATAAGTTCTCTTTCTTTTTCTTCTTTCTTTCTTTTATCTCTCTTTCCCTCTTTCTTTCTTTCCTTTCTTTTTCTTCCTTCCGTCCATTCTTTCTTTTTTGTGTGTCTTTTTCTTTTCTTCCTTTCTCTTCCTTCCTTCCTTTGTTCCTTCTTTCTTTCTTGTCTCAGTCTCCCCCACTTACTTTCTCTTTCCTTCTTTCTCTTTCTTTCTCTCTCTTTCTCTCTTTGTCTCTCTCTTTTTTCTCTCTCCCTCTTCTTTCCTTTTATTCTCTCTCTCTCTCTCTCACCCCAACTCTCTCTCTCACACACGCATACCTTCCAGTTGGTGAAAATTTCTGTTTTGCCAGCTGGGAAGCTGGCAAAGAAGCCTCGTTTTCTCTGCCACCTGCAGCTCTTGGAGAGTTTGGCACCTCCCGGCTCACCTCAGATCATCGAGGGGCCTCGCACACCTGCTTGCTCACATGGCCTGCGTGCTTCCAGCAGAAATGGGAAGTGCGGGAATCTTAATGAAGTAGGGCGAGGGAGGCTGGAGCGGGAGGTTAAATAAACAAATTTGGCTTCGCTTCCTTGCGCGGCAAGAGAGAAAGGTACCTGAGACGCCACTGGGAGAATGTCCCCTTCGGGTTGTCCCCTTAGCGCCCCCTGCTGCCCCCCTTGCCTCTTCGCGCCCCCCTGCTGCCCCCCTTGCCTCTTAGTGCCCCCCTAAGTCATCCCACCTCCCTCCAGAGGGCGGTACCACCACTTTGGGAACCACTGGATTAAATGGTCAAGAAAAGCACGTGTTGGCAAACTACTCAGAAAAGGAACTGAGACATAGGGAGAGAGATTTTCCACAAAATGTGATTCCATTAAGACAGGGGTGTCCAAACTTGGGAACTTTAAGACTTGTGGACTTCAATTCCCAGAATTCCCCAGCCAGCTATGCTGGCTGGGGAATTCTGGGAGTTGAAGTCCACAAGTCTTAAAGTTCCCAAGTTTGGACACCCCTGCATTAAGAAAACACATCAGTAAATTTCAGTTTCATAGAAAGAAGTAAAATAGAAGAAAATAAATAGAAATAAAAAAGGAAGGGTGTATTTCAAAACAAAGAGAAGAAGTATTACTATTCGCTTTTGAATTATTGTAAGGAAGCCTTGTCACAGGTGTCAGTAAGTGCAGCTACGTGTGGACTTTTAAGCATACGAAACTCGGTGGTGGGTTGCTATTTTTTTTACTACTGGTTTGCGTTTGTTTTCTTTTGTCTTCCCTAGGAATTTGTCTCTTTTTTGAACCAGGAAATGATAAATAAACCTTCAATAAGAGTTTAAGAGGAAATAGTTCACAGAACAATTACTTTAGCCCCAAATAAAGCAGGGCTGTTTGTGGCTACAATAAAGAAACATTATTACACCCCCCCACCCCCAACTCCCATTCCCACCCCAATTAGTTGTCTGTATTGTTCACATAACAAATAGGGACAATTAAACCAACATTTTTTAAAATAGCATATTATAGATTATATACCTATATAAATTAATTAATTATGCTTAAACTGGTCCTCAGGAGCAGATTATTGTTTGCTGAATGACCATGGCTGCGAACATTTATGTGTGAACTCCGGAACATCTTACATTTGCCAGTGCATTGAAGGATATGTGCTTCAGAGTGATGGGAAAGCCTGCAAACGTAAGCTTGCTTTTAGTTGAATGCTTCTGTATCTTTTTGCCCTTAAATATGTATTGCACAAAATAAATTAATAAACTTGTAGCATGGCTGAATTTACACCGTAAAAGTCTGAAAGTTTCAAACATACTTTCCCAGAATACCACTGAGAATACTCATCCTTGTCCCATCTCTTACTCTGTTCTTCAAAGCTGCTTGATAATTACCACTGCTGCCATCTACAAAATCTTCTGGGGGTGCCATACTTGGCACCCTGCCCTTATTCCCAGTGTGTGTATCAATATATCTCAAATTCATAAAATGGCAGTGAAAAAATAAAAATGAGAAAAAGAAAGAAATGAAGGTAAGTAACTAGAAATACCAGCTCTTCGATTTACTTACATCACAGATAAATGAAATAAAACTTTATTTAAAAAAATAAATGTCTTTTTAAAAATTCAACCACCAAGGAAAAGAAAGGTTTTTAAAGCATATGCAATGTTCCTGTTAGACCTCTAGATGGTACTGGTCCCCTAAAGACTAGTTTACTATCCCATAGACTCCATAAAAAAGAGGTGGATTATAAATGAAAGAAATTAAAAACTCTCAGGCGAAAACTGAGGATACGCATAAAAGACTACCTGAAATACACAGAATTCCTGACCTTGAATAGAGAGATATTAGTAAAGACAACAAAGATTAACTAACAATAGGAAAAATGTCTTATACAGGTTGCTGGCTGAAATGTTCATTTTTTTCTTAAAAATAAATAGGAACAAGTGTTTTTATTGCTTTTCTTTATGTGGATTTTCCTTCCTTCCTGAAAATTTGAATTAGTTGATTCTCAGGCCTTGAAAAAATGTGAAATATCAGTTTCTGCCTTTGAAACAAAGAAATTTCTTTGTTTGTTTCAAATGGACTCAAATCTCCTAAATTCAACAGAGGGAAGAGCTTGGGAAATTTGATTTTGAGTGTGACCAAGAAAACATATCTGTACTTGTAAAGGTTGATAGAATTTCTGAGCCTGTCTGGCATGGAAATGTGTTGACTGTGAATGTCAGTGTGGCCTGTCATTCATAATAAAACTGCAGTTATTGAATAACTACAGCCCCTATATAAATTAAACAGTATCTTATTGTCAGGAAATAGATTTTGACTTGGCTAAGGTTTTGTTTTGCTTTGCTTTGTTTTTTTGAGATTTGCGAAATAAGACAAGGAATAAAAATAGGGATTATGAGGTAGGAGCTGTTGGGAAGCAGAGCAATAGATGCTTATTTTAATTTTCTTTTTGTCAATTTAATACATTGCATTGTCAATTGTTTTCAGGTACAGATCTTTGTAAGCTGGCAGACCATGGATGTGAGCAACTTTGTGACAGTGATGGTGAATCATATGTCTGCAAGTGTCATGAAGGATTCATACTAAACAAGGATAGAAGAACCTGCAGAAGTAAGCAAGCATCCCTGAAGATAGTTTATCATGCTAAAAAAGGAATGATTAATCAGCATCACTGATTAGGTTTCATGCCCCTAAAGAAGTCTATTTCACAGTTGAACAACTTTTACCAAAAACATTAAAGTCCAATCAAAATCTACTTCTTTAGGATTTAAATCCATCTTTTCCTTATTTGTCTTCTAGACTAACTCTGAACAAGTCTTCTCATCTTATGCATGTCATCCCTTCAAGAACATGAAGAATGTTACTATATCTTCTTCTAGTCTTCTCTTCACCAAGCTAAACATACCCAGGGTTTCCAAGCTTTTCTTGTTGCTTTTTCTTTCCAGCCCCTTCATCATTTTGGTTGCTCACCATTGGACACTTTCATTTTGTTTATGTCTTTGTAATGCCCAGAAATTGATACAATATTGTAGGTGCATATTATAATACAATATTTTAAGTGTACTCTAATCAACACAGTATGTAGAAGAAAATACTTTTATCTCTTTTAAATGCTTACAAAATGACTGCTTAATTATTTATTTGGTATCAGACATTTTGTTCAGTATTAGCAATAAGCCAACTTGCCTGTAGTTATCCAAATCCATTTTCCCCTTTTTTGAGGAAAGCAACAAGATTTGCTTTTTTCTATGACATTACATACCTCTGTGATTGCTCAAAGATCACAGAAAAGGGCTCTAGGATAACTTCTTCTATTTCCTTTAGGACAGTTAGATATTAATCTGGTCTAGGAGATTTAATATCATTTGTGGTAGTTGAGTGCTCCCTAAATGTCGTTATTTGCTTTCACTTGTTTATTCTCTCTTTGTGTCAATAGTTCTATTTAGCTTTATTTGAATACTTTCTCCTTTGGGAGAAGAACAAAGCAAAGAGTTGAGGAGCTTTTTTATTATCTCCTTACCTGTTATACCATCTTCTACAGGTCACTGCATTGCTTCCTTTTTCTTTTTCTTTTACTATAGATATACCAAAAAATCAAAAACCACCCTTTGTTTAGCTTTGCTTTCAAGCCTAAATTCCTTTTATACTTTTGCACTTTTCTGGGAACATAGGCTACTTGCTGGTTTGCTTCCCCGGTGATCTTCCATTTCCTTTGCTTGGCTCTTTTGATTATTTAGGTCAAAAATTTCCTGTCCCTCTGAATTTCCTGTTTTCCATCCCATGTTTTTCCCATTAGCATGCTATATGATTATACACCCAATATCTTATTTTTGAGAAATTTCCAAGCCTCCCATGACTTCCTTTGATCTGACAATTTCTGTCCCCAGTACTGGGCCTCATATCTCTCTAAATTTGTAGAAATTGACTTTTTTGAAATCTAGCTTGCATATACAGCTAAAGAAGTTAAGAGAAATCTCTTTGATTGTAACCAGATCGAGATGTCTGCAAGTCCATTGACCATGGTTGTGAACATATCTGTGTTAATATTAATGATTCATATGTCTGTGAATGCTATGAAGGATATATATTATGGAATGATGGGAAAACATGCAAAAGTAAGTAATTTATATCTATCACATCATTATTTATTTTATTATTGGAAGAAGTCTCTCAAAAAAGATCCTGACCATATTCAGATATTATAAAAGCTCAATGCACACATGTGCAACTTTAAGGAGAAAAAGAACTGCACTTGATATTTAAGTAATATTCTAAGAATTCTAGTTCCAAAAATAAGTGGAGCTAGGGGAAAAGAAGCAATACTTGGACTAAGTTGGAAACTGAAAATGATTTTAATGAAATTAGAATTAAGTTACAGTAAGGTACGATAATTTCAATTAACTTAGAATTAGTTAACATAGTTATTGTTATTGTATTTAATTAGTTTGCACTACCTATTCTTTCAAAAGGAGCCCAAATAGCAATTGGTGAGATGTGGCAGTGAAAGGATTGCATCGTGAAGTATTGGAGATTTCGCTCTGCTACTGTATGAATAAGCCTTCACTAGTGGTTAGGTGTTACTTGGATTGAACCCTCTTTCAAAGCCATCTCTCTGACCTGAGTTGCTATATATGGCAGATCTAAGAAGAGAGCCTAGCTTGAAAGAGTCAGATTTTCTGACTGTCCAAAGCAGAATTATTCTGGAAATTGACCAGAGGGAGGAGCTGTACTTGCAACACCCTAAAGCCGTGATGGTGAACCTGTGGCACGTGTGCCACAGGTGGCACACAGAGCCCTCTCCGGGGGCATAGGAGCTATCGTCCCAGCTCAACTCCATCGTGTATGTGGGTGCACCACCCGCCGACCAGCTGGTTTTCTGGTCTCTGCCGCACATACGTAAGGGTGGGGTGCATGTGGGAGACGTGCACGCATGTGTGGGGGGAGTGTAAGGGGGTTGTGTATGGATGCATGGGGTGGGATGCATGCATGCGCAGAGGCCACGTGGGGGGTTGCACGTGCATGCACAGGGAGCACTGGGATGTGCGTGCATGCATGGAGGGTGGGGCGCAAGTGGGGGGCATAAGCACATGCGAGGGGAGGCACATGGGGTTTTGCACCCATTGCATTATGGGTGTGTGTGCTTTAGGCACATGGCAATGTGAAGGTTAGCCATCACTGCCCTAAAGTATTCATAGTAAAGCAATGTTGTAAGGTTAAAATAAAGTGTTGTGAACTATCCAGAGTTATTTCTTGCTAGATAGGCAGCTATATAAATTTGATTAATAAATGAATAAACACTGCTTAAGCATGTTTTTCCTGTTGAAAGTATAAATGAGGAAAGGCTTTTCATTCAGTGACCATTTTTTCCTCCAGTCATCAGATCCTCATTGCAGAGATTAAAAAACAAGAACGTTTTGATGTTCCATCATTTTTTAGCAAAAATATATTGATATTGATGACTTTTGTTTTTATGTAAGTACCTTTGCAACTCCATTGAACATTATGTGATAAATCCTCAAGTTGGAGAAATAGATTCTTTCACTGACAATATTCCACTATTTCATTTGTTCATTTTATTTTAACAGGATGTAATGAAGGCCCAATTGATCTGGTATTTGTGATAGATGGATCAAAAAGTCTAGGAGAAAATAATTTTGAAATTGTCAAGGAATTTGTCTTGGGAATTTTGGACTTTCTTACAATATCTCCCAAAGCTGCACGTATTGGTTTGTTGCAATATTCCAGCCAGGTTCGCACAGAATTCACACTGAAACAATTCAAGACAGCCAAAGATATGAAGAAAGCAGTGACACAAATTAAATACATGGGGAAAGGCTCCATGACCGGGCTTGCACTGAAACAGATGACTGAGAGAAGCTTTACTGAAGCAGACGGAGCCAGGCGCATTTCAGCAAATGTTCCCAGGGTGTCAGTTGTGTTTACAGATGGACGTGCCCAAGATGATGCTTCTGAATGGGCAGCAAAAGCAAAGCAAAGTGGTAGGATGAATATTTATTAGAAGTGCAAACAGTAAAAGAAATACAAAAGAAAGCTACAAAAGCAACACTGCTATTACTACGTTATATACGGTATCAATTTTTAAATCTAGAGTTTTTTATTAACTTCTAGAAGGATTCTGGAGAATCTCTAGGAATGAAATACATACTACTTGTCTGATGTTAAGGAAGATTTGGAAATCTTACACTGGACTCAATATAAATTTTCCTTTTCCAAAGCTACATTTATTTCTGGCAGTTTTAATCCAAATGTATTTAGCGGAAATTAACTGTAGAATACAGTGATATATAATAACCAATTCATATAAATATTATAAGCATGAGCATTTATGAATTAATGTATCGATAGAATGCCAGTCCAAATTTCTTTACATTTGAGAGTCCCCTGACTATGATTATGCAATCATAGTAACAATAATAGGCAATGACTAAATACGTATTTTTACACCAAAGCCATTAGATGTAATCAACTTGTAAGAAATTTGAGGGACATTATATTTTGGTTTTGATCATGATAAATAAAAATAATAGGACTTAGCTTAATCAGAATTAATTTGCCCAGTTGATTTCTGTGATATTAAATGTAACTTGTCTCTTCTGAATTAGAACTCTTGCATTTTATTGTTGCTTTTGAAATACTCTGTAGATAAATTTTTGAATACAATTCTTTTCTATTAATTAATATTCCTTAAATGCGATATCTCAATCTTGAACTATATTATGAAATTAAACTTGTTTCATTTTTAGGAATCACTATATATGCTGTTGGAATAGGGAAATTGATTGAGGAAGAACTACGAGCAATTGCTTCTGAACCTGTTGAAAAAAATATTTTTTATGCTCAGGAATTCAAAGCCATGGAAGAGATCACTGAAAAACTGCAGAAAAGAATCTGTGAAGGTACTAAGTAAGCACCACATGATATTCTACACAAGAAACTATATAAAACTAACAGAGATAGAAATTTGGGGATCCATTGGATTTGGATGAGTAAGAGATTAAAATAAATAATTCTGCCCATTCTTTCTGAGCATCTGCATAACTGCTGGAATATATATAAAACACAATGAGCAATACACTAGTAGGACAAATAATATTTCTGTAATCTATCACTTACGAAGTGTATAACTTTATTTTAAGGCCAAAGTCATAAATTAAAGTATCTACTACTTCACTCACTTTAACAAAAATGACATGTAGAGCTCAAAACTCCATGAAAATCCTTCCCTTTTTACACACTGCATTATGATATATTGCTAAAAATTATCTAGGACTATTTATAAAAGAATGTGGGATGGATATTCTTTAATACAAATAAACTTTCCATACACTCCATTTGTGCAAGTCTCTGTGTTCTCAACACCATCCTTGGTCTGAAAAAGAAAAAGGTTTATTTGCTTACTGGTGTCAGCATCCATCATCTCTGATCGTTGGTCATTCAAGCTGGAGCTAATGGGAGACAGTCCAACTTCATGGACTGTCTTCTCATTCAATAAATACTAGAGTTATGGACTTTGTGGTCCTTCAGATTATTTCCTGTGTGCTTCCAAAGAATCATGAGGCACTTTTTTAAAAAAAAGTTATGTTACATATTTTCCATAAATCTCTGTGATCCTGGAAACATTTCCCAATATCTAAGATTATAAAATCAATATGAATGGCCCAGTTCACATCTGAATAGCCAAACATACAAATAACAAACCAACTATCCCTAATTTTATTTATATTCAAAACGTTCTAGCAACAATTTTTAAATTACAAAATCTGTTGCAGTATCTGGCTTGTTTGTGGCTCACTATTACAATCTGACTGCATTTGGCAATGTCCTATTTTATTTCATTTTTTCTAGATCTAAAGGATTACCAGGAAACAACAAATCGCTTTCATTCAATGAATTTACTTTCTGAAGGTTTGAAATTATCACTGTGCATATCGTTTTTATTCAGTTTGATTCTTTTACACTCTGCCCTTGCCAGAAAAAAAAGCTAACATTGTGTCATTTTTAGTGTAATAATACTTCTTCATTGCAGAATGTGTAGAGAAGGTTAACAGTTTTAGTGACACTTATGCCACATAGTTACTGATAACAGTAAAAGCAGCAGCAGTTTTGCCACATTTTGGTCAATATGGCACAAATGCAATCAAAAACCATATATTACCACACATGTACTAATTCTACCCTGTCCAGGTTAATATTTCTAATTGAGAAATAATTATGCAAATCTTTATATTCCTTAATATCCATCAATGGGGGTGGGGGGCTGTCTTTTTGAAAACATACACACAAAGAAACCACTTCATAAAAGGATGAAATATAATCTCACTTCTGGTCTCACTGTGTTGTCCTCTGTAGAACCCGAAACATCTACCTTAGCAATCACAGATGTTCTTTCCTGTTCCAATTTCGCTGTGCATCATAAATATCTTTTTAAAGAAAAGCAGTTATGGACAAAAACTTCAGGTAAAATTTATTTCCATTTAGACCATCCATTACTTTGTATAGCTATAATTTATTTCCTGTCATATTAAACAATTGTACTATGCATCCACTTTGATTCCCTGGGATTCTTGGATATGTTGTAGAAAAAGGCAGTTTCCCACTTATTATGTGTCTTTTTGCAAATGTGAAACCACTGAAATTCCATTTAGTAATTTGAAACACTTGTTTATAATTAGTCTTATCATCTAAACCTTGGGCAATTGCACTTTTATTATAGTGGTTACCATAACTCAGTATTAAAATACATGCATTGCATGGAACTATCCTCTTTTTAATCTCACATGGTTCTGTTTTCCTACAGCAATTAAAAAAGAGAGAGAAACTTTTCTAAAATTATTTTGTCATTCCATGAATTCAATATTTCCAATGAGTTCAATAGACTAAAAACAAAATATATTTTGTAGTGATTTTGTTCTTTCAATGAAAATATATTTCTCCTTAACTACCGTATTTAACCAAATACACTCCACTTGTTTTTTTTCCCCAGTAAATCCTTCAGATGACAAGAAAGACCTATGCAAATGTGAGAATCTTACAAATTTCCAGAATTTTGCAAATACTGAATTTAGGAAACTAATTCAGCAACATATCCTTTCTGTATATCTATTAATTTTTCATACAGATTTTCAAGTCAATATATTTGAAAATAAACTATATTTCTAGTTCTATATAGGGAAATAGTTGATTGCAAGAGGGGGGACGAGAGAGAGATAATAATGTCTAATCTTTGTTACTCCATAGTGCAGTTCTTCCCATACCTGGCAGTTATGTTCCAGATTACTATAGCTTTTGCTGGAATACACTAATTCTGTGACCAAAAGAAGCCCAACTATCTGCTGATACCGTAGTAGGGTTGTCTTTGAATACAGGCATACACACAGTCCAAACACACTTTGTCCCTAAACCCAATCCTATTCCATGGTAAGGAGATTAATTAAGGGGGTTACCTTGCCAGCTATTAATTTTATGTAATGTAAGTGTGTGCGCCTTCAAATTAGTATTGACTCCTAGCTACTGCCTGACTTCTATGTAACACAATACTTACTCAGATACTTACCCAATTGTCTGTCTGTCTGTCTATCATCTATCTATCTATCTATCATCTATCTATCATCACATTAATACCTATCATAATTATATAGGAACTTGAGGCAGCTCACAGAGCTAGTCTGCTATATTGATTAAGTACCAGGCTAGAAACCAGGAGACTGAGTTCTAGTCACAAAGCCAACTCAGTGGTCTTGGCTTAGTTACTCTTTCACAGCCCTAGGAAGGCAACAAAAAGCCATTTTCAAAGATCTTGCAAAGACAACTGCAGACCTATCCAGGCAGTTGCCAGGGATAAACAATGATTTGAAGGCACATATCCACAAAAAGGCAGCTCACAACAGAAGCAATTTAAATGTAAACCTAAGAATAAAACATAGACAAAACTGCTTTAGAAAATGCACCTACTGTAGGTTTAAATCTTAAAATGTTTTATGGAATTGTTTTAAGAAAGTTCTGGTGGTTGGCTAGAATTGAAGCCAAACATGCTTCTCATAGAAGGCTGTTCCAGAGGGCTGGGCTAACAATGGAAGTTCATTACTCTAACTTCTGAAAAATGGAATGATCAGCTGCTTTTCCTGGCATGATCAAACTGATCGGGCCCATTTCAGTGGAGATGAAATTGGTCTTGAAGGCTTCTGTTGCAAAGCCAAATATAGTACTTTCCCCATAGTTATTTTAAAATTTCTTGCAGAATTTGGCTGCTTGAATCCAGTTGACCACTAGATGGCAACAAAGAGCTTATTTCTTTGCAATTCACTGGATTTTGGCAGCCCAAATTTGGCATTTCTAATTCTGCCCACTGGCAAACTTTATATGGTTTATGTACAAACGCCCCACTCATTTTCTCATATTCTGTTCTTGTTCCAATCTATTAGTGTTTTAGTACAGAGGGAATTATGATGATGAATAATGCTAAATCTCAGTATTGGTTTTGTTGTCTTTTCACGAATGGCAGTGCCATGAGTATGTGGCCTACTAGTACACTGTAGCTAATGCATCACTCTTTAAGAACATTAATGATGAAGCTGAAGCACAAGCCCCCTCTAGCTGCAGTTTCAAAATACAGAACAGGGATTTCACACTAACGTCAAAATTATGTATTATCAAGACTCTTATTTTCACAACTAGGCTTTAAAAGCCTGAATTTTCCTTCAGAAAAGATGGAACAAAATGTCTTAGAATTATGGTATCTGGAGAACATGGTTGGGAATACTTTGGAGATGTAATGTTAGGGCCATGGCCATCTAAGGCACCAAATTTTAGGAGGTACTAATACTGCCTCTTCCTTGTAAATCAGTCTAAAAATACAAATCTCCACATGGATGGGAAGGGTCACCATCGGTCAATATTGCCGTGGGACACTATATACCTTTGAGCCCACACTGCAGCAAAAATTATTGGAAAACATTCCAAACATGATTCAAAGGCGGTTGAAATTGGCCAACAGAAAATACGTTGGGTAGATACTGCCAATGACAATAATGAGCTTATTTAAAGAAATAATCATCGGTAATTTTAGTGATACCCATCAGGTTGCATAAGGAACCAACTGAACAACAAACCATATTATATAAACTGCCATTTTATATTTGATCTAGATCAGCCAGACTTTCTCCCAAGTAGATGTTTATTTTATGGCTAGACGTCAGCCCCTGCACCGCCTCCAGTGGTGGCCACCCTCTCCCTGGCTTATGACAATCTTCACTAAAGCTTATTTTTAGGCACTTAAAAATCAGAGTAGGGTTTATTTTCAGTTTAGGCCTTATTTTCAGGTAAACAGTATTAGCAAAAGTTGCTGGCCTAAATATTTGTGCCAAAAGGAATCTGCTAATTTCTTTTTCAGTGATGATTTTATGTTCTTAAGAGAGACGCCTCAGTCTAAGCCAGTTCTGGATATTTTATAAGTACAATTAAAACCATTTAACTTCCAACATAGAAATGTAGAAAAGTGATATTTGCAAGAACTATTACAATGGGTTGCATCATATTTCTTTAGCATTCATTCCACAAGCCTAATTTTATGTGTGTGTGTATGTGTTTCATATTGAACGTAACACTGGATGTTTATCCTGTTTCACTTGATGCTTTTGGAAAAACCACAAACGGTATTACTATTGATGTGACTTGTATCATTTCTTGATCATTAGCTCCATAGGGATTTCTAACTCTCAGCTGTTTATTAAAAGCAAGAACAAAACACCACCTTCCCATTGCCAAAATGAAATATCCAAGAACTAATCAATACTGGATTTTTGGAAATACAATTATACACACAGCTAGCTCTGACTCTGACTCATTTCAGGGTTTTTCATTTTAAAAGAAGTAATTGTAGATTTCCCAAGCTTAGTAACTCTAGATTTCCCAAGTTTGTCCATTATATGTGTAGATATTCTGGATATTAAATATTGAAGCAGTTTAAAATTGTTTTCCTTAACTTGAAATTACTGGAAGAAATGTCAAAAAGAATAGAAGCATTGGAAAATCGATTAAGATACTAATAAAATGTCCTTAGCAGCAATGTACCTTTGTTGGATAATTACACACAAGAAAATGTATCAAAGCTATGTAGGTAGGTATGTTTTGCACAAAAAGGAGAATTTATAACTTCAGTAATACAGTGCCATGTAATAGTGTATTTTTGCATTGACGAAGATAAAATACAAACTTTTTAGAAAACTATTTTTTTTCAATTGAGAAGCTGTATGTTGTAAAATATTAGTATATAAAAGGCAATTTTTACTATTCAGAAATTTGGAAAGGCCAAATATTGTTCACTATTCATTGTAATAATGTACTGAATGGACGTAGTCAAACGTTATGTTACAATGGTGTTCTTGTGCTTCTCGTGTAGTGGTAATGCTAATATCCATAGTAATAGCAAATAATTTCTCTGTGCTTAAAACTTCCTATAGGCAGCACTTCTTCCCATAAGTGATTGATGATAGGAAAATTGGGAAGTAGTAACCAGCATATTTAAGGCACACTCCCTATGTTCATGTTAACCACTGGTATTTATATGTGGGATAGGGCTTGTGGATATAATGTATAAAATGTTATTTTATTGCTAGAATTATATACCAAAAATTTGAGTATTTTTATAAAACAACTCTCAAACAGATGTTATCACACAAATATTCTAACAGTGTTGGCCAACTTGGAGGAATGGATAGTCATCATATGGGGAAATTAATTCATTACAGAATGAATTATAGTATTATTATTTCAGAACAAATTAAGAAGTGCCTTAGCTGAATTATCCCAAAAATAAATTATGTTCAATAACCTTTTCCCATCATCTATTGTTTTTCTTTCAGTTGTTAAGTTATTCTGTTTGGCTTTCTTGATCTAAATAAAAGGCTGAATTTGCTTAACTATATCCTTATTTACTGTTAATGTGTGGAAGTTGCCCCAAGTAAGGTAAGGTAAATTCACCCTTACTGATAATACATAATGTGGTTGCTTGTTAAATTTTACTTTTTCTACAATATTTAAACAGGGCTTTTCTTTTTGCCCTCGCTTCAGCCTCAATTTTGTTTATTTTTCTCTCTCTCTTCCTAGCACACTTATCATTTCCTACCTAGCATTTTTTCTGCAACAGTATTCTGCAGCAGTACCAGCTTCTACAAAGAGTTGCAAGTCTCTCAGCACATTCAGAATTTTCCATACTGAATGTGAAACACTGCATAGCCTTAATTAGAAGATGGTTGGTTCCCTCCTTCCTGCATTTATACAATTAAGTGACTCTAGATGGTTTCTAATCACAAAATTAACCATGTTTAAAAAAAACTGTTCGAATGCGCTGTACAATCTGAATATGTTTACATATGTACATACACATTTATGAAGTAGGTGCTTCAAGATGGATGAGAAATCTGGATATTGTAGATTGAGTTTGTTTGTATTTTTTTTGCCATATCTCTATAGGTAAATACAGAACTCAATCAGGGGAGCCAACTATGGCTATATTCTTTAATCCCATTGATCTTTAACTCCAAATTAAATTATTTTATTTAGACCTTAACTATTTAATTTCTCCATCAAACTTTGCATACAACTTGTTGTGTCTTACTTATAAAAACTCATACCAACAACAGATGTAAAGCCAGTTTTATTACACAAAATGTAAAGTTTATTAATTTTACTTCTCACTGGTTTGTTCTGGCATGCTTCTAATGATGTCAGAGTCACCTGTTGGGGAAAACATCATATTTCAGTATCAAAATTTCATAAACACCTTTGTCATGTACAGTATACTGTATTACAAAATTTTTCTTAATAACCTTATAGATCATATTACAAAGTTCAATTAGTTAATGTAACTTGCAGGTAAAAATCAGAACTAGGAAGACCAACTAGCTCTGAGGACACAGTGCAAAGTGGTAATATAGCGAATGTCTAGCCTGCCCTGATTATTGTACAAACCAGAACAGCGAGAATATTCGCATTTAATTTTGCATTAAGATAAATTGACTTCTCACATCCTATACATAGTTTCAATTCTTAGCCTCTGATAAATTACTTTCTAATGCACTTTAAGAACCTACACAGCAAAGAGTGAATTGTATTAGTTACCAGATGCTTAATTCTAAAATTATTTGCACCACTGGACCTACATACAGGTCAGGTATCAATTTCAATGTCCTCCTGACAAACATATTTTCTTCTGATCAGGAAAAAGCTTATTTTAGTGAGAATATATGTTTTGGGTGTTTATTACATTTTAAGATGTTGCTATTAGTTTATGAAAATTTAAGTAGCAAACTATCATGTTCCCATCAAAGTCACAAGTTAAGATTAGCAGGGAAGAATCTAATGGCATTGCAATTACAGCAAGTGTTCAAGGGGCAACAGTCAGAAGTTGACCTTTCCCAATGAAAATGCCTTAGTTATGGACCTTTCTCCCTAGTGTAGTCTGACTTGCCCCGGGTTCTCATTTTTTAGGAAACAATTGAAGAGATGCCAGGTATAACTACTACTCTGAGGCCACATTATCTTTAAGACTGCCTATTAAGGTTTTGTACAGGCAACCCTCCACATATGCCCATAATTGAGCCCAAAATTTCTGTTGCTAAGCAAGACAGTTATTAAGTGAGTTTTGCCCCACTTCACTGTCTTCCTTGCCAGAGTTAATTTAACGACTGCTGCTGTTAACATGGTTGTAAAGTGAATCTAGCAACTGACATAAATGAGTCAATTGCCTAGCATCTGAGTTTTGATCACATGACCATAGGAATACTGCAATGATTTTAAATATGAAAAGTGGTATATAAGTCACTTTTTTCAGTGTGGCCGTAACTTTGAATGGTCACTAAATGAAGTTGAGCACTACCTGTATTTACTGATTCAACCAATTGTCATTTAACCTGACAGGTGCACTGGCATTTTACAAAATAACTCACTATCACAACATCTTATTTTATAGTTCTTAAACCACACATGAAATAAGATTATACGATTTTTGCTTTACAAACACTACAGATTTTGCATTAGCATACCGAAGTGCAGAGTTTTCCATTGAATAAAATTGATGAGAGAATCCTAGTGAATAGACAATGATAAAGGCAAATCCAATTTTAACAGTTCCAGACACAGAGATATTAAATACTACATACATACCTGGGTCAATTATAGCAAGTGTACATACTCTGTAGTACTTCCCACAAGCTGTTCCCAGTTCAATATTGTTGCCACTGTAGTGATGCACACCAGTTTTGGCCAACATAGCATAGTACTCAATTTCTGATTTTCTAAAGGTACAGAAATAAACATAGTGTACTTATTTGGCTTTGTTCCAGATTAAGTCACATTTTACTTCTATGGAATCTCCTGTTAGGACATTAACAATTAATGTTTATTCATTTCATTTATTTATTAAAACATACAGCCATCGGTTTATCAAAACGAACTCTGTACAGTGAACAAAATAAACACGCACTACAACTATTTAATTCAATCTCAATTTACACTGCATTAATTTTTATGGGACTAATGCATTAAGAAGACTAGATTCTATTTTAACCTGGAATACAGGTAGGAACTTAGATTTGAGGAGTAAACTGAGTTTCTTCCTGTTATTAACCAGAGACCACTGATGCTGGCAATATTTTTGCAAAATAGAATCTCATAAATGCTTTATACATTATATATCCATAATTGCTATATGCAAGCAGAACATACTTTATACATTCTAATACAAGAGTATAATACATTTCCCAGAAGCATATCAACCTACAAAGGGATCATAGTTTTCTTCCATTATATATATTCAGAACTTTTATCTTCACATTACCCTATCACAGTGATGGCGAACTTATGGCACGCATGCCACAGGTGGCACGCGGAGCCATTTGTCAGGGCACGCGAGGCGCTGCCATGTCAGCCAGCTGAATTCACCATTTTTAAAAGCCATTTTTTCACCCTCCCCAGGCTCCAGAGGCTTTATAGGAGCCTGGGCAGGGCGAAAAGAGCCTCCCCCGCCCCCCCCGGAGGCCCTCCGGAGGCTTCAGGAACTGTCCGGAGGCTTCCCTGAAGCCTTCGGAACGCTTAAAATGACCCTCCGAGCAAACCAGAAGTGACTTCCGGTTTGCTCGGAGGGTCGTTTTAAATGCTCCGAAGGCGTCAGGGAAGCCTCCGGACGGTTCCTGAAGCCTTCGGAGCGTTTAAAAAGACTCTCCGAGCAAACAGGAAGTCACTTCCGGTTTGCTCGGAGGGTCATTTTAAACGTTCCAAAGGCTTCAGGGAAGCCTCAGGAGGGCCTCCAGGGGATGGGGAAGGCTCTTTTCACCCTCCCCAGGCTCCTATAAAGCCTCTGGAGCCTGGGGAGGGTGAAAAAAGCACGTAAAATGGGGGGGGGGTTGCGCCCGTTGTGTGCGCATGTGCACTGGGGGGGTTCGCGCATTGCATTATGGGTGCAGCACGCCCGCACACGACCCCCCCTGCGCTCCCCACTTGTGGCACACGAGCTAAAAAAGGTTCGCCATCGCTACCCTATCACATATAGTAGTCTTCCTGCTTTTTTAAAAAAAAACAAATTAATAACATACAAGATCACAAAACCAGTGTTGGAATGTCTCATCCAACCTCCCTTCATTGTTGAAATCTAATTTCAGCAAAAAATTGATATCCAGTATCTAGTTGTTTAATATATTTGAAAACCTATATAAAAAAGTAAAAGAAGATTGATAAGTAGATTAGATTTTTTGCGTTTGATGATAAAACATTTTCATTAATACTATAAGAAAGCAACTCTTTTATGTGATCCTTTAATAAAACTACTAATCAAAAAATGCACACTTACCTCAAAGCAGGACAGTTATTGGCTAGGATAACCAACTTGGCTTTGCCCTGTCGAATCATTTTCAGAGTTTGTTTATATCCAAGTACATATTTACCACTTTTCATAACCAGCTGAAGTCTAGAGTTTATGGACTCTAAAGACTTTTTCTGTTTAAAAAAAAGAGTGAATGTATAGAGCGTTTTCTGCAGTCATTAAATTTTTATGCTGCCCATCTCACTGCAACATTGAGCAGCTTACAATATAATAAAAAGTAAAAAAGATTACAAAAGGCAATTAAAACTAGGGTAGTTAAATGGGAAAGCTAAAATCCAAGATGATGGGGAACCTGTGGTTTGGGATCTTCTCTATGCCATCGGCCACCCTCAACATAGCACACTCTGTTGGGGCCCTAGGTCAGATAGCAGAGCCCAAGTTCTCAGGCTCTTCCCAGAACCTGAAAACCTGGGCTTTGCTGTCTGACCTAGGCCAGGAGTGTTGGGGTAGACTTCATCTCCAGCAGGAGAGCATTCCAGAAGCCAGGAGACATAGCAGAAAAGGCCCTTCTCCTGGACCCTGCCAATTGAAATTCTTAGGCAGAGGGGATCCAAAGTGGGGCCCTTCTACTGAAGCAAGCAGGGTGGGCTAGTCCCATCCGGATGTCATGGCTCTTCAGAGACCCTGGAGCCATGCTATAAAGGGCTTTAAATATAATGATCAACATATTGAATTAGACCAGTGAACCATATGAAACTGACAACCAATGTAATATATGCAACAGCAGTATCCCATGTGCCATTAAAGAGGCCTCCAGAACTGCCACATTCTGTACCAATTGCAGCATCTGAACACTCTTCAAGGGTAGCCCCATGAAGAGCATGTTGCAATAATTCAACAGAGAGAAGATCAGAGCACGAGTGGCAGGCCACAGGGCTCATATTCCTGGAAAGGATGCAACTGGCACACAACACAAAATTGTGCAAAGACTCTCTTAGCTCTTCTATTATACATAATCTATCAAAATACCTTGTCTACTTTCTCCCTAGATCCTGGCTCTGTATGTTGACATCACCACAAAATGTAACATTTTATTCAATATTAATAGTTTGCAAGTTTTTTTAACATGATAGAATGCAATCAAAATATCTAAAAATCCCATTTAAAACACAACTAATATTTGTTGAATTTTCTCTTTCTCAAAAGCTCTGTCAAGAATTATTAGAACACAATCGTATCTTCCAGCCTTAAAAACTAAGTGGCTTGGGAGCAAAAGCGAATTATGTGTATAATTCTATTACAGTTCTTGTTCAATCCTCAACCCAAGCCATAAAGAATAACTTTAAGAGAGAATTCATAATATGAAGTGCTTAACCAGTAGTGTTAAATGAATCCAAATAGTGTTTTCTTTTCATCCTAATGTTTTCAAAAATTAAAGCTTCCTTTAAAATGCCTATAAACTGAATGCATTTATTCAAAAGCATGTCAGTTTCAGATGGATTGATTTTTCTTAATAAAGCCAACTTTAAAACTCAGTAACAGTGCAAGATTGGAAGATATGGAGACCTGGGTCATAAAATCGTCCAGAGTCAGATAATGACTGAATGGATATTACCATCATAATAATCATCTTGCCACTACACCCTTATTGGTGACTATTGACTATATATTTTAGGACATTTTAATGTATATTTTACCTTTACATTAAGCAATCCAAACTCATTTAAACAGCTGTGGCAAAAACCCGGGCCACAAACATTTTTCCCAACTGCAACAAAGCCGCGATCTTCCATATAAATCCTGTCAGCATGTGCGCATACTCGGCACAGATGGTACCGGCACCAGCACGCAGCAAAACCTACGGCCATCACCCAAAGACCTACAGTGACTCTTACATGATTCTATATCTCATAGCACCTTTCTTTGCCACTCCATAGGACACCCGGCATGGGAGCAATAACTAGGGCAGAAAGCTCCGAAATGGACCGGGCCTTCTAGGACGCTAAAGAAGGCCCAATCGCTATTGCGTAGCTGTTATCCGTGCCTCTTCCGATGAGCAACCCTCCACCCCGTTTGATCAGAAATTTGCCGTCTCGGGTCAGAGGCCTCTCCAATCGTTGGAGCGCTGCTATCTCTGGCCTCGGGATCCCCTTTTATCGCCAGGTCAGCCAGGTTGGTGGCAGGCACGCTCACTCACCGTCTTCTTGGCGGCCACCATCTTGCCGGCTCACGTCGGCCCTGCCGTTGCCTGCGCAAAAGGGAGAGAGTCAACACTGCGGCCGAGCACAACCGTTTACCACCCGCCAAACGCACCCCCGCTCAAGGCGGCCCCCTCCTCCAAAGGCCCAGCTCACCAGAGGAGCCCCTCCAAGATGGCCGGGAAACGAGGAAAGGAAGGAAGTCTCTCACGGCAACGCGGAGGACCACGCGGGTCAGCGACTCTCGCGAGAGGAGACAACTCGTCCCTCCCGTCCGAAAACCCTCGCTGCTTTCTGGCTTACATTGAGGATGCGCGCGCAACAATGGCGAGACTGCCGCGCTTCATAAAACTAGCGACTTTTCATAGGTTTATGCGGGGCGTGGTTCACAGTGCAAAGGGTAAAGCAGTGTTTCTCAACCTTAGCACCTTTAAGAAGAATGGACATTAAGAAGAATGAATAATCGGAGGATGTCAGTTTGGCTGTAGAGAACTGCTGCATAAAATGTTAGGGTTCATTATTAGCATTTTTAACATTTTAGCATAGCATCTTTGCGTCCTTTTCAACTTTGGGAAACCATGTTTTCCTTTGAGCAAAGCAATTTCCTTTAATGTACAAAAACTAGCCCTTTCAGGGGCTGTTAGGCAATAGGGCTGTACTGTATTCTGAAGCCCTTCATTACAATTGCAAGCTTAAAGAAATAGATGGGAAAGGAGATGAAACATTTTAAGTGTGGCTGTCTTTTCTCAAGTCTTACAAAGGAAAGTCTTTATTGTATATCAATGTCTTTTATAGCTTGATTTGTTTCTTTGACACATTACCTACATTTCTCCTGCTTGAGCTGGACTAGAAGACCTCCCAGCTTTATTCTATTCTAAATCTAGTGTGTTTCATTTGTTTTTATACAGTATACAAAGACTTCACCTCCTTAATGCCTTTTGCTTTGCCTCAAGTATTTGTGGTTTGTATGGTAGGTGATGGTGATGGAAAAGCTACTTTACAAAGATACTGGGTGTATTTCTAATTCTGAGACTAGGTACTTTTTAACTCCACATGAACTTGGGTGCCTGAGTTTTATGGATAACAATTAAATGTAGAGAGTTTTGTCTCTGGAGGAAGGAAAGTCCAAATTGATACTGTATTTGGAATCCTGAATATTTTCAAATGAAAATTAGCACCATACTCTTACTTGGATTATTATCCCAACAAACTGGCTCAATTAACATGCAAAATGTAAATCTCTTTAAAATCTTTAATTTGCAAAATAGAGAGCATTTGGATTGAGGGACATGTGCATGGATTTGTTTTAAGGAGTGAGTTTTAAAGCGTTGCAATGGGGAAATTGTGACATTAACAAGTACTGTATAATTTCATTGGTAAACAGTTAAAAACACACCCAAAATGTGGATACCACCGTATAAACTGAAAGGTAGACATACAAGATGGGCATTGTGATTGCTAGGAAAAGATAATCCCAGTTTCTCTAACTTTCATTGATAAGGCACAGTTTTTAGGGGAAAGGAATTTGGGTAGCAAAGTCTCTAATTTAATTACCGGTATCTGCTGTGTTCCCTATCTGCTTTGATCTCAGCAACTAGGGAAAGTCCATTCTAGATCCATACATTTCTGCTGCTTTCTTCAAATTAAGCTTAAAATTACCATTCCATCAGGCTCTTACCTTGAGTAGAAGTACACAAATTTTTGTCTCAACAAGTGCTACCATGTTGGAGCTTTTGGCCATGGAAGCTAAGTGGGACCAGCTTGCTAAAGAAACAATGGGTAAACAGCAGTTCTCCAGATTGGATTGAACAATGAAAAGATATCATAGAAAAACACAATGGCAAATCTGTGTCATGTTGTTCCAAAAACTGCATGTTTGTTAAAGTGTAGAAACAAAATTATATATATATATATATTGTGGGGGGAGGATAATGGGTATGGGATTAGAAAAAGTGTTTGGCAAGATTCATGAAAATCAAAGAACGGAAACATAATGGGGAAGGTAGATGAGCCACTTTGAAAATATTATTGTACTAAATTGAAGAATGAAACAGTTCTCTATGAAATAGTGAGATCTGAGTTAAAGAGATCCATCAAACTTTGGTCCTACCTAAAACATATTATTTTTATAAACAGGGATGAATAATTGATAACTTAGACATTGTGGAATGTAAAATTTGTATTGTCCAACTTATCAAAGAAGCACCTTTGAACATAAATGCTAACCACCATCCTATTTTGTAATCCAACCTGGATTAACAATAAATGTCTTTCCCACCAGATTTTTTGCTGTTCACTTTGTTTTAGGAAATAATCAGTGGATCATAACTATAAATATTTATATGCAGAGGATTTCTAGACATAGCTTAGCTTTTTGAGATCAGCCAAGTGATGGCTAACTGCTGTCCTCTAGTGGGCACTGCATTCTTAATATAGGAAGATAAATGTCTTACCAGTATGTCAGAGACCCGATTGATAACTCCCCTTATTTGATTGCAGTAACCGAATAATACAGTTTGATCAAGAGGAATAGAATAAATATATATGTTCAAAGATTGCCTTGGGATTTTAACTAAAGCTAATATAATGTATCTATTCAAAATAAAGAAAATTGCTAAGTGAAAATGGTAAAATTCTAACTAGGAGCAAAGGATTCATTTGGATTCCTGTACAACGATGATAGCTTGGACTCAGTCTAAATACCTTCCGCTAAATGTATTGATGCATATCCTGTCCTGGTCCTTCTACAACAGGCTACCACATCTAATAGTGTGGCGGATATTCTCTTATCGTCAAAGTGACAGTAAGGTTTGATGATCAGTCTACTCAACTTTTATATATAAAAGGGGAAGAATCTTTTTTTTTTAATTCGGGCAACAACATATCTTCATTCTATTAAGACAGTTGCATCAGCACTGAGAAGGTGAGGCTATCAGGTTAATTTTCTCAAATCTATGAGACTCTGAAATCTGTTAGTTTGCAAATGGACAAGTATGTTGATGTTGGAAACAAAAGCGCTGTTTAAGTTAGTTGTATTATTTATTCGTTTGATTTACAGGTAGTCCTCGACATTTAATCATCCCCACATTCATATGATCAAAATTTTGGTGTTTGGCAATTGTCATGTATTTATGATAGTTGCAGTGTCCTGGGGTCATATGAACCCCATTTCCCAGCCACCTTCCAACAAGCAAAATCAACGGTGGAAGCAGAATCCATTTAACAACTGCATGATTCACTTAACAGCTGCCTTGTTTAACAACAGAAAGTTTGGTCCCAATTGGGCTGCCTGTACATTTACCTTACTTCTGCTACTTTTCAACTCTGCTTGGTATTTTATCACTGTGAACATTGTTATCCTAATACCATAGTCAGAACCCCCCAAACACTCTGTAAAAGTAGCAGACATTGGACATTTCTTTCATGCATTTCTCTCATCAAACAAACCAAAGGGCTTTATTAAAATTCCATTTTGGCAACCACACTAATTAGTTTTCTTCCTATAGGATTAAAAGTGGCAGACTGAGGTTCATGATAAGTTATCATTTATAAAAGAAGTGTAAACATGCTCATTCAATTACCTCTGATGCATGTACTGCTCTATTCACTTAGGGTCTAGAAACCAAATAGACCTCATTGTTCCAAATCTAACACAATGAGAATTTTGGAAGGTTGCAATCTGCTGAATCAACACTGGCATTTTTGTCATTCTATCACCAGTCAGGAAACAGATTAAAAATAAAACTGATAAAGCAAAGACTGCAGAAGTATAGACAAAACCTACAAAAATATTAATCAACTGCCAGAAACATCCATATAAAATTTGATATAGCAGTTAAAATGTTGGACTCGAAACTAACTGTTCTTCCTTTGGCATGGAAACCAGCTGGTGACTTTGGATCAGTCACTCTCAGCCCAACCCATCTTAATAGGATTGTTGTTAGGAAAATAAAAGGAGTCAACGTTATGTACATTGCAAAAAAAAAGTGAAATACAAATCAAATAAATAAAATACAGTCAATAGATGGATAATGCAACCTAACAAATACACGTTCATTTATTTAGAGCATATTAAACCTCTTCTAATGGCTTCTGGTGACTTCTATAATATAGAAGTCACCAGAATATAGACGTCACCACAAGTTAAAAGCATTATTAAATCAAAACAATGTATATTTTCAAATAATTAAATTGTTTTAAAAAGTTAAGCAGTTAAAAAATTAACATATTTTGAGCCAATTTGTAAACTCTAATTAAAGGAAAGGACTTGTTCTAATTCCAATTCCACAGAATGACCTACATAATGAATCAAGCAGAATTAACAACTGGTGTCAGATGTATCCAAGGGAAGGATCAGCAAAATGTGTTCCATTGAATTAAAGGTACAGAGTGAACACTATAAAATTGGTTGGCCTGTCACCCATGAAAAAACGATTATGAGCAACTTGAAATAGGCTTCAAATTCAACTGGCAACATAGGAAGTCAACTGTGGCCTTCAAGAACATACTCCGTCTCAAAAAAAATCACTTATCAGCAGCCTATAGTAGAAATATAATGAATTATATCAGTCAACTTGTAGAATGCAACAGATATTCAATAGATATTTAGATAGCTTCTGTGTTACTTTTTATGTTTATGACTACATACATATGAAAGAGTCGTGTACTTTGTACAGTATTCATTAATGTTTGCATTGCATGTGAATGTTTTGTAATCAAAAACAAAAACTGTTTGCCTTGGATTAACTGTTTTGTACAAACTTGCCTCCCGCTTGTGTGTTCCACATTTCCCATCTGTTTGGCTGATAGTTGCTAATGTTCAGAAGGTTAAACAATTACTAGCTGCATCACCCACATGGACCACCTGATGCAACAGCTATTTAAGATAATTAAAGAACCTGAAATATTTGTTTTGCTTTTCTTTCACCAGGAAATAAACTAGTTTTCAAAACCTAAATCATAATGGTTACAGTACCTGAGCAATGCAGACCAAGTCACCAAACAACCAAGTAAAGGTGTAACTGTTTAAATCAATAGGCCTATTGTCTGAATGGGGTGGTGGTGGCAAATGGCACCCCACCACAGGCCCCTGTCATCAAAATATGATAGGGAAAAAATAATGAAAGAAAAGAAAAGTAACAATAAAAGGTAGTATTGGCCTTGCCAAAGGTAACTTTTAGAGGCTCCCTAAGTGTCCTTTGTTGCTAGTTAAGGATTGCACTACCCACAGGCAGGTCAGCCCCAAATAATCTGAGGTGGTGTTTTTTGAATCACATTCACCCCCATGGCAGCCAGGGGCGTGCATAAGCACACCAGAGTGCCTTCCGTCCCCGTCCTACTGTCCCCATTTATTTGTACTCATTTCCTTTGTTCATATCCATGTTTATACTTATACCTGTTATCTTGTACACGTTTGACAAGCTAAAATAAAGAGGAGAGCGTTTGGCACTTCGGGATGTGCCCTCCCTGGCTGAGGAAATACAGGCCCACATATGTGGCGGAAAGTGGGTTATAGCTATGGAGGCATAGAGCACACTGACTGAAGGGATGGTTAATTCAGATGATCTGAGGCGTTATGAAAAGGCAGCGAAGAGCTGTTCAAAATTACCCCCGTCGGGTCAGAAAGGATTTGGGGATTGTGTATGCATCGGTTGGAATCAACACAACTTGGAGGGGGCTTAGAGGAGGGAGCGCTTGGCGAAACGTCCCAGGCAGGGCAGGCTGCATTCAGCCCATTTAGCAGAATCGCCGCGTGTGGCTCCCATTAACCCCCTCGCCCTCCTGCAGTCCCGCCGCAGACGCGCCTGCGCCCCGCACCAAGGCCGGGCATGCCAAAAATCTGAGAGGAGCCTTGTTGGAAACTACCCCTCACTGAGCCGTTCTTATGGCAACCGAGCCGGAGCGATAAACACTCTCCCGCGCGAGCGGACAAGGGGTGAGTTGCTCTGCCAGCACAACGCGGGAGGGGAAGGGAGGGGTGCGCTTTGGCCGGGCTTTTCTTCTTCTTCTTCTTCTTCTTCTTCTTCTTCTTCTTCTTTTTTACGGGTCCGAGGAGGAACCACCTGTGCGTTTTCCTTCCCTGGCAGGAAGCGGAGAGCGGACTCGCCGGGGTCTCACCTGTAGCCACAGCCGAGAAGGACTCACCTGGATACCTGGCGCCCTTGGGAGCCGCCGGTGCTATAACCACGCCATGGGGTGCTCGAGCAGCGCTCAGACCAAAGTCAAGGAGTTGGGCCGACAAACTCCCAAATCCCCGGAGGCCAACGGGCTACCCCAGTGCGGTGAGTGCTCGGCGGTTTTTTTTTAACGTGCGCCCGAGTGGAGGAGTCGCCCTCGCAAGAGGCGCCGCTTCAAGAAGTTTGAGGGAAGGGGTGTGTGTGAGAGAGAGACATTCAAGGCTGGAAAAGAGATAATCTGAAAAGAAGCTTATTCTGGCTGGAGAGAGAGCTAAATCAACGCGGAGAAAGTACGATTTTAGGAAATGCAGCCTGTCCCACCCCCCACCCCCCCTCCAACGTCTGCAACTGAAGAGCTGCTTACGTCGCCTAAACTTGGCTGCTCTAGTTGACTTCCCCTTTGTGTATCCCATTCCATCATCGGAGGGCAGGTAATTTCCAGGCCCCCATATTGCAAAATGAAGCTTTGCTCTGGTCCCTTCTCTGTGGCACATAGAAGAAATCTAAAGAGGAAACCATGTAATCATTCGTTATGGGTGGACTTAGTCATAAAATGCCATTCTAGAAACGTGCAAGTAGACCTTGAGGAATGAATGCTCTTTTTGTTGAATTGAGTCTATTTAAACCAATTAGCATAGGGCTGTCATCCTTATTTCTCACTAATCAATAATGACATATTGCTCTCTTGCAAGTTGTTTGTCCTTAAGTGTTTATTTTCAGCATTTTCTGCCAAATCACGAAAAACAATGGTTGAACTGGAATTGCTAAAATGTTGAGATGAATTGTACTGAAACTAATGAGGATTATGTAATAGTTTTAAAGATAATTATGTAAAGATATGCTTTCTTCCAAATCGACTTGTGTAGAAAATGGGATAAACACTAAGTAACAGGGAAATCAAAGATCAAACAAACATGAAAGCACAGATGGCTGAATCTTGTACTATTCCTTATGGAACAGTTTCGGCATTTTTCTGAACATAGGAAGAAGATCAGCCTGATGTCCTCAGAAAAACCGAGCCTTAGCTCATTTACCTATTTGTAACCACAGTGATATACATGTATTTAAAATACATGCAGTTCTGTCTGTATTATTCCCCAGCGATTAGTTATAGCAAAGCAACATGTGGTACCTTTAAGAATAACCTTTTCATAAGTTTCATAATATATCATATGGGTAGGATGAGAGGTGAATAAATAGCAAATTCAGAAGGAAACAAAATGCAAAATATTCATAAAAAGGTAATTCCATTATTAAAAATGGCCACAAATATTTATTTCTGTTTCTCTCTTTTTCTTCTTTAAAACACACATTTCATCAACACTGGGAAATCAGATGACAGCTTGCCTATCACAGATAAAAATGACACAGGATCTGACCAGACTAAACTTGAACCCCTAGAGGAGGTGAAGCTTGGATCTTCTTGGAAAAAAACAGATGAGGATCTCTGTAAAGAGGAGTCTGATGCTTTGATTCAGGAAATAACAAAATGTGACCTTTCTACCTGTCACAGAGTAGATCCTGAGGGTACAGAGCCTCAGCTAATGGCATCAGAAGAAAAGTTTGACAGAAGTCAATGCTTATCTTTAGACTTCATTGAAGCTGGTGGGCCTCAGGCTGTAGAGTCAACAGAGTTGGCTAGCAATCCTCAAGTTGCCGCAGAAGCTGCTGGTTCTTCACCTTCAGAATCTCTCCATGATAAGAAGCCTGAACCTACCAAAACCTCAGAAGGGGGCACACCTGAGCCTTCAACAGAGGAAATTCGATGTTTTGTAACAGAAATCGTGACGGAACTGCTTATGGATGAAGAGGAACAGCTAACAGAGGGTAATAAATATTCCTTTGCAACAATTTCAAGGGACAGGTTCAAGCAATTATTTTTATGCGTGAATAGCAATAGTGCTTACACTTATATATTTGCTTCACAGTGCTTTATAGCCCACTCTCTAAGCAGTTTACAGAGTCAGCATATTGCCCTTAACTTTCTTGGTCCTCTGCTTGGGAACAGAAAATTTTGTTCAGTGGATTTGAGCAAATATTTGAGTATTTAAAAGTAATAACAATAATTTATCTTGGAAAAGTAATATAAAGGTATAATAGCTGTTCAAGATTAAATGACCGCGTGCTATCAGGTGTTAATTTTTCCTTGTTTGTTCCTCCCTCCAATAACTTACCAGATAAAGTGGTAATTAGATAGTAATTTTAGGTGGGAAAGCTCTATCTAGCAGTATATTTAGAGAATATATGCAAATAGGAGTAACCATCTCTAATATAGAAATGGATTTGCTCATTGCTAAGGATAATATTGTATTTCAGGTCAGATACAATTATTCCCATGCTTGTATGAATTGTTGACCCAAAATACATGTGTTGTTTGGTTTAGAGTCCAGGGGTCTCCAACCTTGGCAACTTTAAGACTTGTGGACTTCAACTCCCAGAATTCCTCAGCCAGCGATGCTGGCTGAGGAATTCTGGGAGTTGAAGTCCACAAGTCTTAAAGTTGCCAAGGTTGGAGACCCCTGGTTTAGACTACTGGAATCCATTTCCCCCCCAAAGTGCCATATTGCGTTGATTTATGGTACATCTTGTTCACTCTAAGAATGCATAGAAATTGAGATGATCATGGAAAAGAGGAAGTAATAGTGATCCTGCATTTTTACATAAGACCCAACAAACTCTTTTTTAAAGATAATTGTGACCTACAAATATAGATTCTTATACTGTATCAGTATGACTGGATCTATGAAAAATGTGTTCTGCTGGAAACAGCATCTGTAGTATTTTATTGAATTACTTGAACAAAGTAGATACTTTTTTAGGGAATGGGAATTCGATCTATGTGCATTTACATATTTTGACTTAGAATGCCAATAAATCAAAATGGTTTAATATAGCTTTAGTAATTTAATTTCTAAGTAGTTTTACCAATTTTTTTTCAGCCACAAAAAAAAGCTAAATGAAGGATACAAATTGTTGCAATGATAAAAAAAGAGCCTTTCGCGACTAAATTTCTAAGAAACAAGTACCTATATCTCAGCAGCAATACTAGGTATCACTTGTGCTTTTTCCTAGTTAAAGAAAATCTATGGCTGAAAGAGTAACATCTGTAGTTTGTTGAGACACTTAGTGCTCTTTTCAGTGTTCCTTGCCTTGATCTCTATAGTTACTGTACCAGGTGAGGCAGGAGAAAAGGTGGAAACTGAGACACACCACGAGATAATACCTGGGGCCTCGGAAACAAAAGAAGAAACCAGAGAAGCTACACTGGTCACGGAGATAGGTATGTTGATGGAGAACACAAAAATGTAATACAATGTAATATATTACGAACGCAGTATATTGTATTGATATTCTTGTGTGTTCTACAGCAGATAGTCAGGTTAGCAGCCTGTGAATTGATAGGTATATTTGCTGGGAATTTCTTTGAGAAAGTGTTTCAGAAGGCATGATGAATAAGCATATTCAAAAGGGAACTAGAGATATAGGATGAATCATAGATGGACATGACCTTAAAAGTCATATGGTCTCACCTCTTGTTCAGTGCACTATAAATATATCTTTTTGCCCTGTTTAAAGATCTCCAGCAAAAAGATCATCACTTTATGTGATAGCCTATGTACATTCAGAAATAGCCTTTTCATATCTGGCTTGAACCTCTTTCCTTGTAGTTTTAACTTACTAGTTCTGGTCCTGCCCTCTGAGGCAAGGGAGAACAGGTAGGCCTCAACTTGTGACTGCTTCCTTAGTGACCATTCAAGTAAGTAGCTCCCAGACTAGTTACAACCTAGATTCAAAGTTCTAACAGATGCCATCCATCTCACTAACCCCAGTCACATGACTATTCTGGGCACTCGGTAATTAGTCCACATTTATTGACTTTGCAGCGTCCTGCAGTCCTGTGATCACAATTCACAATTTATTTATTTTTTTACCAGAAACTGGCATTTACTTTACGTTTCTGGCGAAGACACCCATTGCAAAAAATAGGTTCACTTTCTGACTGCAGTATTTGCTTAATGACTGTCACAAAAGAAGTCATAAAATCAGTCCCAGTCACAATCTGCTTAATGACCAGCACAACGCAATAATTATAATTCACTCAATGCTCAGTAACAGTCATGTCAATAGCTACCTGTATACGTCCATTACCTCTTCTGTGTGACAAGTCTTTATTTGAAGACTGCTGTCATATTTCTCCTAATCTATTTTTTTTGGTAACCTAAACATTCCCAGACCCTTTAACTCAGGGTTGTCAAACTCACAGCCTGCGGGCTGGATGCATCATGCACTGGCCACGCCTAAGCCCGGTTTAGCGAAGGGGGAAAAGTTGTGATATGTCATGTGATGATACCGTGACGACATGAGTTTGACACCCCTGCTTTAACTGTTCCTCAAAATGCTTGATTTCAAGACTCACCATTTTCGTAGCCTTTCTCTGAATTCATTGTCTTTTTTGAACTGGGGTATCCAGAAATAGACAAAAATTATAAATGATGTTTGAATAAGGTAACGTAAATGCTACAATTAAATCCCAATGAGCTAAGCATTAATGCTCCTGTTAACACAGTAATTGCTTTTGTTTTAGCAGTACAGGAGACTGCTGGTTCATGTTTGACTTGTGACTTGTTAGCCCCTTCAGATTTCCACCTTCCTTTACTTGTGTCATTCCTTTCCCCCCCTATAATCCTCCTCATCACTCCCCTCCAAAGATCATTGTTGAAAATTTTTTAGCACCATAGGAAAGAAATACTGTAATGGATATTGGGGAAAGGCTGCATCAAAGCAAGCTGCAAATTGGACAGATTTAGCATTTGGTTCCTACACCCTCACACTATTGTTCAGTCAGGATGCTGTTTTAAAAGGGAAAGCATAGCCTTCTGATGTAAACCAACTAGCTGATAATAATAGCAGGAAGTACTTGGAAAATGAGATGCTTAATTAAACACTCTAAATTCCATAGTTACTATTTGCCAAACTTGTTTTAGTAAGAATCAGATTATTGCTATAGCTTTGAGATTTCCCATTCTCACTCATCTGACTTCCTGGAAGTCAAAGCAAGTAAAGACAAACAAAAAAGAACAAGCAGTTCTTGTTCTTTGATATCTTTTTATTGTTTCTGATAGCAAAGGCTTCCTTCTTTTTAAAATTATTTCAGGGAGGAAAAAGGGTAACTGTCTCCCATCAAAGTACTAACTAGGACCCATAAGGGTTGGCTACATGCTACCACAGTGCAGATACACAAACACACATGCACACACAATTTTATTTCAAATTTCTTTTTAATGAACTACAACCTGGATTGTTTCCACTAGACTGTCTTCTATCGCTCCCTCCCTGAGCGAAGGAGTGATCTCCTTTACCCGGTGAGAGCATATAGGCCTCTAAGGTAGGAATTGGTCTTTGGTTATGCTGAGTAGACTGGAGGCTGGAGTTCATAAAATAATTTTTTGGGGGTACCTCCAAATCTGTGCTAGCTCCTAACAACTGCCTGAACATGTCCCTGCCATTTTCTTGGCAAGATTTCAGAAGTGATTTGCCATTGTGTGGAGAGAGTGACTGGTCACCCAGTCAGTTTTTTGCCTAAAGTGGAACTATAATTCAGTCTCTTGATTTTTAGCCTGTTACTTTAACCTTTACATCAAACTGGTTCTCTTTTAGAAATGTTTGGAGTGCCACAAATTATCCATCCTTGATCTAGTTGGATATCTAGATTATCTATTCAGTTTTAGAATCTCTTTCTTTTTTTTAATAAAAATTTTATTTTCAAACAAACACAAACACACAACACATATAACAAAAGCCTCTTCAACTACATACAGTGTGTCGATTGGTTACAAGGTTAGGGTCCTTTCCATAGTCATCACTTGAATTTTATTAAAATTCACATATTGTCAATCAAGATATCTTTGTATACATTGTTATTAAGCTTCCTTTGTTTGACTATCTCTATTGTCTCTCCATTTTAGACAGGATATTCTAAATATATAACCATTAATATTATAATGATTCATTATATCATCTTCAATATATCCAATAATAGTTATTTTTTTATCCTATTCTAAGTAATTCTATTATTTCAATTCCATGTTTTTTCCCCATTATTAGTATTATTAATCTAATGTACATGTATAGAAATGGTTGTAATTATTAAACATCCATTAAGCCTAGCTATTATTACATCCTTTCAACATAAGGCATATTAAATTTAAAGTAAATTTATATTATGACATTTTATTACATCATCCTGAAATCATCCAGTGATATTACATCTTTATATTCTATTCTATATAGAATCTTTTATAAAAAGGCTTTTCAACATCATCTCCATAATCCTCACTTAGTTTGTATAACATTTCATATTATCAATCTAGTATATATAAATGCTTTGTTATCATTATTAATCATTTATTTGACTATAGCTATTATTACATTGTACGTAGCACTCAAAATTTAACTACATTTAGCTAAAATTTATTGTGACGTTTCAGTTCATCATCCTGTATCCTTCCAGAAATAGTGTAGTCCAATATTTCTTGCCATTTGTAAAGTCTGTATTCTAAGTGTTTTTTTGATAAATCTTATGTGGACTTCTCTTAAGAACTTGTTGTTCATTGCATGTCTTATAAGGATTCGAAACCCTCTATCTGCTCCTTTTATCAGCTTAACTTTTGTTATCATTAGTGCTTCTGCCGAGATTATGCTCATTATTTCTGCCAAATTTTCTCTCCTTTCTACATCTATGTTCTGACATCTGAAATAAAGTTCCAGTTCATCGATCTCTCCTATCCATATTTCACACTTGTCATTTCCCTCCACTCTCAGTTTGTTGTCAGTGTCAACAATTTTCTTATCACTTTCATATGTCTGTGATTTTTTGAGCTCTGTCATCAAACTTCATCACTGTCGCTGTACTTTCTGTATTTTGATCTATAATTTCAAGTCTCTTCAATTCTCTCTGTTATTATTAAAACTTTTTGAATTTCTAAGAAAATTATTTGCAAAGTTAGTGCCTTTTCTTCTTCACGTTGTGCCATTTTCCAGGTTATAAACATTGCCAAAACATCCGAGACTTTTTAGGTTAAAAAAAATTCAGTGTTTTTCAAATCAAAGCTTTCTCTTTCCTTCAAAGGAACACCTGTATAAACAAAACATTTTCCACTGACCCTTTCAGTAAACAAAGCTTATAGCTTTGTAATATCAGATATTGCCAAGCCTCTAGCCACTAGATGGCAGTGTTACCTCTTTTCCATCTATTTTTGCCTCTCTCTGTAAACTCCAAGCTCCGGAAGAGGGAAAAAAAGGTTTAAAAATTAGCTCCGTCCAAGCCTTACGAGGGAAGAAACTTTTAATCCACAATACAAAAAAATGGAAAAAGTATAGAGGAAGAAGGAAAAAAAGAGACCAGCCCAGTTTAAAAGTAAGAGGCATTTATAAAAAGTCCATCCATAAAAAACAAACAAAGTTAAGGTAGAAAAGATAACACAATAGTTTTAAACCAGAGTTAATTCGCCGCTTATTTTCTTCTGTCTTCAATTTTATTTTAAACTCCAAGTCTTTTGGATTTCCCCTTCTCTAATAATAAAAAAATTCTCATCATTTTGACACACTGTCTCTCCTGTACTGCTTCTATTTCAGGGGCTTGTCCCAACCTTCTGCAGCCATTTTGGCTGTTTCTCTTGTAGCTAGCAAAAAAAGCTTTCTCTTGGATCAATCAGGAACTTTGCGATGTGCCTGAGATCAGCAGGACATGCTCTTCTCTATCACTGTTCCTTCAGAACAGTTTAGGTCCAAAAGGACCGTCCAGGAACAGCTATATCAACAGCAATCCTGGAGCCCCAAGATTGCATGTCATGTCGTTGCGACGTCAAGCCCCGCCTCCAGAATCTCTTCTTTCTGTTCAGCTTTAGGGTCTAAATTGGTTTAGGATTCTATTCAAGATCTCTATTTCCAATCTGAAATTGATCTTTTTAAAAAGCTTATTCTATTTTTTTTGTTTTTTACATGAAAAGCACTTACAAATTTTCATGGTATGTGCATTACCTTTACTTCAAAAATTATTCACTTGAAGACCTTTATCACTTTTTAAATTTTGTGTTTATATTACAGAACAAGCCAATGAGGAATGACCCAGGGCTTCTGGCTGCACTTCATGGCTAAAATGTATGGCTTCTGGCTGGACCTTATCCTTGATCGCTCAGTTAAAATTTATATTTCTGTTTGACAAACAAAAATCTAGTTTTTATAAAAGCTTGTAAAAACCTATCACAACTACTGAATGCTAAGTGAAAACCATTTTAAGAAATTTTAATGGAAAAATCAAGTTGCCAAGGCACCACTGAGGGAACTCCGTTGTTAAACCATCACACCTGCCAGAAAATGCCTCCTGCTATTCTTTCAAATGGAACTACAAATTGCAGAACACTTTTACTTGCTTTAGGTAGAAAATAAATATGAAGGATAATATAGCACAAATAATATAAATTGTAAATGTGATTATAATCTTAGATCTAAGAATGTATATGGTCTAAACTAGGGTGAAAATGACCAAAATCCAGTGGAGTTTTTGCAGATTAATTACATTAAATTTCTTAGATGAAGTTTCTTGTAAACATGTAAGAATTGTAATTCTTATCTGGAAGGAGACCAGATGGGGTTAGGCTGATTTATAGCATGGATCCTATTCCTTCAAAATGGTATAGGAAAGAAAATACAAATTTTATTTCCTGAAACTAATGAAAACAGTGATTGTGCTCCTCAAAATACTTAGATGAGCAGTAGTATGAATGTTTATATTTAAAAATTAGAGGAGATAGCCTTCTAAAAAAAACAATTATATTGCAAATGTCAGGCTAAAAATGAAATAAATGATTGATTACAGTATTCTTTAAACTATGCAACCAATAAAGTGAGCAGAGCTGTGCTTCACTCATTTTCAAAAACACATTTATTCTTTGCTGCTATTTGTGTGATATGGTTGGTCTCATAAGCCTTCTCAAATGTCTCTAAAATGTAACCTTAAACTTTGAAATAAATAATATATTTGTGGAATATGATAATTTTGTCCAAATATGGGTAAATATCTATGGGTATTGAAGAAAATGTATTAACTTACACATTTGGTACAACACAGGAAAGCAGAAAGTTGTTGTAACTGATAGATTTTAGAATCATGCAATTTATGAAATGGAAGACATCTTATAGGACAGCGATGGCGAACCTTTTCTGGCTCATGTGCCATAAGTGGGGGGAGCGCAGAGGGGTCGTGCGTGGGCGTGCCGCACCCATAATGCAATGCACGACCCCCCAAGTGTGCATGGCACATGACAGGCGCTCATCCCCTTTTTTTGCAAGCTTTTTTCGCCCTCCCCAGGCTCCAGAGGCTTTAAAGGGGCCTGGGGAAGGCAAAAACAGTCTCCCCCGCTCCCCGGAGACCCTCCAAAGGCTTCAGGGACCTTCAGGCGGCTTCCCTGAAGCCTCCGAGGGGCAAAAAACAACCCTACAAGCAAACCGGAAGTCACTTCTGGTTTGCTCGTAGGGCCATTTTTAGTCCTCTGGAGCCTTCAGGGACTTTCAGGAGGCTTCCCTGAAGGCTCTGGAGGAAGCCTCCTGAAGGTCCCTGAAGGCTCTGGAGGGCTTAAACCGACCCTACGAGCAAACCGGAAGTCCATTCCTGAACTTCCAGTTTGCCCATAGGGCCAGGTTTTTTGCGCTCCGGAGGCTTCAGGAAGCTCTTGAAGCCTTCGGAGGCCTCCGGTGGTGGGAGGCTCTTTTTGCCCTCCCCAGCCTCTGGAGCCTGGGTGGGCGAAAAATGGCTTTTAAAAAGGCTGAACTTAGCTGCCCAGAGCGCGCATGGTGCAGAATTTCAAGGTGATATCTTCTCATCTTTCATCTAAATCCAAGATATGGGACTGACGTCTCACATTTCCTCCCGAGTTAACTCTTTGATATGGTTGCTTTCTTTCAAAATGCCTAAAAGCTTCAATCAGTTGACCAATTCCTTGTTGATCAAGATTAGGTCAGGAGAGTTGACCACCTTGTTTTGCCAATGTTCTGAAAAATTAAACTGTCAGCAAGAGAAATCAATCCACCCAAATCAATCCAAAGTTTAGTTACTTTTCTAGCAAATCTCAGATTATTTGAAGAATTTTACAGGTAGTCCTCAATTTACAACAGTTCATTTAGAGACCATTCAAAGTTACAACGGCACTGAAAAAAAGTGACTTGTGACCATTTTTCAGACTTAGGAGCCTTGCAACATCTCCAGTCGTGTGATCAAAATTCAGATATGTATGTATGTATATATATATATATATATGTATGTATGTATGTATGTATGTATGTATATATGTTGTATATGTATATGTATGTATGTATGTATGTATGTATGTATATATATATATATATATATATATATATATATATATATATATATATATATATATATATATATATATATATATATATATATATATAATGTATTTGTGTTACAACCCCTGGTATGACTAAATATAGCTGCTGATGAGAGCTAATGACTAAATACGGCTAACTGATGAGAGCTAATTAGCTCGAAATAGATCTATACTAGTCTCCCTTTATTTATCAGTACAAATACAACATATGTATGTATGTATGTATGTATGTATGTATGTATGTATGTATGTATGTATGTATTTGTGTTACAACCCCTGGTATGACTAAATATGGGAGGAAGGTCACTGCTCCCTCTTTCTGTCCTTCGGCTTATCACAGAAGACCATGCAGGCAGAAAACCCTATTTTTATTTTTACTGTTGCCTTTATTGTCATTGTACTTAAATACAACAAAATTGGTTTTAACCTCACTGGTGCAAAATTATAACAGAAAGAAAAAAAGAAAGAAAAAGAAAAAAAACCTAGCGTGTGCATGGAGTGATTGTGGTTGTATTTAAAAGTCTCACAGCCCAAGGATAGAAACTATCTTTAAACCTGTTGGTTTGGCTGGCTATACTTTGATGTCTTCTGCCTGATGGCAGAAGTGCAGAGACACTGACCAGGGTGTGAATAATCTCTGAGTATCTTCCTTACTCTGCTAAAGCAGCGAGATCTGGCGATGTCATCCAGTGGTGTCAGAGGGCAACCAATGGTTTCTTGTGCTGAATTGATCACTCTCTGTAGTGCCTTCCTGTCCGCAGCTGTTAAACCAGCATACCATACTGTAATACAATATGTGAGGACACTTTCTATGGTGGACCGATAGAAAGAGGTCATCAGCCATTGTTCCGCCTGATTTTTTTCGCAGGACTCTAAGGAAATGAAGTCTCTGTTGGGTCTTGCCAATCACCAGAGACGTGTTGCTTTTCCAGGTGAGATCTTGACTAATAAGCACTCCCAAGAATTTAAAAGAGTAAACCCTCTCCACACAGCCCCCCTCAATATAAAGTGGGGCAGGTTCCTCTCTGTGCTTCCGGAAATCTAGCACCATCTCCTTTGTCTTACTAGTACTTAGATGTAAGTTGTTTCTTGAGCACCATGCGGGATACCTTCTGGACTTCTTCCCTGTATGCTGATTCGTCCCCTCCAGTTATGAGACCCAGCACTATTGTGTCGTCTGCAAACTTTATTATGAGGTTGGATGGATCAGAGGATATGCAATCATGTATACAGCGAGTACAGGTATGGGCTGAGCACACAGCCCTGAGGGGAGCCTGTGCTGAGCTTCAGCGTGGAAGATGTAAAGGACCCAACCCTTACTGTTTGTGGACGATCCGTCAGGAAGTCTTTGATCCATTCACAAGTGAGGGGAGGGAAATTCAGGTCAGTCAACTTATGCTTGGCAACTGACTCATTTATGATAGTTGCAGTGTCCCAGGGTCATGTGATCACTTTTTGCACCCTTCAGACAAGCAAAGTCAATGGGGAAGCCAGATTCACTTTAACAATTGTGTTAATATTTTAACACGTGCAGTGATTCACTTAACAACCGTGGCAAGGAAAGTCGTAAAATGGGACAAAACTCATTTAACAAACATCTCACTTAGCAGAAATTTTGGCTTAATTGTGGTTGTAAGTCAAGGATTATCTGTATTTAGGAAGATATTATCCACAACCTCTGGGACATTAGTAGTAATCTTTGGTAATGATACCCCTTCTGTTTCTTATATTGTTCATCTTCATCTGTATGCTTTGTACAGAATTTCCAATATTTAGGAACAAGAATTCCCCAGGTTTGCTCACAAACTCTGCATCCCTTTATGCCAGATCTACAGTAGACCTCAGTTAATGACTGCCCTGTTCAACAACTATTGAAACGTACATTGGCATCCAAAATATAGCTTTACAACTGGTCCCCAAACTTATAACCATTGTAGCATTCCCAATCACGTGACCACCATTCAGCCATTTGGCAATTAGCATATAAGACAGTTGCAGCAGCCTGCAGTCACAGGATCACCATTTGGGTTTAACAGGCAGCTTCTGCCAAACAACCAGTTGAGAAGCTGGCAATAATTTGCAAATCACAGTCATATGCTGTTCCACTTAATGACAGCAAATTATTTGCTTAACAGCCACAGCAGAACTGACATACGTTCAGCATTGTCCCATGATGTTTCATTTAATTAGTTGTCGGTCCCAATTGAATACTATCTATATTTGTTTATATGACAGCCAGTGTGGTATAATGATTAAAGACACCAGGCTGGAAACTCAAGAGACAGTGAATTCTAATCCTGCCTTATGGTCAAATTACATATAAGGACAGTATTAGTTTTCCGACATTTTGGCCTGCATGTCCCAAGTGCAACCAAAGCCCAGTTCTCCCTCATGCTATTCTATGCAAGCTGGAATTTGGAGACCATTTTGTAAACCAACATGCTATTGCTTGCATATCAATAATTATGAGGTAGATGCAATAAAATCATGGAAAAATTGCATAATATCAATCCCTGGTTTTAGTCATATGAAAGCTGGCAAACTTGTTCTCCTAGGGAGTATCTAAACACCATATCTTAATATTGCAAAATTTGATCATTTAAGAGAAATAGGGTGCCTAGCATAATACTACTGCTCTGTTTAAAATGCCTGTTTGTCTGGAATTTGGTGTAAAAGTATTTGTGACAATATCTAGTAAGATCAATCTATCAATCACACACAGAATTATACTGATTTGTTGTGAAGGAAAAAACATTTGAATATTTCTGAATTGACATTCTAATTTGGACAGGCAAGCTGTTTTCCACTGTACTGAATTAAGATCCAAACTGAATCTTCTTAATAGAGCACATCCCTAAATCTGAGTATTAAAAGGTCTACTCAGAAAGCCCAAACATACTTTTACAAATAAAAAAATAAAAAAATGTGATGTGATGTAGTTATTATTAAGCATTTCCCTTCAAAAGCCAATTAGTTTTAAAAAGATATAACTACTACACAAAATGTCGTTATGTTTTTCATTGCAAAATTTGTAACAGCTTTGAATATTATCTTGTGAATCAGGCAAAATGTGAACTGGTAAGTTTAACAGCTAATTTTCTCAAAAAAAAGAAGACGACCACAAAATGGATTTATCAACACTGATCAGTGTTATAGCAATTTGATTTATTCTTCATAGATTTTTATTCTAATGTTTTAAAGTATACAATTCCGCTTAATGTAGTACACAGCTAGAAGTTAACCTTGACTCCCAAATTTTAGAAAATCTACTCTCTCTTACCTATGACAAGTTTATTTGAAGTATTCTATTGCTTTTTCCTCCTCAAAATATGCTTTTAAGCAGCTTGCAGTATTTAGTCTTGTAATGTCCTTTACTCATACTATACTCCAATGTTTCTCAACCTCGGTGACTTTAAGATGTATGAACTTCAACTCTCAAAATTCTCCAGCCAGCACACAGCTTAAAGTCACTGAGACTGAGGAAACTGCTATACCGTGAATAAACAGACAGTCTTAATGGTGCAGTGGTGCCTATGAAGTCAATCTGCCCACCCAAATAAATGAGCCAGATTCACAATTCAGGAATAATACTATTTGAGAGAATCGGTAGCAGAATTGAATCCTATAGATAGTGAGAATGACCATGGGAAAAGAAATCAGAGCTGCGAGATTTTAGCTGGTCAGGCATCTTGAAGAGGTCCCAAAATGGCAATAGCTTCAATCTCCACACAGGCACCCTGGAAAGAAGAAATATAACACACAAAATCAGGGCAGAGTTGATTTGTTTAATGTAGGACTCCTCAAATTCTTCAGCTCATGATGTTTTAGATCAGTGTTTCTCAACCTTAGTGATTTGAAGAGATGTGGACTTCAGCTTCCAGAATTCCCCAACCAGCCTTGCTGATAGAGCATTCTGGGAGTTACTGTATGCCCACATTTCTTCAGGTTGCCAAGGTTCAGTGTTTTAGATTATTCATTGGCACCTTCCCCCAGAAATTTAAAATATGAAAATAATAAATGCTACTTTGCTATGAATAATAATAATAAGAACAACATTGTCAAGTACCGGAGAAATCAAAAAATCCAGGCAGTTCAAATTAATATGAATGTTTATTGCAAGCTTAAGCTCTCTACAAGAATCTGAACTACTAATGTCAAAGCAAATTGGCAGCAGTTAAAATTGGGATGGAATTCAAAGTGTGCTGGATTTAGATCTCTTGTGGCCGGGAAGGAACTAAAGACTGATGATTGACCCGTCCCTTGGGTTCAGCCTGGTCATCTCCTACAAACATTGACCCATAGGATAGTCCCATCAATGTTGGGGGGTCATTATTGACTACTTTGAAGAACCCTGGTTAAATGTATTTAATTCAAATACATTTGAGTTTACAAGGATAGAACACTTTCAGAATAAACCCTAAATTAATCAATATCTCCTCTCACAAAATCCCAGTAATATGCAAACCAAATCAGTAAAACATAACTGGTGACAATTACGCTCTGGAAGCCATTCAGAAAAGCTTGGTTGTATCAGTTTCTGGAAGGCTATTATCAAAGAACTCATCTCCCTTCCAGGAGATGCTGTGCCATCACCAAAATGTAACGTTTTCTGACCTCAGGTCCCCTTAGTTCATAAAAATGGGGCATCTACTGGTTTCTCTTAGAAGACATATCTGACACAATGTGGGACAAGAGTTCTGTACATATCTTGGTACCAAACCATATTGGACTTCATAGTCAAAACTAGCATTTCAAACTGTACTTCAAATTCTATTGGCAACTATTGAGGGCCTGCAAAACATGGGTAATAATTTCAAAATAACAAGGAGTACTTAATAAATACTAATAAAAAGTTGATCCAAATAATAAGTTGAACCAAATGCAGCTTTTGTATGGACTACAAAAGTAGCCCTACGTTTATTACAGAAGTTCAATCAGATAATGGTGAGTAAGGGCATGAGTCACTGTACCCAGGTTCTTCCATTCCAGTCACACAGCTGGCATACCAGCTATACATCCAGCAGAACTATGAACCTGGGTTGATGGCCTGCTTGCAAAGAAGCAGTGCCATCACCTTAGAAAACCCTGGAGCTAACAAAGGAACAGCAGCAACTTCATCTTTCTTGGGTTCAACTTTAACTTGGTTTGACCCATCCAATCTCCTGGTCCTGCAACATAAATTTAGCATTTCCAGGCAAATCTGAGGTAGCCAGATAAAGCTAAATATCATAAGCATATTGATGGTATTGCACCTCAGTTCCCAACACAGCTCATCTAAAAAGCAGAGGGTATAATAATCAACCTGAGCGCACCAATTTGGCTTCTCTCTTTCTTATCCTTCCAGCCAAGTTTATATGAATTTAATTCTCTCTTTGCTGGTGAAAATCCAGGAGTTATCCCATGCTGATGTTGCAATTACAGAAAATATTATGTCTTGTGCAAATTAGAGGAATTCCCTTAATTCAAATGAGAAAATATTATGTCTTGTGCAAATTAGAGGAAGTCCCTTAATTCAAATGAGAGGAGGACAAAGAAATAGCACACAATCTATGAAGAAACACAGACAAGACTGCACTAACAAAAGACGTGGCTAGTTTCTGAACATTTAAGTTATATTTAAGAACATAACAAAATTCGACAAAGGTTTGCATTTTTTCTAATCTAAAAAACATTACATTCATTCCCAGTGTTTATAGAAATAAGAACTGATACTTTTACCTTTGGAAGAGCCACAACCTGATAAGCAGCTCGGGCTGGAAAGTTGCTCTTGAAAACTATATGGAGTAGATAAATAGCTCCAATTAATAACTAACTGCAGAAGTAGCGAATTGTATTTAGCTGAACTATGTTACACAGAGAATTATAAGTTAGGTAAGGAAAAAGCCTCCTGATTCTATATAAATTCATATAGAATGCAAGTGGATAAATTAGCAATCTAAGAATTTAAATCCCCATTTTTTTTTTCAAAAGAGAGCATGTCCTGAAACAAATGTGTTTGCAAGGTATGAACAATACCAAGTGAGACCTTGTAAACCATGAGAATTTATAGAAACAAGCAATAGAGTTTTAGTCCCATATAAAATACTTTCTAGCTAAAGGATAGCCAAATGAAAGAAATTGCATGCTTTTTAGCAGATTATAGACTTCAAATGTTCCTCTACAGCCGTGATGGCGAACCTATGGCACGCGGAGCCATTTGTCAGGGCACGCAAGGCGCTGCCCTGTCAGCTGGCCAGCACGCATGCGTGCGCTGGCCAGCTGAGTTCACCTTTTTAAAAGCTATTTTTCGCCTTCCCCAGGCTCCAGAGGCTTTATAGGAGCCTGGGGAGGGCGAAAAGAGCCCCCCCACCCCCACCCGGAGGCTTCAGGGACCGTCCCTGAAGCCTTCGGAACGCTTAAAACTTCCGGTTTGCTCGGAGGGTTTGACTTTGACTTCCGGTTTGCTCGGAGGGTGGTTTTAAGCGTTCCGAAGGCTTCAGGGACCGTCCGAGGCTTCCTTGATGCCTTCGGAGCACTTAAAACGACCCTCCGAGCAACCCGGAAGTCACTTCCGGTTTGCTCGGAGGATGGTTTTAAGCACTCCGAAGGCTTCAGGGAAGCCTCTGGATAGTCCCTGAAGCCTCCGGAGGGCCTCCGGGGGGTCGGGGAAGGCTCTTTTCACCCTCCTCAGGCTCCTATAAAGCCCCTGGAGTATGGGGAGGGCAAAAAAAATGTAAAAATGGGGGGGTCGCGCGTTTTGCGCACATGCGCACTGGGGGGGTCGCGCATTGCATTATGGGTGCGGCACACCCGCACTCGACCCCCCTGTGCTCCCCCCACTTGTGGCACGCGAGCCAAAAAAGGTTCGCCATCACTGCTCTACAGTCTCTAATACTGCTTTGTACTTTGAGATAATATAATTCATAAACCTCTATATCTTAGTTCTAGCAGAAGCCTAGGTACATATTTGAATATATCTCCATTCAAACACAGAATAAGGTAAATACATTAAATATGCATTTAATGTATTTCAATAGCCATACTTACATTGCTTGTAGACTTCATTAATATCATTAAAATCCTCCATGTCGGTCATCAGTACAGTAGTCTTTACCACTAAAAACGAAGAAACCTTCTCTTCAATTTTGCTTTATATCACCTAGCTATAAACATTTCAGCAGTCAAAAAAATTAAGTCTGAACCTTTGTGCATCACACACACACTTCAGAGTAGTTTGGCATTTCTTCTGAGCAAACCTTCATAGGAAATGTATTGCAAGGGTCTTATCTGGCAAGTGATTTGGAATTGTGATTCTTTTTTTATGAGTAGGCCAACCCATTCCAAATGGTCCCCAGAGACCTCCAGAAGTTATTAAATGACTTAATCAAACTGAGTGTGCTGAGTTAGGTTGCAGTGGCTAAAGTTGCTGACCTAGAAACCAGGAGAGTGTTTTAGAGCTCCCTTAAACATGAAAGCTGGATAGGTGACTTTGGGTTAGTCCCTCTCTCTCAACCCAACCCAACTAGTAAGATTGTTAGTTTGAGTTACATAAAAAGTGGGATAAAAATATCATCATCATCATGCAGGGAACAATGATAGTGGACTCAAAAATGTTCACAGAAACAAATTTTAATCACCGCATTTTTCGGAGTATAAGACGCACCAGAGTATAAGACACACCAAGATTTTGAAGAGGCAAATTTTTAAAAAAGTTCTTGCACTCTGTAGACTTCTCAAAAATGGCCTATTTTTCGCAAAAAAAGGGACTGTTTTTTGTCAAAAAAAGAGGGTATGCATAGCCTTTAGGAGGTTTATAGAGTGGTCTTGGGGGCGGGTCAAAAACGAGCAGAAAACGGCTCATTTTTTGCTCATTTCTATCCTTCCCAGCCCAGAGGAACACTCTGGAAATCTCCTACAGGCTCTGCATGGCCATTTTTGCAAAGGGATCAGGGTTTCGGGAGGCCAAAAATGCTGTATTCAGTGTATAAGATGCACCCAGATTTTCACCCTCTTTTTTGAGGGAAAAAGGTGTGTCTTATACTCCAAAAAATATGGTACCTTTCAATGTTAATGGAGTGAAATGTTATCTTATCACAAAGGCCAAATGTGATTCTTGACCCAGAAAAAATAGTATTATGAACATTAATTCTGATTGTCATTTAATCTGACAATCTGAAAAACAGAGAAAACCCTTAAGGAAGAAAAAGTGTACTAATAATCTCCAAAACCGAAACCTCACTATCTTGGAGGAGAAGGATTATCAAAATACCCGTAGTTTTACCAGACAGAAAAGTTGCAGCACTAATCCACTATTCCAAGAAATGACACAAAATATGTATTATTTAAATTACTTATATACAACTTTTCTTCAAAAAGTCTAGAGATATTTTTAAAAAAATCTTAAACAAAACCAGCATAATAAAATCTTTAACACAATAAATTTCAAAATTATACGGAGTAACAGCCTGGGTTCTATTGCAACAGTTATCCTGAACAAACAATCAATAGCTGTTCTTTCTCATTAGGCAAAAACATCTTTTTCTGCCTATACATTTATAGATAAGGTCACTAATTTATTTGAATGTAAACATACCATTAGAGGGTTCACAGCCAGCATCTTGCAGAATTTCCAAAAGGTTTTGGAGGACCTAATGAGGACAATGTTGAATTTATTTGAACATGACAACATCATCCCTTGAGCTCAGAACAGGACACAATGATAAACATATGCAAACACAGAAGTAAAACATCATGAAATATACGCAAGAACAACTTATGATAATGAAAACATACTATCTAAGAAAACATGAAACGATGGAAGTCCCAGTGTAGAGAGATTCAGTTACTAATAATGGAGAATATTTGTATCTCAGGGTTGAACTGAGGGGTCCTTTGTGCTTTCTTAGCACGGCTGTTCTCTTGCACATGTTTCATTATCCAAACTAGATAACATCATACCACTAGCATCTGATTCATTACCTACCCTGTTTCCCTGAAAATAAGCCCTCCCCAGATAATAAGCCCAATCAGGCTTTTGAGCACATGCACTAAAATAAGCCCTCCCTGAAAATACTGCAACAAACAGCAGCCATGAGGTGACCACGCTTTCTGCCTCCTGAACCTCAAAAATAATAAGACCTCCCCGAAAATAAGTCCAAGTGCTTATTTCGGGGGTCAAAAGAAAATAAGACTCTATCTTATTTTCAGGGAAACACGATAGTTTGGGTAATAAAACATCTGCAAGAGAACCACCAAGCTCAGAGAGCACCAAGGACCCCTCAGAGATTCAATTAGTTCACTGAAATGAACTTTCTCAAGATAGAAAAGTAAGTGTGCAACAAATGGCAATTACACACCCTAGCAGCTGAATTCTTTTCCTTATGCTCGACTGCCATCCATAGGGCAATCCTGAAGGAAACACAATTTTATACAGAAATGGTGTGGAAAAGGGCAGGTATTCTACCCTGTGCTAGAGTTCGCAGTGGTTCCTGGAAGATATAGAATTAACTGGATCTTTATTTTACATAGCCAGTTCAATTGTTTATTTGCTTGGCATGCTCCTGTATGCATTTTATAAGTATACCTTTTCATTTAACAGTCTATTACGGCAACCAACAGATATCATGTAGTGCAGTGTTTCTCAAACTTGGCGACTTTAAGTCCTGTGGACTTCAACTCCCAGAATTCCCCAGCCAGCTATGCTGGCTGGGGGATTCTGGGAGTTGAAGTCCACAGGACTTAAAGTCGCCAAGTTTGAGAAACACTGATGTAGTGTTTATTGCTTGATGTATTTACCTTCTCAAAAGCTTTAGGGAAATTATATTAATACTCTGAAAGGTTTGTTCATTTAAAAAAAAACACAGGATATGATGCTTCTATCTTATGCCTTTTAAGCTGAACTGAGCCAGCATAATTGCCCTTTCACAACCACAATATCAGGAAGGTCACTCGGTTTTAATTCAAACATTTGTTGGCAGATAAAAGTTAATGATTTTGTCAATGGAAGTCAGAAGGCAGAAGGACTTAAATATTTGGCACTGGTGAATGGCAGGACTTAGTTCATCCACTCTTTTTTTTTTTTGCTGAGAGGATGCCTCTTCTCTGAAATTGCAAGTAGGGATGTGTTTTATTTCAGCTCTATTGAGCTCGAATAATATTGTCTATTTCCATAATGAAATATAATACCAGACCTTCTATTTTGAACTTTGTGGATCTGTTCTTTTCATACAACAAATGTTACATTAATCATCATCAAGCAGCAACATCTGTTTATCCCACATCCTAAATCCAGTCTAAACACCTTGCTGACTACATGACAAGCCATAATAGTAATATTAGACGTGCTAGTAGAATAAGTGAGGTCACATTTCACCTGTTCAGTTTGTTCTTTTGCACCTCCTGGAACAAGTTGCCCACTGGAGGGATCCATACCAAGCTGCCCTGCGATATACATAGTCCGATCTACCAACACTGCTTGGCTAAGATAGTAAAAAGAAGGGGAAAGAGGAATCAGGAAAGAGAACAAGACATATTAATTGATTTGCTGTTTGAATATATAAATATTTATATAAATAATTATATTCATATAATATATGACATTCATATATTATTATTACTAGTAACAAAAAACCTTGCTAGGCAACTTTTAGAAGCCTGATTTATTTTCACCACTTTCTTTCTCTCTGTGGACACAGGTAGCAAATTGCATGGAGTTTCCCTCCATAGAGGAAATCCAGAGAAAGGATTTTGGATTTTTATTTTGAACATGTACGTTTGTTCAATGCTGAAAAATAAATATTTTGGCAAATATTTTAGAAATTTGTCAATTTCTACGCAGCAAGAATTTAGTTCAAAAGAATATGAATCAAAGAATATTAAATCTTGCATCAAAGTGATTACTCAAAAGGCGTTAATACGTTAATAACCTCCTCCCAAACTGGAACAATTATAGGTTACTCTATAAATATGCTTTTAAATATAGCATTAGTCATATTGCATGGCTAGCATGGCAAGCCAGTCCTCGACTTACAACTATTTATTTAGTAACCGTCCAAAGTTACAATGGCACCAGTGGTGGGATTCAATTTTTTTTTACTACCGGTTCTGTGGCCGTGGCTTGATGGGCATGGCTTGGCTTGGTGACTGTGGTTTGGTGGCATGGCAGGGGAAGGATACTGTAAAGTCTTCATTCCCTCCCCACTCCAGGGGAAGGTTACTGCAAAAGCCCCATATCCTCCCGATCAGCTGGGACTCGGGAGGCAGAGAATAGATGGGGACTGGGCCAGTCAGAGGTGGTATTTGCCGGTTCTCTGAACTACTCAATATTTCCGCTACCAGTTCTCCAGAACTGATCAGAACCTGCTGAATACCACCTCTGAATGGCACTAAATCAAGTGATTTACAATCAGGCTATGCCTTTAAGACCTCTGCAGCATCTCCACAGTCACATGATCAGAATTAGGGCACTTGGTACATATTTATGGTTGCAACATCCCAGGATCTTATGATCACCATTGACGACCTTTCCAGGTGGCTTCTGACAAGCTAAGCCAATAGGGAAACATGGATTGGCTTAACAACTATGTTATTCACTTAACACCTGCCCTGATTCACTCAACAACCATGGCAAAAAAACATCGTATAATTGGGCACAACTCATTTATCAATCACCTTGCTTAACAATGGAAATTTCAGTGAATTATGTTCTAGACGATTCTCTGAATATCTTTTCTTTGAAAACACAATGGAACCATTATTATTATTTTTGTTATTTATTGGGGGAGGGGGGCTTGGTTGAATCAGACCTAATCTAAGTTCTGTTGAAGTTTTTGGTATTGATGTTAATGCTGCTGAAAAGAAATAAATGATGCCAACTAATCAATAATCTGCAAAGTTTATGTTAACAGGATTGGGATGGGTTAAAATATTATAAAATAATAGACATTAACCAAATGGCTATTTGGGAAGTAAATTCCCAAGGCGTCTTATAGTTCTGCTGACTTGATTTTTAACTATTTAATAACACACCTTAACTCACATGCCAGTTCAGCAAATACCTTTTAAATTCTTTAGTTCAGAGTAGTAACTAATTAATTTGGAACAGTATTTTGCAATGCTAATATAGGGAAGATTTCAAGTCAATTTAAATGAGATAAATATAGACTGAGACCAACATTTCTGTTTACGTGGCCGCATACTGAAAGTTTAAAGTAATTTTTGAAAAATCCACAAAGTCAATTTTGTATAGGAAAAATAAAGTCTCACCAATGAATGCATGGCATTGAGCTTAGCTTCTAATAACTTTCAAAACATGTTTTTGTTTTTATAAATGATATATTAAGCTGTTGCTTTCCCATTACCATTTGTCTTATCCTATTCCTATTCAGTATGGAATATATATATTTCAATCACTTCTATTTCCTGATGTGTCTATCAATACAACTTCTGATTCTTCATTTTTTCTTAGTTATGAATAGTCTCTAGCTACTGAACCCTCAGTGAAAAAGGTATCATCTTTGTGTTTTTTCTCTATAACAAGTGTGTCCAACCCATGGAGCTGGACAACTAGTAATGTGGCCTCGCATGATTATTACAATTTGTAGCAAAAGCTATATGAATGAAATTTGTTATTTATATACATTAATTATATTATATATTTTGTATGTGGCCTAAGACAATTCCTCTTCACTCAATGTGTCCCAGACAAGCCAAAAGGATGGCTCTGCTTGCTCTATAGGTCATATCTTACTAAATTGGGACAGCTTAATTGAAAGTCCAATCACCTCACACTATTTCCCATCTGACCAAGAACATACTAGGGCTGGAGTTAAGAGCCCAACTTTATACTATAACATATATCTGATGAAGTGAGCCACAATGAAGTTCATAGTAATTAAAGCCTTTTAATAAAATCTGTTACTTGGAAAGGACACTACCACACTCCCGATTTTTGGTTACGATAGACTAATATTGCTCTCTTCCAACACCCAAGAATTGTTGGCAAAAGTTTCTGCCATACAAGCAACTTCTAACAAATTAAAAACAACAACCACTAAATCCCATAAAAGCCTTCTCCTGATTGCTGTGCCTTGAGAAAAGATTAATTCTTTTTTTACACATTATATTTTACACTAATTAGTTTTTTGAAGTCTGGGCAGCGTCTGTAGAGATGACTAAAAATGGAAAGAGAGCAGGTCAGTACTCTTACTTATTGAAGCAATTACTAGCCCAATTTATCTGCTTATACAATTTTCCATTCTACAATTTTAAGAAATGTTGTCAGGAATGATTAAAATTCACACATAGTTACTGGAAAGGTTAGAAATAAAGAAACCAAGCATGAATTTGAGCATCCTTGAGCAGGGGGGAAAAAAAGAATTTTGGATGAGAGCCAATTTGGAATCTCACCCCAAAGCAAATATTGCAGAAGGTGGGAAATGCTATGAACATATGTTTTTATTAGTTACTTGAACAAATATTTAAAATATTGTAGCCCGAACCAAAAACAATGGAAGTGACAAAAAGGTATAACTATCCTATTTATTATATTCCAGACAAGCATTTACAATTATTACATAGCTGATTCATGTTTATTATAATGATTATTTACCATAATAATTAGTAGTTTTGTCCAAGTCTCTTTGTATAGGTGGTAGTCAACCAATGCAGAAAAAAGTAAAGTGAATCCCAAGTGAATACTCCAAATTAAAATCACATGTCCTCTCAGGTGAACACAGTGAATTTGCAAAGCTGCTTCCTACCAGTCTGAATAGTTTGTCAATCCTATTCTGCGACTGGCAATCACCTCCAAGCATTTAAGCTTATTCAGTGCTGCTATGCAAATCCTTAGTTTTGTATAAAAGAGGATATTGCTAATCTGAGTTCTGTTATTTTTATATGAAGTGAATTACAGATTTCCTTTGAACTAAGCATAGAGTGAGCTTCTACAATACATTGATTCGAGGGACTAAAAACCAGTAAAATAGTAATATAGTATTAGAATTATTTTAATAAACATGAAAATAAGTACAGTATTGTTTTGCAAGATTTAATTTGCACACTTCAAAAAATAAGACCCTGTGGAATTTGAATTCAAGCAAACAGGAGTAGCAATCTTTAACTTTACAGTATTCATTAACTATGTCATTTGAGCAATTGTAGGAAGGAAAAATTCATCCAGTTCATTTCCAAGCTGGGAGAAAGGTGTTGGGGAAAAAATGGAGGTTGATTGGAAAGAAAGTTTATTGATGAGCAGAACTACAGCATGCATTTCTGGGACAGCTGAACAAATGGAGTTGAGAGTGGGTGGGTTTTTATACCTTCTTTGGGCTTTGTATTTGAGCTCCCTGTTCCTGTGCAAGAAAATGACCTTTAATATTGTAATGACTGTTGTCAGATTCCTATGGGAATCATAGCTGCTCTATAAGCAGAAGGACAAATGCAAATCATGAGTGTTTATCTTGTCAACCTTAATTGCTTTTCTGGAGCTTCTGCCTGACTCAGTCTTTCTGAATGGATTACCAAATCTGAATTTCTAAAAGCTGGCCTCCCCAGTTACTGCTTGGGGCAGGGACACTGGTGCTGGTCTCTACCTCCCTTAAGATTTTTTCCCCCCTATTTCTCCTTTAGGGGAAATATTCTATCCTACCTTTTTAATATTCCCCCAAACATTTCATTCTCTAGGAGGGTAGGTGGGTGTTCGCTTTCTACACAGCTCAAGAATTATTTCGTAAAAATGCGAAGTAAGAAGTAATGAAAATTTAAATTAAAAAAAAATGAGTTGGATGTTATACATTTTTTTCTCATATTGTGACCCAGATAGATAATAGTTTATTTTGTTGATTCAACCATTTAACAAAAAAATGCAAAAAAGCTTCCAAAATCCTAAGTAAATAAACCCTTGTACCTGGTCAGCAGATACACCTTAAAGCAGGGGTCCCCAACCCCCAGTCCGTGGACCTCCACCGGTCCACGGCATGCCAGCAACCGGGCCACACAAACAAGCGAAGAAGCCCCATCTACAGGATGCAGCCAGCACATAAAACCATACCCCTCCGGTCCACGGAATAACCTTTCTCCACGGAACCGGTCTCTGGTATTCAAAAGATTGGGAGCCTCTTCCTTAAAGAATCTACAATGCTACATTGAGGTTATAGGAAAAAATATATATCACAATTTAAAATTTAACGAAACTTATGTTTTGTGGCATTCCTAGCAACATTGATAGAGCATTCCTATAACTCTGCTCAAAAATAAAAATTTACTACTTCAGTTCAGCTTCTCTCAGATAAAAGTTTGCAGTCTTAGGGATGATGTGTTCAAAATAAGTGCAAGGCTGGTCTTGTTCAGTCATTCAGTTGTGTCTAATTCTTCGCAACCCCCTGGACCATAGCATGCCAGCCCTCCCCCCACCCCATCCTTCCCCAGCTCCCTTGCCCTGCCCAAATTCATGTTCAATGTTCAATGACACTATTTAACCATCCCATCCTCTGCTGTCCCCTTTTCCTTTTAACTTCAATCTTTCCCAACATTGGGGTCTTTTCAAATGAATCTTCCAAAGTATTTGAGCTTTGGCTTGGATAGCTGTCCTTCCAAAGGAATTTATTCAAATGTAAAATGTATTGAGACCAGGGGATTTTGCTCCAAACAATTTTGTATTGCCTCTCAGAGAAAACAGAAAACAGACTCCTGGAGAGTCTTCAAGAGGCTTTTTAAACATTGTTTGATAGATATATGCTTAACAGTCACCTTATCCATTACTTATATGTTTTATACCTATGCAACAGCAAACCCATTTTTAGATGTTGCAATGTTTTTGAGCAACATCTGGAGTTGCCAAATCAAGTTATTGTAGACTACAACATGTTCACTTTCTTCCCACATTGGGGAAGAAACTTTAGCCCATTTGACATTTCTCCCTGTGCAGTAACCTGAAGCTGCTGTAACCCGTGCTCTCTCCTCTGGACCCGGGAAGAACCAATTTGGGCAAAGCTCACATCTAGTGGCAGTGAGTTCCACAGGCTAAGTTATGTCAAAAAGCACTTTTCATTCCCCCTCTTACCTGTAGGGACCCATAGCAGCGGGAGCCCTTGTAGTACTGATGATTCTCTTCACTAACGCAGCCATAGCGGCAAAAGCAGCGGAACAAGCACTCCTTCGGCAACTGCCAAGCCAACAAAGCTGACGCTTCGCTGCTCCTGAACTTTTATCCGCACCCAACTCAGCCCTGCCCCGCCTCCCGCGGCGACGCCGCCCCCTCGTCAGACAGATCCATAAAGCGGGCGCCCTTTTTCCTAAGAGCCATTTTTTAGGGCCTTCTCCGCCCACCGTAGGTGCCGCGAAGGATTCTGGGGGATGTGGTTTTCAAAGTAAGAGACGTTGCAGGAGCTGGTCTCGAAGGCTGCTGCTTTCAGGCGGAAGCGGCTACCACGCGATTGGTGGAAAGAGAGAAAAGGATCCCAGAGGGAGAAGCGGCCCCGCCTTTTTCTATCCGGCTGGAAACCGCGTGCGAGGAGAACGCGGACGGTGAGAGGCTCTTTGTCCCCCCCCCCCGCCCCGGATTGGCAACATAGGTAGGGCGACTGAAGGAGAGGGAAGGTTGCCTCTGCGGCACAATTGAAGAACTTGTGCGCTGGGCCACGAGGAATGAAGGCTTGGTTGCTTATGGGAGGCTGAAGGTCCGCCGCCGAAAAACACTGTGTGGCTGGGAAGGCGCATTGCTCTTTACCTCTGAACTGCCCTGTGGGAAGCTGCCCCTTGGGCGAGTGAGAAGTGGGTTCAGCAGAGGTTTTTAGGGCTTGCCTACGTTCCTGAATTGATGCCCGGTTTCAGTTGAGAGATTATCCCGTGCAAAAATGTTCCTTGGGGCGAGTCCATTTTCTTCCGGTTTGGTGGCTTTTTGGGTGGTAGAAAATACCTTCGTTTAGAATCCCTCTGGAGTTCTGTTGGGTACACAGCGAGGCTGCAGAAATTTAAATGTTAATGCTCTGCGCCCTGTTTTGAAGCACCAGTTCTGACGATTAGCAAAATCCTTCCTGTTGTTTCTTCTTCATTAGCATTACTAATCTATGCCTGTACCAAAGCAGCAAAAGTCCAGCACCAGCTTTTGCGCGGCATCACCATGACAGATGCTGACCTATTTCACTGCAGCTTGAGGGTAATGTGTGTAAATGCAAAAGATTTTTCAGTGCACATACCTACAAGAGTTTATCATCCGCCACACTTCATTTTTTTTTTTTGTATAAATGTTTCTAAATGCTTCCAAAGATGTGAAAAGAAAGCAATGTATGCCCTTTACATATGTATGGTTACATATGCATAATGAATTTTATTATGTTTGCACATTGCTGTTGTGGTGCCATTCAGTTTTCAGGATAGGTTGTTTTTGTTAATTCTGTAATAATTTTTTTTAAGTTGCTCTAAAGAATGTTGAAAAATAGAAATAATGAGCAGTTTTACAGCACTGCATGTGTGTTATGACTTCTGTTGTGTTTTTCAAACTACTGGAGATAAAAGCTATTTTAATATGCGGCATTTTCCACTGCAGAAATGTCAAATGCAAAACAAAAAAGAAGAGGCAAGAAAATGAAAAATCAGCCTGCTAGTGTGACCTATCCTTTTGATGCTGGGCCAAGTCACAATGAAGCATATTTTTGGAATGGAGGCGAAAGAACTCCTCAGCGGAAGAAACAAGGTATTTGTTACGTTTAGTAGCTAAATCTTTGAACAGATTTCTTAGATTTAAAATAAATCTAAGAAATCTATCAAGAGATCTGTTAGTGGTCATTACAGAATAATAATATTATTATTATTGCTTGTCATTCAACTTCACTGTCCAGCTTATAGTCTTGGAATTTCAGGTAGATCATAAAGACCGAATACTTAGTATTCTTTCCATTTTCAAGTTATTTTTAAAACTGTAAGAACAAACACTGATTTTCCCAAGTTTATATAGAGTTCCTGGAAGTTTATTGATTTGTTTGATCTGATTTATATTCCACCTTTATTTTGTACAACTCAAAGTGACAGACATAATACTCTTACTTCCTGTTTTCCCACAACAAGAATCCTATGAGTTGGGCTGAGCTGAAAGAGTAACTGACCCAAAGTCACTCAGCCAGCTTTGAGTGTAAGGGTGGACTGGAACTCATGGTCTCCTTGTATTTCAGAGTTCAGAGCAGACAGAGTTTCTGTTTCAATTCTTTGCACAGACTTAGAAGGTTGCAGCTAAACCACGCCCTGGCCCCTAACTGTTTCAGCTCCCATTGGCTGATCTTGTTGCTATGCCTATTCTTTGGCTGACCTTGTTATCATGTCTCTCCCAGTCATGAATATTTTAATAGATTTGCTAGTGTCTCCTTCCAGGATATTGTTGTTTGTTTGTTTCCAGTCTAATTTACAGCCTTAGAATATTTTAGAGGGTCTCTTATCTAAGTACTTATCCAATCCAATCCTGCTTAGCTTTTAGATCAATCAAAATTTGGGAGTATTTTGTCATTGTTTGAAGGTTAGAGAAAGTGACTGGTCCAAGGTCACCCAGATGGTTTGGTCTAAGGTAGAACTAGAACTCCCAGTATTCCCATTTCTAGACTGGTACATTAACCACTACTCCAAACTGTTTCTAATAGTTACTACACCATAGCTGGCCTTAATAGCTATTCTTGGTATTAATACTATTTACATAATTTGTTTGATCATTGCTGATAAACATAACTTACATGTAAAGGATACGACTACCATACAGATATTTTCTGTAGTGTGGCAACACACTGAATGAAGTATAAATAATCTCAAACCTTTTTCGAAAATGATAGAATATATTTTTATATACTTAATTTATCAAATGGACATTTGCCGCTAAATTTTTATGTACACTCCTGAGGTTTTAATCATTTTATAATATAAAACTTTCCCCCGATTTATCAACAGAGTTGCATTTTGAAACTTCACAACAAGGCTTCTATCAAAAAGTTTCCCATGAAATGCCAAAATGCATAACGGGTGAGTATTCAAGAATAGCCAACCATCTGTGAAATGCTACATTTAGGTGCAATAAAGTAGGCAAGAAGATTCACTTTTAATCTGGTCTGAACTGATCTTAGACTTCGCTATGCAGTTTGTCTCCACTCCCCTGCTGTACTTTAGACCAGTGTTTCCCAACCTTGGCAACTTGAAGATGTCTGGACTTCAACTCCCAGAATTCCCCAGCCAGCATTCGCTGGCTGGGGAATTCTGGGAGTTGAAGTCCAGACATCTTCAAGTTGCCAAGGTTGGGAAACACTGCTTTAGACTTTCCTTTGTGTTGAACTGTAAAATTACCCATAGCAATCCTTGAGCTCATCCTTAGGAGGGCCGCACAAAAAATACTGGAAGTTTTGTTCCTAGTTTTGACCAAGCAACATAGTTTGCTAGATTCTATATTCTTTAGTAAGCTGATTTTTAAATTATGCAAATAGCATCCCCCCCCCCAAGCATAAGCAAACATTGGCATTGAATTTGCAGCTGCTTAAACCAGCATTGTTAAATTGTAAATAACAAAAAAACAGAAGTAAAAATGAAGACATCGGCAGGTCAGGATCTTTTTGTTTGGGAAAATCTGCTTCAGAATACTGTCTCTTCTTCAAACTGAATTTTTAAGCAAAATCTCTTTTTCCAGTGTCTCCTTTTGTGCAAGCCCGAGCTGCTGAAATTAAGGCTATGTTGAAGGCTGTTAAACAGAAGTCGTCCAATACTTTGGTGTTTCAGTCCTTGCCTAGACATATGAGGAGGCGAGCTATGAGTCATAATGTTAAACGTTTGCCACGACGTCTCCGTGAACTTGCCACAATAGAAGTGAGTTTCTTTTCCTTACTTACCCGCTTTAGCTTTCTTAATACTTTGCCTGCTAGGTAACCTGTGCACACTAGCAATGTGGCTAGTGCAGGTTGAAGTCCTCGCAGCTTAAAGCTGCCAAGTGTTATAAGTATTGATCGAGATGTCCTCCAAGGGATGCAGTGGCTCAGTGGCTAAGATGTTGAGCTTGTCAATCAGAAAGGTTGGCAGTTCGAATCCCTAGGGCCGCATAACGGGGTGAGCTTCCATTACTTGTCTCAGCTTCTGCCAACCTAGCAGTTTGAAAGCATATAAAAATGCAAGTAGAAAAATAGGGACCACCTTTGGTGGGAAGGTAGCAGCGTTCCGGTCACCCTTGGGGTCTAGTCACGCTGGCTACATGACCACGGAGACGACTTCAGACAGCACTGGCTCTTTGGCTTTGAAACGGAGATGAGCACCGCCCCTAGAATTGGGAACGACTAGCACATATATGCGAGGGGAACCTTTACTTTTACCTTTAGATGTCCTCCACATATACGGGACTTCAATCTCTAGCATTCTCGAGCCAACATGGCCATGTTTAGAATTCTGGAAAATTGTGGGATTTCTTTTTTTAAAAAAATTACAGAATTCCTAACCCCAGTAAATGTTATGGCAGAGTTTTATCCTCTGTGGACTATTCAGATATCCCCCCCCCCGCCCCCAATTTCCTACCCTTTATTTTTTGCTGGCGATTCTTGAGATTTTTTGTCCCCAAGATAATCGTTTTGGATCTTTGGGTCACTATGTCTTCTTCCCATTCCTTCCCAAATCACAATTCATAGGTTATCTGAATTTAATAAACAGTGCAGTGAATGATAGTATTATCCCTTGCTTCAACAAACTAGGCAGAGAAACCGGAACATCAGAAAAAAGCACTTCCAAAGAGCAAGTGCCGTAAAGCCAGGCGCCGTCACATAAACCTGACGCTGGAGTTCAACCGCAGGCAGAAGAAGAACATTTGGCTGGAAACACACATCTGGCATGCCAAGAGGTTTCACATGGTGAAGAAATGGGGATACTGCTTAGGAGACAAGCCCACAATGAAGAGTTATAGAGCCTGTTACCGAGCCATGACACAACATTGCCTCCTTCAGGTACTATGAATGCATCCATTCTTAGTTAGCTAATCCATTTGCTCTTGTAGAAAGTGGCATTCCATGGGTTCTTTCTTTGCCATAGTCAGCTATACCTGTTGGGCAATAAAAAACCCGAAGTAGGCTGGTCTGTATCTGGGAAATTCTATGTACTGGCTGGTTTCTTTCAGATTTTCATTCATATTGGATATAGAGAGTGGTGTGGTGGCCTAGAGGTGGAGCTCTCGCCTCACAATCAGGAGGGTGTGAGTTCAATCCTTGGTAGAGGCAGATATTTCTCCTTCTGGGCACGATGAGAATATTCGTTGGCATCCTTCAGTCTCAAAAGACTATGGTATTGTGCTCTGGAAAGAGGTCCTGAAACAGCATCTGGTGCGGCTAAAAAGGGCAATTCGGGAGCGGCAATCCCTTCCACACTGAGGGCAGATACATTCTGGTCCAGATTTCGCTGGTTCTGGGACTGCCTCTTTGCCTCAGCCTGCCGAACAAGTGTCTCTTTGAATTGGAGAAGGCCATGCTGCATCTTTAGCCTCCAAGCTGAACGATCAGAGGTTTTCCCAGCTGTTAATGTCCATTCCCAAGGCCTTTAGATCCCTCTTGCAGGTATCCTTGTATCGCAGCCGTGGTCTCCCTCTGGGGCGCTTTCCCTGCACTAATTCTCCATACAGGAGATCTTTCGAAATCCGACCATCCGATGAGAATATATCTGCTGAAAATAACTCCACATTGGCGGCAGGAAAGGCATCCATTCAGTTGCCCACAGTCCACCTAGAAGAGATTTGGGGATCATTAAAAGATGATGATTCATATTGAATATAGAATACTCAATACAGATAGTCCTCAATTTACGACTGGTCACTCAGTGAACATTTAAAAATAAAATGGATTTAAAAAAAAGAGGTACTTGCAATCTGGATTCAGAGTTACGACAGCCTTCTTTCCCGACCTGCATTCATATTTTGGGCACTCTGCAATCGGACTGCATTTATGACTATTTTCAGATTCTGCGGTCACATAACCACAATTTATGATGTTCTTTTCCTGGAAACCAGCATTTACTTCTGGTTTCAGGCAAAAAAAAAAAAAAAAGTCCATTCCGGAAAATGGGTTTGCTTAATGACCATAGGGATTTGCTTAGCAAAAACTGTAAAAAAATGTAAAGTCAGGTTGACCATGTGGTGTCCCCCTTAAAAATTGTCATGACTTATGACTGTAATTCTGGGCTCAATTACAGTCATAGGTTTGAGAACTACCTGTATTTAAAAAAATGGAATGTTTTATTCTTATAGAGCCAAAGCAACTCAATTAACATTTGGCCTTTATAGAACTTGTAAAATAGTTTGATGTTTATTTGCAGCAATTCTTCAGACTTAACCATCTCATCTGAATCTCATCAGCCCAGCTTCCTGATAAGGACATTAAGCTGTATTTCTTTAGATTAATCAATAATAAATTAATAAAGGCAGTAGACTCGAGTGCTTGCAGTAGGAGACTGGAGGAATTTTATTGGGATGCCTCACCTGAAATTGAGTAGTTTTTCTTTTGTATCAGGATTTATCCTACTACTGTTGTCTGGAATTGATTGGAAAAGAGGAGACACTTTTAACAGCTCTTGCTCGAATGTGCAATGTAGACACAGGTAATACATTTCTTCAAACTATTAAAAACCTATCCTAAAGGATATCTTCAAGAATTTAGCAGCCTAGTTTGTATGGATATTGTTTCTAAGGAAGAGCTCAGCTTATTTTCTATAGATCTTTGCATTCTGGTATTTATCCTTATTCTGAATCATTAATAGAAAGTGGCTAAGAAAATAACTATTTAGTAATATAACTTTAGAAAAAGAGGGGGGGAAACCTCTCCCATTCCCCATGACTCCTTTGTATCTTCAAAAATAATTTGAACAGAAGTGGAGTCTATTAAAAAAAAGGGGGGGGGGACAATCTCCCCCACATGTTGTATTCCTTTTCTCTCCTGGCCCTCCTTTACCCAGCATTTAAACTTGCAAGGGATACTTTGGGGTGGTCCTTTGAATCTAGACAGTACTTAAAACATTATTTTGAAGTGTGCTTACTTGATGTCCCCTTTTCCAGGGCCGACATTCGCAGCTGTTTCTTGCCTATCTGGAAAGCGTCAAGGTTCCCTTGTGTTATACCAAAAGGACCGGTATCCTCAGGATACGCTTGGTCCAGTTACTTTCCTTTGGAAACCCAGACATGGGTCTGGTGAGACTTCTGAAAACAGGCAACTGTGGATATGGACACATCCAGCTTTTAAGCAGGTACAAAGCTCACCATGTGATTCTTGCGTGAAATATTACAAATATGTGATGCTTTGGGCTGGTTCATTTACTGTATTTTTGGGACTATAAGAGGCACCAGAGTGTAAGACACACCAAGATTTTGAAGAGATAAATTAAGAAAAAAGTTTCTGTACTCAGTAGGCCGCCCAAACCCTCTGTATGCCTCATTTTTTTGTGCAGAGAGTTTGAGAGGACTACAAAGTGCTCCTGGGGGCTGGAGGGGGGCAAAAACGAGCAAAAACCGGCCTTTTCGCTTATTTCCTTCCTCCCCAGCCCCCAGGAGCACTATGAAAGCTTCCTAAAGGCTATGCACGGCCATTTTGGTGAAGGGGACGAGGTTTCGGGAGGCCAAAAATTCTGTATTCCGTGCGTTAAGACGCACCCAGATTTTCACCCTCTTTTGGGGGGGGAAAAGGTGCGTCTTATACTCTGAAAAATACAGTAATTAATTTGGTATTAGCCTTCCCTCTGAGTGGAAGACTGATTATTATATTTTCTTCAGAGGCTCATGTTAGCAACCAGTGACAAGAATGCTACATGCACATATTGCCAGGGAATACTTTTATTCTTTGCTCTGCCATTTGGATAGTTTGACTGGAAGTTGCCTTACCAGGTCAGGGTATTAGCGATCCAGCCAAGTAGTAGCATCTGTTCTGGTTGCTAAAAGTTCCCCAAAAGTGTAAGCAGTTTTACGTTTCACCTATAGGCTGATGCATTTGACTGTCCATCTTTGGTCACCTTGGATGTTCCTAAAGGAAACCTATCAAAAGATCTTTTGATTGTCATTTGGATGTATGACATTACAAATAGCTGAACAAGGCTTAATACTGGTCATGAGACATTTTTGGGAGGTCACTCGAAAGAGTTTGTTGTCTCAGAAATACGAAGATATATTGTATAACATTTAACCCCCTCCCTCCCTTTGATTCCATGTCTTAAAAGCACAGAATAATTCTGAAATTATTAGATCCTTGTTAAGGAAGTAATGAGGACTGAAAAAAATGTGCTCTTTGAGCCTGAGGCATGTGATAGAATCAAGTTATCTATGTATAATGATGGATAGTAGGTAATTGCATACCAAAACATCAGTTCTTGTTTTGGGGATAAATATGAAGAGTAAGGCCAGAAAAACATGGCACCAGCTGACAAAAAAATGATGGTTGCAGAGTAAATATTACCCTTCTGAACTATAATCTCTTCTGAAATAATCAAGGGGAAAAAAACAAATGCAATGCCATTTTCTCTTCTGGTGTAATGTTGCTGCAGGTTTTGAAAAAAAGGTGTTTTATTGTCAAGTATCAACTAATGCCTTTTGGAAACATTAGTTTCCAAATTAGTTTGGAAGCAGGCTTGGTAGGCTAAATAAGAATTCTGAGAATGAAGTCCTTAGGTACTGTAGCTCTTTCATTTTCAGCCATTCCATTCCTTCCTGTTCCTAGGATAGTACTGTTTCCTTGGCAGAGATACATTAAAGACGGTTCCCATATTTAGAAGTCCTTTTTTCTCTTGCTTCTCTGTAGGGCATTCTTGCTGAATTAAAATCAGTCTTCCAGTGTTCTGAGCCTGTGGAAACCTGTGAGCCTGAACCTGTGGTTACTTTTACACAAGAGGAAGATAAAACAAACATTCCTGAACATGTTGGCCACAAACGAAAAAGGGAAGATAAAGCAGGAGAAACAGTTGTTCCAGTGAAAAAGATCATTGGTGATGGAACCAGAGATCCAAACCAACCATATTGCTGGTCATCACAAACTACTGGAATTACCATAAGGTAGATGTAGATCATGGCTAACTTTTCATGACTGTTTGCAAATGTAAGCTATTTTTTTAAAAAATATTTTTTTATTATTTTTACATTTAAAACAATGCAATACCGCGGAGTCGGAGTGACCATACATTCACATTATATACAGTTAGTTTCAACCATTGACAATTAAACTACTTAATACATTGTCTATCCTTCTGTCCAATCACAATATATACATTAGTTCCAGTCTTGTCACCTTGTCTTATACCAATCATAAAATCTATTCCATACTTCAAAATATTCTGATTCCCCTTTATTTTTAAGTTCAAGAGTAAGTTTATCTGCTTCTGCACAGGCCAACACTTTTCTGATTATATCTAGCTCTGATGGTGTATTTTCTTTTTTCCAATACTGTGCATAGGTTATGCGCGCTGCAGTTAGTATATGTATAATTAAATAAAGTGTATCTTTCTTAAACCCCTCCGGTATTATGCCTAGGAGAAAAGTTTCTGGTTTAAACATAATTTGTTCTCCCACCATTTGTTCTAGCCATGATTGAATCATTTTCCAATATTTTTTTGCCTCGCAAATGTAAGCTATTTAAACTGCCTTAACAGTTACATCGATTTCTTACCTCTTTCAGTGACTTGACAATGGAGATTCTCCGATATCGATTGATAGGTCCCCTCTCACATTGCGTCCTTACAGAGGCACTCAAAGTTGCATTTGTCCATACAGTAAGTAAATCAGTAACTTCAGTAATTTTTTTTTATGTACAAGATACTATTCAGTTATGATAAATGTAAAATTCAACATTTTATGTCCCTAATTATAATTATTGTATTACAGAAGCACAAGCCTTCACAAATTGTCTCAAGAGCTCTATGTTATTTCAGATTATCTGTCATGCTTCTGGCTTTTGAAGGAATAGAGAGGAATGCATTGTATAACCCATTGAACTCTAGACCTCTGTTTTTCAACTTTAGCAGCTTGAAAATGAATTTAACTTCTAAAAATTGCTGGCTGGGGAATTCTGGGAGTTTAACTCTGCACACCTTCAAACTGCCAGGATTAAGAAACAGTGCTCTAGAGTTTCTATTTACAATCTGCATTTCAGATTCAAAGGACTTTTTTTATTATCAAATATTTTTTTAAAACTTGGGAAGTGGGTATTTATTGCTTTCCTTTATCATATGCACGATCAAGGCCCATGGATTTTGTAATGCGATATAGCTAAACCAGTACTTTTACTCATATACGCATATGCTTCCTAGCTCTTTGTATCAGAGAGAGGAATTAACTTTGTTAGCTGATTATATTTTCTGTATTATTCCTCTGATCACTATTCTTTTGATCACTAGGACCTAGATCCTACAGATCCTGAAATCAACAGTTGGTGGGTAGAAAATTGCAAAAATCCCGATCGGGTATCTCTCCATCATTGTCAAGAGTCCAACTTTGAAGCAATGCAAGGTAAGGTCTAATAGTATTCCTTATGATTTTTTTTTCTGTAGGTGAAGCCATTAGTGGATTTAAGACGCTGAACTTGTCAATCAGAAAGGTTGGCAGTTTGAATCCCTAGCGCCACGTAATGGAATGAGCTCCCGTTACTTGTACCAGCTTCTGCCAACATAGCAGTTCGAAAGCCAGTAAAAATGCCAGTAGAAAAATAGGGACCACCTTTGGTGGGAAGGGAACTGTGCTCCATGCACCTTCAGCGTTTAATCATGCTGGCCACATGACCACGGAGATGTCTTCGGACAGCGCTGTCTCTTCGGCTTTGAAACAGAGATGAGCACCGTATCCTAGAGTCAGGAACGGCTAGCAGATATGTGTAAGGGGAACATTTACCTTTTTAATATTGTGGAGTGCATTATAGCAGTCTGTATGTGATGGCTAAAACATGTGACAAGGAGCAAGATCTCATGATTGAGAAAAAACCTGAGGTCTAAGATAAAGCTGTGCAAAGGCCATCCTAGCTACATCTGCGATTTAAGGCAGGAATTGTGAATTCAGAGGGATTCCTAGATTTATGAACTGATTTCTGGAATCAAAAGCTTTCCATACTTTAAGCCACTCTATTGCTGGGATTGAGCCTCTCTTTTGAAATAATTGAACTGCAGACTAAGACAATTGGGATTACTGCTCTGAGTTTAATTTTGGAACAAGTCTTCAATCTCACAGCAAGGAGAAAGTTACTTATCTGTTCTTCATATTTTGCTAGGTACAATCTATGTAATATAAAGTTGACAAAAGTTTATTTTTGAAGTTTCACCTGTTTTGTATACTTTAAGGTTTAGCTTCCTCAGACATTCCATCAGGTACTGTACTGGGTTTGACTGTTGGGGATCCTCGAGTGAATTTACCAAAAAAGAGATTGAAAGCCATGCCGAATCCAGCAAAATACCAAGGTAACGTGTCATGTCCATAATGTAACAAAACCAAAATTATATTATATCAGGTTAAGTTTATGTGTTTTTAAAAATTGCCATGGGACATCTTAAGACTTGGGATTCAACTAGATGTGTCCAGGCCAATAAGCATTATGTAGAGAATAGAACGGTGAGGAAGGGGTGTGGCACCAAACTGGTCTTGTGCTCAATGGAAGCCTCTGTTAAATGATACAGATGATCCAGGTTCGAATCCTGGCGAGGCCAACAGGTGTCATCACCCAAGATAATAACTCTTTGTTTAAATTATTCCAGAAATAGATATTTTAAGAGAAGTCTTAAGAGTTCCTGGCAGACACTGCTTGCTTCGCTGTAGAAACTTTTTCTTTCTATAATTGGAGTAATAATCATAGGCTGATAATTGCAAGTTGCAGCTTGGAATTGGATTCTTAAGATTATGAGTTCACTTTTATCCATTTATTTGCTCGTAGCTCATGGCTTTTTTAGCAGCGCAATTTTAACAATCTGTTTACCCTTCTGCATTTTGCCACCTGTCTTCCTAAAGGTATCTCTACATTACTTGATATAGGCAATCAATAATCCAACCCAATTATACAGTGAAAATTGCAATGCAATCATAAAGATTGAAGGAACCATTAAGGTTGTCATGTCCAGCCCTCTGCTCAATGCAGGAATAGCTGAGGATCCTAATTTGATGGCAGTCTAGGTTGTGTTGAAAGTCATGCAATCTATCTTTCTAGCAATGCTTTACATCAGCATGCTGGCTGGGGAATTCTGAGAGTTGAGTTCCACATAATTGCAAGAAATATTGAGAAATATTGGTTTACAATGTGAAACTGCTCTTAATAGTTCAGAAGCTTTCCCCCCCCTAACATTCTACTGGAACCAGTTTTCTTACATCTTGGATTGCAAACTTTTTAGACTTGGAACCTGCAATTTGTTTCCCCCTCCAGCTAAAAGGGCAGAACATTTTCACCTGTTTTTAGGGAGTTGAGAAGGAGTGGAACCCCCCTGGAAGGCAAACAGCTACCATTTCTACTCTTTTAAAAAATTCTCCCAAATCAGACTATCAGCACAGTCAAATTCTAATGGTGCATTTTGAGTCTGGGTCAGTGGTGGGTTGCAGGCGGTATGCCCCGGTACAGGCATACCGGAGCCTGCCCAGACCATCGGGTACCGTTCCAGTACGGTGCTCCGGAGGGCCCGCCCGCCCGCGCTCCTTACTTGTCTTTAAACCCTTTGGCGCTTCCGCGCACGCGCATGGCACGTACAGCACCTGTGCAACGCTCCGCCGAGCAGCTAGAGCTTTGCAGAGGCTTGCGGAGACGTCACTGGAAGGTAAAACGCACCCCGTGCGTTCATGTGGAGCATGCCAGTCCCTGTTGCAATCATACCGTTTGCAACGGGATCCAGAACGCACCACTGGTCTGGGTGGAAGGAAGTTTGAGCATATAGCGTAAATTGGAGTGGCTTGATTGCCCAATTATTGTTCAAGACAAAAGTACCAGGGAAATCTTGCCTTTTGCTGCCACATATTAGTTGTGTGATTTGAGACCTCAGCAAGGCTGCAGCAGGCCCTGTGTTAACCAATTTGGTTGACCTTAAACTATTATTCCATTTTCTTTCCTGTAAAATGATAATACAACAGGCCTTGGCATCTTCATGATACCTTTTTGGGTATTAAAAGTTTTAGCAAAGCCCTCTTCAGTTTTCTCATTCCTAGTTCCTTCAATCTTTTATTTAGAGCACCTCATTTCTAGTCTCCAAATCATCTGAATTACCATTCTTTGAATCTATTCCAGTTTGTCTTTTTTAAACTGTGGTGCCCAGAACTGGACACAGTACTTGAGGTGGGTTCTAATCAATGCCCAATAAATTATGAATCTCACATTCAAGAATTGGAAATTGTACTTCTATTACTGCGGCCTACATTAGAATTTGCTCTTTTTGCAACTTATTTTGTTCTTCAATCACCTTTCATTAACCACTATTCCAAATTATTTTTCACAAGTGACATTCTCAAGCCAAGCATCCTCAGTCCTAGACTTGGGCATTTGATTTCTCTTTCCTAAGTAAAGACTTGGTGTTTGGCTCCATCATCCATTACAGGTAGTCCTCAAGTTACAACCGTAATGGGGCTTGCCTATTACATATGTAACAATCATTTTATGAGTGTTCTTGTGATGGTCATTAAACGAACACATGGTTTTGCTATGGTATGGTTTTGCCAAAAACTGAAAGTGACAATTTCTGGCAAAACTGTTGTAAAACATGGTCACATGACCATGGAACACTGTAACCAACTTTACATGTGACTGTGTTGACACATTTCTGAAGTGTGGTCAAATGACCATGGGTAAAACTCCAACTCCGGAAATTCGGATCCAAGTTGCAAGTCCCCCTTTTCAGGTAGGTCGTAACCTCGTAATTAGTGAGCGGTTATTTAGTGTAAGGTTGTAAGCTACCTGTATTTCAGTCTGTTTCTCCAAGCAGCAAGATTGTTTTAAATTTTATTTGTTCCTTCCGGAGTATTAGCTGCCCCACTTTTCACCTGTTCCGACTAGCAGGCCTGGCATAATTACAACTGTCCCTCCTGGCAAATGTACTATTAACTGGTTATTTTAGGGGTATTGTTTTTAATTTATTGTGTGTGTTTTAGGGGTTCAAAATCCTATATTTATATATACTGCTTTGTACAGTTCTTTTAATTCCATTTTTAACCTCCTCCATTCTAACTGTACATATTCAATTTTTATTGTATTTTGATATATTTTGCATGGACTGTACACCGCCCCGAGTCCCTTTTGGGAGAGGGGGCGGTCTAGAAGCATGAAAAATAAAATAAAAAAATAAATAAATTTTGTGGCACCTCTAATTCTGGTAGGCCTTTTGGCCATCTCCCTCTCCAAAATCATTAATAAAAATACAGGAACCTGACTCAGAGACACATTGCACTGAGCTCTTCTTGAGCTTGATTTTTTACTCTTTTGTGTATCTCTTTAAATGTCATGCATCCAAGCCCCTATCGAACTAGTTTGCTCATGCTAATTTTGTGCAGGATTTTGTGAAATGATTTGCTGAAATTAAGGTATTACAGCATCTCCGCAGTCTACTGAAAAACTCACCTAAACCAAAAATGAAACAAGTGCAACAAGACTTGTTTTTGATGATTCAGGCATATTTTTAATTAAAAACTATGTGCTGATTGATTCCTTTTTCGGCTTAGAATTTTCTGAGATATACTGTCAGATTGATTGGTCTGTGGCTTTTCAGATGTTTTCTATTTTTTAAGATAGGGACAACATTTGCTCTCCTCCAGTCATCTGGCATTTCACTCACTCTCCATCTTTTTGCACAGAAGCTTTCTTAGCTCCCTCATCTGGTATCCTTCAACTCTGAAAAAACAAGGATGAATGCTTGATTTTTCTATAGCAAACATCTCTATTGCTTCCAGCAGCATTGGCCAGATGCAGCTTGCCTTATGAAACCTTACTTTCTAACTTTCAGTCTTGCCCAATAAAGTGTTTTATCCATTTGTCTAAAGTCTGACCCTGATTGATCTAGAACCGTGATGGCGAACCTATGGCACGCGTGCCACAGGTGGCACACAGAGCCATTTGTTAGGGCAAGCGAGACGTTGCCCTGTCAGTTCCAGCGTGCATGCATGCGCTGGCCAGCTGATTTTGGCCTTCTTTTAAGGCCATTTTCCCCCCTCCGGAGGCTTCCTTGCACCTGGTCTAATTACCTAGTCTAAATGCACTAGGGACTGTTGCATATTTAATGTCAGAAAGTCTGTACCTTATCTTAGTATGAGGCAATTATGGATGCATCAGATTTTTTGGAAGACTGGTGTGACAGCCTGGCTGCATTTAAAAATTTAATCTTTATTCTGTTTTTGAAGAATGTATAACTAGTATATACTAGCAGGCAACCATTAAATCTGTGATTTATAATAGAAGAATTAAGGCAAGAAAAAGAAAGTCTTAAATGCACATATATCTCTTAATGCAATGGTTCTTAACTTGAGATGAATTTCCCCTAAGAAGATAATTTAGGCATATCATTGAATAATGGAGCCATTTGTAATTGATTGATTGTGAGTTGAGGATCCAGTTTGGAGTCTGTTTATGGGTTGGTGAGGCAATCTATTTATTCTAGACTGGAAAAGGGCGTAATTGAAAGCCATGGTGGTGCAGTGGTTAAAGTGGAGTATGACAGGCAAACTCTGTCCACAACCTGAAGTTCAGCCCTAATGTGACTCAAGGTTGACTCAGCCTTCCATCCTTCTGAGGTTGGTAAAATGACCTGAATTGTTGGGAGCAATATGTAAATAATGCTTCTACCTTGTAAATCACCCAAGGAGTGCTGTAAAACACCATGGGGAATTTTTATATAAGCCTAAATGCTATTGCTAAATGGGCCAAACAGCTTTAGAATCGTTGTTCTATTTTATCAGTGACTTCCGGTTTTCTCGGAGGGTCGTTTTGAGCACTCCACAGGCGTCAGGGAAGCCTCCGGACGGTCCCTGAAGCCTTCGGAGCGCTCAAAACGATCCTCCGAGCAAACAGGAAGTGACTTCTGGTTTGCTCGGAGGATCGTTTTGAGCGTTCCGAAGGCTTCAGGGAAGCTCATGAAGCCTCCGGGGGGGGGGGGGAGGCTCTTTTCTCTCTCCCCAGGCTCCTACAAAGCCTCTGGAGCCTGGTGAGGACGAAAAAAGCATGTAAAAATGGGGTCGCGCCTGTAGTGTGCGCATGCGCACTGGGGGGTCGCGCATTGCATTATGGGTGCAGCACGCCCACACACGACCCCCCCTGCGCTCCCCCCACTTATGGCATGCGAGCCAAAAAAGGTTCGCCATCGCTGTACTAGATGGATAATCTGTGATTTTATATACAACTGAAAGTGGGGACTATGGAAAGGATGCACAAAAGCCTTATAACAAAACAATATGCTGTATGTAATTGAAGAGGATTTAATGTTTTATGTTTTGTTTGACTTTGTCTGTCTAAAAATAAAAAAACTTTTACAAAAAAAATAGCATCTCCCAGCAAATTTAAGTTACATTCAGATATATTAACTATTTATAGGATCTAGTTCTAATCTAAAGAATGCAGGCAACATTGGATTTTGCACACAACTTCTGAGCATCTGTAAATCATAGTTGAAGTGTTAAAAATTCTCTTAATGACAGAGTATTCAATTTGACTATGCAATTAGGAAAATGCATATAGCTTTCATATCTTAAATGTTGAAGGGCAAAGAGGCAGTACTTTACTGGATAAAGCTAAAACTGAAGTCACAATTTCCCATTTTATAGCTGCAATTAAAAGTGTTATGTAGAATTTAGAGTGCACGGTAATTAAGATGTCAGTTCCACAGAATCCTGTAAAGTTTTTGTGGAATTAATGAGGAATATATTAATGAGGACTCTAGTAGAAATACATATATTAGAATTATTTCTCCCAGCTACTAATTTGAATACTTTTCTACTTGTACAATATAATGGTAGCCTTTCCACGATGACAAGATCTTCTTTTTTCTTTTTTCTTTTAGAAGATAAAGTTAAGCAACTGATGTTAGAAGGTGTATCTGAAGAATGTGCTCAGAGCTTTCTTTGGGACTCCAATGTCCGTAAGAGTGTCACAGACCATAAAATGTCAGAACAGGTAGTTTTCACTATATTAACAAACCCCATTCCTAAATCTCGTACGTTTATGCAAAAAAACTATAAGCTGAATTTTTTCCTAGGCTGTTTGCATTTATGTCCAGGGGTGTTGCTGTAATAGATCATTGAACTTAGATTGAAAAAAATTACACTAAGGATCTTCCCTGGTCCACCAGATTTCCTTGGGTGAATGAACTTGAATTTTGTTCAGCTCCTAAAATCCTGTGTGAGTCTATTTTTAGGTGGGAAACACACCAAAGTTCTTATAATGACATTCATGCGTGACATGGCTTGGTTCAATTTGCATGTTGTCCCACTTTCTGTGGGTCTTTTGTATCTTCCACAACATTAAATACTGATTGAGACTTGCAATGTCTAGTAATATGCTTATAAATCAAAAGATTTTGATGTATTTTATATGTAGCAGAGGATGTTGACTAACCTATAGGATGATGTCCTTTCAAGAGTGATGCTGCTCCTCTGATCAGTTGGTTAACCTCCATAACATGAACTATTTCTGCTCATTCAAACCAACAAAAATTGCATTCCTTCTGTCTTGCCTCTGCGGACTCAAATAATATATATATATATAGGACATCTAGGCAGTACAGACAACCAGATCCCTACCTGCTGAGCTACAACATCTCATGTTCTCCCCATCTATGTTTATGTTAACATGAAAATTACATACCACAAAGGACAGTTGTGTTCGTTGGAGGACTGCCATGGATGGCATCTACATTCCAACCATATATTTGCAGTGTTTTGTTCCCTTTCTCTCTCATTTATATTTTGCAGCCCTCTTACAGATAGTCCTCAACCTTTGACCACAACTGACCACAACATTTCTGTTCTTAAGTGAGACATGTGTTGAATGATTTTTTCCCATTATAGGGCCTTTCTTGCCACAGTTGTTAAGTGAATCACTGCAATTATTAAGTTAGTATCACGCTTGTTAAGTGAATATGGCTTCCCCATTGATTTTGCTTGTCAGACGGCCACAAACGGTGATCACATGACCCCGGGACACTGCAACAGTCATAAACAGGAGTCAGTTGCCAAGTGTCTGAATTTTGATGATGTGATCATGAGATGCTGCAATGGCTTAAGTGTGCCAAATGTTCATAACATCACTTTTTTCTAGGTCATTGTAACTTTGAACTGTCACTAAATGAAAGGTGGTAAGTTGAGGACTACCTGTACTAACTGCACTGTATAATTCTGGGAGTTGCAGTTCTCAGCATATCACAAGAAGGTTGGGGAAGGCTGCTCCAGCCAAACCAGCCTAAAAACATTTGTAAGTGCCTAAAAAAAACATTTAGCCACATGCAAATGTTATAATAAAAACCTGCTGATTTGCTTTTCATACAGTGTAGCTGCTGATCAGTATTGGTTCCCAGAAAATACAGTTCTGCTTTATTTTTGTGCCCCAACTTCTGAAATTGGCTTTGCTTTAACTTCAGCATCTCAGAGGGATATTCTAGATTTGGATCTGTTGCTACTGTGATATTAGATATTCCTCTGTCCATGGGATAAACTCATAGAATATATATGATATTCAGTATCTCTTAAGAAATTGCATGGAGGCTAGAGGCAAATAAAAATTTGTGTGCTTATCTGCCACTTCAGAGGCCTGGTTCCTATGGCCTGGTAATGGCTCCTGATACACAGCTCACCATAACAAGATCTGACTTATTTTTGAACTACCTTTTAATCCAGACTTCACAGCACTTTGTCCTCCTTTTCTGTCCCAGGATTTGAATCGTCTGAGAAGTAAACTGTTGGTACCAGGATCGCATCTTGATTTGGGCCTGGGAGAATCCAAGATTCCTATACTTCTGGTTCAACAGCCTGGAAAAATGCTTGGAGATGATCGATTAGGATGGGGAAGTGGCTGGGATATTTATCTGCCCAAAGGTTGGGGCATGGCCTTCTGGCTGCCTTTTGTAAGTAATGTCTCAAAGTGAAATAAGGAGAAATTAACCTAAATTATGTATTATATAACCTCATGCTTGGTGCCCCAAGAAGAGTTTGCCTTACATTTTCCACTGAAAGTTCATATATACTTTTATATATAACTGTAAGTTGTATCCAATTTTGTTGTGAAAACAAAAGGAAGTACAGTCTAATGTGCATGCATGCATTCATGCATGTATTTATTTTCTTGAATCATGTTGTGCTCCTTTTTCCAAAGAAAAATATAGGATAACTTTAAATTACAGATGTCTTGTAAAAATTCTTTATATTCAAATTCTATTTTCTCGCAAAATTATGAGGGAATTCAAAAGTTATTTTTATAATATACGGCATATACACAATGCAAAAATTTATTGGCAAGCTATTTCTCTGGCTATCCATATTTGCAAATACATTAGTAAATAACAATTGTGATTTTTCCCATAAGAGCTTCTGTATTTCTTTATCTCACCCATGCTTGCATATAGATACTATAGTGTACGTTCGTGGAGAAAACCTAAAAGTGCAAAAATACAACTCCAAAGTAGCAACAGATATAAATCTCGAATAACACTTTTTAATTTAAATGCAGCATTTTAAATTTAAACAATTGTACTCAAGGATGTAAGTAAACTGAACATGTGAAAAATAGTTTTTCACCACATTTTTTAATCTTCGCCCATGGAACATAGGTAAGAAAACCAAAAAGGATGGTATTTTGTTGACGATATATACCGTATTTTTTGGAGTATAACACGCACCTTTTTCCCTCAAAAAAGAGGCTGAAAATCTGGGTGCGTCTTATACACTGAATACAGCATTTTTTGCCTCCCCAAACCCCGCCCCTTCATCAAAATGGCCGTGCAGAGCCTGTAGAAGGCTTTCAGAGAGCTCCTGGGGGCTGGGGAAGGCAGAAACGAGTGAAAAATGGGCTGTTTTTTGCTCAATTTTGACCGCCCCCAGTCCCCAGGAGTACTCTATAAGCCACCTAAAGACTATGCATGCAATTTTCTTTTACAAAAAACGGGCCCGTTTTTGTGTAAAATGGGCCATTTCCCCCCCCCCCCCAAGCACTCTGCAAGCCCCCTAAAGGCTATTCAAGCCTTTTTTTGGAAGAAAAACGGACCGTTTTTGAAAGGTTTGCAGAGTGCAAAAACTTTTTTTAAAAATTTGCCTCTTCAAAACCTTGGTGCGCCTTATACTCCGAAAAATACGGTAAACTGAATGAGAATAACTTTTATCTGACCAGCATCCAAGACCATGTCATTGTCTTACCTTGTAGATATATCAAGGTGCAAGAGTTGGTGGATTACAAGAAGCTTTGAAGCACTCCCTGTATAAGGGGACACCCCATGTTCCTCATGATTATCCAGACTGTCCTGCTGGTAGCCAGTTTGCAAAAGAACTAGAGGAGAGTCTTCTTGAGAAGTTTAAAAGGTAAACATCTCACTGAGGTGTCGCAATCAACAAATCCGGTCCTGCAATATGCAGTAGCATTTTATTACTTTGTGTGCAATGGAGGAATTATGGTGATGTTTATACTTTTTTCCCTTCCGAATAAAGATCCCCAAAGGGGATAAAGATAAAATAAATGTAGACAGGCATATTATAGAATGGTATTATGATTACATTTATTTGGAAATAAGTCTCTCAAATGCACTCATTTGCAATAGGTAGCTGCAATTCAATTTTTTCCTAGTCTGTGAGTGCATGGAAGCCCACCCTTGAAACTATCTGGGGATTTTTAGAAGTAGTCTGTTGGGTACCATATGATGCAGACATAATTCCTTTTATATTTGCAGAATTTATTTGAGGGTGCAAAGTAGCCACTGTCTTTTTTATAATAGAGCCATAGACATTAGTGTGCCAAGACATCTAGATTCAGCAGCTGTTGGGATCAGAGATGATTTAGAATGAGCCATAGTATTAAGGAATGAATTTATTCTGGCATACTTGGAAGTATCTTAACATGAAAGCCAGTGATGGGAAAATGAAGTCTCATTTATCAAAGAACTGAGATATGTTGAAAAATGTCCAGTGTTAATAAAGCTTCTGATTTTATCAGGTACCTGCATGGACGTGAAAAATTATTTTTTATGATCCGTTATACATGCAAACTTGAACCTTGCAGCTCAGTATGTAACTGAAGAGGAAAACAATTTTAAAAATACATTTTTTGTAGGAATAGATAATTTCATATTGTATTATGGGCTTTTCTCCTAAATGGAGAATATTTTTGTCAGAGTTTTTTGTTTGCAGCAGCACATCCAGCAAGCATACAAGTAAATTAACTTCAGCAGGATTCAATTATATATAAGAAGCTTCTTTATATACAATACCAAATAGCAGAATTCAGCATACAATATCAGGAACACAGAAGCAATATTCATAGAAGCAAGTCATTACAGAGTACAGAGATACAGAGGCCTATATTGTACAGAGGCCAAACCAACTCTTATATACAGTACAGCAAGTCTAAGCCAACCCAGACTCCAAAACTATCTCTTATGGCCCTATACAAACAAATACTACGTTTCAGTATTCCAACAGTCCCCATTGGCTGACCTGTTGCCATGTCTATTCCGACAGTCCCCATGGACTGACCTGTTGCAATGTCTATCCAAATAGTCCCCATTGACTGATCTATTGCCATGTCTATTCCAACAGTCTCCATTGGTGACCTGTTGCTATGTGTATTCCAGTCTTTGAACATACTCCGACAATTTTTTTTACCATAGGCGACCTCCTGCAAAAAGAGCCAATTATATTAAACACGGGACCTTGGCTCCATTCCTCTGTCCATGGGATAAACTCACACAGGATTGGGAGACTAGACACAAAGTCAATATGGAATCCACACAGTTATCAGCTTTGGACAAGGAAGATTGTGTCTCTGAAGAACATGTCCTTGGTGGTCCCAGCTCTATAACAAGTGTGGTAGATGCTCCAACAAGCAAAGCAGACCAGCAAATAGATAAATGCTGTCAAATTCTGCAGATGGAAAATGAGGAAAAGGCAATAGATCCATGCAAAACAGATGAGGTCATTTCAAGTCAGGCCTTCTGTATTCTCAGGTATGTAAAACAAATGTATGCCTTGTCAATCACTCTTGGATAATTAACTTACAAGCAATGTAAATCCCTGCAATGCCTTTGTCTTGAAAGAAAAACTAGACATAGAGCAAATCATCACCTTCAGGATATAGAATTTTCACTTTAGCCAAGATAGAGCTTTCTGCTTATTAATTTTTCTTCAGTTGTTTGAATTACAGGAATTGGTTGTGAAATGTTGTCAATACAGTACAATTGTTGAGTTTCTGCATCTCCCTGCCATTCCTTATGCACATAAAGAATTACTTTAGGGTGGGATGTCAGCAGAAAAAACTACATACTCTTTGCTACTCCTTAGATATTTTAAAGGTTGAGCATGCCAAACGTGCACCCATCCATTTTACTAATTCAAACACATAGTTAGAAATATGAATTTCATTTGTGCAAAAAGCATATAATATTATTTTGTCATTTACCATGTATGTTAGTATAGTACAGAGTATAGTACATTTTACCATGTATGCATGTATGCTAGTATAGTACAGAGGAAAACAATATGTAGGTCACATAGGGCCCCGACTTCCCCACATTTGCCACCTCCAAGCCCCTTATGGTAGTGCAGCTGGAGGTTGATGGAGGAAGGGACCAACATCACAAAGGATTCACTCTGCACATTGATCCAGAAATTAAGGATATTTTTGCCCAGCATATTGTGTGAACCCAGGCTATATGTTGATCTGTTAATAATAATTAGTAATAATAATTCTGCAGTAATACCTTTAACACCATCAAACCAGAACATCTGCCTATCCTAGGGCCTTGGGAAGGACATGATAGGTGGAAAATAATGCCAAATTTATTTATTTATTTATTTATTATTCGTATTTATAGACCGCCCCCTCTCCCGAAAGGGACTCGGGGCGGTGTACAGTCACTAAAATGCATTATAAAATACATACATAAAACAGTTAAATAATTAAATACGTAGGTGGAGGAGGTTGCAAGACTGTATATAGAATAATAAATATAGTACATTAAAAGCTCTAATAACCCAGGAGTTAAAATATTACCCAAAATTACCCATTAAAATATATCCACCGGGAGGTAAAAACTAAGAATGTGCCAGGCCAGCTAATCGAAACAGGTGAGTCTTTAATTTTTGACGGAAGGAACGGAAGTCAGTGGTAGTTCTAATGTCGGGGGGGAGGTCATTCCAGAGGGTTGGGCCCATCACAGAGAAGGTCCTACCCCTAGGCGTCGCCCGCTGGCACTGCCTAGTGGACGGCACCAGTAGTAGTCCCTCCCTGTGAGAGCGGATTGGTTGTAGGGATGTGTGCGGGAGGATACGATCCCGCAGGTAACTGGGTCCTGTGCCATGGAGCGCTTTAAAGATGGTAATCAATACCTTGAAACGCACCCGAAAAACCACAGGTAGCCAGTGCAGCTCGCGCAGGAGAGGTGTCACGTGGGAGTATCTTGAGCTCCCCATAATCACCCGCGCGGCTGCGTTCTGGACTAGCTGTAGTCTTCGGATGCATCCCAAGGGAAGCCCCATGTAGAGGGCATTGCAGTAGTCCAGGCGAGACGTCACCAGCGCATGAGTGACCGTGCGTAGGGCATCCCGGTCCAGTAGGGGGCGCAATTGACGCACCAAGCGAACCTGGTGGAACGCCCCCCTTGCCACGGCTGCCACATGGTCATCCATAGACAGCCGGGCATCTAGGAGGACGCCCAAATTGCGCGCCCGCTCCACAAGGGGGAGTTGTTCACCCCCTATGGTCAGCGATGGAGTTAGCTGGCTGAACCGGGGTGCCGGTAGCCACAGCCACTCAGTCTTGGAGGGGTTGAGTTTGAGTCTGTTGTCCCCCATCCAGACCCCAACGGCTTCCAAACACCGGGACATCACTTCGACAGCCTCGTTGGCGTGGTTTGGGGTTGAGATGTACAGCTGCGTATCATCAGCGTACAGATGGTATTCAACCCCAAAACCACGGATGATCTCCCCCAGCGGCTTCACATATGCGTTGAACAGGAGGGGCGAGAGGACCGACCCCTGCGGCACCCCACAAGAGAGTGGCCTCAGGGTCGACCTCTGCCCCCCTGTCAACACACATTGCGTCCGGTCAGAGAGGTAGGAGCCGAACCACCGTAGAACGGTGCCTCCGACTCCCATCCCCCCCAGCCGGCGCAATAGGATACCATGGTCGATGGTATCAAAAGCCGCTGAGAGGTCTAATAGGACCAGGATAGAGGAACAACCTCTATCTCTGGCCCTCCAGAGATCATCAAATCCAGTCTAAACATCTGGCTGACTGTACAACCAATCATAATAATACAGTAGTAGTTATATTTTACGTTTTCTTCAAGAGTTCAAGATGGTACATAGCGTCTTTTCCTCATTTCCCACACAACAACCATCTTATGAGGTAATTGGGCTAAGAGTAATTGGTCCAAAATCTTCTAGTGATCTTCTGTGCCTGAGGGTGAAACCACTCTCCCTGGTCCTAAATGAAACCAGACAATTAAATTAATTCATGTGTCTTGGTTTAGTTAACATTGGTCTCAGCAAGTTAAAAAAAAAGAAATATTTTAAACTTTGAAGAAATTCTGTCCCATGAAGTCAAAGTAAATACAGTCCACACACATGCAAAGTTAGAAAGTTCAGAAGTAATGTTGTAATAATCTTATGAATAGCAATATACAGCTTCATAGTGCTTTACACCACAGCACTCTCTGAGTAGTTTACAATGCCAACATATTTCCCCCAACAATCTGGGTCCGCATTTTACCAACCTTGGAAGTAGGGAAGGCTGAGTCAACTTTGAACAAATTCTTGGTAGGTGGGCAGAGTTTGCCTGCAATATTGCATTCTAACCACTGCATCCCCACAGCTCTTATGACTGTCTCATACAATGAATTAAATGATCTTGAGTGCTCATCCTTTTATTTTACTTATTTTGTAGCCAAACAGGCATCATTCAAAGAAAGAATTGTTAATAGAGTATAGAGCACCTAGGTTTTCCAGAAAAGGAAAAATATTTTACATTTTATTGCAGTGTAAGTGCAGTTTATGTGCCAATCAAACTCCCACAAGGTTTTAAATAATTTAATATATTTGGGTATAAATGCTATACATGAGAGTACATGTATTTGTATGTCTAGGAAGGAGAAAAATACAATGAAATGAGAAGGTGGAAATGTGGAATAAATTATTCTAGAAAAATATGACTGAGTAGTTGGTTAGAGTCTGAACTGGGAGCATTCTATTCCAAAGTTTTTAATGTTTTACTTTTTTTATAAACTAGAAAAATATAATCTACTAGCTGGATACCCGTGCTCCGCTATGAAACTATGTGTTCGGGCTTGAAAAATTGACACTTAAAGCTTGAAAATTAATGAGTGGTTACGATCAGCCTCTCCTCTCCCCTTCTCTCCCTCAGGCTTGCCCCACAGAATCCTCTCCTCTCCTATTCCCCTTCTCTCCCTCAGGCTTGCCCCACAGAGGCCTCTACTATCTTATCCCCTTCTCTCCCTCTGTCTAACTCCTTAGCATCAGAGTGTTTTTCAGGTGGGGAGGGGGAGTAGAATGTTTAAACTCGCAGCCCATAGGCCAGATGAGTCATGTGCTGGCCATGCCCACACCCAAGTGGCAGTTAGAACAGAATTCTTTTCAGGTGGGGAGGGGGAGTAGAAGGTCTAACTCCTTAGTATCAGAGTTTGTTAATAATAATATAAGAAATACTAATGATCTGATGGTCATTTCGAAAAATCCTTTCTTAGCGAGCACCTAGAAGCCAAGAGGAACATACGTGCCTAATTTCAAGTTTGTAGGCTTTACAGTTCTGGAGATTTCATGATGATGCGTGAGTGGTATTTTACTTTTATATATATATAAATTGTATCCTTTCAACAGGACCAGAAAATTATTAAGGCAAATATCATTTTGGTGTCATCCTACATCTGGCCAAAGGCGGTACCGACAGCATCGTGCTTCCAAGATGAATGAGAAAGAACTGGCTGAAGATACTCTAATGTGTATTAATCAGCATTATCCCAGGGCCCTAATATGGGTGAGCTTGTCCCTTCTCAGAAAAGGAAATCCTGAATTGCACACAATGATTTGCATTCCAGAAAAGGAGGACTTGCTTCAGCTCGACAAAGACCAGCATTTTTGTGGTCCTCAGGAACCTAAGCACAAGGACCAATTTAAAAACAAGCTCTCGAAGAGAAAGGGAAGAAGAAAGAAAGCGAATGATGGGAAGGTAACAGAAAACAGTGCTTTGAAACCCATGGACGTAATGGCAGATATACAGGAAGACCTAGTTTTGGGGTTGTGGCCTCACCCTCTACCAGATGTTGTATCTCACTGCTCCAGAGTTCTCTTAGGCTTTGTTACTCAAGGGGACTTCTCATTGGCCTCTGGCTGTGGTGAAGCTCTTGGCTTTGTAAGTCTGACAGGTTTGCTGCAAATGTTGATTGATCAGCCGGCAGACAAGAAGGGGCTTGTACTGTTGAGAAATCCAGATTCATTACAGTACAGATTTGCTAGGCTTAGTGTTGAAGTTTAATTTGCCTTGAACTTCAATGTAACATTTAAGGGGTACTAAAGAAAATGTGCAGTAAACACACGCGCAGTTTCTCTCGTTTAGACTCAAGCCTTCCAAAAACGAATGCCACCTTTGTTTATATGTAACACGAAACAGGCTTTAAAAACCTGTGTTCGTGGTTGATTCAAGTACCCATTTCCATTATTCAGGGGGATATGAAATTTCTGAAAATGTATACATACATTTAAAAGTTGCTTTAAAAGCAACTGGCATTCACTGTATGTTTAAACAAATTGCCTGAAACTGCTAGCTTTGACACTTTAAATAATATCCTTTTGACTATATTGCTGGAGCTGGCAGTGGATTATGGACTCCTTGTAAGAGAGTTGTATCTGAAAATAGCATGATGGTACAATATTACTTTCCATGCTTTGAATCTGACATGACATTGAATGAAACCAAAATTAATAAAGCTATGGGCTGCTAACTGCATGAAGGATTCGGCTACCCGTTTTAGCCTTGGCTGTTCTGATTAAGCAAATTATACTTCGGTAGTTATCTTGTACTCTGAAAGTCTTCACAATGTTCAAGAGAAGGTAATTTGGTTTCTCTTTCAAACTGTGCCATTTTTCATGATTGGAAGGTGGAATTGCCTTACTTTGCTTCAAAGCGGTGATGGGATTCAAACATTTTTACTACAGGTTCTGTGGGCATGGCTTTGTGGGTGTGGCATGGCTTTGTTGGCATGGCAGGGGAAGGATCCTGCAAAATCCCCTTCCTCCCTACTCCTGGGGGAAGGTTACTGCAAAATCCTGATTCCTTCCCCACCCCACTAACCTGCTTTCCAGCTCCGTTCTCCTGTTCAAGGCAACAAAAGAAGATAAGCTGGGAAGCAATGGGGATGGGACCAGCCTATTTGACGGTTCTCCGAACTACTAAACATTTCCGCTACCAGTTCTCCAGAACCTGTCAGAACTGGCTGAATACCACCTCTGCTTCAAAGGCATACTTTTTGATGGTAATGAGAAGTCCCATTCACCAGTCAGCATATTAGAATGTTTTAAAGGCAATAAACATTCTTACAACAGAAGATTAGTGTTTGTGTCTGTATCTATATGTGTTGTATTTGAATTCTCACGTGAAGATAAATTGTGAAGTTTTCCCCTTCCCTCCCAGGATGGCTCTGTTACTTGGCATAGACACGGTTGAATTCCTTATGTGATTTCAAATTGTTGAATTCAGATCTTAAATAATATTTGAGCTTTTGTTTAAGATGTAGTAGAATTACTAATAACATGCATGTGTGCCTGAAAATTTGAATCAAACCATAATGGAAAATACATAGTAGTGGCACTGTTGCATTTTAACCCTCAAAAAGAATGAAAGAAACCCTTCTATGATGTTGGGAATTTAAGTCTTACTTGAATCATAAGCTTTATTTTATATTAAGATGGATAATAACACATATGCAATGGACTCTTGGTTTTAAATATTTACATTCATTTTGATGGATTTAACTTTTTTGGCCTTGATTTTCCTTTGATGAAAGAGCCACTTTTTCAAACAATGTTCAGCTATTTTTTAGTATAATTCTGTAAGGACATGTTTTTTTCATTGACAACACAAATGTATGTTAAGACAGTACATGAAACAGATGTATCTTGTTCTCTATTTTAAGATTCTGTTTGATATTTTATTATTTAAATAGCAGAAATTTTGTTTAAATAGCTAGCACTTTTTGTTAAAAGTTCACATTTTTTTAAAAAAAAATACAAGATAAGTAAGCTTCCAAAATTTGAGTGTAAAAAAACCCAAATTTGCTTATTTTTTTTTCCCAAGCGTTTGTAGTGATTTATGTGGCCATCTCCTTTTTTCTGTGTAGCAACAATTTGTTACAAAAGGAAAGATTGGCTGGATTCCAGTATTCTGCTAAGCCATAACAGCTTTGCTTGGTTTTGACTTCCGTGCTCTATAAATTGTGGTTTATTGCTAAAGTGTGTGAACCTAGTCAGTTGTGCATTGATCAGTGAACCATGGTTTAGAAAGCGTAATGCGTCCAGCATGTGAACCATTGAGTGATGGACTATTGATTTAAGGACAAACAGTGGCTAAATGGCGTTTGGAACATTTTGCCCAGATTTGAGTCCTTCCAAATGTATTGGATTTCAATTTCTCCAATTTTCATGCTGTTTCAGAATTAGGCTAATTTAAATCCCTCACATCCCAAGAGAATCAACTTGGGGAAGGCTACCTATATTCCATAAGCTGAATCAGAGTTTTTACTGTTTGAGCTAAAGGTATTGTTTCTTCACATTTTACTTGCAATTTTTAAAAAATGTGCAGATATTTAAAATCACTTGTATAATTTAAAACTCTGCTATAGATAGACTTTAAATGTAGGCCAAAGCTTGTAATGAAATAAATGCATTCTAGGAAGAAATTATTAATAGTCATTTCCAGAGTCTTTCTTTGTAATTTTCGATAAGCTTTTTAGTACAATTATTATCTGCTAATTAGCCACACTATTTTTAAGAAAAATGTGTTTTTCTAAGTAACCAACTTTTCTATTTAGTTCATAGGATATTTCTCCTTGTGATAAACCTGTCACAATTCTATAGACAACAATATAAATGAGAACATTAATTATACTAATTTAACATGCTTTGCATTAACAATATCATAGGTAGTTGCAGGGGGGAATTTGGTTTTTTTTTCTTTTTACAAAAGTGGCAATAAGGTGTTCAGTGCACTTTCGTGCATGTACAGGTGAAACTCGAAAAATCAGAATATCATGCAAAAGTTCATTTATTTCAGTAACGCAACTTAAAAGGTAAAACTAATATGAGATAAGACTAATTACATGCAAAGCAAGATAGTTCAAGCCATGATGTCTCATAATTGTGATGATTATGGCTTACAGTTCATGAAAACCCCAAATCCACAATCTCCGAAAATTAGAACATTGTGAAAAGATTCAATATTCTAGGCTCAAAGTGTCCCACTCTAATCAGCTAATTAAGCCATAACACCTGCAAAGGCTTCCTGAGCCTTTCAATGGTCTCTCAGTCTGGTTCAGTAGGAATCACAATCATGGGAAAGACTGCTGACCTGACAGTTGTGCAGAAAACCATCATTGACACCCTCCTCAAGGAGGGAAAGCCTCAAAAGATAATTGCAAAAGAAGTTGGATGTTCCCAAAGTGCTGTATCAAAGCACCTTAATAGAAAGTTATGTGGAAGGGAAAAGTGGAAGAAAAAGGTACACAAACAGCAGGGATGACCGCAGCCTGGAGAGGATTGTCAGGAAAAGGCCATTCAAAAGTGTTGGGGACTTTCACAAGGAGTGGACTGAGGCTGGGGTTCAGTGCATCAAGAGCCACCACACACAGACGGATCCTGGACATCAAATGTCGTATTCCTCTTGTCAAGCCACTCCTGAACAACAAGCAATGTCAGAAGCGTCTTACCTGGGCTAAAGAAAAACAGACCTGGTCTGTTACTCAGTGGTCCAAAGTCCTCTTTTCTGAGGAGAGCAACTTTTCATCTCTCATTTGGAAACCAAGGACCCAGAGTATGGAGGAAGAATGAAGAGGCACACACTGCAATATGCTTGAAGTCCAGTGTGAAGTTTCCACAGTCTCTGTTGATTTGGGGAGCCATGTCATCTGCTGGTGTTGGTCCACTGTGCTTCATTAAGTCCAGGGTCAACGCAGGCGTCTACCAGGAGATTTTGGAGCACTTCATGCTTCCTTCCGCAGATGAGCTTTATGGGGATGCTGGCTTCATTTTCCAGCTGCCCACACTGCCAAAAGCACCAAAACCTGGTTCAATGACCGTGGGATTACTGTGCTTGATTGGCCAGCAAACTCGCCTGACCTGAACCTCATAGAGAATCTATGGGGCATTGCCAAGAGAAAGATGAGAGACATGAGACCGAACAATGCAGAAGAGCTGAAGGCTACTATTGAAGCATCCTGGTCTTTCATAACACCTCAGCAGTGCCACAGACTGATAGCTTCCATGCCACGCCACATTGAGGCAGTAATTGCTGCAAAAGGGGCCCAAACCACATACTGAGTACATATGCATGCTTATACTCTTCAGAGGTCCGATATTGATCTATGTACAATCCTTGTTTTATTGATTGCATGTAATATTCTAATTTTCTGAGATTGTGGATTTGGGGTTTTCATGAGCTGTAAGCCATAATCATCACAATTATGACAAATCACGTCTTGAACTATCTTGCTTTGCATGTAATGAGTCTCTCATATATTACTTTCACCTTTTAAGTTACATTACTGAAATAAATGAACATTTGCAGGATATTCTAATTTTTCGAGTTTCACCTGTATTGTTAATTCTTCCAATGCTGAAACAGGCCACAAGATGTCCCCATAGGAAAAACAATGCAGTGCACAATATTTTGCCCCTCATGTTTGTAGGAAAATGCATCAAAAAGATGTATGCAAATAATTTTTTAAAAATACTTTAAATGTGTGTTTCTTATAGTAACAATGATTGCATTCAATTAATATTCCATATTTCATTTTACTCATTAATGGTTCTTCCTTCTTTCAACTTGGGACACTTTTTTCACTTATTGGCATGTACTCAGAATACACTGAGATAATAAATCAAGAGCAGTCAGTTATTAGATTTTTTTCAATTTACTACCTTACAGAGGGATTAAAATAATTTTTAAGGCCTACTGCTAAGTTTTTCCCTTCTTCCTTAGCCAACTCTCAGTGCAGGAATGGATGACTTGAAATAAAAGAAACAGTGAAGGCAAGATAAAGAATAGGATTGTTTCCCCACATTTCTCATATAGTTCCTATTTGTTGCCTTTATTCCGCTAGCTTGCTTTCCCCAAAACCGTTCTTCTTCAGGTATGTTATAATTTATATCATTCAATTGAGATTCTAGCCTGCTTTATACTTTTTCTTAATTGAAAAGATTGGTTAAAGATATACAGAAAGAAGTTAATTCATGTAAACTTTTTTCCCAAAATGTTCCCTGCTTTTTTGTTGCAATTTAGTGCTGACTCACATTTTTGCAACGCAGATATGGAAGTCCTATCTCTTTCATTTCAAAATGTTGATTCTAAAATGGATAAAATATAAATATATGAGTGCTAATATGGGCCAATAATGATTTATAGATTTAGGCCAAGAAGCTTAAATTTATACATAGAAGGGAAAAAACCTTAAGTATTTTTCCCTCCCTTATGCATCTTAATTGTAAAGTCTCTAGTAGTTCACATTAAGGATTTCTGTTGTTTCAGATCATGTAGCACGATGATTCAGAGTGGTTGTAGGTAAATGAGATTTCTTTTAAAAGGTATCTTTTTCCGGGCCTGAGCATTAGCTCTGATCCCAGAAAAATATATGTTTGAAGTAAGGATAAATTATTTAAATTTCTTTAACTTTATTTTCCGAATGTTTTCTGGAAGCTGTTCAGAAGTTAATTTTCTTTCTCCATAAAGTATCTGCAATAATATAACTACAAACGCTGTAAAGTTTCCAAACAACCATTAAGTGCACATCATTATTTTTTTTAAAGATATTCAAAATCTTGTTTAATCCGTCATATAAAAAGTAAATCCTTGAATGTTGTATTTAAAACCATCTTAGAAAAATAGGATATTTAGTATAATAACTGATAACATTACTGGAGCATTATCAGATATATGTGTGCATTCAATTAAAGATTAAAATATTTTAAAAAATAATCCAGCTGGGAAGAACTCTGATTTGGAGCTGAGAAAAAAATGTCTTTGTGGTGAAGGATTTAAAAGTCTCATATCTTGCTAAACATTTAACATGTAAGTTTATATGTGATTTCCATGTAAGGGATTTCGATGTAAGGGAATTAATTCAATTGGAAAATATTGTGCTATAACACAGGATCATCACTTGATTAAAATCTTCAAGCAAAATGAAGACAAACATTTAAAGTAGCTATGTTGAAACATCTGGATGTTCCTTTAGAGTCTAAAGTTTAGATACAGTAATTCAAACACAAGTATTGTTATTAAAACATTCAATAATCAATAGTAAAAAGATGTCCTTCTAGGCCCTTTGTTGTTTTACTATACATTTTAAGACTTGTTAATCAAAATTACAGAATTTGATTTTCAACTAATATATAGGTGATTTTCAACTAATATTGATTTTCAACTAATATATAGGTGATGAGTTCAGCTGCTAGCCAACATTGTTTTTCCTGTGCAGAAGCATATTAATTTCTTCTTAAAAATAGAAAATCCAAGATTTTCATGTTTAATTTGCCCAGTAAGTATCTTTAAAATAAAACTTCGGAGGAAAAAAATCAACAATCTACAGTAGTCTTTTAAAAAAAACTAAATAAACAGAACAAACACACACACAAACAAAGAGTAAGTTACTACTACTAGAACCTCTGCATGAAATAAACTGAACATAGAACTGAAGAAGCTTCTTGGATGAGAAGAGAAACATTTTCAAAAAACAAAAACAAGAAAGTCCAGTTGCCTTTTAGAAAACAGCACTTTGGAGACAATTCCAAAATATTTGAGCCAGATTAGAAGAAACGATCCTGGATTAGCTTCCAGGCCCAATAAAACGTTAAGATTTCTTTTTTATCTTTTATCACTGGCACAGCTGATGGCTAAGTCTTCAAAGAACTATTTTTTACAAACTGGCACCTCTTTCACACTGGTTCCTTTAAAGTGAGACATACTACATGATACCACAATGGACTTTAAGGCCAGAATATGATTGCAATGCAGAGTTTAGGCTTCATGTTGCCCGTCACGAACTGTGTGGTATCTCTCATGCACATATTGATTTTGAACTCAGCTTAATCAGATCAGTTTATCTGATTTGAACGTATGCTTTCTTTATTTGGAAGTAGTGGTGGTTTTTTTTTTCTGGAGGTGTGCTAAGGCCGGGACCTGTGCTAGTATTTTCAAACATATTGTGACTTTTTAAAAGACGTGACTGCCTTCTGTACTACTGCAGAATTGTGGCATTCTAGTCGGCTGCTAGATTAAAGAGTTAACAAAAGCTGTAACTTCTTTCTGCAAGCCATTTTGTCAGCATATTAATTGTATCCAGGCTTTCTAAATACTTTCAGAGTGCAATAGCTCTTGTAAGTCAGTTGGCAAATATATCAAGGGTCTCAAAATTGTATCTCAAAAAATGTATCAAATTAGCTAAGAACTATAACCAGATCTTTCCAAAAGAAAGCAGATGAAAAAAGGCATGGGAACATTGAGGAAAGCCCAGGGAAGCAGTTCAACATATTCTGCAATCAGATTTTTTAAAATCTACTTTTAATCCTACAGGAAGTATGCTGATTGTAGCTATGAGCAACCTTTTAAACCCATTTGTTGGCCCATTATCCAGGGGGGGACTTGACTACTAATGTCAAATGCATGTGGAATCTGATTAGCTGCGTTGTCTTTATGAAATCTATTTGTTTGAGGTAACTTTGTACATTAATGGGAACAAGGTACCGGATGTGCACCCATCCATTGCTTCCCATCCATGGACTGCCATCTTCTGATGTACCAGAAGGGCAGATATAAATAGTTAATGACTCTGGTTTAACTCATTAGAGGGGGTCTCAAGGGATCAGGTTGATGGACTACATCATATCTCTTTCTCAATTCCCATCTTTCTTTACCAGCTCTTGCAGATTAAAAGGAAAGTATACGACTGTGAGGTTGTTAGACTGAGTCTATATTCCAATAAAATAGTAAGCATTAGGTTAATAGTAGTGTTGAGAGTAACGAAGCAATAGGTTAAGTGAAAGCATTGAGGATAACGCATGAACTCAGGCAAAGAATAATTATGACCAAAGAGAATTAGGATACCAGAAATTGTGGATTGGGTTGGAGCAGTACATAAAGGTGACAATTCATGTACCGGTATGTAACATAATTTAAAGAATGGTTTCATATTTCCCATCTGTCCATTGTTATCTAACAAGGAACAACACTCCCAAAATGTCTTCACAAAGGCAGAGCTTTGTTGAGAGACAATTATTAGAGTTCCTACATGCCAACTTCTCCAGTTCAATGCTCTACAACCTCCTCTACTCCAGCAGCTGAACTCTTATTCTTTCTCTTCCTCCTCCCCCTCCCTTAATAATCTTGCATCTGATCCATTTATTTCCCTTGCATTTTTTCTTCTGTTTTCACACCATATCTAATCTTGGGTTTGGCAATAATAATAATACACATTTTTTTTATCTTCCAACAAGCTGCACAAAAGAGCCTTAAGATGGAAATAGGCTACATATATTTGGCTATGTACAATGGGCAACACAAAAAACCACAACTTGTTCTAGCTCTAACCTTAAAGGGAAGAAGTGCGTTAAGAATATGAAAATAGACTCATTGCCCAACTTTCATGTAACACTTAGATATTTTGGAACTGAAGGAGATGATCAAGCACGAAAGACCAGGTCCAAACTGAAGGTTCAATTAAACTGATTTAATTGCATGGGAATCTTCTCAGCTAACAGTTGGTACCTGCTTAGAGTTAGATAATGGTTACCAGCACTCAAGGGGAAATAGATTTAGTTCTCTTGTGGCTCTTCCTCCTCCTTGGCTAATCTCCCTTCTGCTTCCAGGTCCTGCCATTCTACAGAGACGTTCCAATATTCTATGTCTTCAGATTAGAGATTTTGAAAACTGTTTGAACTCAGCTATACCTCTGTAGGTCCATTTTGCAGGAAAAGTGTGCAAGAAAGGACAAGATGGACTTTCTCCACCTTGTTCAGGTTGCCAACAAATTTAAGAAGCAGGAATAATCTACAAACTGGGAAGCCAGTTTGGTCCTATGATTAAGGCATCAGCCTAGAAACCAGGAGACTCTGAGTTCAATGAAAGCCAGGTCCTTGGGCCAGTCACACTTTCTCAGCCCAACTCATCTCACAGGATTGTTATTGTGAGGAAGATAGGAGGAAGAAGGAGTTTTAGATAGATTTGCCACTTTGAGTTGTTTATAAAAATAATAAAGATGGGTCATAAATAAATAAATAAATACAGTGGTTTTAGAACTATAGAGGTAAAGGTAAAGGTTCCCCTCGCACATATGTGCTAGTCATTCCCAACTCTAGGGGGCAGTGCTCATCTCCGTTTCAAAGCCAAAGAGCCAGTTGTCTCCATGGTCCTGTGGCCGGCATGACTCAACGCCTAAGGCACACGGAACACTGTTACCTTCCCACCAAAAGTGGTTCCTATTTTTCTACTTGCACTTTACATGTTTTTGAACTGCTAGGTTGGCAGAAGCTGGGACAAGTAATGGAAGCCCACTCCATTACGCGACTCTAGGGATTCGGACCACCGAACTGCCGACCTTTCTGATCGACAAGCTCAGTGTCTTAGCCACTGAGCCACCATGTGCCTTATTAACTTAAAACGTAACAATTATGACTCACTTAACAACAGTGGCAACAAAAGTCATAAAACAGGGCAAACGTCACTTAAGAAATGTCTCACTTAGCAACATAAATGTTGGACTCAATTGTGGTTGTAAGTTGAGGACTACCTGTACCTGTGTGACACCTTTGTTTCATGAACTACCTTGGCTGCCAGTATACTTCCGGGTGCAGTTGAAGGTATTGGTCACAGAAGACATTGGGCGGGCTTATATGAGGAACCACCTATCTCTCATAATCCCGGCCAGGCTGGCAGCCATAGTACCATGTGTTGGGACTCAGAAAGCCTGCCACATCTGTTGCAATGCCTGCCCTCTGGAATGAGAGCCCCCTAAAATCTGTGTGGCTCCCATCCTGCTGGAGTTCTGTAGAGCCCTAAGGACTTGGGTTTTCTCCAAGGCCTCTGATTACGTTGGATGGAGACCCGTGTTGGATGTGTTTTTGTTTCTGTGTGGAGTGACCAGATCTCATCTTGTTTTATTTTGAACTGGATTTTTTTGTTCATTATGAGTCTCCAGAGTTGGACGGCACCTGAATTTAAATAAATGAATAAATAGCCATGGTTGACTCTTGGCACCAGTTTAGAGATCTACATACTAGGAAACCTTCTGCTTGCTAATATAGATGGTTTATCTACATCTGCTGGCGAATATGCAAAGTACTTCTTTATTATTGCATAAGCCTCAAAAACATGTAGATTTTAAATTCCCTGAAGACCAGGAATGGTTTACTTTGAAAGGGATAGATTTGATATAAGCCTTCTATTAGGAAAACAGGCTTTTTTAAAATTTAAAAGTGGAATTTTAATTGTGTACTATATTTTATCTTGTAAAAATATCTCCATTTGGTTCTCTCTCTCTCTCTTTATTAACACAAATGCATCAATACTGCCTGTGGCTACATTGCTGAATAATATTGTCGATGAAGCAAACAGACAAACAGAACACATCAGAGTCATTTTTATTGCTAGAAGCAGCCAGGGAAAAGCCGCACTCAAGCCCTTCCATCATAAATTTTAAAGCAAAAGCCTTAAAATACTTATTTGTCCCAGTTGTGCCTTAGAACTCTGGAGAAGGGCAATGCTAGCATATGTAGATAGGCCTGTCTTGAAAATGAGGCAATGAAATACAGCAAAAGGTTTTTATTATCAACAAAGGCTTTTAGGGCGTGCTACCTGCTTTCCCTTCAGGTTTCTAAAGCTAATGGAGAGTCCAATACATGTTATAGATTCCTCATCTGGGACATTCCTAGGGTGTAAGGAGCACATATTCCTCAAAAGGACTACCCTGTTTCCCCCAAAATAAGACCTCCTTGGATAATAAGCCCAACCAGGCTTCTGAGTGCATGCACTAAAACAAGCCCTCCCCTGGAAATAAGTCCTCCCCGAAAACATTGCAACACAGCAGCAGCCATGAGGTGACCACGCTTGACTCATGCACCTCAAAAATAATAAGACCTCCCAAAAAATAAGGCCAAGTGCCTATTTCAGGGGTCAAAAGAAAATAAGACTCTGTCTTACTTTCTGGGAAACACGGTATATATTATGGATGCAAAGAATAAAAGGTGCCTCAACCTATTGTCTAGAAAATATGTACATTGGAACAACAATAAAAGAGCAAAAGGATATGAACAACATATATATCAACAGCAGTAAATGAGAATCTAAGCGTTCTAGTACAGGGGTCTCCAACCTTGGCAACTTTAAGACTTGTGGACTTCAACTCCCAGAGTTCCTCAGGCAGCAAAGCTGAGGACTTCTGGGAGCTGAAATCCACAAGTCTTAAACTTGCCAAGGTTGGAGACCCCTGTTCTAGTAGACCACCACTTAAGTATGAGCCAGCAATGTGCTGCAGCTGCCAAAAAACAAACAAACAACCAATGCAGTTTTAGGCTGCACCAACAGAGGGATAGCATCAAGATCACAAACAAATGATACTATCGCTTTATGCTGCGCTTGTAAAGCCACACTTGTCCAATTCTGTTAACCACAATACAAAAAAGCCTTTGAGAGTCTAGAAAGAATTCAAGGAATAGTAACAAAGATGATTAGCGGGTTGGTGGCTAAACCATATGATGAATGGTTTCAAGAACTGGGAATGACTAGTCTAACAAAGAGGAACACTAGCATATCTCCCTCTTGATAGCAGTTTCCCAATATTTGAAGGGCTGTTACAGAGAAGAGTTGTGTGTCGATCTGTTCTCCAAAGCACCCTAGGGCAAGTCAAGAAGTAAGAGAGATTGTAGATTCTCCTAGAATTAAGGAGACATTTCCTATCAGTGAGAACCATGGGAACAGCTTAACTCCAAAAGTTGTGGATGCCCCACTGCTGTAATTTTTTTTTTTACAAAGAGATGGGACAGCCATTTGTCTTGAATGGCATAGATCTCCTGCTCAAACTGGGGTTGGCCAAGAAGACTTCCAAGGTCCCTTCCAACTCTGTCATTCTGCAACTTCTGAAATACTATGATGCGCAGAGTAGCATCAACTAGTTGCTTGTGTTTGGACATGCTGGTGTTATTACAGCCCTATTAATTTGGGCCAAGCTCAAATATACCCCTTTCAAGTCAATCGTTTCCTCATCGCCTTTTAATCAATAGTATTTAAAACAGATGGATAATAGTTAATCTCCCCTTTCCCAGAGAGCATTGGGAAGGGTGGAGATCCCTTGAGATAGAAGCCACTATGTTCCAAAGGCCTGGAGATCAATGGGGAGATTTGCTTTCCCTCCCCACTACTGTGTTGCAAATAAGTATTCTTACATTTGTCTCACTGATGTACCACAGAAGCTGGAGACACGCTGGGGATAGTGAAGGCTCCCAGTACATTCAATTTGACTTCAAGCACCTTCAGAATATCAATAGAGGAGAACAGTAACTCCAGATGTTATGGTTGCTGCTTTGAAATCTTTGGTGATGGATCTCCCATTCCAACCAAAAAAATGTGAAGCGTGTAATATTGTCTCAAATGTCCTTCCAGAACTAATAAGCAAAAGCAGATTTTAGATCCTGGTCTCTTCAGTGAAGGAAAGGAAAATAAGGACCTCTTAAGGCTGCTGGCTGGATAATCTATGGCAGCCTTGAATTCTCTTACCTTAGCATTGCAAACCAGCTCTGCTAACCACCTATTATAGCTTGAGGGTTCCCCCCTCCCCCCAAAAAGAAGGCCCTCTTCCCCTTGAACACCCAGAGAAGGTGTTCTCATTTCACATCGCACTTTTAGTTACTGGTTCTGCCTCTGTCTTGAATGCTGTTACCTACTCAACAAAGGTAGTTCCTATTTTTCTACTTGCATTTTTATGTGCTTTCGAACTGCTAGGTTGGCAGAAGCTGGGACAAGTAACGGGAGCTAGCGGAGTGAGCTCACTCCGTTACGCGGTAGCTCCGCTGATCAGCTGGGAGCGAACCTGTTCACTCCCACGATTAAATGGGCTTGCCTGCCTGTCCCTGCGCTTTACCTACCTTTATCTTCGCAGGTGAGTTGCGCAGCAGAGTGGATTGCTGTGCCTCCGCTCTTTTCCTTCCCAAGCAGCAATCTGGAAGGTAAGTATTTTCTGAATTGTGCACACACACGCAGCGCAAAGCATGTGCTCAGAGAACCGGTTGTTAAACCAGTAGGATACCACGAGTAGGATGCCCTTTCCCTCTTTTCAAGAAGTGAATGAAATGCACAGTGAGTTGCTGTACAGATCAGCTTTCTCATTTCGAGACAATGTATTGTTTCACATTTGAGTCTGCTTTGACTCCTTTTCGTGAGATTTCCTTTGTTGTAATTAAAATTGGCATCTATATTTGTCCCTCCCTATCAGGCTTTTGAGGACCAAAAACGCCTGATCAAGCTTTTGTTATTCAGAGAATAACAATGTGGTTCCCGTTATTTAGTCTTGCATAGTTTTTTTTTGAAAACTGAGTAGATTATTCCCTGCTGATCATTTTTAAAATTCTATTTTTCCCCTCTGGAAATATATTTTACAGAGAGCTGGGAATACTAGTTAGACCTATGTAATTGAGAGGATGATAAATGTTCTCAGTTTGTGAATGGCCAAGAAATTGGACATTTTTTTCCCCCAGAAGCTTTTGTGTATATTTTTGAGCAGCTGTGATTTTGAAGCTATTAAATAGGTTACCTTGGCTACTGTTTGGGATGGAATATCAAAAGCAGGATCTGTGCAGCTATTGTTGGTACATGAGTGTAACCAGAAATTTTAACTGAATCAAAGCATTTATTCATTTTTAGTACACGAATGGTCAATGGACAAGATTAATTTTTAAACCATCTGGTTTCCAACTCTGGTCTCTCTAGATCAGTATTTCTCAATCTTGCCAACTTTATAACATGCTGACTTCAACTCCCAGAATTCCCCAACCAGAGTAGCTGGCTGGGGAATTCTGGTCGTTGAAGTCCACACATCATAGGGTCTCCAAGGTTGAGAAACACTCCTCTAGATTGTTGTAAATCAGCTTCTAAAATGGTCAAAAACTACATCAGTAAACCATTTCTGACATACTGATTGATCTATAATTATTATGTTAACATTCAAGCAAATTAATCATGATATTAGGTTGGATATAAAAATTCAATCTGTTTGCCTTATGTAATATAAGAATAATTGCTCTTCTTGATTGCATTTCCATACTAATTAAAATTGTTCTACTGCTGATTAGTAAGTGATTTACACTATCCCTTCCTTTTCAAAATAGTGCAGAGAGTATCTTCATAGAATTGGCATTAAAATATTTGTTGTACTAAAATGGCTCCAAAAAGCATTTTAATAAAATTGCCGTTTGCACAAAGAACTGCAAGGGAAAAGAAGGTAGGAAAAGAAAGTAAAATATTGCTGTCCGTAACAGTGAATCTCTGGAGCTTTCAGTCTGCTATTTCTCTTTTCTTTCCAGCAATAGCATATAGACTTATATACGGCTTCATAGTGCTTTTACAGCCCTCTCTATGCGGTTTACAGAGTCAGCATATTGTCCCCAACAAGCTGGGTTTTCATTTCACCCACCTCGGAAGGATGGAAGGCTGAGTCAACCTTGAGCCGATGAGATTTCAACTGTTGAACTTCAGCTAGCAGTCAGATGAAGTAGCCTGCAGTACTGCACTCTAACCACTGTGCCAACTCGGCACAAAAGCAAAGTATCTTTTAACTGGTAGAAATTTGGAACACTATTTGATCACTAAATAGACTGTCTTGTGTGGATCAAGATAGGAATCTGTGCACCAAAGAAAAAGACATGTTCTAATTCATCACCTTCATCTAAACCAGGCATGTCAAACTCAATTTCATTGAGGGTTGTGTTTGACCTTGGGGGGGGAGGGGTGTCAGAGTGGACATAGCCAGGATGGGCATGGCCAGCTTGACATCACTTGTGTTGGGGGTGCCTGTGGTGGCCCAAGTGCTCTGCCAGTGAAAACAGGCTCCCGATCTCCATTTTTGGCTGGGACAGCCTCCTGCAACCCTCTGCCAGTGAAAGCCTAGCTCTGCTTTTGCTGGCAAAGGGTTGCGGGAGGCCGTCCCAGCCAAAAACGGAGCCCGGGAGCTTGTTTTCGCTGGCAGAGGCACCATGGACTGGTCCTTCACTGGCTCCAGATCTGGCCCACAGGCTTTGAGTTTGACACACCTATTCTTTTTAATCCTTCAGAGCATGAGGCACCAGCCTGCTCTTTCTTGATCTTGAGAATTACTCGCTTGCAAAGAGAATTTTCTTAAGTGTGCCATCTTTGGTTGTCTCTGAGCTTGGTGGTTTGCTTGTAGATGTTTCATTACTAGATAAAATCATATCTATTTTTCTGGTGTTTATTAGGGGCATCTCCGTTGGGAGACAGAAAATAGCGCAGCAGAATGTACAGCTAGAGAGAAAGAACGTTGCTAGTAGAAAAAACACACGAATAGAGTTTCAGACATTGCTAGTAAAAAACAAGTAGCTTTACTACTAATAATTGCTTCACAAGGAATGATAGTAGATATATGTCCAAACACAATTCAAAGAACAAACAATTGCTTACAGTCACAGTTCACGTTCCAGTCATCAAGCGAGCAAGTAGTTATCGAACATAGGACAAGCAGAGAGAGAGTGAGTGAGCTCTCCTGACTCCCTCTTATTGTGAAGTTAATTACAGCTGATAAGTACATTCACTCATTTAAAGCAACAACGGCCATTTGTTATTGTATATAGATATATGTTGCCTACCCAACATTAGGAGTATACTCCCAACAGTGTTATCTAGTTGGGTAATGAAATGTCTGCAAGCAAACAACTAAGCTCACCTACAGCTCCCCAGTTCAATTCTTCCATTAGAATTATCTAAAGCAGGGGTGTCCAAACTTGGGAACTTTAAGACTTGTGGACTTCAACTCCCAGAATTCCCCAGCCAGACTCTGGCTGGGGAATTCTGGGAGTTGAAGTCCACAAGTCTTAAAGTTCCCAAGTTTGGACACCCCTGATCTAAAGATATGAGATAAATAATAAAATATATGGCAACTGCATATTATTCCATGGTAGTAGCAGAGATATTTTGGACATCGTAACCTTGTCATTACTATAATGGTTGGAACTTATGGGACTTCCTCCGCCCCAACATTATAATATTGATATGCAGTATATGTAGGTAGTTTACATGGACATAGCTTATTTGTAATATTTATATTAAGGGAAATTAGCTTTGGTAAAGTGGCTCAGGGAATATGTTCCATAATAAATACAAATTATTTTAGAACTAGGTAATAAGGTGAACATTTCTATTTATGATATTCTTAACATATTATCAGACTTCAGAAGGATGTTAGGCAAAGGTAAAGGTTCCCCTTGCACATATATACTAGTCATTCCCGACTCTAGGAGGTGGTGCTCATCTCTGTTTCAAAGCCGAAGAGCCAGCGCTGTCCGAAGACGTCTACGTGGTCATGTGGCCAGTGTGACTAAATGCCGAAGGTGCACGGAACTCGGTTATCTTCCCACCAAAGGTGATTACTATGTTTCTACTTGCATTTTTACGTGCGTTTGAACTGCTAGATTGGCAGAAGCTGGGAGAAGTAGCAGGAGCTCCCTCCGTTATGCAGCGCTAGGGATTCCAACTGCTGAACTGTCTACCTTCTGATCGACAAACTCAGCGTCTTAGCCACTGAGCCACCGCATCCCCTTTCAGAAGGATGTTATCTTGGCATAAACGTTTTACAATATGGAGAGCACTTTTGGAAATGTAAAAGTCAAACGGTCATGTTAGATTGCATAATGGGTAGGCATACACAGGCTTAACGGTAACAACAGCTCTTTATTAAGTACAACAAGTGAGAACAATCCAGCAAAGATTGAGTCTGACAGCAGCCCTTTTATAGGGAGCTGTCAGACCCTTCGACCAATAGGATTAAACCTCTGTTCCCGCCGGAACAGAGAACCTTGGTGGAAACCACTGTAGTTAGAACAAGTATCTAACAGGTCACTTTTTCAAAACTGCAAACCATGGTCAATCACAAATTTAGTATTATCAGAGTTTTGCATCAAAACTCCAGCTGACTGTCAGATGGCAATAAGGAGTTTTCTGCACTGTTCTGTTGCTCTCTGGGAGTCTTACTGCTTTTTGCAGTCGAGATCTGAAAATTCTGCTGTTCTTCCAGATGGCCAGCAGGGGACTCTGCTTCTCAGCTCATCTGGCTGGCCTTCTAAGAGATTCTTTATCCACTCAGCATACTTCTGGCACCAGGCTGCCAGCACTCACCATCTCTTCTTCTTCAGGAATGTCTCTGGAGTGTATGCGAAGCTTAATGGGATACCTGAAAATCAGTGGCTGAAGTTTTGTTTTACAAGATTGTGCCAATAGCTGGAAACGAATCAAGAGAGAAGCCATCTAGAACTAAGGAGAAATGTCTAACAGTGAGAACAATTGACCAGGCTTACCTGGTTAATGAGTGGAGGCTTTTAAGAAGTGATTAGACAGAAATAGTATAGGGCAGGGGTGTGAAACTCAAGGCCCAGGGGCCAGATCCAGCCCACGCGGTGCTTAGATCTGACCCGCAGGGCCACCCTGGAAACAGCACAGGACTTGCCCACAGTGCTTCTGCCAGGGCAAATGGAGCTTGGAAAGACCGCAGGCGACCTTCCCGAGCTCCATTTCAGCTGGTAGAGGGTTGCAGAATGCCATTTTAGCTGGCAGGAAGCCGTTTTCCTGGCAGGAAGCAATTGCAGCCGAAAACAGAAATCGAGATGGTCACGGGTGGCCGTCCCGAGCTCCGTTGTCATTGGCAGAGGGGTTGCAGGAAGTTGTCGCAGCCGAAAACGGCGCTCGGGAGCCTGTTTTTGATGGCAGAATGCTCAGGCCGCCACAGGTGGCCCTGACACAAGAGAGGCCAAGCTGGCTGCACCCACCCTTGCCTCGTCTAATCTTGCCACACCCACCCTGCCCCCCCCCAAGGTCAAACACAACCCTGATGCAGGCCTCAATGAAATTGAGTTTGACACCCCTGGTATAGGGATTCCTACTCGAGTAGGGATTTCGACTAGAAGACCTCCAAGGTCCCTTATTATTCTATCTTATCTTGCTTATTTATTTATTTGCAATTACAATAGCCTAAGGAATTCAATCAAATAGAGTGAGTATTGTAAGAGTATAACGGTGCTAAATTAGGCTGCCCAGGAGAAGCTCCTTTTCTTCTAAAGAAACTTAACATTCAATGTGGATTACTTTTCATCTAAATTCAACCAAAGCAGGCACTTCCCCTCTGCCACCATTGGGGACATCTAATTTTGTTCCCCCTCTCCCCTTTCATTCTGAGAAGTAAGCTACCTTATGCAAAGCAGCTCTGCAGGCTTTTTTGCAGGTGGGATACCTTTACATTCTCTTCCCATGCAAGGGGTATGCTCAAAAGGCAGCACCTGTGGCCCCACAAAGGTAGCCAAACCCACATTGAAAAAAATCTTCAAGGGAGCTGGCCTGAAATGGACATTTGGCACTTACTTACTGATTAGCTGGCATTTCTAAAAATAAAACATTGAAGTAAAAGTCAATTTTTGGTCCCAGGCCAGAAACCAAATACAAGTTAGATTAGTTTAACAGCTTGGTTGACTACCTCATGCTGCAAAGTGTGGGATATTCGTTCTCCCATCAGTCTGTTTTTATTTGCCATATATTTTCTTAGGTTCTAGAATGGTGACTTGGGGAAAAGGAGAAAGAGAGAAGCAGGGAAATGCAAAAGCTGTTTGCTTTTGGCATTATTCAGACCCCCTCCTCTGTTTTTGTTAGCGGGGGCAAAAACCCCACCAGAGACCACAGGCCTTTGTGGAGAGAACAATAAATGGCACACCAGCAAATGGAGTTGAAAAGAATGCCAAGGTTGTCACTCCCCATCAGTGGTTTGGATGGATTTCCTCCTCTGAGAAACATTTCGAATGCTTGGGGCTAAATTGTGCACAAGCAACAGGTGGTTTGCTTTACCAAAGGGCATGTGTAATGCTTAAGTGAACAAGAGCCAAGTTCCAGCAGATGGGCTCTTGCTCACTCAGCTCTGTGGAAGGATATTTTTCATGTTATGTGTGGAAAAAGAGCAGTAACCCTAGTTCACTGGAAGAGGTCTTGGTCACAAAAATAGCCAATAGCTAATGAGTCATCCCAATCAGAGTACAAACCATCTACGCTCCTTCTGGGACAGAGGCTAAGCTAAGCTTCGTGCACACGAGAGCGCTTGGGAACTTAATCAGAGCAAGGATGATAGGAAGGGGGAGAACCAATAGCTGATTTAAATTGTTTGCATGGTAATCCCGTTGATTCCCCTGAACTTTCAGTGATGTATCTTTAGAACTGAAGACGCAGGCTCCTAATCCACATGGAAATGGGGAGGCTAGCTATCTTCCTGCATCCATTCCCTTGGTGGTGGTGGTGCTCCTGTTATTAATAAGCCAGTAATACCATAACCTGTTATTGATTTGCATTACTTTTATAGCCCACCCTTCTTCTGGGTACTCATTAGTTTTCTACTTTTTTTATCCCCCACAACAATCTTGTGAGGGCCAAGGTCAATATGGTGTTCTCCATGGCCAAATGATATTGTCAGGGTTCCAAGAAACACCCCCACCCCAACCAAATAAAACTCCCAAGGCCTGAAATTCCTCAAAGTTCCACTTTATTAGATGTCATGTTGGCATATCTGGGGAAACCCAAATCTGAAAGCTTCCAGGCTTTCCCTACCCAGTTGAAAGTTCACAACCTTTGCCCCACACCCACAAGTTCATCACATGGTCCAATCCAACGTTCAAACGTAACTGGAGACAATCTCCAACCACTCCCATCCAGGTGCAGGCAAGTGCCCTTGGTTCCCAGAAGAAAGAATGTTGTTATGGCTAAACTCTACCGCTCCAACCAAATCCCCCCCCCCCAAATTCCCAGGCTAACATATGTGGCAGTCAGGAAGCTGGAAAAAAGGAAAAATGGCTTCCACCCTGACAGATACGCTCTGGCATGCCCCAGGTTCCCATCCTATACTTTAATCCCTACAACACTGGTTCCCCAATGCTGCTTTTTTTTTGTTTTTACTCAGTTCATAAAATGTCAAGTGTGAACATGAGCCAGAAAAAGATTTGGCTCCCCTTGATGACAAAGTTGGCAAACCATAGCCCAGGATGAGACGGCGATGAGCCCAGGATTGCAAGAGAGCCTGGGAAGCTGGCTTGTGGAGTTTCGATGTTTCTATGACCATGGAAGTACTGTGGGCATGCAAATATGATGCCCCTATCCATGTTTATTTGGGTTGAAAGCAAATGAACAAAATTGATTGATAGGTTGGGGAGGAGATACAGGGACATCAGTTGAAGCAACCTCAAATCAAAATCGTTCTCTTTTTATGGTCATAGGTCTTAAAAATGGCAAGATACAGTTAAAAAATTAAAAGGTTACATCATAATCTAAAATAATTTTAAAACTAAAAAAATAAATAAAACAAAAACATAGTACAAAGTATATATAGAAACAAAAGTAAAATAGTTTAAAAAGAGGGGTAACAGCATTAAATGGGTGTAGGGGACCATAAAAATTAGTAGGTGACATATGTATCAAATTACAGAGCATTCTTTTATGACAAACTAGGTGCTCCTTTAGTCTGATTTATGGCAGCGGTTGTCATCTGACAGATTTTAAAGGGTGCTGTGCAGAACCTAGCAACATTCTTTGTTATAGCAGGAATAGAATAGAATAGAATAGAATAGAATAGAATTCTTTATTGGCCAAGTGTGATTGGACATTCAAGGAATTTGTCTTTGGTGTGTATGTTCTCAGTTTACATAAGGAGAATAAAATACATTCATCAAGAATAAAAAGATGCAACACTTAGTGATAGTCAAGGTTACTAATAAGCTATCAAATTGTACTAAGAAACAAAAACAATATAAATTGAAAGATACAAGCAACATGGTTATAAGTGGGAAGAGATAGATACTAGGGAGGAAGAGAAGAATAATAGTAATACATTCTTAGTAAATTATTAACAGTGTTGTGGGAATTAGTTGTTAAGCAGAGTGATGGCATTCGGGGAAAAACTGTCCTTGTGTGTAGCCATTCTGGTGTGCAGAGCCCTATAGCCTCGTTTTGAAGGTAGAAGTTGAAACAATTTATGTCCAGGATGTGAGGGATCTGTATATATTTTCACAGCCCTCTTCAGATTAGTATCTGAAAGTAACAGGGAGGTGTAGTCTTGCTCTCTGTGCCGAGTATTGGTGCAGTATTGGGGAAGTGAGGCTAGTACAGAGGTTTCTGTAACACAGGGACTGGAAAAGCACATGCTCTGTGATTTCTATGTTCCAGGAGCCTTGTTTCTCTGGGTAAGGAATCTTCCTATATCAGCCTTCAAGGACAGTTGAAGGGAAGAGCATGACATTGTGCCATAATTAAGGCCCTCTGGTATCTAGATACTTTGAGATTACTTATGTACGCTGTGGGGAGGTGGGAAGAATACTATTTGATTCACAGGCAATTAAGGCTGAGAACCTGGCTAGATCTGATGGACACGCTGTGTCTGCTACACCTTGTTAATGAATACTTTGGCCTGATCATATCCCATTCTGAGTAGAAGACTGGAGAAAAGCCCAAGGACAAGATTTTAGTTGCCATTGCCTGTTTCCATATGGACGAAAAAAGCATCACTCATAGTTAGTGTACCTAATGCAGCAAGGCTAAAGGGGCAAAAAGGATAATGTGAGCCAATAATTGAGTATGGTTACTCACACTCTAGATTTCACTTTCATGAGGCTTATCTCTAGTCTCACGGTGGCATTAGAGACACACTTTGGGTCTTAACCGGCCAATCTTAGAAATTTGGATTGTACAAGTTCTAATTATGCAATTGGAGAAGAACTCCAGCTGAACACCCTAAAGAAGAGCTATTTGCTTGGCCTTGAATAATTTGAATGCTGTAGGTCAGGGGTGGGTTCCTGCCAGTTCTAACCTCTTCTATAGAAGAGGTTCCACAAATCTACAGTGCCGTTTAGAACTGGTTCTAGCTCCCTCCCCCTGCCCGTCTGCATATCATCAAGATGAAGAGGGAGAGGAGGAATTCTGGGAGTTGAAGTCCACAAGTCTTAAAGCTGTCAAGTTTGAACACCCCTGGGTTTTTTTTCTAAAGGGTTAGGGGTGCAAGGATCTTATAACTTGACAGCTTTAAGACTTGCGTGCTTCAAATGCCAGAGTTTCTGAGCCAACATTTTGGTTACTAAGCGAGAGCGTTGTTAAGCGTTTCACCAATTTTACAACTTGGCCATGCCCACCCAATCACATGACCAGCAAGCCACTCCCACAAAGCAGGCCACACCCACAGAAGAGGTTCTAAAAAATTTTGAAACCCACCACTGCTGCCGGTATACAGTGACCGCCTCTTATCTTAAGGAATTTAAGGATGGTTAATGAGCTACTCTGTGCATTTTCAGCAATGCAGTCCTCGTAGGCTTTCCTACTGCCAGGAGAATGAAGGACGAATCCCAGATATTTGAAACAAGAGATCTGTTCAATCTTGTGCCCATCTATGCTGCTTGAGTGGCTCGACGCAACATCTGTCCCTGCCCCTGTGCTGCCCCCCAACTGATAAATCTATCTGAAACAACCTGTATCCATAATACAATCAATTGTGCATGAATTAAGTAGAAAAAAAAGTTTGTTCCCAGGAAAAAAGCATGCAATACAAAGATAAAAACTTAAGAGATGATTATCTCTCAAAATTAGTCAAGGTACTAGGTTTTCCTTTAGCTGTTTTTGAACAGAGGTAATGTGGATCAAAAATGAGACCTTATACCAGTGATGGCTAACCTTTGGGTCGTGTGCCGAAAGTACGTGCCCGCCTGCATCCTTAATGCAATGTGTATGTGAGACACCCCCCTGTGCTCCCCCACCCCCTGCCCCCCCTCGCCCATTTTTGGCTTCCAGGTTGGTGCTGGAGGCCTCCCAGGCCCCGGGGTGCAGGGGCGCTGCACGAGACCCCAAAATGCAATGCGAGCATACACACGCATGCATGCGCCCCACCCCCTGCATGCGTGGTAGAGACCTGAAGACCAGCTGGCCAGCGGTAGGTATGTGCACATGCACGGTGGAGCTGGGCTGGGGCGTCAGCTGGCGTGCTCACACAGAGAGGTGCCATAGGTTCGCCACCACAGCCTTATACAATAGTAAATCGCACCAGAACTGTAAATTAACATAGGAAAGAATATTACATATTTGGATAATCTACCAGGTTGTAACTTTCTCCTTTGGGAGAAGTTTAGCTATGAAAAGAGGTAAGAGGAATAATCAGCCCCAGAAAAATTATGCCTGTAAATTAGTGACTGTCAATTCTTCGGTTCCTTTTGAAAAGAATTTGAGTGCAGACTATTATTAAACAATAAGGTTCAACTTCTAGATTTTGCGGAGCGAGCTGCTTGACATAGCCATGGCCTCCCTCATTATCTGAGAGATTTATTTTATGACATCAGTGCAAAGAGGTGAGTCAGTATTGAGTTGGTGTTGCAACAGAGGAGCACAGCTGAAGCCAATCTGGTGCCCTTCAGATGTGCTTGAATTCTGGACCAATTCCCAGCCCAAAATCTAGTTATTGAAATCCAACACATCTGAAGGCACCCCTTTGGGCAAACCACACAAAGTAGAATTAGAGTAAATATCCAGACTTGGAGGATAACTTATTCAGAACTATGAGCCACACTCCCAATTTATTGTGTGTGTAGGTGCATGTCCATGCATTTATATACGTAATTGGTCAGCTTCGTAAATGACAATCTATTGGTGTTAAAAGATTGCAGCGTGTTTGCAAACTGGGAAAGAACTGAGAAAATGACTGAATAGTTGGCTTGACTGTGAATGTGGTCTGCTGCAGTTTTAATGCTTGTGGGAAGTGGCACATGGCCTCTGCTTCAGTGATTAAGCCAAGGCCTAAATTCCTCTAAGTCCCATTGGGGGGGGGGGGAAACTGAGTGTATTGGGCTTAGTTTCCAACATCTGTATATTTACTTGCCAATTTTGAAGTTAGAAAGTTCAGTTCCTGGAACAAGCATCAGCTGCTTGAGTTGAATCTACTTGCTGCTATAGGGTTTGTCCACCGCTATTGACGAGCATATAATTGGAACAAAAATCATTACCAGGAAGAGCTGCAAATAGTTTTGCAAACTGCATGATGCACTTCAATAATGTAACAGGCAAAAAAAAAAAAGGATTGCTGAAAGTCTTCCTTTTAAATACTAAATTCTAAATACTATAAGGCATTGTTCCCCAACCTTGGCCACTTGAAGATGTGCGGACTTCAAGTCCCAGAATTCCTGAGCCAGTCATGCTAGATGGAGAATTATGGGAGTTGAAGTCCACACATCTTCAAGCGGCCCAGTTTAGGGAAGACTGCTGTAAGGTAAACTAGAGCAGCACTGAGAAATAGGTCTGCTTCATTTCATTTGACACAACTTTTAAACTGCAATTAGCTGATGAGTTGCACTGCAGCCGAAACATACTACATTCTTGCCAACATAAGCTCAGGAGTGATTTTGACTTATTCTCTTCCCATTAGTTTCATGAAATGGCAGTCCACAAACCTAGAGTTGCACAACTCTAGCGATTGGAAACCCTGTGGCACATTTATCTAAGGCCAAGTATTGCAAATAATAAGGAATAGCTGCATAATTAATGGCCTAAGACCATGATGGCAAACCTATGGCACATGTGCCACAGGTGGAACATAGAGCCCTCTCCGCGGGCACGAGCCATCACCCCAGCTCAGCTCCACCAAACGTGTCTGTCTCTCCCATCAGTGAGCTGATTTTCAGATCTCTGCCATACATGCACAGGGGCAGGGCACATGCAGGAGATGCATGTGCATGCATGAAGGGGGGCGCACATGCACGGGGGGGCATGCAGGGGAGTTGCAGTGCCCCCCTGCACCCCATTTTTGGTTCCAGGAGGCTGCAGGGGGCCCTGCTAGGCCCAAGGTATGTGCCGCGCGGGATGTGTGTGTCACAGACCCATTGCATTATGGGTGTGGACACACACACACACTGTCGCAGCCACGCATGTTCTTTCGGCACGCAACCACAAAAAGGTTAGCCATCACTGGCCAAAGGGATCCACCCAATTCAAGTTTGATGGGCTACTCTTCAAGCAGCATTACTGGTTTGCACTGCAGTGTGTGATACCAAAGGATTCTGGAAGATTATGAAAAAACAACAACCCAGGAGCTATGAGGATAAAATGATCTGATACGTAATTAGGAGAGAGAAGTGTAGTGAATGCAAAACACATCAATGGACTATTTTTAAAAAATATTTTTTTTTATTCTTTGGTTGGAGCCTTGAGAGAGATACTTTCTTCATATAAAGAACCATAGGATGGGTTATTTGAATCTGGCTGTATTGAGCCTTTCTTCTTCTTCCCTGCGGGATTAAAATAACAATAAAAATGCTTGGAGCAAATATGATAAATCAAATCCAACATGTTTAATTATGTTCCTTCTAAAAAGCTTCTCACTAGAAGCTTCACTTTGTTTTGCTGTAATAGAGAATGGCAACGGGATGGAAATAATTCAAGGCTTTGTTTTTAAAAAGTGCACTGGCAATAGGAAAAGAAATTAAGTGAAAAGTAATTTTTATTAAAGATGATTTGAAGAGGTATCTGATGTGGTTTTTCTCTTCAGCCATCCCGCTAATGGTTGTTTTTCAGCTGTGCGAATAGGAATGACAGACAAAATATTTCCAGACTCTGACTTACCAGGAATGTGTCCACAGTCTATATAAAATGTTGTCAAATGTTCCTTGCTTCTGTTCTGGGTTATTATAGAAACGCCAATAAACATCAGAGAACACCTGCAGAAGAGTGGTCAACTTGTGACTTTTATGCAACAACCACCAGCTGTCTCCCAGATGTTTTGGTCCATATCTCCCATAAGTCCATTGGCCATGATGGCTGGGAGTGATGGGACATGAAGCCCCAAATCAGTGGAGTTTACTGTGGGCTTCTCTCTTGTTGCTGAAAGATTTGGAAGCCAAGTTTATCTAGGTGGTATAGGGTGTAAACTAGAATAAAGCTAACATTACCCCTGGAAGCCTTCAAACAATAAATGCAATTAATTTATAATACATCTCAAGTCATACCTGTTCTTCTCATTCCACCAAAACAGGGCAAGGCTGTTTTGTATAACTGAATACAATACAATAGTAGAGTTGGAAGGGACCTTGGAGGTCTTCGAGTCCAACCCCCTGCCTAGGCAGGAAACCCTATACCGTTTCAGACAAATGGCTATTCAACATCTTCTTAAAGACTTCCAGTGTTGGGGCATTCACAACTTCTAGAGGCAAGCTGTTCCACTGATTAATTGTTCTAACTGTCAGGAAATTTCTCCTCAGTTCTAAGTTGCTTCTCTCCTTGATTAGTTTCCACCCATTGCTTCTTGTTCTGCCCTCAGGTGCCTTGGAGAATAGTTTGACTCCCTCTTCTTTGTGGCAACCCCTGAGATATTGGAACACTGCTATCATGTCTCCCCTAGTCCTTATTTTCATTAAACTAGACATGCCCAGTTCCTGCAACCGTTCCTCATATGTTTTAGCCTCCAGTCCCCTAATCAACTTTGTTCCTCTTCTCTGCACTCTTTCTAGAGTCTCCACATCTTTTCTACATCGTGGTGACCAAAACTGAATGCAGCATTCCAAGTGTGGCCTTACCAAGGCATTATAAAGTCGTATTAACATTTCACGTGATCTTGATTCTATCCCTCTGTTGATGTAGCCTAGAACTGTGTTGGCTTTTTTGGCAGCTGCTGCACACTGCTGGCTCATATTTAAATGGTTGTCCACTAGGATTCCAAGATCCCTCTGAAGTACACTTACTGTTGCTGGTAAGCTCAAAAGAATCTTAAACCTTCTTATCTCAGAGATGCACTTTTAAAAAGTGAACTATAGGTGGTCCTTGATTTATGACCAAAAATTTTATGACTGTTCAGTTACAGCACGGGTGTCAAACTTACGGCGTCACGTTGCTGTCAGGTGATGTTTCATGATGTTTTTTCCCTTCACGGAGTTGGGGTGGGCGTGGCCTGCATGTGACGCCTCCGGCCTGAGGGCTACCAGTTTGACACCCCTGAGATACAACAAACCTTCACAGAGCTACTTGTGAAAGTTTTTTTTTACTTTTAAAGTTTTGATAGCTGTCCCCCTCATGGTCATGTGATCACATTTTGGGTGCTTGGCAACCAGCCTGCACTAACGGGACCACAATTTTTTGGATTTCTTTTGCCAGTAACTGGGGTTTGCCTCTGGTGTCCCTCCCCCAAAACACCCCTCAGATATAATAGGTTTGCTTAAAGAGATTAATGGCATTGACTTGACCATCACAAAAAAAGGTCACAACATTGGATCAGTGGTGAAATTCACATTTTTTTACTACCGGTTCTGTGGGCGTGGCTTGGTGGGCATAGCAGGGAAAGGGTACTGCGAAATCTCCATTCCCACCCCACTCTTGGGCCAGCCAGAGGTGGTATTGGCCGGTTCTTCAAACTACTCAAAATTTCCCCTACTGGTTCTCCAGAACCTGCTGAATTTTACCTCTGCATTGGGTGCAGTTACATGGCAATCTGCTTAACAACCATGAAAACTTGCAACCATAATTCTCAGCTCAATTATGGTCATACGTCAAGGACCACCTGCAATTGGTTGAGCTACTGGAATTTCACCTCTGTGGGACACCGGATAAGGTAAGAGGCTGCTCGAAGATGGAAATGTTGTAACTTTTGTGTGATTTTTTTTGTCTATTTTACTATTTGTGTTGGCTTTTTTAAAACCACCATTGATGAATTGTTCTGGATTTGAGAAACATACTTTGCTAGATATTGTTCTGCAGCCCCTGCCCTTTGCAGTGAAATAAGTAACTACAAGGGGCAAGAAGTCAGAGTCCCTTTTGAGAAAACCTTCTGGAATGAATCCTTCCTAGTGTTTATCTCAAGAGGTGGGTTGCTAATTTTTTACCTAGTGGTTTGGGCGCGTTCCTGTGCATGCTCACACACACCATGCCTCTGCCCATGTGCAGAAGCTTTTGCACATGTGCAGAAGCGTCTGGGCAGGCGGGCACAGCTTCCCGCCGCCGCTACTACCGGTTCAGCAGATTCCAAACAGTAGCAACCCACCTCTGGTATTTCTCCCTGGTAGTTCCCTAATTTGTTTTTGCTTTATGCAGGGGTGTCCAAACTTGGGAACTTTAAGACTTGTGGACTTCAACTCCCAGAATTCTGGGAGTTGAAGTCCAAAAGTCTTAAAGTTCCCAAGTTTGGACACCCCTGGCTTTGTGTGTCGGTATTAGGGGTTTTCATGTATTTTATTCTCATTTATCTTTCCTGTGTTATTTATGAAGTATCCTAAGCTGTTTGTAATGCTTAGCCTGCCCCGTTTAATTGATGGATGAAAACTCCCATTCATACATGGAATGAAAACTGAGTGAAATAAAACCCACATGTGATCCTTATTAAAGCTGTCCTCTAGTGTGAGAAGCTGTAGTCGGGCAGGCAAGCCCAGATTACCCTCTGTAACTGACTTGAACCATTATGTGGTTCTTCTTCCTCTTAACATAGTTAAGAACTTGAGTGTAATTTTTGGAAGTAAATGACTTACCCAAACAGAGACATGAAACTACTCAGGAAGCCTGCACCTTGGAACTCGTGATAAAACATGGCTCCTTGGATTGAGACAAAACCCCAAACAGCATTGTTTGAATAAAAATCAGTTACTTTTGAAAGCAATGACGTTTCCTCTAGCCTTAATCCTCTCTCATCTCTCTATCAATTATCTGTTCATCACTATGGTGATTAAAAAAAACAACTTTGCAAAGAATGCACAGATTTATAACTTTTGCAGTGCTCCCTCTGTGTCACATGTTTGCCACTCAGTTAGCAACCACTGTCCTGGGCCTGAGCTATTTTCCTTTCCTTTCAAACCATCTCTTCCTGAGCCGCTTTTCTCCACAGACTAGTATGTCTCTAAAAATGCTAATTGCAATCTGTCACCTGATTAGAACTCTATGGTGGGGCTGTACTGCTACCTAATATTGAGCAAACCCTAATCCGTTTCACACTAGATCAGGGGTCAGCAACCTGCAGCTCTGGGGCTGCATGTGGCTCTTTTATCCCTCTGCTGCGGCTCCATTACCGATCAGCTCCACAATTGATAGGGCTTTTGGTTAGAACAGGTAGAGGAAAAAGGACGCCACGCTAGGAGGAGACTCTATGGTGGGGGAACCAGACTTCCGCTCAGGTTCAGAATTGAATTGGGGGCTTTAAGTGTGGCTTTTTTTGTGGCTCTTTGAGTATTTAAGGTTGCTGACCTCTGCACTAACTGGTTTCTTTTGGTGCCTAAGCAGCTCGTTCATTGCGTCTTGTAATCCATTCTTAAGTCTCTTGTAATCCATTCTTATCCAATTAATGTAAATACAAAGATCAATTCCCTTCTTGATCATTATCCCAGCATCCAGGTGACCATTCAGGAGGAGGGAGGGAGGGGAGTGCATACAAACTATCACATTTGCCATTTTACTCAGTTTCTCCATTAGCCGAATTCCAGAAAGTTTCTTCTCAACCAACTCTTTGGTATGCTATCCTTTGGGTGTAAAACAAAACCGGAAGTAAAATCATAAACCCGGCTGTGGTCATGTGATTTTCATTTAACAACCACTTTGCTTAATGATTCTATTGCCAGTCCCAGTTGTGATCGCTAAATGAGGACTACTTATATCTATTTCAGATCCCAAAAGGTACTTTTTGTTGCTACTGCACTCTTCTCTTGTATTCATGTAGGAAATGTGTTAATTTTCCTATTCCAGCTGGAAATGAAAGTTATGGGAATATCACCTGGAGAATGGTGTTTTCTACCATAGAAGAAGTGGTTGCAAGAATGCCCAGCTCAAAAAAATTTCACAGCATGTGAAGAATGCCCATAATCTTCTATCATGGGTATTCAGAATACGCTTAAGGAATAGAAAAAAGAGCCAAAACAAGACAACAGTCAGATAAAAGAAAGTTGAGCCTAGGGAAGAAATTTGAAAAAAATATCTTAGGCTTGACCCTCTCTAGTTCTCCATTTTGGCTAATGCATTGCAGAAATTGAACAGATTAGGCCATAAACATCTAACTGAATGCACTATCACTGTGTACTATGACAATTAGTAAACTATTGGTAAATAGTTTATAATAATATATTGGTAAAACTATCATTTTAAATATTAGTAAGTCAAAAGCACAACCTTATTTCTACAGGTCTGTAATTCCTGATATGAGATAAATACAGTTAAACACCCCCTCCCCAAATAACAAATAATTTCAAATATGCCAGAAACTTCCAAGCTCTCTTATTCATTCGGGCCTCACCTGGCAGTCACCTAACTCCCTGCCCCACTATCACAAAATGGGAGCAAAGACAAATGATTATGCAATTTCTTCTTAAAAACTTCCAGTGTTGGAGCATTTATAACTTCTGGAGGCAAGTTGTTCCACTGGTTAATTGTTCTAACTGTCAGGAAATTTCTCCTTAGTTCTAATTTGCTGCTCTCCTTGATTAGTTTACACCCATTAGTTTACACCCATTGTTTCTTGTCCTGCCCTTGGAGAATAGCTTGACTTCCTCTTCATTGTGGCAGCCCCTCAGATATTGGAACACTGCTATCATGTCACCCCTAGTGGAGTTAGGGGTTTCTAGATCTCTAGACCAAATCATTGAAGACTTCCAGTTCATTCACTCATTACTCAAGTAGAATATAAACAGAATGCAGTATGTGTAAAACAGAATTTTGAACTGACTTTAAAAATATGAAATAGACAATAAATTTAATAAATGGTTTTTTTTAAAAAAAGATAATTAAAATGAATATTCTCAGCATGAGTAAATGAGAATAAGGTTCTATCCTGAAATTAAAAGTACATTTGTACATCTAATTAAAAAGGTTTTAATTGCCATGATACATTTTGTGCTGTTTACACAAATCAGGAGCTTCCTAACGAGTTTATAATCATGCAATTTCTCTGCCTTGTTCACGGATTACTTGATAGTTGACACCCATTTAGAATCATTTGATGTTCTGCCTCAATTTGGTAGTGGAGTACAGAATGCTGAATTTCAGATGACCAGTGTTATAGAATGCACATGAAAGAATTCCTGAGCCAGAGCAATGACTATGGTTAAGTGAGAACACACATGTCTACTTTTGTGGCTTATGGGGCATTATTATTATTTGACTATTTATTGGTGCCACCCCTTATAGGGAGGGTGTAAAAAAAATCAAGATATGGTCACAACAGTGTGGCTCTGCTTTTGTGGCCACAAGGGACCTGTGGACTTTATTCTCCCTGACCTCACCCCAAAACCACCATGCTATTCTTATTTTCAAGGGACCAATAGATGCTTGTAGCTAGCAAGGACACATGCAGCAAACTGGAAGCCTTTCCAAGTGTTAGCTCTTCTTCAAAAGACCTCTTGTATCAGCCATTCCTTGACAGTAATAATAAGTTTCCCAATAATAAATATGGCATGCATACACTATAGGCAAATTGCTTTTTAAAAATGTTAATGACACTTTATGCAAGTCAAATTCACTGTGAATAAGAATATTTAGGAGTTGGCCCAGAAGCATAGAGAATCAAATTCTCCATTTGGTTACATCATTACAGCTGTTTGGGGGTAAATCTTTCCTCTGGATCAAGTAACAGAGGCCAATTTTTACCCAGCTGCTGAATCAATCTGTATTTTCAAACTTTGGTGAGCTCCAAATAAGTAATCCATATAAAATAATGGAATTCCTGAATGGAAATCTCTTCAACAACCAATGACTGAACAAACCCCAGTGTGTGTTAAAGGGATCATAAAATTTAGTGTAAGAATAACTTTTTGGCTCACTGAAAATGTAGTATATTGGTCCCATTTTGCTCGCTTCTGTCTTACCTCAGCACAGAGTGCTTGGGAACTGGAGCCTCTTTTCAATCATATCCACTTCACATCATCCAGGATAAATGTAAGTAACTTAAAATGACCTTGGATTCATTCTAATTTCTTCACCTTGGCCTTACAAGTATAGCACGTTGAAACAGAATAGGACTGCTTCAGTACATGGTTGGCTGGGAATTGCTTTAGTGCTGAAATTACTTCAGCAGGTAAGGGAATGGAAAAACCACAATGTGTATTAGAAACACATCCATTGTGTGTCAATGTAAATACTTGTAATAAATCAATAAAGCAAGGCAGAGGGAAACCATGGTTGCTGAGAAAATTATATTCAGACTTTTGTGCCCTATGACTCAATTGTCTTATTCAAAATGGATCTTCAGCCATTAGACTTGTTCCAGAAACAAATAAGTCTTAAGACACCAAAAATGGCGGAGATAAGCATAGCCTTTAATGGATGATGAGGAATTTAAGAAATGCTTAGGTTTGATTGGTTCACATCCAGAAGGGAAATTGTTTATCCTTAAGATAGGTGGTAGAGAGAGTACTGTGGCAATGCAAAAGGGGACATACTGGAGTATCCTCTTGCAAAACTCACTTTTATTTTTACCCTTCTGGGTGCTCTGTGAAACAAGCCAGTCTTAGCCAGCCTGAAAATAGCTAGGTGAAAACAATTTTTATTTCTAGTGCAACAGTACCTGTGTCAGCCAATCGCTTTGGGGAAAACTTCATGGTAAGAGCCCAACATCTTTTGAAGCATCTTTTTAAACAAAAATTACTACTCATTAATTCACTTTCATCAAAGTTAATAAGCAATCCTGGGAGTTAGTCCTGCTTTCATCAACTCTGTGCCTCTGCTTTCTACTGATTAACCAAGTTACTCCAACTTTTGCCCTTGATATTAATCGGTCTATAGCTCCCACTCCGACTAAGCAATAGACATGGTGCTTATGAATTAATGGAGTTATAGTCCCAAAGTGCCTGGAGAACTTGAGATTTGGGGAAAGGTTGCTATGGAAGAGTCCATGATTCCAGAAAACCCCAAAGCACAAGCTCTCCCCTCTTGGTCTCACACTTGGCGGAAAAGGTGAAAACAAAGATTGATGCCTTTATTTGATCAACACCTACCTGCAAGGATAGAACTAAGAGTAGACAGCATGTAGTTCAGTGGAATGACTTCTGCTGAACCGTAGATCTCCATTGCTTGATTCAAGAACCTATAAGAAGAATGTCAATGTAATATAAATAAGAACTGAATTTCAACACTTCTTCCATAGCAAAAACATTATATTTTGGGGGGGGGGGGAACTTACTACATATATTTAATTAAAAACAATAACAACATGGCCGATGACAGCACCTGGCTGATCTTGAAAAAGCTAATGCTTAGCATCTGAATGGGAGACTGCCTGGAAATGCCAAAAAATGTATATTAGATTGAGGAAAAAAATGGATTACCAATAAATTTTTCTCTATGCAACCCTCAGATATAATTCAAGGGAGATTTTTATTTAGTAATGTAGAGAAGTGCCATCATGAGCTCTATTTTTCCCCACACTTATAGGGCTATTTTATGCAATTATATATTGGGCATTGCATGAATGTAAATGGGCAAACAGGTAGTCCTCTACTTACAACCACAATTGAGCCCAAATTTTTCATTGCTAAGCAAGAGATTGTTAAGTGAATTTTGCCCTATTTTACACATTTTCTTCCCATAGTTGTTAAGTGAATCACTGCAGCAGTTAAGTTAGTAACACAGTTGTTAAGTGAATCTGACTTCCCCTTTGACTTTGCTTGTCAGAAGATTGCAAAAGGATGACTCCAGGTCATAAATACATGCCATCATTTACAGATTTAAAATAAGAAAACTGAAAAGATCACGTGCAGAACTTGGACATCTTTCCAGCTGATTCTGTTCCATTATAAACGAAGTCATTAATAAGGCCCAAAGAGATTGACTTGATAGACTTACAACTGACCCAGATCAGAAATTCCCTAGATCAACATATATTTTGATGTTTCTGACCTCTTTGACTATGGCTATTTTTCTATCTATTCAAAAGTTACAGGAGCTTCCAAGCAGCTGTTTGCATATTGGAAAGTAAAGATAATTCACTCTTAAAAAGCATGGGAAGGCTATAAAAAAAATCTAAATGCTTCCAGCTAGCAATTTCAACTGTGAGAAACAAAGTCACATGAAATAGTTGATGTCAAAGCAAGATCTGGAAGAAAATATTTGCTGCCACTGCCTGAAAATGTGTCAGATCTGCAAAACAACTCACAGATCACTGCAAATAACTTGCTAAAAACTTGAGCTGATCCTAAAAAAGCTGCTCACCACACAATATTGATTTTAAAACTACGCGTATTGACTTGCAAAAGGAAACTTTTCCTCCAATCTCATCACAAAATCCATTGTCTAAAATATGCAAAGGAAAGTGTAATAAGCATTACATATTTTAGAAGAAAAGGGCTTTGGGCTGATGAAACAAATGCTGAAGTGTTCAGCCACAACTACACAAGATAGATTTGAAGAAAAACAGGGTGATAAAATTCAAGGGGAGAAAAACCCTTAGCAACCGTAAATTTTGAGGATGAGTTCCATTTATGCTTTGGAATTGAGTGGCAGCCAGTGGCACAGGCAATATTGTGCAGATGGCAGGAAAAAGGGACAAAACTAAATGTTAACATACCCTAGAAAAGTGATGGCGAACCTTTTTACAAAGGCGTGCCAAACCCACAATATAATGTGCCCTGCCCACTTGCGCATGCACGAGTGACCAGAGTCTGGGGTGGGTGAAAAAATGAGCCGAACGTATGTGCGCACGAACACCCACCCACCCCGCCCGTGTGGGGGAGTTTTTGCTCTCCCCGGGCTTTGGAGGCTTCCCTGAAGCCTGGGGAGGGCGAAAACGGCCTCCCCAGGCCCTCTGGAAGGCAGAAAATCAGCTGGCTGGCATGCTGGACCTGATGACTTGCGTGCCTACAGATATGGCTTTGCGTTCACCATCACGGCCCTAGAAGCTAACGTATCTTCAGTGAAGAAATTGAACTGGAAAGAGATTGGACACCGCAGTAAGAGAAATCAATCATGAAGCATATAGTTACAAGAAAGGATAACATTTTGGAATGGCCTTCACAATCCTAGACCTGAATGTTATTGAGCATCTGTGAAGAGACTTTGAAACATTTAGTACTTGCTGAGACAGTAAAAATAGTTCTGAGATAGAAGGGCTCTGCAAGGAAGAGAGAGAAAACATCTAAAAACGAGGATATATTATTATCTCTCTAGTAACTAAAAAGCATTCCTATCAACCTACAGAAACACATAGAAGCTGTTACTTCTGCCAAAGTGTTACAAAGTCTCAACCCCAAAGGTGTTCAATTCTCTGCATCATATTCATCGTTTTTGTTGTTTTTAATCTTTGTTCCACTACACATTTATGTTGTAGTAGCTGGATACCCGTGCTTCGCTACGAAACTATGTGATAGGGCTTGGTTAACATAAGGCAACTGGCAGTTGGAACAGAGTTCTTTTCAGGTGGGGAGGGGAAGTAGAATGGCTAACTCCTTAGCATTAGAGCGTGTTAATACAATACTGCATAAGAAATATTAATGATCGGATGGTCATTTTGAAAAATCCTTTCTTAGCAAGAAGCTAGAAGCCAAGAGGAACCTATGTGCCAAATTTCAAGTGAGTAGGATTTGCAGTTCTGTAGATTTCATGATGAGTGAGTGGTATTTGGCTTTTATATACAGTATATAGATATCGAAATTTGCAGAAACCTTGTGTAACATGTAAAGGTTGGGTCACTTTATCACATAAGGATTCATTGACCAATACAATTTGACCTACAGGTGGTTAAACCTTTGCATGCCATTGTACATTTTATTCAAATTTTATTAGAGTGAGTGTTTATTAGATTTTTAAAGATAACGAAACAGTATATTTTATTTCATAAGCAATGGCACCTCTTTCCTGACCACCAGGCATTTCAATTTTTTAGGCTTCCAGATTGTTAAAATACTGTCCAATAAAAGTGATGGAAACCTATTACTGTATGTCTTAAGAAACTTCCATCACAATTTGAATGCAAAAGTCCTCACTTTGCAGAAGACAGTGTGCCATTGAATGATATCATCTACCAAAATAGCCTTTTGAAATCATCTTAAAGTCCAGTTTCTTAATTGTTTTAACCATTAGGAATTATTGTGACTTTTTAAAGCAATAACTGAGCAGTCTCCACGGATCCAAAGTAATTTTTTAAAACTTGCATGTTTATGGAATAGTCAGATTTCAAAGTTATTGCAAATTCCTCTGATTTTAGCTATTTGTTCTAACGTCAATCTGAGAAAATCCAACACAAATGTGTGAAGATGCTGCAAAAAGCAAAAACAGATGGTCCACAAAATAAGTCTTGCATTAAGTTTGCCTGCAAGCTCTTTTTTTTTACAATTTCCAGTATTGCAACTTTACAATAAAGTAGAGCTTAGTTCTTCTGAATGTACTTTTATGGACTACTGCTCAGTTTACAGCAATGCACTAGATTAGGAAAGGCCTTCCTTCCTTGACCATATATAATTTCCTTCTAAAATAGTCTGAGATACAGTAATTGACCCACATTTCTATATCTGTATATTAGGGCAATTAAAGATCCGCATCTTTATCTCAGTCTTAAATTTCTTCCTGACAATTTCATCAAATGATCCTGAGTTCTAATATTTATGAAGAATAAAAAAATTGATCTAAATTTTCAATACTTACAGGCACTTGTAATCTACATTCACATCTTCCCTTCATTTGCCTTTTTGAAAAACTCACACATTGTATCTTTTAATGTAGGGAAGACCCTACATAAACAAGTTCTTCTCACAATCTAAAGATAAGCATTTCCATCACTCCATTTTATCCTTCTAATAACTTTGGCTAGCTATCTGGGGGTGCTCCAGATAGCAGACTTTGCACATAGAAGGACCCAAGCTCAATCTTTAGCAAGAGCCATTAATAAGACTAGGTGATGGAGAAGTCAGCTATACAAATAGGGGGTGACAATCTTCAGGGTACTTAAAGAGCTTTGTAGCAGAAGCTTGAAGTATGAAGTATGAATCTAGGCCTTGAACACATTAATAATTACTTCTTCTCTGATCACTGTAGGTGACCATAACTGATGGGAATACATTAAAGTTTATTATTCTTGATTAGAATGGATATGACTGTTTTTCCAAGCCTTCTGCCATTGGCCAACTTTGCTGGAGGACATTGGATCAAAGTCTAATACATCGGGTGAATATTAGGTTGGAGAAAGAGGCAGACATAAAAATGATATAACTATTTGCTAAGTTATATCTACCACCTCTCCTATAACATCTAATTCAGCTTTAAGAATCATTATGCTTTCTTGCCACCATCAGGATGGAATCTAATCCAGGAAAAAAAAAAGAGGAATAATTCAGAGCAGCCTTCTCTAGCCAAAATCTTCTAGAAGTGGTGGGATCATAATTGCCCGAGTTTCCAATCAGCAATCTTATACAACTGAAGTGAACGAAGTTAGGAAAAGTTTGAAAACTCAGCATGTGAGAATATGGATGTAACATTCTGAATCCATATTTAGTAAGCAAACTTTGCTTACAATGGAGACATGAAACTAAGGAACAAATTTGTGAATACTAAGCAGAGAGGGAGGAAAGACATTAAGGTGAATAGGAAGATGAATGTTAATGACTGATCATAGAGCTAAAAGCTACCTTGTTGATTCAACAAAGCAGTAAAAAGATGTAGCTGGCTTGAAGTCCCTGAGAAACATAAAAGTATGCTCAAGAAAACCTGCCTGTCTGGTTAACAGCAAGATAAAGCATCATGGTCATAAAACAAAAGTAGAAGATAAACTCATAAATGCATCCGTGTCCAAGTTTGGCAGGATTTGGCTGCTCTTTTAAAAGAATATGGGAACATGGAGAAAACAGTACGTTAATTTACGTTTTCTAAAAACTTACTTGACTTGAAATATACAAGTTGACATCATTAGAATGAGCATAAGATAGAAAATAGGATAGGTTAGTTGCATGTTTCCCTTCACAGAAAATGTCAACATGGTTGCCACTGCTTTCACTGAAATGATGGTCAGAGATGCTGGAGAAAAATAAAAAGAAGCCGATGAAAACAGAATATTAATAAAGACAATTTTATCAACCAACCAACTGTGAAAAATTGGTAAGCATCCTCATATAGTTCAAAACGTAACAACTATCAATGTCCTCTACTGAAAACTTTTAAGAATTGATAACATGGAGCTGGTAGTTAATTATTTATGAACAGCCTCTTTTATCTAAAGTAGATGAAAACTTACGGTTTTGCAGTAAAATTAATATCATACATCAATGTATATTGCCAATTTTGAGCAGTGGGTCAATTGAACTTATAAAGAGCATCGTGTTGATACAGTAGGATTATGATGTCTGAATCAATAAATCTTTGGATTTTGTATCCATCGAATAAATAGTTTTTTTTTTGTATGATCAGCATATAAGCACTAGTCTTTCTTTTTCATCTAATTCCACCTCATTCATCTAAATAATATAATTCATCTAATCACACCACTGAATTCATTTGAAGAACAAAATGATCTTTTGTCAGGATATATAAAAGCAAACATAATCTTGTTCTTTCCTAATTCTCTGCTTGTGGTGACAAACTTATCCAGCCTCCCTAGAGCCATAAATTGCACCACTAATATATGCAATATGTGCCTCTTTGTTAAGCCTACTTAGATATTAACTGAAAAATGGTATTTTTCCATAATACAGTACAACCGTTCTATGTGTGTATATAATTTGTGGTTGCGCTTTTATTCACAGGGGCAATTTCAGATGTTTGGCACTATTCTGCAACTCTTTTGTCCAACATGAGAACCAAGGTAAAATAACAGAGGGTAGACCTCAGCAAGTTAAAATGTTGGCATGTGGAACGAGAGAAGTCAACTGATGTAATTTTTTCCCAATAAAACTTGCCGCTTCCATTCTGCTTGCTGACAGATGTATTGCTAGAAGTGAAGATATTAAAACTGATGGTATTATCAGAGATGGTGAAGCAATTTCCACTCTTATCAGGCCCAGGGAGCCTCTAAAAGCATCTATTATTTAAATGGAGCAATTATTATTTTTAGTTAATGTAGAACCAAAAGAGGATGGATTGGTTTGTGGACTCTTATAACAATTTCTACTTGGCTACAACGGCAGCAGCTGGAAAATGACATCACTTTGAAAGCAGAAGACATAGAAATCCTTTTCATTGTCCCTATTTTGCTTCTTGATTCTAACCATGTTATACATCCCAGATTAAGCATGAAGCAAAGTGTTGTGCGATGAGTCACTGTGTAGAACTGCCTTACTCAAACCATCTACAGTCTTATCCAATCTCTTTTCTAATTAAAAAAGAAGGACACATCTTATTAAGGCAAGTGGGTCAAATACAAAAAGCATTCTGATTTCCTCCCATCCTCCTTACCAGGGGTGGGTTCCGGCAGGCACTACTGCCAGTTAACTTGTGGGCGTGCCGCACATGTGCATGTGCTTAATGCTGTTGTGGAATGTTGTGTGAAACATAAACCATGGATTAAACTGAATGCAAGGAGATGACTGTAACATGCAAATAGGAATGATGTAAAATTGTTGCCCAATATTGACCAAGGCAAACTGAACCAAAACAAGTACTCTTATGGGTTCTAGCAACTTCCTTCTAGAACAAACTTGTGTTCTCCGAATGTATTGGACTAGAGTTTTAGGAACTGCTGGGTGCCAATATCACATTGAACCATGAATACTGGAAGCTGAATGGCAATACATCTGGCACCAGGGTGGGGAAAGTTGCTATAGTATAGTCCATCAGAACCTTTACTTACTTGAGCTTAATCTATGAAAACCAACTTTATCTTAGGACACACAATGTGCCTCTAGGTTTCCGAGACCCACTCAGTGCATCATTCTGAACTCAATCAATGAACTTGACAGGGTTACCTCATAAGAACCTTCCAGGGATCTGGTTAATTTTCTAGGATGTGTAACCAACAATATCATCTTTTACCTTGGGTGTGTCATAAAGAATGAAAACAATTGCACAATCTTCAATTGTATGTTTATCTTAACTCTGAATGTAATACATATGCGTGTGACAGCACATTATGTGGTGCTCGTATAAACGTATGGCCTCTATATGCTTTTTCTCAAAGTGCTTAACAGAAACAAGTTTTTCTTGCAACTGTGTAGTTTGTTTCAGCCAGTGCTGGTCAGAATATCTTTTTTGCTTTAACAAAATGTTACAGAAACTCTAATTCGCTCCTCCTAAGAGCAAATGGGAAAGCTAATTAAGGTATAAACCCAAGAAACCTAGCCCAAAGCAATCCCACAATGCCCAGCTTTATACAGATACATCTGCAGCAGTGGTGGGTTTCAAAATTTTTTAGAACCTCTTCTGTAGGTGTGGCCTGCTTTGTGGGAGTGGCTTGCAGGCCATGTGACTGGGTGGGCATGGCCAACTTGTGAAATGTGGTGAAACTCACTTAACAATGCTCTTGCATAGCAACCAAAATGTTGGCTCAGAAACTCTGGCCTTTGAAGCACGCAAGTCTTAAAGCTGTCAAGTTACAAGATCCTTGCACCCCTAACCCTTTAGAAAAAACTCCCAGGAGTGTTCAAACTTGACAGCTTTAAGACTTGTGGACTTCAACTCCCAGAATTCCTCCTCTCGTTCTTCATCTTGATGATATGCAGACGGGCGGGGGGAGGAAGCTAGAACCGGTTCTAAACAGCACTGTAGAGGAGGTTCTATAGAAGGTTCTATAGAAGAGGTTAGAACTGGCAGGAACCCACCCCTGATCTGCAACAAACATCTGGAAGTTCTGATTCCACAGCATCAAAGATAAGCTAATGTGTGTTTCATGAGGTTCATAAACAGAAATGTCCTGCATCCCAGATTCACATAAGGGCAAGATATGGTAGATAGATACTGGGGGTTTTTTAGTCGTATTTGTAAGCCAGTCTTTCATAATTTAGAAAACTGTGAGACCGGTGTGGTAGGAAATGCTCCTGAAAATAGCAAAACTAAGGGTAGGGTAAACCTTATTAGACAGCCACCTTTAGAGCCAACATGATCTCTGAATAATCCCATTGATATCTAGTTATAACAGAATAACAGAGTTAATGGGACTTTGGAGGTCTTCTAGTCCAACCTTCTGTTCATGCAGGAGGCCCTATACCATTTCAGACAAATGGTTGTCCAATTTCTTCTTTAAAACCTCCAGTGATCTTCCCTGTATACAAGCTTTCTCTGGCTATATATGAAAATGTGAAGAATTTGATTTGAGTCAAACGCACTTTCCGAGGAAGTGAGCATAGTGAGAACAGAAAGTTCCACTGGTCAGTGCTACTATTTTGCATTTTGGCCTTGGGGCTCAGAAGGGAGGGACTGGTTGAAAGGCACCTAGTGAATTCCTACAATCAAAAGAGGATTTGAACCCTGGTCTCCCCAGTTTCAGTCTTAACCGCTACATTATGCCATTTCTGATTATGGGCTAGTTTTTGACTTAACCCATGACCCTAAAGCAAGGGTGTCCAAACTTGGCAACTTTAAGACTTGTGGACTTCAACTCCCAGAATTCCCCAGCCAGCAGAGCAGAGCTGGCTGGGGAATTCTGGGAGTTGAAGTCCACAAGTCTTAAAGTTGCCAAGTTTGGACACCCCTGCCCTAAAGGGTTAGGGTTAAGGGCAAGAATTTATGTAACTAAGCAATGTGGTTGTTAAGTGAGTCATGCCCAATTTCATAATCTTTTTTTTTTTTGCCATACAGTTCTTTTTAACTTTCTTTTTAACCTCCTCCATATTTAACTCTACCTATTTAACAATTTTAATTGTTCAGCTATTTAATTATATTATGATGTATTTTTTGTATGGACTGTACACTGCCCCGAGTCCCTTTTGGGAGAGGGGGCGGTCTAGAAGCGCAGTAAATAAATAAATAAATAAAATTGTTAAGCGAATCACTTTTGTTTTTAAGCAAATCAGGCAATCGTTAAGTTTCCCCCATTGACTTTGCTTATTGGTACAGTGGCGTAGCGTGGGTTGTCAGCACCCGGGGCAAGGCAAGTAATTTGCGCCCCCTAACCCGAGGGCGGCCCGACTGCAGCTGCCCCTGGGTCGGCATCAGTCAAGTGAGGCTCTCCATGCTGGCCTCCTGCCTTCCTCCCGAGGAGGAGCTCGAAGGGCAGCGGGAAAAGGCTCGACTGAAGGGAAGCAGGTGCCGCGGGGGTGGGAGGCGCACCGGGGGCTTCGGGAAGGCGCCGGCTCCCCGGGGCGCTCCAGGCGGAGCGGGAGGACGCGGTGGCATTGCAGCGGCGGGCAGATGGAGCGCAGAGCCGCTCTCCTTCGGCTCCCACGGGGGCGGCGTGGCAGGTCTTGGCGGCTCCGCTGGGAGGTAGGCTGTGCGCAGGAGGGGCCTGGGCGGGCCGGGGAGATTAGTTCACAGGCCGAGCCGGGCGCGGAAAGAGGTGGCCACAGTCCGGCAAAGGGTGGCGCGGGGCGAGTCAGGGCGCCCCCCCAGATGTTGCACCCGGTGCGGCCGGCCCCCCCTGCACCCCCCATGCTACGCCACTGTATTGGTATCTGGCTGGGACAGTCATGAATGGCAACCATATAATTCCAAGATGCTCCAACTGTCATAAATACATACTGGTTGACAAGCAACCAAGTTTTGACCATACAATCTTAGAGATGCTGCAAGTACAAAGACTGGCTGTAAGATTTTCTTTTCAGTGCTGTTCTGTTGTACCTTTGAAGAATTGCTAAATGAATGCTTGTTAAGTAGAGGACAAGTGTATTTCTAAATGCTTTTATATAAGATTCTATATCCTAACATGGAGGAGAAACGAAGTACAGGACCTTAGTTCTGCTTCCAAAGCACCTGAAGGCCAATAAATAATGGAATAATGGAGGGAAACTGACCAAGGAGAGATTCAACCTAGAAATAAAGAGGAATTCTCTGACAGTGGGAACAATCAACCAATGGAACAGCTTGCCTTCAGAAGTTATGGAAGCTTCATCACTGGAGGCTTTCAAGAAGAGATTGGACTGCCATCTGTCAGAAATGGTGTAGGGTTTCCTGCTTGAGCAGAGGGTTGGATTAGATGACCTATAATGGCCCCTTTCAACTGTGTTAATCTGCCCTGAGATTCCATACTAATTTATCCCCAGCCACCAAAATGTGTGGAGAAAATACCATCGTATATATACTTAACAAAAAAAAACACAAGCTGAACCACATTCTTACCTAATAGCGCTACTATTGTTAACAAAACCACAATGTGCTTTGCTTCTTTCCTCTTGTAGAAATACAAAAGAATGCAGAAAGCTACTATTTCCACCGTCTGAAAATAGGAAAAAAGATAGCAAGCTTCAATTGTTAAAAAAGAAAAGTTTTCAACAAAACCTTTAACACAATCCACTTTCCTCTTTTAAGATGAATAAGAAGAGCAACATTGCCACATTTATCAATTCTCCATAAACATTTCCAAAGGCAAAGATAAATTCCCATTCTTCCTATGTTATCTTACCCTTTCACGTGCCTTGAAAGATTTAAACAAAGGCAGGAGAACTGGGGGAAGGGGAGTTTTGCTGTAATAATCTGGCAAACAAAGGCATCCAACTTTAATAATACTGAGCCATAAATGTACACAATCATCTTGGTTAGGAAAGGAAATAAAGAAAGCCAAATATAATCTAAGTGCAATGAGAGTACTCCTGTATAAGCAAGCTGTAGACTTGATTCTTAAAACTATGGCCTATCTTATTCATCATTCCTATTATTCAGCTACCTTCCTCTTAAGCTCTAAAAAACATAGAATAAACTTATAGTTCAGCTCAACACACCTGCAATGCATTTGTAACCATACGCTGGCTTTCAATCATTGCCTAGCCAACTACTTGTCAAAAGGTTGCATAAAAGAAAAATATACAGCAGGGTTTAATCGTATGCTAGGGAAAGGCTGCTTTGAAAGACATTTCACAGATGGGACTGCCTTAACACTACATATAACCTAGACCTGCAGTCTCACAGCTAACGGCAACACCCCAACCTGCATGACTTTCCTATTGAAAGTAGTTTTCATCTGGACCATAGATTGCTCTGGAATTAGCTACCGAATTTCAGCTTTCACCAATTTGATCTCCTCCAGCTATGTTGGTCTACAGCTTCCACATGCATGGCCATCCTGGCTGAAACTTAAGGTATTGGGTGAAGTATAAATCCAGAGGCCACTGCATTTGGGAAGATGGTTCTACACTGTAGAATCTACAGAATATATTTATAGCATTAGTGCTGTAATTCTGGAGTAACAGTTCTTGATTAGAAAATTGGCTAATTCAGGCTTGCACCATTTAGCATAAATCTGAAGAGTTGGGTAAACAACTCTTTTAAGATCTCAGAAGCATATTTTCTTGCCACTTGATTCTTTTACCTGGAGATACCTGGAAATGATTCTGCAAACATCTGTATCTATACCCGTGCTTCAAGTTAAGATTCTTTTTCTTGGGCATTGTGCAAAGCAAGAAAAATACATGGGTAATCATTAAATGTCTCCATGCTCTGACCTATGGCTCCAAACCAGAGCCAATAAAATAATTGACACTTCTTCTAATGGACAACTTGTTTACTTTTGATCCAGATGAGTTTCACATGGCCAATAAATCTGTTTCATTCCATTTTCCAGAATCAAAATATGGATGAAAATTTAGATTTAGATTTACTGCCACAGTATGTTTTTGCATATGACTTTTTAGCCAAAAACTGCATTGAGAAGTACATACTTCAAAGATAACTTAAGATGTGATAACTTAATGTGTGAAATGCAAATCAAGGAACATGGGATCCTTGATGCTGTCTGAGTGTGGCTGTTTTCTTCCAGACATTTCATTACCAAACTAGGTAATGAAATCACCATTAGTAAACTGATGATATTACCTAGTTTGGTAATGAAATGTCTGCAAGGAAACAGCCACACTCAGATTGCACCACAGACCACACAGTTCAATTCTGAGCTACAAATATTCTCCTCTGTCGGTAAGTCATGTAGTCTTCTCTTTTAAAAAAGATTGATTAGGTCTATCAGCATCATGAGACACTTCTTGCTTTAGGGTTTTCAACGTGTATTTTAATACTGGTGTTTAGAAAGGAAAAATCTGAATCAACTCAAGAGCTATAATCATTCACTGTCCTATTTTTCATAAAAGAGCTGCTGCTTCTCCCCTCTTGTCCTTACCTTACAATTACATAAATTTACTTCATTTACAACTGTATTTTTAGGGTTTATATGGCTCTATGTGAGAGAGATTCATTTATATATATTTGGTGCCACTTTAATACAAAAATCCATTTGTAGTATGACAAATGAGCGGGTAAGCAATCCCTATTTTTCTTTCGCCTCCCCGGTCTCAAGTAATTTTTCAGCTGAACTTCATACAGTTTGTCCCAGGGGCAACAGAAATATAAATTATACTTGCAAAGCAATTTCCCCCATAGCAAGATAATAGACATGGAGGGAAAGCTTTTTTCCCTTCTTTTAAACAAAGACTGATTTCATGTACACCTTTCAGCTCTTATAGATATGAAAGACACCATTCTTGCTGTTATTTCTTCTTGGAACCATTTTTTTCTAAACAAATCATGCTCTCACCTTCACAAATCACAATGAATGAAGATCGTTGTACAATGTCAAATTGCTTTTTTATTTCATGGGTGGCCATATAAATTTGGTAGATTTATGATAGATGATAGATAGATAGATAGATAGATAGATAGATAGATAGATAGATAGATAGATAGATAGATATAGAGATAGATAGATAGATAGAGATAATATATGGATGGCCGGATAGATAAGTAGAGAGTTAAAGATTGCTGATAGAGAGACAGACAGACAAGAGATGATGGATGGATGGAGAGATGGATAAAGATTATACATATAGATGATAGTCAATAAATCATAAATGGATGGATAAATAGAAAGATACATAGAGAAATAGTTTGCAAATAGATGATAGACAGACAGACAAGAGATGATGGATGGATAGATGGATAAATGGATGGATGGATGGATACATAGATAGATAAAGATTGCATATAGATAGGACAACTACTAGATGAAGGATAATAGATAATAGATTGATGGCTATATAGAGAGATAAAGAGATGAAGATTGGACTCCATGTTTCTTCTATGCTATAGAACAGTGGCCCCCAATCCTTTGGGCACCAGGGACTGATTCCATGGAGAGAGACTTTTCCATGGACAGGAGGGGGGCATGGCTTTGTGTGCTGCCTACATCCCACAGATGGGACTTCGCTTTTTTGTGCCTACTGGTTTCCAGCATGTTGCAGACCGGTGCTGGTCCACAGACTGGGTGCTGGGAACCCCTGCTATAGAGGGCAAAAACTTGCACTGCAGAAATTGAATTATCAATTATTCATTCCCATGTTTCATTATAAGGAGATGAGGGAGATTCTCTTACCAGTTCCTCCCAACTCTTTCTAATTTTAATATGGCTCAATGACTCTGAAAGCTTTGCTCTTCTGCAAATAACAATGGTTGAAAAAGTTCCCTCTTTTACTTTTCTGCAGAAGGATGCAGAACATTTACACAACAGTTCATATGATAAATGCCTTAAAATAATTTTGATTCATACTTTAAATATATATGGTACAAATCAATAATTGGTAGTAATTGGACCAATAAAATTTGGTAGGGAAGGTGGCTCAGACACTAAGATGCTGAGCTTGTCAATCAAAAGGTCAGCAGTTCAGCGGTTTGAATCCCTAGTGAAAAGTGACGGAGTGAATTCCTGTTACTTGTCCCAGCTTCTGCCAACCTAACAGTTCGAAAGCACGTAAAAAATGCAAGTAGAAAAATAGAGACCACTTTTGGGGGAAGGTAACAGTGCTCCATGTCCTTTGGTGTTTAATCCAGAGGTGGGTTGCTCCTGATTTGGCCTGGTTCGGCTGAACCGGTAGTGGAATTCAGGCCTGGGTCACAGAACCGGCAGCAACCCAGGCCTGCCACACCCCCGAACTGGTTCCCTCACCGCCGCTGTGCCACCGCCATTTTGATTTTTGGTGACTGCGTGTGCGCAGTCCGCTGTAAATTGTTCTACACATGCACAAAGAACCATCGACATTGTTCTTAAAAGAGTTGTTTACCCAACTTTTCAGATGTATGCTAAGTGGTGCAAGCCTGAATTAGCCAATTGTCTAATCAAGGACTGTTACTCCAGATTTAAAGCACTAATGCTATAAAGATACTCTGTGGAACCATCTTCCCAAATCTGGTGCCCTCTGGATTTATACGTCACCCAACACCTTAAGTTTCAGCCAGGATGGCCATGCATGTGGAAGTTGTAGACATGACACATGACCACGGAGACATCTTCAGACAGCATTGGCTCTTCGGCTTTGAAACAGAGATGAGCACCGGCCCCTAGAGTCATGAACGACTAGCACATACGTGCGAGGGGATTCTTTACTTTTACCTTTAATTTGGTAGAGACAATCTTTGGTTACTTCAGCTTCAAGACTTGGAATTTGTGATTCCTAACTCAAAGTCTAAACTTTCCTGGGTTGGTCTAAAGACTAGAAGGTGAAAATTTTTGACAAGGCAAATTTTCACTTACAATTCTGAAGAAACAAGAAAAGAATGGAACACTTTGGCTCCCTGTTGTATTAAATATTTTAATCATATTTAATACTGATTAGACGAATCTGCTTTCTCTCTCCTGTACAAATGCTCTTTCTCCTTTCCAGATTTAACCATCATTCTACTCATCACGGTACATTTTTACTCATATGAATGTAATTCATAGAGATCATCAAACCAGAACCTACAGTTGGCATTGGTAGAAGTGTTGCAAATGTCTTTATGCACTTCATACTTGCACTTACAAGTAGCTCCTGTAACTTGCTTCTTTGTTCCCTTATTGTAGACCTGGCATCATATTTGAGCTTACTGAAAATCAGCAGGAGAGCTTGCACCCCCCAATTTGAGATTGGAAACACATGGTAGTTATGGCATGAAGCATGGTAGCTATAAAATAAGTTTGTTTTTTTCTAAGCAAAATGCAAATTAAAAATATAAATATTTGGGAATTCATTGGTTTGTCTGAAGAGTCTTTCACTATTCTCAATTCTTGAGGATTTCAAATAACTAGTCACATGATTTGCCACTAGTCTGGCAAATTGTCATCTATGGAATATGAAATCTACACAAAAATATAAATATCGTTGTTACGCTAAGCTTTATCTTTTGTTCTATCTTGGTGAAAATAGACTAGCTTTTTTTAAAGCTGCATTGTTTCTCACAGAGAAGCACTCCAAAATTATTTTTATCTCATCCAAGGAATGGGAATACCACAGCTGCTGAAGTGGGTAAATACAGGTCATCCTCAACTTACGACCACAATTGAGCCGAAAATGTATGTTGCTAAGAGAGGCATTTGTGAAGAGAGTTTTGCCTCATTTTATGACCTTTCCTGACAGAGTTTTTAAGTAAATCATTGCAATTGTTAAGTTAGTAACACGATTGTTAAGTGAATCTGGGTTCCCCATTGACTTTGCTTGCTAGAAAGTCGCAAAAGATGACGACCTAATCCCAGGGCACTGCAAACCTCATAAGTATGACTCAGTTTCCAAGCATCTTAATTTTGATCATGTGACCATGGGGATGGTCGTTAAGTTTGAAAAATAGTCATAAGACCCTTTTTTCAGTGTCGTCGTAATTTTGAACGGTCACTAACTGTTGTAAGTCGAGGACTGCTTGTATCATCATCCTTATTCTAGAGAACGTGCTATAAGAGAAACAACTTTTGCCTCTTCACCAGAATGCTCAAATTATCCTTCATGTATCATTTGAGGACAGTAATCCTTAGCCATCCAAAATGGCCCCATCCGCAATCAAAGGCCCTCAGGTGGGAGAGACAGAAATGGGAGGGGAGGAGAAACAGAGTGAAATAATCAAGAAAAAGGGCAAAACTGGCTAGAAACCTGAACAGGAACAGACTACTGTACGGTGTAAAAATTGGTTACAGGTCATGCTTCTATATACTGAATTAAGAATGTTCTACTCACCATATAAACCAAGAACTGCCAACTAACTAAATCGGTCTGTATCGTCCTTGCTGTGACTTTTTGGATAACGTGAGGCGCAAAAGTCACCAACAGAAACATTCCCACAAGCATCACTGTTCCACCTTGAAACACATTTAAATAAACATGTTTTTCTTTTACTGAATTTTTAAAAATACACCAAAAAAAAACATTTAAAAAACTGATAATACACATCTGTCCAATAGATAACTGAATTGCTAAATTAATTTGCAACCTGAAGAAGATAAACAAAATGAGATGTTAAATTGATACGTATGTGTCCTCACATACTTCATTACAGTATGGTATGTCGGTTTAACAGCTGCGGACAGGAAGGCACTACAGAGAGTGATCAATTCGGCCCAAGAAACCATTGGTTGCGCTCTAATACCATTGGATGACATCGCCAGATCTCGCTGCTTTAGCAGAGTAAGGAAGATACTCAGAGATGATTCACACCCTAGTCAGTGTCTCTTCGCACTTCTACAATCGGGCAGAAGACATCAAAGCATAGCCAAGCAAGTAGTCTTAAAAATAGTTTCCATCCTTGGGCTGTCAGGCTCTTAAACACAACCACAATCACTCCACGCACACAGGGAAATGTATGACTAATTTTTCTTTTTCTTTCTTTTTTCTTTTCCCCTAATGACTTGCATTGGGATAATTCTTTTCACTATTTATGTTTATATTTGTTGTCATGTGATCGCACCAGTGAGGCTAAAACCAATTTCGTTGTATTTATTTTGCACAATGACAATAAAGACTGTACTATATTATATGAGCAAATATATATATATATATATTTGCTCATATATATATATATATATATATATATATATATATATATATATATATATATATATATATATATATATATATATATATATATATATATATATATAATGTTGTATTTGTGCTGATAAATAAATAAAGGGAGACTAGTATAGATCTATTTCAACCCATTTAGGTCTCATTAGCTAGCCATACCCTCCCATTGGCTCCCTCCCATATTTGAGCATACCAGGGGTTGTAACACAAATACATACATACATACATACATACATACATACATACATACATACATACATACATACATACATGTTTGTGTATTTGGGTCTTTTCCCATGTAAGATTGAGATTGTCTTGGCAACGTTTCAGCAAGATCTCACGTGCCATCTTCAGGCTTGGGCTTTTTTAATACAACAAAACCAGCATATATATAAATATAAATATATTTTTAAAAAATGAGGAAATCATTATTATGTAACAATTTTGTAAATGTTAATAGAAAGGACCTAAAAGGTTTATTGTTTATTTTTTCATGATTTTATTGGTAAACAATATGTAAACATTAAATAAGTTTTCTTTAACCAGAAAAACATGTATCTTTTTTCTTTTGAGTTTAAAATCCTTTGCTTCCATAGTCAATCCATGGAGAATATCTGGGGATACAAAAGTCTCTACAGAAATATTAATGGGATTATTTGAAAGGGGGAGAAAAATGCAGAGGCATGGCAGAATTCTATAAAGTATTTATGTGCTTACGCAAATCCTCCGAATACTCATTCTCTTTCTCATGATATTGCTAATGTTAACGGAATGCAGCCACATCGTTAAAAACCTCTGTGGCAAAGACACTCACAGAAATAAATCAGCGCAGATGGTGGCTTCAAACTATGAGAAGCACCTAAGAGGAACCTGATCAGCTGAAAAATAAATTCTCTGCACATTCCTGTAAATTCTCTGGAATCAACTACGTATTCCAGGGTTAGTGCAAAAATCTAGAGGCTATTCCATAGGTTGTATTATCTGCTTGTTTATTCGCATAGGAGCTCAAAAACCAGCTTCCTCTAACACAGCATTACCCGGGAGGCTTGTAACCTGTGTGGAAATTCAATTTTTTAAAATACCAGTTCTGTGGGCGTGGCTTGGTGGACATGGTGTGGCCTGGTGGGAGTGGCAGGGGAAGGATAGTGCAAAATCTCCATTCCCACCCCACTCTGGGGCCAGTCAGAGGTGGCATTTGCTGGTTCACCAAACTACTCAAAATTTCCACTACCAGTTCTCCGAACTACCCAAAACTTCCGCTACCAGTTCTCTGAACTACTCAAAATTTCCGTTACCAGCTCTCCAGAACCTGTCAGAACCTGCTGGATTTCATCCCTGCTTGTAACCCCAAAACACCTGGAGGGCACCAGCTTGTCCAAAGTCATTTCTTGCAATTTGTGCATAAGGGGAATACTTCAAGATGTGAAGATGGTAAGTTTGGGCAGGAAAAAGCACACAATTTGTTTCGTTTAAAGAGGAAGAAGTGGTGGGTGGTTGTGGCTTCTCAAAACTAATCCAAAAAAATTCACCTACTATTGGTCTTTCAACCTATAGTCTTGACATAATTACCAGTCAGGCTCATATAGTTCTACCATCTGGATCAGCTCCATCACAGTTGTCTTTTCTTACTTGCCTTTGGGTAATTGGAATTGACTCCAACCAAGATGACCTTGGAGTCAGATCCTTAAAGGTTACAAAGGCACTAAAAATATTTATCCTTCATGAACCCCCTTCATGAAGTTTTTTGAAAATCAATGAAAATATAAATTCTTGCCTGTTATTTTAAATGTACAGATGTTAATGTATGTCTTGGACTTTATGGTTTAGATGCTTCTAATTTTATAATCCTGCATGAAGTGATCATCAATTGTAATGTGTTATCACATTAATTGCCATTTTATTCTATGTAGATGTATAATTATAATTAAGTTATACTTAACTATAACTGCATAATAAACAGAAATACTACCAGGACTAATAACATTTAGTTATGACCAACCTTGTTGAATATTGATGAAAGTTTCTCCAGGGATCCTACTTTCCAGCCTAATCAAGCAGATGCTTCCAACATGGTCATAATCAAGATTAGGAAGCAATAAGATACTGTAGGGTAAAGGTAAAGGTTCCCCTCGCATATATGTGCTAATCATTTCCGACTCTAGGGGGCAGTGCTCATCTCTGTTTCAAAGCCGAAGAGCCAGTGCTGTTGAAGACGTCTCCAAGGTCATATGGCTGGCATGACTAAACTCTGAAAGCACATGGAACACTGTTACCTTCCCACCAAAGGTGGTTCCTATTTTTGTACTTTTTAATGCTTTCGAACTGCTAGGTTGGCAGACGCTGGGACAAGTAACGAGAGCTCACTCTGTTACGCAGCACTAGAGATTCGAACCGCTGAACTGCCAACCTTTCTGATAGACAAGCTCAGAGTCTTAGCCACTGAGCCACTGTGTAGAAGGTATCTAAAGTAGGGACCTGGAGCACAAGAAGCAAAGGCTTCTAGGGAGCTTCGATGCAATAAGGAAGTAATAGAACTGGACAACATTTAAATTTAAATTAAACCTAACATTATGAAACATTAAAATAAGCGAAAATGTTACTCCCTGTATGTTTGGCCTTCTCTTTGACAAGTTGCTATTTGACACCAACTTTTTGGAGAGGCTCCAAGGGACATGTTCACACCGTTTTTCAGGATTAGCATTATCAATTCGAATACCCCTTGTCCCATTTTCATCATGTTCTTCTTAACAACTTTTGTTGAAAAAGGGAAAAGACTCAGATACCAATGGGAAAAACACAAAAGGAGATGATTTTATTTAGCATAATGGGACATTCAAAGACAGAAGCAGAGCAATTGTACTTTCAACGCTTTCTTTGCAAGCATCCTAATATCAGTTATTTTCTTACAGTGAATCTGGAGAATTTTACACACAGCCATTATGACTCATACTCTTTAGGCATCAACTATCCGTAGCGAGTGTAAAATACACTATTTCTTGGTTTTGCTCAATTCTCATAGGCATGCCTCTGTATTATTTATTGGGCAAAAAAATCTTGAACATAGGCATACTTCCCAAGCCACATGAGCCATTCTTTTTAAAATAATTAGCTCACTTATCAGCAAAGTAATGAAGACATAAAACTTATGAATAAATCATATACTGTATATGTTTCACAGATAGCTGACAGAAAATTCTCCATTCGTAATGGCGACCATAATCAGATGAAAACAAGATAACTTTTTTTCACAATTAGCTTCTGAAATTTGTTCCTAAGAAGGAAAATCAATCAGAATGTCCCACTTAAATACATAAACAAATCAATCTTTTATTGACAAACAAACAAACAAACAAACCCTTTATTGCCAATGCACAACATATGTACAATGAAATTGAATTTGCCTCCCTTGGTGCAACTCACCCAAGAACACAGAATACATCTCAATAAATGAATAAGTAAAATAAATCCCTACAGTAAATCCCTAAAGTAAAAGAAACTGGGATTCGAACTTGGGCTGTTTTTATATGTTAGGCAGTTATATTAACCTCTAACCTACAAACTCTCCTCTTATCAGCTGAGCTAGGGGAATGATTGTTTTGTCAAAGCACCAGGTGTGCCCAACACACACACACACACACATACACACCATATTTTTTCGGAGTGTAAGATATACCGGAGTATAAGACGCACCAAGATTTTGAAGAGGCAAATTTAAAAAAAAAGTTTTTTGCACTCTGCAGACCTCCCAAAAACGGCCCGTTTTTCACAAAAATGGGCCCATTTTTTGTCAAAAAGGGGCACGCAATAGCCTTTAGGAGGCTTGTAGAATGCTCCTGGGGGCTGGGGAGGCAAAAATGAGCAAAAAACAGCCCGTTTTTCACTCTTTTTCACCCTCTCCAGCCCCCAGGAGCACTCTGGAAGCTTCCTAAAGGCTATGCATGGCCATTGCAAAGGGGACGGGGTTTTGTGAGACCAGAAATGCTGTATTCAGTGTATAAAATGCACTCAGATTTTCACCCTCTTTTTTGGAGGGAAAAGGTGCGTCTTATACTCCGAAAAATATGGTGTGTGTATCTGTGTGTATCTGTGTATACACACACACATACACACACACACACACACACAATTATATTACATTGATATATACTTGTTGCACATCATACTGCCCCTGCAAGTCTATCACATTAGCCTGATTGTGATGTTATGTTGCATTTAAAAGCCTAACAGCCCATGGATAAAAGCTATTTTCCTTCCTATTTGTTTGGCTGGCTATGCTTCTTTATCTCCTGCCCGATGGTAGGAGAATAAAGAAACGCTGTCCAGGGTGTGAATCGTCCCTGAGGATTTTCCTACTCTGCTGAGACAGCGGGACTGGGCGATTTCATCCAGTGGGGCTAGGGGACAGCCCATGATTTGTTGTGGTATGCTCATAACCCTCTGTGATGGCTTCCTGTCCGCGGCTGTTAAGCCAGCATACCATACCGTGACACAGGATGCTACAAAAAGGATTATTGTAATAAAGTTTGAGGCCCTCAGTTATCTTTAATATGTTATATTTGCAAATGACTGCTGTAATTTCAGTGCCAAACATAACATTGGACTGTTAATCTATCTAAAAGAATAAATATATTTGAAGGGAATAATTATTAATCAATTATACATTAATCCATTTATATTAATATAAAACTGCTGGGGATGGTAAGTAAAGTTCAACTTATTGCAAAGATTCACCAGCAAAACATTATTAAAATACTTTTAGTAAGTGATTAAGATAGTATAAAAAGGGGACAGAAACATTCATTTATATTAATTTTTAAATTGTGCTTAATTACAGTAAAGATGTTGAGTTTGCAAAGTTAATGTTTTCAGAATAAGCAATACATCAAGTAATAATTTGGCAATGATTTATGGTACTTACCCAATATATTTTGAGATCGAAAATTCTCTTTTAGGAATAACACAGCTATAACTGCACTACCTGGGGAAGAAATATTAATATTATGTAGGTTAATATATATATTATATATATATATATATATTAAACATGTAGTTAGTCTTGATAGGTTATTTGGGCAGTGCAATAGGCAAAGCTAAGTGGGTTAATGGAAAAATTTGGGACACCTAAAATAAGAACCCAACATAGGTTGCCTAGGGGAAGGGTCAAAATTGTAAAGGTCTATCAACTAAATCCTGACAGCATTTGTCTAATGCAGTGGTTCCCAAACTTTTTCAGTCCACCGCCCCCTTGGTGCTACAAACTGATCCTCAGTGCCCCCCACCCAGTGGTGGAATTCAATTTTTTTTACGACCGGTTCTGTGGGCGTGGCTTGATGGGCATGGCTGGGGGAGTCATGTGACTGGGAGGTTTGCATGACGGAATAAAGATAGTAACAGTAAAATTCAAAACTGTAACAATTAATTGTACATTTATTCAAAATCCAATTTAAAAACCTTTGTAGTTAGTTAATTCAGCAAAATTGTTGAACATGATCCAGTGATACTAGGTTTTCAAAGTCTGATAGTCATTTATCAAGAACCTTAGTAACTAGTAACTTAGTAAACTTAGTAAAATTTAGTAACTACTTCACTGTTCAGTAAATTCTTAATGTGATGGATGGGCTTGATGAAGTGATACCAGTTTCCCAACGTCTGGTTTTAAGTCACTTAGCAGGAGTCTTAAATCACCACATTCAGTAATCTGGAGTCATTTTCTTTGCTTGGAAAGAAGTTGGATGACCACACTGAAGCCACGTTCCACCAAATATGATGTTGGAAATGCAACAAGGAGCTCCTTAACCACTGTCCATAGTGCAGGATAGCGATCAGAAATTTCTTTCTGTAACCAAAACTCTTGGTATGATTTCTTGAACTTTGGCTTCAGCTCAATGTCACCAACATTTGCTTGAATTATTTGATGAGATTATTGCATGGTACCTAGGGATTCCCAATATGGAAAGTGAGAATGGGAACATTTTAACAGATATATATGTTCTTGGGTTATAATTTTCACTAAAGAACCATGGGGATGGAAGGGGAAATATAGACAATGGAGTCCAATCCCCTTCCTCAACAGTTTGGAAGCAAAGAATAACTCTAGCAAAATGTAGCTTTTTACCTCTTTGGGAAATCATTATTTTTTTAAATTATTATTATTATGATTTTTTTAATTTTTCCCAATACAACTCATGCAAAGGGTCATCCACAACTACATTACATTTTCCACACTCATATTAGTGATTCCTTATAACTTCTTTAAACTAAACATTTTTAGTACAAATCAACACATTGATGTATATATCACTAATGCAGTTTCCTATCTCTTCCATTGACATAATTAACACCTTATGTATTGAATACAAGTATATCAAGTATAGGTTAAACATGAATTGAAAAACATCTAATTCAAATGTATAAGCTGTGAATTTATTATATAATCACAGGCAAACATTGCACTTATGCCTAAGTCCTCTACCCACGGACATTATAAGACAGATAAAACTATCTTAGCTGGCTGTTGTAAATATTACTCTGCTAATTCAACAAGAAATGCTACTGCATGAATCCTTAATGCAGAGCACAGCTAAAAGTGATTTTAGCAATTTTCTTTCCAAGTTAATTCAAAATGTATATCCAAATGTTCCTCTTATTTTTTTCCCCAAGCACTAGGGAGGATTATATTCAAAACCAGACACTTTTCTCTGTGTGTGTGTGTTCGCGCGCGTGTTTGCTTGCTTCTGGTCTCCAGAATCAGAGGGGCCGGTTGGGACCCCCAGAAGTCATCTAGTCCCACCCCAGACAGCGCCCCCCGCCCCACATTCCCCAGCCCCACCTCCTCTGGGAAGGCTCCGGTGGGGGGGAATGCGGAGCCCCCACCTCTTCTGCTGCTCTCCCCCACCCTTCACTCTCACTCACTCACTCTCTTCGTAGTCTGGGCGGCTGCAGCGCTACCGGGACGGTGAGCATGGACGGGCCGTCGCCCCGGGGAGGGGAGGTCTGGCCGCCAGCAAAGGGCTTCCGCTGAGGCACTCCGTGCACGCAAAATAGCGAGCGAGCAAAGGAGGATCAGGCAGGGCACCAGGGCCCCTTCGCCTCCCACTTTGTCTTGATGAGGTCGCTGCAGCTGCCAGGCATGGATGGACAGAGGTAGCCAGAGCAGCCTGGGCGGGCAAGCGATGGAGGATCAGGCAGCTCTCTCACTCATTCACCCGCCCGGGCTTCCCCGCTGCTCTGGCTACCTCCTTCCGTCCACGCCCAGCAGCTGCAGCAACCTCATCAAGACAAAGTGTGAGCGAAGGGAGGCGAAGTGGTCTCCCTTTGATCACTTGCTCCCCCTGCCCATCCACACTATGCTAGCCCTGCCCACCGCTCACTGATTGGCTGGCTCACCAATCATCCCGCCCGCCTCTAAGAGCCCTATCTATAGAAAGCCAAGCAGAAAAAAAAGGTAACTGGGTTTAGATAGGGCTCTTAGAGGCAGGCAGGGCGATTGGTGAGCCAGCCAATCAGTGAGTGGTGGGCAGGGCTAGCATAGTGCGGATGGGCGGGGGGAGCAAGCGATCGAGCAGCTTCTGGATGGGCGGGGGTGAGTGAGCGAACTGGTTCTGAATGGCTCACTAGAGGAGGCCACCTCCAGCACTCCTCTGCCGCCGCCCCTTGCCTCTTACCGCCCCCCTACCGCCCCCCTTGCCTCTTACCGCCCCCCTAAGCCATTCCACCGCCCCCCAGAGGGAGGTACCGCCCACTTTGGGAACCACTGGTCTAATGCAACAGGCATTATGTTCTGTCTTAGCCATAGTAAATTGCTTACCATTCAGAACTTTTAAGTTTGAAGAAATAGGACTACATCTATAAAATTTCTTAAGGATATAGGACTCCTTCATTGTTTGGGAGTAGCTCAATGGGAATCAAGATGTCATGGCAGCATAATGAAGACATCTCTGTACGCTTGTTTGTCAACGTACTTTAAAAAGAAAGGTGCTGGGTTACACGTCCCCTGCGGATGCCACTGTTTGGGAGACTACGAAGGTAGTTTAACGTAGGAATTTTTATGGCTGCAAATTGCCAAAAGCCCCTTTGTAGCTGGTGGTGTACAAATCGTAAATTAAAGAAAGAAAACTTAACCGCAGCCTCTGAAGTGTTCCAATTACTCCCCTATTAGTTCACTGAACACTTGTGATTGAAGTCTGGGGAGTGGAATCCACTGTGCAATTTTTCACGATGGGGTGGCCGTGAATGCATAAAAGTTCTAATTAGCTTTTTCTTACAAGTTCACAATATTTTGGCATTCAAATCCCATGGGAAAGCGACAAAATCTTGACAACCTTCTAAAATATGAGCCATTTCCTATTTTTTAATTTTTAATTTAATTTAATTTTAAACACATAAACATAACAAGACATAGATTAAGGCAACAAAGGAACAAAAACTTTTTCCATCATACAGCAGTTCCATATCGGTATATCTTTACAATTGCAGATTCCCCCCCTATACATTCATATCTTACACTTGTGGTCCCCTTGTTCTTTACTTATTTGTGTATACTATTCCATACTTATTTATACTTGACTGTCAGAGTTCCTGGCTGCTTACTCTTACTCCTAATTCATAAACCAGGTCGCCATATGGGCCATGCAGATGCCTTGAGCCGCTGCCCACTGCCCATCGAGGTCTCCAATCCTGCCACCACTAATTCTATCTGCCTCATTGAGGATCTGCACCTGCCCATGTCCGCCACGGACATAGCTCAGTCCTCTCTGACTGACCCCGTCCTCTCCTATGTCCTAAACGCTGTCCGCAGGGGCTGGCCCTCTAGTTCCAGGGATGCCCACTTCCTTCCTTACTTCCGCCGCCGCACAGAACTGCCAGTCCTTCAGGGCTGCCTTCTGTGGGGCAACCATGTAGCAATTCCTGCCTCCCTTTGCCACGCTGTACTCACCCACCTCCACGAAGGGCACCTGGGCACTGTACGGATGAAAAGTCTGGGCCATGGCTATGTCTGGTGGCCCTCAATGGATGCTGACATTGCTGCCTGGGTGTAGCGCTGCATGCCTTGCCAAAGCGTGAGGTTGGCGCCTCCCGCCGCTCCGCCCAGGGACTGGGAACAGCCCATGGCCCCTTGGAGTCACATCCACATTGACTTCATGGGTACTATGGCTGGTCTCACATTCTTCATAGTTGTCGACACCTGGTCAAAATGGGTCGAACTATTTCCTATGAAAAGCACTACCTCTGGGACCACCATTCACGTATTAGTCTCTCTGTTCACTACCCACGGTCTTCCTGACGTGCTCGTATCGGACAATGGGCCCCAGTTTACCTCTGAATAATTCCAGCACTACCTAACTGGCTTAGGCATACGCCATGCCCCTGTTGCTCCATTCCACCCAGCGGGGAAAGGTTTGGCGGAATGTGCTATCCCTTCTGCCAAAGAGCTCTCAGCCGCATGGCTCCTCTTCCCTGGTCTACCAGAGTGTCCACCTATCTTAGGTCTCAACACAACAGTTTGTATCAGAATATCACTTTACATATATTGTACATTATTGTACACTGTATACTTGCTATCGTTTAGCTACTATATCTTAACTATAACTTACATATCTTAACTATATCTTATCTTATCACTATATCTTAACACTTCTACAACATCGCTATTTTATGTTTCCCTACTTCTTGTTTCTATCTTCTAACCATTTATACCATTTATTCCATATTAAATAATATTCTGATTCCTCCTTTCCTTGTATTTCTTTTGTCAGTTTATCCATGTGCGCACACTCTAAAATTTTTCTTATCACCTCATCTTCCTTTGGTACTACGTTGTTTTTCCAATTTTGGGCATACATTATTCTGGCTGCTTCCTCATTTCAGTGAGGAAGATTGCAAACGTCAGTCATTTCTAATAAACATTTTAATTTTTTCCCCCAATTTAGCTTTGGGGGGGGTGTGTTCCTACACACTGTGTTGGGGTGTGTGTGTGTGTCCCTGCACACTGTGTTGCTGAGCGAGGATGTAGAAGATCACCCACAGTCAGGCTTTCAGTCTATTTGTAATTCTGACAAAGAGAGTAAAAATGAATAACCAGTGCAGAGATTTTGCTTGTACAAAGCAATAATCAACTGAGAAACCAGTGAAAAGAATTAATTATGTCCACTCAGATAGCTTCTTCAGAAAAAAAAAAAACACCTCGCTCTTTATCAAGCTCCTATTTTGATGCAAGCCTCGGCTTCACATCTATAATTTAAAGTGAGTCATGCTGAGAGAGCTGGATGAAAGTCAACTGACTGTGCTTGCCAAGGCAACATTTACATAGCATATTCGTTCTCTTACACATGAATCTGTTCAGGATCATCACATCGTCTTTCTTTTTATCGATTGCATATCACTAACGGGCTCATACCTGGCCACAGGTTCTAGTGTCGCAACAATACGACCTGTCTAATTCTGTGACTTACCTTCCTCTTCTACTCTAATTATGCCAGCTATTGAAATTCAACTCCCTTTTAAATGTCCTGTAATCGGTGACAAGCATCAGTCTGGTTATTACACTGTTAGATATGTGATGATGATGGTGGCAACTCACAGCATTTGTGTTTATAAGCATTCGGTAAATACTTGATATAATTATAATACGCGCAGAGGACACAAGCTTATTATGTAAGATCTCCCTGCAGGTAGTTAGCACACAGAGAGAAAAATAATACCGCACCGTTATACTGAACTGTTGCATTTTGTGTACTGTACAGCAGCCAAACTCTCAAATATTATCACTTGCATCTTCCTAGGATTCTACCACCTAATTTTTGTTTCAATCTGCTACAAGCTCTCATCAGGCATTATATTAACTCTTTGGCAGTCTTTGGTAAAAAAATTTCTCATGATTGCTAGCAAGAAGGCTTTAAATTCAGGCAATCTTCTTACTTCAGCTGTTCCTTTTTGGGGAAAAAAAGATATCCAGCGTATTTTATTTTGCCAATGACCCACAAAAATAGAAAACTGACTTGCTCCCAGGGGATTAAAAAGAGAAATAGCCACCTGCAAAAATGTGTGCTTTTAGTAGGCATTCTCTTTCCCCGGGAAATATAATTCCCCCACCTTTAAGTAATTTAAATATATTAGCTGTGAAGAGCTACCGGGTTCCATATGCAGATTTTAAAAATGTGATCCTTTTGGAGATGCACTTAAAATATATATCTACTTAGATCATCACTTCATGTGAAAGATTTAGGCTGACAGCTTTCACAAGCAAAAAGTACTGGTATCCAAGCAACGTTAAACTACAGCAGAATGATCGAAAGGAGTGAATGTGGAGGGGAAACACTCCAGAATATAAATCACTGTTCCCTCCAAATTCCACTCACATCACAATTTCAGTCTTGCATCTCAAATGGATCCCCTTAGCCTGCAGGATTTGGGGAATGGACCAAATAGCCTTCGTATTGAAAGCTATGTATTAGTCAGGGGTGGTAGACACTTACCATCCCTACCACTTGGCAAATGTGAAAGTGCACACATTTTTTTCACATTTCGCAAATCTCCGTGCATGCACAGAGCCCTTCCCTTCCGCACATGCGCTTTTGGCGAACAAAGGGCCTAAATGGGATGCTATATAGCCGAGCGCGGGTGGGTGGAACCTCCCACGATTTCCATTACCGGTTCTGGAGACCCGGTCCGAACCGGTAGGATACCACCTCTAGTATTAGTGAGAAAGAAGCTATGATGAGCTTTTTCCTCAAAAACGACCAATCTATGTGGAAGAATTTGTATTGTGCTTTTGGAGAGCCAAAATGCCTCAGCAATATAGCAAGTGGTACAGTTCTGATATAACTTATCAACTAGGCCCAAATCTTCTCTAAAGATGAGATGTCTCTAAAAAGTCTCCTCAAGTTTAACTGAAGTTATAGGACAAAAATTAATGACGTGAGTTATCAGAGCAAGGCTTCTATGATCTTTAGACTATGACTGTATGAAACATACAAATCTGCGGTGACTGAATAATATAGAATTCCAGATGGAAGTAAAGAATGTACTACAACAAAGTAATCAGTTATTTCTCCTCACTTACATTTCCCAAGAGGCAAAGATGAATTTTCTGGGCTAGGCCTAATAGTTTGCATTTGGCATTATTACAAAGAACCTACGTATTCTAAGATCCCATATAAGAAAATGTATTTGTCCCTATGGAATTAAGGGATAATGTGTCATTTACTGTAGCATCTATTCACACATTTACCATTCTTACACATAATCCCTTCTTCACCTGGAAGAACTTTTAGATGATTTTACTTTTCACAAAACTCTAAATCCATAACCCAATTTGACCGGACAACCCATCAATAAATCGTTTTACCTCCTTCAAGGAACAAACATCTGGATAGTCAGAAAGACTGGCAAGTTTATAGCTAAAACCATCCAACTGAGAACTTCTTAACTAGATCAGATTGAGGTCAACTCCCCAAAAGATGATCTTATTGGATTATTTTACTGAAGATGTTTATAAATTCAGATATTCAGTTTATATATTAATTTTACTCTATTTTGATGACATGTTATGATTTGATATGGCCGTTTGATTAATCAGTAAACAATAAACCTAAACAATATAACCTAAATTATTGCAAGATACTGTGTGGTGGCAGTGAAAATTAGGCACCAACTAATGCAAGATCTCCCATAGTTAAAACTTTTTGTTGACCATCTTGATGTTGACCATCTTGATGTCATCCAATGTTTTATTTCATTTTAAATAAAGGCACCTTGGCTGTAATAATGTATTTTGAAATTTAAGACTTGGAGTTTAATTAGCATCAGCCCTTATTTTCAGTAGCATCCTAAGCTGTTTCAGCTTGCATGGAACCAGTCACATGTACCAACCATGCACTGTTTCTGCTTTTACTGTTTCAGAACAAAGACAGTATTCAGCTTGGCATGAACAAGTTGACAACAGTAAGACATCTGCATGGAATTATTTTTCTCTAGGACTGTCATTTGCCTGAAAAGTTCTGAGAACTGTCATGTGTGTGAGAACATCAATAGCAAACTCAATTTTCAGTGCTAGACAAAATGAGACCAACTAGCATTCAGAGGAAGAGACCACAATGTCTGAGCAGGACAGTTCTATGACATTGCCACATTGCTTTCTCAAGAACCTTAAAATAGTACTGTTTGGAAGAGAATATTTATAGTACAGGGTTGAACTATGGGTACCCTGGTACTGTCTGAGCTTGGCTGTTTTCTTGTAAACATTTCATTACACAAGTATGCAATGTTATAAGTGCTAGAAAATCCCATTCCCTTCTAGAACTGATGATGTTACCTAGCTGGGTAATGAAATGTCTTCAAGAAAACAATGAAGCTCAGAAGGCAGCAAGACCCCCGCAGTATCATTTAGGTTCACACATAAAATGAAGGAGAGGAAGTCTCACCAATGACAGCCACACCTCCTAAAGGAGCAACAACCATAACTGGAGCAAATCCATAGGCTGCGAAGTTCCCAATTTCTCCAATTCCCATAAATATAATTCCACACCACCAGAGTTTGCTTCTGTAACAAGGTTTCTGGATGACTTGTTGGGCCAACCGAAGATGAGAATATTTCTGAAAGTAAGATATGAGAATGAAAGATATGGATTAATAGATTAATGGTAAGTGAGCATTAATATGGTACTATAAATATTTTTCCACCTTAGAGAGATAATACAGCTGTGATGGCGAACCTATGGCATGCATGCCACAGGTAACATACAGAGCCCTTTCTGCGGGCACATGAGTTGTCACCCCAGCTCAGCTACAACGCACATGCGCACACACTCCTGTCAGCCAGTTGATTTTCAGCTCTCTGTCGTACATGCATGGGGGGCAGGATGCATGCGGGAGATGTGCAGGGGGCCTGCACACATGGACAGGGGGAGCATAGAGGGTGTGGTGCACACACACACACAAACACACACACACAGGCCTGTTTTTGGTCCCAGGAGACTGCAGGGAGGCCTGCTAGGCCCAAAACAGGGTAAGGGGGTCACGTGTGAATGCACAGGGTGCGGGGGGCACGGGGGTGTCATCCACACATTGCATTGTGGGTGGGATTTGTGCGTGCGCTTTTTGCATACAACGACAAAAAGGTTAGCCATCACTGTAATACGCCATTATAGCTATTATATAAAACTTTGATCTTTAAATAAGAATTTATAGAACAAAAACATCAGGAATCAAGAGTTAGTATTCTGTGTCAAACGTTTGCAATGCTGGAATATTTTGGACTTTCAAGCATAAATATTTCAGAAACTTTGAATATTTAAGGTGGTCTCACACAGGGGTGAAATCCAGCAGGTTCTCAACGGTTCTGGAGAACCAGTAGTGGAAATTTTGAGTAGTTTGGAGAACCGGCAAATGCCACCTCTGGCTGGCCCCAGAGTGGGGAAGGGAAGGGAAGGGAGATTTTGCAGTTTCTTTCCCCTGCCATGCCCAACAAGCCATGCCCACAGAACCAGTAGTAAAAAAATTTGGATTTCACCACTGATCTCACATCAATGCCAAGAGAAGCATTTTGTTTTAAGAAATCAGAAAGGAAGCTTCACTTGTGTGTTTGTTGCCTGAAGAAGGGTAACATGAACTGGCTGGAGAATATAAATAAAAGGATTTATCAAAAAATTAAAAGGAATATTGGTTGTGTATCAGTGGTGGGTTTCGGTTCCCGTTGCAACCGGTACGCTGCAATGGGAGCCGGGCATGCACCACGGGCATGCGCGCTGTGCACACATGCTTACCCACCGCCTGCGACGCTCTAGCTGCTCGGCCGAGCATTGCACAGGTGCCATATGCTGCGCGCGCGTGCACAGATGGTCCATTTCCTTCAAATACAGGTAAGGAACGAGGGCAGGCGGGCAGGCCCTCCAAAGCACCGTTCCGGTACGGTGTCTGTGGCTTCCAGCAGGCACCGGTACGCACCTACTGGGGCATACCGCCTGCAACCCACCACTGTTGTGTATGCCTATGAATAGCAATTGAGAAATGATCTTGACTCAGTAGAAATTTCCGTTAGCAAGAACAGAACTGCTTTCCTTTTCTCTTTCTCTCCCAAAGCCACTTCTAAGTTTTCAACTTTTTTGTAAGTCATTTCCTTCCTAAGAGTTGTATCTTGAAGGTGATATAATATGTCTTTCAAGCTTCGTAAGACTGGTGGCATAAACATAATACAGAAGCATCTATCAATTGTTAAATGGATCAATTGGCAAGATAAATCGACCAAATGATTCAGTCATGGAGGGAACGAAAAATACAATTGAGACCTTTTATAAGAATTGACTGCCTTTCATAGATTCTCAGAATACAAATAAATGTGATTTGCTTTAACATAAGAGTTGTTCCTATGATTTATTTTTTTATTTATTTCATTGCATTTGTGAATGTATAACTTCCCACTCCAAAAGCTGATGTTAATACAGGGTGTAATGCTATAAAACACACAAAGATTCCCAAAGATATGTGTACCATAGCGTTCCAATACATGAGTTTAATTTTATTACAAATGATTTTTATAAGCATTTCTTATTATTATGGTTATAGTTCTACATTAAGATGTTTTAGCCCATGTATTGCCCACATCTGTTTTGTATTGCACTTATGCACATTTATATAAATCAGAAAGACGTATGGGCCATGTTTTACAAATTTATAAATAATATATGAATACATACAGTAACCACACTGCAACTATAATGTAGCTCAACTACTTTATCTCAGAGCAACATCAAGTAATACTAGACTTATACCAGTCAATCTTAGTGAACTCAGTTACATTTAAGGTATCTGTTCTGACCCCCCCTTCCACCCCTGTGAATAAATCAGAACACAGGCTTGGCTGTTTGCCACTATTTAAATACTGAGATAATGAATCCTTTGGCTGAGGGCCCAGACAACTCTCGTTCAATAGATTAACTCTGCAGCAACCCAGATAAGTCAAATGAAGCCACGCAGATAGTCCAAACGAACAGACACGGCTAGAATACACAGATAGATTTTCTTAATTCGAACGGTTGTTTCCTGCAAATGTCCCCTCCCAACGCCTCACCTATAATCTCTCTTGGGAGGGGCCAATCCACAACCACCTGTGCTTAATCATCTTCTGTAAGTCTGCCTATGGAGTTGGTGCTTCCGTTTCTCAGCCCTTCTCAAACTAGCATCAAGGACAAACTGCCTTTGATCCTCCCCACTGCTCGATGCCTCAGGCACCTCCTGGTGGCCAACCACGCTCTCTGGTCCCTGCTCTGAGTCTGAACCCTGCACAGGGTCCTCCACATAGTCCAGGGCAGATTCATATGGTTCCTCGCTATCCGAGTCCATCAGCAGCTCAACCGGATCCTGCTGGGCCACAACAGTATCACACCAATTTTATCTATTATTTTAAAAAGCCTATTTAAGTGTGACTAAATTCCAATTTCATCTATGGCCTCCCTTCCAGTCTACACATAGTTCCACAGCTTGCAATACAATGAAGTTTTCATACCTGCAGATTCAAGGAGATGCTGATAAAAATGTTTCCTGTGATTGCCAATAAGATGCCAAAGAGCAAAGTCTGAAAAATATACATATAATCAGTCAGTCAGATAAAAATTTTCAAAATTTCTGACATCTATTCCTATACATGTAAAAGATTGGCCGAAGGATGAGGCAGGACACGTCAGGACATAACAATACAGGTAGTCCTTGACTTACAACAATTCATTGAGTGACCATTCAAAGTTACAACGGCACTGGAAGTGACTTAGGACCATTTTTCAGACTTATGACCATTGCAACAGCATCATAGTCATGTGATTTACATTCTGATGCTTGACAACTGGATCACATTTATAATGATTGCATTGTCCTGGAGTCGTATGGTGTCCTTTTGCAACTTGCTGAAAGCAAAGTCAGTGGGGAAACGAGATTCACTCAACAACTGTGTTACTAACTTAAGAACTGCAGTGATTCACATAAACAAAAGTTGTAAAATGGGGCACACTCACTTAACAAATTTCTCACTCAACAACATAAGTTTTGGACTCAATTGTGTTCATAAGCTGAGGACTACCTGTACTTCTATTTTTTTTTAATAAAATCATTTGATTTTTAAATATTTCTTAGATCACATTATGGTATTCTATAAATTGACTTTGGAAGACTCACAAGTGACATCAAATTTTAGTGTTTTTTCACTACCTTTACGGTGTGTGTGTGTCTGCTTGTCTTATCATAAAGCTTCATCTCAGGGGTTGCCACAAAGAAGAGGGAGTCAAGCTATTCTCCAAAGCACCTGAGGGCAGGACAAGAAGCAATGGGTGGAAACTAATCAAGGAGAGAAGCAACTTAGAACTGAGGAGAAATTTCCTGACATCAAATTAGAACAATTAATCAGTGGAACAGCTTGGCTCCATAAATTGTGAATGTTCCAACACTGGAAGTTTTAAAGAAGATGTTGGATAACCATTTCTCTGAAGTGGTGTAGGGTTTCCTGCCTAGGCAGGGGGTTGGACTCGAAGACCTCCAAGGTCCCTTCCAACTCTGTTATTCTATCTGTCCCTAAAGAAGACAGGAGGTGGGTACGGAGTATGATTCCAAATAACAATTCCAAGAACTGTGTTTGCTTTCTGGAAAAAAGTGTCAGAAGGCACATGCCAGTAGGGAAAAAGTGTCCAAGAGTGTTTCCTGACCTTTTCCATACTTTATTTGGATAATAATCAAAGAGCAAATCTGACTGAAAATCAGGCTGCACCTATTGAAAAATCTTATAGACTGGAACTAGAATAAAAGGGAAAGAGGTAAACAGGTAAAAACAGTTAATCTGCAGTACAGATTTAAAAAAAATATGTCGTAAGGCAAAGGTTCTCCAACCCCCGATCCATGAACTGGCATGTCAGCAACTGGGCCATGCAAACAAGTAAAGCCACATCTGCGATATGCAGGCAGCACGCAAAACTATACCCCCCCCCCCAGTCCATGGCAAAATCTTTCTCCGTGGAACTGATCCCTGGTGCCCAAAAGGCTGGGAGCCGGTGCCTTAAGTCTCCAGAAAACTGAGCAGCAACATTCAAAGTTACATTATTGTAGACTAAACTTCTATAAATGGTTTTAAAGAACTGCTAAACCTCTTTTGAAATAATCTTGAATTTTCAAAAGAGAAAAATTGGCTCTTATTTCCATGATGCAAAACAGGAATATGAATCAGACAATGAATATGAACCATTCTCTTAGCAGCACAAAAGACAAGTGGCTCCTGAAGTGGCTTCTCTAGACCATCAGAAGACCATCAAGTGGCTTCTCTAGACCATCAAGTGGCTTCTCTAGTGGCTTCTCTAGACCATCAGAAGACCATCAAGTGGCTTCTCTAGACCATCAGAAATGACTGAATCTCATCTCAACAAATGCAGTAACAACAAACCCACCTCCCTCCATTCCCCACTTGAATTGAATTGAATAATTACAATGGGACATAAAAAAGTAATTTTTAAACCACGCTTACGTTACATTCCGCCTACGGTGGAATGTTAAAACAATGAACAGCAGGTTACACTTAGTTCCCCCAAAAGGTCGTTTCCAACTCTATGGAATACTTTATTTTTGCTATGGAAGACATCTGGCAAATTTAAGTCCAGTTATAGTAGGCAAACCATTAAAGATGTGTCTTATCCCTCATTAAAATGACAATTGTTCATTAACACCAAAGCTCATGCTAAAAAATATTTTTTAAAACCATGCTTAAACTGGAATATTAAAACAATAAACAACAAATAGATTTTTTCCCTACGATAATTTACCCAAATTAGCAAATGGACATTCTCCAGTTCAGGAGCTCCCCAAAGAACTCCTTCCTGTTTACCTTTAAGATTTCAGCCAATTTGGATTTAAAAGCATGTTGATAAATTGTCATTTTATCTATCATTTTTAATTTGTTGTTGATGTAATGCGTGTTGTCTTTTTCTACAAAGGGTGATGCTTAATCCCCACTAGGCATGCTTAACAACAGGAGCAAACTCCTTTCTGTTCCTTTAATTATAATGGTGCCTGGATTCAAATTCGAAATAAGAACCCAGACATGTTCAAAATTTGGGATGGGGAGGTGGAGCAAAGAATAGGATCTGATTATACTGTTTTTTGTTTTTTTTTAGCACATAGCAATGGTTCTAAATCACAGGAGGAGAAATGTGAACTGGGCCTGATGAGATACACAGAGCAGTGTAAAGTTACCCCATTTTAATCCCCCGTCTAAGATTCTTGCAGTGCAGCAATGAGTAGGATCCTTATTTATACTCAGAAACGGGATTCTTGGTGTCTGCACCCGTGCAGTGTCCAGCAGCTGAAACCAGGGCGACTCTATATACCTGCTCCAAGAAGAGCCCATCTGGGTTGGACACTGTCCTCTACCGCTGCTGTTCTCACCTTACTTAAGAAACCCCGGGGGGGCTTTAATAGATCTTACTTCAGAGGCGATCTCTAAGTAAGCTTTCTCAGCCTCGGCTCCTTTAAGACGGACTTCAACTCCCAGAATTCTTCAGCCAGTATGCTGCCTGGGGAATTCTGGGAGTTGAAGTCCACCCCTCTTCAGGTTGCTGAGGTTGAGAAACGCTGCTCTTAAGCTAGCCCCTTAGAAAGCCCTCGGCGCCAGCCTCTCTTCTCCTTACCTGCTCATTTGCAAAATACCAGCCTTGGGAAAGAAACTCACGCCTGCTCGCCCCCCCTCCCAAAGTGGGAGACGATCCCATAGTCTCTACTTCGCCCCCGCTTCTCCGGGCTCTTCAGCTGCATCAACGCCCCAAGCGACGCTGGGAGCCGAAGAAACCGGTTTTTTAAGCCCAGGTGAACTTCCTGGGGCCGGAGCGCTGGGCTCCTGCCTTCGTGGACCGGATGTTTTCACAACAGGTGGGGTGGGGTTGGCCCAAAAGAGAACCGGGGACTGGAAGGGGCGTGATTCGGGAAGAAAGCAGGCGGCCAGCAAAGCGAGGCGAGACGCTTTGCTGCAGCAGAAAATGTTTGTTTTGGCAGGCGAGCTTCACTAATCTTTGAGTAACTACATAGGATAAACCTGTCTGACTTCCGTTAAATAGGTAGATACAGATACAGATTAACAGAGTCGGAAGGGACCTTGTAGGTCATCTAGTCCAACGCCCCCCACCCCACCCCCAAGCAGACCAGTAGTGAAATTCAATTTTTTAACTACCTGTTCTGTGGGCGTGGCTTGTTGGGCGTGGCAGGGGAAGGATATTGCCAAATCTCCATTCCCACCCCACGGGGGGGGGGGGCAGCCAGAGGTGGTATTGGCCGGTTCTCTGAACTACTCACAATGTCCACTACTGGTTCTCCAGAACCTGCTGAATTTTTCACTCCTGAAGCAGACCATATGCCATTTTTGACAAATGGCAGTCCAGTCTCTTCTTGAAAGCTTCCAGTGATGAAGCTCCAACCACTCTGAAGACAAGGTGTTCCATGGGTTGATTGCTCTCACTATCAGAAAAATTCTTATTTTCAGCAGTGGTGGATTGCAGGCGGTACACACCGGTATGGGTGTACTGGTGGCTGCCGGGAACACTGGGTACCGTTCCTGTACAGTGCTCCAGAGGGCCCACCTGCTCGTCCTCTACCTGTATTTGAGCTCTTTGGCGCTTCTGTGCATGCGCATGGTGCGTATGGTGCCTGCGCGACGCTCGGCCAAGCAGCTGGAGCATTGCGGAGGCGTTGCAGGAGGTAAGGACGCATGGGCATGCTGCGCGAGTTCATGTGGTAGACACCAGGCCCCGTTGCACCGTACGGTTGCACCGGGATCCGGAACCCACCACTGATTTCCAGGTTGAATCTCTCCTTGTTCAGTTTCCATCCATTATTCCATATCTGGCCTTCAGGTGCTTTGGAAAATAGCTTGACCCCCTCCTCTCTGTGGCAACCCCTCAAATATTGGAACATTGCTATCATGTCTCCCCTGGTCCTTCTCTTCACTAGACTAGCCATGTCCTGTATGTTTTAGCCTCCAATCCCCTAATCATCTTGGTTGCTCTTCTCTGCACTCTTTCTAGAGCAGTGGTTCCCAACCATTTTTTGGCCATGCCCCACCTAAGCATTTCTAAAATTCTGACCCCACCCCGACATATGATTCTTACTTTACTCAAAAAGTGAACTCTACTCATGGCAGAGGAAGCCTAAAAGGCCATTAACTTGTTTTAAACAAGGTTCAAATTACCCCCATTAAAAATCAAATTGCCCCCCTTTGGGTACCATTGTTCTAGAGCAGTGATGGCGAACCTTTTTTGGCTCCCATGCCAAAAGCGGGGGGAGTGTAGGGGGGTTGTGCGTGGGTGGGCCACACCCATAATGCTATGCGTGTGGCCCCCCCTGCGTGCGCATGTGTGCACGACCGGCGACACCCCCTGCTTTTGGCACGGTTTTTTTCACCCTCAACAGGCTCCAGAGACTTTCTAGGAGCCCGGGGAGGGAGAAAACAGCCTCCCTGCCCACCCCCCGGATGCCTTGCGGAGGACTCAGGAGCTTCCCTGAAGCCTCCGGAGGGCGAAAAATGGACCTATGGGGAACCTGGAAGTTTGGGAATGGTGACTTCAGGTTTGCTCGTAGAGCCGATTTTTGCACTCCTGAGCCTTCAGGGGGCTTCCAGGAGGGCAAAAACTGGTCCTACGAACAAACTGGAAGTCTGGTCCCAAACTTCCGGGTTCCCCGTAGGTCCGTTTTTTTGTGTGAAAAATGGCCTCAAAAGAAGGCCGAAGTCAGCTGGCCAGCAACGCCTTGCGTGCCTTAACAAATGGCTCCGTGTGCCACCTGTGGCACGTATGCTATAGGATTGCAATCACAGTTCTAGAGTCTCGACTCTCAGCATCTTTTTTATAGTGTGGTGACAAAATTGGATGCAGTACTCTAGGTGTGGCCTTACTAAGGTTTTATAGAGTAGTATTAGTACCTCACTTGATCTTGTCCAGCAAGCGTCTCCTAAAAAGATTCATGCTAGAAAGACCTTAACTATAACCCCTTCCTGGTTTGGCTACTGTTGAAAGCAAACTGCTAAGGGAATGGAGTGGTTCATTTCAAATAGCTATAGTGTGGTGATTCCATGGGGTTTTTTAAAAGGGGAGCAATGCTGCAAACACAAGTTGGAAAAATGAAGACACATTCCGATGTGGCCTCTGGGAGTTGAAGTCCATGCGGCTTAAAATTGCAGAGGTTAGGAAATGCTGTTCCCACCTGTGGCTGACATTCTCCAAGTGCAGCTTTATGTGTTCTGCTCTTCCACCTGACCTTCCCATGGTATGGCACCATGTGTTGGAGTAAGTTGGGAGATTGGTCAACACACAATGTATTTGTAGGCATGGAGTGGTAAAGTAAGTGTGATGCTTCTGCATTGCAGTGACTTCTTCTTCTTCTTCTTCTTCTTCTTCTTCTTCTTCTTCTTCTTCTTCTTCTTATTATTATTATTATTATTATTATTATTAATCCAATTTATAGGCCGCTCCCTCTCCACCAAGGGACTCGGGGCGGCGTACAATTCATTATACAAAAAATGACGAGGAGATATACAAAACATTGTACAATACATCAATAAATAAATAATCATTAGTTAAAAACAGCATAATACAATTAAAACAATTAAAATACCCAAAGTCAAACTTAATTTAAAATTTAAAATTATCCAGGGGGATTAGAAGTATAGTTATAATTCAGGCCAGGCCGGCTAGTTGGAACAGGTGAGTCTTGAGTTTCGTGCGGAAGGAGCGGAGATCGGTAGCTGTCCTAATGTCGGGGGGGAGGTCATTCCAGAGGGCTGGGCCCATCACAGAGAAGGCCCTACCCCTCGGCGCCGCCCTCTGGCATTGCTTAGTGGACGGCACCCGGAGAAGTCCCTCTCTTATATCTTATATGGGATCTACATATGAGACTGACACCTTCCTTTGGCACCCCAGCACTGCCTCAGCCACTCATTCAGAATTTGCCAGTGGTCGGATAGGCTGTGGAATTGCCTGCTCCAGTTCCTTACTCCTCCCTTTGGGGAACTTTTGGGTAGCATGTATATTGGGGTCATATAAGTAGAGCAGAACCTCACATTCCTCTTAACATTACAACAGTGCTGATCATTCCTATTTAGTATACTACGTTGAACAGAGTTATAGAAGATTGGGTGAGTTGTTCAAACTCAGCCCACAATTCATAACACTACAATTTAAATCGAGTCTTGGTCACTGGTGAAATTCACATTTTTTAACCTGTTCTGTGGGCATGGCTTGGTGGCCGTGGCAGGGAAGGATACTGCAAAATCTCCATTCCCATCCCACTCTAGGGCCAGTCAGAGGTGGTATTTGCCGGTTCTCCGAACTACTCAAAATTTCCACTACCGGTTCTCCAGAACCTGTCAGAACCTGCTGAATTTCACCCCTGGTCTTGGTGTCATCCAATCCAAGAAGACTTGATACAATAGGAATCCCTGAACGGCTAAATATGGAATTTCTTCAGACAACATTGTCCATTGGCTTTGGTCAAGGAGGATAGGAGCACATGCTTAATAAATAGCTGTGGGCCTGCAGAATGGTAGTTCTGTCATTAGGAAATTAGCTATAATTAGGGAACAAAGATTAGAGGAAAAAATGCCAGTAACATTTAGAAAAGAATGTCGTTTCTTTGAGCCTTGAAGTGTTCTAATACTGCCCATATTCCATGGCTACAAAGAGGCTGCCCTTTGCTTACATTGGGGCACAGGGAGACCATATTGTCAGGCAAAACTCTTTGATTGAATAATGAGATTGGCAGCCAATCTTTGCTCTCCTCCAGGCTCGGTTATTATTACTGGGCAAGAGTCCCAGAAACACAAGCCATCCAGCCATAATAATAGCGGCAGTCTCTTTTAATGTATCTCAGCTCGTTGACTGTGAGAAAAAACTCATGGCTCCTTTGGCAGGAAGCACTTGTATTACTACTGAGAAATATTTATAACCATAATTAGAAGGGGAAGTATGAGGAAAGAGAGCAAATGCAAGGAAATGCACCGATGTGGTGTGATTTAAGCAGTTGAGCTATGCAAAGTAAGGGCTTTCTCCCATGAATACTTGAATGCATGTCATAAATGCAAACAAATTGTGATGGCTGGATAGTAAAATGGGCTGGAGAGTAAAATGGGAACTGGAGTAAACTTATAAAAGAAAGTTGATTTTTTTAAAAAAGTGAAAGATGATTCAAAGCAAACCAAAAATAAAGGACTCCTTTAGACTATGTCAATATATATCAACTTGAAATACCTGTTAGGTTAGATTCTTTTTTTTTTAGGTTAGATTCTTCATGGTTCATATTATATTATTGCTGCAGAGGTTACCAATAGGAAAAATAGGAAAACTCAGTATACAAATATCATAGCTATTTGCTTCCTAAATTGTGTAAAGCTGTGTCAAATTGCAAACCAGTGGAGACAGCCTCATTTGTAAGTGGAATTTATTTTGAATGACCTTCCAAAAAGGTTTACAATCAATAAATGAGAAGAGACAGCAAAAATCCACAACAGTATCACAACAGCCATTTCCTTCCAGGTCTGTGTTCTCTGCATTTGTCCAACATATTTGAAACACATTCTCTTCATATCTTGAATGATGAAGCTATTGTGACAGAGATTAGGGTTGGTAATAAAATGAGGAAATCATAGATTTTTTCACATTCTGAATAATGCAAAGCAATAAAACATCAAGTGATTAAACCTGTAATCTGGTATATATTTATCTGGGAGATGCCCCCATTAAATTCATTGGGGTACATTTATATATTTTATTTATTATTTTTAGGAATAACTCAAGACAGTGAACATACCTAATAGTCCTTCCTCCTCCTATCCCCCCCCCCCTCGCAACAACAACTGTGGGTTGAGTTGGGCTGAAAGACAGTGACTGGCCCAAAGTCACACAGCCAACTTTCAGGCCTAAGGCGGGACTAGAACTCACGGTTTCTAGCCTGGTGCTTTAACCACTAGACCAAGATGGCTCTAAAATAAAAATAAAACTGCAGTTCTGTGTAGAGTTGCATGGAGGTAACCTCCCACTGAACTGTGGGTTCCCCCCCTCCCCGGTAATAGGCATGCAATCACTTTTTTCAAATGTGTATATTACCTGTGAAGCTGAACAGTTATTATGTGGGTTTTATTATTCCTATAGTATACTACAGCATCCAAAGTATACACCATGCATACTTCTTCACTTAAGAGCTCGCCAAACATAGCTATGTAAAGTGAGCAGCTTGTTTACAATAAACCACTGTACTAGTAGGGACTCCATGCTATCAAATTAGAGAGAAATCAGTATTATAGTAAACAGAGGTCAAAGATCAAACCCACAATTTCATATAAAATTCCAGTCCATGTACACAAAATATTAAAAATTTTAAAAGGTCCAACTCACAAGACCATCAACTATTCTTAAAGATAATCAAAAGCAGGATGGAGTAAAGGAAGTGAAATTTAAATGTAATTTTAATCCAGAATTTAATGCAAGGAACAATTATATAATGGACCTCTTTTAAACCTTGACAGCTGACTGTCAAACAAGCTCTTTTGTTAAATGGTTAACTCTTTTCTTATTCAAACAACGTCTTTAGAATGTCAGTTGTGATAATATTAACATAACCCCAAACTTTTGATCTCCTTATCTGGTGATGTGAGATTGGGTTCTTGTTTGTTTGTTTGTATATATATATATATATGTGGGGAGAGCTACCAATTACATATAAGCTGTAATATTCTGTTTGGTCTTTTTCATCTATGAAAAATCAAGGGCTAATTGAGCTGCAACTGCAAAGCCACTGTCATTTTGCTTGGCTATGCTGTATGTCATAGTGCAAGTAAAGGAATATAAATTACGATTCTTATGTACTGAACATGACTTTGAACACCAAAATTTGATGTCAGAGAAAAGATTAGGCTTAAAGGAAGTTTTTTCATATTGACTTCTCTATGTGGTAGACATGTTTATTACTAAACAAATTCTGGGGCTTTGATCTGATCTGAAATTATGCCACTCCTAAACTCTAACTTTACATAATGTATAACATTATGATACAGCTGGCACAAATTACATAATTCATGCCATTTGCTTGTTGATGTCATGACACATAGGGCATCATCATAATTTCTTCTGTTTGCCTCCTGTTCATATATAACATGAAGCCTTAATGTGTGATTTGTTTGTACTGGACTTAGCATTACATTCAAATTCATATGGTTTAAGGTTATGGGTCCACCAGGCAATATTGATTTGCTTGACAAAGTGATTAAAAAACCTGGAATAGCATTGTGTATGAATGGAATCACTGGTCCCTGAATTATGTTATCTGATCAATAAGCATCAATGGCAGAGAATATATTTGAAACATTTAGTACAATTTGGTGCAATTTTATTCTCTTTACTCTGATTCTTTTTAAACAGGCACTATCTCTTAAATCATGAAATATTCAGAAAAAAACAATCCATTGGAGCAGACCTACCTGATCTGTTTTGGATTTTGTATCTTATTGTTGTTCAAGTGTGTATGGGATCCAGGACTATTCATGCAATCCTAAATTGTAGAATCACATAATATAAACATTGTAAGGGGCCTGGAAGATACCTATTTCATCTTTCTGCTCAGAATGGGTTCCCACTGTTTACAGCATCCAAGACATCATTTAAATCCCTTCAGTGAGGGAGATTCACCATTTCCTGGGCAGGCTGATCCCTTATTGAACTAGAAATAAGGATAAATTTCCTGACAGTTAGGACAATCAACCAGTAGAATGCTTGTCTTCAGAGGCTGTGGGTGTTCCATCACTGGAGGTTTTTAAGAAGAGACTGTCTGAAATGGTATAGTGATGGCAAACCTATGGCACGGGTGCCAGAGGTTGCACTCAGAGCCCTCTCTGTGGGTTCATGCGCTGTTGCCAGCTGCTCTTCCAGGTTCCGGCACATGCATGTGTCCAGAAGAGAGCAACTGGCCACCACACGACCGAACCTGGAAGAGCAGCTGGCTGCCATGTGCATGCACACCGCCCAGCTGCTATCTTCCGGGTTCCGGTGCTCTGGCACACGCACTCCAGTTTCAGCACTTGGTGCCGAAAAGGTTAACCATCATGGGTATAGGGCCTCCTGCTTGAGGGAAGTTGGATTAGAAAGCCTCCAAGGTCCCCTCCAACTCTGATATTCTATGAACAACTCTCATTTGTTAGGAAGTTCATCCTGATGTCCAAACAAAATCTACTTCCTTGTAATTGAAATCCAATTTCTTTTCTGCCCTGTCTTCTCCGTGACATTACTTCAGGTACATGAACACGCAGTCATGTCTTCCACAGTTAAATATATCCAGAGCTTCAAACCATTCCTTCCAGGTCCCTCACTTTCCTGGTTCTCTGGACATGGTCCACTTTGCTAATGTTCTTTCTAAAATACAGTGCCCAGAATTTGGACACAATACTTTAGGTGTGGTTTAAATAATGCAGTACAGAGAGGAATGGCAATGTTTATTGATCTTGACTGCAGCTGTAAAACAAAAGTGGATGCTGTCCTAGGCTGCATCATATTGTTGGCTCATGTTCAGCTTATGATACACTCACATCCTGTTTGCATGTGCAGGAAGGTTCTATCCCACATCTGTTGCCTTTTTCCTACCCAAAGTAGCATTTAGCATTTGTTGCTATTGAAATCCATCTTCCTGGTGTCTGCCAATGTTTCAGCTTGTCAAGATTCTCCTGACCCTGATGCTGTCTTCTGAAGTCTTTGCCATCTCCCAATGTTCCTGTCATCTGCACGTTTGCATATCGTATTTTTTAAATCCACATCCAAGTCATTTTTAAATATGTTGAACATAAGCCTTGCATAACAAATTCCTCTTAACTTTGTTAGTTGTTATTCGTTTTATCATTTTTTAGTTGCATGTTCCCATGAAAGTTCTGTGGACAAGTACAATGTTTGTTTTTCATACAAATCATATGAGTTTGTTTCCGCGGTAATCTGAAATGATATAGATTGGCCCCCGGTTAGGAAAGGCTGACATTCAGCGCCAGATAATTTGACATCCTTGTTCGGTGCAGCAATCCCTGTGTTTGCTTTCAGAAAAATAAATCCACTGTATAATTTGTCCCTTGACTTTCAGTACCCACAAATGCAGTAAATGGCATTTTTATAAAGGGCAGCATTGTTGATCATGGCAAATGATGGCATGATTATAGCTGAAGCATCTAGCAATGCGTTGCAATATCTCATTGCAAAGATGTGCATGTAGTCCTTGACTTACAACAACAGTTGGGACCAGAATTTTGGTTGCTAAACCAAGCAATTGCTAAGTGAGTAGTGCCGAATTTTATGACCTTTTTGCCACAGTTGTTAAATGAACCACTGCTGTTGTTCAGTGAGTCATTCCCCCTTGTTAAGCGAATCTGATTGGTTTTGCTTGTCAGGAGCCAGCTGAGAAGGTCACAAATAGCAAGCACATGACTCCAAGATGCTGCAACCATCATAAATACATGCCAGTTGCCAAGCACCTGAATTTTGATTGTGGGGATGCTATAAACATCCTAAGTGCAAAGACTAGTCAAAAGCCACTTTTTCTAAGTCCATTGTTATTTCGAGCAGTGGCTAAACAAATGGTTTTAAGCTGAATTCTATCTGTTGAAACTTGGTATGAATACTGTATATCCTATGCAAACTGTGTCAAACTCAAGGGAAGGAAAAAGAAGGGAAGGAAGGAAGGAAGGAAGGAATTCCCCAGCCCCATGCGGGCCACCGCATGTGCCCCCGACATGAATGATGTCGAGCTGGCCACGCCCACCCTGGCCACGCCCCCACCTCACCCTCCAAGGTCAAACACAACCCTGATGCGGCCATCAATGAAATCGAGTTTGACACCCCTGTCCTATGCTCTTTCAGGGAATACTTGAAAGTAATATATACTGTGCATGTTATATTCAGTAGCTTTGGGGTAATTCACCATGTGAACTATGTTGAAAAACTCCCATTCAGCCACACCTAAAACTTCTGTAGGACATTTTCCTGCCCTGATCAATTTATCAAAGATAGATTATGGTAGATGTGTTGAAAAAGAGAACATGTTTAATAGTATAATGCTTCATGGAAATAACCCTGGGCATAACTGAGAAATACGTAGTTTGCCATTGCCTTTTTCTGGATGTTTGAACATTTCTCCATTTCTTGGAGATAGAGTGATGGACAAGCTATTTTCAGGGAATTCATGTTTCAACCCTATTCCCCAAAATATTTTAAATTATCTCTCATTTTGCTGGTTTTTAGAAATCAAAATACATGCAAGGTCAACTAAATTGTACTTGTAGTAATAATAAGCAAAGACTTCGAGTTGAAAGAAACCTTAAAGGTCCTCTACATCAACCTGCTACTCAGCACAGGAATCACAAGAGCAGTGTTTTTCAACCTTGGCAACCTCAAGAGGGTGGCTGGGGAATTTTTAGTCATCCCTGCATGTATGTTGAATTTTGAAAAAAACATGAAATAATAGAATGCTGGAGTAAAAACAGGAGCCTTGGCAATCTTGAAAGTCCCCAAATATTTTAAGAAATCTAGTTTGCCAATGCCAATCAATGCAAGTGCCAATCGATGCAAGCACTCAGCCATCCTTGCATGCGCTTTGGCTATTAAAAAGTGCCTAAATGGGATGCCATATAGCCAGGGCAAATGGGCGAGGCCACCCATGATTTCCGCTACCACTTCGGGCAAACCAGTCTGAACCAGCAGAACCAGCTTGCATTACATGACTAAACTAATAGAAGTCGAGAGTGAGATTTAAAGCAATAACATTTCTGAGAAATCTACTTATGGGACACATTTTTGGAAGTGTGCATTGGCAGCTATTTCCCTGCACCACTGCTGCTTCTTGCCCAGGGATGGGTTGCTGCTGGCATTATTGCCAGTTCGTTGCGCAAAAAAGTCACACCTAAAAAGGTCTGCGCATGTGCACAAAGAAAAGAACAAAAAAATGCATTTTTGCAATGAAGGCTGTTCTGCGCATGCGCAGAACTGAAAATCAAGATGACGCTGCCATTGATAGAACCAGTTTGGGGATGTGGCAGGCCGAGTTACTACCTACTCATCCGAACCGGTAGGAACCCACTTCTGTTCCTGCCCCACAGACAGGATTACCTACACCTCAAATTAATTTTAGCTTGGCAGGTGCAACTGCATTGTTTCCCCCCTTCCCCTGTTTGAATTGAAGAATGAGATAAACAAGTTGAATCCAATGAATTCAGATTCTGTACGCTTCAGAGGTTTTTCAGATCAAACCCTCAGCAGATCAATCAAGAAAGATCAGAAAATAATGCAGACACCGTTCTTCATATGCTTTAGTCTCCAATCCCCTAATCATCTTTGTTGCTCTTCTCTGCACTCTTTCTAGAGTCTCCACATCTTTTTTACATCGTGGCGACCAGAACTGAATGCAGTATTCCAAGTGTGGCCTTACCAAGGCATTATAAAGTGGTATTAACACTTCACGTGATCTTGATTCTATCCCTCTGTTTATGCAGCCTAGAATTGTGTTGGCTTTTTTGGCAGCTGCTGCACACTGCTGGCTCATATTTAAATAGTTGTCCACTAGGACTCCAAGATCCCTCCCACAGTTACTACTATTGAGGAAGGTACCACCTATACTGTACCTGTGCATTTTGTTTTTCTTGCCTAAATGTAGAACCTTACTCTTTTCACCATTGAATTTCATTTTGTTAGATAGTGCCCAATGTTCAAGTTTGTCAAGATCCTTCTGCATCTTAAGCCTATCTTCTGGAGTATTGGCTATTCCTGCCAGCTTGGTGTCATCTGCAAATTTGATGAGTTCCCCATTTATTCCCTCATCCAAATCATTGATGAAGATGTTGCAGAGTGCTGGGCCCAAAACAGAGCCTTGGGGTACTCCACTGCATACTTCCCTCCATGAAGATGCAGTTCTATTGAGGACTACATGTTGAGTGCGGTTGGTCAGCCAGTTATGAATCCATCTGGTGGTGATGCTGTCTAACCCACATTCTTCTACTTTATCTAGTAGTAGGTTATGGTCTATCTTATCAAATGCCTTACTGAAGTCCAAGTAAACTATATCGACGTCATTCCTCTGGTCCACTAATTTTGTCACATTATCAAAGAATGCAATAAGATTAGTCTGGCATGATCTGTTTATGACAAACCCATGTTGGCTTTTGGCTATTACTTTGTTTGCTTCTAGGTGTTCGCTAATTCGTTGCTTGATTATCTTTTCCAGAATCTTTTCTGGTATTGAGGTCAGGCTGATAGGTCTGTAGTTTCCTGGATCTGTTTTTTCCCCCCTTCAGCTCTTTTCCAGTTCTCTGGTAGTTCCCTGGGCATCCTCCTAGATTCCCGGCTGTCGCTAGATGATCATGTGACGGCCGTGGCTAGGGGGGCGTTCCACCAGGTCCGCCTGGTGCGCCAATTGCGCCCCTTACTAGAGTGGGACGCCCTTTGCACAGTCACCCATGCCCTAGTGACTTCTCGCCTTGATTACTGTAATGCTCTCTACATGGGGCTCCCCTTGAGATGCACCCGAAGGCTCCAGCTGGTTCAGAACACAGTCGCGCCGGTTATTATGGGGAGTACTAGGTACTCCCATGTAACACCTTTCCTGCGTGAGCTGCACTGGCTGCCTGTGGCTTTTCAGGTGCGTTTCAAGGTGTTGATCGTCATCTTCAAAGCGCTCCATGGCTCGGGACCTAGTTATCTGCGGGATCGCATTCTACCCCATACATCCCTGCGACCAATCCGCTCTCACAGAGAGGGTCTCCTCCGGGTACCTTCCGCTAAACTATGTGGGCGGGCGGTGCCTAGGAGGAGGGCCTTCTCTGTGATGGGCCCAACCCTCTGGAACGACCTCCCCCCCGATATTAGAACCACCTCTGATCTCCGCTCCTTCCGCAAGAAACTCAAGACCCACCTGTTTCGAGTAGCTGGTCTGGCCTAATTATAATCGTAATGTATTTACAGGGAACATCTATTACTAACTTTCCTGGATGGCTTTTTAAATTTTATATTGGGGTTTTAAACGGGTTTTAAAATTGTTTTTAATTATTTAAATTGGTTTTGGGGTCTTATATACAGACAGTATGTGTGTGTTGTTTTTGTTCAATGTCCTATGTTATGTTTTGTTGTTTTGATCATGAACGGTCTGTACACCGCCCCGAGTCCCTACGGGGAGAGGGGGCGGTCTATAAATTAAATAAACCTTAAACCTTAAACCTTAAACCTGGTGCTCCAGGATCTCTGAAAGATATAGTTCAGTAGTTCTGAGATCTCATCTGCCAGTTCCTTCAGAACCCTGGGGTGTAATCCATCCGGTCCTGGTGATTTGAGCTCATCTAGGGTAGACAGGTGCTCACTTACCATTTTCTTCCCTATTTCAACTTGTGTTCCTAATCTGATTTTTGTGGTGCTGTTTTTGATAGGTTGGACTGTTTTATCCCTTTGTTCCTTGATGTGATCGTCTGCCATTGCTATTCCAACCTCCTAAAGTTCCTAGACAGGCCCTGCATCTTTGACTGCAAACATCTAATCTGCAGAGCATATCTCCTTAAACAGAATCCTTGCACGCAGAATACTGGGATGCTAAAAATAGCTTAGTTTTGGCAGAAGAAAGCCAGATGCCAGGCATGCAAATATAAGCCACATTATCTACCCTGGTGGTTTTCCAACAAACTTCCCTCAGGGACCTTTCCTCCACTAATTCCCCCCCCCCCCACTTTACTAAGTCGCCACCCATACGTTTGCCACTGAATTCCTGTGTGCTGTGAGGATTCTCAGATGTCCTCTACAATGAATCTCAACTTGCACAGTGCAGAAACCAGCCATGTTGTGTTCGTCTCTTTGAAATACAAACCTGTGGCTGGGTTTTACATAAATGCAAGAAACTTGGTGGGAAAGAAGTTTTGTGTGACACCGGGGTGGCATTCAAGAGTGTGGCAAACTGTTTGCCAGGCCAATAGTGAAAGGAATAAAAGAAAGCGCCACCAGGCACGGAATTTTGGGATTGGACAACCTGGAACTATGCCACCTACGGTCTGACCTAAGCATAGTACACAAAATTATCTGCTACAATGTCCTACCTGTCAACGACTACTTCAGCTTCAACCTCAATAATACATGGGCAAACAGTCGATACAAACTCAAGGAAAACCGCTCCAAACTCGATTGCAGAAAATTTCACTTCAGCAACAGAGTGGTCAACGCCTGGAAAGCTCTCCCTGACTCTATTGTTACATCCTCTAAACCTCATAGCTTCAACCTCAAACTGTCTACCATGGACTTCACCCCATTCCTAAGAGGTCCGTGAGGGGGCGTGCATAAGCGCACCAGCATGCCTTCCGTCCCTACTGTCCCTATTTATTTGTACTCATTTCCTTTGTTCATGTCCGTGTTTATACTTATACCTGTTATCTCGTACATGTTTGACAAACTAAATAAATAAGTAAAACAGAACGAACTCCTACTTAACAAAAGGGTTTTAGAAAGGATTGCATTCACCAGTTCTACAGTTCCTTCAAACAGCTCCTTGCAATAGTCAAGCTGGGATGTAAGGATGGTATGTGTGTAATTGTCATCAATGATCGCAGCGGGTACACATGTTGTTAATTGTGCAAATCTCAACTAGCTGAGATCAGGGCCAGTTTAAGAATTTGGGGTCCAAAGCAACAGACGGTTTGGAAGGCACCTCCTCTTATCCCAACATCACACTCAGCTCTAGAGTAACATCGCAGATGGAGTCCAGCCAAACAAGAGGTTAAAATTATGGAATCAAAATGGAATTCCCACAGAGTCTGAAGTAGAATTTAAAGAGGTAGCTGGAAAAAACATACTGGGGATAAAATTTTAGAACTTCTAATAAAAAAAAACACATTTTTCTTCTTTAAAGATAGAAAGAGCAACAAGAAAATAATTTATTTTTTAAAATTCTTTCCCTTCTTTTCTGCTTTTTACAGTTCTGTAAAACTGTTGTCACAACTGCCTCTAACCTTCTCTTTTACAAAACAGAACCACAAAATCCATTACCTGCTTCTAAAAACAGTTATCTTAGGGAGCTCCTTCCTATCCTGTGTTTCCTGTCCCTTGGCCAATGAGGACCTGCCCTCTTCATCCATGGCTGTTCAGCTTTCAGAAGAATCTTTTGGTGAAGAATTTTTTGGAACCAATAGAGGAAAATATGCGTATCTCCCTCACTAGCACTAGCTTGGGTAATGAAACGTTTGCAAGAAAACAACTAAGCTCAAAGAGCATCAAGGATCCCTAATCTTTGGCTTAATCTAAGGCCAAACATTTTATGTCCTCTACATCGCTCTTTCTACACAATCCTGTACACACTATCATGCATGGCAGTTGCTGGGATTTGAAGTTGGTGTTGCACATCTGGAAGTCACCAAGGTTTGGAAACATTGAAATAAAAGGTTGTTTTCTAAAGAGAGACACTACCTGAATAGAAACACACTTTGCTTAATTCAAAAGGACACATGCAGAGCACAAACACACACATATCCCACACAAGGTTTTGGTTAAAAATGTTACTGAAGCATTTTTGAAAATGATCGGTATATAAAATATATTTTCCAGAAATGTCATGTGAAATTTGCCTGCTTTCCGTGGGGAGGTCAGTTTTTTTCCGTGTTGTGAATTCGATTCTATGTTTAGAATATACAGGACATTCCTTATCATATTTATTATGTTTTCAACATATTCTAGCAATTTGAAAGTTGAAAGGTCAGTGCCTTGTCATCAGGAACTGATCTTTCTTTCTGAAAATAACATTTTTGCCATGTGTATTAAAAGTTATTTTATATACAGTATTTAGAGATTGTCTTCCGTTTCTTTTCCTGCAGGGATCAATGTGCTGGAAAGAGAAATAAAAGCCCGCCAACTTGAAATCAAGCTGTACTAGACAAAGAAGCTGATTAATGATGGAAGAGATTTATGGGGATTTCAATTAGAGAGGCTTATGGGTGTAACATATGAAGATGACTTAGTGGTTGTGGATAATCTTGTTACATGTCCAGTTTTCACACATATGGAATAAATGGAATCCACCCCTATTCAAAGTCCCCCAGGCTTTCTTCTGCTTTGTAATTTACTCACACAGGATTCTTGTTCTAAGGGAGTGTAATCCCACCGCCTACGTATGACATGGTGGGGAGTTAGGCAGCACCACTTTCCAGCTGATTGAAAATAGTTTGGCATGTCTGAACTGCATGCAGAAATACTGTACATGATGAATTCCTATAAATCCAGCTCAAAAGTTTTTGTTTCCATAAAAGAGGCAAACCTGGGAGAATGCAGGAATTCTTTACCATAGATTTTAAAAATCACAATTACAAAGTATAGTATACAGTTATTTTCCTCCCCAAAGAGTGGTGAATATTACTATCTGTACAGAGTATAGAGATTCAACAAGCAGATCTTTTAAGATCTGCAAAATGCCATATTCATTTGGGCAAAACTTCAAAAGAGTGATTATAGAATTGTCCTATCAGTCTTTTTTCATCTTGGTGCCTTCCTATACTGGTTGGAGCTGCACAGGTAATCCTCAACTTACAACCATTCATTAAATGACCATTTGAAGTAATAACAGCACTGAAAAAAGGGCATCGTGACCATTTTTCAGATAGATGACGAATCTCATGGTCACATGATCAAAATTCGGATGCTTAACAACTGGTATGTATTTATGACGGTTGTAGTTTCCCAGGGTCATCTGATCACCTTTTGTGACCATCTAACAAACAAAGTACGGGGAAGCCAGATTCACTTAACAACAGTGTAACTTAACAACTGCAGTGATTCATTTAACAAGTGTGACAAGAAAGTTCGTAAAAATTCATTTAACAATTGTCTTGCTTAGCAATGGAAATTTGGGGCTCAAATGTGTTGTTAATTGAGGTCTACCTGTAGTCTAAACAAGAGTGGGGGAAGTGTCTTTACAAGAGAAATGAGAAGTTCTTGTTTTATTACGCAGCTTTCTGCTACCCCAACACCAGTACTAGAAATGGATACCAAACTGGATATACACATTACTTAAAGGAGAGGTGGGCCAGTTTTTGGTGGCCAGAGGCCACATTTCACATTTGGGGAGAGTCTATGGGCCATCTTGAGTTGTGCAGTGATGTAAAACGGGAGGCTATGTCCGAATTATCAGATTTTTTAAAATGTTTTTGTGGGGAGGAAGATTTGAAACAAAATGAAAGCTATTTGGGGGTTTTCATTAGTTCTTTCTGCATGACTTTTTCTGCAAAATATTGTAGATGTGTTCAGTGAGATGAGCATGTGTGCAGTAGCAGCCACAACGGTGGTCCCTGGAAACCTCTTGGTTTAATCTCTATAGGTACCAGGGTCGATTCATGTAGCTGTAATGCTAGCAGTAATTACTCCTCTGAACTGCTTAGAAAAATGCTTCTGTTAAATCAAGGGGCTACAACTTTTGGATGACAGGGGACAAGCGAGACATATTGGGGAGTCAAGGACTGTAGTGGGTGGATACTATTGCAAAGAATAAGAGGCCTATGCCCCTTGTGTTGACAAAACCTATCAACAATTAAAACAATTAAATATTTTCTGAAGGTTGCCCATCCTTGCCTGTTATGGGGGGGGGGGGAGAGATTTTTAAGTTTTGTAGAATTGTAAACATACTTCATTAGAAGCGATCTCGGGGAACTCAAGAGTTAGTATATTGGTCGGATCCAAGCACAGTACACAAAGTTGCCTGCTACAACACCTTGTCTGTCCACAACTTCTTCAGCTTCAACCTAATACACGGGCAAACAGTCGATACAAACTGAAGGTAAACTGCTTCAAACTCGATTGCAGAAAATACGACTTTAGCAACAGAGTGGTCAATGCCTGGAATGCTCTACCCGACTCTGTTGTTACAGCCTCAGACCCTCACAGCTTCAATCTCAAACTGTCTACCGTGGACCTCACCCCATTCTTAAGAGGGCCGTAAAAGGGGCGTGCATAAGCGCACCAGCGTGCCTACTGTCCCTGTCTTACTGTCCCCATTTATCTGTATTTACTTACTTTGTTCATGTTTATGTTCATACCTATACTTGTTATCTTGTACATGTTTGATAAACAAACAAACAAACAAACACGAGACTATTTGCTCCATTAATTTCAACAGAATGCTAAATTCCATACTGAAGGCTAAATGAGAGTTAGCTGAACAAAAATGGAATTCATTTATTTTTTGCAACTTATTCTCTGTGTACATGTGCATGTTTAAATATAAACTAAGAAATAGCTGCCACTTCATAACAGTTGCTCCTATGCCAAATATGGCAATCTTGACATTGTAAAGCCCAGGGCTCCCTGTGCTGTAGTTTTTCTACTGAGATCAGAAATGCTCCTGGCTTCTGTTTGCTCTCCTGGAGTCCTGTCCACCACTCCCGGGCCTTGAAATGCCTTGCAGTTACAGTTAATTGGCTTGAATGTTACTGTATGCCTCTCCTTCTGTAATGCATTGTTCCCTCCCACCATCCATAGATATTTTCCATGGCATCCTAGCGCTGCCAAGGCATAAGAGATGATGTTACAGTTGTAAGAAAAAGGGAGGGCGATAGTCTTTGAAGTGGCTTTTGATGAGATTCTGCTTGATGAGATTGTGCGTGACGCTAACCACAAAGGAAAACTAAGCTCTTCATTGAACAGAGAGAGACAGAGAGAGAGGGAGGGAGGGAGAGAGGAGCAGCAGGAACAGAAGGGTGTTATTAAAAACTTGAAGTGCTGGGTCCAAGTGCAAACAGAATAAAGGCTTTTCCTCGGTGTTTCAAGTTGTTTAGAATTATTCGTGGAAAATATCAATTCAAACCTCCCCACCCCGAATCCACCTTCTTGAAAGCAAAGGTGTCTATAATTTTTTTAATTAAAAAAATATTTAACTATTGATTCTCTTATATGTCATCAGTTTTAAAAACAAACTCGTCTTCTTCCAATCCAGCCTCTGTCAATATACGTATATTCTACATATACCTTATTTTCGGACTATAAGACCCACCGGTGTATAGGCCGCACCAAGATTTCGAAGAGGTAAGTAAGGGAAAAAAAGTTTTTGCCTTCCCTCAACCCCCAGCAGCCCTCTGCAGGCTTCAGCAGGGCTGGGGCAAGGTAAAAACTCCCCCATTTTTGCCTTGCCCCAGCCCTGCTGAAGCCTGCAGAGTGCTGCTAGGGACTGTGGGAAGGCAAAAAAGCCTCTGTTTTTGTGAAAAACGGCCTATTTTTCACAAAAACTGGGACATTTTTGCCTTGCCCCATACCTGCTGAAGCCCACAGAGGGCTGCTTGGGGCTGAGGAGAGGCAAAAAAGCCTCAGTTTTCTGCAAAAATGGGATGCAGGGGTGGGGCTTCAGGAGGCCAAAAATGGCTGTATTTGGTGTATAAGACGCACCAACATTTCCACGCTCTTTTAGGGGTCTTACACTCTGAAAAATACAGTAGGGTGAACAAGTGAGGAGAGGGCGTACAGGCTTATTTTACTCCTTTGCCAGTCTGAAATGGGGCTTGTTTCCATTCAGATTCTGTTTTTGTTTTCCTGTATGTTTCTCATGAGGCCACGGAGATGTTCTGGGATCCCAGTTTTTCTAAGGCATTCCATAGCTTGGAATGATGAAGCACGATCAAGGGCCTTGCTGTGGTTAATGAAGTACATACTGACTTCTTGTTGATATGCTTTGCTTTCTCAATTACCCAGCATGTATCAGCAATCCTTCCTCTTGCTTATTGGCCTTTTCCAAATCCATCTTGAATACCTGGCATCTTCCTTTCACAGAGAACTGTAATCTACATTGGGTGATCCTAAGCATTGTTTTAAATATAAAGATACTTTGCACTCATTTGCTAATGTTAATTGGGTACCTGCATATTAATGGTTTAAAAATGAATTAATATTATTTACTTTAAAGCCAATCTCCATAATTTTTTATCTCTATCTATTTCCATCCCCTGTTAAACTCTCCTCTATGTAGGATTTAGGGTAGGGTAGGGTAGGGTATGATGGACTGGAACGGAAGGGAATAGAACAGAATCACAGAGCTGGAAGGGACCTTGGAGGTCTTCCATTGTAACCCACATCCCAAGACATTATACCATCCCGAACAAACAGTTGGTCAATCCTTTCTTGAAAATCTCCAGGATGGAGCACCCACTTTGGAAGGCAAGCTGTTCCATTGATTAATTGTCAGGAAATTTCTCCTTAGTTCCAGGTTGGATTTCTCTTTAAGGAGCTTCCACCCATCGCTTCTTGTCTTACCCTGCAGGGTAGGATAAAATTTCTGTTTGTGTTTTCTATGGAAGCCTACATATTGACAGTGCGAAAGTAATAAACAACCACAGTGTCACCCAAATAAATATTCTATTCATTGTGTAAGTTTTACTTTACACACACTTTCAGTTTTAAGTCTCTTTTTTTTTTTTTGCAAACAACCTATTTGACTACATTTGTTTGTGTTTAAAAGTGTGAATAATTTTCTTGTTTCCCTCCCCAAGAAAGCTGGCTAGAGCAAAGGAATATGATTGGCCTCCCTTGGTATATGTTAGATATAATTCAGAACACATATAAGAAATCTCTCGTTACCCAATTTTGACCATGCATAAGAGCCCTATTTAAACTGTAAATTGACAGCCCTTCTATACACTCTTCTATATGCAATATGATTTTTTTTTCACAGAAGCCAGATGGCGTGGAGCTGATTATTTTTTTGCTACTAAAGAGGGACTGAATTTTAAATAGATCGGTGTCTTCTCCCTGCCACACAGAGCATGCATTTTATACTTTTAAAAAAGATTTTATTAGAATTCATTGTAAAATAAAATACAGATAGACAACAAAAATCAGGAAAGTTAAAGAGAAAAGAAGAGAGGTGTAATGAAAAGGAAAGGAAGAGCAAGTAGTGACTACTGATTATTTTTCAGTGCAGAAGAATACAAAAAACAATTGCAGCCTCAACCTTTTGCCCTACATTTCTAAACATTTTAAGCTATTTCTATATTAACAAAGTCATTCCTAAAACCAAACCTAAAATCAAACTTTCATCCCCCTCCCTCCCGTTTTGAGCAGAGCAAAGTCCAGAAACCATTTCCAAGTGGAAACAAAACTAGAGAGTTCTCTTCTCTTGAATTCAAACAATCCATTTTGCCATCTTTACCAGCTACATCACCTTTACCATTTGTTCTTCGGTGGTGGGAATTAGTGTGTCTTTTCATCTTTGTGCATATAAGATTCTCGTTGCTGTCCACGTATATAGCAACGGGTTTCCAAATTTTCTTTCAAGCTCTTTATCCATCAAACCTAAAAGGAAAGCTTCTGGTTTCAGTTTTATGTGAGGGCACACATTTTATCCTTGAATAAATGCCCAGCTACCTCTCGGATCCCACAGCTGAGAAAACCTGATAGAACAATTAATCAGTGGAATGACTTGCCTCCAGAAGTTGTGAATGCTCCAACACTGGAAGTTTTTAAGAAGAGATTGGACAGCCATTTGTCTGAAATGCTATGGGGTTTCCTGCCTAAGCAGGGGGTTGGACTAGAAGACCTCCAAGGTCTCTTCCAACTCTGTTGTTCTATTCTATTCTAAACCAGTCACCTGGAGACCCATGCCTCCTTGTTTTAATCACTGGCCCAGCTTCTGCCAAAGCAGATCCAGCATTAGATTGCTTTCTTGAACATTTGCCTCACTGATTCAAGCAACATTTCACAGAGAAACCAAACAGCCAAGGCTACTGTTGCCAAGGAGCTGTGCCAATGGACTCTTGGTGTGTAATTTCCCCTTACATTTTCTGCTGACGTTTTCCTGATGCCTTAGCTTGGGAAGCCATTTTGTCCTCAGAAAAAAGGAGCAAGAACCACAGCCTCAAATATCACAGAGAATCAGAGAGCTGAGAATCAGTGTCCACCAATGATTAACCCAAAGGAGGATTACATGTCTTCTTGAGTAGGTTGAATGTAGTAATATGCCCAAATAGTTATTTAATGCAGGGGCTCACAAGGGAACGTGGAAATCCAATGTCCTGGTGGGAAAAAAATAAATCCTGCCCTATTCTACAACTGACAAGGTAGTTTAGGTCATGATAACTATTTTTATCACTTGTAATATTTGTTCTTTATAATGTTTGTTTCCATCATAACTATTTGTACCTATTTGTCCCTTCTTGATTTGGATTTAGTTGGGTTTTAGACAGTGGTGGGATTCAATTTTTTTTACTACCAGTTCTGTGGGCGTGGCTTGGCAGGTGTGGCTTGGCTTGGTGGGTGTGGCTTGATGGGAATGGCAGGGGAAGGATACTATAAAATCTCCATTCCCTCCCCACTTCAGGGGAAGGTTACTGCAACTTGGGACTCGGGAGGTAGAGAATAGATGGGGGCAGGGCCAGTCAGAGGTGGTATTTACTGGTTCTCTGAACTACTCAAAATTTCCGCTACTAGTTCTCCGGAACTGGTCAAAACCTGCTGAATACCACCTCTGGTTTTAGACAATCAGAATGAATTTGTAGATTGTAACTAGGAAGTTCTCAAAGATTTTCTTGCATTACACCATCGTTACTGGGTAATCTATCTGCTCTGCTTTGTTTGGAATCCAGCATCAAATTAATTGCATTTTTTTTTTACTCTTTATTTTGAAACCTGTGAGTCTGAAGGACTTTGGATCGTTTTCTTTTTGCCTCAACTTCCATATTTGTGAGTGTTGTGCTCAGCTTTAAGATTAAGCTAACGTTCACTCACTTACCAAAACTGCTTCTCGTGATTTTTCCCTCCTAGCTTTCTTCCCTTGAATATAACTTTTTGGAACTTGCTCTGTGAGATCAGTTTATGTTGAATACACAGAATGAAGGTTTTTAAATGGAATACAGTGATATACAAGCCTGGCTCCGTAGCTGGTATGATCTCCCTTCTTGCATTTTTAATATTCAAACACATTGTACATGTCAGTTGCTACTTTTCAGGTCAGTGGCTGGAATGATCAGACAGATTTTGAGCAGCCCCATTTAGTTTTGCATCAAATCCTGCAATTCTAAGAGCAAATAAGCTTCCTTTTGATCTTCCCGTGAACATCAGAAGAATATGATGCTATTCTATTCAGTATACAATAATGATCAAGTCAGATTAATTCCAGTATTTGAGGGGCTGTCACAGAGAAGAGGGGGTCACCTTATTCTCCGAAGCACTGAAGGATGGGGCAAGAAATAATGAGTGGAATATCCAATTTAGAATTAAGAAGAAATGTCTTGACTAGAAGAATTAATCAATGGAATGGTTTGCCTTTTGGAGCTGTGGGGGCTCCATCGCTGACGGTGTTCAAGAAGAAACTGGGCATAGGATAAAGTCTCCTATGTGAGTAGGAGTAATACAATACAATACAATAGCAGAGTTGGAAGGGACCTTGGAGGTCTTCTAGTCCAACCCCCTGCCTAGCCAGGAAACCCTATACTGTTCCAGACAAATGGCTATCCAACATCTTCTTAAAGACTTCCAGTGTTGGGGCATTCACAACTTCTGGAGGCAAGCTGTTCCACTGATTAATTGTTCTAACTGTCAGGAAATTTCTCCTCAGTTCTAAGTTGCTTCTTCCTATCAGTTTCCACTCATTGCTTCTTGTTCTATCCTCAGGTGCCTTGGAGAATAGTTTGACTCCCTCTTCTTTGTGGCAACCCCTGAGATATTGGAACACTGCTATCATGTCCCCCCTAGTCCTTCTTTTCATTAAACTAGACATATCCAGTTCCTGCAACCGTTCTTTATGTGCTTTAGCCTCCAGTCCCCTAATCATCTTTGTTGCTCTTCTCTGCACTCTTTCTAGAGTCTCCACACCTTTTCTACATCGTGGTAACCAAAACGGAATGCAGTATTCCAAGTGTGGCCTTACCAAGGCATTATAAAGTGGTATTAACATTTCACGTGATCTTGATTCTATCCCTCTGTTTATGCAGCCTAGAACTGTGTTGGCTTTTTTGGCAGTTGCTGCACACTGCTGGCTCATATTTAAATGGTTGTCCACTAGGACTCCAAGATCCCTCTCACAGTTACTACTATTGAGCAAGGTACCACCTATACTGTATCTGTGCATTTCGTTTTTCTTGCCTAAATGTAGAACCTTATTCTTTTCACCATTGAATTTCATTTTATTAGATAGTGCCCAATGTTCAGGTTTGTCAAGATCCTTCTGTAGAAGACCTGCAAGGTTCCTTCCAATCCTATGATTTTATGCACTATCTTTCAAGGTCTTTTAGTTGGCTTTAGATGTCTTTGCCTCTTTTATATTCTGCATTCACACTATTTGTCTATGATTAAACTAGAACAGATGTGCTTTGTACTGCCCTTGGTCTTTCAAAGGTTAATAATCAGTGCATATACATTAGTTCTTCTCATCTCCCTAATTCATATCCATTTTGCCCTTACTGTGTATTTCACCAGCATTCAAGATTTTCTCATTTACAGCAACCTTTGCTTTGCCATTTCTAGAACTTCCTCACACTTATTTTTTAATGCTAGTTTCTCAAAAAATGCCACTCTTTTCCATTACTCTGTGTAGGGAAATTTGGAAGAGAATATTATAGTCCAATATTATATAAATATTTTTCTCTTTGTAATTTACATTTCTGATTATGCATATTAAAAATATGTTAATTTTGAATTTGGGTATATCATCTAATGTTCCCCAATTCCAAAGTAATTCTTCTTTGTTGATACATAGCAGACAATTATGTTATATGCATGTTACAGCAGAAGATTCTTTAGCTAATGAGCCTGTAAAAGTAAAGGAAAAGGTTTCCCTTGCACATATGTGCTAATCGTTCCTGACTCTAGGGGGCGGTGCTCATCTCTGTTTCAAAGTCAAAGAGTAAGCGCTGTCCAAAGACGTCTCCATGGTCATGTGACCGACATGGCTAAACACCAAAGGCGCACAGAAAGCTGTTATCTTCCCACCAAAGTTGGTTCCTATTTTTCTACTTGCATTTTCATGTGCTTTCGAACTGCTAGGTTGGCAGAAGCCGGGACAAGTAACGGGAACTCACTCCGTTACACGGCACTAGGGATTCGAACCACCAAACTGCCAACTTTTCTGATTGACAAGCTTAGCGTCTTAGACACTGAGCCATCGCATCCCTTGAATGAGCCTGTACAGGAATACAAATATGATATACATGTGAATGAAGCATGCATGATAATACTACAGTACAGCAACCAGAAACACATTGACTCTGCAATGAATATTGCACTACAGTAGGCCAGACTCATTGGACATTTTCTTTTGGGGAAGGAAGCCAATGAATTCTGCTGGAGGCATTCCCCTTGAGAGACAACATCTGGCCATGATGAAGCATTGAAAAACATCTGCATAGGTATCAAGCTTCTTTTGGCTGACGCACAAATATGTTCTACGTCCACAGTGCCAACACATTTGTTGCTGTTTTAATGTTTTCTTAGAGCTGATTGGCATTATCTTCTTTAGGTTTTGTTTAAGTCTTCTGTTTTCCTGTTTTAGAATTCAGCCCAGTTCTCACCACAATATTCTCGGCAGGCTGAAGAGGCTTTCTGCTACTCTCTGGTTTTTCTGAAGGAAAGGATTTTGCCCTGTGTTCATTAGCAGCAGCAACATTTGTTCAAATCAGCACAATCTCATTTACTTAAGTAGCAACCCTTTTGTTGAATCTTCAGGGAGAACTTCAGAAGTGGTATTCAGCCGGTTCGGACCAGTTCACCCGAACTGGCTGAATTAGTGCCAAACTGAGAATGGGCCCCAAACTGAGGGTGGCCCCATCTGCCCCTGCTCCAAAACATCCTATGTAGCCTAGTGTTCAATGCCACGCGCATGCGTGCACAGTGTGCATGAGCAAAGTGCATGCACGGAAGGGCGCATGCATGCATGGAAGGCACACATGCGTGATGTGAGCATGCACACACATATGCTCACAGTTGTGAATCGGTGGTAAACTAAGTGAATCCCACCACTGGAGACCGTGTGCTTTCAAAATAGAGTAATTGCCATGTTCCAACTCTCTTCCTTCAAAGCATGGAATCATGAAGTTGAAAAGATGACAGAAGCCACTTAGTCTATCTCTTGGCATTCTTACACTTTCAGTAGTAAAATCTCCATTGTGAATAATAACCTTAAAATACAGTTTTAATCTGGTATAAGGTGTCTTCCACTTGTCCTTTCTTTTAAACTGTTTAGTTTGCTTTGGTATTTCTTTTGTTAACCCCCTTAATTACTCTATGAAATGAAAGGAAGACATTCACTGAATACATGAATGAATAACATCCCTGATTGCGGTGAAGTCTGTAGCTAACCTCAGTTGAATATGCTTCATTGCAATTCTTTTGCAGGCCTTTTTATTATTATCATTTTTATACAACTACAAAAGAGAAGAAAAACAAATGCTTTTCAAATAAAACAATGATGTAAGGACAAATAAGAGAAGCAAACAAACAAAACTTAAAAGTTCAATAATTACAGCTAAGTGAAAATTACTGCAAGCCAGTTTTTAAACAGCAAATAGGAACCTTAACCCTATGAAATGATACTGCTCAGGTTTTTTATGCCAATAAAAAGTTAATTCAAAGGTCGCAAGCTGACATGTTTCATCAAGCCAAGCTTTGAAATCTCACACACAAGTCTTTTTTTTAAAATGAAAACATAATATTTTTAGCAACAATCCATGAACTGTAAATCTTGATTTCTTCATAGGTAGATTAATTTCAAATTTTGGAATGTACTTTAGCAATAACATCTTCAAAACTTAAATATTCTTCCACAAACCTTGTTCACAATAGTAGGAATATCCAGCCAACAAGACACCACCAAATCAGGAGTGGGCTTCCAAAATTTCAGCAACAGGTTCTCTGCCTGGTTGCTGGGTGGGCATGGCCTAGTCAGCCTCCTGCACCATGGTGTGTGGGGAGGTGTTTTCGCCTTCCCCAGGCTCCGGAGGCATTCCTCAAACCTCTGGGAAGGTGAAAACTCCCTCTCCTGGGAGAGGCTTGTTTTCCCCCCTCCCCGAGCCTCCGCGGAAGCCCTGAACTTACCTCGCATCCAAAACAGGCCGCATGGAGACTCCTGAGATTGGAGGAGTGTGGTGGGCAGGGCCAGCCAGGGCTGGGATTTAGAGGTTCTCTGAACCAGCCATAACGTTAGCTACAGGTTCTCCTGAACCCGGGTGAACCCATAGCAGCCCACCTTTGCACCAAATGTTTACTAAAGTCCCTTCAGCTGATTCCATCCTCAATTAGACAAATGATGCTTTTTCATTATCCATTGAGAGGTCTTGTCAACTCATTTTTAAAAATTGAACTCAAATGAAGATGATAGGGGATGCATCGATGGTACTTAAAAAGATGAGGCCATTGATTTTGTAAACAGAGAGCCTGTAATTTTTTTTTATTTCAAAGTTCTTGTGAATTAACAGCCTTTGTTTTAGTAAAGTTTATAAATTATTAAAAACATTGAATTGTATCCTGGAGAATTTGATCAAGTATCTTCAAAACCATAAGAGTTTCAAAATGCTGTGAGTGCACCTGGCTCAAAGAAGGTAACAAATATTTTAGCTAAAGATATTATTCCCTTTCAACTCTTTTGCAGTCCTTCATCTTCAACAAGTGAAGATTGATAGAATAACCAGAAATACGGAGGCATTGAAACAGAACGTGCCTCTAATATACTTTTTTTAAAAAAAATGCTGGTCTGCGCAGAATAAATATATGATCAAGATTTCTTCTCCTTTGTGATTTGAACTCTGCTGCAAGCGATAATGTGGAGTGTAGGACCAAGTGTATATCAATGAGTGTTGCAACTATTGGAGGAGAAGAATCTTTGGGTTCGCAGAACTTGACTGTTTTGTTGCAGATGTTTAATTACCCAATCCAATAACATCATCATAGAGACGAGGTGGTGCAGTGGTTAGAGTGCAGCACTGCAGGCTACTTCAGCTGACTGCTAGCTGCAGTTTGGCAGTTCAAATCTCACCAGCTCAAGGTTGACTCAGCCTTCCATTCTTCTGAGATGGGTAAAACAAGGACTCAGATTGTTGGGGGCAACATGCTGACTCTGTAATCCATTTTAGAGAGGGCTGTAAAAGCACTTTGAAGCCTATGAATAAGTGCTATTGCTATTGCTATTATCAGTGCTATCAAATGGCTTGCCTTGTCAGTGTTGGTGAATCTGCTCTAATGGTCACAATTTCAAAACAGGCAGAGAAAGATGTTTTCTCATTAGACATCCATTAAAGAGTCATATTTAAATCACAGCTTCATTCCATTATAATTAACTTAGTTCTCCTTTAGAAATCCCTTGTGGAGGCATAAAAGACACTCATATAACAGAGATCTATGAACAGCTTAAAAATCATTTTAACAAGTTATCAAGAAAACTTGTTCAAGCATTGGCTAAGAATTTTTTTTCCTGGTATAGCCAGTATATAAAAACTGTTGACTGAAGATTCGCTGAAAAAATATTATTTTAAAAAATCTTATAAATTTTTTGGTCATAACAGACTGAGGTATGGTAACCAGACAATAGGACATCTTCCAATTTTTACGAAGCATAGAACCTCAGTTACAGCTGTAGTGGATTTTTGGAACAACCTCAGAGTGATACAGTGCAATGACTTGGCTATTCAACCCAGGATTGGTGGACAATTCAAACACTAATCCACCCCCACCCCCCACTTCTAGCAATAAATGAATTGTTCAATGAATGAACATAGAGATTCAACATATTGTCTGTTTTAGATTGTGTCTTTCCCAAACATTACTGTTTAGAACTGAATCCTGAATGTTTCTCTGGAGGAAGGGCAACTTGTATTATAATCAGGACTTTTTATTATTATTATTATTATTATTATTTATTGGACTTGTTAGCCGCTCCCTCTCCACGAAGGGACTCGGGGCGGCGTACAATAAATAAATCACATGACTGGAGCAATGAGACCAAAAGATGTCTTCTGCTGCACCTTCTGTGATCTGAGATCCACAACCTCTTCAGCATCAGGATATCACTGTTGCATTATGTAGGCTGGGAACCACATAATATCCTGCTCTTTGCATAACAACTCATCCACCTCAATTAAAAGCTTCTGTGTTATCAGCACAGGAAGCCCAACAATTTCCCCTAATCAATGGTTTTATTTCTAGACTATTTTAAGAGAATATTTCTTATAGTAGTTTCTGCTGCTGTTAACATTAATTTAGGGACATGCTTTCATAATAATGTGAAAATTCTTACCTAGGGATAAACTAGGGATTAAATTCCTGGAAAGAGAAGAAGAAAGCAGAGCGCCATGAAGGACTTTGCTCTCGTTCCTCGACAAACAACTCAAGAAGCTTGGGAAATTTTGAAAAATGAGATTACAAAAACCCAGTCTAGCACAATACCAATGAAGAAGAAAAATATCAGCTCCCAAAAGAAACCAGCATGGCTGCATAAAGAACTATCTGACAAACTGAAAGACAAAAAAGGTAAGTATAAAAAGTGGAAGGAGGGGGACATAACTAAGGCAGAATATCAGCAAATAGCCCGAGCCTGTAAAGATGAAGTGAGGAAAGCTAAGGCTCACAATGAAGAAAGGCTTGCCACAAAAGTAAAAATTAACAAAAAAGCTTCTTCCAACATGTTAAAAACAAGAAAAAAGTTAAGGAAACAATTGGTCCATTGCTAGGAGAAAGTGGCAAGAAGGTGACAAGCAACAGGGAGAAAGCAGAACTATTTAACTCATGTTTTGCATCTGTCTTTACACAAAGGGATAAAACAATCCAACCTGTCAAAAGCAGCACCACAAAAATCAGATTAGGAACACAAATTGAAATAGGGAAGAAAATGGTAAGTGAGCACCTGTCTACCCTAGATGAGTTCAAATCACCAGGACCGGATGGATTACACCCCAGGATTCTGAAGGAACTAGCAGATGAGATCTCAGAACCACTGAATTATATCTTTCAGAGATCCTGGAACACCGGGGAACTACCAGAGGACTGGAAAAGAGCTGATGTGGTTCCCATCTTCAAAAAAGGGAAAAAAATAGATCCAGGAAACTACAGACCTATCAGCCTGACCTCAATACCAGGAAAGATTCTGGAAAAAATAATCAAGCAACGAATTTGAGAACACCTAGAAGCAAACAAAGTAATAGCCAAAAGTCAACATGGATTTGTCAAAAACAGATCATGCCAGACTAATCTTATTGCATTCTTTGACAAAGTGACAAAATTAGTGGACCAGAGGAATGCCGTTGATATAGTTTACTTGGACTTCAGTAAGGCTTTTGATAAGGTAGACCATAACCTACTACTAGATAAAGTAGAAGAATGTGGGTTGGACAGCATCACCACCAGATGGATTCGTAACTGGCTGACCAACCGCACTCAACGTGTAGTCCTCAATGGAACTGCATCTACATGGAGGGAAGTATGCAATGGAGTACCCCAAGGCTCTGTTTTAGGCCCAGTACTCTTCAACATCTTCATCAATGATTTGGATGAAGGAATAAATGGGGAACTCATCAAATTTGCAGATGACACCAAGCTGGCAGGAATAGCCAACACTCCAGAAGATAGGCTTAAGATACAGAAGGATCTTGACAAACTTGAACATTGGGCACTATCTAATAAAATGAAATTCAATGGTGAAAAGAGTAAGGTTCTACATTTAGGCAACAAAAACGGAATGCACAGGTACAGTATAGGTGGTACCGTGCTCAATAGTAGTAACTGTGAGAGGGATCTTGGAGTCCTAGTGGACAACCATTTAAATATGAGCCAGCAGTGTGCAGCAGCTGCCAAAAAAGCCAACACAGTTCTAGGCTGCATCAACAGAGGGATAGAATCAAGATCACGTGAAGTGTTAATACCACTTTATAATGCCTTGGTAAGGCCACACTTGGAATACTGCATTCAGTTCTGGTCACCACGATGTAAAAAAGATGTGGAGACTCTAGAAAGAGTGCAGAGAAGAGCAACAAAGATGATTAGGGGACTGGAGACTAAAACATATGAAGAACAGTTGCAGGAATTAGGTATGTCTAGCTTAAGAGAAAGAAGGACTAGGGGAGACATGATAGCAGTGTTCCAATATCTCAGGGGTTGCCACAAAGAAGAGGGAGTCAAGCTATTCTCCAAGGCACCTGAGGACAGAACAAGAAGCAATGGGTGGAAACTAATCAAGGAGAGAAGCAACTTAGAACTGAGGAGAAACTTCCTGACAGTTAGAACAATTAATCAGTGGAACAGCTTGCCTCCAGAAGTTGTGAATGCCCCAACACTGGAAGTCTTTAAGAAGATGTTGGATAGCCATTTGTCTGGAACGGTATAGGGTTTCCTGCCTAGGCAGGGGGTTGGACTAGAAGACCTCCAAGGTCCCTTCCAACTCTACTATTGTATAAAAAAATAATAAACACAACCATATCAAGCCCACATCTATTATCACTTTGAGTAGCAATATTGCAGTGCGATTCAAGGTTTGAGCAGACTTCTCCAGCAATGCATGTCAGGGAATGTATGCGTCTGTGATTCGGGAATGGTTGCATAGGTGTTCCATTTATATTTCTGCAAATGTAATGCTCTGGCTAGGGAGCACTCAAAGAGCAAAGCATAGAGCAGGAAGTCTGATCAACCACTCAACATGAAAGATGCACACCTCCACACAACGCACAGTTGAAATTTGGGAATTGTGACTGTCAGCCCATCTGCAGCCATTTGCAACCTATCTTTCACCATCAATCCCTTCACAGCATAAGTATGTGGCAATGGCTATGGGCAGCTGTGGGCAACTCTAAATTAGCCTATAATCCCATCCCCCCCCCACTCGCACGCGCTTAGGACATCTTATGTAATGCATTGGTTAAGATGCAAGACGGGATGGGAAGTTCAGACTAAGTGACTTTAGGCCAGTTACAATCTCTCAGCCAAACTCTTTTCACAGAACTCAGGTGGGGATAATATGAGTTTAGATTGCCAAGTATATCACTAAAATAAAGGAGAAAGTGGGACATGGTAGATGTATTTGCAGATAAATAAACGGAGGAAATGCTAAACTTATCTATTCTCACATTCTGTCCCTTGTTTCTCTATCTATTACAGATTTCTTTAAAATTCAGAAACTATGTTCTAATTACTTTTAACAAAGTTAAACATCTTGAAATAGCTTTCTTTAGTAGGAATAATATAAAACCTCCCTTTCTTCTTGGTTTCTAATGATCTTTACAGGTGGGAGATAAAAGGTGGCTTACCATCTCTTCAAAGAACAAATAGAAAAATATTTACGACCTTGCCTTCAGTGTACCTTCACTGAATAACCCCAAGCCTAATCATAATTTAGAGAGGTAGTAGATATGGCCTTGTCCAGAAATGGACTCGGTAGTAAAAATCATCTTGCTAGATCAGTGTTTTTCAAACTTGGCAACTTTAAGATACATGGACTTCAATTCCCAGAAATATGGCTGGCTGGGGAATTCTGGGAGTTGAAATCCATACATCTTAAAGTTGCTAAGTTTGAAATACATTGTTTGTTTACACCATTTGTTGCATTTGTTAAAGGCATGGTTGCCTTTCAGTTTATTAGAACAGATTTTAAGTCAACACCCCCAAAAGGTGGGTTGCCAATTTTTTTACTACTGGTTCGGGTGCATTCCCGTGCATGTGCAGAAGCATCCGGGCAGGTGGGCGGAGCCTCCCACTGCCGCTATTACCGGTTTGCCCGATCTGGGCCGAACCAGGAGTAATCCACCTCTGCAACCCCCCCTCCAGATGCGTTGAGGTAACAGCCCCCAGAATTCCCAACCAGCATGCTGGATTGAGAAAGACTTTTTTTATCAGTCATGGAATTAAATGCTGTGATCAGTTTGCCAGTTATGGCAGAACCTTCCTTACTGAAATTCAGGGACATATATTTTAGAAGAACAAAAAAATGAAAATGAGCTGGTAGTGGCAAAGACCACTTCCCAAGATGCAATAATGGAAAATTCTCTTCAAGAATCGGTGTTTAGACCTCACAAAAATGCACAGCAAATTGCACTGTGATTTATTTGTCAAAGTCTTTATAGGCTGGGCGTTACTTTACCCCACAGCTGGAGTCAATTTTTAATATTTAAAAGTGGAAAGAAAGCAAAACCTAAACACATACAGATTTGTCTGTTTTAGATTGTGCCTTTCCCAAACATTACTGTTTAGAACTGAATCCTGAATGTTTCTCTGGAGGAAGGGCAACTTGTATTATAAGCAGGGCTGGAGCAATGAGACCAAAAGATGTCTTCTGCTGCACCTTCTGTGATCTGAGATCCATAACCTCTTCAGCATCAGGACACCACCACTGTTGCATTATTTCCCCCCTTTTTCTGATAAGGAACATTGTCAGGTACATTTGTCTTTGTTGTCCTGTCTTTTCTGGGGCAACCCCTAAATACTCCAAGTGTGTTATAATGAACCGTGTTTGAAACTCAGCAGTTGACTGAACAACTGCCAAGGAAACAGATTAAAAGAGAAAGAGAGAGGTGGCATTGCTGATTTACATCAGTCTTGAATCACACACAATTAGGGCAATTGCTACAACATTGTACGACAAGAAACTTTTCCAATGGCCTTCAATTTTATTAGCTTAGCCAGAAGATGCAAACAGTGTAACGGCCCCTCTGAGAAAGAGATCCAACCTCAAGGCACATCTTGCAATCAAAATAAAAGAAAGAATCTGTCTTTGGCAGTTTATTTCCAGCTGCTTTTAGAAGCGCTCAAGATCAATTTGAGGACTAGGCGGTGACCTATTTGAGCATCCTTTACTATTTAGTCTAGGTCACTCTCTTACCTTTTCAATTCCCAACCAATTCATTGTTTAAATGTACCTGTGATCATTCCACTGACAAATACACATTGTGGGAGAAGGCCTTTTCTTTTCTTTAAGTTTCTATATTCAGGCAGTTAACAACTTAAAGTCAGAGAAACAAAGAATGTGGATTCGAAGTTATTTAGTCCAACCCTTTGATCAATGCAATGTCAGCATCCCTGATAAACATTATTTTCCTTATAAGCATCTGTTACATGCATTCTGATTGGATAGAAAAGGTATGAGGAAGTTATACCCTACGGCACTGGTGGGATTCAATTTTTTTTACTACCGGTTCTGTGGGCATGGCTTGGTGGGCGTGGCAGGGGAAGGATACTGTAAAATCTCCATTCCCACCACACTCTAGAGGAAGGATACTGCGAAATCCCCCATTCCCTTCCGATCAGCTGGGACTCGGGAGGCAGAGAATAGATGGGGGCGGGGCCAGTCAGAGGTGGTATTTACCGGTTCTCCGAACTACTCAAAATTTCCGCTACCTGTTCTCTAGAACTGGTCAGAACCTGCTGAATACCACCTCTGCCCTATGCCACTGCACGCCAGTGTTTCTCAACCTTGGCCATTTTAAGATGGGTGGTCTTCAACTCCCAGAATTCCCCAGCCGGAGTTGAAGTCCACCCATCTTAAAATGACCAAGGTTGAGAAACCCTGTCCTATGCCATTCTTCAGTTTCATTGTTTCATGGAAATTTTGAGTCCTCACACATTAGCTGTTACATTACATTAGCTGCTCTGAATTATACAACTGATTTTACCCCACCAAGTACCTCAAATAGTTGAACTTTAGAATGAATGTTTCTAAAAGATTGGTCTCTTTTCTACCAATTGGATTGGGGGTCATGGAAAGATTTGATTTTTTCCTCCCCTGCTGAAAGACAGGAGACAAACTTGCATGTATTGTGCTTAGGTGTCTTCCTCTTTGTAGCCACTAGAATGGTGGGAGATGAGTAGAATTGTGATCACGGCAAGGGGATGAGACAGAATTGGGCTCTCATTTCCTATGGAGTAGCTCGGACCCCCAAATAGATACTTGCATAATGGAGCTGTTTTCAAAAGAAGTCACGTTGGAGGATTCCATCCTGATCTTCCCATATGGTTAGAGAGAAAAATACCTTTAAATCACACTTGACTTTTAATAACTAGAGGAATTCATCCACACAGGATTTTTGGCAACCACATGCGAGTGGTTGCTGCTGCTTTCTTCTAGGATCTTTTTTGGAATTCCCAACATTCCTAGTTGTCTCTCATCCAAATCTCAACCAAGATATACCTGACAAGGCTGATCAATGTTTTCCTCTGTAACCTTGTGCATCCACTGCCAGTCAGTGTGGATAATACTCAGATAGATGAGCTAAGGCACCTTAATTCTAAGTTCAGTTCAGTTTGAATCTGAAGAACTTCTTTAAATGTTGTGTGAATTAATGTAACTACATGACTTCGGCAACTGTCATGAACAACAGAAAAACAGAACAACAGAGTTGGAAAGGATGGAAGGGACTTTGGAGGTCTTCTAATCCAATCCCCTGCTCAAGCAGGAAACCCTATATTATTTCAGACAAATTGTTGTCCAATCTCTTCTTATGAAAACCTCCAGGGTTGAAACACCCCATTTTTTTTTCCATTGTTCTCACTGTCAGAAAATTTCTCTTTAGATCTAGGTTACATCTCTGCTTGGTTAGTTTCCATCCATTGTTTCTTGTTTTGTCTTCAGGTGCTTTGGAAAATAGTTTGATTGCCTCTTCTTTGTGGCAGGCCATTAGATATTGGAACAATGCTATCATTTCACCCCAGTCCTTCTTTTTATTAAAGTATCAAGGTTGACTCAGCCTTCTCAAGGTTGACTCATTCTTCCGTCCTTCTGAGGTGGGTAAAATGAGGACCCAGATTGTTGGAGGCAATATGCTGACTCTTAGAGACGGGTATAAAGGGCTGTGAAGCTGTATATAAGTCTAAGTGCTATTGCTATTGCTAAAGTACATATACCCAATTTGTGCAACCGTTCTTCATATGCTTTAGCCTCCAGTCCTCTAATCATCTTTGTTGCTCTTCTTTGTACTCTTTCTAGAGTTTCAACATCTTTTTCATATCGGGGTGACCAAACCTGGATGCAATATTCCAAGTGTGGCCTTACCGAGGCATTATAAGTAACACTTTATAAAGTGGTATTAATACATTAATACATCAACATGAGGGTATCCACAATGTGTATCTATCCATACACAGATAGCAAGCTATTAACTTACTTTATGTGTTGAGCAAACCACATTGGTCTAGCTCAGGGGTCAGCAAACTGTGGCTCTGGAGCCACATGTGGCTCTTTCCTCCCTCTGCTGCAGCTCCGTCACCGGTCAGCGCCATAATTTTGAGAGGAGTTCCGGGTGGTGGGGGGAGTGAAGCACAGTGCGCCAGGAGAAGACTCTATGACAAGGGGAGGGTTTTCCAGTTGTCTCCCCAATTGATAGGGCTTTCGCTTATGACAGGTAGAGGAAAAAGTATGCCGCGCTAGGAGGAGACTCTATGGTGGGGGAACTGAACTTCCGGTCAACTCCAGAACTGAACAGGGGGCTTCCGGTTAGGACCTTTGTGGTTCCCAGTGTTTTCTTTTCTGTGGGAAACGGGTCCAAATGGCTCTTTGAGTGTTTACGTTTGCCGACCCCTGATCTAGCTCATATAGAACATTAAGCTGTAATAGGTAGGTTTACATGTCACACTGACAAGCCCCATTATGCGAGCATGATGTGTGAAAGCAGCCTCTGGGCTGAAAGTACTTGACCATGTATTTTGCCTGCTGCAGCTTGACTTTATCAGCAGGGGACCTCACTCAAAGAGATACTGACCTGCTAAGCTCCTCTCACTAATTTTCAAGTAGTGAGTCACTCGCCTGAAACAAGTGGCATCTTCATCTCATGCACAATTTTATCATTTCAGACCTTGTCTCTGAATCCTTGTTGATACATGCAGCAGATAAAACAGGCTGAGTGATAGCGTCCCATCGTGATCAAGGATGCTGTTTTCCTGCCTTTCTGGAAAGATTTTAAAAAATGAAAGAGCGTTCGTTTTCAGTTTTCTCTTTCAATTAAAACCAATACTTTCCTTGCATCTAGCCAACTTGCCCAGTAGGGATGGACTAATTTAGAATATTTCCTTGGAAGTACTAAATGTTATATGAAGGGAGGGGCGTATTTTCAACACGACGCTGACATCCTTCACTTGCAATATTAATGACACATCTAGCATTGCGGCTGCATCCAGCTTTTGTTCACATCAGGACTTAAATATAAGATGCGCAGGTTGGGCCACAAGGGTTAAGATTATGGTTGTCAGAAGAACCTCTCCTAGAACTGCAATTGCCATTTTTTAATGTGAAAGAAGACTACATGGAAATAAAGAAGCAGGAGTCATATGTAATCATTCAATAATTAAATGACATTTTAATCATATTGTGTAATCCATTTTTTGTTCTTTCTACCAGATCCATTTATTTTGGAGAGGGCAAATCCTGCACACAGATTAGAAACTTCTGCTGTAATTTTCCTCAACTCCCCCCTCCCCCCCACCCAAGTTGCTGTTCTGTGCTTTAAACTGGCTCTTCAAAGATGTCACTTTGGAGTGTTTCCATTTGAACTGGTCCTCTTTGCAACAACACACAACACGTGGGGAATGGTTTGATTTTTTCCCCCCTTCAGTTTACTACTCATGTCGAAGGAGGGACTAGAACTCACCATCTCCTGGTGATTGGTCCAAAGTTACCCAACCAGCTTTCATTCCTAATGTGGGACTAGAACTCACCATCTCCTGGTGGTTAGCCCAAAGTCATACAGCCGGCTTTCATTCCTAATGTGGGACTAGAACTCACCATCTCCTGGTGATTGGCCCAAAGTCACCCAGCCATCTTTCATTTCTAATGTGGGACTAGAACTCACCATCTCCTGGTGGTTAGCCCATAGTCACACAGCTGGCTTTCATGCCTAAAGAGAGAATGGAGAGACTAGAACTCATTGTAAATTAGTCCATCCCCTACCGGGCAAGTTGGTTAACCACCAGACCAAACTGGCCTATTGCTTTGCGTGGTCCTGCAGCCTCTCACAATCAAAACAGGAGGTGGCCCCATAGACATGGAGGGATTCTCCTCTCCAAAGGAAGCCTTGAAAACCCTTTGATGGAGGGACAGAATATTAGTTATTATTGTCTTAGAGAGAATACCAGGCGAGGAAGTGGAGAAACATCATCATCGTTCTCAAGCTTCCTCTTTTCCCAGCCTGATGCTCTGTTTGGTACAAGACTCGTGCCAGATGACAGCCGCTTCCAGCTCTGCGGAGACGCTCTGTGTTTTAGTAAACTGCATATGGAAACATGAACACACTTGGAAAAACAAAGGCATGTGCCTTTGCATGGCATATCACACTTCATGGCCAATTTCAGCCTCAGAGCTCTATTGTTCTGCTGGTGATTGGCACCAGTTCCTTCGAAAGGCTGCCATGGGTGTGTTTACCAACACGGCTCTATTCTTTAACATACACCATATGTCGGAATTACAAAGATGAAGGAGAAGGCTCCCATTTGGTAATGCTGATTGGAGTTTTTTTTCTTTCTTTCTTCCTTTTTCCTTTTCTAGTTTTTAATATTATCTTCCCCCAGTGGAGTCAAAATGGATGCCAAATGAAGCCCAGCATAGATCAGGAAAGTGCTCCATTGGCCATAAATGTATCTTGATCAAGCAGGAGAAAAAAGCCATTCTTTCCCTCAGCGGAAGACAGTTCAAGAAAGTCTTGATTTCACCTCCAGGCTGTGTCATCAGTGGCTTAATCCTTGGCTTTGAAAACCATTCCCAGACACATTCACGACAGCTGCGCTAAAAAAAAAAAGCTGCACGTTCTCCTGAGTGTGGAGAAAGAAGTTGTGGAGTTCTGTCCTGATTGTTTCCAAGATGAAATCATAAAGTAAGATAATCAACAACTGAAGCTATGATATACCGGAAGTCCTTGACTTATAACTGGTGGTTTAGTGACCATTCAAAATTACAAGGGACCTACTGTACCTTCAGACTACTTAGGACTCTAAATCAAAATTATGACAGTGGGATGCTCTCTGGGGTCAAATAACTGAATTTTGGGTGGACCGTGGATTCAGTTATGGCTGCTTGTAGTGTCCCATGGTCACATGACCTTGTTTTATTATGGTTTTATTTATTTATTTAGTTTGTCACTCATGTACAAGATAACAGGAAAGAATAAACATGAATAAGAACACAGGAAATGGGTACAAATAAGTGGAGACAGTAAGACAGGGACATTAGGCATACTGAGTTGCTCATGTACCCCCCTACTGACCTCTTAGGAATGGGGTGAGGTCAACAATAGACAGTTCAAAGTTAAAATTATGGGGGTTTGAGCAGAGGTGGGTCCCTACCGGTTCAGACCGGTTTGGCCGAACCAGTAATAACTTAGCGGCCTGGGTCACTGCAACTGACAGTGACCCAGGCCTGCCATGCCCCTGAACCAGTTCTCTCGGGGGTGCCATAGGCACTGCCATCTTGTTTTTCCCTTCTGCGCATGTGCAGAGCAGTTTTTGTTGTGCGGTGCATCCTTGTGCAAACCAGCAGTAGTGGTAGCAAAACCCACCCCTGGGTTTGAGGATGTACTTACTTCCAATTTTCAGCAAAACTTCAACAACCGCCACAAAAGAAATCCTAAAAGTAAGTTGATCATATGATAGATCCATTTTATGACATGATTTGTGATCAATAATAATACAATACAATAGCAGAGTTGGAAGGGACCTTGGAGGTCTTCTAGTCCAACCCCCTGCCTAGGCAGGAAACCCTATACCGTTTCAGACAAATGGCTATCCAACATCTTCTTAAAGGCTTCCAGTGTTGGAGCGTTCACAACTTCTGGAGGCAAGCTGTTCCACTGATTAATTGTTCTAACTGTCAGGAAATTTCTCCTCAGTTCTAAGTTGCTTCTCTCCTTGATTAGTTTCCATCCATTGCTTCTTGTTCTACCCTCAGGTGCCTTGGAGAATAGTATGACTCCCTCTTCTTTGTGGCAACCCCTGAGATATTGGAACACTGCTATCATGTCTCCCCTAGTCCTTCTTTCTCTTAAGCTAAACATACCCAGTTCCTGCAACCGTTCTTCATATGTTTTAGTCTCCAGTCCCCTAATCATCTTTGTTGCTCTTCTCTGCACTCTTTCTAGAGTCTCCACATCTTTTTTACATCGTGGTGACCAAAACTGAATGCAGTATTCCAAGTGTGGCCTTACCAAGGCATTATAAAGTGGTATTAACACTTCACGTGATCTTGATTCTATCCCTCTGTTGATGCAGCCTAGAATTGTGTTGGCTTTTTTGGCAGCTGCTGCACACTGCTGGCTCATATTTAAATGGTTATCCACTAGTACTCCAAGATCCCTTTTACAGTTACTACTACTGAGCAAGGTACCACCTATACTGTACCTGTGCATTCCATCATAACAGATTCCATTATGGTTGTATGTTGAGGACTGCTTTATGTTCTCAACAGTATAGGTCAGAGTTAGCCCAGAATCCACTTTCATTTCCGGAAAGGAAAGGTCTTCAGAATGTATATTTAGCCCAGTGTGCATTTTCAAGTCTGAGCCTACTGAGGCCCAGTAAGGCAGCAAGCAACTATATCTAGGTTGGTTTGCATGATGTACCTCCTAGATTAAAAACAAGTGTAAAATACCTCCTTTCCTATTAACATATTCATTTTCTCTTGAAATTAAACTGCTTTATTGATTGATTGATTTGCATCTCACCTTTATTATATTTTTTTTACAAATAATGAACGAATCCAACATACCTTTGAAAGAGAGTGACTGGCCCAAGATTACCCAGCTTGCTTTCATGGCTAAGGCAGGACTAGAACACCTGAGGAATAGAACACTTTATATAGCCTGGTGCCTTAACCACTAGAACAGGGGTCCCCAAACTTGGCAACTTTAAGACTTGTGGACTTCAACTCCCAGAATTCTCCAGCCAACATAGCTGGCAGTTGAAGTCCACAAATCTTAAAGTTGCCAAGTTGGAAGACCTCTGCACTAGACCAAACTAGTTCTGAAAACAAACCTTAGTTTATTTTTGTTAGTTTTTATAACAAACTTTGTTTTTTCTCATTGTTTAGTACTTCAAAAGTGAGAAATATAGTTCATGTATTGAGTAAAAGACATTCTAAGCTCAAGGAATACCAAGTACTCCACAGGGGGGAAAAGAACAATTTTAAGCAAATGGATTATATTTATGAGGTGAATGATGGATTTACAAGACATATTCGGAATGAGAATTTTGGATTAGATTCAAGATAAAGGTTATAATGTGGATCACATTTTAATGTGATCAGATCCTTAAAGTCAGCTGCTCTGTCCTGATTCAGTGATTTGCAACATAAACATTTTTTTTAGCATGAGAAAGGTATGCATTTTTGATAAAGTAATTCCTGCCAACAAGAGCTTGGAAGTCTCAGTTTGGAAACCAGAGCATCTCAGTTCTGTGATCCTGAAAAAAATTACTCCTTTTTACAGTACTGTATAATAAATTCAGCATCTCAGTTCAATATTAACAGATGGATTGATTGGATTTTTAAAGTTCTCCTTAAAGGTCCAAGATCACCCTACTCTCACAAAACTAAAATTGTAGAACCAAGCATAACAGTAACATAACTAAAAGCAGAATTAAAAATCCATAATCATGTAGTTATGGAAATTTAGTAGTGGAAAGGATCTTGGAAATTATTTAGTCCACCTGCTCAATTCAGTGCAGGAAAGTGGCACATACAGCATCTCAGAAATGTCACTGTCCAGCTTCTATTTATTGTTAGATACCATTTTGTATCAACATAAGGATGCAAAAATGTTGTAAAAGATCTGTGTGCATGGATTGGGAATCCTCTAGCCCCACATCTTTTTCTAACATGTATATATCAAGAGTGCAAATCCTTCAGACAATCACAGGAACAGTTTCTACAGGTGGAAAGTTCTGAGTGCTCCATCATTGGAGGTTTTTAACTTCTGTGGAATGTAGAACATAGAAGAGATCAAATAGTCATTTGTCTGGAATAGCAGAGGGTCTCCTGCTTGAGCAGGGGGTTGGACTAGGAGACCTCTAAGGCCCCTTCCAAATCTGTTATTCTGTCATTCTACTGCCCTTGACCCCTTTCCAAAGACATGTAGGCTCTTTGTCAGTAGCCTTAGAAAAAGGCATAGTGACACAAAGGAAAGAAGTGAATTTTGTGACCTTCTGATAGGAGATCTGTAGTTATTTCTTCTTTTAGAAAAACCACAGAATCCCCAGAATTGTTCAGCTGGTGCATATTATGCAAACTAAGACATTTACATATGTTTCCCTGTCTAAAGCTGGACAGCTTGCTGGGAGTTCATTAACCAAGTTATTTTGACAAGCCTTGGGGCAGAGGTAACAGAGATTCCTAGAATACTAGTTTTATTAACAACCGTGAGGCAGGGTCATGAAGCAATGGAAGTGACTGGATGTCTGAAAGAAACATGAGGTTGGGAGGTGGGCTTTTTCCCATTACATTTTCCCATACAGTTATCTACTCTGTATTGCATAATGTATCTTGCTCAAAGGCAAGATACATACAATTGCCAGTTGCTTTGGCTACTTGACTATTACCACCCTTGTGATTCTTTGATTACAGAATCACGTTCCTTTGCATCTCCCATGACACGATAGGGGTGACATGATAGCTGTGTTCCAATATCTAAGGCCGTCAAACGCGCGGTCCGCAGGCTGGATGCGTCATATGCTTGCCACGCCCACACCTGGTTTAGCAAAGGGGGGGGGAAGTCCTAATATGTCATGCAATGCTGCTGTTTGACACCCCTGATCTAAGGGGCTGCCACAAAGAAGAGGGAGTCCAGCTATTCTCCAAAGCACCTGGGGGCAGAAGCAATGGATGGAAACTGGTGGTGGGTTGCAGGCAGTACGCCCCGATTAGGGCGTACCGGTGCCTGCCCGGAGCACCAGGTACTGTTCCAGTACTGTGCTCCAGAGAGCCCACCCGCCTGCCTGAGCTCCTTACCTCTTCGCTGTTTCTGCACATGCGCACGGAGCACACGGCACCTCCGTGATGCTCCACCGAGCAGCTGTGGCGTCATGGAGGCTCGTGGAGGTGTCACAAGAGGTAAGGACGCACGCATGTGCTGCACACGTGTATGTGGTGGATGCAGCACCCTGTTGCAACCATACCAGTTGCAATGGGATCCGGAACCCACCACTGATGGAAACTAATCAAGGAGAGAAGCAATCTAGAATTAAGAAGAAACTTCCTGACAGTTAGAACAATTAATCAGTGGAACAACTTGCCTTCAGAAGTTGTGAATGCTCCAATACTGGAAGTTTTAAAGAAGATGTTGGATAACCATTTGTCTGAAATGTTATAGGGTTTCCTGCCTGAGCAGGGGGTTGGACTAGTAGATCTCCAAGGTCCCTTCCAACTTCATTTTTTTAAAAAAATGACAAAATCTATTAACTCTCATTAGCTAAATTGTCTTTTGTCTTATTTTGTATGGTTTGGGACTATTCTCCACTATTGTAATATCAGCTGGGCTAGAAGCTAACAATTTGCACACATCGCAGTAGGCTCAATGGACAAAACAGTTAAACAAACCTGGTCTTAGTTTGCACAAAATGCATTGTGCTACAACCAAGTTGGGGAATTTATGGCTCGGCATGCAGTGGGAGTTCAACCTTCTTCTTATCCAGGCCATCAAATCAAGCAATACTCTGGTTTATTTGTTTGGGGGGATTGCCTGCACTTAAGGATTGTGTTTTATTAACCTGGATTTGTGTTTCAAAGGGTCATGCTTTTGTCTCTTTCTGACAAAAAAGAAAGAGATTCCTTCAGAGTGTGCCCTAGGTCCTGTGCTACCTAGTGACCAAAGTATATGGTGTTATCCACCCATCCAGGGATCTCAACTAAGTAAATTATTGAGTTTGGAGGGGGGGAAACGGCATTTTAAAGAGACAAATAGAAATAGATCCTGCCCCAGCTGCCCCATGGCCATTCTTTTTTTTCTTTTTTAATCCATTTCAGTGACTATTTGCACAAGTTGTCTTTAGACAATCTTTTTTTTGCAGTGCAAACACTGAGTCATACTGCAACTCTTTTCCTCCTTTCCTTTTTGGCCAATTTGCCATGCCTTCATCCAGAAAGATTTCCTTAAAAGAGAGGCAGGGAATGAAGAAGAATGATGATCCTTAACCTTTTCCACCTTTGTTTGGCTAATGGTTAACTTGAGTTTGAGTCTTAAAAGTCTGCTAGGATGTGTAGCTTAGAAAGCATGCAAATGTCCTCCACTATCTTCATCCGTGAGATATCTGCTTAATAGGTGGAGAAGCTCAGCTCTTCACACTTTCTCTTCACTCTCATTTAAGTTACGCCTAAAATATTATGAGTAATGGTGACTCTAGTCACACTTGGGGTATATGGGAACAATGGGATACATTGAAGAAGAACAAACCTACATGAAAATGACATTGATCAGAAAGATACACGTGTATTCCCTTGATTAGATTTTGACTTCTATTTACAAGCTCTCGAGCAGAAATGCTGGGAGAAAAAGCCTTTCCTGGAATATTTGGAAGGCCATGTCAATGATGATTCAATAGATAGATAGATAGATAGATAGATAGATAGATAGATAGATAGATAGATAGATAGATAGATAGATAGATAGAGATAGATAGATGATAGATGATAGATAGATAGATAGATAGATAGATAGATAGATAGATAGATAGATAGATAGATAGACAGACAGACAGACAGACAGATATTCTCCTAACTTTATCTTATATCCATGGAAAGCTAGAAAAATCAGACCCAAACTATAAGCAGGATGACTCATTGCAAAGAATATTTGAATAGTTCTTCCCTGAAGTAAAGTAGGTGGCTTCCAGGAACAGGGCCTTCTTAGTAATGGCACCTCTAAGTCCTGTACTTTAGTTCTTTATTTGGCACCGCAAGTTGTCCTTTTGAAATAATGGATAAAAACAGATATATATTTTCTGGTTTAAAATATTATCATAGTCTGATTCTTTCTTCCTTTGTTGCAGAATGTTATTGCTTGGCATTATGTTTTTGAAGGTGTGTAACTTTAAAAACACAATACTATATCCCCCTTAGCACTCTTGCACTGAAATGCAACGGAGTGCTATGCTTTATATGCATGTCATTAAGTCAGCCTTGACCCCTGCTAACTGCCTGAACTGGTTCCTAAAGGCTTCTTGGTCAAGATTTTCAGAAGTGGCTTGCCTTTTTCCTAAGGCTGAGGGAGGCTCAGGATCATGCAGTTGGCTTTTGTGGCTCAATTAGGACTAAAATCTGGAGTCTCTCAGTCTCTAGCATGGTGTCTTAATCACTACGCCACAATGGTTTGCTGAAAGATAGAGTAAACAAACAAATTTATGTTTTATTTAAAGAAATAAGATGTCATCAATTTGCATTTGCATCATCAATTTGCATTTGTAGTGCATTGATTGTCTAATCCAGCTTTCCCAAACCAATGTCCGCCAGATGTGTTAAACTCCTGTTCTGATGCTGGATGGTTACAGAAGTTGAAACCTATCCCATCTGAAAAGGAAGTTGAGAGAAAGCTGGTCTACTTGGTTTATTAGCCGTCACTATTTTGCACACTGCAAAAATTAAATCCTGTGGTACTATATATTCACTCATAAGAAAAGTATCCTTGGAAAAAGAAAGCATGCATGGATATAGGAAATTGGGGTTTTTTCCCTTGAAATTTTAGAAGTGGAAAAAAAAAACCCTGTTTAATAGAGACTTTTGCATTGTTCCCATTTCACAAAACCTAAAAATTTTAACCTAAATCAACTTGACAGTGTCCTTTTAAGTTTTTCATGATGTGGATTCTTTGAGTTATTGTTCACTTGTCTGCTTTTCATTTATATATATTTTCTTTCAATGCAACAACAGGCTGGTTTACTTTTAATATCACTGTAGCACGCAAGCAATAAAAAGAAGGACATGTCTTTCAAATGTATGAGCTTTTTAGTCTATTAAACAAGGGCTAAAAAGTAGGGATTCTTGAAATTAAAGCATGCTTTTGGTTTTATCCTGAACAAATGGATGCTGGGCCATAATTAGAATGGACCCAATGAAACCAATAGGACATAGAGCAAGACTCATTTACGGATCACTCGTTTTAATAAATGCCATTGTTCTGCCACACTTTCTTACACACCCACCAACCTTAAGAAGGATTCAGAATAACTGAAATGAGCAAAGAAGGGCAATCATTTTAGGGTGCATCAGTTCCATTGTCAAGCCTGGAAGCCATCTTTTGCATTGGGCCTTCGGACCTGCCACATTTAATGTTGTGGGAAAATGGGAGGAAGGATTATATGGAGTATGGGAGATATATAGTCATAACAACATTCCTTTCTCAGAGAGTCAAGGACACCTTGGCCTGCACCTGGAGTGGTGTGACTGGGAGACATCTCCAGTTGGGACGGTTCCTGATGGGGCCATGTGATGGACATGTGGGTGCTGGGCAGGGACTTAGACTTTCATTTGGGTGGGGAAAATCTGGAAGTTTTCAGATTTGGGTTTTCCCAGATGTGCCAATATGACATCTCTAATGAAATGGAACTTTGAGGAACCTCAAGCCTCCAAGTCTTCTTTCGTTAGGGGTGTTCCTTGGAACCCTGACATTCACTTTGGCCTGCTTCACCTCAAGTTCTGCATGCATATTTAGGCACCGTCCTTTAGGAAGTACTCAAACTCTCTAGAATAGGTTCAAAGAAGGTGATGAAGATGATCAGGTGTTAAAAAGGGGACTTCTGAGAGGCTTTGAGGGAATGGGGTACATTTAATCTTGACAGATGACAACTGAAGAGGATATGAGTACCTGAAGAGCTGGGAAAGAAGGCCATAATCTATTTCATAATTCTCTATCAAATAACTGGTTTATGTTACAGCAAGGCAAATTCCCTCACAGACAAAAGGGCATGTTATGTTTCCTCTATACCCCTGATGGCGAACCTATGGCATGTGTGCCAGAGGCGGCACGCAGTGCCCTCTCTGATGTCACGTGAGCTTTCGACCAAGTTCAGTTCTGCCACGCATGTGCGCGTGCCTCCCGCCGGCCAGCTGGTCTTCAGGTCTCTGCCGCGCATGTGTGTGGGGTAGGATGGGTATAGGGGGGATGTGCATGCATGCATGGGAGGTGGAGCACGTGCTGGGTGGGGTGGGGCATGTGTGGTGGGCAGGGTGCATGCACACATTTGCATGCACGTGCTTTGGGCACTCAGTCCGGAAAAGGTTAGCCTTTTCTATACCCAGCGTGAAAAAAATCTGGCAGAAGCAGGTTAGAATTCTGTCTATCTACCTATCTATTGGAAGGCCCTGCACTTTTGCAGGCTAATAACCATTCTAAAAGTTGTGTCCAAGGCAAGAATTTATATCCCCGGACTGCAGGAGAAAAAACTAAAATAATATTGGGATTGTGGTGGTACAGGTAGTCCTTGAGTTAGAACAATTCATATAGTGACCGTTCAACGTCACAAGGGCACCGAAAAAGTTCAGTTATGACCATGATCATGTGATCAAAATGCAGATGCTTGGCAACTGGTTCATATTTATGACAACTGCAGTGTCCCAAAATCATGTGATTTCCTTTTGCGACCTTCTTTCAAGCAAAATCAATGGGGAAGCCAGATCCACTGAGCAACTGGGTCACTAATTTAAGAACTTCAGTAATTCACTTCACAACCGTGGCAAGAAAGGTCGTAAAATGGGGCAAAATTCACTTAACAAATGTCTCACTGAACAACAGAAATTTTGAGCTCAATTGTGGACTGCCGGTATTGTATTTGTAAATATCTCTCTCATAGACATAAAATATTATGAAGGACTGTTGCTAAATCCAAACAACCACTAGGTGGCAGCAAAGAGTTGGAATCTTCTGTGTCTCTTTGGGCCATCTAGTGGTTGTTTGGATTATTGCTGACCTAATCCTCTGGTACTGAAAGGAGTTTTTAATCTCAGAATCTTTCTCTTGAATAAGAGTTCTTTTTCAAGAGCACCATCTCCTTTGATCCACAGGCATCAATAGTCATTGGTGGAATTAAGATGTCACGATACTTCTTGTTGTTAGTTGCAATGTTGTGTCGGATGCATCGCGACCCCATAGACAATCTTCCTCCAGGCCTTCCTGTCCTCTACCATTCTCTGGAGTCCATTTAAGCTCACGTCTGCTGCTTCGATAACTCCATCCAACCACCTCATTCTCTGTCATCCCATTCTTCTTTTGCCCTCAATCTGTCACAATAGTATTTCACCAGAAAAATAAAAACATAGATGAGCCCTGTTTCTGGCATATATTCAACATGCCTGGCAGCCTGTTTTCACTCATCCACCTACCTTGACATATATACTCATCCCTCTAAAATTTCTTGCAATTGTAAAAAGATGTAAGTTTTGGGTGCTTACCTGAAAAAAAGGAATAGAGGACTCTTTGTTTCCCTTCTCGGGATTTAGGTCTGCTATGTCTTTGCTGTCAGTATAAGACATGTACACTTATTAAAAAATGAGAAGTGACAATGATTCCCGTATGTATTTTTGCTGTAATATTTTACACGCTATTTCTTGACATTGCCACATTCCATTGGCCAGGAACTAAGAATATATGACCCCTAGGGTGGTTTTTTTTTAAAAAAAAATTCTGTTCCTATTATCCCAGATTGTGACTCTGCTCTCCAGGGCTAAAAATAGTATCCATCAATATTTAGAACAGTGGTTCTCAATCTTGGCATCTTTAAGATGCCTGAACTTCAACTCCCAGGATTCCCCAGCTGTCATGCTAAAGGAAGTTGGGGAGGAGGGTGAAGCTTGTTTGCAAAATTGATGGAAACCATATTGGTGGTAGAAGCTAATGTATTTGATTCTGAAATGCATACCATTCTTTTGATTAGAGGTTATGGTCAGCGATCATTTTCTTGTTATTTTTCTTAGAGTTTGTGTCTGTGTGTGTGTGTCAGTGAGTATGTTGACTTTATTTCAAGACCAATATGATTGCATGTTCACTGCGCAGCTTTGTTTGATTGGAGGGGGAATGGGTCTGTATTATATCACTGACAGCTATAGCATTAACGGTACCATGGCATGGAAGGGTCATGATTACCCAGAGAGAAACATAAATGTGTATGCACTTATTGGCTTATTTGGCTTGGAAGCTCACTGTTAGGTATGGCTGCCCTGAGCATTATAATTGGTATAAGAGAAGTTTCTCAAGGAGTGCAATCAATTTAAAGTATTTAAAGAGAAACATGCATGAGTAGGCAAACTATCCTACTTGCTTTCCAGAAAGTGGCTGTTCCACATTACTTTGCTATAAGCAATAACCCTCTCTTACAAGACATCCGGGGGCCCATTGATCTACAAAAGGACTGTAGGTTTCACGTAAAACAGAGTTACACACAGTAAAATGTCTGACTTTCTTTTTTTCCCTTTCGGTTCCACTTTGCAAAGTAGAATCCAATTCTACAATTAGATTAGTTGATTTTCCTTTACCACCTTACCCCGTGGGTGAGTGGAAGGGAGAGGAAGGGGCAATCCTTTCATCTGTGAAAAGCAGCACATCAGAAAAATGCATTTCTGATGTTAATGTCACTATTCAGCCAGCCAGCAGTCAGATGAATGTTTCTGGATTCCAAGGTGTCGTTCGTCTAAAATAATCACAAGGAAATCTTTTGCACAGATGTTCATAATAGGAAAACAGCTACAAACCATAGCCAGGACATACAAGAATATAACTCAATAATAAAAGAAATGTACGTTACCATCTTGGTTCCGCAATGATTTTATAATTAACTAATGTTTAAACAACATTTAATAACACATTTGAAAGTTGTTTGATATGTTTTATGATGATAACACTCCAACACCTGGTTCCTTGCTATGTAGCTGGGGTGGGATCCAATCTCTAGGATGTTATGCTAACTGTTCCATCCATAGGAATAGGATACAGCGAACATAGCTGTAACAAATTTACCACCAACCAGGACTAATGAGATTACAATGGATGGAAGTTGCATTTGGCAGGAGAAGGGGAGCATCTGAACATCTAACCTTGGATAGGTGGTTTGGAAGCCAGAAGCCACCAGTTAACTCAATTAATGCAATTTAGAATAGAATAAAATAGAAGGGAATTGAATGGAATGGAACAGAACAGAACAGAACAGAATAAATGTTGAAACACAAGGGGTGGCCAGAGAACTGCTCAACCAGCTTATCCATTGGAATCTTTTAATGACAAATTGTCTTATTGAAGTCATTAAACTATATCTCTATCTCTAGGTGTAATAAAGAGTTTATTGAGAAAGGGAGGATGCAAGGGGGGAAAAAAACCAGGAGGTCAATAGCCCTATATAGAATTCCAAATAAAGTACATACAGTCAATTTAGCTAAAATCTTTTCTCCTTAAGTAAGACTTTAGGTTTCAGGACATGTTCAGCATTCATTGCAGAGAATATAGTTGATCAGACATTATCTGGTCTTTACCTTAGATGTTATCCTCCCATCCTCCCTTCCTTCATTCTCCTTTTATTGAACCATGAAAAAAATGAAAGCTGGTGTGTTTGGGAACACTTATACTTTCTCCATTAAATACTCCATCTCTGATGTCCAGAAAATCAAACTTTACTATATGGGTGAATCTACCTTCCTAAGAGTCATGTTGGAATAACAAGACAGTCTACTATACACCATTTGTGGCTCTGTATTAAAAAATAATATAGGACAGGCCTATTTTTAAGATTAAAAAATGAATCCAATTTATACAGGCTCTCAACATGAGGTTGAGTTATCAGTGGCTTTGTCTGGCACTTTTTATGTTATAACAGAAATAGGGGATTGTTCTCACACTTGGTTTCATCTTGGCATATTAGTTGAACTTCACCTTTGAATGAAAGTGTTTCCCATCTCCAGGGTATAGAGTGTGATGTTTACACATTTGTTTTATTAATATCACTTGCCCACTAGCTAATCAAAGAGATTGGGTTTTTCAATAAAGCTTGGGTAATATCCCTTTACTATTATCCTCACTGCATTCTGAGATATTTGCCTACAACTGCATTGTACTCGGGACTGTACACCGCCCCGAGTCCCTTTGGGGAGAGGGGGCGGTCTAGAAATCAAATCAAATAAATAAATAAAATAAATTTCATACATTCTGAATTGAGAACTGATGAAACAGATTCTGTTGTGCACCACAAAAGTCAAGAACTTGAAAAAGCTTTGAGACTTTTTGGAAAACTGCCAAGGTTTTTTTATGTTTTAAAAAAAGGGTTCTGTGTGCAGTAGAAGTCTTTGAAAGAAGCATTCTTGGATGAATGATTTTAATTGCTGCATGTTCCAATCTGGGTTGGTCACCTGAACAAGGGGGTTTAGTCTTCTGGGCTTTCGGACTCATGCTAGAATCCATTCTCAGGGAACTCCTCTCTACAGAATGTGTGCTTTGGGCAATGAATGCAATGAACAACAACATACATTCAATTTTGCAGCTACTAAGATTGTTGGGTGAACAGGCACAAAAATAGCCAGGGAAGTCTGGGAAACAGGCCTCTCCCCAGTAAACAAGAGTGTTGATTTACTACCAGTTATCAAGTACTTAAAAGTCCAGGGCTTGGCAGCACAAGGAAACAACAGCTAATGACTTAACCGCTGGCCATCAACACCCTAATCAACAACTCAAAAGTTACACACAACCAGTCACCAGATAAATACCACACACAGAATAGCACAAAGCACGTACTCTGCTAGAGAGAAGTTCGCTGAAAGATGGGCTCCAGCACAAGTCCACAAAGAGATGAAACCTCTGGACCCAGTGATCAACCCAGATTGGAATTTTCAACGTTATCCTGGGCCACATATGTTCACCCTCATTTGTGATTTTGATTGTTGTTTTTGTTAGGCTTTATTACTTTTACTTAGATTTAATCGATTTATTTTTTTGTCTTTTTCTGTTATTGCTTTCAATTCCCTCTGTGTAAAAAGGCAGGGGAATAAATTAAAATTTAAATTTAAAAATCCAATTGTATATGGCATCACAGCTGTTTATGGTGACAGAATAGGAAGACTGCTCAGTCATCTCCACAGTGGGTGATTGGACATCTATCTATCTCCTCTGACACCATAATGATAGGGAAAGAAGGAAGCTGGCAAAAAAAAACCACCCCATTTATTTACTTATTTATAATCCAAATTCGCGCTCCTCCTAGCAACCTCGGATGGCCTACAGTTCAAAATAAACCAAGACAACGCAAGCAGGAAGTGTACATAAACTGGGATTACAAAAACAATCCCATTTGGGTAATTCCTATAAAGATAAAAAGGTAAAGGTTCCCCTCGCACATATGTGCTAGTCATTCCTGAATCTAGGGGGCGGTGCTTATCTCTGTTTCATAGCCGAAGAGCCAGCGCTGTCCAAAGACGTCTCCATGGTCATGTGGCCGGCATGACTCGATGCCAAAGGTGCACGAAATGCTGTTTCCTTCCCAACAAAGGTGGCTCCTATTTTTTCTACTTGCATTTTTATATACTTTCGAACTGCTAGGTTGGCAGAAGCTGAGACAAGTAACAGGAGCTCTCTCCATTACATGGCGCTAGGGATTCAAACCGCTGAACTGCCGACCCTTCTGATTGACAAGCTCTGCATCTTAGCCCCTGAGCCACCGCCACTGAGCGTCCCTATTCCTATAGTAGCACATAATTCCTAAACTCGCCTGGAGAAAAAGCCAGGATCAATAGCATTCTGGAAAGCAGTCATTGTGAACCAGCTCAGAAGTCTGTTCAGTTGGATAAAACCTTCCGCCACAGGATGGGCAACAATGGAACTTTACAAACTGTAACTCCCAGAATTCTTGAGCCACCCATGCTCATTCAGACCAGAATCTTCCTCTTCCCTCCCCAAGACCATCATCCACAATAGCCTCAGTGGGAGGGATCCGTAGAGTGACTTAACTGCATTTTTATGAACTGTTGTTCATATTGCTTACAGGCCACTTAGGGAGGAACCTTATTCAGAACAGCAGGATATAAATACTTGTTACAAATAAAAAATAGTTTAAGACCTCAAAGAGACCAGTCTCCCAAGAGAAGGGAGTCTAAGGAAGTAGCTTATGTGACGTCACCCTTAGATGGTTATACTTCTTTCAGGGCAAGTTAATTCAACTTCAAAAGAAAGTACTTCTTGGTTCTGGTTTTCAGCAAATATATTTCTCTTATTTAGGCACGTTATGCAAAAATAAGTACTGCATACAACAATTTGAGAACAGCAAGTGCTGTCAGGCAACACTCTATGAATTAGCTACTTCTCTTTTGAGTTTGGCTTTTGGGAGCTGAATGTATTTAAGCAGCTCTTTTATTTACAACAGGCTCAAAGAACTTGGGGGCTGCAAAGCATATTTAAAATTTTGAGAGCCTGTGATCGGCGTTGTCACAAAATGGCTGCCATCTTGATACAGTGATCATCCATCACTACCAACCCATTTTCTAAGAGGCAAGCTGGTAACTTTTCTCTCTGAAAGCTTATCTAGCCTTCCAAGAGACACGTTACCCCCCACTTTACGTAGTCTTTCTTTCTAAACAGATGTCCTCAGTTCTATACAAGCATTGGCTTTCAGCCACCCATTATATTTATATTATAAGAATGCTGATAAAGTTATGTAGGAGTTACAGGTATTCCTATCAATTAAGATGATGCAAGCAGCTAACACTTTGCTTTGCATTCTAACATTTGATTACTTTTATTTCTAATTTAAAAAACACAGTAATAACATGGGATGAGGAGACATTGGGGGGAAAATAAGCAGTTCCCATTAATTATCATTAATTATTATCTTTGGTCAAAGAAGCTGCAGCTTCAGCTTTTAGTTGTGCCATCCACACTTCTTGACTATCGCCATCTCCATAAACTACTTAGAGACCTACGCAAGACAAATTACTTTCCCATAACAATAGAGCTTAATATCAATATCACTTAGACTTATATACTGCTTTACAGTGCTCTCTAAGTGGTTTATAGAGTCAGCATATTGCCCCCAACAGTCCTCATTTCACCCATCTCGGAAGGATGGAAGGCTGAGTCAACCTTGAGCCTGGTGAAATTTGAACTGCCAAATTGCAGGCAGCCGGCAGGCAGCAGAAGTAGCCTGCAGAACTGCACTCTAACCACTGCGCCACCACAGCTCCATGGATCTTCTCTGGACAGGTTCCCTGGTGCAGATAGTCAAAGAAATAAGATGTACAGACAGTGCATCATTCAATCAAGTCCTTAGATCAACACCATCCAAAAGAAGAATCTGTGTTTTACACTGCCAACATTATGCCATCAGTATAGTGCCTGATAATATTTTACAGGGATAGCAGGAAATCTTGTGAACCAGAAATATTTAGAAAAGAGACATAAAGCAGCAGGAATCAGCTGGGATGAATCATAGGTCAAGCGCACCAAAAAAGACTGAACATATACAAAATAGGGCTAGGGCAAACCATTAGGAAAATATATGGAAAATATATGGGCAAGTGAATAACTTGTCCATAAATAAGCATTTTAACTGATGAAGTTACAATATCAGACACTACCCTAAATAATAGGCTGTTGCCAGAGTTTTTTTAAAAGTACTTTTTTTTCAGAGATGAAATCGTTAATTTTCATTGATTTTTTTCATTGTGTCACTGAAACTAGGATTCAGTTTAAAAAAAGTAATAAAAAGCGCAACTAATCTGAAAAAAGAGACAGCAATACCTGTGGGCATAGGTTCACACATACCATGTAACTTGATCCGAGTCTACAAGATATATTAAATTGCTCTCAATGAGATAGAAGATAGAAGATAGATAGAATTCTTTATTGGCCAAGTGTGATTGGACACACAAGGAATTTGTCTCCGGTGCATATGCTCTCATATGCTCTATAAATGAATTTGTGGTTAATCTAATAAGCTTTGAAAGCCAGAGTGGCAGTGTTTACCAGTTGAAAGAATGGCACAATATCAACTTCAAAAAGAAACTTTAATATTGCAAGAGATAATGTTTGGAATTCAAAAATTACTAGAAGTATCTGAGAGAATTGAAGAGAAACTGAAAAACATAGAGCATATAACAGCAAAATATGATGGAGAATTTCAATTGGAAAAAGTGGAGGCTAGAGTCCTAAAAATGGAAGAGAAAAATGAGCACGAAGACAAGAAATGTGTTGACATCTACAGTGAATGGAGTGTGGTTGGAAATGGAGAGAGTGGAATGTGGAAAGGGGAGCTAGATGGCCAGGAACTCTACCCTAGATGGCAAGGTATAGAAGAAGAAAAAAGAGAAGAATTGATGGATTTAAGGAGAGAAATCTTATCAGAAGCACTGTTGATGACCAAAGATATGCTGATTAAAGAAACAGATGGAGGGTATCGAGATTATATAAGAGATGCAATAAGCAATGAACTGCGAAGAAAAGTCCGCACAAATATTATCAAGGAAATAATCAGAAGATTTATTCCACAAATGGCAAAAGACATAAGATTGCATTATTACTGGAAAGATACAGGTTGATATATGAAAGCTTATAACAAAAAATTAGTTAAATTTAGTCACATTTAGAGCATTATGTAAAAAATGAAGTGATAATGGATATAGTTAAATAAATAATTGACAATGATAATAATGTATACATATGTAGTGGTTTGATAAGAATTAATTGGATATGAATGGTAAATGGTGACTATGAAAGGAAGATTAGAAATTTTGTTCTGACATAAAAGCTAATAATAAAAAATTAAATTAAATCTAGTTAAACTTTGAATATTAGGTCAAAAAATGTTATGATGACATAGTCAAATAAATAATTGATAATGATAATGATAACATATCCAAAAGCCAAAATAGCCAAAAGCCAACATGGATTTGTCAAAAACAGATCATGCCAGACTAATCTTATTGCATTCTTTGATAATGTGACAAAATTAGTGGACCAGAGGAATGCCGTTGATATAGTTTACTTGGACTTCAGTAAGGCTTTTGATAAGGTAGACCATAACCTACTACTAGATAAAGTAGAAGAATGTGGGTTAGACAGCATCACCACCAGATGGATTGGTAACTGGCTGACCAACCGCACTCAACGTGTAGTTCTCAATGGAACTGCATCTACATGGAGGGAAGTATGCAGTGGAGTACCCCAAGGCTCTGTTTTAGGCCCAGTACTCTTCAACATCTTCATCAATGATTTGGATGAGGGAATAAATGGGGAACTCATCAAATTTGCAGATGATACCAAGCTGGCAGGAATAGCCAACACTCCAGAAGATAGGCTTAAGATACAGAAGGATCTTGACAAACTTGAACATTGGGCACTATCTAATAAAATGAAATTCAATGGTGAAAAGAGTAAGGTTCTACATTTAGGCAACAAAAACGGAATGCACAGGTACAGTATAGGTGATACCTTACTCAGTAGTAGTAACTGTGAAAGGGATCTTGGAGTCCTAGTGGACAACCATTTAAATATGAGCCAGCAGTGTGCAGCAGCTGCCAAAAAAGCCAACACAGTTCTAGGCTGCATCAACAGAGGGATAGAATCAAGATCACGTGAAGTGTTAATACCACTTTATAATGCCTTGGTAAGGCCACACTTGGAATACTGCATTCAGTTCTGGTCGCCACGATGTAAAAAAGATGTGGAGACTCTAGAAAGAGTGCAGAGAAGAGCAACAAAGATGATTAGGGGACTGGAGACTAAAACATATGAAGAACGGTTGCAGGAACTGGGTATGTTTAGCTTAAGAGAAAGAAGGACTAGGGGAGACATGATAGCATTATTCCAATATCTCAGAGGTTGCCACAAAGAAGAGGGAGTCAAACTATTCTCCAAAGCACCTGAGGGTAGAACAAGAAGCAATGGGTGGAAACTAATCAAGGAGAGAAGCAACTTAGAACTGAGGAGAAATTTCCTGACAGTGAGAACAATTAATCAGTGGAACAGCTTGCCTCCAGAAGTTGTGAATGCCCCAACACTGGAAGTCTTTAAGAAGATGTTGGATAGCTATTTGTCTGAAACGGTATAGGGTTTCCTGCCTAGGCAGGGGGTTGGACTAGAAGACCTCCAAGGTCCCTTCCAACTCTACTATTGTATTGTATTGTATTGTAACATATATACATGTATTGGCTTAATAAAAGGAAATTGGATATAAATTGTACACAGTGATTTGGAAAGGAGGACTAGAAACTTGGTTACTAAATATTATTGATTTTTATTTAGAATAGGTCATAAGGATTTAATGTTATTGGATGATAATGAAAATAGATAACGAAATGCCATTATGTGGTTATGTTTTAAACTTTGGAATATTCTATGCAAAAGGACATTAAAACCATTATAGTCAAATGAAAATTGAGGTATGATGATAGTAATATCTATAAATATATTTGATTTAAATATATGATTTGATATGTATTATAGGTGATGACTGTGGAAGAGATGCACAAAAGCTTTTTATAACCAATTGACACACTTTCTATAGTATGTAAAGAAAGAGGATTCTTTGTGTTGGGTTTGTTTGTGTTTATGCAAAAATAAAAATATTTTTTTTCAAAAAAAAAAAAGAATCCCAGGAACTAGGTAATAGGAAGGATGAGAAGGATAATAGTAATGCAGTCCTTGTCAGGGGAAAAAACACCCTGATGAAAAATGAAGTCTATGGACCGGGCTGATTCCCAGCGGCATACCATTAAGATGTTAAGAAAATAAAATAAAAGTCTTTGAGAAGTATATTCTAATTAATAAACAAACTTTAATACGAAAATAATAAAAGTAAATAAAACAGAAAAGTTAACTAATTGTTACATTTTGATAATAAATGTTCCGCCTGCCAGCTCTGCTTGGCCGTCGGACAAAGAACAAAGGAATATACTGGAATGTGTGAAGGCATGCGCAATAAATCACTTTCAGATAACATTTATGACCTGCGCAATAAAGCTTTCTTAGTTTAACTCTTGAGTGTCAGTTTCCAGTCAGTTCATATCTAGCAAACTTTTTAACATCGTGACAGTCCTACTATGTGGTTTGACTGCGAATTAGTTGTTTAGCAGAGTGATAGCATGGGGGAGGTCAATGACGACAACTGTGTTGTTTTGGCATGCAATGCCCTGTAGCATCATCTTGAGGGAAGAAGTTGAAACAGTTTATGTCTAGGATGTGAGGAGTCTTGTAGATATTTTCACAGCCCACCTTCTAGCTCGTGAAGTATATAGGTCTTCAATGGAAGGCAGGCTGGTTACAACTGTAGTCCTAACTATCAGTTGAAGTCTGTGTCTGTTTTGTTTGGTTGCTGTGCTAAACCAGGCAGAAAGATTGAAACTAATTTGCTCACAATGAGGAAGATTATTGCACCCACTAGATTTTAGACTCATGCAACATTTTATAGTATGCAAGAAATGTATTCGTTAGTAACTATGGAAGTGGTTGTTTGAAGTACATTTTTGAGGAGTTTCTGCTAAGATGTGCAAGTGGACAAGGAGATATCTGGAAACTCAGTTAAGATCTGACTCTCTTTTCTATTTTGTCACATCATCTGGAGAATTCAGCCCCCTTTCTCTCCTCCCCCCCCCCCCCCCACCAGGCAAGATGCCTAAGTGTTCTGTTTGTTCTGGAAAGGGTTTGATTTTTCTGGAACCGTAACAATGCAAATACTTCACGTAATGGCCATGAATAAAACATTTTATAAATAAATGCAATGTGAGATACAGCTGCAAGTTTGTGGATGTTAAATTCATGGGCAGTAGTGACAAAGCACTCTCATCTTCAGGAATGCAAATGGATAATGGATCCATATTCAGTCACTTTTAAAATCCTGGGTTTAATTAAGGTCCTTTCATTTCAGTGGGCTTACTTTAAATGATATTAAATCTGAATCCAAAGCTATATTGTATAATTACACAAGCATGTGACTCTTATAGTCAATGGCAAGCATTAGAATTATGGCAGGGTAAACCAGCAGTGCTCTGCAATTCATTAATTCAGCCCAACTTTGTCAAGTTTCCATGCCTGCCTAAAAAAAAGCTGCTGCTGCTTGAAGAGTCATGTTAACTTTAGTAAGGACATTCCTATGGGTTCCCCCCCAAAAAAAGCATGATATCTTTAAATTTTTGCTATTTTGTACAAGGAAATATAAGGATTCATACAGAAGGCTACACTACCAGTCAGGGGTGGTATTCACTTTCTTTCCCTATTGGTTTGCAAATATGAGTGCGTGTGCTCTCCCATCCATGCATGCACTCTCCCGTCTGCACATGGGCTCAGCCTTCTGTGCATGCGCTTTGGCTAAAAATAGTGCCTAAATTGGGATGCCATAGAGTAGGGGTGGGCGGGCGGGGCCAGCCACGATTTCAGCTTTTGGTTCGGGCGAGCCAGTCCGAACTGGCAGAATACCACCTCTGCTACCACTGCTCCAGACGTTCATCAGAGGGCAAAAAAGAAATATAGAAAACTTTGTTTCCACCTAATAGCCATCCAAATTGTTGCAGCCGAGATGGTAGCCCTGCCTAAAATTGCTTCTGAAATCATCTCTTGGATTTTTATCGTCCCCAAACAATCTGGAAACACAGAGCACAACTTTTTAAAAAAAGATTAAAACTAGAAGTGGCTTCTCAACAATCCTCCAGCTATTCTTTTACCCTTAGAAGCAGACCCCCCCCCCAATATATTACGGGGGCAGGAGAAAATATGGGGGAGGAGACACTCCAAATCTTCAATCTTACAGATTATTAGAAGGGCCTGGAGATACCCAAGAGAAAGGAACAACTTACCTCCAGAAGTTGTGAATGCTCCAACATTGGAAGTTTTTAAGAAGAGATTGGACAACCATTTGTCTGAAATGAAATAGAGCAGGGGTGTCAAACTCAATTTCATTGAGAGCTTGTTTGACCTCAGAGGGGCTGGGGTGCATGGCCAGGGTGGGCATGGCCATCTTGATGTCACTAGTGTCAGGGGTGCCTATGGCGGCCCGAGCGCTTTATCAGTGAAAACAGGCTCCCAATTTCCGTTTTCAGCTGATATGGCCTCCTGCAACCCTCTGCCAACGAAAATGGAGCTGGGAAGGGCAGAGGGTTTCAGGAGACCATCCCAGCTGAAAACGGAAATTGGGAGCCTGTTTTCACTGGCAGAGGCACTGGTGGGCTGGTCCTCCTCTGTTTCCAGGGCAGCCCCGCGGGCCAGATCTAAGCACCCCATGAGCCAGATTTGGCCCGTGGACCTTGAGTTTGATGCCCCTGATATAGAGTCTCCTGCTTGAGCAGGGGGTTGGACTAGAAGACCTCTGAGGTCCCTTCCAACTCTGTCATTCTATTCTATTCTAAGGTTTTGCATCCACCAATCACTTCCCTTGTGGTTGTTCTACTTGAAATCTATGATGACAGCACTGGTTGTAATATGCAAGCGAACATACTTTTGTGTATCCTGAGAGATTGAAGGAAAACACATTGATGAGACCATATGGAAGACCCCTGTTTCATGCAGATTTTTCCCAGAATTATAGGACAAAGTAGAATCTTTATCATCTGACATTTGCCATGTCCTATTTTTAGTTGCTGTGCCAAGTTGTTGATATTCCTGCTCATCCAAGCTTTTTCACAAAGCTTTAATAAAAGCCTGTTTTTTATCTACACGATCATTTTGAGCTATTGCAGAAAGAAATCAGAACTTCTGCCCTGGTATGCATCAACCAAACGCTCTTCTATCCCAGGCTTTGCTTTGTCAGTAAGCATAGGTGCAAAGTTATTCTAAAGCTTATCTTTACCAGTGAGGGGAAGAAAAAATAAATAAAACAGTTTGGATGTCAAGCCTGCAGTTGTGGTTACATCACAACTAAAAAAAAAATTTATGAGGAAAACTGGGCATTTTTAAACGCAGAAGCCGATGCTCCAAGTCTCTAAGGCAGGGGTGTCCAAACTTGGCAACTTTAAGACTTGTGGACTTCAACTCCCAGAAGTCCACTTCATTCAGGTTTTCATTCAACATATGGAAGTAACCAAAATGAACTTTTTAAAACATTGGTGTCCTCCAGATGTATGACAAAAGACATCCCTACATCTGGAAGGCGCCAAGTTTGGGACATGCCCCCAAGTTTTAGCAGTAAACATATTGACAGAGCAGTACTGAAAATTGAAAGCTATATATCTAGATCAGGGGTGTCCAAACTTGGGAACTTTAAGCATGCTGGCTGGGGAATTCTGGGAGTTGAAGTCCACAAGTCTTAAAGTTGCCAAGTTTGGACGCCCCTGCTCTAAGGGGATAAAAGCACCAAGACTGGCCTGAACATAAATTTCATAATAGCCATTGCAGTCCAAGTTTGGTCAACAGCTCTTAACAGTTAGATAATTTTACACTTTTAAAGATGAAAATGTCAACAATTTGATCTTTTGTGAGCTGATCCCTGGACACTTCATAAATTTGGCTGGGATAACCTAGTCTTATTTATAAGCATAAGGTTATTTATAAGCACAAGTATGTCTGCCGTAGCTAATTCACCATTGGGTCTGTCAATGATCTGGTTATTTGCTTGCCCAGGCTGACTGCACATTGGATCCAAAGCAAACTCTCATTATAAGGGGATGGGGAAGAGAGCTTGGGGCTGGGTAAAAGGGAAATCCATTCTCTAAGGCAGGGCGTCAAACTCGATTTCATTGAGGTCCACATCAGGGTTGTGTTTGACCTCGGGGGGGGGCATGGCCACAGTGCGTGTGGTCAGCCCCCTTCATTTCCGAATTCCATTTTTGCTGGCAGAGGCACCATGGCCCAGTCCTTTGCTGTTTCCAAGGTGGCCCCGCGGGCCAGATCTAAGCACCCTGCAGGCCAGATCTGGCCCCCGGGCCTCGAGTTTGACACTTCTGCTCTCCAGCAAATCCTTGGGTCCTCTTATTTGTTAAACTTCCCTTTTGAAAAGGCAGCTCTTCCTTTTTCTCTTCTTCCTTTCAGTCATGTCCGATTCTTGGAGACCTGCCTGGAAAGTCCCTGCAGTTTTCTTGGCAAGGTTTTTCAGAAGTGATTTGCCATGGCCTCCGTCCTAGGGATGAGAGAAAATGATTGTCCCAAGGTCAATCATTGACTTTGACCCAAGGCTAGTTTTGTGTCTAAGGTGGGACTAGAACTCCCAATTCTAACTTGATATCTTAACCACTACACAATACTGGCTCTCAACTCTTCCTACCTTTATTAACATCATATTCTTGAATAGGGAAAATAAATATTTTTAAATCCATGGTGCACAATTCCAAGCTTTAGGCTACTTGCCTAATGTGATACCTTTGACACCCGAACTAATGGTTACTGAGAAATGGTGTACTCCAGTACCTTTCTTAATGCAAGTTCTGAAACATTCTTTAGAGAAGTCTATCTTAAGTACAGGTGGTCCTCGACTTACCACCACAATCGATCTCAAAATCCCTGTTGCTGAGTGAGACAATTGTTAAGTGAATTTTGGCCCATTTTACCACCTTTCTTGCCACAGTTGTTAAGTGAATCCCTGTAATTGTTAAGTTAGTCACGTGATTGTTAAGTAAATCTGGCTTCCTCATTGACTTTGCTTGTCAGAAGATCTCAAAAGATGGTCATATGACCCCGGGACATGACAACCGTCAAAACTATGACTTGGTTGCCAAGAATCTAAATTTTGATCATGTGACCCTGGGGATGTTGCAATGGTCGTAAGTGTGAAAGACAGTCATAGGTCACTTTTTTCAGTGCCACTGCATCTTCAAGCAGTCACTAAATGAGCTGACGTGAATTGAGGACCACCTGTGCAAAATCCATCTAGTAAATGCTTTCTATTTTCTTGGCTCTCAAGGTTATTGAGTTCAATAAAAGGAGAACAGGTTCTCCTTTCTGTCCTGATGTCTTTCATCTGGCAGCCATTGCCTTCAAATAAAATATTTACCAGCTTTTTGAGTGTCTTGTTTTTTGTTTTGTTTATTTAAATTCTGGATTGTTTTCACAACAGCAGTCATTCAGACGTTTGTGTATTGTGACAGTGTAAATTGTCTGCTTCTTTTCCTCATCTATTGACAGGCTCAAGGATTCAGATTTACATTATTTATTTCCCGATTCCAGCAATTAGAGTCAATCCAGCCCCTTCAAATCTATTGGTCCGTCTGTCTGTGTGCTTTGCGGGTCACCGGACTCATCATATGTTTCTATGATGATGTTTAAAAAGTGCATCGTCATTGATTTTACATTATTGGTAGCATATGTTCTTGAAAGGGGACGCAGTGGCTCAGTGACTAAAACGATGAGCTTGTTGATCAGAAGGGTCAGCAGTTTGACAGTTCGAATCCCTAGTGCCATGTAATGGAGTGAGCTCCCGTTACTTGTCCCAGCTTCTGCCAACCTAGCAGTTCAAAAGCACGTAAAAAATGCCAATAGAAAAATAGGGACCACCTTTGGTGGGAAGGGAACAGCGTTCCGTGCGCCTTCGGTGTTTAGTCATGCCGGCCACATGACCACGGAAACATCTTCGGACTGCACTGGCTCTTCGGCTTTGAAATGGAGATGAGCACCGCCCCCTAGAGTCAGGAACGACTAGCATGTATGTGAAAGGGGAACATTTACCTTTACCTTTTATGTTTTTGAAAATACAGATTTGAAAAATTGGGGTTGAAAATCAGCCTTTCTCATGCTGGAAAAACATTAAGATAACATGCATATAGGTCTACATACTTTTTTTTTTTTTTTGCAGTTTACCATTGTAATTGAAAGGCCGAGAAAGTTAAACAATATGTCCTTCTTTTTCCCCATTTGTCCTCCTTTCCAATTGTCTGTAACCTCTTTTGCTTTCTAGCTTCTGGTTTCCAGCTGGAAACTGGGAGGCATTCATAAAAGTTAAAGTTTTGCAAGAGAGCCAGTTTGGTACAGCACCGGGCTAGAAACTGTGAGACTGTGAGTTCTAGTAACACTTTAGGCACCAAGCCAGCTGAGGGACCTTGGGCCAGTCGCTCTCTCTCAGACCTAAGATGGAACAATGGCAAACTACTTCTCAATTTTGGTCCAAGAAAACTGCAGAGACTAATCCAAGCAGTCACCAGGATTCAGTACTGAGTCGAAGTTACACACACAGAAAGGCTGACAAGTTACTTTGCAGCATGCCAGATTCCTATTTTTAAAGTCACTTTTCTTAAAAAGACCCAAACAATTCAGATAAGGCAGGAAATCTGGCAGGTGCCATGGTAAGTGTCCATGGGCTTACTTACAATCCCACATTGCCTGGTGGGGGACCTTAACTTTACAGCAAATGAAGTTCTTAATGTTTAATCTCACTTCAGCTTTTTTGAGTTTTCATGGCTGCCTTCAGATATATACAAAAAGTATTCAGAGTGTGCCTTTTTTCCCTTCTTATGGTACTACCTAAATTTATGGAATATCCACCTCGAGTGGTGCCTGATTTTTTTGCTATGTCTTTCTACAACTCCCCCTGCACATTTTCAGGTGGGTGATGCCTTTTTGATTGTAAGACTAATTTTATGATTGTTTTACGACAGATATACCTCACTGTATTGGTTAAAACCTGCAGTATACAACTTCAATAAATAAATATTTGTATACTACTAAGAAATGTCTAATGGCAGAAAGTGAAGAGGAGCTAAAGAGCCTCTTGATGTGGGTGAAGGAGGAGAGTGCAAAAGTTGGCTTGAAACTCAACATTAAGAAAACTAATATCATGGCATCCGGCCTTCTCTATTCCTGGCATATAGATGGGGAAAAAATGGAGGCAGTGACAGATTTTATTTTCCTGGGCTCCAAGAACACCACATACGGGGACTGCAGCCAAGAAATTAAAAGACGCTTGCTCCTGGGGAGGAAAGCTATGGCAAATCTAGACAGCATACTAAAAAGCAGAGACATCACCCTGCCAATAAAAGTGTGTATAGTCAAGGCTATGGTTTTTCCAGTTGCAATGTATGGCTGTGAAAGTTGGACCATAAGGAAGGCTGAGCGCGAAAGAATTGAGGCCCTTTGAACTATGGTGCTGGAGAAGACTCCTGCGAGTCCCTTGGACTGCAAGGCAATCAAACCGGTCAGTCCTAGAGGAGATCAACCCTGCTCTTTAGAAGGCCAGATCCTGAAGAGGAAACTGAAATTCTTTGGCCACTTAATGAGAAGGAAGGACTCATTGGAGAAGAGCCTAATGCTGGGAACGATTGAGGGCAAAAGAAGAAGGGGACGACAGAGAATGAGGTGGCTGGATGGACTCACCAAAGCAGTCGGCGTGAGTTTAAATGGTCTCCGGGGGAGGTAGAGGACAGGAAGGCCTGGAGGAAAGTTGTCCATGGGGTCATGATGGGTAGGACATGACTTCTCAACTAACAACAACAACAAATAATGAAGAGGAATAAATATAGTTTGTACAGTTATTTTGTGCCTTATTTTTAATGTCAATCTGACATGTGTTGGGAGAAGCAGCAGATTCTGATTCCCTAAATAACCCACGACAATGAGAACCATATAATTTTGCAAGATCCAATCTGGATCAATCACAGGGACCAGAGATTTAATCTTCTGAGCTTTCAGACTTGTGCTGGAGCCCATTTTCGGGGAACTTCTCTCTAATGAAATGTGTATAATATAATTTATAATACCATGTAATTTACATAAATGTATATACATGTATACATTTATATGGCCATTCATCTCATAAAAAGTGATTCTGGATGGCATACAGCAATCAATAAAACATCAGATATATAAAGAACAATAAAAAAAGCTTAAAAGTCATTATTAAAAATGAAAAAAAATTCAATAAAATTTGTATACATACAAACCACACTCTATTGATTAATTCTTTGACTTGGAAGTATTCTATTGATCTAGACTGGCTTTCTTGAAGGTTTAACATTCCTCAGCTAACATTTTCTCAAGTCAAAACAGCAGCTTGTAAAGAAAACTGTCAGTTAGTTATATCCTTGTTTGTCTTCTGCCACATGACTACAGGAGAAGTGGCCTTAAACCTGATACGCTGAAACTATTCCCCACAGAGATCCAGCTGAAATCTTGGACTAACAAGGTAGCATAAACACAGTCAAAAACAGAAGGAGAATGGAATGGGAGCAACAATCTTTTCTTACTTTTCTTTTTTCAACACTGCTCTCCAAGTTACAATCTTGCAGAAGCAAGCCTGTTACTAGCTAAGTTTACTGTCACCGCAGGATAAAGCATAATATTGTATGCCCTGCTGGGATTTAGATCTGTAAGCCACTCAAGACCTGTTTCTCTGAGGGTCATCATACTTTTCCTGGTTCTGGAAGCAGCTGTGGGCCAAATTTATACAATACAATACAATAGTAGAGTTGGAAGGGACCTTGGAGGTCTTCTAGTCCAACCCCCTGCCTAGGCAGGAAACCCTATACCGTTCCAGACAAATGGCTATCCAACATCTTCTTAAAGACTTCCAGTGTTGGGGCATTCACAACTTCTGGAGGCAAGCTGTTCCACTGATTAATTATTCTGTCAGGAAATTTCTCCTCAGTTCAAAGTCGCTTCTCTCCTTGATTAGGTTCCACCCATTGCTTCTTGTTCTACCCTCAGGTGCCTTGGAGAATAGTTTGACTCCCTCTTCTTTGTGGCAACCCCTGAGATATTGGAACACTGCTATCATGTCTCCCCTAGTCCTTCTTTTCATTAAACTAGACATACCCAGTTCCTGCAACCATTCTTCATATGTTTTAGTCTCCAGTCCCCTAATCATCTTTGTTGCTCTTCTCTGCACTCTTTCTAGAGTCTCCACATCTTTTCTACATCGTGGCGACCAAAACTGAATGCAGTATTCCAAGTGTGGCCTTACCAAGGCATTATAAAGTGGTATTAACACTTCACGTGATCTTGATTCTATCCCTCTGTTGATGCAGCCTAGAACTGTGTTGGCTTTTTTGGCAGCTGCTGCACACTGCTGGCTCCTATTTAAATGGTTGTCCACTAGGACTCCAAGTTTGCCCCTGCTGGAAGCAGGGACAGCTGACAATGAATGCTATTGATTTGGTGATAGAAGGAGAGAAAGGTTTCTGAGTCAAAATTAGTACTTTCCATTCCTGTCATCTTGTCTGCTCACCAAGCCATAGAAATACAGCATGAACTCTGTGGAAAAATCACACTTGTCTGTGATTGTCTTTTGATGGACCTTGAGAGTTGCCTTACCTAGACAGGAGTTGTTTCTGAAAACCATTTCTCTTCCCATTACACCTTTCTCTCTCTCGCTTTCCTTTATCTTGTGCACATCTGGATTCTGATCTTGGTCTACCTATTTTAATTTGCTCTATTGTCAATCGCTTCACTTTTCAGCCTGTGTGACCTCTGAGGATTCTTTAAGTCCCTGAAAAGCTTAATGCCCCATTTTGACATTTAGGTAAAGGTAAAATTTCCCCTTGCACATATGTGTTAGTCATTCCCGACTCTAAGGGGAGGTGCTCATCTCCGTTTCAAAGCCAAAGAATCAGCGCTGTCCGAAGACATCTCCATGGTCATGTGGCTGGCATGACTAAACACTGAAGGTGCATGGAACGCTGTTACCTTTCCACCAAAGGTGGTTCCTACGTTCTTTCGAACTGTTAGGTTGGCAGAAGCTGGGACAAGTAACCGGAGCTCACTCTGTTATGCGGCGCTAGGGTTTCGAACTGCCGAACTGCTGACCTTTCTGATCGACAAGGACATCGTCTTAGTCACTGAGCCACTGAGTCCCTCTTTTGACATTTATTTCCCCCAAAGTCTCCCAAACTGCAGAAGAGATATATAAGCAATACTCAACTTGTAATCATTCATTTAGTGAATGGAAGTTACAATGGTGCTGAAAAAAGTGACTTATGACCGGATTTCACACTTACGACCATTGCAGCATGATCACATGATCAAAATTCAGGTGCTTGGCAACTGGCATGTATTTATGACTGCTGCACTACCCTGAAATCATGTGATCACCATTTGTAACTTTCTCAACTTGCTTCCATACGCCAAATCAGCAGAGGAAGACAGATTTGCTTAATGACTGCACGGTTCAATTAATAATTGCAGTGACTTGTTTAACAACTGTGGCAACAAGATCATAAAATGAGATGCAACTCACTTAACATCTGCCTTGCTTAGGACATTTTGGGCCCTACCTATACAGTTTTGGCCACATCTACTCTGCAACTGCCAAAAAGTCTGCTGGTAGAGTTGCACTTTTCACATTCCTAAATGTCCACAGCAACATTTATTGTTCTATAGATTAGTTTATTTCTTCTACAATCAAAGTCATGTTTTCTATACCTAATTACTCATTTATCTATAGCTTTTGTACAGCCTCTCAAATCTATATATCCCTTTATTTATATATTTTGTTTGCTATATTTTATGTTCCTTTTCATTCGGGAGACGCAGATAATACAATACAATAGTAGAGTTGGAAGGGACCTTGGAGGTCTTCTAGTCCAACCCCCTGCCTAGGCAGGAAACCCTATACCGTTTCAGACAAATAGCTATCCAACATCTTCTTAAAGACTTCCAGTGTTGGGGCATTCACAAATTCTGGAGTCAAGCTATTCCACTGATTAATTGTTCTAACTGTCAGGAAATTTCTCCTCAGTTCTAAGTTGCTTCTCTCCTTGATTAGTTTCCACCCATTGCTTATTGTTCTACCCTCAGGTGCCTTGGAGAATAGTTTGACTCCCTCTTCTTTGTGGCAACCCCTGAGATATTGGAACACTGCTATCATGTCTCCCCTAGTCCTTCTTTCTCTTAAGCTAAACATGGCACACAAGATGGCACATGTAGCATTTCCTCCCATTAATCTTCTTTATGCACATCTAAGGTGATGCTTCACCATAATGACAGATCAAGTTCTGCCCTGCAAAATGACCTCATTGTGGCTCATTGTTGTTATTGTTGTTAGTTGCGAAGTCGTGTCCGACCCATCACAACCCCATGGACAACGTTCCTCTAGGCCTTCCTATCCTCTACCATTCTCAGGAGTCCATTTAAGTTCACGCCTACTGCTTTGGTGACTCCATCCAGCCACCTCATTCTCTGTCGTCCCATTCTTCTTTTGCCCTCAATCTTTCCCAGCATTAGGCTCTTCTCCAGTGAGTCCTTCCTTCTCATTAGGTGGCCAAAGTATTTGAGTTTCATCTTCAGGATCTGGCCTTCTAAAGAGCAGTCAGGATTGATCTCCTCTAGGACTGACCGGTTTGATCGTCTTGCAGTCCAAGGGAATCTCAGGAGTCTTCTCCAGGACCATCGTTCAAAGGCCTCAATTCTTTGATGCTCAGCTTTTCTTATGGTCCAACTTCCACAGCCATACATTGCAACCGGGAAAACCATAGCCTTGACTGTACGCACTTTTGTTGGCAGGGTGATGTCTCTGCTTTTTAGTATGGCACATTACTACCTAATTATTCAGCAGTTCTTGTGCTTCTTTATAGTGTTGTAAACGAATAAAGAAAATATTCCAACACTATACAGGCAGTCCTCAACTTATAACAGTTTGCTTAGTGACCATTCAAAGTTACAATGGCACAGAAAAAAGTGGCTTATGACTGTTTTTCACAGTTACCACCTTTGCAGCCATCCACATGATCATGAGATCAAAAACCAGGCGCTTGGCCACTGGTTCATATTTATGACATTTGCTGTGTCCCAAAGCAAATGATCCCCTTTAGCGATCTTCTGACACGCAAAGTCAAAGGGGAAGCCTGATTCACTTAACAACCAGCTTACTAACTTAACAACTGCAGTGATTCACTTAACAGCTGTGGCAAGAAAGGTCGTAAAATGGGGCAAAACTCACTTAACAAATGTCTCCCTTAACAACAGAAATGTTGGGCTCAGTTGTGTTCATAAGTCAAGGACTGTATGTAATCTTCTTCTGCTCAATGATGAGTAGACAAGCATTATAACTTTATGGAAACACCCGCGCTACAAATGGAAGGATTGGAAATTGGATTGTTTAATATAGGATCTAGCTCAATGTAATTTCTGATTAATTCTTAAGGCTGTGCAAACACAGCTTGAGAAACCTTGCCTAAGAGTAGCAGCAATATGGCTGTGATAGAGACCAGGTGCCTTGGGGCTGGCATTTTAATTGCCTTCCATCTGCTTGATGTAAAAGGGTGGCTTTGAGAAGCCAAACAGAGGCCCAAGCTGAGTGGTGGTGTAGGAAGGGGAAGGCATAATGTCCATGGAGGACATGTGTTGAAGCAGACCTACTGCTAGCACCAACTGAATTAAGAGAACCTGATGGGTAATCGCAGCTAAATAAATACAACACAGGAAGACCAGAATGGAGCTTCTGGGTCAGCAATATTCCCTTAAAAAAAAATTTTTTTTAAAATGTAAATTGGCTGAAATACAAGTACCGTCATATAGATTAGAAACAGGTTGAGTCCTTTAAACAAAGAGTATTAAATGATAAACAGCCAGGCGCAGAGTTCATCAGGAAGTATCCAGTGTGATACTAGAGGGCTCTGCGTTAGATCTGGTTTTATTTAGCATCTATATTAATGATCTGGAAGAGAGGAATAAACAGCATGTTAACTTGGTTTATATTCATTGTAGTAAATTATAACAAATTGGAGGTGTTGCAAACTGCTGCCAGATCATGAGGAGGGGGGGGGGGGAAATGGAGAATTGAAAGAAACACACACAGTGTGGACAATCAATATCTAACAGCTGGCGAGACTCTAGTTTGAAAATGACAAAATGCAAGTGATCCTGGAAACGGTGGTGTTTTTAAATGAATGAGATCTTGGATGGTTTATTTGACAGTAAAGCAACAGCAGAGGGATTGCTAGGGTTATATTCTTCCCTTTTGCTCTGTGAGCCCTGAAAAACCGATAGGGATGACTGCCAAGAGAATGATGTAGGACGTTACTCATGTATATTGAAAGTCCTGCTGTTGAGTTCTTATATAATTTTAGATGTGCACAAGAAACACCGAAGAAGCAATATGGTCAACATTTCTATGCAGGAATCCAAAGGTGGATATGGAGGAAATCGCCTACCTACATCCTTGTTGTTTACATCCTTAGGTTAGTGCAAGAGTAGGTATCTGACATCAATACAATATCAGTTCATATCTGACATCAGCACAATCGAGGGGGTTCAGAAGTACTTCCCGAGAAAAGTCTTGCACTCTTCTGTACACAATAGAATTCTTTATTCTACTAGGCTCGAAATTCTTGGTTTGGATAACTGCAACGCTTGTGGTCATACCTAGGTATTGCATACAAAATTATATGTAGTAATGTTTTACCTGTAAATAACTTTTTCTGTTTTAATTGCAATAATACGCACGCAAACAACAGCAAACTCAACGTGAATCGTTCTAAACTTGACTGTAAAAAATATGAGTTCTGTAATAGAGTTGTCACCGTCTGGAATGCCCTACCTGAGTTTGGAGATATTTATTTTCATGGCCTCTAATTCCCAGGATATGCTTTCACTTTTTCTTGGCAAATAGACATATTTCCAAAGCACTGTTTCAGTCCCTTACCGCTTTTATTTCCTTCAAAATACAGAAACCGTAAATGATAGGCTCCTTTTAGTGACCGAGAAGCAGTGGTGGGTTTCAAATTTTTTAAAAACCTCTTCTGTAGGTGTGGCCTGCTTTGTGGGAGTGGCTTGGCAGTCATGTGATTGGGTGGTTGTGGCCAACTTGTAAAATGTGGTGAAACTCACTTAACAACACTCTTGCTTAGCAACCAAAATGTTGGCTAAGAAACTCTGGCATTTGAAGCACGCAAGTCTTAAAGCTGTCAAGTTACAAAACCCTTGCACCCCTAACCCTTCAGAAAAAAAACCCAGGGGTGTTCAAACTTGACAGCTTTAAGACTTGTGGACTTCAACTCCCAGAATTCCTCCTCCAGTCATGTTGGCTCAGGAACTCTGGCATTTGAAGCATGCACGTCTTAAAGCTGTCAAGTTACAAGACCCTTGTACCCCTAACCCTTTAGAAAAAAAAACCCAGGGGTGTTCAAACTTGACCGCTTTAAGACTTGAGGACTTCAATTCCCAGAATTCTTCCTCTCGCTCTTCATCTTGATGATGTGCGGATGTGCGGAGGGAGGAAGCTGGAACTGGTTCTAAACGTCACTGTAGATTTGTGGAACCTCTTCTGTAGAAGAGGTTAGAACTGGCAGGAACCCACCCCTGCCAAGAAGTATATCTTTGAGGGCAATAAATGAATATGGGTGGGTGGTATACATTGTCTATGTAGTCAGAATGGAGATGTAGTTATAAGAGTTGGGTTCTTTTCTTCCTTTGCGGAAGATTAAGTTGTGATGATAAACTTTTTTGCATGTTCTTTCCCGCCATTTTTGCTCCAGATATATGGGCCATCATCCGAGGATTCAGGGAGGATTCAATGCAAGCTCTTGCTTAAAATAAAACTCAGCATTATGGTAAAATTAGATGCTGCTAAATATAATCATGGTTAGATGGTTTTATAGCATTATAATTCTTCACTTTTTCATTTCCTTCCAAATATTTATGGCTTGGATCCCTGGCTGGCTACAGATATATCTCATGCCATCTGCCAGATGTTATGATCCACCTAACTTTTGTTTTTTTACAAATCTAGATATATCTTTCGCATTCAATGCATAAATATAAATATTTTAACTTTAAGAAATGGGAAGCCCTGGCATACAACAAAAACAGATTCCAGTTTTCAGCATATGTTTAAATTCCCAACATGGTTATGCCACCTACATTCACCCCCCTGATCCTTTTTTAGAAGACAATTTGGTGTCTGCCTGAAGCTTTGAACTACATCTCTTGTTCTTCTATTTCTAGTTTTATGGTTGTTGATTTTACAATGTTTTGTTGGATGTAAGCTATTCAGAGCTGTTTCCAAGACGGGTGGCTTATAGAAATATTTCAAATAAATAAATAATTCCCTTATCGTTGCTGGTCTTCGTTCGGGATGACAGCAAACGAAACACAACACTAAATTGCCTGTTCTGAATTTTGTTTGGAAAATCGATCGCCATGCCTGGAAAATGGCAGAATTTGTACAAAGCATCCCGCTTAAATCACATTCTGGCAAAGTAAGTGGCCAACTCTTTTTGTGAATGGGCGAGCCCCCACACTGTAATCATTTTGTGAGAGCCCCCGCAACAGTCCAAAATTCCAAATGTATTCACCAGCCCAAAATATGGAAGATCTCTTTTTCTAGTTGTCTTTAACTTGGAGATTAAAACAATTATGGAGAGGGAGAGAGAGATGGAGAGAGGGGGCCAAGGGAGAGGGAGAGATTAAAATGGTGTCTTCCATCTTCAGAAAGCAATGCATATTCTATGAGTTTATTTGTCTCCAGCTCAGCCACAGCTGAATGCCTGAATGCAAGGTGTTTACTGTTGCTAACAGATGGAATGGCTGCTTGGAATGTTTAATTCATAGCAGAACACAAAGCTCTTTCCCTGCGCAACTCAACTCTTATCCAATGATGATGATATAAATAAACAAAGAAATATTCAGAGAAAACAAATCACCAGTCCATCAAAATGCCTGATAAATTAGTTCAACAGTCTGGACTACAGACATATCCAATGAATCATCATCTTCACCCAGAGTAAATAAATTCAGATTAAGCCAAACTTGATTGAACCCTGCTGAAGTTTGGCACTGCGAGCTGAATGGATCGGTCTGAAATCTTACATTAGGAACACATAATCTCGTAAGATTTATGACTGTTATTGCTCACCACATATGTTTCTAAGTTACTGTTTGCTGTGTTAAGAATGGGATGCTCAGAGTTTATAAAGTTTCTCCAGTTGCTATATACTTTAATCTCTTTAAAAGCATCCGTACTTTGCTTAAACTCACACACTTCTGGAGGTGAAAAGCAAATTTTAACCTTTGTCACAGTTTTTTTTATTCCCACCTTCCTGTCCTCAAATCCCTGGCTTTTAAATTGACTTTTGGGGTCAGAATTCTTGTCAACAGTATTGTTTGTTTTGTCTTGTTTTTAGCAGTGAAAATATGCAATTTAAAGGATGTATTTTAGACCTGCAGCTTTTTTGGGGTGGGTGGGGGTTTGTCTCATTCTTTATAGCCAGTTTCAAAATTGTGTAGAAGTTACTCATTATACATAGACAATGAAGATTCTTGACCAAATCTAGTGTGGAAAAAAATATAATACTTCAAACATCCCTGAGATTTAAAAAGACAATAAATTTTGCAAAGGAAACCTTTGCAAAGGTCAGGAAACCTTCCTAGAAAAGGCACAAAAAACAAATAATATTGTTTTCCTCACCTTATGTCCAGAAAACCTCTTGATGTTTTAAAACTATTTTTATAAGAGAATATATAAATATTTTTAATCCATTCACTGGCTTAAAGTGAGAATTACAGTAATTTTTTGTTCTGACCTAGGCTTCCTGATACAGTAAAAAGCACACGCTTAGTCCCCAAAACCCTCTTTTTATTTCAAAGGCTGTGAATTATGTTCATTCACAGCTCGTAATGAGTCACAAATAGTTTGTAAAGAGTCCAACAGTAATCTGCTAAAGTTTTTCGGGATAAGGCTGATAAGCACCCACCTTTATCTTCCTTGAAACACTGCCAAAGACCTAATTGGCAATTAGCTTGCAAGGCCACACAGAGCAAAGAGTCAAAATGGAGCTTCAGAATTTAAACCGATCAGCGCAAACAAAGTTGCTTCCTGCAAAGGCTCATGTACCTTTGCTCCTCCTTTATGTCCTATTAAAGTGGAATAAAATATGGATTAAAAATATAAGAATGGAGACGTGGCATAAAAGGAACAGTTAGATGCTTGCTTAAAGGGACAGGGAAATGTCATCAGCCTTCAACCACAAGATGTTCTAGCCAACGTCCCTATGTCAAAAGTCCAAAACCACAAGGTTCAAATAAAATTCGTTAATGACACGTAGCCCTTACCTGTAACAAAAGGAGAAGTAAGACCCCCATCTCCTTATAAGGCTTTTTCCTCAAGGTAACCAATAAGAAATGAGTTAAGTGTTTCCGTGTTACACTGTCTTTGAGAATGTATAAGAATGCGTGCTTCGATAATAAAGATTGTTCAGAATTTCCAATGCTAGCTATGTGCTAGCTTTCTGAACCTGGCTGCCAAATAAACTTTTCCTGTATCCTGAGAAGTCTAAGCCTGTCATTTTCTGCAACACTATGGGAGTGGCCAATCACCCTCTAAGTCTTACTCCCAAGTTGTCCCTTTTGTCTTAACTGTTCTTGCCTTCTGGCAGCTCTGCGCATGCGCGCACTGCGGACAGCCCATCCCCCAGTTCCTCTGCCTCTCTGATGTCTGACTGGAGGCTCCGGAGGCAACACATAACTCCCAGATGGCCCTGGCCCACTCTCTGCCTCTGACGTAGAGCCCTCATCCGAGCCTTCCCCAGACTCCAGGACTGGCACATGTTCCTCCCCAACCTCCTCACTGTCCGACTCTGCTGCCAGCTCCGCAGGCCACCGGCAGACCACAACATTTTTATTGTTTTATTTTTAGGATGGAACTTTCTAAATACAGCCCAACTTATTGGAGTACAACTGCTAAAGTCCATCAATGATAATATAAAATGTTCTTACTTCTTACCCTTGCTTCTTATTCACTCCTATCTATGATTGGGTTTCTACCTTTCCTGGATCCAGGGATGCATCCAAAACAGGATCACTTCATGTAACTATTATGCTTGTGATTCCATGCAGGAATCCACGGGCAAGTAATCAGTGCATGTTACTCTCCAGTCAATGGAGATGATAAATCAACCAGAGTTGACTGTGGTACAATGTTAAATTTTATGACTAGGACTAGGAAAATGGTGGAAAGCTCATTATCTTTGCAAATCTTTCAACACATCCATATAATTATCCATATAATAAATGTCCTCACTTAACAAATTAATTATTTTGCATTTTTTATATTACGATTGGAATCTAATACAACTTAATTTGAGGGTCACATAATACAACAAATGAATCTATCAAATCATGGTTTGTTTAACCATGCAATACAATACAATACAATACAATACAATACAATACAATACAATACAATACAATACAATACAATACAATACAATACAATACAATACAATACAATAGTAGAGTTGGAAGGGACCTTGGAGGCCTTCTAGTCCAACCCCCTGCCTAGGCAGGAAACCCTATACTGTTTCAGACAGATGGCTATCCAACATCTTCTTAAAGACTTCCAGTGTTGGGGCATTCACAACTTCTGGAGGCAAGCTGTTCCACTGATTAATTGTTCTAACTGTCAGGAAATTTCTCCTCAGTTCTAAGTTGCTTCTCTCCTTGATTAGTTTCCACCCATTGCTTCTTGTTCTACCCTCAGGTGCCTTGGAGAATAGTTTGACTCCCTCTTCTTTGTGGCAACCCCTGAGATATTGGAACACTGCTATCATGTCTCCCCTAGTCCTTCTTTCTCTTAAGCTAGACATACCCAGTTCCTGCCCAATAAGTTGGTTATTATGCTTTACTGTATAAGTCACAATTGGTCCACGCATTGGTCCATACTCTTAATGGTTTAATAGTAAACCATTAACTATGATTGTAAACTATTATGGCTGGGTTCACACAACATACTTAGCTAGAATTAGCTAAATGGATAAAATAACCAACTTATTGGGCTTAATAAAATGTAAGAATCACCTACACTGGTGCCAGTTATCCATAAAAATTAAATATTATCCAATGTTAAAAAGGTTCAACTGTAAAATGCAATAGTTTCCTTTATAATTTGCTTAAGCTGGTGCAAGATGCCAAGTATATTGATATTTTAAGAAGGCTATAAAATATAAGTAGCTTAATTGTAACCTTCCAGGATTTCTCCAACTATGTCTTTTCATTCTTTGTTTCCATATGATAATTTTTATTTTGCTGCTCCGAAAGATTTTTGAGGATTCAAGTCTCAGCATCTCATAAATTTGCAACCAGGTTGCAGCCCTGTCTCCAGTTAAGAATAGAACAAATCCATTTCCGAAAAACAAAACAAAAAACACTGAGTTATTTAAGATGCATGAGCTCATCCTTTAAACTTGGGCAACAGGTTCAATAATAATTCTTTGAAAACAACTCTTCCCATTCTTATCTCTATAAATATCCCATTTGTATTCACCTATTGAAGTAAACCTGTGGTTATAAATAGAGAAAGAAAAACAATTTCCAACTAGCGTGTTTACAGTAAGACTGTTTTTATATATTTTTTCAGGAGGATGAAATTTCACTTGCACAATTTAATCTTACATTATTCTGATAAAAGAAGATATTCCAGTTCTTCCTTCCTCTCAATATCCTTTTAGGTTAAGAGAGAGATTTTGCCGTTGTTATTGTTATAAGACTCTACTGCAGTGTTTAGTCCTAATCCTATAAATCGGGAGAAGCCATTGTGTGAACGTTAGGGTCCTTTGCCTAACTCCATAGAAAAACTAATAGGAATTGGAATTCTACTGCATATGAATGGTGATGACCTTCCTGTGACTGCTGTAAACTCACTTTGGAAGAGCTGAGAATCAAGATAAATGTTCTAATCAGTGGGGGGGTTGCCAATTTTTTTACTACTGGTTCGAGCAGGTGTGACACTTCTGCGCATGCAGGTGGGCGGAGTCTCCCACCGCCACTACTACTGGTTTGCCCGATCCAAGCTGAACCGGGAGCAACCCACCTTTGGTTCTAATGTTGCTGTGAAAATGAGCCAGTACATGAATAGCAATAATCCCTTATGTTTACCTCCTCAAAAGGATCCTCAAAGGGTCAAACATGATCTGGTTGGAGAATACATATGTCTTGTCTACCCAACTATTGGTTGATGGAAGAATAGAGGACATATTTCTGAGTTGAAATGCGGTAATTGCAGCAAGAGATCTGCTTCCATTGGTATAATTTGGTGGGATTCATTTGACACTGAAATACTGTAGCATAATCTAGGATTAATATGTGGGCTTCTGCAATTTTGTTTTATCCACTCTGATACTTGACAAATATAATAAATAGATGGTCTGCCATTGCCATTTATTATGATGCTAGCTCTTACTCTCTGTCGATGTCACAGAATAATTTGGCTGTTGCTGATGGTCCAGATTTGGACTGCAACAATTGTCTGACCAGGTCAGGTCATCTTTTAAAATAATGATTAGGTCACTTCACCAATTTGGTGGTGATGTTGATGACTTCATATTTTAAGCTACAGCGACAACATTTTACGTGTTGACTCAGCCATGTTCATTTCATGTTCAATGATCAGATCAATCCCTCTGCTTGCAGATGTTTTTAAAGAAAGGAGAAATGTAAACACAATGCTGTAAGTCTTTTGAGCATTGAGTCACTGACTTGTAATTGGTTACCTAGTCAAGTACTTATTCTGTGTTTAAGGGCAAATTCCAGCTCCTGTTTAAACACAATGCCTTAAGTCTTTTGAGCATTGAGTCACTGACTAAATATATATATAGTCATATCTATCTATCTATCTATCATCTATCTATCTATCTATCTATCTATCTATCTATCTATCTATCTATCTATCTATTGTATCTCTCTCTCTCTCTCTCTCTCTCTCACACACACACACACACACACACACACACACACGATGGACTTTACCCAGCACAATTACCAGAGTCATTTAAAGACTTAGAGACTGCATTCATACAATATGCAATGTTTGGTTAGTATACCTGTGGAATGGCATATGCCCGGGATGGCGAATCTATGACACACATGCCACAGGTGGTACGCGGAGCCATTTGTCATGGCACGCAAGGTGTGCACGCTGGCCAGCTGACTTTAGCCTTTTTTTGAGGCCATTTTTCACCCTCCCCAGGCTCCAGAGCCTTTATATGGAGATACGTTGTCCATGGGGTCACAATGGGTCAGACACAACTTCCTAGCTAACAACAACAAATAGTAATTGTTACTTATTTTACATTTTTATCCCACCTTTATTATTTTTATAGATAACTCTGGTAGAGAACATCCCTACTACTCCTTCTTCCTCCAATTTCCCTCACAACAACAACCCTGTGAGGTGGATTGGGTTAAGAGAGTGATTGTGTCAGATTCACCATGCTTTATGGCAGTGGTGTCCAAACTTGGCAACTTTAAGACTTGTGGACTTCAAGTCCCAGAATTCTGGGAGTTGAAGTCCACAAGTCTTAAAGTTGCCAAGTTTGGACACCCCTGCTTTATGGTGTCCTGCCATTATGCTATTGGGGGGTAGAGATGGTGCAGACAGCAGTGGTGTGCTTGGGATTTTTCCTCTTATGCTGTTCGCTTAACTTGCTCTCCCGCAATGAATCATTAAGGTTCCGGCTGACTTTGCTGCATCCAGTTTCTCTCAGCAAAAGTTCTTTTAATTCAACTCAATGGATTCCAGAGTGTTGCTTTCCTGATGGGGTTGGCTGAGGCAGGTCTGACAGATTGATCCAAAGTCACCCAGCTGACTTTCATGTCTAAAGTGGAACTAGAACTCCCAGCCTTGGTTTCTAGCCCAGTGCCTCAAACTTGTATAATAATTAATAATAAATACATTGTGAATATTTTTTCCCAATAAGTAGGCTAAGCTTATGAATCAATGCAGCCATGCTGAACTGTAACGCTATGCAGATTTCCAGGAAAGTCTTCTTGTAAGACTCAGTAAGTCTTTGTTCCTGGCAAGTGTGATTAGGGCTTTAAGACCATGATATGCTTCCCAAGGCCTTTTTAAGGGAAGCAGCACTGAGGTCGATTAATGGTATGAATGGGGGAACAGGCTTACAGAGTACTGTAGCCTTGATTATTTAGAATGAACAGACAGATAATGTTTTTTCTCCAACAGAGCCAATCAAATCAAACCCAACCTAACTCCTATTTTTACTAAGCCGCTGATTATAAAGGACAATGGAGAAAAATTACAATCACATAAGAAACCGTACAAAGAAAGGGAAGGAATACACGAAGAATGATTATTCTGTTCTAAGAACTCTCCAAGTCTTAACAAATCATTGACTTGGAGCCAATGTTACTGGAATGGAAATGAGATGCATTTCAAGAGGGGGAAAAAAACTTTCTTGAATCATGAGAATACCCATCCATGTTGTTGTTGTTTTTAGCAAGATTGCCAAAGTATTATTTTTTTTTCCCATCAGGAGAACATAATATGTTTCAAACACTGAAATGTCATCTTGTTCCTCTATCTGTATTGAAGAGTGTCAGGCAAAACCTCTCAGCTGTTCTTTTATGTTTATGTTTACTCCTGGTATTGCAACTAATTGCTATGAAATCCATAAAAAGAGGGCGAAGGAAAAGGTGAAGCAGAATAAATGTAGTGCAACACATTCTATACCTTTTTCTATTTTTTAAATAGTGTGATTAAGCTGCAAAGAGATAACGGGATAACAGCAGGGGTGGGATTATACTGATTCGGATCGGTTTGGGCGAACTGGTTGCTCTGACTTTCAGCTGGGCCTGCCCGCTCCTGCGCTATACTCACCTATATTCCCTTTTCTGAAGCCCAGCTGATAGCCGTGGCATAGCGGGTTGCTGCACCTCAGCTGTTTTGCACCGGGGCTGAAGTAGAAGGTAAGTTTTCAAACGCACTGCGAGCTCTCAGCAAACTGGTTGTTACACCGTTTGAATCCCACACTGGATAACACAGGGATGCAGAGGTGACACCAGGTTGAGCTTTACCTGCACTGTCATGGCTGCCATTTTGACTGTTGTTTCCATCTCCGGTGCACCTCCAATAAGGCAATGGAGGCCTTGGGAATGCTCCTCCTGAAATCAGAACCCATCGGTGCACCTGGCTAGCTCACAAGAGGTTCAGATAATGCTGTGCAAACAGCCAGAGGTCCTTTTACTCAATTTCTTATAGGCATTATTTACATTACACATTAACAGCCGTTTCCCCCCTAAACACATGCAAGGCGTGCGTTGCAGCCAAGCTAATTGGTATTTATAAAGCTCTTTCAAGATCCTGAGCTGGGAACCACCAGGATTTTGATTTGCCTCAAGACCACCTGCATAGAAAAGAGATGCTTTCCTTTGAATGCTGCCTGGTCCAATGCAGCCGCCGATCTGATAGCACTCCGGGAAACTCACGGAACAGATGTGGCTGTCACTTTTAATTTTTATTTTTCTAGAAACACAGAAGGCAAGGAACGCCTTGAGGTGGAGCAAAAACAAAGCAAAACAGGGTGGGAAAACTATCCCAAATGAAGCTCAGAAAATGGAAGAGCAAAAGAAAGCCCATTGTTTCTATTCCTGCCATTTGAAGGAGTGCAAGCTACGTGTCAGGGATGGCCGAGTCTTTCCCCAGAAATGCAAAAGAGCTGGATTTGGCATCCCCTCCCCTCATACTGAGCAGATATACTGTATGACGTGCCCTTTCATCTTTGTCATCCTATTCTTGCATCGGGAAAGAGTCCTGCAGAATGAACAGATTGAATATGCAACAGAGAGACACTTTCATTCGTTCCTCTCTCCCTGCTCCATAATTATCTGCTTGCATTCTTGCAAAGAGGGATTCTTCTTCGCATGTTTTATCACTACGTACATTCACAGCAATATTTTTAAAAGTCATTTTATTTTAACCATGCATCTGCAACATCTTTCTCCCTATGGAACCTTCCTCGGCTTTTCCATTTAAAAGCAAGCACAAAAACACAAATTTCTAGCATTGGGTTTGCAAAGAAGAACTTCAAAGGGAAAAAAGTGGCATTATCTGTCACTCAGCATCTTTAAGCCCTTAAGAAGAAAACATGCATCTCAATGTATGGTATTTTTTTTTTGCTGAATAAGCAAAAACGATTGAGTCCACAGATCATGTTAACCTAGGAATCATGATGTGGATACCCCCCCGGTGACTGGTTCAAATGACAACTGAGCCAAATTCTATGCCACAAAACTCAGAATTAAATCCCATGATGATTCAGATGTTTACCCCATTTTACTTAAGGACTTGGTTATCTTTGGGACAATCTATCCCCAGTTATTTCTGCCTGCCCAATATGGTTGGGCACTGTGGATAACTCCAAGTACCCTTCATTCAATGCCATCATCTCATGGAACCAAGGAAGTGTGTATTCTCTATCATTGTTCCTGCTCTCTGGAATAGCATCCCATCAGAGATACATATGGCAGCCACTCTTTCTGGGATTCCAGCAAGCCCTTGGAACCTGGTTCTTTTCCTTAACCTGGGGTAGTGTGTGTGTGTGTGTGTGTGTGTGGTGCCCCAAACATGTATTATATACATCATTATATTACATCCAAACTTGGCAACTTTAAGACTTGTGGACTTCAACTCCCAGAATTCTCCAGCCAGCTGGAGTTGAAGCTCTGGGAGTTGAAGTTCACAAGTCTTAAAGTTGCCAAATTTGAAGGCCTCTGATATACATGGTTTTGTAAAATAATGTGTTAAACTGCCCAGCCCTTTGGAGTAGGCAATCATAAACAAATTTAAGTTGTCATTATCACCTTTATCATCAGATGACAGCAGCAATTCCCTCTCGTCCTTTCGGCTCTTCCCTTACTTTGTCCTTAGCCCAGGAGCTAAACATGCTTCATGTGCATGCTACGTTGGGATAAATGTAGTATTTTCTCTCTTTCTAATACTGACCTCCAGATATCTTTTACATGTGCAAATTTCATTATGTTTTGCCAGCCATTACCCTGGAAGTGTGATAGAATAAACAGTAGTAGATATAGTCAGAGATGTGTTTTGGAAGTATTGGGAGATGCTGTGCACCATTGGCCCCTGTTTCTGACACAGCTTTCTTTTCCAGCATCCAACAAAGAGGAGGAGAACAGACCTCTGCTAGTTCATTTCTTTGTCCATTTATTCACTTCCTTCACCCCAAATGAAAAAAATAAAAATAAAACATTGATTGTTCTGCAGCTTGTCAGTTTTAATTCTCCTCTTCTATGAAACCTACATGGGACGCGGTGGCTCAGTGACTAAGACGCTGAACTTGTCAATCAGAAAGGTCGGCAGTTCGGCGGTTCGAATCCCTAGTGCCACATAAAGGAGTGAGCTCCATTACTTGTCCCAGCTTTTACCAACCTAGCAGTTTGAAAGCACGCAAAAATGCAAGTAGAAAAATAGGGGCCACTTTGGTGGGAAGGTAACAGTGTTCCGTGCACCTTTGGCATTTAGTCCTGCCGGCCACATGACCACGGAGACAGCACTGGCTCTTTGGCTTTAAAATGGAGATGAGCACACACACCCTAAAGTCAGGAATGACTAGCACAGTGATGGCGAACCTATGGCACGCATGCCACAAGTGGCACGCGGAGCCATTTGTCGGGGCACGCGAGGCGATGCCCTGTGAGCTGGCCAGCGCGCATGCGCGCGCTGGCCAGCTTAGTTCACCTTTTTAAAAGCTATTTTTCGCCTTCCCCAGGCTCCAGAGGCTTTATAGGAGCCTGGGGAGGGCGAAAAGAGCCTCCCCCGTCCCCCCGGAGGCTTCAGGGACCGTCCCTGAAGCCTTCGGAACGCTTAAAACCACCCTCCAAGCAACCCGGAAGTCACTTCCGGTTTGCTCAGAGGGTGGTTTTAAGCGCTCTGAAGGCTTCAGGGAAGCCTCTGGACGGTCCCTGAAGCCTCCGGAGGGTCGGGGGAGGCTCTTCACCCTCCCCAGGCTCCTATAAAGCCCCTGGAGCCTGGGGAGGGCAAAAAAAGCATGTAAAAATGGGGGGAGATCGAGCGTTGTGCGCGCATGCGCACTGGGGGGTGTCGCACATTGCATTATGGGTGCGGCACACCCGCACTCGACCCCCCTGCGCTCCCCCCACTTGTGGCACGCAAGCCAAAAAAGGTTCGCCATCACTGGCCTAGCACATATGTGCAAGAGGAACCTTTACCTTTATGAAACCTAGTCAGTTATACACTCTGACATACTCTTTTCTGGAATTACTTCTCTCTTGGTGTCCTCACATATTTTTTCTCTTTTCCCAACTATTATTTTAACTTGGGAGATGTTTTAATGAGATATGGGAGACGGGATAGATTCATTTAAGCAACTTCCTGAAGTCAGATCCAGGTAGTGCTTGATGGGAGGATTTTTCTCTCCATAGCTGGTGGCACACTTGAAGGGGAGAGAAGCCAAATCAGAGGAGCAAACCAATCATCTTGCCTTATAACAAATAGCCTACTTGCTATTTAGAACAACAATAATAATAATAATAATAATAATAATAATAATAATAATAATAATATATTAGATTTCTAGACCGCCCCCTCTCCCCGAAGGGACTCGGGGCGGTGTACAGGTATAAATTTAAAAAACCATACAAACAATAGTATACATAGCTAAAATTAGATTAAATAGCCCCTGTACGAATTTATAAAAATTAAAAACTTAGACCATAAAACCGATCATAAAAATTTAAAAATAAAACTGAGGTGGGAAAGCTGGAATTAGGCCAGGCCGGTTAGCTGAAACAGGTGGGTTTTGAGTTTCTGACGGAAGGACCATCACAACCCTGATGGTCAGTGACATAGAACTGTTGTGACCCATCAGCGGCCAGCTGGCAGCAGATTCGGACAGTAAGGAGGTTGGGAAGGAACATGGGCCAGTCCTGGAGTCTGGGGAAGGCTCTGATTGTGTCGGAGGCAGAGAGGGGGCCAGAGCTGTATGCCAGCTATTAGCTGCCTTCAGAGTCAGACATCAGTGAGGCAGACGGACCGCTGGAGACTGGAGACTAAAACATATGAAGAACGGTTGCCGGAACTGGGTATGTTTAGCTTAAGAGAAAGAAGGACTAGGGGAGACATGATAGCAGTGTTCCAATATCTCAGGGGTTGCCACAAAGAAGAGGGAGTCAAACTATTCTCCAAGGCACCTGAGGGTAGAACAAAAAGCAATGGGTGGAAACTAATCAAGGAGAGAAGCAACTTAGAACTGAGGAGAAACTTCCTGACAGTTAGAACAATTAATCAGTGGAACAGCTTGCCTCCAGAAGTTGTGAATGCTTCAACACTGGAAGTCTTTAAGAAGATGTTGGATAGCCATTTGTCTGGAACAGTATAGGGTTTCCTGGCTAGGCAGGGGGTTGGACTAGAAGACCTCCAAGGTCCCTTCCAACTCTACTATTGTATTGTATTGTATTGGAGCCTGTGTGCATGTGCAGAGTTGCCAGACGAAGGGAACAGCTAAGGAATAAGGGTCAACTTGGGAGTAAGGCCACAGGTGGATGGCGAATGGCTCCTCCCATAGGGAATAAAAGAGGAGCAAAAGGGGAGTGGAGTTTGCAGGAAACAATTACTTTGCTTAATCAGTTTGTGACTCTCAGAGACTCCTTGCCAAGTTTTGCAGATATCAGCCTGGCAGCTCTCCAAGCCAGATAAGGTCTGTGACTGTAAATCCTCCCTTGAAAGGCTTTGCTGGATGTAAATGAGAGGAATCCACAGTAACTTAATAAAAGGGGTTTTTGTCAGGAGAAGGAGTTTGCTTCAGGCTCTTGGGAAGCCTAGATCAGAACAGGAACAGGGGCAATAGAAACAAGATGCTGCTATGGTATTAATTTGTGGAGACCCCAGGATGGGTGGCTATCACTTTGCCACATAAAGAAGGTCTTAATGAATTTTATGAATCCAGTCAGTATCTTGGTTGTTCCTTGGCCTCAAAACATAGCATAATCCAGAGGTTTTAAGGAAAGATCTAATTAACAATGAAAGATATTTTTTAAAAGAATCATTAGAGATGCCCTGGCCATATTCAAACAAACATCTTTTGAAGTTTTAAAAATATATTCAGGCAGAAACTCTGCCAAAGGGTCCAAAGAGAGTGTGTTTCTTTAAAAAAAAGTAATTATCGGTAGACCTCCTGTTGTTAGACGTGGTCAAGCCGAGCAGGATAAATACATTCTGAGATCAAACAAGCTGAGGAAATGAAGAAGGATCTTGACAAACTTGAATATTGGGCACTATATAACAAAATGAAATTCAATGGTGAAAAGAGTAAGGTTCTACATTTAGGCAACAAAAATGAAATGCACAGGTACAGTATAGGTAGTACCTTGCTCAACAGTAGTAACTGTGAAAGGGATCTTGGAGTCCTAGTGGACAACCATTTAAATATGAGCCAGCAGTATGCAGCAGCTGCCAAAAAAGCCAACACAGTTCTAGGCTGCATCAACAGAGGGATAGAATCAAGATCACAAGAAGTGTTAATACCACTTTATAATGCCTTGGTAAGGCCACACTTGGAATACTGCATTCAGTTTTGATCACCACGATGTAGAAAAGATGTAGAGACTCTAGAAAGAGTGCAGAGAAGAGCAACAAAGATGATTAGGGAACTAGAGACTAAAACATATGAAGAACGGTTGCAGGAACTGGGTATGTCTAGTTTAATAGAAAGAAGGACTAGGGGAGACATGATAGCAGTGTTCCAATATCTCAGGGGTTGCCACAAAGAAGAGGGAGTTCAACTATTTTCCAAGGCACCTGAGGGTAGAACAAGAAGCAATGGGTGGAAACTAATCAAGGAGAGAAGCTACTTAGAACTGAGGAAAATTTCCCTGACAGTTAGAACAATTAATCAATGGAACAGCTTGCCTCCAGAAGTTGTGAATGCCCCAACACTGGAAGTCTTTAAGAAGATGTTGGATAGCCATTTGTCCGAAATGGCATGGTTTCCTGCCTAAGCAGGGGGTTAGACTAGAAGACCTCCAAAGTCCCTTCCAAATCTGCTATTGTATTGTATTGTATTGTATTGTAAGACAGCCTTGTGGTTTGGAGAATGAACATGTTTCAAATTTATGGCTTTCGATAATAAGGTAATTGCATGCTTGCACCATGCCTCAGTGGGATGCTGTGTGTATTCAGGAAAATACATGAAGGTTTTAAGGCACAATGGCTTTGTGGAAGGCTGCAGTAGAAAATCTGTGTCTGGAGTTGTCCTTATTGTCTTCCTGCTAAGTTTGCATTTCTATAGCAACAGCATGCTTGCATTAGCCTGACACTTTCCCTGTTTCCCAAAGAGAGTATAAGGAAGATGCATCAACCAAAATGATTCGTTACCTTAAGGGTGTTGGAACCAACAGAATGGCACTGAAGCAGGGGTGTCAAACTCAACGCCCTTGGGCTGGATCCGGCCCGCAGGGTGCTTAAATCTGGCCCGCGGGCCCGTCCTGAAAACAGAGCTAGTTGGCTCCATTTTTGGCTGCGATGGCCTCCTGCAGTCCTCTGCCAGTGAAAATGGAGCTTGGGAGGGCAAAACACTCTCTCACCAAAGCGGTAGTAAACCGGTTAGGAACCCACCGCTGCCTGAAGGAAGCTTTTGGTGCTCTTCGAGCTTGGTTATTTTCTTGCAGATGTTTTATTACCCAAACTGGGTAACCTCATCAGTGCTAGTCCCATTTCAACTCTGAGCTACAGATATTTTCCAATATTGGAAGAAAAAGTCTGATCACAGATAAGGTATCCTGGTAGATCAATGCCACTTCCACACTTAAGCCCTGTCCTCAAGGCTGATGCAGAAGCCAAAAGCCATCAGAGCAGATTTCATAGAGAATGATATTGCCACCCTCACCCAATCAGGTCTCTGTAATACATGCCAAGACTGAGTGCTTGTTACTACCAAATCATGAATGGACATGGTCATATTGTAGATTGTACATTACAATTGCAGTTGCCAATTGGCTTTAAAATACAATTGAAGAATCGTGATTTTGCAGCTTCATAGCAGGTGCTCAGATTTCTTGAATTTAAAAAAAATACATGAACATAAACACACCCAGATGCACACAAATTAAATCTTCATGATTAAATCATCTTGTTCCATAGTCACTTGCCCTATCACTGCATGCTGCAAGTACAGGACCTGGGATAATTAAATCAGTTGTTCAGGAGCCCAAAGCTTTCTAGCTGGAAGGCGACTCTTCTTTTTCAACTTCTAATCAAAGCAATTCCCTATTTTTAAAAATCCCCAATATTAAAACATAAACACACCTCCTGTTGAACAAAGTCAGAAATCTAGAGTCAATCAATCTCGCCAAGGATGTGCAGCTTTTTTAGGTCAGTAGTAGTAGATCTTTGAGTGGTATACCGAATACCTATACAATATAATATAATACAATATAATACAATATAATACAATATAATACAATATAATACAATATAATACAATATTATACAATATAATACAATATAATACAATACAATACAATACAATACAATACAATACAATACAATACCAGAGTTGGAAGGGACCTTGGAGGTCTTCTAGTCCAACCCCCTGCCTAGGCAGGAAACCCTATACTGTTTCAGACAAATGGCTATCCAACATCTTCTTAAAGACTTCCAGTATTGGGACATTCACAACTTCTGGAAGCAAGCTATTCCACTGATTAATTGTTCTAACTGTCAGGATATTTCTCCTCAGTTCTAAGTTGCTTCTCTCCTTGATTAGTTTCCACCCATTGCTTCTTGTTCTACCGTCAGATGTCCTGGAGAATAGTTTGACTCCCTCTTCTTTGTGGCAACCTCTGAGATATTGGAACAATGCTATCATGTCTCCCCTAGTCCTTCTTTTCATTAAACTAGACATGCCCAGTTTCTGCAACCGTTCTTCATATGTTTTAGCCTCCAGTCCCCTAATCATCTTTGTTGCTCTTCTCTGCACTCTTTCTAGAGTCTTAACATCTTTTCTACATCGTGGTGACCAGAACTGAATGCAGTATTCCAAGTGTGGCCTTACCAAGGCATTATAAAGTGGTATTAACACTTCACGTGATCTTGATTCTATCCCTCTGTTGATGCAGCCTAGAACTGTGCTGGCTTTTTTGGCAGCTGCTGCACACTGCTGGCTCATATTTAGATGGTTGCCCACTAGGACTCCAAGATCCTTATGTTCAGGTTCATCAGTAAATGCAGCCTGGACAAAATTGAACCAGAAGAAAACAGAAATTTGATTTAATTTATGTTCATGTATATTTGATTAATTGTGAAGTGATTGAATATTCCTCTAATGTGTTTGACAATTTCTTCCTTCTATTATTCAAAAATATAGAGTTAGGGCCATTTGGAAAGAAGAGTGGAAGACACACCCAAGAGATGCAGTCCCAGGCCTTGGGCTGGGCATCCCTGGTATGAACAATGTACATACTCACCAGAGGTGGTATTCAGCTGGTCCTCTCCGATTTGGGCAAACCGATAGCAGCAGCTGTGGGAGTCTCCACCCACCTGCCCCGACTTATTGTGCGACCTTCTTTGCATGTGCAGAAGGCGGTGCGCCTGGGCAGATGCAGCGCTTGCCCTCACATTTGGAAAGCAGTAGGGAAGGTAAGTGAATCCCACCATTGATATTACTCACTCAACATATACACACCCTTTTTTATACGTGTCCACTCAATACAGAATATCTAGCTATATGCTCCATAAATCAGCCCGATTTCATCTAGCTGACTCAAGGCAATAAACATTTAAAAGATGGCTTGCTCCCTGGAAGCCTGAGCCAGCAACCACACAGCAGGAAGGTGCCCTGGCCTTTGGGGTCAAATGCCTTTTTGAGCTGACTCCAACCTCTGTGGATTAATTAGACTATATAATAATCTCTATCACACTTCCTGCTTTTTCCATCATTAATTCAAATTATCTCACTTCGGACTGAAATAGACTGAAACTTGAAAATAAACCTGTCACATTCACAACATGCAATTAAGACATTTCTAGGTAAAGAATAGAAAAGAAAAGGTCTTCAGTTACTTAACACTCTTTTGAATCTGGGGACTGATGCTCATTTTACAAATATGAAGAGAAATGAGGAATCAGCTCAGTCATTTTGCCTGGAGTGAAGGGTGTAAATTAACATAGGTATTTTTGTCGCAGTAGAGAGAACAAGTTGCACATCGCAACACTTTCTCGTCCATCTTGACTGCAGTTTTTTTTACAGGGACTATTAAGCATTGTTAATAACTTGGATTTCCTGATGTATTGGATCCTGACCTCCATCATCCCCAGCATTCACGGCCTTTGGATCGCAGAAGCTGAAATATGATATGATAGTACATATGAAGTGCGTCAGATTAGGAAGACTGTATTTCCCGAAAAATAACAGTAAATTTAGATTTGTTAGAAAAGCTTTCCCTGATCATAAACTTCTCGGTTATAGTGGTCCGTCTTCTTTGCTAAACAACGTTATTGTACCTTCTGCTCCACTTATTGTATTTATTAGCTCTGCAAGGTAATGCAGATAAGAAGCGCCACTTCTAGGAGAATGATTGGCAGACCCAGGGGGAGGGGAAAAAAGAGGGATTGGCTAACCTTTTGTCATTGAATGCCAATAGCGTGTGGCCACATCTATCATGCAATGTGTGCGCGACACACATCCCCGCGCACCCTGCACCCCTGCGTATGTGTGTGTGACACCCCCACCCCCTGTTTTGGGCCTAGCAGGCCTCCCTGAAGCCTCTTGGGACCCAAAACAACACCTCCCCACTGCCCCTGCCCCCTGCACATGCATGCGTCCCACCCGTGCATGCACACACATCTCCCGCATGAGCCCCACCTCCTGTTTATGTGTGATAGAGACCTTAAAATCAGCTGGCCAGCAGGAGATGCGCGCACATGCATCGTGGAGCTGAGCTGGGGCAACGGCTCGGGTGCCTGCAGAGAGGGCTCCACGTGTCACCTGTGCCATAGGTTCTTCATCATGGGTTTAGAGTCATTAGGTAGCAACAAAGAACTGAAACCAGCTGTTCTTGATTGTCATTGAACCTTATCTAGCTCTCACGAGGTGTTGATCTATTAGTTGAGAAGGTTCCTATTCATAGGCTTTTAGCAATAAATCAGTTAAATTGAACCTTCACGTGTTGACCTGCTTTTTTCATGCCTGAGACCTACAAGAGTAGTAGCTCTATCTTTACATACATCAACAGAATCTTTACATACATCAGCAGAATCTTTACATACATCAGCAGAATCTTTACATGCATCACTAGAATCTTTACATACATCAGCAGAATCTTTACATACATCAGCAGAATCTTTACATACATCAGCAGAATCTTTACATACATCAACAGAATCTTTACATACATCAACAGAATCTTTACATACATCAACAGAATCTTTACATACATCAGCAGAATCTTTACATGCATCACTAGAATCTTTACATACATCAGCAGAATCTTTACATACATCAGCAGAATCTTTACATACATCAGCAGAATCTTTACATACATCAGCAGAATCTTTACATACATCAGCAGAATCTTTACATACATCAGCAGAATCTTTACATACATCAACAGAATCTTTACATACATCAGCAGAATACTCCAAGCCTAAAAGTATTTCTCTTGTTGCTTCTTTTTATTCGCTGAAAAACTAGGGAGGCTTTCTTCTAAAATATTTCCTATGTCCTCCTTTTGTGGGCTGAGAAAATTCCTTATATATGAGTTGCCCAGTCTGCAGCTTCCCAAGGGCCACCTACCATTACAATACTGGTTTTGTGAGTGCACTAAAAAAAGGGGCTGATTCTATTGTTTATAGTCCACAAACCTGAGATGAGTCTATGGACAAGAAGCTTCCATACATTTCTCAAAGGCTTTGGTTGAGATTCCTACAGCCTCCAGACTGTAGGCAAATCAGCAGCTTTTTGTCAAGATAAGTACTAAAGAGGTGGGACTTAGGTTTTCAACAATTACTGAGTCTTTAATGTCTTATTACCATATTTTTTGGAGTATAGGACACACCTTTTTCCCTCAAAAAAGAGGCTGAAAATCTGGGTGCATCTTATACACTGAATACAGCATTTTCTGCCTCCCGAAACTCCGACTCCTTCACCAAAATGGCTGTGCATAGCTTTTAGAAGGCTTTCAGAGAGCTCCTGGGGGCTGGGGAAGGCAGAAATGAGTGGGAAAATGGCCTGTTTTTGCCCCACCCCCACCCACCCAGCAGCACTCTATAAGCTTCCTAAAGGCTATCCATGCCCCTTTTAAACAAAAAATGGGCCCGTTTTCACAAGAAATGGACTGTTTTTTGCTCGTTTTGGAGGGCTCATTTTTGCTCCCTCCCAGGAGCACTCTACAAGCCTCCTAAGGGCTATTCATGCCTTTTTTATGAAAAAATGGGCCGTTTTAATGAAAAACGGGCCGTTTTGGGGAGGATTGCAGAGTGCAAAACCTTTTTTAAAAAATTTTCCTCTTCAAAACCTTGCTGCATCTTATACTCTGGTGCATCTTATACTCCAAAAAATACGGTAGTTAAGCAATGAAGGGGGCCACCATTGTTAGATTTGGCTTAGGAAATCAGTTGTCCTTAGGGCTGGGGTATCAAACTCAAGGCCCAGGGGCCAGATCCAGCCCACGACATGCTTAGATCTGGCCCATGGGGCTGCTCTGGAAAAAGTGAAGGACCAGCCCGTGGTGCCTCTGCCAGTAAAAGGAGGGGTGGCCCTCCTGAGCTCCGTTTTCGCTGGCAGAAGGTTGCAGGAGGCCATCACAGCTGAAAATGGAGCTCAGGAATTCATTTTCGCTGGCAGAGTGCTCAGGCCACCCCCAACACAAGTGATGTCAAGCTGGCCACATCCACCCTGGTTACACCCACTCTGCACTCCCCCCCCCCCTTCGAGGTCAAACACAACCCTGATGGGGCCCTCAATGAAATTGTTTGACACCCCTGGCTTAGGGTATCAATTGACCTTAATCCAGCCTTGTTCTCGTGAATGTGTATTGACAGCATAGGAATGATCAGAGACTGAAATTTCTAAATGGGCCCATATAAGGAACTGCCTAATTCTGACAGCGTGATACTCAGAAATAAAAAGCAAATGCTTACCCAGCGACTGGATGTGGTTGTGCTTCAGAAAATGTATTCAGCATGATTCATTCCCATTCTCTGGAAGGAGAACAAGTGAGACAGAGGCGTTCCTAGATGTTTTAATTTATTCAGAAGGAAACTGCAGGGGATTAGATTAGCCCACCAGGGCACTTGGATTACGCTTTGCTTAAAACACTCTAGTTTTCTTGGGGGGTTCCTAATGAAACTCAATACTAGAGAGACCACAATTAGTCTCAAATCTCCACTTAATCATGAAATATTTAGCATGCTTTTGGATTAGGGACTTTCCTCTAATAGCCTATTGCACAAGATAATTTTTCCTTTTATATTAAAGTGGGGGGGGGAGAGACCATTGAAATTGCCCTCTACTGGAAGGGGTCAGAAATGGCATTTGTTGGTTTGGTCAATAACCTTCATCAGAATTTAGAACACCACTCTTGGTCCTATTAAACTCCACAGTAGAATTTGATACTATTGACCCTGCTATCTTTCTGAACTATCTGCAGAGGTTGGAAGTTTGAGGCAGTGTTTTGTGGTGGTTCCACCCTTACTTTGGCAAGAGGTTTCTGCTGGTGGTGATGGAGAGGCCAATGCTTCAATCCTTGAGACCTCCAGTGAAGGGTACTTCAGGGCTGAACACTACCACCACCACTGTTATTTGATATCTACATGAAATGATTGGGAGAGCTCAGTGGTTCAGGATGAGGTAGCATCAATATGCTGTTCATATTTATTGATGAGATCTAGCCCTGCTTCAATCCAGAGGGATTCTATGTTGTTAACAGACAAAATAATAAGCAGTATTAAGTTATAATATGCAGCCATAATATATTAATAGAGGTGCTGGTGTTTACACAATTAATCTCTGAAGGGCCTCTGAAAAAGCCAGAATTTTGCTAGTTTAAAAAAGTCTAAAAAGTGGGCGCTGCCCTCACTTTATGTTACCCTTGGCTACACCAAATATGCTAAAGAAATCCTGACCTAGTGCTTGGAGGCTGTGATGATCTGGCTGGGGCAAAATCCTACCAGGACGGAGTTGCTAATTGTCAGTACACATCTTAACACCTAATAGCATTAGCTCAGGTGCATACTCTGGACTGCCTTGCACTCCTCCCAAAAGCATGGATTATTATTTTTTTACTTGGAAGATCTCTTTCTCACAGTGTCTGCTTAAGTAGGTAGAAACCATGGGTGGGGGGAGCCTCCACCTTTTGCAACTTATGTGTTATTTCAGTGATGGGATTCAAATAATTTAACAACCAGTTCTCTGCCCTAATGATTTCTTCCAACCACCAGTTCACCAAACTGCTCAGAAAGTTAACAACCAGTTCTCCTGAAGTGGTGCAAACTGGCTGAATCCCACCACTGTGTTACTTCCAAACTTACATAGACAAATAGGTCCTGAGGATAATTTGCATCTTGATTCCCACATAGTTGGACAAGGGGAAAAATCTGCCTCCCGGCAATTTGCCTCCTTGCAACAAATAGCAAACAGTACAGATGATATACACTGTTTGTGGTGTTACTTTTTCGGATTATACTTTTATAGTATTTGGAAACTGCTTCACTGGTTGTTAGAAGGCTTCCAGGTCCAATGAAAAGTACTGTTCATTATCTCAAAAGCACTTTTCAGCCCAGCATAGGAATACATCAGATAATGGCATGGCAGAATTTACTTTCTCTGTCCAATCTGGTCCTCAAAAGGGAGACTATTGCAGGTTCTAATAAGCAAGAATATTTGTGGGTCAGGGTTGAAATGAGGGGTCCTTGATGCTCTCTGGGCTTTCTTTTTTTCTTGCAGACATTTCATTACCCAAAGTAGGTAACGTCATTCACAAACTAGGCTCCCCCTGTACATTGGGCACGGACCACTTCCCATTATATGGAATACATTTCCCCAGAGGTATACCTCACCCCCAATTCCGATAGCATTTTGTAAACAAGCTGAAGCAGTTCTGTTCTTTTTCCAGCAGGCATTCAGTGCTTAAAATATTAATTTAATTGCATGGGTGCATATACCGTATTGTAATGTTTAGGTTTGAGATGCTTTATTTTAATTATTTGTGTTGTGTTTTGTTGTTTTGTCTGACCTTGTTGTAGCCTGCTCAGAATCTGCTAGGATTAGAGTATGTTATAAATAGTGTAAAGTAAATAATATGTACTTGTAATAATTAAGTGTAACGTGTTTTAGAATGCCTTGATGCTACGGTTGCAGAGTGAGACACTTGCAAAAAGTATCTTCAAATGTAAAAAAAAAAAAGGGGGGGGGAGTTTAACAAGACCAGAATGTCCACAATGTGGAGATTTAAAAAAAACAAGTTGGTGCCACAACTATGTGATTGAAACATCACATTTTTTAATGTGTGACGGCATAATGAAATGTAGTAGTCTGAATTCCCAGGAAGGAGAGGGTGCATTTTAGAGGATTAGGAAACAACACAGTCCACATATTTTGTGTGAGAGAAAGAGTGAAGAGAGCCTCTCTCTAATATTTCACAGAATGTATGGTAGATGTAGAGAGTTGAATGCTTATTCTGGCAAGATTTTGTCTATAGGTGGTATCCTTCAAAGTGCTAACAGCCAGATGACTGCAAGGAATATAAATCCTTCCATTCCCCAGCATTCAGCTAGAACTGAGAATGCTACTTAGATGAGAAATGAAACATCTTCAAGAAAAAAAACAAAGAAAGTCCAGTTGCCTTTTGAAAAGCACCTTTGGGACAATTGGATGCCTCATTTTAGAAGGACTCTGGAAAGACACCAAGCTTCAGAGAATGATATATGTGCTTAAACTTCTCCTACATTAGTGGACCTCAGGTAAGTGTGCCACTTCAGAGTTTAGCAATATGTTTTAATTGAGAGATTACCACAATAAATCGTGGTGCTACCTGTCTTTGCAAAGAGGACATAAGGCAGATTAATTTCCAGTAAAAGTATTACAACTGTGAACTTCAGTGTATTAGCTTTGCCCTTAGCTGCATCAATGTGGTTCCAGCTTCTGGAAAACACAAAGAGAGATGAATCACGCAGGAGATATATAGAGAAAGGTCACGGTATGTCTTGATAATTTGCAAAGAGAAGAAAATGCACCTATTTTATGCTGATCATCAGGTTGATACCAGGCTGCCTGGAAATGGCAGGATGGATTCACATGCTGTCCCAGCTAACAATTTTGCTTGTTCTCAGAGCCAACAGCTCACCCTTTTCAAAAATATCCCTAAAGCATGAAACAAAATGTCAAAGTACAATAAAACATATTCAGAAAAATGAAATAAAATACACTCAGAGATACTGAAAACTTGTAAAATCACATCATGAGGACTCATGACCCAAGCTAGATGAACTTAAATGCGAAATCCTGAGAAAAGGAACCAAGATAACAAAATTGCAGTAAAATAGGCAAATGTCCGTTGCGGAGTCCATTCTACCAGTATGATGGCACTGTTGAAAAACTAGTGTTTTCTCTATTGTACATCTAGAGTGTGATATGGGCAGTCTATGTGGAGTCTAACCTAAGGCATGTTGTTTAAAATTATTTGGAGTGTGACATGGTTGAATCACTATTAGATGTATCAGTAATATGAGTGGTGCATACAAATGTATCAGAGGTGGGTTGCTCCCAGTTCAGCCCGGCTAGACCGAACCGGTAGTGGCGGTGGTGGGAGGCTCCACCCACCCACCCAGATGCTTCTGCACATTGTGCGAGTGAACGAGGGCATACGCAAGCATGAGAGAACCAGTAGTAAAGCGATTGATAACCCACCACTGAAATGTATCCACTGTGAAAATGGGATTATTGGCCAAGTAGTTGATTTGTAGAGTGCCTCTGTTTCCGTTTCAGATCCCCGTCTGTGATTTTCATTCATACATTCATACATGGTGGCTGTCATGATAAGAATACTCTCCCCCCCTTTTTGTTTTTTTTGTTTTTGGAGAATAGGCAATTGCAAAAATTCAGAGGAAGTGGAGAAACGGAAGATCTTTTGCTACTCTCAAAGTTGTTTTGCCAAATGAAAATATATCCACTTTAGAACAAAGGTGACCAGTTGGGGAGGAAAAGTAGATTTGAGTGACATGCTAAAATAATATTCCGAAAGTAGGTAGATACATTAACTTCACAGGCAACAGTTCATTCTCTGGGTTATCTCTACTCTCAGAACATGGGAAAGCTCACTGAAGCCTTGAAAGGGGCAAATGAATGAGGAAATCCAGAGACAAGACAAATTCAAATGCCCAGGATACATTTTTGGGGGGAGAGTTAGATCTTCACAGCTGAAAGTAAAAGTAGATTCTCATGCATCAACAGTTTTACTTCTCTACCTGGATACACGTGCTCCTAAAAGTGGAGAAGACATCTAGTTCAGATCAAAACCTATTGATTCAAGGATAAAAACTATGGGGCCTTTCCTGGCTTGGCATATTTGTTGTAGTGTAGAATGACTGTATCTGTATTTAGGATACCTCAGATGTGGTTTTTCTTCTCAACTGACAAGACCATGATGGTGGAGCCAGGATAAAGGCTAAAGTATTCCCCATGTGATGAATAAATATCCCCCTAAACCACATTACAACCTTCAACGTGGCAGCAACCTTTAGATGGATTTTGCAGGGGGCACACCTAGGGTTTTCACATGCAACTCTGGGCCATAGGTTATGTATTCCTACCTTAAGAAGATCCTGGAGATCAGGAAATGTTGAGCCTGCTGTTTATTTCCCATGCCAAAATTATCTTTCTTATACATTTCTCTAACCTGATTTAACTTGGGAAAGACTCTGAAAACATCAGAATGTTATACAGTCTATCCAAGACTCCTGGTGCCCCAAGAATGGTAGAAGTGACTAATTTGTTGCTGACACCAAAGTGAGATTCAATTGCTAATACAGGTGATATCTAGTTCTCTCTTCCAGACAGTTCAAAAAAAAGCTTGTATGTGCTGCGTATAGAGGACGCCCTTAATAGATGCATCAGGAATAATTGAAAGGAGGCTAATTATGTGTGGTGTGCTAATTTTGTGTATGTATGTGTGCTTCACCTTTAAAGAGAAAGAGACACTACCACCACCAACAACAACAACAAAAACAACAACTCTGCTCTGAAATAGCTGCAGATTTACAGTATTGACTGACCAGAATTTTTCAAGGCTTTGGAAGAGCTATCCTGCTGAGGTCAGTAGAGGTTTTCTGGAAGTCCTTGTGCTAAAACACAAACACCTAGCAAGGAATCAAGGTTTAGGATTTGTAAATAGCTGGAGGAAAAGCATGGATGACTTGGAGGGCCACCATCAGCAGGATTTCAAGGACAAGGGGGCTGAAGGCTGAAAACTAACACTGGTCTCGTTCTTTGAATCAAAGGAGACCCTGGATCCTACAGAAGAGGATCCTAGGTGGAAACGGGAGAAGGAAGATTCCCTTTGGGGATGTTTTTCTATGAAGAAAACACAGATAAATGGTCCAAGAAAAGATAAAAAAAATATCCCCCTGGATGAACCTTCACGTGCACCTTGCCCCAGAACCGGTTGGGTTCATACAACACAGTGAATGTAAACCACGCAATCACATTTTAGTTTGCAGAATCAACCCATGCCATTAGTTTATGGTTTGGTGTGCCATGAAAATCAGACTATTGGGTTAGTTGAGCAGACCATTATAGGTGACTGTGTTCATAATAGGTTGCCTACCTAGCTACATATGGGGAAAATATTTGGATGAAATTTTATTTCTTATATTAACTTCTGAAGACAATGGATCATATCTGACCCATTTTCTATTTATGTTCAGCCTGATAACAGAGCATATGCATCGTGTGTTTTTAACCTGTCTTCTCCAAGCTGTTGCCCATTAGTTGTGTGGAACATTTCCCATCATTCACTCGTCATTCGCATCTTGAAAACGTACGTGGAGACCACCACTTTGGAGAAGACTTCTTGGTGAAGAAGAAGGGGAAAAAAAACAATGGATTATGAATTTCGATCTTGAAATAGAATGGAATAGAATTCTTTGTTGGCCAAGTGTGATTGGACACACAAGGAATTTGCCTTTGGTGCAATAAAGAAAAGATGCAAACCAGTCGAAATAAACAGGCAGAAGGTATCTAACTCTGCTGGGAAAGAATGAGGAGCGTCGTATACCATCACTTCAGCTTGCACTGAAACCAGCGTGGTGGCAGGAAACAGACCGTGCACGATGGTGGGGAATTCCCTAGACAGCCTTCAGCCCCCTCCGATCGTGGGCACCTTCCTTCTTCGCTTCCAGCGTCTCTCAGGTGCCTCGCTCCGCTGCAGCATCTGAACCGTCGGCAAAAGAAAAAAAAAAGGCGGCGCCCACCTGGGGAGCGGGGGTGGGGGGAAAAGAGGCGCGTCCAATCCTCGGGCAGGGCTTGGCTGGAAAACGCGGGGGGCTGTCGGTGGTCGCCATGACTGCTGCAGCAGCCGCTGCCGCTGCCTGGAGCTGAGTCGGGAGGCGCGGCTGGAACGGAGCTGTCCATTCAGCACCACGGCGCGACGGTTTCGCCTTGGGTGGTGGTTCTATTCTCGGGGCGGCTAGTCCAGGATGTAAGTCTTTGCCGACTTATCTTTTCTAGGCAACGCGGTCCATCGTGCAAAGGTTATGTGTTGAGTCTGGGAGCCAAGGCAACTAACCCTTAGAAGAAGGACCCCGCCCAGCAATGGTAGCGGGCGGCTAGGGGAAGTTTCACAGTGAAAAATGGGTCTGGAGCTGTTGGGGGCGGTGGGGAAGGGGGAGGATTGCTTGCCGTTAGGGCTACTCTACCAATTTCATCGTCAAAAATCACTGGCTTTCCTAGTTATTTTGTGATGGTGCAGACATACTTACTCAATAGCCAAACAGGGTGAAAGGAAAAGTGCACAGGGATTCACCTTTGCTCCACTCACCCGAGCTACAATTTAGGGAAAGGTTGCACCTGGTGCCTCAGATCTGCCTGGTCTCCCCATCCAACTATTGAAAGCTGTGCCCTATTTTCAGTGATTGAGTAGGGGAGATGACGACCAAAAGCTGCATGTGTTATTGTATCAGTTACTGTATTGCCAAAGGGAGTAGAGGAAAAGGGAAGGGGGCAATCAAATATAACATATTGATTCGTGGGTGAGCATTAATTACCATCTTATCTCCAGTTAAGTAAAAAAAAGCTGCATCTCACAGAAAGAAGCTGATGGTGTGGGAAACTCAAAAGGTGGGTGATGGAATATATGACTGTATTTGATCCAAGTATAACATAAAAAGGAGTAATGGAGAATTCTCCTTCTGTTCTATTGGCTAACATGGCTTGCCTTGTCTTTATTATTCCATAGGTGTACTCTCTCCATTTAGATCTTGGAAATACTCACAATGACCGGGTTGAATCTAAGGGGTTTGTCTGATACGTATTTTGAAGACAATGAGATCAGTCTCAATGTTGGAGGCTTTAAAAAAAAGATGAGATACAATACACTATTGAGATTCCCCGAAACAAGACTGGGTAAGCTGCTGAGCTGCAATTCAAAGGAGTCAATTTTAGAGCTTTGTGATGACTATGATGACACTAAGAATGAATTCTACTTTGATAGAAATCCTGAACTTTTTCCTTATGTGCTCCATTTTTATGATACTGGAAAGTTACATGTGATGGGTGAGCTCTGTGTCTTTTCCTTCAGCCAAGAAATTGAATACTGGGGAATCAATGAATTCTTTATTGATTCGTGCTGCAGTTATAGCTACCATGGGAGAAAAATGGAACCAGATCAAGAAAAATGGGAAGATCACAGTGACCAAGAAAGTACCTCTTCCTCCTTCGATGAGATCTTGGCCTTCTACAATGATGCCGCTAAATTTGACCAGCAACAGTTTGGGAAAGTGAGGCGGCAGCTATGGTTAGCTTTAGACAATCCTGGCTATTCTGTCTTGAGCCGAATATTCAGTGTTCTTTCTATTATGGTTGTTCTTGGATCAATAGTAACCATGTGCCTCAACAGCCTTTCAGACTTCCAGATTATTAACAGCTATGGGAATTCAGAGGAAGACCCTAGATTTGAAATTGTGGAACATTTTGGTATTGCATGGTTTACTTTTGAGCTGGTGGCCAGGTTTGCAGTTGCCCCAGATTTCCTTCAGTTTTTTAAGCATGCACTCAATCTGATTGACCTCATGTCCATCCTTCCATTCTATATCACTTTAATAGTTAACCTGGTGGTGGAAAGTAGTCCTGCATTAGCCAATTTGGGTAGAGTAGCTCAAGTCCTGAGACTGATGAGAATATTCCGTATTTTAAAACTTGCTCGGCATTCAACAGGCCTTAGATCTCTTGGAGCCACCCTCAAATATAGCTACAGAGAAGTAGGGCTTCTTCTCCTTTACCTCTCAGTTGGAATCTCTATATTCTCAGTAGTGGCTTACACAATAGAAAAAGAAGAAAACAGAGCCCTGGAAACTATCCCTGCCTGCTGGTGGTGGGCTACAGTTAGCATGACTACAGTTGGTTATGGCGATGTTGTCCCATTGACCATAGCAGGCAGGCTAACAGCTTCTGCGTGCATCTTAGCTGGCATCTTAGTTGTAGTCCTTCCTATTACACTTATATTCAATAAGTTTTCTCATTTTTATAAGCGGCAAAAACAGCTGGAAAGTGCCATGAGGAGCTGTGATTTTGGGGATGGAATGAAAGTAGTTCCTTCTGTCAATTTAAGGAACTACTATGCCTACAAAGTTAAATCCCTTATGGCCAGTCTCACAAACATGAGCAGAAGCACCCCCAGTGAATTAAGTCTAAATGATTCCTTACACTAATCTATGGTTCAAAGGCCTGATTGCATGATGAAAAACCAAGAACTGTGTTTATATTAGTTGTTTCTCTCATTGAGCTTCTAATGCTGATGCACATTGAAATAAGAAGATCCATATAAGCTATTAATTTTGATAATAATTCACATTTACTTGAGCATTGTGAATGATTCATCATGCATCAAATTTAGGAACAATGTGTGTTTTGAAGTTAGCTCAAGTTTGATTGCCTTGCAATTGGAACACACATTGAATTCATCATAAAGTGATATGGGGAAATGGACACGCTATCGTGGAACCTTTGAATTCCATACAGAATGAAGTTTAGTTGCAGGTTGGCTCCTAGTACATTTTCATCTAGCTATTAGAAATAGCCTCCTGTCCTTTGTGTTGAGTACTGTAGTCTCTATAACATTAGTGTTGATAGTACTGTGCTTCCTTGTCACATATATAATTTGTTTTGAGAGTTCCTCTGACCACAAAAACAAACAAAAGTCACCTCCAATATGATTAATCTGATTTCACGATCTTTGAGGTATAGTGCGAACATTTCCTAATTCCTCTTTAATTTTAGAAACCATCTCAAAGATCTATATACACAATTAATATTGCATTTCAGAAATTACTTTTCCATACATTTGGGAGTTAAAACTGCCCCTTATAACAAGTAATGCTGTTGTAACATATTTGTGCAATTTTAATTGAGCTTGATTGTTCTTAAGAACTTGACACTGCATATCATTTGTAAGATATTTTATAAGTAACAAAAATGTGCCAGCTTGGATGTAAAAAGTTATGGGAAGTGATCACCATGGGTGGTTAAGAGACAGGATCAATTCTGGTTTTTCAAAACCTAACCAATACTAAATCCTGCCACCAAGTTCTGATGAAGAGTGTTCTTATATATATATATAGAGAGAGAGAAATCCATTCTGGCTCTGTTTGTTGTTGACCTTATAGTGTGAATAACATTGACAGAGTATGACCGAATGCTAAGGACTGACTTTCAAGTAGATGTAAAGCATGCTGAGTATATTATTCAAGACCATGCACTATTAACATATAGATTTTTTTCTTTCTCTGGGATTCATTGATTAAACTCTATCACGCCAAAGAATGGAGATTGAGGCCTATAATGATGGAAGTTGAAAGATATTTCTGCTGTTGCTGCTGCTACTAGTGAAATATGCATTCTTAGGTCATCCTCTCAAAAGGATATTTTTCAAAATTAAGTTTTCTCAAATATTTTCCAAACCTACCCGAGGAAATACCTAGATAGCATTGACTGCTACCACCTATAAAGCTGGGAGAGTCTATTAGGCTAAAATTTCCAGAATAAAATTAACTTAAAATGTCTGAGCTAAGTGAGCAGTATAGTTTTCTACCTAAGATACTCATGCAGCTGGCTATTGAAAAGAAATATACCAAATTCAGCAATGTAGGGTCAACCATACCCAAACTGAAAATTATGAAATGGTAAAAAAATAGTTACAATGGTCATATTAATTTATAGAATACTGTCCAGGTCTATCATAATGATTGGCTGAGGCCATTGAGGAAAACTAATGCCCAACCAGATCGTGTTCCATTAAGGTTGTAGTCAATTAAACACTAACATTCCTAGGTACATTTTCTTCAAGGTAAAGATAGAACTATTTGTTATTTTATCATACCACACCCAGAGACACCATTTAAGTATGTATACTTGTTGTGTGTAGATGGAAAATAGGAGATACACTTTTGATGCATGTGGGTGTCCAGGATAACGTCGAGATAACTTTTAGTACAGTGTCCATCCCTCTGCCCAAATTACCTAAACAGGTAATCTCAAGTCAAGCATTGAATTATCCTAAACTTTCTGTCCTGGAGATTTCAATGATCACCGAAGAGTGTTTGAAACTTTACATCCCCAAGTCTATGGGCCTATCCCACATGGTGTTTGGCCTCACGCATACAATGGAGCACACAAAGGACTTTGCTTTCTCTTCAGGAGGACTCAGGACGTTGAGGAGTCCTAGATGACTTCATTTTTATGGACACATCTACATCCTTGTTTTAAACCTCTACAAGGTTGGATTATTCCTCTCCATCAACTTGCTGAGGCTGGACAATAGGAACTGGAATCCAGTACAGGAAGGCAAGCCCTTGGAATTATGGAAATTAAAGTCCAACAATACTGCTTGTTCTGATAGAATATCTACAAAAAATATTCCAGCTTTCAGAATAAGAACTATTAATTGGTTGTTATATGGAAGGCCACTGCCATTATCACATTAAAATAACTATTGTAGTTATTTTTTCGGTACTGAAAATGGTTCTTACTTTTAACATAATGGGCAAAACTCTGGACCTCAGCTCTGGACTTTTCTTCATTGAGACCATGCAACAGTTCACAGGAATATTAAGAAGGGGGAAGGGAGAACATGTTAAACTCTAGAAGAAATTTAAAAACAGCTTATCTCTAAGATTTCCAAGCATTTGTGGGACATCACAGAGGCAACCTATCTGTGACGTAGCACGTAGAGCTCATAGACTGAATTCTAGTACCATCTGAAACATAGTTATTATCCCTGTTGAATTTGTATCCTGCCTTACTGTTCAGAAGGGAAGGCTAATCTGTATTTTCACAAAACGAAAGATGCAGAAAAATAGATAGAATTACCAAGATAGAACATTAGTGCAAAAATGCAAGCCTCCTTCGGCAGAAAAAGTAGGATAACCACACACCCCTCCACCCCCCAAAAAGACAACAAGACTGACTTCTCACATTATGGAGTGAGTAAACCAAACCTCACCTCAAGCACCCACTATTTTTTATTCCTACATCCAGAGTCCAAATTGCAGGTTGGACCAGTTTCACAAATCTCTTGAGATACTCTCTCCGTATAATATTGCCAAGGTTCATGCAATTATACTTTGGAAACCTTTGCCTGTTCACTATATGTAATTTGCTGAGACTTTTCAAATTGTTTGTACATAACTGTACAATCACCAGTATGTTCATTGGTACATAGACCAGGTGTTTTATCTCTGTACACTGTGTAAAGGACACATACCTGACATCAAAGGCAATACTGAGTGCATTGAGGCTATTTCACACAGAAATGTTTAAAAGTGCTTCCCCCCACCCAAAAAAATGGGCGGTCTGTTGTGTTAAAAATAATACCATTTGTTATAGAATTGAAGCTTTGAATATTAAGTAGCAATGAAAGATTAATATGTCATACATCCACTAAGAGCCAATGAATTGTTTTACCATTTGCAATGAAGCAATTAATATTAACTCAGGTTTAGTTAGAGTCAACATTTATTATATTGCTTGCTAATTGCATATGTCAGAAGAATTAAAAAGATGTATTCACTGATTAATTGACCAAGAAATGTAAGAGTTCCATTCTATGCTATAGTATGGCTTCTGGGAAATTTGGAACGCAGACCTTTCGAATGGCTTCTCTCAAATCCAGAAATGGGAAAGTTCCCTCTGCTTTATGCTCCTATGGAGGCTATCAAGCCAACCTTTTTGTGCAAAGGCCTTGACTGAGCAACCTTCTCTGAGCTTTCTTCACTTTCTTTAGATGTCTACTCTTGGAGTGCCCGTCTTGATTCTTGTCCTTTGCCTTTGAGGAAGCACGGGATGGTTCTGTTCATGAACTTAGCTTATATCCTCCTGGAAATATATATGGGGAAAGATATAGACAGGCAGGGGTGGGATTGAAAAATTCCAGCAACTGGTTCTCTGCCTGGTTGCTGGATGGTTGTAGCCATGGTGGGCATGGCTTACTCGGCTTCCTGCACCACGGCGGCAGGGGGGAGTTTTCACCCTCCCCAGGCTCTGGAAGCTTTCCTGGTGCCTCCAGGAGGGCAAATATTGCCTGCCCCAGGATCTGGAGGCCCTCCGGAGGTCAGAAACGGGCCTGCTTCCAGACTTCCTGAACTTCTGGGAGGCCCATTTTTTGCCCTCCCAGAGCCTCCACATGGGCCTTGCACTTACCTTGCATCCAAAATGGGCCATGTGGAGACTCCTGGGATGGGCGGAGCATGATGGGCAGGGCCAGCCAGTCCTTTCAACTGCCGGTTAGGCGAACCAGATGTAAAATTAGCATCCGGTTTGCCCAAATCGGTCCGAACCGGTTGAATCCCACCCCTGTAATACAGGCAAATGCCATGTATGATAAGACAGAGGGTATTGACTTCCAGTATTGTCCTACATGGAAGGAATAGCTGAGGAACTCAGCATTGGCTTCAATGAACTTGAACACAGCAGAAAAGGTAAGATATCCTCAAGCCAAGTCTAATACCTATGAACATATTATGTAGCATGGACATATTATGTAGCTTTCTTGGTGACTGTAGATGAATTCACATATCCTCCCTTCTCCTCAGCTTATTAAGTTTAGAGCCTCCTGCCCTTGAACCTGTTTTAAAGCCAAGATTGCCATGAAGTGAAGGAAACTTTTCAAGAAAGTTATCTGAGAGGAAAGAGACTTTTCTTTCCCAAATGCTGCCATCCCAATAAAGAAATGTAATTACCCTCTATGTGGTCCCCATTGTTATGAAGCTACTTTAAAGACTTTTGCAACATAGAACCAGTGAATTTTTCATGAGGGAGACTTGTGAAGGGTCTTAGGAAGCAACCCTTATCCTCCTCCTCCTCCTTCTTTTTCCATGTTTAGATCAAACTTTAAGTTGCCAGAATGAAGCCACCTACTTGGCGTTGCTGTTGGCCAAAAATAAGTCATTATCAGTACATATTTCTGGTAGTAGCTGAGATACCAACAGAAGAGCTGTGCTCTATGTCTCTCCACACTCACAGTGTATTGTTATCCACTAAGAGTCTTCACTTGAGCATATTGGTTTTACATTTAGGCACTCCAACTCTCAACCTATTTCAGGGTCCTCCAAGTAATATACGGGAGGTCAGATCCTTCAGCCATATCCTTCTTTAATGTTATTCCTTGCTCAATGGTCTCTTTCCTCCATCTTTTAATTCGGTAACCCTTGTCTTTAAAAAGTCCCACAAAAAAGGAAGTTTTAAAATAACTTCTGTTGACTTTTTGCTTGTTGCAAGGAATTTAGAGCTACAAGAGGGCGCAAAAACGGTACTTCAGATAACGCTAAACTGTAATGTCCAGCCTTTTTAGCCAGCATGGCAATTGGTGAGGAATCCTGGATGCTGAAGCTCCCAACATCTCAAGGACGGTAGGTTCCCTTTTGCAATTTAGCACAAATGTTCAACCCATCGCTCTGCTTGAAGACCTTATATGGGTAGTCCTCTATTTATGACTACAACTGAAACTGGAACATCTGTCACTAAATGGTCATTAAGTGAGTTGCACCCAATTTTATGACTTTTTATCACGATTGTTAATTGAATTATGTAGTTGTTAAGCAAATCAGTCTTCCTCCATTGACTTTCTTTGTTACAAGCTTCCTGGGAAGGTTACAAACGGTCATCACATAACTCTGGGAACCCACTTCAGCGAGTGCATGCATGTGCACTTTGCACGCATCTATCGTGTAGTTTGTGCTCATGTGCAGCATTCAAAAACCACCCATTTTAAGCTTAAAAACTTAGCTGAACCAAAAAACAGGGGAATATAGGATAGGAAAGGGCAGGAGGGTGGGTGGGGCCAACTGCTCACTGGAACTACCGGTTAGCCCAAACTGGTCCAAACTGGCTGAATTCCCCCCCCCCCCCCCCGCCTGGGATGCTGCAACCATTGTAAATACAGGTCGGTTGCCAAGTGCCCGAATTTTGATCACCTAAATTCGGGGACTCTGAAAGAGTTGTAAATGTGAGGACCGGGTTGTCAGTCACTTTTTCAGTGCTGTTGTAACTTTGAATGGTTGTTAAGCAAATGGCCGTATCGTTGAGGACTACCTGCTTCATTGTCAAACTGTTTATGCCATGTGAAATGTTGATGTTAGAGAAAATTGAATCTTCCATAGGTTCTGCTCATTAGAGCTAATTCTACCCTCTGGGACAGAAGAGATTTGTGGAGGAGGAGAGATTATATTTCATTCCTATTTTATTAAGCAGAATATTAATGAAAAACAGCCTCTCCTTCCTTTTGCCAATAAATAGAGGACACCAGGGTCCCCTTTTCTTTTTGGTAGGCTGGAGGTTTGGCAAAGCTTCGGTAATTCCCAGAGGTGCTAAATCAATATACATTGACCTTTTGGCTCCTTCATGATGAGCCTTCTCCCCTGGGGCCTCAGCTATGCAATTGATGCTCATGAAATGCTTTCTAAACTCTAGATCCTTTATTCTCTTCTTTACTTCCAAATGCAATATTTTTAAAAGCTTTCCAAATATCTCTTAACGTTAAATGTGAAAAACATTCATCTTGTTCTCACCATTTCGGTTCTTTGGGAGAAAATCACCTCTTACAGTATTGTCATTTCTCTCTTTCCTGGACTAAATTGGAATTTATCTAGGATGAGGTCGGGGAAGTAATTCCATTTTCTTGCTGTGACCTGAAGTTATAATGACACCCGCAGATTTTTAGAAGTATCTTCAGATACCTACAACCCTAACAGAGAAGGAATCTGTTCCAGTGAAACGGGAGACAATATATAAGAAACTACACAAAGAAAGGGTGTTTATTGTGCTGAACAAATCCACATCTTTTAACGATAAATCAAATTCCTTGTGGGAAACAAGAAAACAATTATTTGTTTAATTATGATTCAATAATAAACCACAACTGTCTGGTTTTATACAATGTGCTCAGTTTTGTACCATAGTTTATGAATCAAAATGGGAGTGTTCACACAATATATTAAGTCAAACTCCAATACCTGACATTATTGTTTAGCACAACACATCAAAAATCTAATGTATTTATTAAATACAAACAAGATATCACAGAATACATCTCAAGTTCTTTACTTCTCCCTCATTTCGAACCAGTCTCGTTTTTAAGCAAAATTGGAATTGAAAGGAAAGATAAAGCTGGTTTCAGGGGTGAAATCTACTTACCTTTGCTATCGGTATGGCAGCAATGTGATTACGCATGTTTGCATGTGTTTGATTTGCTTGCATGTCACCTCCGTGCATGCACAGGACCTCCCGCGCTTGCACAGAGCATCAAAAAGCAAGGGGGGGGAAATCAGCTGTGCCACATGATTTATGTTCGCTAGAAAGCAGGAAATTGTGCATCACAGCTGATCATCAGAAAAACCAGGTCACTCGAACCGGTTTCATTTATTTTACTATCAGTTCAGGCGAACCAGTAGCATTTTTACTACCAGTTCGGATGAAGCTATCCAACTGGTAGCATTTGAACCCTGGCTGGTTTGTATTTTAAACTAAATTTAAACTAAATTAGAGCTAAGATGATTACTCTGCATGTACAGGTAGTCCTTGACTTACAACCATTTATTTAGTGACTATTTGAAATTACAGTTACACTGAAAAAAGTGTCTTTTTGACCAGTTTTGACACGTTCAACAATTACAGCGTCTCAATGGTCACATGATCAAAATTCAGGAACTTGGCAACTGGCAGGTATTTATGACAGTTGCACTATCCAAGAGTCATGTGATGACCATTTGTAACTTTCCAAACCGGCTTCCGACAAGCAAAGTCAACGGAGGAAGCCAAGATTCGCTTAATAACTGCATTGGCATGGCTTAATATCTTTAACCTTTGCTTAACCTTGACCAAAAGATTGTAAATTGGAGCAAAACTCACTCAGCAACTGTCCGGCTTAGCAACGGAAATGGACTCTGTTGTGATCATAAGTCAAGGACTACCTGTATTTAATTATTTTCTTTCTGTCAATATTTTGCATTAGACATTAGTAGTAACTTCAGGGGAAGCTCTGTGTTAATAAGCATAATGCATTATTGACTTGCTTTAATATACTTATAAACTCAAAGGTTTCATTGGAGAAACATTTGTGTTAAATTCTGATGATTGAGCCATGGTGATGCAGTGGTTAGAATGCAGTATTGCAGGCTACTTCTGCTGATTACTGGCTGCCTGCAGTTCAAATCCCACCAGGCTCAAGGTTGACTCAGCCTTCCATCCTTCTGAGGTCAGTGAAATGAGGACCCTGTTTGTTGTGGGCAATATGCTGACTCTGTAAATCACTTAGAGAGGGCTGCAAAGTACTATGAAGTGGTATATTAGTCTAAGTGCTATTGCTATTGGGAATAGATATCAACCATCCTAAATTTGCACAACCCCCAAATAACAGTTTCAAACTGGTAATTTTAAACTGGCATAATATCCTTCCTACCTATCGTACAAACATTCCTATAACTAACCTGCCTTCTAGCATTCCAGGGTGTTTTTTTTCTTCCTTCCCCTCCGCCTTTGACAAAGGAACACCTGACAGCTTTGAGTATATAAACAGAACTGATCACTATGGTTAGCAACTGAACAAGGTTTAGGTTTACTATACCCCGCATAGTGCTGTTGGGTAGCTACCAGTAACTTAAGGATTATTGCATTATGGAAGATAAACAAACCTGGATGCCATTGCATTTTCCTGAAAGTAGAGCAATCAGCCTTCAATATCCTTGACTAATATAAAGGACCACTATGAAAACAGCCTATGGTTATGTTCAATCAGCAATTTGTATAAAATGTATACAACCACAGTGGTCACACTTAAACTGTTTCTGCTGTTTTGGAGGCTTTTCTACCAACATGGTAGAAATTTCCCATGCTCAGGGACAAATGAAAGCTTTTAGCTATAGCCAAATGCTCACTTTTCACTTCTTTTGGCTGGCACAGTAGATTCTGAGCAAGGATTGTATGAGAAAATTGTGCAGCCAAGCACCACGTTTTGCATTCATAACGATTCTTTGCAAATGCAACGAGGGAAGAACAATTAAGATATTGTTGTCTCAGTTCCCTGGCCCAATAAAGCTAACATGAGAAGGATATATTCAGCCCAGTTATTTCTAATACTGTAGAAATAACCAATTCAGCATGCCTTGCTAAAATACAAGGGAGAAAAGAGAAAGTTTTATAGAAATGCAAGTTAGATTAAAACTTGCATGGGTAACAAGTAACCAAAAAAAGTAACAAACAAACAATTATCCACATCTTTACTTGCATCGTTTTCTTACATGCATAAAAGCTGGGATAGATTAAATGAATAGAAATTGGGGGGTGGGGGGTGGGAATGAACTGAAAGCATTCTGCATGGTTTAAATACCTTGCTAATGACAGGGCTGGGAGGGGGGAATTCTAATATTTTGGGAGGAATTCATAAATTTAGTAATCCTTGGGATCCTGGTTTTTTTTTAAATGACATAACTCTTTTCTGGTTGTAAAATACTTAATATCAAAGACATTTCTTCCATTTCCTTTTAGTGTGTCTCTTATATTGATGACTCCATCTTAACAAGTCTTGAAGAATAAACTGAGCAGAGGCAATACAAGCAATGGAATCAAGAAAAAAGCAGGCATTAATGTATCTGTCAACCCAATAATCTTCCTAGGAATAAAATCTGTTATGGCATATTTAACTTAAAAGATTAAAACAAACAAAACAACACTTTTCCAATGTAAACCTCCCCCCCCCCCAAAAAAAATTGACTGGCTGTAACAATCCATAAGAAAATAACTTGGCATAAATTGTGTCTTATTTCTTCTGCTAAATGCCACCAACTCAGAAAGAATAATGCTATACATCTGGGATCTGGAAGTAGGTCTGGTATGATTCAATTTCAGTCTGATTTGTTTCTCTCTGAAAGCCAGATTGATGTAGTGGTTAAGGCATCCGGCTAGAATAGCAATAGCATTTAGACTTATATACCAATTTTCATAGCTATTTATAGAGTCAGCATAATCTGGATCCTCATTTTACCAACCTTGGAAGGATGGAAGGCTGAGTCAACCTTGAGCCAGTGAGAATCGAACGGCTAGCAGTCGGCAGAACCAGCTTGCAATACTGTACTTTAACCACTGCACCACCGCTACTTTTAGAAATTGGGAGATTATGAGTTCTATTCCCACCTTAGGCACAAGTCAGCTGGGTGACCTTGGGCCAACCATTTCTCTCAACCCAAGGAAGGAGGAAATAGTAAACCACTTCGGGGGGAAAAATATTTATCAACAAAACAGCAGGGATTTGTCCAGATAGCCTCCAAGAATCAGACATGATTGAATGGCAAAAAAAAAAAAAAAAGTAAAATCTCTTTAGGCACACAAAAGGCATGTACAATGAAGATAATGATGAACTTTACAAATGTCACTTTAATGATGAATAATCATGGCTTTCTGATGTGAACTTCATGTGGTAGTTTGCCCATTTCACTTTCTCTGTTACTTGACACAGAATGTTTTCATTAATTATTTAGTTTAGGATTCAAATAAATAATAGTCTGGTATATTATTTTATCATCAGGAAAATGCAAACTGCAGTTGCTGAGAATATATTTTTGAAAAAAAAATATTTGGAGAAGGGGGATTGTTTTACATTATGGCATTACACATTGCTTTATATTTTCTTTGCTTAATGCAATAACAAAATGTACTTATTTTCTTTTTAAAATGGTGTTTAATGAGGTGTGAGCAATCTTTTCTGACTCAAAGCAATTTCTTCCAGATAGCTGAGATGTCACGTAGAAGTAGAGATGCAGGCCTGATTTGCAGAAATGATGTCAGAAAAGCTAAAGTTCAATATGAGCTAAAATTAGGGAAGACTAAGAATGACATAAAGAGATTTTTCAGATAAGCTCAAGACGAATGGAAAAGAAACCATATATTATTTAGCTGTTTAGTAAAATGTCAAAAGAGTAAGGTTTAACCAAGAAAAGGCAGAATAACTCAATTCCTATTTGGTTCTGTCTTTTCCATCAGGCAATTATAAAAAAGAAAGTTAAAGTAAAACAGGACTCATGGTTGAACTTGATAGAAATACAAGGAATATTTACTAACCTTGAAAGATTTATAATCTCCAGATTGGATCCTATCAGGAGTTTTAGAATTGTCTTGCAGTTCATTTTCATTGAGAAATCTTTAAGAATGGGCCAAATACTAGATAATTGAAAAAGGGGGAAAGGAGGTATGGAGAGAGAAAAAACAACAACCAATAATATCTGGAAAGATTCTAAAATAGATCTAAAAAGATCAATTTGAAAATAATGCCGTAATAACTAGAGAATCATATGTTTTGTCAAGAACAAGTCCTGGCGGAGCGATCTTGTTTAATTGCTTGGGTCATTTCCTTTAACCTTTCCCTTCACAAGTCAAAGCACTTGACAAATTACCCCTTGTCATTATTGTACTTTTAGTACAAGTATGTTTTTAGAAGAATGGGTGAGCTAGCATACATGTTTGGAAGGCATAAATAATACTCTAGAACCGTGGTGGAGAACCTATGGCACGTGTGCCTGAAGTGGCACGCGAAGCCCTGTCATCTGGCATGTGCGGCATCGCCTGTTCCTGTTCCGGGTTTCTGGCGCACATGCACACACAATGATCAGCTGGCTTTTGTACCAGAAACTGGAAGAGCTGGTCTTCCATTTTCCAGCGTGAGCATGCGTGCCGGCCAGCTGATCGTCACGCGCATGCACACCAGTAATAAAAAAACTAGCTTGCCGCTCTGCATGCACATGCCGGAAACCAGAAGTTCATTTTCTGGCATGCATATGCCCCCTAGGTAGCTTCTCTTCCAGGTTGCATCCCAGACGAGCGCATGCATGTTAGTAACACTTGTTTATGGAATCTGGCTTCTCCGTTGACTTTATTTGTCAGAAGATAGTAATTTCGAAGTTTCATTAAATGAATGCTTGTAAACCAAGGACCACGTGTATTTCACATTCTGAGAAAATCGTAGTTTTTCTCCAAGGACTGTTATCTTTCTGGACAAAGGTGCTTCTCAATAGTGAAATTCTCTGCTTGTTCTCCTTTTTACAGGTTCCTTGACTTTTCTTGCCAATAACTATCTTCTCCGCAATGTCCAAGATGTACTGCTCTCCTAATTGGTGAAAAAGGTGTGAACAGCATGGAAGGAGGGGCAAAGGTAGAGGGATGCAGAGCAAGGGAAAAAAAGGATAGTTTCCAGTTACAGTATATGGTGTAGGCCAGGGGTGTCTAAACTTGGGAACTTTAAGACTTGTGGACTTCAACTCCCAGAATTCCCCAGCCAGCATGGCTGGCTGGGGAATTCTGGGAGTTGAAGTCCACAAGTCTTAAAGTTCCCAAGTTTGGACACCCCTGGTGTAGGCAGTGTGATGGGAAAGAGGCCATCTATGTCAAAATTGACCACAGGGAGAGGGATACGACATCATCTATCCCCAAGTCTACCACACTGTCCTTTCAGCAGTTCCAAGAAGGCTTCACACCCTGTGACCCTGACAACACAAATAAACCACCAAGTAGCCTTATCGACTATCTAAAAGAATGCAAATATCCAGCTGTCTGCAAAGACTATAAATCTTTCCATTCCCCACCATCCAGTCAGAGCTGAAGAAGCTTCTTGGATGAGAAGCAAAATGTCCAAAGAAAAACCAGAAAGTTAAGTTGCCTCTTGAAAAAGTACCTCTGGGACAGCCGTAACCTGGATGACTGAGAATCTCCACTGACAGTGTGATGGGAAGTTTCACTTATACTTGTCTTGTATGGGACATGCAAACAGTAACAGGAGAGATTAAATAAATGGCATCCTAGAAATCATTTGCGTTCCCCTCCTAACTACCCTTTCTTTTTCCATCTCAGAGATAATCCTTTCAAAATTAAAACAGTACAAGCATTTGGCAATAAACACATGAACCTACTTCTAATTAGTTAAAGAATGTACCGTAGAATTAATGAGCTGATTTGGTCATTGTAAGCGAAAAAAGTATATATCCAGCAATCAAGACCCAAAATATTTATTTCAGAATAGTTTTGTTTTGAAGAACACATTACTTTTTAAACATGAACAGGTTGTTTTCCTTGCTTAGCCTAGGAATATTATTTTCAGGCAGATGGGACCAGTAATAAGGGTACAGAAAAATATGGGTTGCAGTAATTTTTTTGCATGTGTTTTTTATGTATAGCTTTTTAGCAGTTGATTTGATCTTGATTTGATCTTATGCGTAATACAAAGTAAATTTATTTCTCATTTAGAATAATAAGTATGTTTTAACAAAAATGTTAGATTGTAATAGTGCTGCCCTTTAAGAACTATATATATTGTTTAGAATGCCTTTATTTTGAACACATTCCATGATTTGTTGTGCAATATAAAATCTGGATAACCAAATAGCTCATTTAAAAAAAAATATCTAACCCTTTTGATAATGTTGTCTTCCAAAATGCATCAGGCTACCGATAACACTTTCCAGACACATTTTTTCTTTTTATTTATGCATCTTGCTACTCAGAGCACCAATTTTCAACCTTTTGCTGCATATGGATTGTCATCCCAAACTACTGCAAATTATTATATAAGTCAAAAAGAGACAACATTTTAGTACCACTGATACTTCAGCATTCTTGACTACTGAGTTGGTGGGACAGGAGTCCCAACATTAAATTAAAAAAAACCAAAGTGTTGTTTTTAAAAATGGCAGAAGTCTCCTAAGACTGCTAAATCTTGAGATATATTTGTGTTCTTGCCTGAAAACTTATATAGTTTGAAACATTACAAGGATTTGGAAATAAACATCAGAACCTACTCCTAAAGAGCATAGAATTAATTAGCTGATTTGGCTATTGTAAACCTGGAAAAGACCCTGTTGTTTTCTAAGAAAGGTTTTCAGAAGTGGTTTGCCATGGCCTCATTTTTAGAACTAAGAGAAATTGACTAACGCAAGGTCACCTAGCTAATGTTTTGCCTCAGTGTAATCCTCGAGTTACGAAGCAGGGGTGGGTTCCTGCCAGTTCTAAACTCTTCTATAGAAGAGAAATCTACTGTGCCATTTAGAACCGGTTCCAGCTCCCTCCCCCCACCCGTCAGCACCACGCTTGCCCTGCTCACCGCTCACTGATTGGCTGGCTCACCAATCCCCCCACTCGCCTCTAAGAGTCCTATCTAACCTTAAAGTCTTAAAGCTGTCAAGTTTTAACATCCCTGGGGTTTTTTCCTAAAGGGTTAGGGCTGCAAAGGTCTTGTAACTTGATAGCTTTAAGACTTGCACACTTCAATGCCAGATTTCCCGAGCCAACATGACTGGAGGAGGAATTCTGGGAGTTGAAGTCCACAAGTCTTAAACTCTTTTTTTTCTAAAGGGTTAGGGGTGCAAGGGTCTTGTAACTTGATAGCTTTAAGACTAGCATGCTTCAAATGCCATAGTTTCTGAGCCAATATTTTGGTTGCTAAGCAAGAGCATTGTTAAGTGAGTTTCACCACATTTTACAAGTTGGCCATGCCCACCCAGTTACATGACTGCCAAGCCACTCCTACTTGGTCACATGGCTGGCAAGCCACTCCCACCCAGTCACATGGCCAGCGAGCCACTCCCACAAAGCAGGCCACACCTACAGAAGAGGTTCTAAAAATTTTTGAAAGCCACCACTGTTATGAAGGCAATGGAGCCTGCCCATTCCTGAGGATTTATGGGAGTGAATCTCATACCTTGAACACAATCACTCCCTCCTTCTGCCCATACATTCGTTAATTGAATGTGTGGCTCGTTAAATGCACATGAGGTATTGCAGGGCAGGGAAGACTATTGAGGGGGGGCTAGTGATGGAACACACCACCCAAGGCTTTCCAGACCCACTGAAATACCTCATGCTCCCCACAATTGCTTTCCCCCGACCCGATCTGCCATGTTGGGTCACTTACCATGCGAAGATCTAGCAAGCTGTCTCTTCTCCAACCTCTCAACTGCACATGCCCCTCTGACACTTCATTTAGGCTTCTGCAGGCCTTGGCTGGCATTTTTCCGGCCAAATGGAGCTGCATTTAGACCTGCGCAGGCTTTGGCTGGCACATTGCAGGCCAAAATGAAGGTCCGGAGGGGCAGGTCCACCCCTCCAATTCTCCGTTTAGGCCTATGCAGGCCTCGTCTGGCATACTGTAGGCCTAAACGGAACATTGGAGGGGCAGGCCCACCCTCCCGAACCTCCATTTTGGCCTGCAATGTGATGGCTGAGGCCTGGGGAGGCCTAAACGGAGCATCAGAGGGGCCACCCTATCTCTTCGAACCTCCATTTTGGCCAGAAAAGTGCAGGACAAATGTTGCAGATGAAGGCCTCTGCAGTTGTTTGTAAGGGTGAACAATTGTCGTGGTGCTGCAAGATTAATAGTTTTGGGACTTGTTCATAAACACTAGAGGGCACTTCGAACGTTCACTAAGGGAATGCTCCTAACCCGGGGATTACTTGAAGTCTAATGCCTTAACCACTAGACCAAACTGGCTCTCCAATCTCACCCAGAAGGAGATCTGACATTGATGTATGATAGGTTTTTATTAAAAAAGCTGTTTCTTTTTCAAACTTTTCAAATATCCATTTTTTCTTTTAATATGCATTAAAAGCTTTTAAGACCAAAACACAAACACAACTATAAAATATAATGTACAATTGTAGGTTGGAATAATGTACAAAAAATATTGCATGTATCTAATTTTAAAGATATAAAACCACAACTTTTTAAAGAGTTCATATCAAATTTATGTGGAACTGACTTTGTTCAGATTTGCTAATAATACTATTCTTATCTGCCGAGACCCACAATTTATTTATTTATTACATTTATTTAGAGTGGTGTAGTGACCTAGAGGTGATGCTCTTATCTCACAATCAGAAGGCTGTGAGTTCGATCCTATGTAGCGGTAGAAATTTCTTGCCACAAAGAGAAAATATCTGCTGTGAATTCCTCATAGGCATCAGGAAGGGCATCCAGCCAGTAAATGCTCAGTTTCTTTCAGTGGCCTCAATTCCTCCCTAATGCAAGGGATTATAGAGTCATTAAAAGAAAAAGATTTAAATTTATTTGCCATCCATCTCACTGCATGGTGACTCTGAGCAGCTTACAACATTGAAATACGTATAATTAAGTCTAGTAATAACTATTCAAAACAAAATATATAGGATATCCTGAAAGAGAATTTTGTTTCCTGCTAAACCATACAAAACTATAAAGATGCTCTTTCTTTTTTTATGCATTACATTGGATTATTGTGCATATTATGCTGAAAGTAAAATGTTTGAGTCTGATCAGAGCTTGAAAAAACCAATATTATCCCTAGTGTTTATTTAAAAATAGCAATAGCAAAAGCATTTAGACTTTATATAAGTCTAAATACTATTATTTATATACCGCTTTACAGTGGTTTACCTCTGTAGGACGAAAGGCTGAGTCAACCTTGAGCCTGGTGAGATTTCAACTGCCAAATTGCAGTCAGCCGGTTGTCAGCAGAAGTAGCCTGCAGTACTGCACTCTAACCACTGCGCCACTGCAGCTCATGAAATAGTGCTATATATGTATATAATTCACATATAAGCAAGCTATAGCTGTGATGGCGAACCTATGGCACGCATGCCAGAGGTGGCATGCAGAGCCCTCTCTGTGGGCACATGCGCCATCACCGGCTGGTCTTTTGGTTTCCAATGGGCGCATGCGCCTCAGCCAGCTGGTCTTCGAGTTTCTGGCACTCCACTGCACGCAAAGACCACCTGGCCGATGCGCACACGAGCACTGGCCAGCTGGTCTTTGGGTTTTTGGTGTTTCAGTTTGGGCACTTTGTGCTGAAAAGGTTTGCCCTCACTGGGTTAAAGGCTTCCAAGCACGATCTTATAGATAACAGCTGAGTTTGATCAGACAAAGATCAATAACCCAAACTGTTCCTATTAATTGACTAGATCTCATAGAGAGTTTTGCTAGCATGCTGACCTAGTGAAAAGTGATAAATAATATTTATTTGTCACATTTCTATACCACCTTGGTTGTTTGCAAACAGAAACATACAATAATGTGAAAAGCAGAAAGTGTTAAGATAAAATTAAGAGTAATGTTAAGAATTAAGGTTAGAAAATATTAAAACAGCAGAGGAAGTGTTTTCATGCCACCCGCCCAGGGCAGTGTATTACTCCAGAAGAGTGGGGGCATCTCATCTCTGGGAGTAAGATATTCCAAACATTAGGGGCAATGATAGAGAAGGTTCTCTTCCTAGATCCCACTAGTTGGAATTATTTAACCAATGGGATCTGCAATATGCTCTCCCTGGAACATGGAACATGGAACAGGTTGACGTAATTGGGGCAAGATGGTTCTTCAGATAACCTGGTCCTATGCCATGAAGAAAGAGACATGGTGGTTCAGTGGCTAAGATGCTGACCTTGTCGATCCAAAAGGTTGGTAGTTTGGTGGTTCGAATCCCTAGCACCATGTAACAGAGTGAGCTCCCATTACTTGTCCCAGCTTCTGCCAACCTAGCAATTCAAAGCATGTAAAAATGCAAGTAGAAAAATAGGAACCACCTTTGGTGGGACGGTAACAGCGTTCCGTGCACCTTCGGCATTTAGCCATGCCAGCCACATGACCCCAGGGACATCTTCGGACAGCGCTGGCTCTTCGGCTTTGAAACGGAGATGAGCACCGCCCCCTAGAGTCTAGCACATATGCGTGAGGGGAACCTTTACCTTTATGCCATGAAGGGCTTTAAAAGCCATAACCAACACCTTGAATTGGATCTGGAAGCAAACTGACAAACAATATGTAAATAGCAATGTCATCCAGATGGATATTCCATGAACATTCAAACATCATGCTGCAATTTACATTGTTTGTTTTTTTCCCATCTCATCTTTGTCTCTACCTTTGAAAGGCAGTAAGCTAGGTAACTAGTGGTTTTGCTTTTGCTCCTCAGCTCAACAAGTTGCTAACGTTTTGTTGAAAGCCTGGTGTACGCTGTACTTGTTTGCACATTTAATACTTTCTTTGCTGTAGCTTCAAAGTGATTTGGTTGCTTTAAGTGAGTCAGATTTTGGCCCCGACATTAGAATTCTCCATACATTTGATACATTCTGTATCTCAGACCTCGAGATGAGGAAGGCTAGATAATATTTAAAGATGAACTACAGATTGCAGGATGTAGTTAGGCTTTGATATACATTGATGAGATTAAATATTACTGGGTAAAAGCTATGTACTACTCTGAATTACTTCCTTAAAAGGAAATGTTTAGCTGAACTTTTCTTTGTAAGATTGGGAAGTTTAAAAAAAATATTTCAAAAGAGGCAAATGGCAGAGCTCTTTTGTATCACTACCAAGAAAATTGTGCTATTAAAACAGGTACTATGTTCATGTAGTCACCTGGAATCCAGTTTGATTCCAAGACACCTTTACTTGGTTAATGAATTCTTTTGGAAAGAGTTTTAAATAGGTAGAACGATTTTATCAGATGATCCATAGCATAGCATTGTGTTTGCCTTCTATGAAGTGCTTTTTCAATTGATAATCAAGTCAGCCTTACTCTGGACATGTTTTCCAGATTGTTGGGCACAATATGCTGACTCTATAAACTGCTTAGAGTGCTGTAAAGCACTAAGACGCAATATATAAGTCTAAGGGTTATTGCTATTGCTGTTTCACCTATTTATTAAGTAATCACGTTATCGACATCAATATGGATGGATAGCTTGGCAAATGTCATAGTTTCAATCTTTTGGGAATGTTGTTATTTTAAGGGGGGAAACATGAGAAGCATTGTCCCAGCAATATTCTCTATTCCAACCTATTGAAGGTAGCAGTGAACCATTTCTGTGAAGTAGGAAGGAATGGGAGGAAGACTATTGCCATGAAACTCTCTCCCAAGCTCTCTTATCAAGCAAATAGTGAAAGTGACTATAGTACTCAGGGCGGAGGGAGGGGCTAATGTTGGCACCCACAGCTGTTTATAGCCAAAGTTCCTATTGTGACCTGTCAGCTGCCAGCAGAGCTGGTGGCAGACTCGGACAATGAGGAGATTGGGGAGGAACTTGGGCCAGTTCTGGAGTCTGGGGAAGGCTCTTGATGGATGCCCTGCATCGGACACAGAGATAGAGCCAGGGCCATCCGACATTTCCCAGCCACTGGAGAGGCAGCTGACTTTGGAGGCCGAGATAAGTGAGGACGAAGAGCAGCTGGGCCTGTTCCAGATGCGCGTATGCGCAGAGTTGTTAGGAGAGGAGAACAACTGAGGACAAGAAGTCGATTTGGGAAGAAAGACATACGTAGATGCTGAATGGCTCCTCCCTGGCTGGGGAATAAATAGAAGGAAAGGGGACTGGTGGTTGTAGGAGACAACCGTTCGGATTTCTGAAGATTTGGCTCTTCGTGTTTCATGCCTCAGAGATTGCTCGCCAGTACTTAATTTGCAGTTTTACAGCTGGGAGCTCAGGGCCTGGCAATTATCACAAGGAACTGATAAGGTCTGTTACTGCAGTTAACTCTTTGAAGGACTATTGCCTTCTCGGTGTGTGAATGCGATTACCGTATTTTCCGGAGTATAAGACACACCAGAATATAAGATGCACCAAGGTTTGGAAGAGGCAATTTTTAAAAAAAAAAGTTTTTGCACTCTGCAAACCTTCCAAAAATGGCCTGTTTTTCACAAAAACGGGCCCATTTTTGTCAAAAATGTTTTGCATGCATAGCCTTCAGGAGGCTTATAGGTACTCCTGGGGGCGGGGAGGGGGCAAAATTGAGCAAAAAGCAGTCCGTTTTTCACTCATTTCTGCCTTCCCCAGCCCCTACATGCTTTCTGAAAGCCTTCTACAGGCTCTGTACGGCCATTTTGGTGAAGGGGTGGGGTTTCGGGAGGCAAAAAATGCTGTATTCAGTGTATAAGACACACCCAGATTTTCACCCTCTTTTTTGAGGGAAAAAGGTGTGTTTTATACTCTGAAAAATACGGTAATCCGGAGATAAATGAAGAGGGCACAAGGAGTCTGTTTCTCTTTTCTGCTAAGGCTGGGTTAGAATAGTCCCCAGACCTATCCAACTCCCTCTTCACCTTTTTCACTGGCTTTGAGTAAGGTGTTAACTGCTGAGAGATGACAGTAGAATGAAACTTCCCCCAATAAAATATTTCTCTATTAGAAGGGAGTTGAATTGGTGCCAATTCCACTGCATGTAAGAAACATTTCTAGTTGAAAGTTGGTTTACTACTGACTTCCTTAAAAGAATCCATGTATTTTGTACACAATCTCTTTATTTAACACAGCTTCTGGGATACTACTCTCTGATTTTCAAACAGCAGACTAAACATAATTTCCATTAGTGTCTTCTAGAGATAACTTTAATGCATAGAGTTACCATTAAAACAAACCATATTTCTAAGCAAAGCTGACAAGCTTTGTGTTAGTTCTAAGACATGCACATCTACAATTAGTTCAATTTCAATGGAATTTTCTCTGAAGAAAGCACATCAAAGGCTGTACCTAACTGAGAATTCCAGGCATATTTATTCAAAAGTAAATCCCTTCAAGTTCAATTGAACATTCTCAAGTAAGTGTTTACTACAGGTAGTCCTCAACTTATAGCAGTTCATTTAGTGAGTGTTCAAAGTTACAACAGCAGTGAAAAAAGTGACATGATTGTTTTTTAGTTACAAACTTTGCAGCATCCCCATGGTCATCTGATCAAAATTTCAGCTGCTTGACAACTAGTTCATACTTATGACTGTTGTAGCATCCTGGGGTCATTTGACCATTTTTTGCGACCTTCTGACAAGCAAAGTCAATGGGGAAGCCAGATTCACTTACCAACCGGGTTACTTACTAACTTATCAACTGCAGTGATTCACTTAACTGTAGCAAGAAACTCACTTAAAAATTCTTACTTAACAACATACATTTTGGGCTCAATTGTGGTCGTAAGTCGAGGACTACCTATACTCTTCAGTTTAAAAAAGCTAGTTGAATGACACAACATCAGACATTGATGGAAAATAGTTTTTTTATTCAAAATGGTAACAAACATTTATCTTTCAGGGTTTGGGGAAATTGTAGTTTAGAACAGTAAAACTTTTATATACGAGACAGGAAACAAAGCATAAATCACTCTGAGTTAAAATTTCACAAGGTCTATACTAGAATTATTGCAAGTTTTAATTAAAAAAGTATTTTACAAAAATGTATATTTTTAGTAGAAATAAAAGTGGTTGTGAGCACAAGTAAGGTATGTTTCAGTAAACATTAATAAATATGAAATAATAAAAAGGTCAACTGCATATAACTCCTATCCCTAAATTTCATTATTATACAACTTTTTTGCCTTGATCGGTTAACTGTAATAAAATCAAATTATCTGCTCACCCTGACTATATTAATACAATAACTGTAGAGAAATTCAGGGAATTCCTAATATTATATTTTGTCTGCTACTTTTCACAATCTCGTTTCCTTTAGAATATAGCTTTAATCTATAGTATTTATTAGAGTCCCATTTTTCTAGAATGAGAGGGAAAGTGTGATATTCACTGGCCCTATCAGGCTGTAACATTTGTAGCTTCTGAAGCAAAGATATATAAAGTTTATTTCATTTTATCCTAAGAATGATCACTCTTCCTCTAGTTAACATCTCTCCACTTAACTTACAATAAAAGCACAAATTGTCTATAGAAATCAAATTTGAAACACAATAAAATTATCAACAATTATCATTTAAAACACCAATCAATTATAAGCAGCAGAGGCTAAAGCAAAGCATCACAAAAAAAATGGAAATAAAAAAAATATATTTGTGCCCATGGTTTCAGTCCTGACTTTGTTTCTTCCTGTCTTGATATATTGCAATTAACTCAGAAAGTCTTCACATAATCATGGGTTTTTGATTATGTTTGTACCTGGAAACATAGGTTCAGAGCAAGACAGACTCTGAAATGACAGTTTGCAACTGTTTTTAAATTTCTGGCTTGTTCTGAACCTTAATTTGTTATCTGGATGCAATGCAAAAACTATGGTGATAGTTACTGAAAACTTCCTGGGTAACCTTGGCAAGTCAAGAAGGACAGTAGGAGGAAAGAGTGAAGTTTGTGCATATCTTATACCAAAATGTACATGTCAAATTTATGTTAGTATCTGAGCAGAGATCTTTCCAAGTGCTGTGTATATGTCTTAGCCTGGCAGTTGGCTTTAGTATTGTCTTTCTGGATTTCACTGTGTTAATAATACTACTAATAATAATAATCAAAGCAATACCAAAAGAAAGAATCAAGTAATTTTTAATTGGTTAAATTGCATAAGGCACACCAGGAAAAGCCAAGGCTGATGACCTGATTAATCTTTTTTTGGTATTTTTCACAGATCAGAAAAAAGAATATTGAGACATTCATTTTTTTAATGTACAAGATTTTAGAATGCTCTGCAAAACTGAGGACATTAAAGGAAGTTTCTAGATGGACAAATCTTACTAGAGACTAATCTAAATGACTAACCTCGTTAGACTAAACATATTCATTCCTAGCTCTCTATGAAACTATGGGATTCTGAACTTCTCGGCAATAGCTGTGAATGTTGGTCTTTCCACTACTAAGCCAATGACTATGGAGTCATATACAGTACTGGCCAAGAATTACAGATAGGAATCATTCTTAACTATTCAGTTCTATTCCATTTGCACTCTTCAGACTCTTTTTGTAGCTATTATTACACACAATTCTGTTTGCATTTCAATTGCTTCAAATAGGGGGCTCCCATAATACCAATTATGATTGATTTTTTTTAAATATCATATATTATTATAGAGTATATTGGGAAGAATGCTTTATAAGTTACATTAGAATCACTTATAATTATCTATACATCTATTTGCTATTTAGCAAAACAATTTAGATGCCTTCCTAAAAAAAAATAATTCACAGTAAATTGCAATCAATCTGATATGAAAAACAGTAGGAGACATTAGCCCCAGTGAGGTTTACACCATAACTTTTTATATTTCATTTCTATTAAAAATTATGGTTTATAGCAGCTCATTTAGGCTATAAAAGGTTGTGATTTTCAATTTATATTTTGGGTTTCAATTTATGCATGTGTATTCATACACATGGTAAAATTGTTCTCAGCTGAAATATAAAGGATGGTAATTTATTTCAAATATTTTAAGGCTTTTCAGAATACACTGTGGTCTTCCAGTTTTCAGTGCATAATTTTAGTGGCTCACAATGACTGAAACACATAATAAAATAAACAATTCACTAAAATCCAGAATCTTAACATGCAAATTAGTGGCAAGGGGGAAGGTAAGGACAAAATAAATCTGTGGCCCTCTTAGCATAATTGTAATATGACTTACAAAATAGATTCCATAAGCATACAAAAGTAGCTATTAATATAGACAATACAATACATTTCACATATTAGACAGAATAAATGAAAAATGGGGGAATGCTATAGCATATTGAGGAAATTAAATTTAAAGAGCATATTTCCAGGAAAGCACATAAGATAACAGATGAAAATATCTACACAACAGTACTGGGATACCTACAGGAACGAACTTATTACCATGGAAATGATTACAAAGAAGAGCTGCTGAAGGGGAAACTATCAGGAAAAAAAATAAAGAAAACAAAGAGAAAACATGAAAGAATGCTGGAATCAGAGTAATTTTCTTTGGCTTTTCAATTAGTGCTTCTCAGAGTGTGTTTGTAATAGGAAAACATTTCCAAATTTCAATAAAATAAGGGGAAAGGGTAAGTGGAGTAAATAGGTAAGCAGATTACAAAATAGCCTTTATTGTGAAGCCAAAGGAATTTCCGAAAATTATGCAAAATGAAAAAGAGTGATAGATAGAAATATGCACCATAAACTCAGTGATCTGCATTTTTCTATATTAAAAAGAAAAGGAGGAGGGAGGGAGGGAGGGAGGGAGGGGGGAAGGAGAGACAGAAAACTCAGTATATAGGCACTTGTTTCTTACATTGTAAGATCCTGCCTATTGTATGTGAAAGGAACAGACTTAAGACAAAATCCACTTGGAATTTCTCCAGTGTAATTTCCCTGGAAAAAGGAGTTGCTTAAGACTGCAGAACCCTGTTATTTTCAAAGAGAGATGCCCGAGAGAGTAGAGGAGTAGGCTGCATGCTCATCCTTATGTAAGTATTTCTCTACACTCAACATCAAGCTCCTGAATCAAAACCCCATGAGACCCACGTGTGTGCTTACAAACCAGCTGGAGCTAATACTCTACCTGAGTCAGCCCTTAATACAGCAATACATTCCATTTAGAGTGTGACCATTAACATACACTTACTTCACTTACTCTGCCCTGGCTTCCACTAACTGCAAGCACCATTTATAGTTAAGAAGCATCAAGCATAAAAATAAATAAATCACCAAAGCATGTGGAATAAATATGCCTTTAAATGATAGGCGCATACATTGCCACTTAAAGCTCTGCATTAATTGGAAAATTTGAAATAGCTTGAAGTCTTACTAGGACCCCAAGTCATTACTGCATAACACCCAGCATTACTGAAACACTGCTGAAAGAGATCAGGAATGTGAAACATCTATTGTATCAAAACATGAAAAACAGAACATATTTTTCACTTGGGCTCAAGGACATTTAGCGTGCTTTCCTTTTGTCCTTCTGCTTGAGTTGTTGCAAAGCTCAAACGACTCGCCTTTCAAAAACTGTAGTTATGAAGACTCTCCCAGTGTCCAGATCAACTCGTATCATTATCTTCTTCAGAAAATCAGAAGTTTTGTTGCCTTCTTTTTTTTGCATCCATAGCATCCAGAATTGGTTGTCTTTTAGCAGTATATCTTTGACGAAGCTCTTCAATTTCACGCTCCATCATTGGATCTAAAGCTTTTAATCTCATCTGCAGCTCTTCCAAACTTAGGTTTTTTAACTGTTCGGGTAAGAATAAAAACATTTTTCATTAATAAAAATATTTTCACTCATAGTAGAAGTTGCACATGAATGCATAACCATCTACTCATCTCATAGTCTCTTATATAATATAAGGTATCAAACAGTGAATTAATCTCATCCAATGGACTGTGCAGGAAATATTTATTATCAACCTGCAGATTACATTTAATTAAGTGTGCATTTAACTGCAGGACAGACAATCTTCAAAATTATGAGACATAAATTATGAGAGGATATGCTGTTCTGAATCACTTATTTAAAAAAAATGATTATGTATATATGTATATATGACAATATATTGATAACAGCTCTCAAAATGACCATCACTGACAAAATGACAATTGGAGCACTAGTATACATTGACTGCTTAGAGCAGAGATGACTAACCTTTTCAGCGCTTAATGCCGAAAGCACAAGCGCGCATACATCCATAATGCAATGCACATGTGACACCCTTGTACCCCCTGCCCCTGCACATGCGTGCATGGCCCCTGCACATGTGCATGCATCTCCTGTATGCACCCTGCCCCTGCATGCACATCTCCTGCATGTGCCCTGCCCCCCATGCGTGCGTGGCAGACACCCAAAAGCCAGCTGACCGGTGGGAGGCGCACGCACATGCACAGCAGAGATGGGGTGATGGCTTGTGTGCCTGCAGATAGGGCTCTGCATTCCACCTGTGCCACAGGTTCGCCATCATGGGCTTAGCCTTAGAGTGTACCTCTTCCTTACAATAGCTAGGAGTATTGGTAAACTCAATATAAGGTTAAACAATTGCTATTGCTATTTTACTGTTATCCTGCTTTATTCCAGGAAGCTAATAATAATTGAAGTTGGTAGGGAGAAGATTGACTCAGAATGAGGAATAGGAGGAAAGCTTTAAATAAAGCTTATTCAAAGCTCCACTTCTCTTCATGTATAAAAAAGACAAAAAGTGTGATGTGATGTAGTGAAAAACTATTATTATCGTCCGCCTTCTTCTTAATTTGTTTTCTCATATGCTTACTTGTAGTATCTTGCAAACTCATGACTGTACAGAACTGGCGATGCTAACAAGACTCGCAAAGCTCCCCCCGCCCCCCCCTCCTGTGTAGATACTTCACTGGATTACACCCACGCTTATTTCAAGGCAAATTAATTTAGGAAGATAAAATCCACCTGAAAAATGGTCCAAATTAAGTAAAAGAAGGTGGCTTTCTCTCTCTATCAGAATATTACATTAGCAATTTTCCAAGTATTCCTAACATCCTCAGGAATTTTACAAAAATAATAAGGGGTCCCTGCAATGATGATGATGATGATGATGATGATGATGATGATGATGATAATAAGACTTTTAATAATAAGACACCTGCAATAATCTGATGATACTGGAGCCTGGGACTCTTCATCTGCACTTGCAGGAATAATTCAGTTTCAGAATGGAAAACACAAGAGTGAAATTGATATTTATTACACCATCCTGAGAGTCTGTGTATGTATGCATACATGCACACATACTAATTATATTCCCATGTTGTTATTTTTTTTAAAATTAGTTTAACCAATCAACACTAACATTTTATTATTTGGACTCAAGGTTAATTGATACTCAGTATTTCCAAAAGCATTGATTCTAAATATTAGGGAAAATGTTGACAGTTGAGAAAAGGATCAAATTAAAGATTAAAAATGTAAGGTTGTCATCAAACTGATTTAAAACAGAATTAGTTATAAGATTAAACGCTACTTGTTTGAAAGTATTTTGGGATAACTATTAGCAAGTATTAATAAGAATGTTAATGTAACAACAAAATTCCAAATGAGAATTCACTCCAGAAAAAACTTTCTTAAAGAATATGACAACAGGAGATTATTTGAAATGAAAGATATTCCTTAATATGTTTACCAATAAAGAAGAATATCTATAGCTCAGGACTGAAATGAGTATGTTTACCTAACTATGTTTAACTGCATTTCTCAACTGGATTTTAGTATATATTTTAATTTTTATTACTAAGAATTGTCATGATTTTTTCTGTGCCTAAGAAGTGGATTGAAATAGAAAAATGAATAACTAAAAATAGAAAATATGGATAGCTATAAGATATACTTTTCTTTTAAAATCATCAACATTTCCCTTTTTTTCCAGTATAGTGCCTTCCCTAGGCTGCAAATATCCAATCAATCACCAGGTGGGAACAAAGAGATACCGAAAACTATCTGCTACTATCTAGTGGTTGTCCAGATTTCTACAGCTCAGATATGCTAACTCTAATATTAGAAATGCTGCATAAAATGTGCTTGCACATGTATATGTGCACAGAATAATGTACTAGGCATGAAATGCAACTCACCACTGAAGAAAGTTAGCATCCTTAGAAGAATGAAATATTTTGGGAAATATTAAGAAGGCAGAATATTATATTTCCCTGGATGAGAAAAGGAGAAACAGGTTTTTAAAGACAAAGAGCAGCTCCCTGACCCCAGCAGATATTTGGTGCACATTAAGACTGGGCCAGTCTATCTACAAACAAGAGACCTCAGCTCCAGGGTGATGGGATTAAGACATGACCCTCCAGGACATAATAACTAGCTCACCACATGGCACAACCAAGCCACTTCATTACATCACCCAGCAAGGTTCAACCAAACTCGATTTAGACAAACATGACTCCACATGGGAGTCTGCAACCAATAGGATACATGCCCTTGCCATAGGAACAGGAAGCTCAAGATCAAAGCCCAAGAGAGGGTATAAATAACATTCACTCTCCACTCCATGTGGTCAGCTGCCCACCCATGTGGTCCTGTCCACCATTAAACTCTCCTTCCAAGCAGCCTCCCTGTTTCCGGTGTCTTTCTCCCCACTTGGAACTGAGCCCAGTTGGACAGTTCTTCCAACACCACTATAGTAACTCTTTCCTACAAAAAGCTTTTACATCAAAAATGAACAAGAATTCATTGAAACTATGAATAACAGGAGTAAAGAGGAAATGATTTAGCAACACAATTAAGTAAAAACTGAGAATAAAAATACATAATCTACTCAGTTCAGCTCAGAGAGGGCAGTTTAAAGCTATCAATTTGATTATTTCCATCATGATTACTTAGACTTAAACAGAAACTTTTATTTCCTGTGGAAGAAAACTCTGGCATGAATACACACCATTGCTTCATCAGATAAAAACAATTTCCCGGTGAAGCTATTCTGTGGTCCAAAAACATCATTTTGTCTACAAAACTGAATATTATACCGTAAACTATATAGCAGAAAAAATATGTAATGCAAAAACATCCCACTTGTTTTTATAAAATAGTGGTTGAAACACAATGACTGTACTACTGAGAATCTCCTATGACAACCAACCTATATTGTGTGTGAAAAAGAGGTCATGGTACATTCTAATGTGCCAGCTGCGAGAAAATGGGCAAGGTCTTTAACTTTTTTAAAAAAATTCTGAATCAAGCAGAACAATCATTCTCTTAGCTATAAGGAGTTGTACTAGTGTGATGCTGGAAATGAACCACTGACAATAACAAGGGCCACTTGCATTCTGCAAATGGAATGCTCAGATGTACAAATATTCAGCTCAAATGTAAAGAGGTCTTACAAATTTCTGTCCCAATCTCAACAGACTTTCCTAGATGTTACTACACCCAGCACACTGAAACAGTATGCAGACATTCTACAGATGCAGATCAAATTCTTTGTATCATAGCACCAGAATTAACCACGTTTATCTGGCCAACTAGATTAGGGGGTGTCAAACGGTGTCATGGCGGCATCACGGGACATATTGGGACTTTTTGTCCCTTTGCTAAACTGGGAGGGGGCGGGGCCAGCACATGACACACCCAGCCCTCAGGGCGTGGGTTTGACACCCCTGAACTAGATAGTCTATGCAGTGGGTAGTTAAATTCACTTGTGTTATGTACGCGTTGCATCTATATTTTTTATCATCCTTTTTGGAAAACTGCAGAAAAATCAAATATATTATAGTGATGTTGGCCCATGCTCCTATTTTTTTTTTCAAAATTGATTTCTTTTTCTTCATACAGATAAACCCTGGAGTCTCCAAAGAAAATACCAGAAAGTCCAGTTGCCTCCTGAAAAAGCACCTTTGGGACAAACACAACCTGGATGACTGAGAATCTCCGTTAAGACTTTTAGCTATCCACTTTGGGATGACCACCCTTCGATTGGTGTGGGAGTATGAATGGATTTCCAGAAAAATTGTAGACTAGAGGAACAATTTGTACTTCAGTTTGAGATGTAGACAACACAAAATCATCCCCAACAGCTTGTGCCTGTCTTCAACAATGAAGGAACACAGGGCAAAAAACATCCTGCAGCCAAGAAGGCTCCACACCCATTTGCATTACACAGGTGATCCTGAGGACACAAATGAACCTCCAAGTGGCTCAACAACGCTCTAAAAGGATGCAAATGACCAGCTGTCTGCAAGGAGCATAAATCCCGTTCCCCGCCAAGGAACTGAAGAAGCTTCTTGGTTGAGAAGTGAAATGTCTTCAAAAGAAAAAACAAGAAAGTCCAGTTGCCTCTTGAAAAATCAGCTTTGGGACCTGGAGTCTCTTCTTTGATGTTTCTGACCTTGGCTTTAGCAAAAATTTAAGTTTTATTTCATGTTACAATAGTAAAACTAGAAAGCGAAGTAGAATATGCAATGCTATAATTTTTCTGTTTTCTGCATAAAAGGATAGGAAAATGATTAAAGTATTTAAGTTAGTAGAATACTATACAGCACTAACTGAAATACTCAAAATACTTAAATTGGACTTGTCTTTGGAACCCAATCATTTATAAGGTAACTAATACAAATAGTGAGAGCTGGTTTGGTGTAGTGGCAACCAAGAGACTGTGAGTTCTAATTATGCCTTAGGTATGAAACCAGCTGTTACAATACAATACAATACAATAGTAGAGTTGGAAGGGACCTTGGAGGTCTTCTAGTCCAACCCCCTGCCTAGGCAGGAAACCCTATACCGTTTCAGACAAATGGCTATCCAACATCTTCTTAAAGACTTCCAGTGTTGGGGCATTCACAACTTCTGGAGGCAAGCTGTTCCACTGATTAATTGTTCTAACTGTCAGGAAATTTCCCCTCAGTTCTAAGTTGCTTCTCTCCTTCATTAGTTTCCACCCATTGCTTCTTGTTCTACCCTCAGGTGCCTTGGAGAATAGTTTGACTCCCTCTTCTTTGTGGCAACCTCTGAGATATTGGAACACTGCTATCGTGTCTCCCCTAGTCCTTCTTTCTCTTAAGCTAAACATACCCAGTTCCTGCAACCGTTCTTCATATGTTTTAGTCTCCAGTCCCCTAATCATCTTTGTTGCTCTTCTCTGCACTCTTTCTAGAGTCTTCAAATCTTTTCTACATCGTGGTGACCAGAACTGAATGCAGTATTCCAAGTGTGGCCTTACCAAGGCATTATAAAGTGGTATTAACACTTCACATGATCTTGATTCTATCCCTCTGTTGATGCAGCCTAGAACTGTGTTGGCTTTTTTGGCAGCTGCTGCACACTGCTGGCTCATATTTAAATGGTTGTCCACTAGGACTCCAAGATCCCTTTCACAGTTACTACTACTGAGCAAGCTGTGTTTCATATCTAAGCCAGTCTCAGCCAGGAAGGAGGCAATGGCAAACCTATTCCAAAAATCTTGCCAAGAAAACTTCAGGGACTAGTCCAGACAGTTGCTAGTAGTCTACTCTGACTTGAAGGCAATTGCATACAAACACACAGGCACATTCAAAGTATAAATAGTACGTTTTAGAAGCAACTACTTCTTTAAAAGATGCAGAACTGTTGGAATTAAGCACTTTGCAGCTTGGAACAATCATGGAATATTTTCAGAAACCCTTTGAAACAACAGTTGTAACATTCAAGTGCCAAATAGGAACCCAGAACCAATATTTGGATTTAAAAGAGTCATATGGTGGTACACACAGAGAAACTGTTTTGTGAACAGCAGCACTGGATTTTGAAAGCAAACACAGCGCTCTAAAGCCAAGAGCAGACTGTTGGAAATATTGTTTCAAAATGTTACCTTCCAAGCAGGAGCAATTGATCAAAATTCTTCTTGGATGTCCCAAGAATTCCCGAGAAACTTCACAAAGGTACTTGCCAAATACTATGATACCTTTCTTCCCAACAAGTTTTAATGAGCATAAGCTTTTAAATTTTTAAATAAATAATGCGTGTTACTGAAAGAAAACATTCTGCAGTAGAAAACCTGGCTGAAAATCTGTATTTCAGAATAGAATTTGAAACTCTTATTTACCCCGTAGGGCACTTCTAAAATAGACAGCAAGGTCTCATTTCCAGAATACCTTAAAAAGCGTGTTTCAAAACTCATTACAGAGCCAGTAGTGAGAGAGAAAAAACAATTGTCTGTCGGTGTGCAGTATGATCTTTAAATTATTGTGTAATATCTTAACACAAATATACTTGGAGGGCAACAGCGGCCACGGGAGGAGATATGGGAATCAAGATGGCAGCTATGACCCTGTGATCAAAATAACCTCCCACTTTTTTACATGCATGCACAAGGAGCCAACATGTCAACATTTTTGACACCTCCCACCCCATAAACACGTCTGCTTGGGGGGTGGGGAAGAATGAAATATTTGAGCTCTTCTGGTTCTTCTGAAAGATTAGCTGCATCAGTTCTTCCTTCCCTTACTGGCAACAGACACCTGGCAATAGCCACTGCAACAGACTGCAGTGAAGGCTACACCATCAGACAGGAATATCAGATTGTTCTTTCTGTCCCCATCTGGTGTCCACCATAGCAGGGTATTATAAAAATGACTTAAAAGTCATTTTTTAAAAAGCGCCTTCTTCTTTGTTTGTCTTTTTTTTAATCCTTTTTTCCCCTTTTTGGTCTTATCAATGAGTCTATAGCAGTCTTTTCAGCTGGAAATCTATTGAACTGAACCTAGCAAACTAATAGATAAACTTGGAAGTTTTAAATTCCTTAAATGTTTTGGTCTTGACTTCTATAAACTTATAATGGAACTGTTAATTATCACTTGGAATTATAAATGTAACTTGGTTCCCAAGTATGCAGTCTAATAAATAATTATTTAAACAACACTGGCAGATTTCTCTTCAGAGATACCCAGAGACTATTTCAACAAAATTAATAATATGGTAGGTGTCATATTAGATCACATATATACTATTAATTATATAAACGGAATCCATCAGATCTCCCCCATGGTAAGAAATTTGTTTTGCACTTAGGTAGGAAAAAACAGATTTACTGATATGGGAGAAAATCTGGGTAGCCTAATAAATCCACCATGTGGATTTACCACCACATATAGCAGTGTGTTGCCAAAAGAGCAAATGCAATTATGAGCTGTATTCATAAGCTGCATTCACTGAGTACAATCTCAAGACACTCAGACAACATCTGGGATCCTGTGTCCACTTCTAGCTGCCAAAGTACAGGGAGAATAATGAGAAACTGCAAAATATGCAAAGACTGTAAGGGGTTTGAAGACTAAATTCTATCAAGAATGATTAAAAGAAGTATCTTTAGCTTAAAGAAGAGAGAGATGAATCCTTTAGAGAGAGATTCAAACTCAAAATAATAACTTATTTGGAGTTATGGATGCTCTGTCACTGGAAATATTCAAGCAAAGACTGGAGAGTCACTTGTCTGGGATGGTATTGAGGATTTCTGTTCTGGACAAGGAATTGGACCAGAAGAATGACCCTTCCAACCTAGTAATCCCCTAATGACTGAAATTATTTAAAATTGTAAATAAAACAGATATTTACTCACAAAATGTGCTATAAATTTGAAACAAGTTGTTTACTTCGAAAACAAGTTGTTCTTCTTCCTAGCAACTATTTAAATAAATCTAGCAGATGCTATAATCCTTATTAGAGTTTTTTATTAAAAAAATATGGATTGCTAATACTGTATTTCTGAGTCATCTGTTCTTCCATCTGCTAGTAATTCCTACAATATAAACTATCAACATTAACGACTAACAATAATTTTCTATGGCAATTGCAATGGTGGCTTGCCTGTAGCACTTTCTAAGATTTAACTAGTGCATGCCTCAGATTGTTTTGAGTTGTTAATAGATTCAAGTAACAGACACTGTTTCTTCTATTCCACATTTTCTAATCCATTCCTTTACTGCCTGCAAGAATATGGTTTTATTTTATGAAATTTAGTCCATCAAGGAGCTCATTTTGTTGAAAGCTGTGCCTGAAATAAGAACAAGTATGCTAAAAGTTAGCCAGTTTATTTATCTGAGGTCCACAATCTACAGCCAAAAGCTACTCTTTGATAGCATTACCTGGTCTCATTTAGCAACAGATATTTTTATAAGTTTTTACACAATAGTCAACTGATATCAGAGAAACAAAGTATTAGTGTTAAACAAATACATAGCTTAAGGATCAGCCAATGTTATTATTTACTTATTTATCAAATGTACACACATCCATCTCACCTACATGATTCTTTTTACATACAAATTTTCATGGATTATGTCCACTTTGCTAGATGAAAGACGAATATCAATGATTTTGTAAATATGCATAGTTGGATGGCACAAGTAAAGGAGAAAAGAGGGAATAAGAATGTATAAGGCTACTTTGGGTCAGTTCATTTACAGCCTTCCCTACAGCCTTCCTACAAGAAATGTTGTATTCTTATTCTTTCCCATGTGCTCCTCAAATTGTAATTTTTTTTCTTTTAGATTTAGCATATATTTGGCCAAAGTTTATTGGTCCCTTTTCTGATCAAGACATTAATTTTTTTAAGGAAACCTTGCTTTTGAGCTCACCCCAAAATTATGTATTATATCTTTTCACATGGGCTATTGTACTGTATTGATAAATTTGAATTTCCTTCTGCACAAGTATTTTTAGGAAGAAGGGTGATCACTGAAATGAGCTTATTTGACTGTGCTATGCATCACAGGGAGAATTTTACCTTGAATGAACAGATGATATCTTCTGATTTCAAGAGCCCTCCTCATTCCATCTGCTCTCTCAGCATCCACTCTCTCTACTAAAGGTGATTTTGCTAAGAAAATTCTGCATCACAGTATAAAGGGCTCACTTTCCCAAGTGCTCAATCTATTTTTATGTATTGTTCTGATTGAATTTTGGAAAGTATGTAAAAGAGACAAAGAGGAGGTAATCGGCTGATTATTTGAAATCCCAGTGTCAGAATAGTTCAACGTACAGATGAATTAACAATGTAGCTAAACTGAAGATCCCATAGAAATTTCAGTCTCAACCAATTTCTGGCTTAAAAATGACTAGGGACGACGATGACGACCCTACCTCAATGGAAGAAAATGCTAATTTGTGTAGACAAGAGCCAGTTAAATAGAAGATAGATTATTAATTTAAAACTGAATCATGAATTTCAAAGCTGGCTCTCAAATGCATTCTGGGGTCTAGGTGGAAGAGGTTAAGACACCCTACTTTAATTTTTGACCTTGCATGTTGGTCTTTCTAACATCCTGTCCTGATATGAAGTACATATTCAAACTGAGATTCTATCGCTGTAGTTTTAAATATTCTTAAATGTGGAAAAAACGGAAGAGGATCTTCTTAGCTCTCTCTTTTAAGGTTTACCTGTTTGTTTCTTCAGTATGTAAGTTACATACCTATGTTGAGAATTCTATATACTGTAGGCGAAAGTGTCAGATCTAATAGTGGAAATCTGCAGACAGTATCTTTTGTGTATTTTTTGCTGAAACCCCTTTAATGTATACATCAACCTTACTAAATGTCATTGAAACAAGGGAAGAATGTGAAATGGGTTTAACTGCTAATAAACGCAACAGTCATTAAGTTTATAACAAAGTAAACCTTACACAATCCCAGCAAATGGAAAATGATGAAGATAAAGAATGTAATTTTACGATAAAAATTCAATATGGATTAATACAGAAAGCAGCAAAAAAATTTAAAAAACAAAGATGACCAAAATTGAGTACATTGACTTACAAGCTAAATCAACACCATTTTTATGATGGTATTATTACAAAGGAATCATTCTCAGTGTATTTTTATATGGTATATTTGCTTCCCCCCCCCCCCAAAAAAAAATCTCTTCATATATTACAGTCTACTGAATAAAATAAAATAATAAAAATAAAATATTCAACTGAATATATAAATTGAACTGTTATTTTCACTTTAAATCTGCAGTACTGAGGCTAAAAAAAAACATTATGAGTGTTTCAGTTTACATCTGCTTCCCAAAATACAATCAATGAAGATTGTATATAAATAGCAATAGCACTTAGACTTATATACTGCTTTACAATGCTTTAAAGCTCTCTCTAAGCCAGGGGTATCAAACTTGCGGCCCGCAGTGAGATGCGTCACATGCTGGCCACACCCATGCCTGGTTTAACAAAGAGGAGAAATTCACGATATGTCACGTGATGATGCCATGATGACATGAGTTTGAAGTGGTTTACAGAGTCAGCATATTGCCCCCAACAACTTGGGTCCTCATTTTACCCACCTTGGAAGGATGGAAGGCTGAGTCAACCTTGAGACTGGTGAGATTTGAACTGCTAAATTGCAGGCAGGCAGCAGGTAGCAGAAGCACTCTAACCATTGTGCCACCACGTCGCCTTATATATATTATAATATAGCCAATTTGGTCTAGTGGTTAAAGCACTGGCTAGAAAGCAGAGTTTTAAAACTGAATTGCCTTAGCCATAAAAACCAGCTGGCCAGTCATTCTCTCTCAGCCCAACCCACCTTACAGGGTTGCTGATGTGGAGAAAACAGAAAGAGTAAGATGTGTAAGAGTAAGAAGGTATTAAGAATTATACATGATAAAAGTCAATACAAACTACAAAAAATGCACAGTGTGATTGTGTGTCTGTATGTGTAAAAAAGGAAAAGAAAAAAGGAAAAGAGGGGAAAAAAAGAAATAGCTTCCTGCTTCATCCCAGCAGGTAAAAATTTTAATAGCTTATTACCATCTCCAAATAAAACATAATTTCTCTTCTACCCAAAGCTTATTCTCTTAAGTAAGGAAAACAAAATCAAAATGCTACGTCCAGTGATAGAAACCAGATATAACTATTTTCTTTTTTTAAACCCGATCAAATTAGACAATCCCATAAATGGATTTGGATTTGGATTTATTATTATAAATATTTTCTAGTTTCAAATTCTTTAACCCTTAAAAACAGATCTTAGGAAATTTATTGCTCATCCATATTACAAAGTGAAAATACTTTAGTAACTAAACTTTATCCTGTTTGTCACATCTAAAAAAAGTTCTTCCAAATCTTAGAAGAACTCATTTGTGCATCCAGAGAAAAAAAATTATCCAAACCAATTTCCTGATTTAATGTCTGTTTATCTCTTGTGAGGAAGAAGTCATCTATCAGATCCATTTGTATTACATTTAAGTCCCTCTTCAAATTAATTTTATAAACATCCACTACAACTCGTTCTTCTTTTACAACTTCATAAGACAACCTCTGCCACTCAGTCCAAAACTTAGTTGAAAAGTTTTCAAAAGATTGCAATAAGAATTTCTGCTCCATTTTCTTTATCCTCTGGCTCCAGTGTCCAGCCTTCAAGGTCTTACAAATCCCCCCAAAACAATATGTTTTACCATTTAAATAATGTGAAATAATTTAAATATCATTTAAATAATTAAAAGCGATAATTCGAAATCCATCTGTCCCCTTTTGCCGCATAGTCCAAAAAAACATATATTTTGAAATTCTTCAAAATCAAATTTATCCTATTATCTTCTAAAGCGAGGGAAATTCATTTGATCAATACAGTAGAAGTCTGCCAGTCCAATAGGTCTTAATCTCTCCATTACATGCAAAGAATAAAGAAAATAATTTAAAAAATGATTAAGATATAAAGTTTGTCAAGCACAGTGCCTATAAAGGCTGCTTTGCAAACTGGAGCTTGATGTAAAAATCCCAACTCAGTCATAAAGGTAAAGCTTCTCCTCACCCATATGTGCTAGTCGTTCCTGATTCTAGGGGGCCGTGCTCATCTCCGTTTCAAAGACAAAAAGCTAGCGCTGTCCGAAGATGTCTCCATGGTCACAAGGCCGGCATGACTAAATGCTGACGGCGCACAGAATGCTGTTACCTTTCCACCAAAGGTGGTTCCTATTTTTTCTACTTACATTTTTACATGCTTTTGAACTGCTACGTTGGCAGAAGCTGGGACAAGTAACTCAGTCATAAGCCAATGTAAAAAAATGATAGTTTCAGTTTACTCACAAGGAGCTGCTGTCCAGAGCGCATGGGTAATATCAATGATCTTTCCTTTATTCAGGAGAGATCGTGCCAACTCTGGTCTAGTACCCAGCGCTGATTCTGCTAGTTGTTTTGCTGGTTAACAAAAGCCACTAAGACATTCGCTCTCCATGGCACATGCAGAAAAAATCCACTCTGTATATGTTCATGCATCGCAGGTAGGAGAAATCCTCCAAAGGAATTTCCCTTCATGCATGGTGGGGAGGGAAAACTCATCAAGAACAATGCTGAAGTCTTCAGGGTTTCAACTTCATTCCTGCCTCCGGCTAAAGGATTTCCCCCTCATGGATGGAGGAAAGTTGATATAGTTCAAGAGTATAAAACAGCCTCTTTATTACCACCAGTGGGTAATGCTTTTCTTGACCAGTGTTTTAGTTGTTTCAAATTACTATTCTGTTTACTTTTCCCCATTTCAGTTATAATGCAATTCCCTTCCCCTTTGAACCCTCTAAAAAAATGAGGTGGTGCTTGAGGGAGGAAAGATTTCTGTAGGCAGAAGTATTCTGGATAGAATTTTTGGTGATACTAACTACAGAAGGGTAAACCCTCAAAAGCAGCAGGTTTAGTCTTAAGCATGATTAAATTAGACTCCAACCCATCCACTCAAAATTTTTCTACTTCAGTGAGTTCATTTGCGTCCATGTCATTTATCTGTTACAAGTGGACGACTAAATTATCAAACATAGCACAATCACAAGAGACTTTTCATTATCATCAATCTTCCCAAATAATCGCAAACATGTCTTCTACAGGAGGAGACACAATAATGATAAGCAATATGCATGCCAGTTTTGAGTCATTTTATCATGTGTTCTAACGCATATGGTACACCAATTAAATTTTAAATCAAAAGATTTTCAATCCCTGTTCTGCAACAGACTGTACCACTGAAATTTGTGGTTTAAATGGATTAAATTTCCTGCCTACCCATTTGCTTTGAAATGTTCACTAACACTGAAAAGATAACAATAACAAGCTAAAGCAAACTCAAATGTACACCTTTTCTCCTGGATTCTCATGCTCATTATTATTTTAATTCCACAGATTATAAAGTACAATTTATTCATCAACTGAGCATCTTCTACCAGCCTAAACATAGAAGGGATATAAATTGATGTAACATGGTATTTCTGGTTGTGACAAATAAAGTCAGTTGTCTATGAAATAATAGAACAAAATGAAACGCAATTACAAGTATTTGTCCAAAAGATGAATGAAGAGGTTTTTTATATCCTCAAAACTAGTTTGGGCAAAAGCATGTCACAGACTAGAAAATTTAAAAAGAGATATGCAAAATCAAGAAATATAGTTGAGTGTCAGAGAATGTTACATAAATCAAAGCAGAAAGCAGGCTGTAACATATTTTTGTACTTCAGGTCACATTTTTATTTAAGCCAGGCATCCCAAGTACTTTACTAGGGTAATAGATACTAGGATATCTATAATAGATACTAGGGTAAAGTACTGACACCATTTAAGCTGTCAGTGGTAGGACTGTATCATGAGAAAGAAAATGCAATGTGCATGATTCTTATTGATAACGGTAGAGCTATTTAATCCTACAGAAAAACCAAATTCCTCCTCCATAAACTACCCTGCAATATGGATGACGGAAGAATATGAATCACGAATCATGTAACTAATATCACTGGATTTCAAAGAAAACAGATAAAAAATAAAAGCAATGAATGCTATGAGAATGAGGTTTGGGGCAGAACGCACTAGCATCTTCTGCTGAATGTCATTGTAGACAACGACGACAAGAACAACAACCCTTGTCCTACTTCAGTCTATCTGGGCACATTGTGTTTCTTATAGTTTCACAAGAGAGCTGACCCTCACAACCATTTTTTCCATTCAAGTTTGTTGTTCTATATGCTGTTCATATAAGTCTTGACACCTGCTTTTTGAATAAACTTTAATTAAAATAGTATGAACAATATTATTTTTTATCTACTCTACTGATAATTACGTATGTTACTGATGCATTAACATTGTTATATGTTGTATTCAATTTATATATTTTCTTCATCTGTGTTCATAATAGATATTTATTTATACTGACTATAGGAACAGTCTCAAGGAAAGTACGTGTGTGACTATCAGACTTATAAATCTTCCACTTTTTATTTATAAACATTAAAAATTGTGGTTCCAGATTTATTTAAATCCCATATGCTCCTATACTATATTACATGCTAACAAGGTCAATACTGATTCCTCTTCTAATTCCTCTTTGGAGAAGAACTGTGAAGTATGTGATAAAACCACTCTCAATCTCACCACATGTGGGAATTGTATTTATTTATGTCTGAAATCCATACACATATACAAATTAAAACAGCTGTCATATTAGAGACAAAAAGGTGCAGGTACCAATTATTTCTCTTTTGATACCTAAAGGCTATAGAGAAAAAAGTCTGGGGAAAAATATTAGTATTACAATTCAAAGTAAAAATATTAATCCATCACATACAACTCTAGAACCTTTTTAAAATGAAGAACCTATTGTTTTTAATTAATTTAAAAAGCAGGTTTCATAATTTCCTACAGACTAACCATGTCCTATTGATTAATGGTACGTCCAAGGTCCCTTCCAACTCTGTTATTCCATTAATCTGTTAAGAGCATAAGAATGGCATAGAGAAAAACTTTTTGTTCCGGATTCTGGATATTTCCTGTTAAAAAGATCAGGTGGCATATGTTACAGAAATCCGCTGCCAATCATCAGACATGGCAGAGATGGAGAACACGATCTAGTCTTGCAAGTGGATTAAGTTTGCACCAGTTTAGGAGCTGAGTAATATCCGGGGGATGGAACTTAAGATAAGAGAAGCCCAAATCTTATTCAAAACTTCATCCCCTGACATTGTTTGTCAAGGGCACTCACAAGTGCATTTGTAGACACTCACATTCGATGAGATACTTCAAAAATCAGAAACTGTGGACAACTCAAAACCTGTAGGTTCATTAGCCAATTGTGATTCTGGTAAGCTCACTACACTGACATGTTCAGCCTTAGTAGAAGACACAACAGCAGAATCATGCATGCAGATCTGGCTTAAGAGGAAATGAATTGAGGCTGGGTTTGGAGGCAGGTCACAGTCCTGCTTTGAGAGTAGACACTGCCTAGCTGAATTTTTCTCTCTGCAATTGAATTTGGCATAGGATTAATGTTTCATGTTATACCATCTGTCCTTCTCCCCCTTCTCATTTCACTTCTATTCAAAGATGCCATATTTGCTTCAACTTTGAGCCAGAGGTACTGTTTTCAAATGCTTGAATAGAGCCTCTCTTAGTTTCCTTTGCTAATATGCGTGTGTGTGTGTGCGCACATATATATACATACATACATATATACATACATACATACACATACATACATACATATGTGCTATGTTGCCTTCATTTTCCTGAAAACCAGGATAGATGGTTTGCAACACATACAAAGTTGTATATGATGTATTGAAATATGAAAATCTGCCACAAGAAATCAATTCCAAGCAAAGTATGTATCAATTCTTGTTTACATGTAATGGATCTGACCCAATCACGGTAACATTTTTATTATAGTTCTCCTTTCACTGTTGATTTCCAGTTTGCATCAAATAATTTTGTCCTGGTAAACATTCAAGTCATCTTTCTCATATAGTTACAAGTGACATTCTTTATAGCATATTTAAAGAACATCTCTGCTTCAAAAATTAACAGAAAAAGAGCTAATGAGTTTCAAGAATGACTAAATCATCATAATATGGTACAAGCAACTTGGCATTTGATAAAACTTTGGCAACAAAGGTCCCCATCCCAACTCTGGATAAATGATACAGTATTATATTATTCGACAGGACATAATTTCATTTGATCCCTAAGTTTGCTTTCACTAGCATAAATCAGTCTCTAGTCAACCACATTGCTGAAGGATCTGCAATTATAGTATGGTTTTTACAGCTGAAAACCAAGACAAGAATTAAGCTTTTTTATACATTTGTTTACCTTTGTTTATAAATTCAACAGCACACCTCTCTCTTTAATAATATTGCCTTTGTTTCAGCATGATAAAGGCACTCGGCACAGTACAGCAATTGTCAAGTTCTTAATAGTTCTGTGCAATTCCCTCCAGCTGAATGAACCAACAAGTGACTTAGGAAGTTATGAGGAAATCCAAATGAAGTAATTTCTCCAGGTTGCCCTACTTCTGCACAGTATAATAAAGGTAAACATAAAAATGATATCATTTAATCTCTGCTATTCACCTTTCCAATGACCTTTAGAAAAATAACCTGCAGCCAGATTATTATTTTTTTAAAGCACATGACTCATGCAGGCAGGATAATATTACATCCTTACCCACCAGCTAAACACCTTTAATGCATTAATCTCTCCAGAAATAAAAATAAATGCAATTGGACAATAGTACATTAAGAACAAAATTAACTTTTTGCTATGATTAGATGAAATATGTGCATACAATTTTGAATCATATTTAGGTATGTGTGCGCGCGCTGCAGAATTAATTCAAAATTTAATTTTATTGACATTCAGAATTTAGTAAAGAAAAGAAATGGGTGTCCAGAGTTCTGACATATACTGTATCCATGATCATAAAGTCAGCATTAGTGGCAATAGTAAAAATTGTCCTATTATATTATAGGCTGGATTTCTAATTTGGCAAAGTTGCTGGTGGTCAAGTTTAATTATCCAATTAGCACCATTTGTTGAGTATCTGCTTATATCAAAGATCAGCAGTCTTTTAACAAGATGAACACAAAAACCTGGTTTCACACTACAGTGAAAAGATAGCAGTTTGTGAACCTATTACCGCTATTCCTATTCCTACAATGCTGGGACTTACTATGTAATAGGAACTTCATCTCAGTCTTAATAATAAAGAAATTAAACAATACAAAAACTATGTCATAGCTGTACTGAACATATTGAGCCAAGATTCACAATCATTGCTGGAAAAGGCAACACTGGAAATTGGTGTCACCTACCTTAACAGCTATGACTTCAGCCAAATGTTCCCTGTACTGTACCTTTTGATCAAACCTGTGTATCGGTGTAGAGGTCCTTCAGCCTATTCCACTTTATGATATCTCTCAACTCATTGTTGTTATGGGGCTGCCTTGTATAAATTGCTCTCTTTGGGTCATGCCATTTTGATGGAGTTAACTCCCATTTGGACTATTGCAATGCACTCTACACCAGGGGTTCCAACCTTGGCGACTTTAAGACATGTGGACCTCAACTCCAGAACTCTTGGAAACCCGTGCCCCACACAACGCTACCCTTGAAAAGTATCCAGCAGCTTCAGCTGGTCCAAAATGTAGCCACAGGGGAAATTTTAGGCATTTAAAGAAAAGTACATGTAATGCCTCTCTTCTGTGAACTACATTGGGTGCCAATTTGCTTGTGGGTCCAATTCAAAAGTTATTGGTTGTGACTTATAAAGTCCTACATGGCATTAGCCAGGCTACCTACAGAAACATATTTGTCCCATTACATCATCCCATCTCACCCAGTCAGCCAGGGAGTATATTGCAGACCCTGTCGATTCAAGAACTCTGATTGGCAAGGTTTAGAGAAAGAATATTCCCTGCTGTTGCCCCTACCCTATGAAATCTCCCCCTGGAGTTGAGGTAGGCCCCCACTCTCCTAACCTTCCAAAAAGGAATTAGCACATGGCTCTGCGGCTCAGAGAAGTGTGCAGTCATAGGGCTGGTTAGTCCTCTGAAAGCTCTCCCTTCACCTTTTATCTAATTTTAATAGCATTTAATCACCCTTTCCTCCTTCTAATTTTTAACTTTTATACGTAACTTTTATATTTTAACAATTTATTGTACATTGGCCACATCCCTCTGAGGTGGATGGGCAGTTCAGATATATGAAAAATAAATAACATAACAACATAACGTAACATAAAATAACATACCATATTGTTAGTACCCTGAAGTGACAGACTATGGTAGGAGAATTTCAGAGATTTGTATGGGCCCTTTGAAAAGCAGAATTAAAATGAATGCTTTAAACGTTACTACTGTATACAGGAAAAAAGATGGAAAGCAAGTATTCTTATAATGCTATAGGAATGTGGAAAAATGGTAAAGTTGCAGGATGGCGTAACAGAGAAATATTTAAAAAATGATGAACTTAACATGAAATGTCTGTAGAACGGTATGTGATGATTGCATATGTGTATGATAATTGGAAGAATGCCATTATTGTTTCCCTATTCAAAGGGGAAAGTAGAAAGAGTGAAAGCAAAAACCAGAGAGGGATTTCTTTGTTAATGTGCCTGGGAACAAAAATGGCAGAATTTCATTCAGATAATATAATAGACACCACCACCCCCCCAAAAAAAAGTGAGAAACCAATGTGGCTTTATGCCAGGCAAAAATAGGATCAGCTTTTAGTTTTTAATTGGTCATTGAGAAATGGATAAATGTAAGAAAGTGAGTTAATTTACTGAAAGCATATGATAAAATGAATAGGCTTAAACTCAAGGATTTATTTATGTGAATATGGAGCTGAAGGTTGACTCCTAAATATTACATTAGTAAAGCATTCCAACACAACCAAGAGCATAGGTCTGAAAACCAGAACAGGAAAAACAAGGATAATTGTGTTTGATAGAAAAATAATGGCAATACAACTAGTGAAAATAGTTTAATTTCTGCCCCTTTTATAAAAGACAGATTATTCATAAATGAAGAAATTTTTAAGATGCACAAATACTGGTACAAAGGTAATTACAAATATATGGTCTACTCTGAAGACTATAGTTTCTCAAAAGAAAGGAAAAGAAATATCTGTATAAGAATATGCTTCTGCCCACTTGGTATATAGAAAGGAGAGTTGGGCATGGCTGGAGAAACATCAAAGGGGAATGCAGATGGCATGGGTGCTTAAGTAGTGGGAATGTAAAACAACAAGAGACAAGGTCAAGAATAAATGGATCTTGAATGAATATGAACTGAATGCAAAAGGGAATAACAAGTTAATTAGTAATATATTAAAGTGGTTTGGCCACCTTTATGAATAAAGATAATATTAGAAAACAAGTATAGGAAAGTCTGATATTCTAATCTATCAACTGCTAATCTGTGATATATTTTTGTCACTAAATATATGCTAAGCTCTTACTTGTATCAATAATATAGTTAATTTGATTTCTATGCATTCTATCTCATGATGTCCATGTATATACCAATCATTTGATTGTTGAAGATAACATTAGCAATGAGCAAATCTGGTTTGGCAAAAATATGTAAGTTGTTCTCCTTCATTTTGGTTTCCTAAACCATACGTCCAATTATGTTTTCCTCCTTGCTATTTCAACTGGGGAATTAGTCTCTGAATAGAAGCAGTATATTTTACTTGCATGTTCTATCAATTTCACATTGAACTTGACCATAAATCCTGCCAACCTCTTCTTCATCCAAACATAAGCTTACATTACCATCATATTAAAGAGTTGTCCACAAAATCTAATTGATTTTATTTGGGCACTGACTGCATTATACCCATGAATTGTCTTTTTTATACCCTTTGCAACACCATTCTTTTCTTGCTTTTAAAGTCCTAAGTCCGGGATGGCAAACGGGAAGTGACTTCAGGTTTATCCGTTGGGTTGTTTTTCGTCCTCCGGAGCCTTCAGGGAAGCCTCCGGAAGGCCCCTGAAGTCTCCAGATGGCTTAAACCAGCCCTACGAGCAAATCGGAAGTCCATTCCCGAACTTCCTGTTTGCCCATAGGGCTGGTTTTTTGCGCTCCGGAGGGGCAGGGGAGGCTGTTTTCACCCTCTTCAGGTTCCTATAAAGCCTCTGGAGCCTGGGGAGGGCGAAAAAATCATCCAAAAAATGGGGGGGTCGCACCTGTCATGCGCACAAGGACACTGGGGGGTCGTGCATTGCATTATGCCACCTAATGTGCCCGCACATGACCCCCCTGCGCTCCCCCCGCTTATGGCACGCGAGCCAAAAAAGGTTCGCCATCACTGTCCAAAAAAGTGAACAATATGGTTTTCTCACTGAAAGTATGTCCATTTCATTTACTTTCTCACTGAAAGTATGTCCATTTCCAGTTGCTGATGCCTATACTAAAATATCAATGCTTAGACAATGCATTTCATTTTCCAGTATTTTAAGCTTTCACATTTTCATACATCTTGAATTCCATGTTTCTATTGTAATTCAATTTCTTCAGTTTCAGATTTAATAGTAACTAGATCTTCTGAAAGATTTAATCTAGCCATATCATAAGCAACAGTAATACTTCAAAGGAACCTTGGTTCACTCAATAGATGTTGAATGCCACAATGAGCCCATCACCCAGCATTATGTCATCAGTAAACTTTATTTAACCATGTAGTTTTCTTGATAAAATACAGAAGTGTTTTATCAGTGCCTTCTTCCACACGCATCTGTGCTGGATCACATCATATTAAGAATGGCTAACTTATTGAAGCAATCACTGAAAAGCCAACTAAGAATAAAAAACAATCTGGAAGCCATAATTGTAGGAGAAGTATAATAAATTAAAGAAGTTATTTCCTACATATTTAATGATCTATGATAATATAATTTAAATAAAAGAAAAAAATGTCTGAACCTTTGGTGGAGTAAAACATGTAGTATAAATTGTCAGCAATGGGTATCACTAAAAGGTAAATACTAAATGAATCACTGACTGAAATGTTGATTTTTGAATAAGCAAGTCAAAAACCATGTAACCACATAAAGAGTCATAAATCAAACAGAATTTAAAAATGGAGTTTTCCAGAATCAGACGTACTATAGCGGTTAAGTGATCAAGGACTGGACAGATTCTGGTTCAAGTCCTTTTCAGCCATGAAATTTTATATTAGTTGTTAAATTTATATGCTGCCTATCTCACTGATAAAGCAACTCCATGTGGCTTAATTTAGTTTAGTTCAGATTACCTATTTCTCCTCAGGAAAATCAAAGCCTACATCAATGGATTTGTGTGTGTGTGTGTGTGTGTGTGTGTGTTTGTGGTATGTGTGTATGGAATGCTATGGAGGCTGTCTATGTAGCATACAAATTCAAGCGCACTATGCAAATGTAGAAAGCAATTGTGAAACCTTGTTTCCTGCACTGAGGGCTTAGAAAGCTAACTTCCTATGCCTTGGTTTGTCAACTATTATAGTATAAAACTTGTCCTGAGATTCTAACAATGAAATAAGCTCTTGCTTCTAAAGAGAACTTAATTTTTAGATATGCCCTGCATCCTTAGCTCCAAACCTGCGGATACATCCTCGAAGAGCCTTCTATCTTTCTTTTTTAGTCAAGTGAAAATCCTTCTTTCTCGGGTTCTCCAAATTTGGACTTAGGTTTCCCAAGTTTTTCTGTTACTAATACAATCATGGCCAGTGACATGTGTGCATTTCTTTCTCGTCCTCTGACAATACTTTTCAAGGGGAGGCATAACTTCAGGACACAGAAGTCATAATAAACTAATTGTAAACTATTAATCCATCTGTCACTTTCAGGCTTCTTTCAGTTGAAAAGTTAGATGAAAATTAAGTCTCTATTCAAATCCTGTAAAAATTATCTTCTGACCTTTGAACAGCATGAAATTCTCTTAGCAAAACATGCTAATTTTTGTTTATAAACTGCAAACATCAATGCAATGAATGTTGCCAGGAAAATCCATGGCAATACTGAATATATCATCTTGGATTTTAAAAATGAGCATAGTCTCTCCAAAATAGGCCATAACAAGCAGTCACGCTTGCACAATACAAAATGAACAAAATTGATTTCATGCAGTATAATCATAAGAGCATTAATCATATCAAATATTTCCTCAAAAGCTTGGCAAAAAGCTGACAGGGATTTATCTCTCCAAATCTAAGCTACACGCTGAGTTATAAACAAGTAATCAGAAGTTAGTAAACACAAGCTAATTCACAGGCAAAAATAAACAAAATGTATGTGTACGCATGTATTTGGGTGTGCAGCATTACCGTTACTTTAAAAGCAGCAGATAAGCTCTCGAAACTTAGCAATATTTTTTAAAATAAGAATATTAGCTGGCTTAGCTGATTCATAGTTCCAATTAGCTGGCTTAGCTGATTCATAGTCCCACTTTCAACCTCCTGGCAAACATCTTATTTTGGGTAGTTTTTAAGGGTAATTTTTAATTTTTATTTGAATTTTAATGTATTATTGTACAGTGCATATCCTACCTCCTCCGTCTATCTATGTATCTATGTATATCTATATTTTTGTATCCACATTGTTTTTAATATGACTGTACACCGCCCCGAGTCCTGTTTAGGAAAGGGTGCGGTCTATAAATTAAAGTATTATTATTATTATTATTATTATTATTATTATTATTATTATTATTATTATTATTATTATTATTATTATTATTAATAATAATAATAATAATAATAATAATAATAATAATAATAATAATAATAATAATAATAATAATAATAATAATAATAATAATAATAATAATAATAATAATAATGTCACATTAAAAAAGCATTATTCGGAAGATATACAACTATGAAATTTGCCTATGAGATTAAGTTTTGGTTTATTTGATCTGAATGATAATATCAGAAAAAGTCATTTCGGAATAGGTGTTCCAGAAAAAGTGATACATTTCCCCCAGTTTCTTCAAGCCCACTTTATTACTTTATCAAGTTATGCAAATGTACATCCTTTTTCAGAATTAGAAAAATAATGCTAGAGCTTTGAGAAAGAAAAGCAAGGAAAAACACTTCAAAACAGGATTAATAGCACACGCAGAAACCATAATTCTTCCTTTAATTAGGAAAAAAAAATTCCACAGCTCAAACATTGGTAGCATAACGTTTGTAACAAAACAATACTACCCTTAGTTAATAACACCACTAAAGTTCTGGAGATGTTATGTTTTGTGCTGCATCTTCCTCTTTCTACATTTTTAAAAACACTTTTATTGCACCGTCGCACAATAAAACTCCCAAAACTCATGGTTCTGTCATGATCATAAACAGGAAAGTTTCAAGCAGTGTAAATGTTTTCCAAATAAAAAAGGAGTGAAACAAAACGTATTATCACTCTGTGCAAAATGAAATGTCTCTTGGGGTCTTTGACAATGGCTTACGTCCAACTCTCATTCCTAAATTTAAGTCAGTTTATAAAAAATACATTAGGGTAAAAAAATGCCTTAATAGGCATTAAAAGCCTCAGTTCAATAAATAATACATTTTAAATTATTTCTACTGGAATTATTAATATACATGTTAATGGCATCTTAATAAAATGCTACTAGATATAGTCTCTTAACATTTAATTATTATTTCCATTTCTAATTGTTCATGCCAAGTGATTGATAAAAAGAAAACTCAAAGCACTTTGTGTTTGCAACAAAGTACATCACATTAAAACAAATAATTTTTGTAAAGTCTCAGAAGAGGAAAAGTAGAGTTGCATTAACTTCAATGATCTGACTCTTTAAAGCAGCTCATCTTTTTCAGACTTGAACAGGAGCCTTCAAGACAGGCTACTTTAATGAATAGCAAGGAGGTGACCTTCTTATATGAAATCTAAATAACTTCCCAATAGCAATAGCACTTAGACATATATACTGCTTCACACTGCTTTACAATGGCCTCTCTAAGCAGATTACAGAGTCAGTATGTTGCCCCTAACATTCTGGCTTCTCATTTTACCGACCTTGAAAGGATAGAAGGCTGAGTCAACCTTGAGCCAGTGAGATTCGAACTGCCAAACTGCTGGCAGTCAGCAGAAGCAGCTTGCAATAGTGCATTCTAACCAATTCATCACTACGGCTCTTTCAATCGCTTTCAAAGGAAAGGTAGGATATTTATTTCGAGCCCAATACCTAAGATTTCCCTAGAGATGAAAGCATCCCTATCAGTCTTTCATTCTTCATGCAAGCATGCTTTTGTACTATATAATCCCAATGGAAAATTTTATTGCATTATTTTAAATGAATGAGCTAGGCCCTCTTTGGCTTTAAATAATGCATTATTATTGCATTCACAAAACTGTGAAATCACAACTGGCAGTTCTTTAGCTGATGTTGGCCTTCATACACATCAACTTGTTCCCAAAAACCTAGGATGTTGTAATGTATCAGCGAATCCAAACAGATTTGTAATTGACAGACAGAAATTTTGTCAATGTTCAGATTTTCTGAGTGCTGTCCAGGAGTTTTTGGTACGGCATCCACTGTGCTGATAATCACTGGGACCACCATGGTTAGTTTATACCATGGTCCTTCAATTTATGTTTTCAAGACTTCATATTTTATGATCCTCTCCAATTCTTTGTCTTCTGTATTTTCTGGTATTGCCAACATCAATTTCCACACTTTCTTCTTTTCAACCACAGTTAAATCCGGTACATTATGAGCCAAGATTTTATCAGTTTGTATTCGGAAATCCCACAATATCTTAACCTGCTTATTTTTACTACCTTTTCAACTCTGTGTTTCCACTAATTTTTCATTACTGGCACATGATAATTTTTGCAGATGTTTTGAATTTGGCATTTTTATCCACCTAACAAGGCCTTTCCAAGGACCTGTGATAGGCAGATATTGTTTGGTAGTGTTAAAGGTATTGTTGTAGAAGGTAAACTGTTTCCAGTAAAGCTGCCTTTTGCAATTGACTGATGATGATTTTGTCAATGCCATTCATTCATTCATTCATTCATTCATTCATTCATTCAATCAATCAATTTCTATATCCGTCAATGTCAGCAAATGACTCACAATTCAAAACATATATTACAATTAAAATTTAAAAAACAGTTTAAAACAATGAAAGCAATAAAACAATAAAAAAGCATTACAAAATTTTTAAAAAAACATTAAAATGCCTAGTTTGAAATACATACAAGTACATTTTGTGATTTTCTAGAGTCCTTTCTCTTCTATTTGACTATCCAGATATTGAAATATCCACAATCTAGACTTTTTCATCTTTTTTTTTAGCAATTGCTAAGTCTGAGTGTTATGTGGCCAGTGATTGTCTACTTGAATATTTCTAAAGTCTTCTACTTAGAAAACCTAGAGCTCTTTACCTTGGTTTCTATCCTGTTTCCCTGAAAATAAGACCTCCCCGGATAATAAACCCAATTGGGCTTTTGAGTGTATGCGCTAAAATAAGCCCTCCCCTCAAAATAAGCTCTCCATGAAAATATTGCAACACACAGCAGCCATGAGGTAACCACGTTCGCCTGCACCTCAAAAATAATAAGATATCCTCGAAAATAAGGCCAAGTGCTTATTTCGGAGGTTAAAAGAAAACAAGGCCCTGCCTTATTTTCGGGGAAACACGGTATTATTTTGTTTTTGTTTTTTTGTGGTCCCACAAGTTCTTGCTTGCAAGCAATGGCATTTTTTGCAGATATTACAAAGCACTACTGTTGCTACTTTGTCATGCCATTGTTTATATTCCATCTGTGTGGTTTTCTTGCAGCAAATAATTAAGAGGTCTGTTGTTTCTTCAGCTTCTTTGCAAGAAGAATGTGCTGTCTGTTACGGTCATCTCAATTCTGGCTTTGTATGCATTTGTTCTTAAGACTTTTATTTAATACAGGGGACCTGGAGCATATTACTCTTGGTGTTATGATCATCTTACGAAGCTTTTAATATCGTTTTTCATCAAAAATCATTAAGTTTTTATTTTATACTTGAAGCCTTCATTACAAGACGCACAAGGTCAGCCAGGCCCCCTTCAAGTTTTCATCCCCTCTTACAGACAATCATCTAATTATGAAGCAGGAAGGGTCCACAAAAACAACTAATTTAAAGGAAGCAAATTAAGTCATACTTGAGAAAAGCTGCCCGGCTTCTTTTTAAAACCCACAACTTTCATAAGTGAAACAGAAGTTGTATAGATCTTACCATAAGGATTTTTTAATCTTTAAATAAAATATAGAAAGCAGCGTTATTTCTGAACCTAGTTTCTTGTAGCAATGAAAATTAATTCTTATCCATCTTCTGTAAGGTACACTTTTATTCAATAAACCTTTATGAGAATTAGCTGAAGGAATTTGGAATGTTCAGTCTGAAGAAGAGAAATCTCAGGGAAGGCAAATTTATCTTTTCTTCTTTAGACTGAACATCCCAAACTCCGTCAGCTAGTGTTCATAAAAGTTTATTGTCAAAGTCCCTGTATCTCCTTTGTTACCTTCTTCTGAACCTTTTCTTATCAATATCTTTCTAGATATACTCTCTGAAGTGAACTTTTACCCCAAATTGTTGTGATGGCACAAACAACAATATGCTATACAAGGTTGGGGATGAGAGTGATACAGGGAAGGCAATCTCTATTCTATTTGCAATAGTTTAAAAAGAGATTCTGACAGTGTTGGACATCTGTACTTCAACCTTCACATCCCAGGTATTTACTGACAATCATTTGTATCTTGCCATAACTTCAAGAGCTTAAACCAGGGGTAGTTAACCTTTTTATACCTACCACCCACTTTTGTATCTCTGTTAGTAGTAAAATTTTCTAACCACCCACCGGTTCCACAGTAATGGTGATTTATAAAGTAGGGAAGTAACTTTACTTCATAAAATTTATAAAGCAGAGTTACAGCAAACGCCTACCGCCCACCATGAAAGCTGAAACGCCCACTAGTGGGCGGTAGGGACCAGGTTGACTACCACTGGCTTAAACAAACTTAGAGATATTTATTCTTTTCATCCCCACAGCAACACTTTGAGGTAAGTTGGGCTATGAGAATGTAACTGGCATAAAGGTGGGCTTGAACCTCAGTCTTCCCAATCCAAATCAAACACTTTAACTATGACATTACTTAGTTAAGATTGTGCAGACTAAATTGATTTGTAAACTGTATTTTCAATTTAATTACTGTTCATATAGATCCATGCTACATGGGAAGGATTGTTTCAGAAAACATGCTACGGTCTCAAATTGGGTGATATCAAAGTTAGAATGTTAATCTGACTTATAATTAAACTCAATAAACCAAGTCATCTTAATGTATCAATACATGAAGTTTTTTCTTGTATGTAGCAATAATTTTAAAAACGAAGAAATAATTGATAAATGTTATTTTTATGCAAATTCAACCTTCTAATTGCAATGTGTTCAATTTGAATATTTTTAAATAAGTTTTGTTAGCACATATTTTTCTGAATTTAAACTTTAAGTGAGGAAATGAAAGTTATTAGCATATTTTATATATACTTCCGAGACCATTCCCCTGAAAAAAGATAGATTTAACTTTAATTTCTGGTAGTTAAATTGGACTTGTACTTTGGTCCTTTATTATAGTACTATTTAAAATAATTCACTCATATTAAGATTAATGAAATAATATTTCAAAGCTGCCTAGTACATGGGATTTCATTACTGAAAGCAGACAAATATTAAAAGTATGTTGAAATGCGGGATTATAGCACCTCTTTATCAAGACCACTATAATTATAACTTATATTCGCTTAGTTTCATGACTAGACACTAAATGTTATGCACTTAAAGTTTAGGGACAGATATAAGAATATAGTTGTAATTGGTATGTAAAAATCTGTGAGTGATTTAATTTAAATGCCGCAAGCAGCAACTTCAAGCAATCCTTGACCATGTAAAATGTATTATAAATAGTTCTATATACAACATTCACTTGGAAGCTCACTAGAGACAAATAATGGCCTTGTATTTTGTTCTCATTTACTCTGAATTATCCAAACCTTCTGTTTCCAATACACCTGGCATGGCTTAATTACACCAAACAAAACCTCATTTAAACAAGAGGGTGACCTTGAGTGTAATCTATCAAAACAACAGCTAGCTTTAAAAGTTAGCAGGTTTTAACAAACTGCCAAGATATACAAGAACAATTTTCATTATGTGCTCAGACATTTTTAAAGCAGTTTTAGTATATTTAAGGAATAGTTGTACAGTCTTTTTGAAACATTGAATCTTCAATAGTTTTTTATAATTATTTAGATTTTAATAGACTTCTATGTAATTGATAAGCACAAATTCATAATCACACTCACATTAATTAAACAACAGAAAATGAGTAGTGTTGATGGCTCCTCAAATAACTTTAAAAACAAAATAACTTCCTCGTGATCATAGTGGTATCATTCTTCTAGGAAACCTGTTTTTCTTAAGTTATTTTAAAAACTAAAAATGATCACCAAATTATTTTGGAAATTAATTCAATCAGCATACATACAGTACATGTGTATCATTTCATTCCAAAGCAATAAAACAGAACTCTACTGAAAGCTTTAGGTGTGAAATGTAGACAATGAAAAACACAAAGAGCTAAGGAACCTTAGGATAATTATTCTAAATAGTGTTATGGCAAAATAAGGAGCTTACCTTTCCACAGACAAATACAGTATTTATATAAAAGCTATTTCATTTCATCAATGCTTACACTTTTAAAAATAGCTCAAAAATGCCATGGAAAGTCATTGTAAATTATTTCTACCCAGTTGCTGGCATATAATTGTATTTATAATATAGCCAAGGTTTAATTAGCCATGGTACAATACAATGTAGGATAGTCAATAGACAACAACCAGATTTTTATAAGCTTATAACTAACTACCCAATTGGATTGGTAGTACTCTCTGACTTCAGAGTTATTTTTATGAAAAAACAACAACACAAGAGACACATACTGCTATGCTAACCTGTTAGTTACTATCTAAATATTTTATTATGAAAGGACAACAATCTTCTACATCTGATGCAGTTTGACCAAACTGCTTTGCCCTCAATTTCTTTTATAGAATCTGTGTCAGGCCTGGAAGCCATCTTGGGGCCCTTCTTTTGTTGGGGGTATTACTTGGAACCCCCAAGAACCAGCTGTTCTTTCAACAGTGGCAAACTGCTATCAGCACCATCACTTTAATGACATTCTATCTATCCTAATATTTAATAACATTAAACAGATACTCTTGCTAGTTTGGAAAAATGCTAAGATAAATCCAGGTATGTATCCTATCATTACAAGACACAGGGTCTCCATTTCCTGGAAAAAAGACAATATTGTGGAGGTAATATTGGTCAAACAACCTGTGGAGTTGCAGGTCAACTAATAGATATTTTTCTTCCTTATATCCTATCATTAGTGCTTTGGACAGTGAAGAAAAAAACTGAATAACTTCTAAATATTTTTAAATTATTAATTGGAATAATTTATTATTAATTGGACTTATAGTGAGCTGAACCAGTCTCTGAACATACTATTTCTTTAAATAAAACTTAAATAATTCACAGCAGGAAGTATAAAAACGCTTCATACAAATTGCAGTGGATTAAGATAAAAGTTCAGAACTATTATTCAGGGGGATTCCAGTATTAGTCTTCCTGTTTACATACTTTTGATTGAACAACAATCATTCCCAAAGATTGAGGCCATGTCCTAATAGTTCCTATTTGCAAGAAAGGTAACCAACTACTGCCCTATCATTGCCTCGGCACACTATCAGAAAAATTCAGCCATAGACTAAAGGCTTCTTCTGCATATCTATAAATTATATGACAACTATAAAGGTCAGATGCAACTTCCAAGGCCATTATACTAAGGAGATCCTTATCAACCGTTCAGCAGGGATACAGTTTGGTACCATAATTATTACATCAATCCTGTAGTTGCCAAGATTAATAACCTTTTACCATCATCTTTTCCAACTTGGCAGAGAATAATATAACAATTATCTAGTTAACAGCTATTATGAAGTTCTGCTCTCCCAGACCCATACTGGCCCCAAAAAGACCATAGGCCAAATACTGTAATGGGGAAACTCTAAAAAGGCAGTACAATCAAATCAAGTGCAGGCCTTTGAGAAATGTTCTAAAATGCACATCTGGAAATTAACCCATCCATATAGCTGCTGCTGGACATCTTCTTCTCTTTCCTTCCATCTTTTCCAGCATTAAAGCTTTCTCCAGAGGTGTAGGTTTTTGCATAATGTGTCTGGAGTAGGGTCATTTGAGCCTTATCATTTTGGCCCAGAATGAGCTGGTTGATTTGTTCAATTATCCATTTGCTTAGTTTTTTTGGCTGTCCATAGTATTTTCAGAAGTCTTGTCCAACAACAAAGTTAAAAAGCATCAATATTCTTTCTAGTCTGCTTCTTTGAAGACAATTTTTACTTCTTTACAGTGTCATGGGGAATACCACTGGTTGCACTATTCTAATTGCTATAGCATCAGAATATTTTTTTCATGGTTTTCATGACTGCTCCAGCAAAACAGCATAATTCTTGACTACTTGTTTCTTTAGTATTCAGAGAACCTATCTATTTTTTGATATCTTCATTGTCAATTCTAAGGCTTGTCTGAGAGCCAGTTTGGTCTAGTGGTGAAGGCACCCATCTAGAAAATGGAAGACTATGAGTTACAGTCTCACCTTAGCCATGAAAGCCAGCTGAATGATCTTGGACTGGCCATTCTCTCTCAACCCAACCCACTCCACAGGGTTGTTGTAGGGAAAAAGAGAAAGATGTGTTGGATACGTCTGCTGCCTTGAGTTGCTTATAAAAATAATAAAGGTGTGATATAAATAAATAAAGTAGTATTTGTAATAGTTGTCATTAGTTTGGTCTTCTGTATATTCAATTTTAATTCTAGTCCATTTTTTCATTATCTTTACCACTATACCAATATACCAAAAGTTCTTTTGTATTTTCAGCTATCAGCATAATGTCATCATATAACACGTTTTGACGTTTCTTCTTCCAACTTTAGAACCATACTCATTTTCCAATACAGCTTACATTATATATATATATATATATATATATATATATATATATATATATATATATATATATATATATATATATATATATATATATATATATATATATATATATATATATATATATATATATGAGAGCTAATTAGCTCGAAATAGATCTATGCCAGTCTCCCTTTATTAATTTATCAGTACAAATATAACATATAATATGTGTGTGTGTGTGTGTGTGTGTGTATGTATGTATGTATATGTATATGTATATATATATATATATATATATATATGTGTGTGTGTGTGTGTATGTATGTATATGTATGTGTATATGTATATGTATATGTATATATTCAGCATATCAAATGATCAGTTGAATAAATAAGGAAGCAGCATGCAGCCCTTTTCCACTTCTTTGCCAACCTGAAGGCACTATTTCACCATGTTCAATTGATTCTATGGATTCCTGGTCAGTGTATAGGTTTAGCATGAGGACAACAAAATGTTCTAGGATTGGCGTTTTTTTCTAAGCACATTCCAAGCTTCGTGTAATCCACACAATCAAAGGTCTTTCTGTAATCAATGAAGTGCCAAATGACATCTTTTTACTATTCCTTGTTTTCTCAGTTATCCAGCATAAATCAGAAATGTCTCATGTTCCTTGGCCTATTCTAAAGCCAGCTTAAACATCTGGCTTCTCTTTTTCCATATGCTCTAATCTATGTTAGATGATCTGCAAAAGCATTATCTACTGCAATATACTATAAACTATGTTCTTTATAGATTCAATTTTATTTTAAAGTTTGGGATTTCACATATGGAGTATATCTGCTTGGCATATGCTTGCCTTAGCATATGCAAATATAAAATTAAAAACTAGTATATTTTTAACTTTTTAGCTTGATGCTTTTTCATGGGCTCAAGGCAATACAAAGACTATGCTAACTTTCCCCAAAATGTAGCCTATGAGGTTAAGGCAGAGAGGGAACAATTACAAAAATACACTCAGCCATTTTCCTAGAACAGAAATTGAACTTAAGTTTCCTAGGTTCAAGTCCAGCACTAAAAGCACTCTATTAGAATGACTGCAATAGTACATATGTCATAAATTCAATGAATGCTAGTAATATAATTTTTCCCACAAATCTCCTTCAAAAATTCTAATACATATGAAATATGTCTGGATAATATGGATAAAGGTGTTAAATAGTATCAGATACTAACTAATATTATTTTAACTTACATATTTATCTAGCATTTAGCACAGGGGTGTCAAACTCATGTCATCACATGACGTATGAGGACTTTCTCCCCCCTTTGCTAAATCGCATGGCCAGCGCATGACACATCCAACCTGCGGACCACGAGTTTGACAGCTCTGATTTAACACAACCAAACTCTGAGGGTGATTAGGATGGATGGGGACATACTGGAATATTAGCAAAATCAGCATTGCACAAGTGCAAGCATATACAAATGTACAAAGAGATAAACTTTCTATCCATGTATCCTTATATAAAATAATATGTAAGACAAATTTTGAAGCAACTATACATCCTCAAAATGCTAAAAGGTCTTTAAATGTTTAAAGGGTTTTTTTCCCCAAAAAAATCTGCATAATATATTCAAAAATATGACAAAAAAGGAGAATGCCATTGGTATTTTAATGAACGTTGCAAATATCATATGATTAGCTTCCTTTTCTAACTGTAATCAGCTTGACAGATTTGAACAGGATATTTTTGGCAAGTGATTATTCAACCCTAATAGCAGTTAATTAACTGTCAAAGAGTAGAATATTCTGATGGTGGTAGTGGTGGTGAATTCCTGCAGGCACTTAAGTATAGTAATATACATAATATGTGGATTTTTCATATACTAGCAAACTACCCCCCAAATTTGTTTTTATCAAATTAAGTTAAGTATTTTAAGGGAATGTTTTATTACAAACATAAATACAGACTCTACACACTGGTTTAAAAGTAAACCATCTGGTTCTTGATTAGAAAGCTAATGTATCATGTTAAAATAGCTTTACATTTACAGGGAAGAAAAAGTATAAATTTGGGGTGCAGCTGTACTTGTAAATGTATTTGACATGTACATTATGGAAGAAGACAGTTGAATCAGCCATACTATTTAAAAATTAAGAATCTTATTAAATATATTGCACTTTTTATGTTCTGGTAAAATCTTTCAATTCTGTACAAAGAGATTAGTTCACTGATTCACTGCCAATTATGCAAAAGGCTAGCAGTATTTTGCCATTTTAATACCCTTTCTGTAGAGATTATATAATGTACTATATTTTATGAAATACTTTGTAATGAATTTATTAATGGCACGAACAGATGAGAGTATCAGGTTTTCATTTTATTGGTGTGGTGTGAATTTTTAGAATTGTATCCCACTTTTATTACTTTATTAGTAACTCAAGGCCACAAATGTACATAATACTCCTTTCTCCTACTTCAACCACAACAACCCATGAGGTGAGTTGCACTGAGTGTGTGACTAACCTAAGGCAAGACTAGAACTTCAGTATTCCCAGTTCCTAGCCAAGAACCTTAATCAATACACCAAATAGGCCCCTTAGCTTTTGTTTGGTTTTTACTCATTTTTTTGCTCAGTTTATTTGTTTGGTTGAGGTATTTCGCTCAATATGTAAATGCCAAAACTTTAAGTCCAAATTGTTTTAACCTCAGTGCAAACAAAAGGACTGCCTCCAGGTAGCAATACCACATGAATTTCCTGGGCTGACTTAGAACCTGGTATGCCCAGGAAAATGACCTTCTTAAGTACTGACAGATTGAGAAAAAACCAGTACAATTTCGTTTCAAAAGTTAAAACGCTAGCAATGAAAGCAAGCGTTCTGAAATGGCACCTATACCATAAATTTCAATCACTGGCTTTAAAAAAATCTTCAACTGAATTTGATGCAGAGTATTAGTAAAAAGGAATCGAGAGAAGCTGTTTATTAACCTAATAAAAGTACACTACCTAAAATGTACATATTTCTCATCCTTGGTAACTCAGAAATTAAGTCTGCTTTTCAATTAGAAAAAAATATGCAAATAACTATTTTGTAAGACGGCACATTCTGCCTGAGTAGGCATGGATGATCAGCAACTTCAAACAAGCTTATGTGTGAAAATCAGAGCATTTGAATTTAAAAAAACTCTTGATGTTTTATATAGAGGATCTTAGGTTACCATCTATGTGTGAAATGTAACATATGTTTCTATAAAAATATCCCCCTCCAATTATAGCAATTCAAAAAGAAAAATTACCTAATTAAGTATTTTTGCTTTAATAATCTCATCACGAGTAAATAATTAAAAAGACGAAAACGGTGCTGTAAGATGTGTTGCAACAGCAATTCTGAAAAGGTAGACGAAATAAAAGGGAGAACTTAAAACGTTATGACAGTTTGGGATTGTTGGGTGTTTATTTTGTTTTGGTGTCTTCGAGTCAGACAAGTCCCTGCAGTTTTCTTGGAAAGATTTTAAAAGTACTTTGTCATTGTCTCTTTTCTAGGGCTGACTGGCCCAAGGTCACCAGCTGGCTTTGTGTCTAAGGGAGTACTAGAACTCGCGATCTCTGTTTCTAGCCTGGCGCCTACAAATGTTGCCTACAAATAGCACCAGAGATCATGAGTTCTAGTACTCTTTTAGACACAAAACTAGCTGGTGACCTTGGACCAGTCAACCCTAGGAAGGAGGCAATGGAAAAGTACTTTCCACATCAATTTGTAGCAGGGTGGATTTGATTTAAATCATGATTTAAACCACTAGTTAAAAGGCTTGATTTAAATCTGACACTCAATTTAAATCATAATTTTTAAAGAGCAACTGTCATCTCTGTCCTGCTGCGGCTCCTGCTCTGACCCACTGTTGACTCACCGACAGTCCCACTCACTTTAATGGGATGGCTGGTGATGTGGCAATGACACAACAAGATGAGGGATGTGGCAGGCCAGTAGATGCCCTCTAACAGGCGCTGCCATGATGGATCTGAAATGACAGGTGGTCTTTAAATGTAAGGACTCATTCTTGCTGGTAGTTAGAATCTTTAACATTATTATTTGCAAACAAAATGAAGGATTCTTATCTAGCTTGCAGAGCTTGGATTCATTGAATGAGTTTACAAAAAATATAAATATTGCAGAATATACAGCCTCATGCTACATAACTAAGCTCCGCTTTATGCTGAATAAATTAAATTATTAATGCATCCTAAATAGAAAACTATCTTTAGATAGATTTTTACTCCAAAAGCATTTTTAAAAAAAATAAATTTAATAAAAAATTTAAAAATCCGATTTAAATTTCAAAAAAAATATTTTTTGAAAAATATCAGCAATTTCTATCCATCCTGATTGCTAGACACTGAAAAAAGGATTTCAATCTGAGGGGAAAAAAGCTTTTAATTCTAGATCTTCAATTAATATATTCAGAAATGTTCTGACAATTGTAAAACAGCAAAAAGCCACCCAAAAAAAAGCACAAGGAAAAATCCTTAAACTTTCATAACTTTTTAACTAATGTTCTTTAAATTCTTGGCCTGTGGTATTGCTTAGCTTTTTGTTGAGCTTAGCCAGAATAGGGATAACTATAGTTCAACCTTTCCTAACTGGGTCCTTTCCAGGTATATTAGGCTAAAACTATCATTAAACAGGCTAATTGAGAATTATAGGAACTGTGGATTAAGACATCCAGTTTAAGGCAGCTGCTATAGCTGATTATTGTTACACTCAAGACTCCTGCAGGAAACCAGAGCTACCTGAAAATATATTGAAAATATGTATTATGCCTGGACAATATTCAACAAGACAAGAAAATAAAACCATCTGGACTAATTAAAAACCTTAAACTCAGTTTGAAGATGAACTGTCTGTGAGGCAGAATAGATTTTCCTATTATGACAGGTCACCTCAAATTCTACCTTTAGCCTGCTTAGTCCTTTGTCCTGTCCCTACTTTCCATTTTCCTCCAGGAAGTCTTTTTCCACATACACATTTCTTTCTTGGTGTGTGTGTGTGTGTGTGTGTGTGTGTGTGTGTGTGTGTGTGTGTGTGTGTAATAATGTTTTAAACAATATTATAACATATATAAGTTTATATGCATAAATAAGATTTGGAAAAACAAAAAAATCCCAGGTGGTCCTCAACTTGACTGAAAAAATGTTGGTAGGGCATTTCTGTGCTGTGGTTGTGCACAAAAAGGGAATGCCCGTAACAACATGAAGAAGCCTGGTAGGTTTGATTAAACCTGTAGGTTAATAATTCTCCCTCCCCAATAAAACAAATGTAAGTCATAGTTCCATTGCTTTTCATATTTTTGATCTAAGGGGACTGGAAGTATCCTATGAAAACTGGATTCATCTTTTGAGGGAAAGAGGGAGGATAAAAATTGGAAAAAAAATGGTCTTCAAAGCTAAAATAGATGTGTCACTGTATTTTCCTTGTTTTTATTTTTAACATGAAAAAAGTAGAAGTGATGTTTTGATTGCGATGAGCAGCTTGGCAGGATGACCTCTGAATTCTGGATAAAGTTCAAAATAAATGCTTCTTAGGGTAGCCAATCTGTTGCTTTTTCAAAAAGTCTCTCCATTACCTCATTTTCAAAGGTAACGCCTCACCCAAAAGCCCTTTAATTTCATCTGCTATTCAAACTTCACTGATATTTCTTGCCACCCTCAACTTTTGCAGAGGAATGATTAAACCCTAAAAAAAATGTACACAGGAGGGAGAGCGTTCAATCCAGCTTGATTACTGTAGAAGCAGCAAATGATCCATATGAACAAGGCAGACAAGGGGAAAAAATCTGGAACACATACCCATTAAAGGGCCAATTTGCTTGACTCCGTGAAGCCAATGAAAACTTAAAACTGTAATTCTGTTCTCTGCTGCAGTTCCTATGGCAACAATTCTCTAATCACAGAAAACAAGTCCAATTCCTAGAACTATCCACAATTTCTCTCACTAGTTTTACACTAACCAACTTGTTTAAGATCACCAGCAGACTGTTGCCATAGCAGCTGATGAAACGAGTGGAAAGAACAACTGTGAAGAGAGGGCAACTGCCTACATATCTGATATCCTCCATTAACTCTCCCACATTCATTTTTCACATTTTGTTTGTACTCTTTTATTGCCAATATGTATTTCTAATATAACTGTAAAGTTATCTGAAGTATGATGGCATGAATGTTCATGGTATAATGGAAAAGACATTCATTCAGGATTTCTCTTTTCATTGGAATGCTTCCTCTGGCTCTGAAAGTAAAGAGGAAAAGCTAGCAGATTCTCAGCTACAATTCATGAAGCAACAGGTTATCATCCCTCTCTATCTCTATCTGATGAATATGGAATCAGAGCCTATCTTTGGGACTGCCAAACCCTAAATCAGCTAAAGTTTCCACGTTTTTCTGGTTTTCATAATTGCAATATTGCTTGCTGCCCAGAGACAACTGGATTGAGATGGATGGCTATCCAATTCTAACTTACAGAATACAGAACAACAAAGTTGGAAGAGACCTGGGACGTCTTCTAGTCCAACCCCTGCTCAAGCAGGAGACACTGTGCCATTCCAGACAAATGGAAGTCCAATCTCTTCTTAAAATCCCCCACTGATAGAGCACCCCAACTACTGGATGCAAGCTCTTCCACTGATTAATTGTTCTAACGATCAGGAAACTTCTCTTTAAGTTATAAATTGGATTTCTTCTTGATACGTTTCCATACATTACTTCTTGTCCTGCCCTCAGGTGCTTTGGAGAATAAATTGACCCCTGTCTTCTCTGTTAATAGCCCTTCAAATATTGGAAGACTGCTCTCATGTAACTCATAGTCTTTCTCTTCTTAGATTAGACTTACCCAGTTCCTGAAACCATGCATCATGTTTTAACCACAGCCCCATAATCCATCTTTGTTGCTCTTCTCTGCACCCTTTGTAGAATCTCAACATATTTTGTTTCGTGGTGACCAAAACTGGATGCATTATTCCAAGTATGGTCTTACCAAATAGTATAAAGCAGTACTAACACTTCCCATGACCTTGATACTATCCCTCCATAAAATAATTCATGTAATTTCAGGATATAATTATAGTGACAGTCTTGGATGCTTTACCTATTGCTTCCTGTGTTGATGATGCAACATCTAAATTTTATTTGCTAATCACCTTCTTCCTGCATTAGTTTGGAGAAGAAATGTACACTAATGCTGACTATTTTCTACCAACACTTTTTAAAGAAAATCTGGAAAGAAGGGGAGCAGTAATAAAATATAGAATGCCTGTACATAGCTTCTAATTTATAAATACAAAACACTGGAAAGGTTTTTACTGCCATTCCCACCTGCAATATTTTGTAGAGCAAGGATTGCAATTATTATTGAACTAAAATGGTTATCCCAATCAATATGCTAATCTGAAATATAATCAACTCATATACAAAACTAATAATCTGAAGTAATAGCAGCAGATTATGCCATAATTATTCCAATGTTTCTTATGAGGGAAATTTAACTTTTTAACAATGTCAGGATTATGTACTTATAATTATTTGACTACTGGTTTTATCCAGAATTTAGCAACTTACAATATATGTTTAGGACTGGAATGTAATGTTCACTTAATGAAATACAGTATAAGTGTTTCACAAGCATTCATGTTCTGGATATATGTATTTAAAGATATAGAACAGTATTAAATCTGAAAATTATACAAAATGAATATAATCATATTAATAGCCTTTCAGACAACAACCTCAAGGGGTATTGCAAAGTTCAGAGTTGGATGGAATAACAGGTTTATACGGGATGGAAAGTTTCCTCCTCCATTAGTAGAATCATATTAGACAAGTGGAATTTTGAATCTCAAAGGTCAGTTATCTTTGGAAAACATCTTCATGTTTTTAATCAAGCTGAAGGTTTTTCAAAGCTATCTGAAAATTCAAGAAACTACAGAGAAGTGCATGAGATATTAATATGAACAATTAGTTACTAAGGCAACAGTGACAAATATTAACTGAGCTGCTTTTATTTCGTTATTCTCATCATTTTCTTCTACTTTCATTACTGTTTTCAAATTATTCAGAAATAATAATCCTATAATTAAATAGAAGTAGGAATGCTGGCAACCAGTTTCTATAACCTTACTGACCCTCAAAGCTGCCAAATAGTTACAAAATGCATTGTAGCTGGTTTTATGGGCTAATTATAATGAAGACAATATGTTTTTTTTTAAAGTCGTAGTCTGACATCTTAAAATAATCCTGGAAAGATCTAGCACAAGATAGCACACTCTGTATTTGATTGTATAAACGCATGAACCAGCAAGCTTAGGAAATTCTTCCTCATCATTTTCTTCTTTTTCCTCATCATTCCTAATACCCTCTAGATAAGGAGGGCAATTGTTGAGGAAAAAGGCAGCCTCCTTTAATATTGAAGTGGCTCTGACACTTTAAATCCCAATTACAACTTCTCAGCTTCTTTTATAGCTATTTTAGATGTAATGCTAACTATGGCTTACAATAACATAAACATACATCTTATAAAGCTGTGAAAAGAAGAGAACCTTTCACCAATTCTTTTATGTCTGGAAAACAGTAGTTATTTCACACATACCTAATCTGTTACTCTATTATATAATCACTAGTTAGCTTTATCTTGCTAATGCAGATAAGCACTTCCTATTAACAATGTCATCATTTTACAGTAATTGTATTTTAATATGTTTGCTGCACTTGGAAGTCTCTCCAGAATTTTATCTCTTTTAATAGATTACTTTCTAACAAAAATAGAAAAAATGATCCACCAAAATATATCTATTTCAATAGTATAATGGCAACACATGATCTACATGCTCGTTATTTAATATGAACCAATCTGGGATCATATCTATATGGACTTTAGCAAAAAAAAAATTCTCCCAAAAGCACTAATGTAAAATACATTTGCCTTGTCTAACTTTTCACTTATCCTAACCAGACAAAAACAACAACACCTTGCATAGATACAGTTAAGACAATTAATTACATTAGTGCTGATGAGGCTTTAAATAGCTAGTTCACTTCTAATTAATGCCTGTTTTATGTTTTAGATCCATTGTTAAAATAATAATGCAAATATGAATAACTTGCATTATTACATCATTTTCTAGCTAATGCCTCTTTTACAACTATCTAAGCTCTATTGTCAAAACAATAATAGAAATACAAACAATAAATTTTCCATAGGATATATACTTTAAAAAATACTCAAAAACCCACATTCAAAGAAAACAACATACACTAAACTGATTTTACAGAACATGATTGCTTCAGCTTTAGAATATATAAGAAAAAACCATTAAATAGGTTATCTATGACCACAACAGAGCTCAAATTTTCTGTTGCTAAGTGAGACAATTGCTAAGTGAGTTTTCTCTAATCTCTGTACAATTAAGAGATAGACAATATACACTCAAATTATTGTTTAAGTACTGATTGAGAAATATTTGTAAAGATTCTAAAGGTCACTAATGCATTTCAGAGTCTCATATCTGCACGAGTCAAAAAGAGGGCTGTGAAAATATCGACAGACCCCTCACATCCTGGACATGAATTGTTTCAACTTCTACCCTCAAAAGCAATGTTATAAGGCAGTGATGGCAAACCTTCTCGGCACCGAGTCAAAATATTTACTAAGACTGTATTACTATTATTCTTCTCATCCTTCCTGTTACCTATCTCCTCCCATTTATGACTATAACCTTGTATCTCTACAATTAATATTGTTTTATTTGTTTTTAGCATGATTTGATTGCTTATTTAGTAACCTATGACTATCACTAAGTGTTGTATCTTTTGATTCTTGATGATTTTTTTGTTCTTTTCTTTTTATGTACACTGAGAGCATATGCACCAAAGACAAATTCCTTGTGTGTCCAATCACACTTGGCCAATAAAGAATTCTATTCTATTCTATATTTTACCTTTTCCATGTAGATCTATGGTGCTAAAAGAAAAGAATAAATATTACTATCTCAGAGCAAGTTATACTTTATTGAAAATTCTCTTGGGTTCCTTCCATTCTGTCAAGATGCTTTTAAGTTCTACATAATCATATATACAAAATGACTTTTACTAGAAAGATTAATTCAATGTCATGGTTAGAAGATACAAAATTACAATAAGGCTTATCCTCGGGTCCTTGAGATTCAATTATTTCAATTACTTATTTTTGACATAGTTCAATATAACATGGGAGGTTGCATTATTGGAAAATCTCAACAGGAAAAAATGCTATATTTGCTGAGTGTTAAAATGAATAGCTTTTAATAAAAAGAAACTGTTCAAATTTGCTATCATGATCAGAAGGGATTGCTGATGAGAAACACAATCCTCTGCAGGAAGGAGACTTAAATATTTAAGTTTATGTATATTCTGACCATATTAAGTTCATGCAAGATTTCAGTGTAGTTTACAGTTATTTAATTTATGTAAGGGTTGATTATATCTGACATAATTTTAATGGGTTTTGTTTTATTTTGCTTGCATTTTACTGAACATGAAGTGACTACTGGCAAACAGAAACAACCTTCTCCCTTTCTTTCTTATGAGACTGATACAAATTAATCACTTTAGAATGATCCTGAATATTAGTCTACTTTTCCAGTTTCGAATTTAAATTGCTATTCCATTTTCAAATATCTATTAAATGTTTTTGATTATATTTACTGATAAAAAACACATTAATCACATCTCTTTGGGGGACAAAATTGACAAAAAAGGAAAGGCAGAAGTCTTGTATTTTTTATGAACTGCGTAAAGGTATGCCAGCAATTTTTTAAAATATATTTTTAAACAAGTATAAAATATTTGCTCCACTGTTCTCTATTCCTCAGCAAATGTTAAGTTATTCACAATTGCTAATAACATACAGACCATCTAAGGTATTTTAATTTGGAAAATTAATCTAAAGTCATGTACATTTGAAGGGGAAAAAAGCAAAAAAAGTTACTCATATTTTTCAAAATATATTCACTAATAAAAAAAAACCTATCAAGTATTTTATAAACATGAATAAATGTTGCTATACATAAAGTAATAGTTTTAGTAAAAGCTACCCTTTCTGCAGTAAAGTGGAAATCTTATGAGTAGCCTGAACTTTTATACAAGATTGAGAATACACAGAAAATACTTATAAAAATGTCTATTAATTTCTCTGTAAAAATCTAAAGACATTGACAATAATGAATATTCACAAATATCCTAACCTCCTAATGAGAAGTTAGATGCATTAATTTCTTCAGTTATGGAAAGAAAGGAACAGCTAGCCCAGCAATGGCGACCGGTTTTTGGCTCGCGTGCCATAAGCATGGGGAGCGCAGGGGGGGTGCCGCACCCATAATGCAATGTGTGACACACACCCCAGCGCGCATGCATGCATGATAGGAGCTCCCCATTTTTTGCATGCTTTTTTTGCCCTCCGCAGGCTCCATAGGCTTTATAGGAGCCTGGGGAGGGCAAAAACAGCCTCCCCCGCCCCCTTGAAGGCCCTCCAGAGGTTTCAGGAGCTTCCCTGAAGCCTCCGGAGCACAAAAACCCGGCCCTATGGGCAAACCGGAAATTCGAGAACGGACTTCCGGTTTTCTCATAGGGCCAGTTAAGTCCTCCGGAGCCTTCAGGGGCCTTCCGGAGGCTTCCCTGAATGCTCCAGAAGACAAAAAATGACCCAACGAACAAACCAGAAGTCACTTCCAATTTGCTCGTAGGACTGTTTTTAGTCCTCTGGAGGAAGCCTCCTGAAGGCCCCTGAAGGCTCCAGAGAGCTTAAACCGGCCCTACAAGCAAACCAGAAGTCCGTTCCCAAACTTCTGGTTTGCCCGTAGGTCTGGTTTTTTGCGCTCCAGAGCTTCAGGGGCCTTCAGGAGGCTTCCTCCGGAGGACTAAAAACATCCCTATGAACAAACCGGAAGTGACTTCCGGTTTGTCCGTTGGGTCGTTCTTTGTCCTCCGGGGGTGGGGTGGGGAAGGCTGTTTTTGCCCTCCCCAGGCTCCTATAAAGCCTCTGGAGCCTGGGGAGGGTGAAAAATGGCTTTAAAAACGGCTGAACTCACCTCGAGGGCCACCTGTGGCACGCGTGCCATAGGTTTGCCATCCCAGAGCTAGGCCATAAGGAGAAGAAATAATACTATAATGGGTAGTTGAAAAATTGTACTGTAAATTTTAATTATTTGTCAACTTTATTTTCCAGTTTAGAGTGGCATGTTAAACAACAGACTGTATCCAATTGTGCCTTTCAACATTATAAAGCTGTTTAACTCAGGAAAAGCTTTTAGAAGTGGAAACTTTTTCTTTAAAAAAGAGACAATTTATTTTGCAGTACAACTTCAATACTTCTCCAGAAGTCCTACAATAAGTAGAGGATAAAATAAGATAATTACAATGAAGGTTCTGAGGGAAAGGGATCTCCAAACATTTCTTTCTTCTGTTTTCTGCACATGTAATATTTTCAAGGACTTTCTAATGTTTCATAGTAATTCAAAAATTGTTTCCTGATTCCAAGTTTTAAAATCTTTGGACTGAAACAGGCTTTCCTCCAGTGTAGGAAGAAATGATTCTAAATATACATACAGAGGAACTGTATTTTAGAGAATATGGGAATAAAGTATTACACTTAGTCCAAAATGTATGAGATTATCAATTTTGAGACAGGAAACCAAAGAGAATGAGCAGGCTGCTTCTATTTGAAGATTTTAGTCTCCGATTACATAAAGAAATATTCCTTATGAATATGGATGCTATCCGTATGCTATTGCTGTATGTTTAACACAGTGCATAATGTAATATGTGCTGAAGATATACACTATGTTCAGTTAATTCCCAGCCAGAAAGAAAAATATGTAAGTATATACTTATATCATGTAGAAATATTAAATCAGCAATATCCACATAAAATCCATCAACATTTGGAAAGCAAACTGTACAAAAGAACTTACAAAATCAAAGTCACCATCCTGGGGAACTTTCCAGTTATCAGGGAAAATATTCTTCGCTATGTGATAAGATTCATGTATATTCTGGTTGCAGTTTTCATGGGCCTTATTTTTGGAATCCTGTTTATCAAAATAGTCCATAAACGAAGGTCGTTGAGCCTGTGGTGATGTAGCGTTTCCTGTTTTGAAAGTAAGAAAATAGTCAAAATATGAAGAAAAACCAAGGAGCTCGAAGTGATTGAGCTGTCTGAAAGTTAACAAATTTTAAAAGTATTAATGCTTGCTTTTACTAGAAATTAAGGTAAGATGTTATAGTGACAGTACAACCAAATACAAGTACAATGAAATCACACAAAATATTATAATTAAAGCAGTATACAAATAAGTTAGGGACGTGGCTAAGATGCTGAGCTTGTCGATCAAAAAGATCAGCAGTTCGGAGGTTCAAATCCCTAGCGCTGTGTAACTGAGTGAGCTCGTTACTTGTCCCAGCTTCTGCTAACCTAGCAGTTCGAAAGCATATAAAAATGCAAGTAGAAAAATAGGGAAGGCCCACTTTGGTGGGAAGGCAACATCATTTCATGCGTTTTCGCTGTTTAGTCATGACCAAGGAGACATCTTCAGAAAGCACTGGCTCTTCGGCTTTAAAACAGAGATGAGCACTGCCCCCTAGAGTCGGGGACGACTAGCACATATGTGTGATGGGAACCATTACCTTTACTTTACAAATCTATAACCAATGTATGCACTGAAGTTAGACTGAAATGTAATTCCTTTATATTTAGCAAGTGACACCGTTTGGTTGATTTGATAGTCAGCTAAACTAGTAACTTATCCTAGTTGCTGAAATGGGAGACCTTCAAGAGCAAGAGAGAAGCAAGAAAGAAAAAGAGATTACATTGCAAAATATATATATATATATATATATAAAAGAAATACTTTCATATTTTGGTGAAAAAAACTAGACCAATGACTTCATGAAATCACCAGATCTGAACTCAAGAAAGAATTTACTTATGAATAATGCTAAATTAATTTTTCATTAAAAATGCATATAATTCATGGTTTAAAAATTAATAATTATGTAATTGTCCAAAGGAAAATAATAACTTATCTGGCTATTTAAGGTAAAGTTTCTTAAAATCATCCAATTATATATCAAGGTACTGAAGGAAAAACTGTGATTCCAAATACATTTTGCCTCATAAGGAAAAAATAATCATGTTCTTGTAGAAATAGCAGGTGCATATTATTTCTCAATTTTTCAAATCTATTACTGATGATTAAACACAAATTTGCTAAAGGAAGAGGAAACAATGCCAATTCTTGAAATTCTTTTTTTTTCATTACAATACTATACAATAGAAGTGCAAGAAATCATTTAATTAAATGTTCATAATTGTTTTAAGTTTCACATTAAACAATGATGTCTGACTTTCGAAGTGTCATAGTCATTTTCAGAATTCACTCATTACTACTTTGGCTGAATATTGGAGAAAAATATATTATGAATAATATATTATCAGAATTAATTCCCAACTCAAAAGTCATCTTCAAGCAACGTACATTTTGGAAGAAAAAGATCAAACATTTATAATCCTATTACAATAATAGCAAGAGAAATATTAAGAATCCCTGCCTTCAAAGTAAAAAATTACAATAAATCAAACAAGCCAACTTCTTTTAATAAATGTCTTAAGGTAGAATTACAGTAATACTAAGAATAACCATGGGTGGGCAAAAAAGCAATGGGAACAGGAGTGATTTCAAACTTCCCAATTTTATTATTTATTTATTATTTATTTTATTTTATTAAATTTATAGACCGCCCCCTCTCCCCGAAGGGGAGAGGCTTGTGGGAGGCTTACAGGAAGAAAGTTGGGGAAGCCAGTAAGAGGTCCAAAGTCAGAAGGCAGGTAAGTGATTGTTGCTGGGGTGGGAGGGTGGGAGGGAGCAAGACAGTGGTGATGCAAATCAAGAATGGTACATGGGAGTACACAAGAAGTGTTGCATAAGTACACTGGGGGGGGCAAGAAGAATGCATGGGGATCATAGGTATGTGAGTAGTGCTGGCCATGCCAGTTGAAGTGCCATGCAGGTCAGGGGCAGTGCACAGAGGGATAGCATGGGTTGGGAAGAGTGAATGGGGATGCCCAAGATGTACTGCATGGGTTGGGAAAGGCACGCAGGGTAGGTGGGATGTGTGTGAGTGCACCAGAGGTGCCACACTGGTCAAAGTATGCACATAGGGACAGCGCAAATTGAAAACTGTACATGGGGCATGCAAGAGATGCTATGTGGGTATGGGGTGGGGAATGGCACAAGTAAGGGTACTGTGCAGGGGCTTAGTGACCATTTGTTGTTAAATCAAGGACTGCATGTATTATCTTTCTAATGAAGTTAAAAATCCCTGACACACTGTAAAAAATTAATACAGCTGTGGATCTAGTTGCCATCTACCATTATGCACTTCACAAAACATATGTTTTGAAAAGTTTTAAACTTACCTAATTTTAATATTGTATATAAAACTTAATGAGTTTATCCTAACAGTTTACATAGGAACAATTTTATCATATGTGCGTCATCAGACATATGGCAAGATAACCATCAGATGGGATAATTCTGCTGCAATTTATACTTTTGAGAATCAGACCACCCATTTCCACCTGAATTCCAGCAGATTGATGCTCCACACATTAATCAAAAGAATGAAATGTGTCGCAAGAAATTATTGCTTAATTCAGAACCTAAAATCTTCTAATCTTCTTTTAACCTAAGGGCAAGCAAATTCATTCAGAAATTTTTCAATGAATAATTGAAGATAATGTGTATTCAGGTAGACTGAAGGCAAGCAGCATGTTTAACAAAAAATAGAATCCTGCAGAGAATTAAATCAATTCAAACAACTAAAAGGTAATATTCGAGAATGTTTTTTAACATACTTATCATTATTGAACTATAACTTTTGGTTTTAAAATTATGTGTTGTTAAATTTATCCAAAATGGGATCATATTTGAATGACATACCACATTGTATGTATTCATTTAAAATGACCTTAATTTAAAACATTCTATAACTGTAACATATGTTGTCATTTTTCCGTTTATTCTACACAAAATTGTTGCATTGCCAGCTTGAATAAAACACTAATATTTAAAAACATAGATTTCCATAACATAGCATAAAGCATGCAATGGAATTACAATTCCAAAGATGGAAATTCGGGGATCTTGAACCTGCCTTACAGAAGAAATCCACATATCAGAGTGTTTTTTATGGTTCATATTTTATGTCAACTGAACAAACCATTGGAAAGCAGCTGCCAGGGAAAATTTTAAATATGTAATATGCAGATTGATTTCAACTTGCACAAACCACATAAATGTAGCTAGTAGCCAATTATATTTTAGCCAAAAATATAATGGTCTTGATTCTAACATTTAATTGAATTAAAGTGAGTATTCACTGATTACAGGGCTGAAATAAAAAGCATCTAGAATGTTTCTTTTACAAAGAAAAATGAAACATACTTTTCATGGTTCCATCTTCATCTTCTTCATCATCATCATCACTATTTATTACCATGGTCCCCAAATCAGATTCTAGCATGGTGCTGTTATGTTCAATCATGGTCTGAGCACTGTCACTCATTGTACTTGTAGCCCTTATTGTACCAGCAGTATCAGATGTAGTCTTCACCATGGTGTGGGAATCCAGCTCATCTTCATCCTGCAAACAAAAAAAAAAGGGGGGGGGGATTACCTTTAAAAAAATGCTGAGAACACTGATGCACTTCAAAGCATTTGAAAGATTACTTTATAAAACATATTAGTGCAAGCAAAACATACCTAAAACCAGTAGTGACATTCCCCAGAAGGGACAGCACCAGATGTTCAAGAAATTTCCCCAAGATGTGTCCTTTTCTCAAAAACAGCCACATAAAGCCTCTCTACAGGCCACAGATCCCCAAATGCTTTGGGGAGGAATGTATTGTTCAGATGAAGACACTTGGCAAGCCTCCCACTTCCCCCCCCCCCCCCGCCCACACACACCTTTCATTGTAATATACTGGAATAAATGGTTAAAGATTCTATTCCTTGTAAACTGTGAAAGGGGGAGGTGTTCTTTCTTATGTTTTTGATCTTGTAAACTATGCAGAGTTGCTTGATGAGTGGGGCAGTCTTAGAAACTGAAGAGTAATATGTTACTTTTTATTTTTCATTAAATAGTAATAAAAATTAAAAAAGTAACAAATCTCATTGAATATAACATACTGATACGTCTAAGACTTACAATACAATAGCAGAGTTGGAAGGGATCTTGGAGGTCTTCTAGTCCAACCCCCTGACTAGGCAGGAAATTCTATACCGTTTCAGACAAATGGCTATCCAACATCTTCTTAAAGACTTCCAGTGTTGGGGCATGCACAACTTCTGGAGGCAAGCTGTTCCACTAATTAATTGTTCTGTCAGGAAATTTCTCCTCAGTTCTAAGTTACTTCTCTCCTTGATTAGTTTCCACCCATTGCTTCTTGTTCTACAGGTGCCCTGGAGAATAGTTTGACTCCCTCTTCTTTGTACCAACCCCTGAGATATTGGAACACTGCTATCATGTCTCCCCTAGTCCTTCTTTTCATTAAACTAGACATACCCAGTTCTTGCAACCGTTCTTCATATGTTTTAGTCTCCAGTCCCCTAATCATCTTTGTTGCTCTTCTCTGCACTCTTTCTAGAGTCTCCACATCTTTTCTACATCGTGGCAACCAAAACTGAATGCAGTATTCCAAGTGTGGCCTTACCAAGGCATTATAAAGTGGTATTAACACTTCACATGATCTTGATTCTATCCCTCTGTTTATGTAGCCTAGAACTGTGTTGGCTTTTTTGGCAGCTGCTGCACACTGCTGGCTCATATTTAAATGGTTGTCCACTAGGACTCCAAGATCTCTCTCACAGTTACTACTATTGAGCAAGGTACCACCTATACTGTACCTGTGCATTTCGTTTTTCTTGCCTAAATGTAGAACCTTACACTTTTCACCATTGAATTTCATTTTATTAGATAGTGTCCAATGTTCAAGTTTGTCAAGATCCTTCTGTCTCTTTAGCCTATCTTCTGGAGTGTTGGCTATTCCTGCCAACTTGATGTCATCTCAAATTTGATGAGTTCCCCATTTATTCCTTCATCCAAATCATTGATGAAGATGTTGAAGAGTACTGGGCCTAAAACAGAGCCTTGGGGTACTCCATTGCATACTTCCCTCCATGTAGATGCAGTTCCATTGAGGACTACACGTTGAGTGGGTTGGTCAGCCAGTTACGACCAATTTAAACTTAAATTATTACTCTAATTCAAATTTTCTCCTCTTTCCCCATTCCCTACCTTACAACCATTGAAATGTTTAGCATAATATTTATATATGTCTATATTTAAATATGGTATTTTGAAGTGGCTGTAGGTCATCTGACTCAAAAGCATCTTGTTCACTATTTGTACATTAGGCAAACTCAGATAAAAGTTACACAAAGAGCTGAAAATGCTCAGAATTTTAGTAATATTATCATGAGTTTGGGGTAGAGTTGGCTAAAAACATTATTTTTCCAGCATGATACCTATTCTTCTAGGATCTGTCTAGTAGTTAAACTAGGCCACTTTTGTACACTAGCAAAGGTTGAAGTTTTTAAAATACTTTTGTGATACAACTTTTAAAAATTAACTTTTGCTTCTATTTAATTTTCATTCTTAGAGTTGATTTGGAATTTTTGTTTGGAGTTAGCCCTGATGTTATGAAAGTTATAAAATAAATGTTAATTGTTTGAGGGGGTTCCATTTATTTCTCATGAAGGTTTGATGAGATGAATGTATTTTTTGTCTGGGCAGATATTTTATTGTATTTCATTTTGCTTGTAAGCTTCCAGGAGTTGCATATAATAAGGATAACAAAGACTTGATTTTTCCCTACCAAAAAGGGAATTTTACTTTGGGATTGAATCATTTTTAGTCATGCATAAAGATCTACCAGAATCAATTAATACTTGCTAATACTGTATGAAATTATTCTCTCATTTATTTTAATGGGACAATACTACTAAGACTGAGTCCAGGCCGGTGCTCATTTTATTGCTCACTGTACCAAATTAATCCAAAATATCTTTGGAAACATCCTTTAGTAACAGCAAAGCATACTATTTCTACAAAATCGTAGCAGAAAGTCAAACACATTTTGAAAAGGTATCATAAAAGAAAAATTATAAACACAGAAAGCTGATATACAAATCTGTTATGGGGTCACTAGTGTGATTCCATTTAATAACGTTCCAGGACTTCAGACAACTATATTTTCTAGTTCTTCTGCTTAAGACTCTTTGAACCAAACACTATTAAGGACTGAATCTGGAACTTTCTCCATGAAGATTGCTTATTCCAAAAGTACAATTTCTTTTTTTCCCCTTTTCTTTTGTCCCCTGTGGAATAGCCATAAGATTATAACGGACAAGTATTTAGTAAATCTAAAACTTTTTTTTTCAGAAATCCATCTCAACTGGCAAGGCCAACTTCTCTCATTTGTATACAAAGTGTTTGTTAAAATCATGATAAAAGGGGCAAGAAGAAAACCTGCTGATGCTTTGTAGAAAAGTATCTGCTCAGCAGATGCTTCAGGACTGTGGAAAAGAGTTAATTCCAGCAAAGAATACAAAAGCATTTCCAATCAGTGGCAGCAATGTGCCAGGAATGTAAAACAGAGAACTGATGATAATCCAGATCATGAATCATAAAACCCATATGGAATAGAAGCATTTGAAAACATTATTAGGAAATCCTACTCTCTTTCTGAAGTCAGATGTAGAGGATGTGCACAAAATCCAAGCTATTTAAGAACTAATATGCTGTTCTATGCCTTAAGTGCTTTTACAAGGGCACATTCTACTGTCCACAAAAAAGCCCCATCAGAATGTAGAGCTGCTTCTATAAAACCTTTTAATTAAGTATCTAATTTTAGATGATTCAAATAAAAAGAAAATTCCTAACTTCAGTTTGCTTCGGGGGCCAAATGAAATCAACCAAGTATGCTTCCAAAATCTAATTCTGACATCAGCAAGTTTACAAAATGGCCCTACATGTTTCAATAACTAATAGAAAAGAATCAAATATCACTAATGAATGCCATGCATCCTATCATGAGGAACATTTTTTCAGTTCTTGAAGGCAGGGAGGAATCATTTTAGGAAATTATGTCAGATGATATCCATAGAACATTTTAAATTATCACTTATGAGGATAAGACAAATTCTGCTTAATGATATTGGTCTTTTACAGATTTTTTTCCCTCTTCAACACAGTTTTCCATCTTATGTCCTGCTTCTTATTCTTTTTCCCTATCCTAATGTGATATAAATAATGCTTTTATTTTCATACATTGGATTATATCCAGCGATAACTTTGTGGTGGCAGTAAACATACCTATGTAAGAGTAGATATTTATTTCAAAGAATTCTGTCTACATAACGCAACAGTTTCCAAAGAGCTGCTTTCAAGCACTGGGAACTATGTTTGAAGAGTGTATTGTTCTGTCATAATAAGCAAGTTAAAGCAGCAAAAACTGGATGCTTTACTTCACAAGAGCAGAAGATTTTTCTATGTAAAGTTTCAACTGGATACAATCCAATAAATAATCCAAGTGCCTTAGAGGGAGTCATAAAATTACTGAATTTTAAAATAAGAGATAAACCAAATAACACATAATGAATGTTGCTTGTTTTAAAACAGACAACTAGAACAGCAATTCTATGCATGATGTACTTATGAAGCAGTTAATTTCCATTTTACACATAGAGATGTGATGTCTATCTATATGTGTGTACAAGCATACTTATTAGCCGAAATCATTTTTCACACTGAATGTATCAAGAACATTTTACCTCATTTATATTTATAGTTATTTAATTAATATAATCTAAAACTCCGGATCATAATTGCATTTGTATAAAATATTTGCGCTGACAAAATAGTCATTTTTAATGAATGGAAGCATTCCTGAAAAACATTTCTAGTTTGTTTATAATATGATGTTAGTTGCATATAATCTTAAAATTCTAATCCTGAAATTGCATTAACAATTTAGTTCCTTTTGAATGTCAGCCACTGCCCTCAAAGATGAAATCAATTTGAATTCATATATAATTTGAACACTGGCAATCTGTTAATGAAGAAATCATTTTCATTCCCTCAGTAAAATAAAATTTCTCAAATCATCTCAAATTTTACTGAGGTAATTTTTTTATCTACATATTAAAAATCGTCACTTGAGACTCCAGCTATTTGAAGTCAATAATATACAGTTTACATCTTCTTCAGTATTCCAAATATCTATACATTTCTTCTGTTTTTTGCTAATTTTTTCTGCCTTCATTTTTTCCTAAAATAAAAAGTTATGGTTTTTCTGTGTTTGCTATTTCTCTTCTGAATGTTTTTTTTTAATCCACATTTTCTGTTCATTCTCTTTTCTAATTTTAATCCTCATTTCCAAACCTCATTGCTATAATATTGCATGTCACCCACTGTCTCTATGGAACATTTCCTTTTATAATTCTTTTATAAAATGTCATACTTAAATATGTTAAACTATTATCATAAATGTTTAGTTTATATAATTAATTGGATTTTGATTCAATGGTACAATTCCACTGTACCTTTTTCAACAAGAAATGAAGAAAGTGATTAAAATCCAAAATACTTCATAAACAAAAGCTGTAATAAAACTGGAATTGTGAGATTCTGAGAAGCCTCCTCTAGTTTGTAGGAAATTCATAAAACATTAACATACTTCCTTAAACTTCCGCTAAATTAATTTAGGGATAAAATTGTAATGAAGTATTGCTATTTAACTGCAATAGATTTCCCTCCCTCAAACATCGTAGATTATATTCCAAGCTTTTGCGGAGTAAATGAAAGGCTCTCTGATTTACTGAAGAATATACTCACATGAGTACAACCATGATTTTCATTTTAGAGCAAAACCTTAAGAGCTATAACTATGCCAATTAATTCAGTAATTAATTGAGAGTGAGAAAGACAATGTTTAAATTTTACAAATAAAATTCTATTTAATATTTAGGAAGTTTAATGCACTGCATTTAATAAGTCTTTTCAGAACATGGCAAACTCCAGATTTATGTTTTTTGGGCTATTAAAATATCCAAACAAAGGAACAATAGGTTGCTCAGTAAAACAAAGTTTTGTTTTATGCATGTATAAGAATATACTGGATACTTTTAAATAGCAAATGGCAATCCAATTAGCAACATATCAATGTTATACATACATTCAGTGATAGACAACAGATAGCATAATCTATGTATCACTTGTTTCAAAAATTACCCTATTGTCTAATCTTTATTATCAGATACATTTGCTAAATCCTGTTATCTATAGACGTAAAACTGCATTTAAAAGAAGCCGTGTTCCTATCATATATTTGAGTGTTTATCCTTAATATGACATTCTTTATGAAGCTTGTGCAAAGGAGGTTTCATTTTCTTCTCCAGATCTCACTGAAACCAAGAGGCAGAACCAGATGCTTGAAAGGGAACTGATTCAAAGCCTCCTGAGAACTTCTTTATATGCCTGTCCGGAAAACAGTTTCACTAAGATAGCAGAGGCAACTTTTAAGTACCCACACACATGACTTCGGGGTGCCCAGAAGGTTACTTGCATAAAATTTTTGAGTGAATGCAACCATGATAGCTTCATAGTTTCAAGGAATAGCCCAAATGATATTAGCAATATAACTTTAATGATCTGCAGACACTATGCTTTGAACATTCTGTAGCTAATGTTTTAGTTCCAATACATTTGGATACTAAAAAGCTTTCCTCTGTGGAAAAAATATAAATAATATATGGTGGGCAGGATCTCAAACATAAATAACTTCTACAAATGTCTGTATCTGAGGGTACTAGATAAAATACCTGGTGTTTTAAATCCATTTATCTATATCTTATCACATTAACTTTTTCCTTCACTGTTTTGAAAGTTGTCTTAATTCCATTAAGACTTCTAATTTTGGAAAACTGTGTCTTGTCTCTTGGTCCACAACATATGCATAGATCTTGCAGCCCAGGAGTTAAATATCTCTTGTTGGTCAGCTGCAGCCTCTTATACTGTATCTTCCCCATTCCCCGCATCTGGTCTCTCTGTCTCTGTCTCTAGGGGTCTCTCTCTTTCTCTTTCTCTTTCTCTTCTCTCTCTCTCTCTCTCTCTCTCTCTCTCTCTCTCTCTCTCTCTCTCTCTCTCTCTCTCTCTCTCACAATATACTTCCCTTCTGTAATGTATCAAATCCATTTTAAAGTTTCAGGTTAATTGCAGTATGAAGGACTGATAGTATCTTTGTGTGGGAGCATAGACTAAAATGTATTTTTAATAGAAACTTTTAATTACTTTAATTTAATTTGCATTTAATAATTTTCATTCCCATTTTAATGTTTTAAAATGAACCCCTTTACTGTGCAGTCCCCAACTTGACATTCAAAGAACAAGTGGTACATAATTGCAACCAAATGGTACTGGCATACTCTTGACCTAGAGAATTTCTAAATTGTTTAGTATCTTCTTTACATCTTTTAACATCTACTTGGGAAGAGGTGGCGACATTTGATTTACAGGTTTTTTTAAAGAAATGTTTAAAGACAATACGATATTTCATTTTTTAACCAGAAGTCTTCAATCACTGTCTAGACATAAGAAAGAAATTTATCCAGGCAGCAGCACACAGTGAGATCATATGAAATGTCTGATGAAAGCAGTACTGCAAGGTAAATACTTCTCTCTTTTTTTGTATTTGCATTATTATATCACAAATAAAGAGGGAGTTTGGTGGTGATGACAATGCAATACTTCTTTCAATTTGATGAAGGCAGCAGAAACCTGCATGACCCCAGGGAAGAAGCTAAATCTCAATCCATGCAAAAATGAATTCTTGCTGCTGAAATGATACCAGGACTGATCTGTAACAGTTTGCTCATTTATGGTTCAAACACTGTTACAGGAAAATTAGATAGCAGAATAGTTAGGACCACCATCTCTCAATCTTCATTATAGGTAATCTTTATTAGCAACCACAATTGGGACCAGCAATGTTATTGCTGCACATGTACTTGATATGACTGCAATGTGCATATAACATCACTTCCCAGTCATTAAATGAATCACTGCAGCTGTTGTGAGGTCATCATGTAACTACAACTTGTGATAGTGCTTTAGTGTACTCCATTAATTCTGCTTGTCAGAAGCCAGTTGGGAAGGATGCAAATGACAATCACACGGCTGCACACCAGTTATAATTGTGCATCATTTCTGAAGCATCAAGATGGGGAAATCACATTATTGTGAGGCACTGCAACATTCATAAATGCGAGAATTAGTCACAACTGTTTAACTGACATAACTTTGAACGATTGCTAAATGAGGCAGTTGGTAAGCAAGGCCTATCAGAAACATACTAGCTGCACTTCTTCATCAAGGAAGTAAGATCCAGGCCTTTACTAATTCCCATGTACAATACTGCAATGTACTTCATAAGAAAATTGTGCCTTTAAGAGGGCTTAGAGACTGAGAGTAATTTTAAACAGGTAAGCACTCTCTATTTTTCACTAACCACCCTGGTTTCTAATTTCTTTCTAAGGACAAATAAAAATATTATTTCTTTCCTATTAAACTTAGAAGAGTGTTTAGCTACAGCTACATAAATTCTGCACCAAGGGAAAATTAGTTTGGTACAGAAATTATCCTGTGGAATTACATGGATTATGAAACATTCTCTTTACGGAATGAGATTGGCTTCATCTTTATTTAGTTTAAGTGGTCTCTACCTGTCCAATTTGGTCCAGTAGATTGGGCGTGCTATGGCCAAGGAATGTCAGCTGGCAGGGACTACAAGCCTTCTCTACCCTATCCCCTATCCCTGGTAGAGTTGCTCCTTAGAATTCAGGATGACCCCAAGCCTTTTAGCCTTTTCTTACTTGATGAAGAAGTGCAGCTTGTATATTACTTGAAGGCCTGAGGTTCCATGTGCATGAAAGATTTTGTTTCCTGGGTATGTCAGCATCTATGATGACATGTTTTGTCACCTTACATATTTAATTTTATACTACGTTTAAACTGTTTTTCATTGTTTTATGATTGTTCACTGCCCAGAGTCACTTGTTTGAGATAGGCAGATATGGAAATTGAATAAATTTTGTTCTTCTTGGGAGCTCTTTAAAAAAAATCTATAATTTAATTCTCAATTTTATAAATGATGTTTTTTTTCTCTCTTAATTTATTTGTTTTGGTTTTTTATTTTTAAAGTTACACTATTTAATGCAATTCACCTTCCAGGGTACCATTTCTACTAGATACATTTCATTGAAACAGAGCAAGCCTTTTCTGAACAACTCTCAGAGAAATTTAAGTATTTCTTTGTATCCTTGTCAAGTTTAACAAAAGTATGATTTATACCCATAAACCAGTAAGTATATGAGATACATCTTGGAACCTAACAATTATGAAAACTGAGAGAAACTGTGCACTAGAGGGCAGCAAAGACAGTTGAGTAGATTGCATTATTCAACTTTTGAAACTTGTACAGTATAAGAATAAAACCTTGTTTAACACAAATCACTGTCATTAAAAAATAATGCAATTGTAGTACCTACAGCATTTCAATAAACGTCATTGGTAGCTATATGAATATATATACATACATGCATACATACACATATATACATATACATACACACACACAAACATATCTACAACTCTAAAAGGATCCAATTATTGACTATTTCAGTAACACATACATTATTTCCATAAAATTACACTAAGGATCATGTATCAGCTATTTTATATGTTAGGTGCATTTCTATTGTTACAGAGGAAACACTCAATTTTTTCAAGTTCTCTCTTTTTTAAACTCCCTCTATTGTTGTTTCTTTTAAACAGTGTTTGCTATGTAAGGATATAAAGTTGTAGAAATCACTCACATGGCAGAAAGTGTGCTATACTGAAAAGATCACTGTCGTTTTTTTCTTTCTTGTCAAATATTATTAAAATGTATAACCTGAATTTATAAACTTGAGAAAGTAATACTCTGATAATTTACATAAAATTATTTATGTGATCCAGTACATTTTTATTATTGTTCATTTCTTAAATGATCCATAAAAACAACTATTTTGACGTGTTTTTGGAGGCTGCCAGGCAACAAATTCCTTTATATTTCCATTAATACAGCTGCCCAGCATCAGAATCAAATTTTCATCACACTTGACAAACGCACAAAAAATAGATTTTAGTAATATGTATAATAAAGTTTAAACTAACATTTAACTTCAATGGTGACCTTCTGTAAGTTTGCAGCTTGCACTTCTTGTGTATTTTTTTTAAATCTATAAATTACCACAGCACCTATTAAAATTTATCAATTTTCCAGAACATATCCTCATCAGACCAGTTATTTTGGTAACATGCCTAAACTAAGCCGTAAGCTTTTTTTAAATGAAATCAAGTTAGCTTTAAAAAGAAAAGAGACATACTTGATTATGAGAGATACAAACACTACAAGAATCTCATTCAAGTTTTCAAAACTATCATGTTTCATTATCATAGCCATTTTATTTTAATAAACATCTACACTTCAAAAATGCCTTATAAGAATTTTTAAGAAAATAATTAAAGTAAATTAACTATCCTAAATTATATATAGCACCTGACAGCAACCCTAAACAACTTATAAATGACTTAAAATATTAAAAACAAGACCAATAAAGACAACAAGAAACATGGAAAAGACAAAGATGGGAGAATACCAAATTGGGTGGAAACAAAAGAAAATAACCTAGGGCGGCTTCATTTATCCTCACCAAAGACCTGGGCAAAAAGCCAAATCTTCACGCCCTTCTGAAACCCCAACAGGGTGGGGACCATTTGGACTTCAGAGGGAACTTCATTCCAGACAGCAGCAGCCACAACAGTGGAGACATGCTATCAGGATCCCAATAGATGGCATTGCTTACTTGAAGGAATTCAGAACATATCAACCCTGTCAGATTGAACTGGAGAGAGATATTATAGGAGATAGATAGTCGCTCAAGAAATCATGCCCTGTGCCATGTTTAAGAGTCTTTAAGAGTCACTTAGACTCTTAGACTTTAAGAATCATTTTTGATTAATCCACTCCTTAAATCAAGAGCATCTCCTTTGAGGCACAAACAGAAGCCTGCTTTAATTAGTAACAGAGGTGCTGTGTTTTTAGGAAGTCCAAGGAACAAAAAAATAATATTAATGGGGAGGGGGGTGTTATATTTGTGTCTCTAAAAGTATTTAAGTCAAAACTATTCTTACTTTCTATCCAGTTTGTAAAAGTTACAACTTCTTGTCTTTGTTTCTTTTAGCATGTCTATAGTGAGAGAGACCAGAATAAGAATTTTTATTTTCTCAATACATGCAGGCCGACATAATGCCACACTTTTCACTTTTGATAATTACACGGCTTTTCATATTATTGAGAAATCGTCATCAGGTAGAAAGGAAGGTTGTTAGTGCTCTCTATGTAGATAGCAAAATTAAACTAATTTTCTAATGCAAGTATTTTGAGTCACATCTTGCTAAACTAGCATCTCATTGTAAAATACATAGCAAAAAAACCTTTGTTAAGCCACCAGATATAAATTGCTGATATATTCTATTACACCTAACGTATATTCAACCTGATACTTGCATCTGACAATGCTGTTTTGTTTCTAACATATTCCAAAAAAGTACAATAGCCTTTTAAAAAAACCCAGAAAGAACATACACAAAATCATCCCTACCAGAATTATTAGAATGTCTAACTACCGTATTTTTCTGAGTATAGGATGCACCTTTTTCCCTCAAAAAAGAGGCTGAAAATCTGGGTGCGTCTTATATACTGAATACAGCATTTTTTGCCTCCTGAAACCCCGCCCCATTCACCAAAATGGCCATGCATAGTCTTTAGGAGGCTAATGAGTGCTGCTGGGGGCTGGGGAGGGAAAAATGAGCCAAAAACAAGCCAATTCCTGCCCCCCCCCCCCCGTCCCCAGGAGCACTCTATAAGCTCCTAAAGGCCATGTGTGCCCTTTTTTAGGACAGAAAATGGCCCGTTTTTGGGAAAAACGAGTCGTTTTTGGAGGTCTGCAGAGTGCAAAACCTTTTTTTTTAAATTTGCCTCTTCAAAATCTTGGTGCGTCTTATACTCCAGTGCATCTTATACGCCCAAAAAAATACGGCAGTTATTAAAATTTATACACTTTAATTATTTTCCTAGAAACTGTAGTCCTAATCTTTCTAATACTCAATCTTTCAAGCCAATGAAGGAATATTGGACTTACAACCCTTCATATAGAAACCATTCAGAATTACAATGGCACTGAAAATAGGTGACTTATCATCAGATCTTACACTTACAAATGTCTCAGCATCCCCATAGTTATGTGATCAAAACTGGGGGTAGGGGGGCAGGGAAGGTTTGCAAAATCAGGCTTGACAAGCTTAACAGAAATTCTGGTGCCAATTGTGGTCTTAAGTCGGGAACTAATACTCTTCTCCCTAATTATTTCATGAAAGAGTCCTGCAGAGCCCTGGAATACTACTTCCAATCATTATTGCGCTACATAAATGAATACTATGGAAACAGAACTGCATAATTTGACATGTGGCAAAACGTAGCCATATTTAAAGATAGGGGACTTTGGATCTTTGCATTCATTCAACTCTTTTTAGCAGATGCTCCCATGAAAGCTATTTATTCTCCCATACGTTAAAGATCAGTTAAGAAATCGGTAACATTGTTTTTAAAAAGGAACTGAAAATTGTTCATGTGCCATTCAAATACTACATACACAAGCACCCACAAATCAATTTTAAAAACCAAGAAAATATTTTTTTTACAAACTGCTTTTTGAACTGGGGATTGTCAAGAAGGAAGGAAACTCAGCAAAAAATTAAGTGACAGCAACCCTCTCAGTCAGAACTATATGACTTAAATATGTTGACAATTTAACAGGCCAAAAGTAATTTGAAAACTTGATTAAATTTTCACACACCGAGTTTTCATCCTCTTCTTCCAGTTCCCTCTGCTGTTCTTCATGCTTTTTGGTCTTAATTTCCATAGCTTCAATAATCAGGTCTCTCAAAATTGAGACTTGCTTGGCATTTTTAATAAAAGGATGCTAGAAAATAAAGCCATAGAGTTATACAACATGGAGCCTACAGACAATCTGTATTCGCAGTATAAATAAAGTAACATGTTAGAACAACATGCCAATCAACTTCACAGACCAGCAGGAGAGAACATTTCCCTTTGGACAGCAATTAAAATCTGGAATAAGAGAGCATATGATCTGTTTAACTGCTTTACAACTAAATAGGATTTTCCTTTTTGTTTGTTTAGGTAAACAGCAACCATGAGAAGAATGTTACAACAAAACACAACTGCTTTACAGTTAAGGATATAATTGTCCAAAGGAAATGTGAATTAAGTGGTAAATAAACAAATAGAAGATAGCCTGACAGAGAAAAATAAACTTTATAATTCAGTCAGTTATATCATTTTAATTCATTTTAACAAGCTGACAATGCAAATTAGCAGTCATAAGCAGAGCAGCCACTATAGCATGAGAAACCTGTATTCTAACAGAACACAAATCACTGAGTTATTGGCAATGATGAAATATATATATGAAGCAAAATTTAAATCATCAGGATGGGCAGTTGAAATACAACAAAAACAGATTTATTTAAAGACAACTTATAATCCTGGTTTTTTTTAAAAAAGGAAAAAAATCTCCATCCTCTTTTTCAGTGCTGTGAATTTGGCCCTTATTAGTGCATATCCCTAGGAGCAGTTAGTGGTGAAGGATGTTGAGAACTGGAGCTCAGAAACATCTGGAGTTTCACAGGATGCCTACCCTAAAAATCATTACTCATTTCCTGCACACAGCACTGATACCTTCCCACAAGGCTGTGCCTGAGTTCCAGAGATACAGTTTCAGTTGTGGATATAAAATATGGCCTTTTTCTCTCATATTATATAGCCAGTATTTTGTGATTGCCCAATCAAATGTTGCTGTGTATTATGGGCTATGACATCACTTAGAAAAAATGAACTTGCTCAAATTTAACAACAGTACAAATTATGCCCTTTTTGTTCCTGTACTGTCCAGAGACTGTTTTTTCTTTCTTTTTCTAAATCTTTTTTTCCCCACTCAATGCGCACATCCGTTATAATGAATTGTTATATAGATAACATTTCTGTATAACAATCATATTCTTCTGTAACATTATAATTGCTACCGGTGCTATACTTAATCTATCAAGCCAATGAAGGAATATTGGACTTACAATATTTTGGTTAATTAACTAAAAAGTGAGGGGGCTTTTGAAATCGCTTCTCTTGACTTTCCCAAAAGAAAATGATTACAGAGCAAATTCTTAAAAGGATTATAATTACATAAAATATAGAGATAATAATTTAGCACCAAGAACAAATAGATGAGTTTATTATGGAATATAAAAAAGTATAAATTAAAAAGAAAGGGTGACATAGGCAAAAAAGAAGGATGAAGAGAAGAAATAATGAGAATGAAAAGGGTTAGATAATTCATATTCAAATGTTCTGGCTAGTGAAAATTGTTCAAAAAATTACTGTTTGGTCACGAAACAGCACTAACTACTGACTGCAGTAATGCTAACTGCAGAGATAGCATTATTCTAAATGTAACATGTTCAAAATAATGTTTAAACATCATAAAAGTGGAGAACTCTCAGCAAATCAAAAGGATTCCTCAGATCTGCTTTTCTAAAAGAATCGGTCATTTGCTGAGAGATCTTTCTTTTCTTGCTTACCAAGCAGTTCAAGAAATTACAGTGAGCCCCTATTACTCACTGTGGAAACACTGGAGAATTTTCTGTCAGCTATTAAGTAGACAAAAAGTAATTCAGTGGGGGTGAACAGGAGATTTTCATCTGACTAAGCACACATGCAAACTTTCCTTGGCTTCTTGGGGAAAAAAAAGCTGCATACAGCACTGACCTGCAAAAGGTGAGTTGCGGTAGCTCTCTGCTCAGGATTCTTCACCAAACATTTCTTCACAAAGTCGGTGAATTCATCAGACCAAAGCTCTGGCTTCCGGAATGTTGGTGGGGGGTTTGTGGGAATCATAAATATTGCCTGGAAAGGGGGGAGGGATATACGTATTTATTAAATAAATAAGCAAGTCACTATTTCTATAATAGAAGTAAGAAGTGCTTCAGGTCCAAGCTTCCATTACTATGTTCAATGCAACTAGTACAACACTAGATCTCACTAGAATTATGGAAAATGGTGAGAACTATATTTTTGCAAATAAAAAAAGCATCCATTCACTTTTTACACATCAAAATTACACTGTGTGTCATATCATTTCCTAAAGTCAATTCAAATATTCTAATATTTAGTTTTCTTGAATATGCCATAGAAACTATTTACCTTGAGGGAAAGCTGGCAACTAAGTCCTTCGTCACATGTAAAAGGATTAATCTCTGCTATAACTTTTCTTTTTACAGTTATACAGGATGATATATTGATTTAAGCAAAAATGATACAATACATTTATTCTCTTTAGAGGTTATATCTCCAAATTAATTATTTATGGTCTAAGTTGAAGAATGATGATGATATCTAAAGAGGGCTGTGAAAATATCTACAGACCCCTTGCAACCTGGACATAAACAGTTTCCTACCCTCAAAATGCTATAGGGCACTGCATGTCAGAACAACTAGACACAAGGACATCCCCCCCAATTGCCATCACTCCGCTAAACTAATTCCCATAACACTGTCAAACTATCTAAAAAGACAGCATTACCATCATTATTCTCATCTTCCCTATTATCTATCTTTTTATCTTCTTATGACTATAACTTTGTTGTTTATCACTATTGTTGTATGTACATTGAGAGCTTACACAGGAAACAATTTCTTGGTGTGCCTAATCATACTTGGCCAATAAAGAATTCTATATGATTTTGTTTCTTAGCTTGACAATCACCATTCAATTCAAATTCAGTAAATCACCACATTATCTTCAACTTAACAAAGCAAACTTGTAATAGCTTTCAAAAGTCAGTAAGAAAAAGTTGTCTTAACTACTGTTTTTATAGCATTGTCATCACAAAATAAGCTTGGTCTATTTAATAATTAACACTGATCTATGCCACACTGACTCAGCATAAATTTTGTCACATAATCTATGAAATACATATATATTTTAAAAAGACTGCAGCCTTTCAAGATATTCTGAGGGGATTCGAGAATAAATTCGAGATTTTGAATCTTCCTGAAGCTAGGATTGGAGCTGCTGGAGAGAAGGAGGGGGTGAGTCACAAGACAAAGACACTGAGGTGGGGGCCCTTAAACTCCATATCATTTGAATCTTCCTGAAGCTAGGATTGGAGCTGCTGGAGAGAAGGAGGGGGTGAGTCACAAGACAAAGACACTGAGGTGGGGGCCCGCGCGCCTAACGGCGCGCGAATCATATATCTATAAACCAAAATAGCAATAATACATTCTGGATTAGTGTGTTTGAGATTGTGATTTTATTTATTTCAAAATGACTGGCTTAGTTCAATGTAATAGCTGTTTTGCACCTGTCTTTCGCAGTACTCTTTTCAAATTTGGATACTGTCCCCTTTGTAAACAAATTACGAGTCTACATAGGCAGATTACCTATCTAGAATCTGTAATCTGTGCTCTCCAAGCAGAAACTAGGTGTCTACGTCAGCCATTCCACTCTATGGTGAAGCCACACTATCAGCCCCCTCTACCACAAAGATCTTGCAGGAGAAGAGCTGTCTGGACAACTGTGGGATCTGGCAGGTTGAGAGCTGTGAACCATAAACCCAAAGCTTTTGCTGTGACCCAGCAAAACAGATATAGTGCCCTTGCTGGCCTTAATGGGGACACTAAAGAGATAGGTCAAGGCAGTTGTGATAATGATGACTCAAATAAGCAGGGGATCGTGGTCCAAAACGAAGAACTTTCTTCGGAAAGGCGAAAAGGGGAACCAGGTATCACACATCAGTCGCAGAAGAAGATCAAGGTATGTAAAAAGAGAAGTCACCTTCTGGTTGGTGATTCAATCGTAAGAGATGTTAATTTAGGAGAGGATACGGAGGTTTTAAAAGAGGTCAGGTGTCTGCCAGGTGCTACTGCCAGCAGAGACAAGAGGCGTATTCTTAAGATAGTCAAGAATGCAAGTAAGGACTGTGACGTTGATGCTATTATACATCTTGGCACTAATGATCTATCCCAGAAAGATGTACTTTCTGTGCAGAATGATTTCCAGAACTTGGGGTATGAACTTAATAGTATAGGTTGTAGGCTTATCTTTTCAGAGGTTTTACCTGTATATAAGGAACAAAAAGGGAAGGGCCAGCGTGTAGCAGAGTTTAATGTTTGGCTAAAGGAGTGGTGTAAAAGGGAAGGCTTTGGTTTTATTAGTCATGAAGCCTGTAGCTGGTCCAATGAAAAACTGTACAAAAGAGATGGGTTGCACCCATCCAAGAAAGGAACTGAGTTACTTGGCATTAAATTCACAGATTTTCTTGATAAACATTTAAACTGAAGAGCGGGGACAGAGAATTAATAGATACAGAACATCTCTGTCCCCAGCAAACTAAAATTCATAGGGTTATAAATGCATGTAACATAGATGTGTGTGTGGGTAAGATTATCACTCCTGCTGTCAAGCAAAACCAAGCATGTAATAGTGATTGTCATACCATGTGCACGAATCACACAAGTGGCAAGAAAATAGGGGCAGTCAGGCATAATACAGGTTATGTAGACAGTAAACACAAGGTCAATCAAAATGGACTCAAATGTCTATATACCAATGCACAGAGCATGAGGAATAAACAGGGAGAATTAGAAATTCAAGTAAAAGAGGGCAGATATGATATTATTGCCATTACAGAAACTTGGTGGGATGAAACTGACAAATGGAACATACAGCTAGAAGGATTTAAATTATTTAAAAGAAATAGACCAAATAAAAGAGGAGGTGGAGTTGCACTATATATAAGAAATAACTATGTCTCTACAGAAATAGAGCACAACAATAATGAGAACTATCTTGAATGCATTTGGGTCAATATTAAAGGTTGTGGGGGAAATGACATTGCCATAGGTCTATACTACAGGCCACCCAACCAAGCAGAGGAAGAAGATGAACTTTTTGCTAGTCAGCTAACTAAGGTATGTAGGAAGCACACCACAATAGTAATGGGAGATTTTAACTACCCTGACATCAACTGGGAAACAAACTCTGCACCAAGTGGAAGATCCAACAGGTTCCTAACAAACCTAGCAGACAACTTTGTTTTCCAAAAAGTAGAGAAGGAAACAAGGGGATCAGCCATACTGGACTTAATTCTCACTAACAGAGAGGAAATGATAGAAGGTGTTGAAGTCATAGGAACCCTGGGGGCAAGTGACCATGCAATATTGGAATTCAACATTATCCAAACACAAGTAGTAGAACAAAGTCAAACTAGAGTCTTGGACTTTAAGAAAGCTAATTTCAATAAACTTAGAGAGAGCTTGGGAAAAATTCCATGGATGAGAATCCTCGAGGGGAAAACAACTCAAGAAGCTTGGGAAATTTTGAAAAATGAGATTAGAAAAGCCCAGTCTAACACAATACCAATGAAGAAGAAAAACAACAGCTCCCAAAAGAAACCAGCATGGCTGCATAAACAACTATCTGACAATGAAAGACAAAAAAAGTAAGTATAAAAAGTGGAAGGAGGGGGACATAACTAAGGCAGAATATCAGCAAATAGCCCGAGCCTGTAAAGATGAAGTGAGGAAAGCTAAGGCTCACAATGAAGAAAGGCTTGCCACAAAAGTAAAAATTAACAAAAAAAGCTTCTTCCAACATGTTAAAAACAAGAAAAAAGTTAAGGAAACAATTGGTCCATTGCTAGGAGAAAGTGGCAAGAAGGTGACAAGCAACAGGGAGAAAGCAGAACTATTTAACTCATGTTTTGCATCTGTCTTTACACAAAGGGATAAAACAGTCCAACCTATCAAAAGCAGCACCACAAAATTAGGAACACAAATTGAAATAGGGAAGAAAATGGTAAGTGAGCACCTGTCTACCCTAGATGAGTTCAAATCACCAGGACCGGATGGATTACACCCCAGAGTTCTGAAGGAACTAGCAGACGAGATCTCAGAACCACTGAATTATATCTTTCAGAGATCCTGGAACACCAGGGAACTACCAGAGGACTGGAAAAGAGCTGATGTGGTTCCCATCTTCAAAAAAGGAAAAAATTAGATCCAGGAAACTACAGACCTATCAGCCTAACCTCAATACCAGGAAAGATTCTGGAAAAAATAATCAAGCAACGAATTTGCGAACACCTAGAAGCAAACAAAGTAATAGCCAAAAGCCAACATGGATTTGTCAAAAACAGATCATGCCAGACTAATCTTATTGCATTCTTTGATAATGTGACAAAATTAGTGGACCAGAGGAATGCCGTTGATATAGTTTACTTGGACTTCAGTAAGGCTTTTGATAAGGTAGACTATAACCTACTACTAGATAAAGTAGAAGAATGTGGGTTAGACAGCATCACCACCAGATGGATTGGTAACTGGCTGACCAACCGCACTCAACGTGTAGTTCTCAATGGAACTGCATCTACATGGAGGGAAGTATGCAGTGGAGTACCCCAAGGCTCTGTTTTAGGCCCAGTACTCTTCAACATCTTCATCAATGATTTGGATGAGGGAATAAATGGGGAACTCATCAAATTTGCAGATGATACCTAGCTGGCAGGAATAGCCAACACTCCAGAAGATAGGCTTAAGATACAGAAGGATCTTGACAAACTTGAACATTGGGCACTATCTAATAAAATGAAATTCAATGGTGAAAAGAGTAAGGTTCTACATTTAGGCAACAAAAACGGAATGCACAGGTACAGTATAGGTGATACCTTACTCAGTAGTAGTAACTGTGAAAGGGATCTTGGAGTCCCATTTAAATATGAGCCAGCAGTGTGCAGCAGCTGCCAAAAAAGCCAACACAGTTCTAGGCTGCATCAACAGAGGGATAGAATCAAGATCACGTGAAGTGTTAATACCACTTTATAATGCCTTGGTAAGGCCACACTTGGAATACTGCATTCAGTTCTGGTCGCCACGATGTAAAAAAGATGTGGAGACTCTAGAAAGAGTGCAGAGAAGAGCAACAAAGATGATTAGGGGACTGGAGACTAAAACATATGAAGAACGGTTGCAGGAACTGGGTATGTTTAGCTTAAGAGAAAGAAGGACTAGGGGAGACATGATAGCATTATTCCAATATCTCAGAGGTTGCCACAAAGAAGAGGGAGTCAAACTATTCTCCAAAGCACCTGAGGGTAGAACAAGAAGCAATGGGTGGAAACTAATCAAGGAGAGAAGCAACTTAGAACTGAGGAGAAATTTCCTGACAGTGAGAACAATTAATCAGTGGAACAGCTTGCCTCCAGAAGTTGTGAATGCCCCAACACTGGAAGTCTTTAAGAAGATGTTGGATAGCTATTTGTCTGAAACGGTATAGGGTTTCCTGCCTAGGCAGGGGGTTGGACTAGAAGACCTCCAAGGTCCCTTCCAACTCTACTATTGTATTGTATTGTATTGTATTGTATAATATTGTTGGAAAATATAATTTAAACTACTCAATTTACGATCTGCTCAGTGCAGAGATCCAAGTGAGAGCATCACTAATAAATCTCTGTTTCTAATGTTACTGTTAGAAACTTTCTTCTAGTATTTACTCTGAATTTGCCTTTCAATAGCTTCAGACCTTATTATCTGGCATGGTTTGAGCTTCTTCCCTATGCCATGCTCAGGATAATACTATTACTTTTTAGGACAAAATAACAAACACTTAATGTGTGTATATGGTCTACTCTTCAACAAGACTTCTTAAAGAACCAGATTCAACCCAACTACTAATCTAGTAATAATGGAGTGAGCTATTATAATGGCATACCCCTTGCTATACATCAATAATACTATAGCTGTAATCAAAAAGTCATTTTATTCACTGATTTCATACTGCTACCTGGCAAATCGTCTTATCAGTTAATGCAACAAGAAGACAATAGTATGAGTCTTCCCACCCTCCTCCCGTTCCTGCATAGTAATTGGTCACCACAGAATTAATCACAACTACCACCACTCTTAATGTTTCCAGTCCAGCTTTATACATCCAAATTTAATACTTTCAGCACCTGGAAGTTTGATAAACAATATGGCACATCAACTTTTTAGGTTGAATCAGTAATCTGCATAGAAAAGCAGCACATTCAACACATTGTACCGTATTACTAAACAAAACCTGTAATAATTCAACAATACAGTCAAATAATATTGTGGGATTTCTCAAAATACATTTTAAGTTGCTTTTCTGAACTACATCTTCATGACGCAGTACTGTGTATAAAGACATGCATAAAAGGCAACTCCAACAGAAAGCATAAGGAACAAAAAAATGTCTTTACCACAGGAGAAAATTACAGGTTCAGTGGAAGGCAGTTTTAAACTGAAAGGTTGTTTAGATAGCACTATCATATTTGAACTGCACAAATCTGTAGTTACTACAGTGAAGATTTTTACTGCCATTTAGAGGTTACCCAGATTTTTGTAGTCTAGATACTTATTACCAAAATTTTACTATAGGAATCACACTGCTCATGTATTTTATAGTTCTCTAATGCTTGCCTGCAACACTGTACTAGTTGCAACTTCTGAACAATTCAAAGGTCATCCAACATAAAATGCATAGAAGGAGCTAGATATGAACGTGACTAGTGTGTTGAGTTCCTAAATTTCTTTATAAATACAGACATGAAATTACCTTAAATTCTGGATAAAGGTAACTGTAAGTACCCTCAGTGTTCTTGTAACTAGATTCCAGTAGCTAGTTTTTCATTATCCTGAACAAAAGAGATTGAACTATTCCTTAAATATTATAGATTATGAACCCATTTCTTTGTCTAACTTGAGCTTGAGTGAACCAATAAGATATTTTGGCTTTGATGCTGACCTTCAAAAAGATATTTCAGAATGGTTTGTCTATATATTGTCCATCCCAGGCAATTACTTTTTAATTATCGCATAGCATAGTCAGTTATAATGTTCCTAAATACTATCTCTCTTACTGCTTAAGAATCTATTTATTTAAGCAATTTATTATCTAAGAATCTATTCCTTTTTCTCTTTCTTGCTGACTTGATTATTCAAATTAATTTAAATATTTCTTTTCAGGATAAAAAGAATACTTGGACTTTGTCAGTACATAAATTTCTAAAGACAGCAAAAAAGAAAATTGAAGGCATACTCACCTACCAATCCACACTCTTAATGCCTTCCTACAGCTCCCACCTGTGGCACCTGCACACCAGAGGTGGGTTTCTGCCGGTTGAGCCCAGATTGGGTGAACCGGTACTGGGAGCAGTGGGAGGCTCCGCCCACCTGCCCAGACACTTCTGCACATGCACAGAAGCGCGCGCATGTGCAGAAGCGAACAGGTAGTGCAAAAAATGGAAACCAACCACTGCTGCACACCCACTGCACTCCATAGCCCCTTCTCACAGGAACTACCCACATCTCTTATCTTGTAACCCAAGAACAACCTACACGTGAAAAGAAATTCAACATAAACTTCTAATAGTGACCATTTAGATAGCATAAGAACCGACCGTGTCTCTAATCTGGCCCACTGATCAGGTAATTTCATTACTGGTAGTATTAAATGTAACCAATAAAGTAAGAAATATCAATCAATTACCCGATGCAAGCAACAAATTCCCTACAATAACCAAGATAATTTTAGACTATGTTTGAACTGGAATAGATCTGTTTTCCACAAATTACATGGAACAAAGGAAATTTGTCACTTTATTATATTTGTCTAAAGTCAAGAGGCTTAACATTAGTTTTTTTTTCTAAGCATTTCACTTATGCTCCCATAAGATGAGGTATTATGACTTCCTTCAAAGGATAATTGACTATCACTGTAATCCAAGTTCTCTTTAGCAGACACTGGTTTAAAATATTTTGTCTAAAACAAATATTTATAACTGAAAATGTTGGATTATCCATCTAAAACCATTACATGACACAATACAGGTAGTTCTTGACATATGACAATTGAGCCCAAAATTTCTGTTGCTAAGTGAGACAATTTTTAAGTGACTTTTGCACCATTTTACAATCTTTCTTGTTTACAGTTAAGGAAATCACTGCAATTCTTAAGTAAGTAGCATGGTTATTAAGTAAATCTTGTTCCCCATTGACTTTCTCAGAAGGTGGCCAAAGATGGTCACATAACCCTGGGACACTGCAACTGTCATAAATATGAGTCAATTGCCAAGCATCAGAATTTTGTTCATGTAACCATGGGGATGCTGCAACGGCCATGTGAAAAATGGTCATAAAGCACTTTTCTCAGTGCTGTTGTAACTTCAAACAGTTACTAGATGAACTGTTATAAGTCGAGGACTACCTGTATCTAATTTTATGGCCATACAAAAATATATCCAACAAAGCGCACTGCAACTTGTCCCATTGTTATCGCTTTATCCATTAGATATCATTCACATTCAATGACACAATGGTAGAGGGAGAAAAAGAATGCAATGCTATTAACACTTCTGAAAAGCTAACTTAATTGAGTTTTGCCTCCCTTCAATCGTGCAATAGTATTTTCTTATAGAAAGATAATAGTACAGGGGGAAAAGATAAATTATAGGACTTGCATTTAAAGTATCAATTAAGGAAACTTAATTTGAATTTTAAAAAGTATGTGTTCCCATAAAGAAAGAGTCATAAAGAGCATCTACAGTTTTCTGTTTAAGTTGCTGTTAATATGGCATGGAATTTAACTAGAATGTTTTGCTTTTCTATCTTGTGCCAGGTTATCTATAAATCTGTATTTATGAACAGTGTACTCCCTTAAAATGATGACCTTTGGATATTATTTCATGCAAAGTGTGGTGCACTTAAATTGGTGCAGTAATACCTGACAAAGAGGGAGGAAAAGATAAGGGAACAATTGCCATATGATTACGAATAATGATGAGTTACTGAGATAGGCATTCTATGTTCAGCTGCAAGATTATTTTGCAATTTCACTCACATTGTGATAGCAATACAAAGGGTACAAATGAGTGAAAAAGGAGTTCTGAACAGTTTTTACACTCAGATCCTTAAAAGAAACTTGATGTAATAGATATGCACATAAATGAAGGTTCCTATATGCAACCTGCAATCAAAATGCATGTGAAAGGTAAGCAACATTTACTTTGAATGCATAAACAGATGAGAGTATAATAGAGATGCAATCTGGTATGTCTTGCATAAATCCCAGTTTTGTCCACTGCAAAATAATTTCAGTTATAGAACATTTACCTCAACCATGCTCTATTCTTAAATAAAGTAGATCTGTCTGACAAGATGTGCTTTTCATGAAAAGCAACACAAAGAATCACAAACATACTGCAAAACAGGCCAATGCATCAGAGGTGGGTTGCTCCCGGTAATAGTGGCAGAGGGAGGCTCCGCCCTCCTGCCCGGACGCTTCTGCGCATGCCTGAACCAGTAGTAAAAAATTTGGCAACCCACCACTACAATGCATGTTATTTGTATTTTCAGAATCTCCGGATTTGTTTCTTTTCTTTTTAAAGGACGCTTTACATTTTCAAAATTATAAATCTGAGAATCCATAGAAAAAATAAATAATGGAAAAAAATTTGTCCATCATTGGAATGTCTATACTTGCATTTGATCAGTAAAAGAGTGCTATGTAGCTGGAATTAGCTTGTTCCATTACCCTCCTTTGTTTGCTTACTCGCTATAAAATCCATTCTGATGTAAACTCCAAAGGTTGATAAACTATTTAAAAGCCATCACTGTTTTAGAATGACGCAAGTCTGCAGAATACAATCAGAGGATTCCCGTTTTAAAACAAGATTTAATGAGGCTGGGAGAAAATTCTTCCTGTATTCTGGGGACTAAAATAATTAAAGCAGTAAATATATAAAGAAAAGGGAGCTGATTATCAAAGCTAGATGTGCTGCATTTGAGATATGTTCGTAATTTTGGAGACTTTAGGAATAAAAAGTATAATTAATAAAATGCCAAACCAATAAGATTGCAGACTACTGCATAAATGTCCCATTAAAGTGGTATTAAAGATAAGTTCCAAAGGTGCTTTTTCAAAAGGCAACTGGACATTGTTTTTCCTTGAAAATGTTTCGCTTCTCATCCAAGAAGCTTCTGAAGAACGAAAACAAAGTACAGTTGCCTTTTGAAAAAGGATCTTTGGGATAGCTGGGATGACTGAGAATCTGCATAGATATTAAAAGAAAGGTAAAGATTTTCCCTGTCCGGTTGTATCTGACACTTCTGTTTTCCACAGAAACTAGCATACTTCATTTTCTACAGACTATATGCCAGCCACATTGCTTCCTGTTATTAAACCTGGCATATTTTTTTTAACTGAAGCCAAAGAAAAAAAATAAATACAGAACTAAAAAGTCAATAATAAATATATTTCATTTATACCGAAGTAAAATTTAAAACTATGCTGCAGAGGGGAAAATCAGGTTTGGGTCCATAATATTCATGGAAAAGGGATACTTTTATTACACATGTTGTTTTTCCAGGTATCAGCTTAAATAATTATTTACAAGGACTTTTAACTGGCTTACAACAGAACAGTTAACACCCTCTTGACCTTCCCCAAATTCCACTACTGTACACTTTCATACTTTTCCTTATCTTATCTGTACCTCCTTGATCTTCCTACCTCTTAAATTGCTAATTCAATGATCAAATTGCTTTCCTATCATTATTAGTGAGATTAGGTTTCTTGCATAAGCTACAAACTTAACCTTAGAAACATCAGCTGTTCTCACATCACAACTTTCAGTTTATACTGAGGAAACAAGGGCATTTAAAGAAAAATATATCCTGGGTAAAATCTGGATAATTTTAAAAACTCCATACCGATTCAGCAAAATACCTAGCCAACAAAGTATATCACATTTCTTTTGCAAGACATTTAAGTTTTCATTAAAAAATAAGTTTTTGAGCTGGAAAATAATCATGTAGCATTTTATACACAGTAAAGAGGTTTGGAATAGATCATGACATAATTTTGTGGACTTTTGAAAAGCTTTTAAATATTTATAGGGTCATCCTGTGTATAAAAGTGAAGCTAAGAATCAGAAAGGTTTTCACAAGGAAAACTTTAAGCTCTTGGCAAATTACAAATATGCTATTACCACAAAACAGTTAAGATATGAGCAAACTATTAAGGAATTTTTAGTCCAAAAGAAGTTAAAATTTCACACTATCCTTATCCCTTGATGATGGAGGACCATATTCTAGTAGTGAAGAACAAATGTTACAAACTCAATACAATAAGTTTAAAGAGATCATAACCAAAACAGATGACTAAACCTGCTTTATATTCTTATTTATCATACAGAGAATTTTTCCCAACTTTCTCTTTTCCTGTATGAGTCCTCAACTATGTGATATTTTGTTTGTATTTCAATTACACTAATTCAATGCAGGTCATTTACTTTTTACTGAGTCCAGATGACATTTACTAAACTAAACATGGAACAATTGGTTTTAAAAAGCAAGTATTCTGATTGTCATTGGATAGGTCATACAGTGGCTATAAGGTATGATTGTTTTGATTAACCCCAAAACAGAAGTTAGAAGCAACTAACATTTTACATTATTTCTATTTCCCCTAAGCTTAAAATGGCATTTAAACTAAAACTACATTAAAGGTCATATTCCTATTTTTCTTTTCTACACCTTAGCTTAAAATGCATTGTTGGTTCTCTGGATATAAAAATAATGCAACATGTACTGTATTTTTCGGAGTATAAGAAGCACCTTTTTCCCTCAAAAAAGAGGCTGAAAATGTGGGTGCGTCTTATACACTGAATACAGCATTTTTTGCCTCCAGAAACCCTGCCCCCTTCACCAAAGTGGCAGTGCATAGCTTTTAGGAGGCTTTCAGAGTGCTCCTGGGGCAGAAATGAGCAAAAAAATGGGCTGTTTTTTGCTCAATTTTGCTCCCCCTCCAGCCCCCAGGAACACTCTATACGCCTCCTAAAGGTTATCCATGTCCATTTTTTGCTCGTTTTGGCCACCCCCACTCCCCAGGAGCACAAGCCGCCTAAAGGCTATTCATGCCCTTTTTTTGAAAAAGAAAAACGGGCCTGTTTTTGCGAAAAACAGGCCGTTTTGGGGAGGTTTGCAGAGTACAACTTTTTTTTTTAATTTGCCTCCTCAAAATCTTGGTGCGTCTTATACTCTAGTGTGTCTTATACTCTGAAAAATACGGTACTTCTATTTAAATGTCAGCTGGCTTCTTTTTTTCTTGTCGGATGATCTGAAGCTATTTCACAAAAGGGAAACACAAAGATCATTACTGATTTACTATCCAAACCAGCAATGGCCTAAACTTGCCCTGCTTCTTCAACAGTATTTATACTTTTAAGTCAACATGAATTAAACAATTATGCACTGGTTGGTCATCATTGGTTTCCAATTTGAAAGACAAAAACCTCAAATGAAATTTTGACAATGATATGATCTTTATTTATCTTTCCAGTACAAATGGAAAGGGTGATATAACATAGCTACAAATTTATCTTAAGAGGTGCTGGATGGCTTCTCAGTTGTTTCTCCACTCTAGCATACTGTATGACATTACATACAACCAGAAATATCCTGGAAATAGCAGCCTTCTTTCAATAATTATCTCCCAGCAGCTATATTTTAAGGTGTTGCCTTTGATTGTGAACTAGTTTTTATTAGTCAAATCTAATAATGATTAATAGCCCTTTTATTTTGAATTTGTTTAATCACCTAAACTGAACTTGTCTATCCTATATATCAGTAGCAAATATCCTAATTTAACTATGTTTTGATTAATGAAATCAATTTTACCAATACTGAACTCCCCTATTAAATTTGGCCAGTATAAAACCAATATAATGGTAATTTCTTTTTTTTTGTTTTTTAAAACACAAGAAATTTGAAGATGTGCAAGCACTTGAGTTTCTTGCATAACATGAGACCGGGCTAAATGCAGCAAAAATGGACAATTTAAAAGACAATAGGTCAATAATGAATCAGCTTGAATGTGAATTGAATACATGAAGTAAGTATGAAGTAAGTATGTTGAGAGGGTTTGCTCAGATGCAGAGAATGAATAGGATCTGAATTGTAAAATAAATATGTGCTCTTTTAAAGTGATGGTATTCCTAAATGTATTTTTGGAATTCTTTAAAAGGGTAAACAATTTGTGATGAAGTAATCTATAACTATAATATAGAAGGGTGTCAAACTGGCAGCCTCTGGGACGGATGCATCACATGCAGGCCATGCCCAATCCGGCTCCACAAAGGCAAAAAACGTCACATTATGTCATATGATGTCACATGCCACGAGTTTGACATCCGTGATATAATATCAATATAAGTTTTTGATAAACCATTCTGAGTAAATGTAGCAGACATGGGACAAAAACCAGAACATTATATGGACTATTAATTATTTCTTATCTACTGTATTTCATAACTGTTATATTAGCAATAGCAATAGAACTTAGACTTATATATTGCTTTACAGTCCTCTCTAAGTGGTTTACAGAGTCAGCATATTGCCCCCAACAATCTGGGTCCTCATTTTACCCACCTCGGAAGGATGGAAGGCTGAGTCAACTTTGAGCCTGGTGGGATTTGAACTGCCAAATTGCAGGCCGCTGGGAGTCAGCAGAAGGAGCCTGCAGTACTGCACTCTAACCACCAAGGCTCTATTGGAATAAATTAGTAATTAAAGCTCAATGCAAAGCAGCTGATAAAGCAAACTATACCAAGTATGAATAAAAGTCATAGATTTTTGCTAACTAACAGGCCTTAACCTTAAATTTAAATGAAATTAAAGCTGGCACCAATAATGATCTTTGGTGGAATGGTATTGCACAGTTGTTGCCAAAGATAAGGCTCTTTCTGCATTTTTACATAAAGTAAAATCCCCCAAAATGGAATATTGAATACACTTCCTTGGCAATCAGATAGCAATGCAGTACTGCCTTAAGTAATGTTATTCCAATAACCATAGCTTTAGTTGTTATTATTAACACCCTGAACTCAATATACAGATATATACTGGCAGCCAATGTCAACCTAACTATTTTCTACACTAATTACAATTTCCATGAACATAGTACCAATCTACTGTTTCTAATAGTGAGCCTATCAAATTTGGTCAAAAGTACTCTTAAACATGTCTGACCAGATGAAGGAGAAGAAATGGCAAAAACAGGGAGTGGGGGACAGAGTGAAAAAGAGGGATTCGTTTAGAATCCCTACACACAAGCACAAGCAAACTTAAGTCCAATTCTTCTTCAATGCATTATTATTATAATCAGGTGTTGACCATGTTGAGAAGATTCCTGTGCATAGGCTCTTACTAATAAATTAGCTTAATTGAATCTTCATGCGTGGTTTCACGTCTGACATAGGGGAGCATATTAGTCTTGGAAAACAGACTCAGAGGCTACCTGTTACTTGCCTTCAAGTGTGAAATAAACTCTGCTGGGCTTTCATAGACTTAAGCTTTCTATTCCCACAGGTGAGGTAAGAAGATATTATTAAATTCTCTTGACACAAAGAATCTGTGTAAGTTTCCACTCACCACTGAAACTGTTCTTCATTTAACAAATGACAGCAAATATATGCCTCCCAAGGTAATGTTGCAGGATCCAATCTAATTCGGTCACCGGGACCAGAGGATTAGTTTTCTGAGCTTTTGGACTCATGCTGGAGCCAGATTGGATCCTTCATTTATTTTCTTCATATTGTACATCATTAAACAATTTTAAATACTGGACTTTGTTCAAATAGATTACAATTTATAAAAGGCATCTTTATTTTTAATCAGAATGATTGCCTAGATCTTGTAAATCATGGCTTCTTTGAAAGTGATAGCCTCAGAGTTGAGCATCTCACCTAAAATGGTAAAGAAGTGGAAAAGGTGTTATTTTATATTTTTATGTACATCTAGTGTTACTGTGTTTTCCCGAAAATATGACAGGGGCTTATTTTTTTTGCCCCACGAAATATGGCCTTGGGCTTATTATCAGGGAGGGCTTATTGTTCTGGGGCTGCCAGGCAGCTGCTCCCTTGTGAACTGGCTCCCGAAGAGCCGGGCACAGCCTCAGGGGCGAAGCAGCCATGAGGTAACCATGCTCACGAGCAGCCACCTGGCAAATCCCCTCTCCAGCCGGGCAGAGCACCATTCACTGACCTAGGGGGTATCCCTAAGGTGCCAAGCCATGTGGTGCTCTGCCCGCCCCCCAGCTCCCGCGGCTTAGCACATTTGGGATACCCCCTAGGTCAGTGAATGGAGCTCTGCCCTGCTGGAGAGGGGAGCTGCGTGAGCGCCTATTCTGCCCACAGCCTCACCAAGCCCTTGCGCCGTTCTCCCAGGCCACCGCCGCTGGCCGCTGCTGCCCGATGCTGCCCCGCTCCAAGCATAACTTCCAAACTCCAAAACTCAGGGCCGAGTCTTCTAGCATCGGCAGCTCTAGGAGTGCTCTCTATGGAGGGCCGGCTGTCAGACAGAGAGTCTTCCGGACAGAGAGTCTTCCAGCAGCTGGCCCACCATAGAGAGCACTCCTAGAGTGGCTGATGCTGGAAGACTCGGCCTCGAGTTTTGGAGTTTGGAAGTTATGCTCGGAGCAGGGCGGCAGCGGATGGCAGCGGGCGGTGGCGGGCAGGAACGGCCAGCGGCGGTGGACTGGGAGCTGCGCAACAGCTTGGTGAGGCTGTGGGCAGAACAGGCACTCGCGCAGCTCCCCTCTCCAGCCGGGCAGAGCTCCATGCACTGACCTAGGGGGTATACCGAATGTGCCAAGCCACAGGAGCTGGGGGGCGGGCAGAGCGCCACATGGCTTGGCACCATAGGGATACCCCCTAGGTCAGTGAATGGCGCTCTGTCCGGCTAGAGAGGGGATTTGCTGGGCAGCTGCTCGTGAGCGTGGTTACCTAATGGCTGCTTCGCCCCTGAGGCTGTGCCTGGCTCTTCGGGAGCCAGTTCACAAGGGAGAGGCCGCCCGGCAACACTCCCCTCCGGCCAGGCAGAACACCACTCCCCAATCTAGCGGTATCCCGAAGGCGACAAGCAACGTGAGCGCTCCCCCCCCCGGCTCCTGCGATTTGGCACTTTCGGGATAACGCTAAGTCAGTGAGCGGTGCTCTGCCTGGCTGGAGGGGGGGTTGTCCAGGGGGTTTATTTTCGGGGGTGGGCTTATATTTTTGCCCACGTGAAAAATGTGGCAAGGCTTTAGTTTCAGGACAGGTCGTATTTTCAGGGAAACACGGTATGACCTAATGATACATACATAAAAACATAATGACACCCTGAAACTATACAGATTTGAATATCTTTTTTCATTATCAAACATAACATAATAAATATTTTATGTATATTATATTTTATAGAGAGTTAATTTAGAATAGTGGTTAATGGCACCAGTTATAATATGTAGTATAAGTTCTCGTTCTGCCTAAAACATGAAACTAGCTTGATGTCTTTGGACAGCCTTTATCAGCTGATGAAAGCAATTGCAAATCATTTTTAAAAGTGTTGCCAAGAAAGCTGTACAGGCTCATCCACATAGTTATTATGAGTCAAGATTCAAAGGTACACACATCCAAAGGCACACACACACTATATATCCACCCATCACAGATCTTTATCTTGGGCAGAAGAGCTCTAACTGGGATTAACTCAGGGTTCCCAAGTGGCCAATATTGATGTCCACAAGGATCAATCAGACTAACCACAAGGTCCACAATATTAGCTATAATAGTGTCGTAGTAGTAGTAGTAGTAGTAGTAGTAGTAGTCATAGCAGCAGCAGTAGTAGTACAGATAGTCCTCAATTTACGACAGTTCAGTGACTGTTCAACTGCACTGAAAGAAGTGACTTATGACTGTTTTTCAGTTATAACTATTCCAGCAACCCCATGATCACATGATCAAAATTCAGATGCTTGGCAACTGGTTCATATTTATGACTGTTGTAGTGTCCCAGGGTCATGTGATCACCTTTTTCAACCTTCTGAAAAGCAAAGTCAATGGGGAAGCCAGATTGACTTTGGCTTCCCCAAAGCTTTCTGATTTATCAACTGCAGTGATTCACTTAACAATTGTGGCAAGAAATGTCGTAAAATGGAGGAGGGGAACTCACTTAACAAATGTCTCACTTAAGGACAGAAATTTTGGGCTTAATTGTGGTCATATGTTGGGGACTAACTGTAGTATAAAAGTAGTATTTATTAAATTATTTTCATATAATAAATATGTGGAGGTTGATGAAGAATCTTCAGAAACGCGTCAAGGAAATGAAGAGTTTGGAGACCTCTGAATTAGCTGGACTAGTTCTGTAAAATTATGTTAAATTATAAAGTAAAAACATAGCTAAAATCTTAATGCTAAATTCAAGGAGCACTAAGTTTACAACTCTGCTGGCTAAATTTCAATATATCTTACAGAATTGGATCTCTGCCATTTGGAATTAATAATGCCTCATAAATAATCTTCAAAAAAGGAAGGAAAAGCCATCTTTGATAGACTGTCATTGAAAATGTTATTTAAAACTAAGCAATCACATAGTTATTTCAATTCTATCATATTACCAATAATTTCATCAGGAACATATGTTAGCAGCACAATTTAGCTACAATTATTGAATGTTTTTTCACTTTCATAACAAATTAGGCAATGCATAGCTGATGCATCTGAAAAAAGTTACTTCACAAAGTCACAAGCCTTAAGGCAAAGCACTTGGTGTCATAATCCAAACCATCCCTGATTGAAATTCAAAGGCAAAGGGAGTCAACTGTGAACCAAATTGCCTTTATTTCTTATCATCTTTATTTGGTCATCCAGATGCTAAACTATGGACTTTCACTGAAGCATTTAAATGCTTAAAAGTATTCTGAAAACCAATAAAAAATCTGTAATATTCATTGTACTAAGGGAGGAGACAACAAATTCTACATTGCTACACCTATGTACTGCATAAGCTTTGTATGTTCCAAATGATAGTTCATCTCAGCTACCTTGTAATGGCCAACCAATCAACATTTTTATTGTTTTGCCTAGAATTCAAGTATACAGTTACCATTTGGGGGAAGAATAATGAGGTTAATGGCTCATCCAGAATTTCTGTTTATATGAAAAATGGCCATGTTCCTATAAGGACAGATGAAAGAGTATAAACATTACCACAGGAGTGACCCTTCTTATCATACAATTCCATTTTTGGATACTGGATGGTATTAATTATTAGTTATTTCCCAAAATAGATTTGTAATAAAAATGCCCTGGTGAAGGTCTACAAACACAAAACAAACTATGGTCACATGTTGTAGTTAATTTTCTTATCCACAATTTCAGCCATAGTTAGTCAGACAACATGAACATTTACTATTTATTGTGTCAAGAAATTTTCAATAAACTTATAATCACAGTTTGGAGTATTAATGTAAAGCGGACTATTAACTTGGAGCAGCGAGTTAAAAACATTGAGAAAACATTGAGATTGGATCGCTTCTGTATGTCTGAAACAAATATCCAACTGACAAAAACCTTTGAAATACAAAAAAATGCTTGCAAAACAGCTTATTATGTAACATTAAATATTAGCAACACAATTTGTACATTTATATTTTAGTAGTCTCACAAATCTAATCAGTAAGATAAAGCTGAAAATCAGTCAAAAAATTCAATGAGAACCCAACTTGCATAAACATCAGACTGATATATCAACATTAATAGATGGTTAATATGCATTAAGACACTTGAAAAGTAAATAATTAACAAATACAAAAACTAGAATGCCAGTATATTATTGAAAATGCTGCAATAGTATTAGGTGCTTTGTAGGCAAAGGTATAAAACAGCCCCAAACAATTTCAATGAACATGGCATCTGCAGTAAATTAGTTACACTTAATTTTACTGGTTTCATATAAATAACCACCCATCAAGCCCTGCTAAGCTGCCTCACTGTAGCAAGGGGCAAGGATTTCCTGGGTGGGATGATCAAAGATCATCAAAGTATAGGCTAAGAATATATACTTCCACACAGGGTCACTCAAGCATGAGGGGCACCCCATATGGCCAGCTACAGCAAGCACAAACCCCTACCCAGAAGGCTGTGATACAAGAAGATGCTGGGGGCAGAACATTTTAGTAGCAACAACAAAGACATCACTTCATACTGTACAGGAGAAGACAATAGTAAATCACTCATGTAGTTTGCAAGGAAAAATCACATAGATCAATATGATACGGTGACTGATGGAAAACCCTAAGTCAGATGGTATTCAAAATGCTACTATAAACAAGCCAAAACTCTTTTGGAATGGTAACGGTATCTATGACACGGTTAGATTAAAATCTTTGAGACAGCTGGTTGTTGATGTTGCCATGCAGCGAAAAAACCTTTAGTTGCAAAAAGAGAATTACACTGGAATATGGAATATAAGAACACAGGAAAGCTCAACATAGTGGAAGATGAAATGAACTGACTACATATTAACATCTTAGACAGCAGCAAACAACTTACAAATTTCTGCCAATCTAGCGGTGTCTCCATTGCTGCCACTGCATTTAAACAACCCAGATAAAGGTGATATACACAAGTATTGCCAGACAGATACAAATAAATTAAACTGGCTGTAGTGTATTATTGATACAAGGAGGTGGAAGAGCTCCGTTATTACAGAAAAGACATGGCCAGGGGCTGACTGTAGAATAAATCAGGAACTGCTTGTCAGAGTGTGGCTCAGAACAGGAGCTGAAAAAGGCACATACTTGGAACCACTGAAACAAATGAGGGAGTTTCATTTAATATATACAAGTGAAAATATAATTTATAACCTACAAAACTTAAGTCTGTGCATCTCCTTAATGCTCATCCACCCAAACTCTATTTCCCTCATTTTTGCTTGTGCTGTCTTCCAGCTTCTTTTTCTCTCTTTATCTTAATGGCTGATAATGGAATGCCTGTGAGTTCTCCGTGCTGTCTTACTGCCAAATAAAGCCTTTAACGCATACAATTCCACTGTCCAGTATCTGAACACAACACAGCCTGCTCTCCATATGTTCACAAGCTACTCCGGGATTTTCTTCCTGCTCTTTCTTCTCATCTCAAGGCCAGAATCTCTGGACTTGCAGGCGCCACTTCATGTTTACCAGGTGACGTCCTCTCCAGCATCATCTCCAGCGGCATCTGCAATATAACACCCACCCCTCCTCTGATTTTCCTGCCTCTTTTTATATTCCCTGTCCTGGATCTATATCTGCCATTCTATAGGCACCTTGCAACATTTCTCCCTTTTTACCTATAGGCTTGTGGTATTGTGCCGACTCATCTGCCTTCCTAAAAAAAATTACCTTGGCTCAGACTCAACCACATTCCTTGGTAAGGAACTTCAACCTGCCACACTGTTAACTTACAAATCTGTAAGTCAAGCTAAAGAGGAGGAGTAAAGCTAATTATTTTCCATGATATAATTTGAGCATATGCTTACCAATTTCAAGAACATCAGGAATCATTTTCGAGTCCTGAATCTCACTGATAGGGAACCAGGGGAAATATGGAATGATATCAAACAAGTTGTAGATGAATGTAGATGTCAAATTGCCAAAAACAGAGAAGCTGAAGCCAAGAAAGACAAAAATCTCAGGAAGGAACTTAGCAAAGAATTTCCGAGAGCTATTAGAAGAGATGAGGAGAAGTATTCCAGGAATATCCATAAAGACACTAAAGACACATAAACTGATGTGGAAAAAAACAAAAATCATCCAAAATTATCTAAAGTCAGAAGAAGGTTTTAATTTCAAATTGGTTTGCTAAAGAATAGCCAATGAACAGAAACAACTGATTCAAGGGAGATTAAACAAAAATGAAAATATTGAAAATGAATATATTGAAAATTGTAAACTGGTATAACAGAGAGGTCAAAATCCTTATCTTAGAATATATTTATTTTCAAGATTCTCTAGTACTAGAAGGTAAAGTTAGATCAGAACTCTAATCATTGAACGATTTCAGGAATTGATGGAATATCTACAGAAATATGACAGTAATAGAAGAAGGATCGGTAAGGTTCTAAGGTTTTTTGCTGTCGTATTTTTATGACAGCATATCTGAACAATGACATAGTCGCCAATAGATTGGAAGACTTTGGTCTACATACCAAAACCAATCGAAGGAGACTTAAAAGAGCAGGCAAAATAGTTTAGCATAATTTAATCACATACCTGGAAAGAGAAATGTCAGATGTTCAAGCTGTGTTATAAAGAAGCTACAACAGTGCCACGGTAGTGCTGATGCACAAGGATAACCAAGAGTACAAAAAATCCTAAACGAACCCTGAGTGTGTGCTTTGCTTATTATGAAAAGGTTGTTGATTATTTCAACTACATCAAGCTGTTGAATGACATTAGGAAAATGAAAATTCCAGACTATCTCATGGTCACCAAAACCATGACAAAAAGCAACAGTCCAGACAGAATAGATGGGCCCCAGGTTGGCAAAGGAATACAGGTAAGTCTTCAACTTATTTCATTTAGTGACTGTTCAAAGTTGCAACAGCATTGAAAAAAGTAACATGATTGTTTTTCACTTATGACCAATTCATCATCCTCAAGGTCATGTGATCAAAATTAAAATGCTTGGCAACTGATTCAGTATTTACGATGGTTGCAATGTCCCAGGGTCATGCAATTATTTTACTAACTTAACAGCTGAGATTCACTTAATAACTATGACAAGCAAGGTCATAAAATGGGGCAAAATTCACTTACAACTGTATTGCTTAGCAACAGAAATTTTGGGCTCAACTGTGGTCTTAAACTGAGGACTACTTGTAACAGTTGATACTAACTCATTTATTTAACATGTGTGCTGAATATACATTGCAGGAAGCTGGATTGGAAAAACATGATCGCAACTATCAGATGGGAGGAAGAAACGTCAATATCCTGCATTATGCTAATGATGCTGCTCAGATAGCCTGCACTCTCTAGTAATGAGTCAAGGAGGACAGTAAAAAAATGGGACTAAGATTAAGCAAAGAACCCTAAACTAATGACAACAGGTACAGCAACTAGCCTCAGAACTGACAGTAAAGATACTGAAATTGTATCTTTTGCTTTTAAGATCTCCTACCAACACTGAAGGAACCAACAGTTGAAGAAATACACTGCAAACCAGGACTTGACCTCCCCCCCGATATCAGAATCACCACCGACTTCTGCTCCTTCCGACAAAAACTGAAGACTCACCTGTTTCGCTTAGCCGGCTTGGCCCATTCATAGTCTTATCTTACCTCCTGGCAGATATTTTTAATTGGGTATTTTTAGGGGTTATTTTAAACATTGTTTTAATTGCTTTACTTTAGGTACAGTTTTTACAGCCTCCTCTTTTAAGTATTTAGTATTTATTTATGTTTGTATTTATTCTCATGTATTTATGTGTTTTAATCTGACTGTACACCGCCCCGAGTCCCTTTTGGAAGAGGGGGCGGTATAAAAGTTTGAAATAAAGTAAAGTAAGTAAAAGACTTGGTACAGTAACAATGAAGACTTTGGAAAATATATTCAGATGCCGGGAGGGGATTATATTCATAAATCTAATAGTGGAAGCAATGGTTTTCTCTGTGACATTTACAGAAGCAGAGACTAGAAAGAGTATTGATACTTTTAAATATAGGTGTTGGAGAAAACTTCTGAGCATACTATGGATAGCTAATTACTGTACAAATCCAAAGTTCTCATTTGACATGTAAATGACTCATAAACTCAAATGGTTAAACATCCAGCTCTTTTGAGAAATCTATAATGCTGGTAAAGATGAAAGAAAAAACAGTAAGAACAAACAGAAGCATGGTGGATGGACTTGCTGGAGAAGGTATCTATGTGGTCACTAAGATTTGATACCAAATTGATGACACCTAACCAATACAGAAACAGATACTGTACATTAAAGTTGTGCTAAGAATCTAGAAAGATTACTAAATGTATTCTTCATAGGAAAAAAAAACAGCTTTTTAGGAGAAGATAGTAAATGGCAGGAAAAACTGTCCTGTAATAAAAATAATTCTGTCCTACTTAAAAAAAATAAGGAAAAAGTAAAGCACAGACATATATAAACATAAGTTCTTTATCATTTATGGCATGACAGGATGCTGTTGTCATTTTGTGATTTGGTTCTTGTAGATGGTAACCTATGTTTTTCAGTCCAATGTTCTTTTCATGTTCTTTATTTCGACCCTCGGTGTCTTAGGTCCACTTGGCCCAATGCAACTGTTCCCACACTGGCAATTTATTTTGCAAACTGCCTTTGTTCTTGGTTTTGAAAGTTTAGCCTTATTAAACTTCGTTTTATCTTGTTCACTATTTCTTGTTTTATCGTGTTCACTATTTTAAAACTTTTTTTGTCCAGTATTTCTCCAAGAATATCAATTCTGTTTTTGCAAATTTGAATCAGAGCTGCGCATGCAGTATCAGTAAAAATTACAGATTCTTATATAAATATTCTTCAAAAAAAAAGAAAGACTAACCGTGAGGCATTAAAAATGACTAGATTATTTATTTAAATGTATGATAAATATATTCAATGTTTTTGAAGCAGGATATTCCCAAAACTAACCTTCTGGCCATACCATAAGCACACATCCTCCCAAACTTCCTGCAGACTACTCCTGAGGTAGTCAAGCATCACCTGGTCCAGTACTGCTCTTGGAGAGAAGCCACTGTCATGCATACCAATGTGATATCAGTAATTATATCTGCAATTTGCAGTGGTCTAAAACTTCAGTGCTAGATTCCTACTCATATTGGCATGAGCCCACAGCATTTGACAGTATTTGGCATCCAAACAAAATACTGGGCCAGACCTGAGCATTAAGCATATCATAGAAAACATACAGTGTTAAGTGTAGTTTGGGATACACATTCTCATATTTAAGTTTGATCACATATTTAAAAAGTTCTACAAAAACATGTTCTAATTTGCAGCATCCTTTGCGGTTTTAGAAAAGGAGATTCTTAAGATTCAAGGAGATGAAGGGCATGCAATAGTTTAGGACTTATTTTAAATGTATGGAACTTCGGTTCCTTATTAACATTTCTCTCAGAAATGTTTCCTCTCAGAAATTCAGGTAAGTTTTCAAATGAAAACTATTTTCAAATGAAAATAGACAGGCTTCAACACTTCTATTATAGGAAATATGCTCAGAAATATGCAGAGCATGGCATTTCTCCTATTCTGGCAAAATATGATTAAAATGAAGGCCTTTTATTTTTCAGACTTTATTGTCAATCCTGTTCTTTTACAACTGGGCGCCTATAGACATGCAGACATTTGGAAGAATATTACAAATATTCTTTGTGGGGGGGGGACCACAAATTTCAACTGTCAAGGCTTCACAAAATCAATGGGAGAAAATGTATTGTATTCTTATATTGCCAACATTATAGTCTCAGGGCGTTGGATGAGAGCTTCAAAAATTCCAAGTGTCTAAAACTCCTCTCTGTTTGTGCCAGTTGGGAACAAAGCCAGAACTCTGCTTTAGCAGAGGTAATAAGTTATGGAGCCACTGTCATAATATATGGCCTCATTCACAGGTTGTGCATTCAACTCTTATAATGTTATACATTCTATTTGTATTAAAGAAGGAAGTAAACAAAGCTGCAAAAGTTGCATGATTAAGAATTTTAATAATATTTTTCTTCTACATTTTTGCAGCAGAAAAATGGAACAAAATAGCCAGAATGAATACAAAAAATAATCTCACATATTTTTAAAGTTCCCTATAATATATGGTATATTCATATCATGAAAGCATTTCATATTTCCTGCCCAAGAAATTCTACATATGCAGATAAATGTTTATCTTTCTTTTCATTCTAAATAGTACGGTGCCTATAATTCATTCTAAATAGTACAAACTTCTCTTGCCTTCTCAGTCCCACATTTTCTAAAGCAGGGATATCAATCCCAAGGCCCGTGGGCCAGATTCAGCCTGCGGGGCCACGCTGAAACAGCAAAGGACCAGCCCGCGGTGCCTCTGCCAGTGAAGATAGAGCTCTGTTTTCGCTGGCAGAGGGTTGCAGGAGGATGTCCCAGCCAAAAACAGAGCTTAGGAGCCCGTTTTCTCTGGCAGAGCGCTCGGGTCAATACTGACACCCCCAACACACATGATGTCAAGCTGGCCATGCCCACCCTGGGCCCCAAGGTCAAACACAACCCTATGCGGCCCTCAATGAAATCGAGTTTGACACCCCTGTTCTAAAGCATTTATAATGAATCTAAAACATTGCGTTGTCCTAGAGATGTTTTGTACATATTTGTCTTACAACATACGTTTTCTATCATAATACATGACTCTATTCTTATTAGCTATTTTGTAATATAAACTCACTTTCTAAGAATAAGTGGATGATTCTAAATCAGTCAAAGGCAATCATGAAATTATCCTTTCTAACTACAGCTATTTCCTGAATTTCAAAGCTTTGTGGATTGTGTCCAGGGAGCAGATAATGGATCAAGAAAGAATTGTGATACTGAGTAAATAAGAGCCCGTGGAACATTCCAAATGATTACTTTCCATCTGTCAAAGCCAGCTTGCCCGTTACCAATGCTAGAATGCAAAATTTTCAGTTAAGATGGCAGATAATTAGCAGGTTTTCTCAACATGCACATAAACAAGTCTCATTTCAATATAGCCTTACATAAATGTCTAAAGAGAACAAAATGATATCCATGATTTCTGAAGAGCCATGTAACAGAAACCGTCTTTATCTTAGCATTTTATTCAGGACACAGCTCAAGTCACAGCTGGCTGAAAGTTTATGGCCTGAAGTAAAGGACAAGATAAGCACCCTTTGATATGCAGAAATAACTAGATTGGGAATTTAAATTCAATACTGAAAATATTGGCATGTAGTATCTCAAAATGTTCGTCTGAAAGTGCTAGATAAGTGGGACAAACTGAAGGAGAAAAATGGTACACAGCCAAAAGAAGCAAGCGTTTTACACATGATGGAATTAGAGCAGATCCGTTCCAGGCCGAGCAAGGGAGTAGCAAACTTGGCTGATTCAGGAAAATAGCAAATTATGTTAGCAGAGAACTATTCCTCCCAAAGGAGAACCAGGAGAAGAAAAAATAATACATGCTACAGAAGAGATCAGTTGACCCACGACTGCTATTTTGAAGGGACAACTCTGATTATTTTTTAAGTGCAGAAGAATAGCTACCACTTTAAAAAAAAAACAATTCCCTATCCAATTTCCCTTCGGCCACCAGGGTCCAAAATAATTATTCCATTTGTGTGGAAGGAAGGAATCCATGTGACTTTCAAGACACTTGCATTTTCCAATGCATTTGTATATAATTGCAAAAAAGTATTCTTCAAACCTTTCTGGTTTTAGGAATGGCAGCAAAACTTACTAAGTTTCTAATTTACCATGCGAAAAGAGAAAGGAAAAAGAAGAGGAGGAGCATGATGCTTAAAAGCCCATACATACAGTATCTTTATGCATTTTAACAAATGTTCACAGTCCATGTAAACTTACTGACACTGTCAAAAAGACACAAGGGTAAAAATCTGGAGGTAACATTTATATTGGCTCTCTTACTCTCCCATGGGAATGTCAATAATGAAAACTAACTCACATCTGGAAACAACCTTGGATTTAAGCAATGTTAAAAATGGACCATGCAAGCTAAAAATATATACTTTTTTAGGTCTATTTCTCAAGAAGGGAGCTACTCTTCATTTAAAATACACATCCTTAATTATTGCTTTGTAAAACATAAACCATAGTTTAACTCTGTTTTCATTCAGAGCCCTGAACATAAAGACAAATTTAAAAGTAATCCAGAATTTTTGTTTTAAAATTGCAAATTATGCACCATGAAGTTTTGCTCTACAGCTATGTCACAAACTATAACAGATGTGTTTTACCTCTGTTTAAATATTTAGTCAGCAAACTAAAGGGCTAAAAAGAGAAGGCCAGAGTGATTTAATTCTTAAATCAGGGTGGTCTATTGGTAACTTTTGGTACCATTGGTGTTGCTGTGGGAACAAAAATGAAACCAGGTGCCATCAAATTCAAGTTAAAGATTTTGTGCTTTTTTAAACAATCTTAAACTAAGTTTCCATAAACTTTTTAACTGATACTACTACAAAAATTGACTATTTTATAACAAGAAAGGAATTATAAGTTATCCATAGACCATCAAATTCTACCTGCAACAAATTTAAATTGATTGGCACCTATTCTTTATAAATAAGACTGTTATAAATATACATCATATTCACCAAAATACAGTATATATTGGTATTATGCTTCTTTGACTAAGCTAAAGTAAAGGCATTGCATAAAGGTTTTACCAGATTTAAATTTAATTTTACATTTTAAACTATATTCTAATCTAAATAATGTTTTTATTTCAGCAGTCAATCACTGCATTGGACTTGTAAAAAGAAGAGCAAGATAGAAACTTAATATTGTCCAGACTGTAAGGTTTTATCCCACTTTGTGATTAAAACTTTGAAAATAATCTTCCCCCCCTCCCTCCCAAAACCCCCTGCATTTTAAAGCATAATATATTACAAACATGGATGTTTGCTGACCAAATTTCTACTTGTGATTTTATCAATCAGTTTTCTGTTAGAAATATTTAAAAAAAAAACTGATGTATGTTCATATTAATGTAAGTCTGTAAATGACTGTTAATATTTGTTTTTATAGACAATCACAGAAGTCAATGTCACATGTCCATTAATAGATAATCTAATATTCAACTGCATTTACAGAAAATACCTGGCAAATTTGAAATTAATTGAATAATAATAATTCAATTAAAATTGTTGCATATTCTTTAGATGTATACATATTGTGCCTCAAATCAGTCAACTCCTGGCAACTCTATGGACTTTGTGCAATTTTCTTGGCAAAGTTTTCAGAAGTAGTTTACCACTTAATTCTTCCTAGGGCCGAGAGGGAGTAACTGGCCCCAAAGCACCTAAACAACCTAAAATACTATTCCCTTGGCCTCTAAGCTTGCATTGGTAACCAAAATAAAAAAACAGCACAGTCCAGAATTAAGAACAGAAAGAAGCAAGGACTACCTCCCAAATATATAGAACGTACCTTGCAGATGAAAAACGAAAGTCAAGTTTATGATAAACATGAAGACATCCAAGAAATTTTCTTGGCAATAATATAGGGGAGGATTAGCACCAAGATTTTTTTTATTTCCAATCTAATTCCAGAGTCCTGGGATCTCCTGAATGGCATGTCTTCCAAGAACTTTAAGCTTAGCTTTTTGCTTAGCTTTTTGTTATCAATCAGCCTAAGCTTTACTATAATTTAAATCAGGGGTGTCCAAACTTGGGAACTTTAAGACTTGTGGACTTCAACTCCCAGAATTCCCCAGCCAGGCTGGCTGGGGAATTCTGGGAGTTGAAGTCCACAAGTCTTAAAGTTCCCAAGTTTGGACACCCCTGATTTAAAGAATGCCATTACACAATACTATGTTCCAACCAATGTAGATAACATGACTTTTGTCTGAACTGAATTTATAACACAAGAGAGAGAGGCTCTATCTGCAAAAAAAAAAGGCAAGTAAAATGCATTTCAGTTCCAAGGAACAAATAAAACACCACACACTTTGGCTTACAACCCCAGGGTAAGCAGGTTTTTCCAACACCAGCAGCAAGTATGAGTTACAGTAGCCCAAACCATGCCTTAGAACAGGGGTGTCCAAACTTGGCAACTTTAAGACTTGTGGACTTCAACTTCCAGAATTCCCCAGCCAGTGCTGGCTGGGGAATTCTGGAAGTTGAAGTCCACAAGTCTTAAAGTTGCCAAGTTTGGACACCCCTGCCTTAGAAATAACCATATGAAACATATACTGTGATACATCAATATAGATATATTATTTAGGACCTGATTTCACCTGAACCGCAATAATAAATTTGATAATTTTTTAAAAAAATATTACTTATTTATTTATGATAAATAAAAATATATAATTAGCAGGAGCTTCAGAATGATAAAATTATGGAATGCAGGAGTTCATCAGGACCTTTAAAATAATCTTGTTCAATCCATGACTATCGCATCCCAATAGATGGCCTTCCAGTTTGTGTTAAAATACCTCCTGTGAATGAGGAATGCTGTTACCATTAATTTTCCCTGTACCTAACCAAAACATATTTCCTATTAAGTTCATTGTTTATTGTCCTATCTTCTGGAACAATTCTAAACATCTGGTCTTGTCAGCAAATTTGATATTCATATTTTCTAATCTCATCCACTTCACTCATAAATAAGGCGACAGGACACATCCTAGAAGACCTGAAGCTCTAACTCAACATTTATATCCAGCTTAACATGCAGCTACTGATTTTTGTTGAGTTATTCAACCATATAATGTCCATAGTCCAACTCACTTTTTCTCACCATTTCTATTAGGATATCAGAGGAAATTTTGTTGGACATTTTATTGAAGTCAAAGTACAAATTGTTTATTATCTCCCTGTGGTCAGCTCAATTTTGAACTTTTGCAGTTCATACTGCAAAATATTTTTTCCTTGCAGTTTGTCCCATCTAGAGATTTTAGTCTGTTACAACCTAACTATGCATGTATGCAGAGCAACCTTAAACTATTTGATGTACTTCATACTTTTATTTCAAACTTTTCTTTTAGAAAAAGCAAGCTGGCTTATTACCACACAATAATAATTAGCATTAAGCAAGGTTTATTGAGCAATTTAACCACAAAGATTGTTGCATCAAATATATCTTCAACAAAGCTTAAAAATGTCAGGTTTCAATCCAAAGTATACAACAATACAAAAGGAGAACTTTATTGACATCAAAGAATGAATAAGCTCTTAACTATTGCTAGGGTGTCTTTGAAATTAATAGCCCCAGCTTAAACATTTTCCTATTAAACATCCTGAAAATAAATGAATAGAACCATGGAACTGTTCTTTTTTCAGATTAGCACTTGTAAGTATTTGAAATATGTAACAAAAATATACAGCATTACATGAAATTTACCATCATTATACTTCCTTTACAGTTATTTTAGTTAGGGTTTCAAGTTAAGTCGCTGGCGTGTAATTATGAAATTATTGTTCTGATCCTCTGCTTACTTTGAAAGTGATTAATCAAAGTCAGAGAAAGCCAACCATCAAGTCAAGTATGTTTCAAATTTCCTATTCAAGGATAAAACTAAAAAGATGAGCTAATTTTGTTTTAATTAAATCCTCATTTAGAAGTTTGAAATAAATGTTTTCTATTTAGGTTTCAATTAGACTTGAGTTGTAGTCCAGATTTCATATATTCTTTCCTTCTGCTACTCTATTACACATTCCCAATTATGTTTTCCTAGTTATACACACAACTACATAAAAGATTTCAAATATTTTTGTCTAGATTTAGTTAACAATATACATTTTAAGTCCCACAATTAAGACTGTTTCCCAGAATTGCAGAAACCTGGGCCAAGGCTCAGGTTTGTAAACTCAATGAAAAATTCCTGCCTAGTCAATTATATTTCTTTTCAGACTGGCATGCATTTTCCCATTTAAAACAGGACAGAGGAAGAAAGACAAAGCCCCAGCCAATCTGGAAAACGATTGTGCTCTGGGCAAAATCAGTTTCAAACACCAACAACTTTAGGAAAGAAGGGGGGGATTCCTTTCTCATCACTCAACCTTCTCTATAACATCATATGAAAAGACAGGAGTGTCTTTATTCTTTCATTAGAACAAAGTATGGTATTTGCCAAACTTAAGTGTTTCTCCAGTGTATTGGACTGGAGTCAGGTTCCCATGCTCCAAAGGCATCTGTGAAGGATGCTTCTTTTTTTTAAAAAAAAAAATCTTCCTGTCTAAATCTAGGAAAGGACTCTAGATGAAAGTACACTATGGATGTTAAATGCAGTTTGTACAGATCTGTGCAAAAAGACATGTTATAATATTTTCATTTTGGATGCAAGCACTAAAGGAATGCATAGTGGAGCAAAGCATGAAGTTAAATGGTAGCCCCAATTACTAATAAATCATTTTAAAGTTCTACTGTACTTTTAAAAAAATTTCTAAGGTTATTACTCAGTTCTAATCAGAATAAGTTTAACATATTTTTAAAATAATAAATGCATCCTCAAAGTTAAACTTTGCCATGTTTATTGGATTTTGTGATTTAGACCTCATAAGGTGATCAATAAAAATTTCAATGTATACTGTTGATCATGCTTTATTGTTTTGAATTGATTGAAAAGTGGAATGTATGTCTTTTTCCATAAACATTAACTCCAAGCATGCTTTGCAGTAGCCTCTTCAAAAGCAATTAACCTCCCTAGAGGAATCAGGGGTGGATCAATGGAGGAGTTATAATGTGAGTAAACAATCTGCAGTGGCAGCTTTATAGGAAACTACAATTTCAGGTGCAATGGTCTTTGTAGAACAAAGGTAAGAATATACCTTTCTTATGTTTTAATTACCAATCATGTTATATATTACTCAGCATTATCTTGGGAATTTGGAAGAATATCCAGTTGCCGAATATTACTCCAATCATAAAAAGGAGGGGGGGATGTTAGAAAACTACAGCCAAAAGTATTCAAAGATAACATTGTTTTTCCTGCACTTTTTATTAGGATACCAGTTTCCAATGGAAAGCCGCGATCTAGGATAAAGCTATAAGGCAATATAAACAACATCAAGAACTCTGAAGAAAGGCAGCTGCTTGTAAGATACACTGGAAAGAAACTAGTGATCACAAGCAGATTAGTCCATGGTGGCAGTGACACAAGCTAAGCAGGAGGTATGGATAATCTGGGTAAGTGCCATGGAAAAATAAATATCATGATTGGACTTCAGGCAAATGGAAACATTTCAAATTGGCTTCCTACGGTATTCTGTGGAACATATGATGTCCACATGTCCATTACCAACAATTTCAGCACAGAATACAATAAAAGGCAAATGCTGGATATATTTTCAAGATATTGCATTACAAGCTTCTCTCAAGACAAAAAAAGCATAAATTAGGGGAGGGGGCAAATTTGCAATGCTAGCTTGCTTATACAAAAGGCTGGCAATCTTTTCTTGGAGCACCACCAGGGTTGAAGCCTTTTTGGAAAGCTTATGTGGGTGTAATTTAAAGGATAAAGGAAGGAACATTAAAAGTTATCCCAGAGTTAGGTTCCAACTGGGCTTCAGAGGCCTCCCCTCTATTTTTTGCTATGCTAAATACTTGCAAGATTGATAGGGATCCTATATCTCTTAATTCTTGGTATAGAACATGTATGAATGTTTTATATCCAGACACAATGCATATATGAAATTCATTCATCAAAGTATACTTTGCCATTTTGGGTTTTCCAGAATTATCCATGCGGGAACTATATGAATGGAATGTTTTTGTGTGTATATGCACACATAAATACACACGCACACATATACATATGCTTAAGAGCATTTTGAAGTAGAATGTGTTTTTACTATCAAATTTGTCTATTAACATGACCACTGAAATGTTAAGTGTATGAGGTCATTAACCTTAATATCAGATAACCTTAATATTTTCTGCCTTACAGTCAGAAAAATGGTCAAATAGATGATTCCCTGTCCGAATTTAGACCTCCCTAGCATTTCTCTTCAAACACTTTTCTCCCAATATAATTGCAAAGGTAAGCAACATAGTTTGAGCAGAAAATTGCTTGGGGAAAAGAAAGTGCAAGTGGAAAGAATTTCAGCTTTCATTAGTCATGCAAATGTTGTTCAAGACAAAAATACCCAGTCCAGTCTTGGTTTAAATATGTTAAACATAATCCATATTTAAGCAGCTGTCATTACATCTGCCTGAGCCCTGAAGTTTGTTTTAATTTAGAACATGGTACCGTAATCTCCACCAAACTAGCAGAGTGCAGTGGTTAAGATTTTAGAGTAGCATGAAGAGGGCCCAGGTTTGTGAGCTACCCACAGCGACAGTAGCTCACAAGGTGACTTTGGATCAATCACCACTTTACATACTAATAACATTTATATAATTCTCGCCACAAAGAGAAAGAAAAGGGATAGCTTACTATGTATGCCTACTTTGAGCTATAGAAGGAAAAATAGAATATATATATAAATTAATCTTTAAAATCTATTACAAAGCAAACATTTGCAGAAATATGAAGAAGTTTTACAATCAGTTTACAGCACTCTGATTGCCACTACCTTTCCAGCCATCAGAATATGTTCATTTTATATAAAGAACTGATATATATTCCCAGACCGATAGCCCTACAGTTCTTTTAATAGTGTCTTTCAATCCAAAATCCTTTCCTTACCTTTGCACAAATTTTAGCACAACTCCTTGAGTAGCTAGTGTGTGGTTAGAAAGAGGAAGCTATGCTTGTTTGCATGGAATCTGCTATTTCCGCCCCTGCCAAAACACTTGTTTAAAAAGTCATGTAATATCTCTATTAGACTGTAAATGCAATTGACAAGGAAATGGCCTACTGACAAAGCACTACCTTTGTGGCAGCGCCAACCAGCCTACAGCAAAATAGCATACAGAATAACTTCAGCATGCATTCCCAAGTAACAAAATAGTGTTTTACATAAATACCACAGAATCTAAGCAAGATCCAGAAAAAGCAATGAAAGTTTGCCCAAGCTTTCATGCTTGCCTGTATCAATTGAATGTCTTAACTAAAACAAAATAGAAAAGCATCTACATATGTCCAGGAATCTTATGAAGTTGGATCATATAACACTGGGAAAACTATCACAACCGAAATCTGTGTATTTCTTCTTAACCACTGTAACAACTCTCTAATAAAAATTAAGAAGAACTATGGGATATCAAATATACAAAAGAATATTAACTGCATACAAGCCCTTAAAGACCAGAACACAAATTATTAACAAGAACATGTGTTCCATGTAAAACATTTTTTAAGAAAACGGTTTTGTCCTTTAATACATTTGATTACAAGGATTAAAAAGCTGTCAGTTTGAAAAATAGACCCTTTAGTTAAAAGTAGCTATTTCATACTAAAAGAAATACTTTTAATATAATTCTTTTCATTTAGTGCCTTTTATAAGCAATTATGTTAAAATTATAAGCAATTATGTTAAAATTATAAACAATTATGTTACAATTATTCCAGATATTCTCAAGAAAATATTTTATTTATTTAATTTATAAGCCACCCTTCCCACAAACAAGGCGACTCTGTGTAGCTTAAGGTAAAGGTAAAGGTTCCCCTTGCTAGTGTGCTAGTTGTTCCCGACTGTCTGAAGACATCTCTGTGGTCATGTGGCTGGCATGACTAAACATGAAAGGCGCACAGAATGCTGTTACCTTCCCATCAAAGGTGGTCCCTATTTTTCTACTTGCATTTTTTACATGCTTTCGAACTGCTAGTTTCGCAGAAGCTGGGACAAGAAACGGGAGCTCACTCTGTTACGCAACACTAAGGATTCGAAATGTCGAACTGCCGACCTTTCTGATTGACAAGCTTGGCCACTGAGCGTCCCTCTGCATAGCTTACAAACAGTAAAAAGATGAATATAGAAGCAACTACAATTGCAATACTTTATAAAATGTTTTTATTAAATGGAAGTGTTGTTTAACTATTACAGACAATATCTAGCATTATTGTGGATGTCTCTTTTTCTAATATGTCTTATTATGAATTGTTGGTTTATATTGGTCCACTAGTTTAGACATTGCACTGAGCAATAAACTATGATTTACAAATCACAGCTGCTAGTTTCATACTATACAGTCTGTTCCTACTATTGCAATCAAGCATTTTCCTTACTAGTAGGACACAAGAACAGAAACTAAATGTTAAAAATAATATATTTAACAGCCCAAGTATAGATTTAAAACTTTTCCCCCAATGCTAAAACAGTAGGTGTTTAATTCTGAAGGGTTTTTCTCATTATACTAGCAAGGAAACCATGCTCCCTCAGGAAGTACCTTTAAAAATGTGATGAGACTTACACAAATGATTTTGGAGGAAATAATAGCCCGACTGAAAAATCTGAAGTCTTGAGTTTAGAATTTAAAAATATATAAAGTTCTTTTCTCTCTTTCTCATTATGCTCTGATATCCACTGTTTCAACATCCTTGAGTGAAACATAATGACATCTAAAGGATGTGCTCTGGCTTGAGAAAGTAGCTGCAGTTTAATATCTGAGACTACTGGCAATTAGTCTCCTTTCAAATTATGAATCAAATAATATTGCCTATTAGCTCAAGAAAAAAGAACTTGCCACTATCACCTCCATCCCTAACCTTTTAAAAACCACAATTATTTATCAGCTATGATATTTAAAAACTGTGCTGAATGGGTAAAATTATTGTCCCTTATGAATGCCAGCTGTACTTGTACCAAAGTGACAACTCCTAAATGCTAAAATTAGCTAACACATAATCAAATGTCAAAAAGGAATCGTAACAATAAAGATGGCATTTTTAAAAATAGTTGCACACTTAAAATGTATTACACAATTTAAAGCAGCAATTATTTTTCCTAAACCGTTTGAAAACTTTCCTTTAAATATCATAAGCATAAGCATAGCATAAAATACTTTAACACCCTCTGTCACTGTAACAATTGCATAAAATGCAGCTTAGCCAAGTACTGCTTCTACTTTTCAATGAAAACAGCTTACAAAGCTATTATACAAAAACTCACAATTTCTGTTTCTTACCCTCATTGGATGAATATCAGCATATGGTGGCTTTCCTTCAGCCATTTCTATTGAAGTAATACCAAGGGACCAGATGTCTGCCACACAGTTATAACCAATTTCTTGTATTACTTCTGGAGCCATCCAAAATGGAGTACCTATGACGGTATTGCGTTTTGCCATTGTATCCTGTAAAACAATTATTTAACTTAATACAAAGTATGCAGCATTTTTGGACTGACGATAGCTCAACACGCTCACATGCATGAAAAGGCAATCATATCAGCCTCTGTAATCATCAAGCATCCCCAAACCTCTGAACTTACACTTAACAGCAACAACCATCAGTCAAAGGTTTTTCTTTACTAGTTTATCACTCAAATGTTAAAATCAATTTGTTCAATAGAATCCTGCACTAAACTGTTTACATTACGATCATTAGCAATAGCATTTAGATTTACCCTTTTTCTCCAAAAATATGACCTCCCCGGATAATAAGCCCAATCGGGCTTTTGAGCACTTGTGGTAAAATAAGCCCTTCCCTGAAAATATTGCAACACAGCTTGCCACCTCTTGCATCTCAAAAATAATAAGACCTCCCCAAAAATAAGGCCAAGTGCTTATTTCGGGGGGGGGGGGGTCAAAAGAAAATAAGGCCCTGCCTTATTTTGGGGCAAACATGGTACATACCACTCCATAATGTTTTACAGCATTCTCTGAGCAGTTTACAATGTCAACATATTGCCCCCATCAATCTGGATCCTTTTTTTACTGCTCTCTGAAGGATGGAAAGCTGAGTCAACCTTAAGTTAGTCATGATCAAACTTTTGGCTTTGGGCAGAATTAGCCTGCAGTACTGCATTCTAACCACTGTACCACCACAGCTCCTCTACCATTATCTTTCAGAGCATTATAAAATATATATAGTAAGTTGCACTTTATTCAAAATTTATACAGGAAATCCCTGTTTGGACGAACATTGAAAATGCCCCTAAACAACTAATGCAACAACTGTACCTAACCAAGAACCTTAATCTTCAAATCCTTCTACATTACAGAAAAAGACTTAAGAAACAATGAACCTAAACCTTCTTTAGAATTATCCTATTTAATGCTGCAATTCAATAGCTCATTGGACAAAGCTGCCTCTACCAGTATACACCACATATGAACTGTAAATAATCCCATGAAACTGATGTCAAACTGATTTTAATTGGAAAAACACTTATATGACCTCACTACTTAAAGACATGTTATCTTTCAAAAGCCTCTGATATCTTATTACTGAAAAATAGCAAATGCAATATTTATTTGTTGAGTGTACTAACATATAAAATATATCTTATTTTTTACACTTACAGTTAACTGTCCAGCCACTCCAAAATCAGCTAACTTGGCATGTCCTTCAGTATTCAAGAGAATGTTCCCAGCCTTTATATCTCTATGTATTTTTCTCATGAAGTGCAAATATTCAAGTCCTTTAAGGGTAGATTTAAGAATGGTTGCAATTTCATCTTCTGTAAGCTGTTAAAAAAAAAGTACCAAGATTGCTCTTTGGTATACTCACATTCCAAGTGATTGCACATTTATACAAACTCAGTGAATCAAACTACAACCCAAAATTACTTATGTGGCATACAAATACTGTACAAAATATTTTTTAAATTGTAGTAAGGCTTTATCAAGGATCCATTCATGCCATCTGGATTCTTTGAGACTACATAAAATTGTGAATCAGTCAACAAGTTCAGGAAGGAGAAATAAGTATTAACAACAAACATTACAGATTAAAACCTAAACAATTATCTAAGAAGAAATGCCAAAGAGATTGTAAGAATTTATGTCTGGATTTTGAATTGAACTCAATTTTCTATATATTCGAAATGAAATTAAGTAAGTTTAGGGTGAAAACTCTTCAGATACTATCTTTGGGATATAGAGCTACACCAACACAGGAAACATAAATGTCAATATGATATATCACAATTAGAGCCCCATTTCATAGATATGAAGTTATCTAATTATTTTTCTTAAGATGAAGCTCACTCAAAATTTTCTAAAATAATGTTTATTCAACATGTTTATTCTTTCTAAATGTTTATTCTATTTCTGCTTTAAATTTGGGCTTTACTAAAGCCCAAATTTCCTAAGAGGTCCTCAAGAGGGTGTGCATAAGCGCACCAGCATGCCTACTGTCCCTGTCCTACTGTCCCAATTGATATGTACCGTATTTTTCAGAGTATAAGATGCACTTTCCCCCCCAAAAGAGGCTGAAAATCTGGGTGCGTCTTATACACTGAATACAGCATCTTTTGCCTCCCGAAACCCTGCCCCCTTCACCAAAATGGCCGTGCATAGCCTTTAGGAGGCTTTCAGAGAGCTCCTGGGGGCTGGGGAGGGCAGAAATGAGCAAAGAAATTGGCCTTTTTTGCTTAATTTTGCCCCCCGCACCCAGGAGCACTCCACAAGCCTCCTAAAGGCTATGCATGCCCTTTTTTTTGACAAAAAACAGGCACATTTTTGCAAATGGTTTTGGGGAGGCTCCACCCCCCAGGAGCACTCTACAAGCCTCCAAAAGGCTATTAATGCCCTTTTTTGGAAAAAAAAAAACGGGCCCATTTTTGCAAAAAACGGGCCATTTTGGGAGGTCTGCAGAGTGCAAAAACTTTTTTTTTTTAATTTGCCTCTTCAAAAATATGGTACTCATTTTATGTGTTCATGGCCATGTTATACTTATTGATATCCATCTATTTGTACCAATCTCATGTGAAAATGTCCGTGTCTATACTAATACTTGTTACCTTGTACACGTTGATAAATATATGTGTAAGTTTGTGGTATATATGTGCTTTTTTATTTTTGTACTGAACTCAATTAAAATTATATCAAATGAAATGAAATAACATTGCATAAATATAACTTGCCAATACCATCCAAAATCCTTGTGTCACTACAATAGAAATAAGTCATTTTTCAGAGAAGTTGTTTCTTAACCAGCCATCTCTGATTTCAAGATTCATGTTTTAAGTGGTTTAAGTGTTTCATGTTTGTCCCTTCAAGATACATTCCAAATTTGAAGAACAATTTGATGTGGCAATAAATAAAGTACTCAAAAGTAAATTCAAGAAGGTAAAAATAATATTAAGATACTAAAAATAATACTGAAGTGACTTCAATAGAGCAATGTATATAGAGATACCAGTCAGAACAAAGAGTAGAATTTTTTTAAAAGCAGAGATATTTTTAACAGAGTGTTTCTTAAGGAAAAATCAAAGAGTTTTTAATGTTAATGTTAATGAATGTGAGATAAGATATACTGAAGGGATATAGTCTCGTTTCAGTTATTCAATTTTCAGTTAAATTATCCAATTTGTACATTCAAAATCTGAGTCTAATCTTATTTGTGAGCCAATGAATTTAAAATGGCATGAGAAAATCTAAATCCCTTTTCGAAATAGCCTTATCAAAATCTGACAAAGTACTGGCAAAATTAACATCATCCCCTTCTCTACTAATGCTCTTTACAAGACATCAACATTTCTTGAAGAATTTAAAGGAACTATATGTTATTAGTTCAAGGGACCTATATAAACAAATTCCTAGAGCAAAAATTTCAGATATAATCTTTTATAAAATATAACTTACCGTTTTATTTCGTAATCTAATTATGTCAGAGACAGAACCAGCTCCACAGTACTCCATAACAATCCAGAGGTCTGTGTTCTTAAAATAGCTGCCATAGTACTTGACAACATAAGGACTAAACATAAAAACATGGCTGTCAACATATTGAAGTTAATCTTTAAAGATATTAGGAAGCAGTTCAATATTTTTTCCCTGAGTAGGTGCCCCATTTTTAAATGTTGTAAGATGCATTAATCTTCAAAGAACAAAACATACTTACTGAGCACCTGAGAATGATAAAGCCCTTAACACATATTACTCACCAATTTGTATAAGAACACCGTCTTTTCAAATATTTGTATAAGACAAGAGTAAGGGAAATATTCTCAACTGAAAAGTATCTATACACGCAAGTAAGTGCAATTTGAAAAATAGGTGGGGTTTTTTCTGGAAGATAAAATATGATTACCACTATCCAAAAATCTGTATATTTGTTTAGCAAAGAGAGAGCCAATTTCCTCATTAGGATGACCCAAATGATTTTACAAGCTTTTGAGTTTTTACAAAAAAAAAAGTCAGAAAGTAATTCAGAATTTTGCATGAGGTTTGCAATCCAGGCAATATATTGAGTCTACTGACTGAATGCTTCTGCCTATAGCTTCTAGTACAACTGCTGATCAACTGCCCCAAACATCACACTGATACCAAGGAAACCTTATGAAACACCCTTTGTGGTTTCCAATTTCCAACCAGCAAGGGTGTTCCAGATGCATGTCTGTCCACAATTCACAATTAACTGACTTTGTTCAAAATGCTCCCTAAGGTATAAGTTATCTTGAGTGAGAACACCTGGTTTATATGCAGAGGACCCTAAGATTATTATTTCAATCTCCAAGTAGATTTGGGGGGCAAAAACAAACCATGCCTGAAGCTCTGCAGAATACCAGCTGGTCAATGTTAACAGTTTCTGTCTAGGTAGACCGTAATCCAACTCAACAGAAGTGAGTCCATCGCTTCAGTGTTTAAAGCTATCAGACAATAAATACTGGATAATGGCAGAATTTAAAGCTTTCAACCTCCTGAACCTAGGAGCTTTCAAGTTAGAGGGAACCTTTTTTTAATTTTACTATCAGGTTATGTACACCTATTACTATCTCATACTAATATTATCATGACTTCTCAACACTGTTAAACGATCATCAACAGCCATCTGATCTAACTAAATAAAATACCTAACTTTAAATAAAAGTACCCTAACATTCTTATCAGAGATATATAGTAGACTTTAAACCTTCCACCTTACAACTGTGTTATTCCTAAAATACCATACTTTGGGACCATCACCATAACAAATTCTGACAACCTTACCCTAAAAATTAACAACCTGCAATAAAGAGAGTGATTAAAGAACTGCCGAAGTATATGATATTTGAAAATTTAGAGTCAAGTAGTTTTCTTCCAAATTTGTAAGTCAGGTTATGTTAGTCTTACTTTAACTACTGTGTGTTTTTGAGCATTTGTAATTTGTCCATAAAGATCTTTACTGATATAATACAAACCTCAAAAGAGAAAGAGTTTTTTTGTCCCTGCAAATATTTTACAAGGGAGCGATTCACCAATATTTTACTAAGGGCACACCCTTATCTTTGTTCATCACCTATAAATCACTGTCAACTTTGGCATGTAAAGAAACCCCACTTAATCCTTTGTACTATCTACCTTTGCAATCTATCTGAAGAACCATTAATAAAGCTCCAATGTTACTCTTACACAAATAACACTGCTATGATGTAAGAAACTTCTGCATGTTAGTATCTTGGCTTTTTTCTCTTTGATTTATTATCCTCAGAATTTGTCTCAGTTAATAAAAAATATAAGCATTTATTTGAAACTGACCATTGTCTTACCTGAAGAGTCCTTTTCAGGGCGCTGCAACGGAGAGTCCAAAGAAGGGTTAAACACAGCCAATCTGCCCAGAACTGAATTGAAACTTTAAGCCACGCCTCTGGTGCCGACTCTCCTCAGATTTATTCAATGAAGACGTGGAACAGTTGCGCGCTGAAACTTCAACTGGAAGTCTAATATGGAACAAGTCAAAAATAGTCCAACAACAATAACAGAAACAACAAACAACACTGTCACTTCACAAACACCAGCGGAGAATAGACCCCAGGGCGGGGTGGACTCTCCGTTGCAGCGCCCTGAAAAGGACCCTTCAGGTAAGACAATGGTCATTTTCCAGGGCGCTGCTCTGGAGAGTCCAAAGAAGGGACATGCCCAAGCTAACTGTCACTAGGGCGGGAAGGCTAAGCCATCAGGGTCGCTCCGCTGGTATGGATGCCCTGAAGAACACGCCTCCCAAAGGCCCCTTCCGCCGATGCAAAACTGTCCAGTTTGTAATTTTGGACAAATGGAGACAGAGAAGTCCAGGTGGCCGCCTTGCAGATCTCTTCAATCGGTGCCTGTGTAGACCAGGCAGCTGTGGTGGCGGCGCTTCTAGTCGAATGTGCTGTGATATTGCGAGGCACAGGAACGGACTGTAAAACGTGGGCAAGCGCAATGCAGGCTCGCAGCCATCCGCCGATGGTAGATGAAGAGACCTTCTTGCCTTGAGAAGCTGGTTGAAAGGAGACGAATAGAGATTCGGATTTCCGAAAACTGGCCGTGCGCTTGATGTATCTGCGAATAGTCCTGCGCACATCCAGCATGTGCCAGCGCTTTTCCCTCGGGTGCCGAGGATGCGGACAAAAATCCGGAAGGACCACCTCCTGCGCCCGATGAAACCAGGAATTGACCTTCGGAATGAAGGAAGGGTCCAGCCTCAGGATTACTCTGTCGTTACGAATGAGACACAAGTCCTCTCTGACTGACAAGGCAGCCAGTTCCGATATGCGACGAGCAGACGTGATAGCGACCAGAAAAACCGTCTTGAATGTGAGGTGTCTGAGACTGGCCGTCTTAATGGGCTCAAACGGGGGCCCGATGAGGGACCGCAACACTACATTGAGATCCCAAGATGGGTATCTGTGGACCACTGGGGGTCTCAGGTTGGTTGCTCCCCTGAGGAAACTGCGGATGGTCGGATTCCGGCCAAGAGATGCGTAGCCCTCAACTGAGAGGATGGTTGACAGGGCTGCCGCCTGGCGCCTCAGGGTGTTAGGTGCCAGGCCCTTGTCCAAACCTTCCTGCAGGAAGTCCAGGATGAGAGGAACCGAAGCAAGGGGCGCAGACGTACCATGAGCCGTGCACCAGCTGGCGAAGGATTTCCAAGTGGCGTCGTAGATGCGCGTCGTGGACTGCCGTCGTGACGCTTGGATGGTGCCAATCACCTTGTCTGACAACTTGCCTCTGCTTAGGAGATCCCTCTCAAGTGCCAGACGACCAGCTGCAGCCACTGGGGTTCTGGATGTTGAAGGGCCCCCTGGCTGAGAGAGATGTCCTGTGGAGGAATCCGCCACGGTGGTGTGATCGAAAGACTCACCAAGTCTGCAAACCAGGTTCTCCTGGGCCAGTACGGTGCTACCAGCAGCACCTCCACCTCCTCTGCTAGGATCTTCCTGATGACTCTGGGAAGAAGAGGTAGCGGGGGAAAAGCGTAAAGCAGACCTTTCGGCCACGGGCCGTGCAGCGCGTTAACTCCTTCCGCCCTCGGGTCGTGGAACCTTGTGAAGAACCACGGAAGATGCGCGTTGGCCGCGGTGGCGAACAGGTCCACCAGCGGAAGGCCGAACCTCTGGGACAGTTGCTGGAACAGCAGCAGATGTAGACGCCACTCCGAGTGGTCGACTGTGGATCTGCTCAGCCAGTCCGCCTGGGTGTTGCTCGTGCCCGAGATGTGCTCCGCCTGAAGAGAAAGAAGATACCTCTCCGCCCATCGACCCAAGAGCTCCGCCTCCTTCATCAGGGATCTGGAGCGCGTTCCCCCCTGTCGATTGATGTGCGCCTTGGTGGCGACATTGTCTGTCATGATGCGCACGTGGTGGCCCTGAACGGTGCTCTGGAAGCGCTTCAGCGCAAGCCTGACTGCCCTCAGCTCCAGCCAGTTGATGCTGTGAGCGGCTTCGGAAGGGGACCACCTGCCCTGTGCGAGCTGGTTGTGGCAGTGGGCCCCCCAACCGAACAGGCTGGCATCCGTTGTGATGGTGAGCCTGACTGGCTCCTTGAATGGCGACCCCTTTAACAGGGCCGGAGACAACCACCACTTTAGAGAGCGACGTACCTCTGCTGGAACTGGAATCAGTCTTGTTGAGCTGCTTTCGTTTGTTCTTTGATATGGAAGCAGGAGCCACTGAAGGGGACGGGAGTGAAGTCTCGCCCAAGGCACGATTGACAGGCACGAGATCATCTTGCCGAGGAGCTGTGAGAGCTGAACCACCTTGACTAGACGTGACTGCTGCACCTGAACGACCATCTCCCGAAGGCTGGCCACCCTTTCCGGAGACAGGGATACCGTGCACGAGGTGGTGTCGATGACGGCCCCTAGATGCTTCAGTCTGGTCGTGGGAACGAGATGACTTTTTTCCAGGTTGATGGTGAACCCGTGGTCCCGGAGCGCCTGCATGGTGTGTTCTAGGTCGCTGACAGCTTGTTGATGCGATGATGACAGAATGAGAACATCGTCTAGGTAACAGTGGAGTCTGACCGGACGTGACCGTAGAAAAGCCGCCACGGCTGCGAGAACCTTTGTGAATGTCCTGGGCGCCGATGACAGGCCGAATGGCATTGCCCGGTACTGGTAATGGAGGCCCGCGTAAGAGAACCTCAGGAACTTGTGGTGGGCTTTGCGGATAGGGATGTGGAGGTAGGCCTCTTTGAGGTCTATGGACGTTAGTATATCGCCTGGCCTGATGCACCCCAAGATGGACTGGAGGGACTGCATCTTGAACCTGCGATATGTCACGTGGTGATTGAACCTCTTTAGATCTAATATCCCCCTCCACCCTCCTGAGTTTTTGGGGACCAGAAACAGGATGGAGTAAAACCCTCTTCCTTCCTGGCCTGCTGGGACAGGTTCTATGGCCCTGATCTCCTTGAGGTGCCTTATCTCCTGTTCCATGAGGGATCTTTTGACTAACCCTGAGGGAACTGGACACCGGATGAAGTGGCGGGGAGGGGGGGACCAGAATTCTAAAGTGAGACCCATGCGGACCGTTTGAAGAACCCACTGGTCCGACGTGGTCTGCTCCCATTTGGCGTGGAACAACTGCAACCGCCCTCCTATGGAAGCTGACCTGTGATGGTCATTTATACCTCCTAAAGGGTCGGGAGCCGGAGCCCCCCCGAAATGGCCGTTTGGAGAAGGGCTGCTGGCGACCTCTGTCTCGAAAGGACTGACGGTCCTGAGACCGCTCACCCTGCTGGGGATACGCCCGATGATAGGGGGCGGAGCTGGTGGAGGGCTCATTGTTCCGAAAGGCCTGCCTCCTGTAAGAGCCAGGACCTTTACGATCAGGCTTTTTGGTGACTGATGGCATCACTTTCTTTTTGTCCTTGTTTTCCACAAGGACTGGATCAAGGACCTCACCAAACAGCTTGTCCCCTTTAAAGGGGGCAGTAACAAGCTTCCATTTGGAGCGCATATCCACATTCCAGTGCCTAAGCCACAGGAGGCGTCTGGAAGTAACATTAGACGCTAGGGCACGCGAGGCAAACTTAGCAGCATTCAGAGTGGCATCAGCAGTGTACTCTGTGGCTGCCATGATTTTATTGATATCCTGCCTGACTTTAACGTCCTTGGCAGGTATCTTCCTCAACAACTGCCTCAGCCACAGGAGAGCCGCCCTGGAGAAAAATGAGGCTGAAGCGGAGGACTTAATGGCCCATGCAGCTGCCTGATGGGTCTTGTGACAAGCAGTTTCGGTTCTCTTGTCCTCAGCCTTGAGCCCCTCCAACAGGTCAGGAGGGAGCACAGAAGAGGAGGTAAGAGCCGCTACAGGGGGATCGATAGGAGGGAGCTTGAGCAGCTCCTCCAGGCTGGCATCCACCGTATATAGCTTCTTGTCATGGCTGCTGGGGGTAGCCATGGTAGCTGGCTGCGCCCACTGTCTTTGAACTAAATTGAGGAACATCTTGGGTACAGGAACTATTTCCTGGACCGAAATGGATTCCTCAAAGAGATCCCCAGATAGATCATCAGGGTCTACAACCACCTGAGCTGGGGGGGTGGACCCCATGTGAGTTGAGATCTTAGCCTTATCTAAAATGGTTTTGAAATTATCCAAATTAAATAAGCCTGAAAAGGCCGGCTTTTTGGCGGGGCTTGCCTCATCCCCAGAGAATTCAGCTTCCTGCCTAGGAAGAAAATCCTCTTCTTCCTCCCAGTCTGACTCATCGGAGGCCACTGAAGAATGCAGGGATGGAGGTGGAAGGCTAGGAGTCATCTCTCTGGAATCCTCCTGGGGTTGCAAATGGTGGGTCTTGCGAGTGCGCTTGCCACCTTTTCGCATGCCTGCCTCAATGCCCTGGGAAATGGCCCTGTTAATTATTTCCTGCATTTCAGTGGATAGGTTAGGCCCTTGGTCCTCAATGGGGCGAACCCTTTGAGTGGGCCCGGGGATCGGCTGTTGAGGGGCTAAGGGCCCCATTGGAGCTGGTCCCTCCTCCATATCAGAGGGACAGGCAAAGAGATCAGCCTGATCAGCCATGGAATGGCCTGGAGAAGTTGCCATGGCCAAGGAATCCCCTTCCTCTTCACTATCAGAAATGGGGCCTCCCTGGGCTGGAGGAATTTCCCTGGAGGGCTCCCCAGGAGACACCGAAAGGGAAGATTGGGCCTGCTGTTGGGCTTTGGAAGACTGTTTTTCTAAGGCCTTCTGTCGCCTTAATGCATCTTTGTCTAGGCCTGAGCCCTGCTTGGGGCCATGCCTGGAGTAAGGCTTATTCCCTCTAATGGCCTCCCTGGCAGCTTTCCCGGCCTGTCTTACAGGGGCTCTGGAAGAGACACCCTCAGAAGTCTCAGGGGCCTGATCTGCCATGGTAACAATCACTGGTTGGGGCAGTAGGGGGATGGGAAAACCACCACTCACCACCTCCAGAAAGCCCACCGCAGCACGATGCTCCTGAGGAGACAGAGAAACTGCAAGGCCTGAAGTAGCTTGGAATTTCTTAGGCGCGATCAGAATTCGCTCCCAGCACCTGCAGGAGAGTAAAGGAGGCGACCCAGCAGGCCACGATCCCACGCCGCTATCACTTGCTTGGATTGGGGCCCAGGTCGCCGGTCACACCGGGCAAGTCTGACTCCACGCGGCTCCTGCAAAGAGCCAGGCACCAGGCAGCTGTGGCAAAAAACTTTTAAAAGTAAAGCCGGAAGATTGCGCAATCCAAAATGGCGGCCGGAACTCACCGGAGCTTTTCGCGCCAAATTTAAAGAGGGAAGAAGCCAAAATGGCTGCCCTGGAAGCCCACGCAGCAATTTGACTTGCTAGAAGCACAAATTGCAACGGAGGGCTTCCAGCGGGAATCGGCCCCCAGTAGGGGTGCCCCAACAGCGCTGGCGTCGGCACTCCGACCCACGCGCTTCCCCCAACAGCTGCCTGCGGCTTCTAGGAGCCAGAGCAAAGCCCCGGACTCCAGGAGAGCCGAAAGGGTGAGAAAAACCCAATTAAAAAGGGAAAAAAACAAACTTAAATTTAAACTCACCAGCCTGCTCTAAAAATCCTTAAATATGCTGTTTTAAAAATTATTCTTCCTCTGGAGAGTCCAAGGAATCAATCTTAGAACTGGAGAAAATCTTAAAGCGTCCACTGGGCTAGCTGAATTGAAAAAATCTGAGGAGAGTCGGCACCAGAGGCGTGGCTTAAAGTTTCAATTCAGTTCTGGGCAGATTGGCTGTGTTTAACCCTTCTTTGGACTCTCCAGAGCAGCGCCCTGGAAAAAATCATATTTACCAAAAATACAGTAAAATTTTCAAGGTTTTCAATTGATATAAACACATTGAACATAAATAACATTAAATTGAGAGCAATTGTATATGGAGCATACTAAATGGGACAGTTGTACCCATTTAAAAATGGTTTTATAAAAAGTGTGAGCACAATATCTTTTACCCATTAAATCAGGCAATTATTTTTCAAGCTATATGTGACACGTAAAAAGCTGCAGATGCTTTAAGGAATCATTAAAATTAATCTGACTCTTAAAACAGCCACTTTGTTTTCAGGTACAGATTGTGATCAGAAAAAACGATGTAAATAGAAGAGGCAAATACTGTGCTCACATGAAGCCCTAAAAATTCTTCCAAATCATTGCCAAGCATGCATACACCTATCTTCTGATTAAGTCAGTTCATCTCACGTTACATAATCTCACCTTACATAATAGTATATTTCATTAGAAAACAGCTTTTTATTTATGCACACACATTTCTTCTACTGCTTATTTCATTTCAATAATTATCGTCCTCCTGATTTTAAGGAGTCAATGCGATTAAGATGCTGGGCTTGTTGGCTGGAAAGCCAGTAGTCCAGGTTTGAGAAGCAAAGTGCCCCAGCTCTTTCCAACTTAGCAGTTTGAAAGCACACAAATGTACCACTTTGGTAGGAAAGTAACAGCATTCTGTGATGTCATGCTGGCCAAATAACAATGGAAATGTATTCAGACATCGCTGGCTCTTTGGCCTTAAAACAGAGGTGAGCACCGCAATGACTAGTGGAGTAAAATCTGCAGGGATCTTCGCTTTTTTTTAAACCTGATTTTAAGAATGATCAGTAAAAAGTTGCACATTTTAAGATGGATACAAATAGAACCAATTACCTAAGAATCTAACAGTCTCCCTTAACTGGTTTTTCAAACAGCTACTGCATCTGGCACAAATATTTTAATTCTGTACTCTTGCACTGAACAGAGAATTGGTCTCAAAGACCTAAATTGCCCCTTTGAATTCCATAATTCTTTATCATATGCATAGCATTTGCCAGAATTAAACATTTACAACTTTTCATAAAACCAAGAAATCTTGCAACAGTTGTGTTTTCACACTGTTACCTTCATCAATTCATTTTATCCATTCATTTACAACCAGCAAGCAGGAAAATAGAAAAGCAAATAAAGCATCTAAATTTTTATCACCTTATTTTAAAAAATCAAGTGGCCTTCAGGCTCTGCTTGCGGTTTTAACACATCACTATCTATTTTTTTTTAAATGGCAGAATTTATATTATAAATTGATCCATACCTGTCACATTGTTGCATTATGGAAATTTCTTTAATTATTTCCTGTAGATCTGATTCAACAGGGACTTGTTTAATTGCTACGACTTGTCCCGATTCCTTATGAATAGCTTTAAAAACACTGCCATAAGACCTGAAAGGGAAATATTAATTTATGCTATTAGTACCATGCCCACTCAAGCCACTGATTGCAAACGTTTCTGCAATAAAAATGTTTATTGCTTTTACACAACATTAACTCCAGAGTTATGTAGTACAAGAGGAAGAATAAATGAGCTTGCATCACAATTCAATGTGGCATGTCATTACTTAACCATTGTATGTTGTTACATAATTGTACATATACTTTATTTCTTAATTACTTTCATTTTGCATTAGCTGCCTGTTTATTTTTCCTGTCAGTGCCTGTTCAGCAAAACAATGGAAAACAATGTCTTTCCTCTTTAAGTTACTAATGGCAGGAAGAAACCAGCACTCTATAAAGCTTAGATATTACCTTTTCAGAATTGCAAAGAGGATGAGTTCGGATATCCCAATGCATTCCCAGCAATCATATTAAAATTACTGTTTTCTAAAAAAATTGATAGTGCCTCCCTTTTAAGCAGGGGCACTGACGTTTTAGACAGAAATGCACTGGACATTTGGAGAACAAACCCACTGTTAGCATGCATGTACACAATTCATCCTGCAAAAGGTCTATCTTTTTAGTCCTTGACTGATAATTTCCATTGCTAAGCAAGGCAATTATTAAGTGAGCTTTGCCCCATTTTATCACCCTTTTTGCCACAGCTGTTAAGCAAATCACTGCAGCAGTTAAGTGAATGATTTAGTTCAGGGGTGTCAAACTCGCAGCGTCACAGCAGTGTCATGTGACACATTGGGATTCTTTTCCCCTTCACTAAACCAGGCGGGGGCAGGGCCAACACATGGGCATCCGGCTCACGGCCCACGAGTTTGACACCCCTGATTTAGTTGTCTTTCTACTCTTGCATCTGGCTTCCCGCCCCCCCCCCTTGACTTGTCAGAAGCCAGCTGAGGTGGTTACAAATGGTGATCACATGATCCTGGGAAAGGGTAACCATCATAAATACATGCCAATTGCCAAGCAGCCAAATTTTGATCACATCACCATGGGGATGCTGCCCTGATCATAAGTGGGGAAAACTACTGTAAGTCACTTTTTTCAGCACCGTTGTAAATGTAAACAATTCCTAAATGAATGGTTGTAAGTTGAAGACTACCTGCATGTGATTGCAAAGAGTTGACACTGACGTGATGGCACATAAGCAATCACACAATTAATATGCAAAATCAAGAGGATTAGAAGAGTGCACACATTTTTTCTTAACTTTTAGCTTTCATTTAGGCTTTTTATATACTTTCCACCAATATATGCATTTTGTAACTATCTGGCCAGCATGCCATTCCTTTAGGGTAATACATTAAACACAGAAAAGGAATAAATAATTTTTAACTTAAAACAATAAGGGCAAAAAAAGAGGACGATGTATGGCTAAATCTAGTTTGAATCAATACAATTTCCTATACCAGTCTTCTGTCTTTCTAATCTTGCAACTCCTCTCATTTTGACCATATATTACTTCATTTCTTTTATTCTTTAAACTTCCCACCTCTTCTCTTTTGGAGGACCTCATCAATTTCTTCCAACCATGATGTTTGGCCTTTCCCTTTCTCTTCTCTATATATTTAGTCTGTAATGTGATTTTTCACTATATGAACAACACTGCAGCACTCGAAGTCATATGACTACAATTTACAACCTTCTCTGCTGACTTCTGACAAGCATAGTCAAGAGAGGAGCCGGCAAGAAGTTCAAGTTGCAGTCATGTAAAGATCCTTGCTTAATGATGGCAATTGAGACTATCAGAACTGCCAACAAATACTCGCAATCACATGATGTTTTGACTTACAACCACATCGCTTAATGATGAAAATTTCCGGTTCCAATTATCATAGTTAAGCAAGAGCCACCTGTACACAATCTCACTAGGCTAGCTGGATGTAGGCACCAGTCCAAATATGGAAGATTGTTCAACTCACAATCAAGCTCACTACCTTCCACTATGTTTGCATGTTACATATATTAAATTTCCATAGCCATCCATACATCTCTACTTATATAAAATTGTACATACCCTTCACCAAGCTTCTCCAAGACATCAAATACTTCTTCAGGCTGTTTAGTCAAACTGTCTTCACTGAGCTTTTTAAGCTTGCTAATAAAAATATAAAAACATTTGAAATAGTCTACAATTAGTAATTTGCAATTTACTTTTATCTGTAATTACTAGATATATTCTTCTATTTTGTTAAGAATAAATAGAAAGCTGCAGTTTCAATGTGTACCACATATCTTCTAAAAAAAGACTAAGGTAACTTCTAATATTGTATTTATCTATAAGTAATTATTCTCAAAACATAAATTAAGATTTTAATATGTTAATGTCAAAATTACAATTCTTAAACAGAAGGGCATCCCATTCGGAAGTAATCAGTTTCCCACTTGAAAGCAGGTTTAATGGACAACTAAGCACACAAAGAGGGAAAGATAGAATCAAGCAAATCATAGCTTGGGGAGGAGAAAATCTGTACAAAGAGAAACCAAATCAACAGTTGTGCAACTGACTGCCACTTTATTCAGGTTTTTTTTGAAAGCCATCAAACCTGGCTATTCCAGACAGCCTCAGGAAAGGGATGAGGGGTACATGTCTGTTATAGATTGGAAAGTTGTTGCTTGTCCCATAACACATTATTGCTTTTGCTTTTTTGTTTTCTCATTGATATTATTTATCAACATCTATCATAATGCAAGATGCTCAGAATCCCAAGTGGATTAGAGCACAATATAAACTAAACTGAAATTAAATGGTGTCCTTTTCCATATATATGCTACAAATTCTAGCACAGAAATTAGTCCAATATAATACATCATCATTCATAACAATTAAAATTTGTATTTATTTGTCATTTGTTAGAAATTGTACATCTCTAAGAGCTCTCTGTAAGCTCTCTGTAAGACTTTGAAAAGCTGTTTGATCTTACATAAACAAGACAAAATAAATCCCATTCAATCTTCCTTTGGATTATGGATTTCCTGTCTGACCGCTCTCAGAGGGTCAGATTAGATAATCACTTCTTTTCAGTGCTTATTCTTAACACAAGTACACCACAGGGTTGTGTGTTGAGTCCCTTACTCTATACCAGTGATGGCGAACCTATGGCACGCGTGCCACAGGTGGCACGCAGAGCCATTTGTCAGGGCAGCGAGGCACTGCCCTGTCAGCTGGCCAGCGCGCATGCGTGCGCTGGCCAGCTGAGTTCACCCTTTTTTAAAGCCATTTTTCGCCCTCCCCAGGCTCCAGAGGCTTTATAGGAGCCTGGGGAGGGCGAAAACAGCCTCCCCTGCCCCCCCCCGAAGCCCTCTGGAGGCGTCAGGGAAGCCTCTGGACAGTCCCTGAAGCCTTCGGAGCGCTCAAAACGATCCTCCGAGCAAACCGGAAGTCACTTCCGGTTTGCTCGGAGGGTCGTTTTGAGCACTCCGAAGGCTTCAGGGACCGTCCGGGGGCTTCCCTGAAGCCTTCGGAATACTTAAAACGACCCTCCAAGCAAACTCCGGTTTGCTCGGAGGGTCGTTTTGAGCGCTCCGAAGGCTTCAGAGACCGTCCGGAGGCTTCGCTGACGGCTCTGGAGGGCATCCGGGGGGGTGGGGGAGGCTGTTTTTGCCCTCCCCAGGCTCCTATAAAGCCTCTGGAGCCTGGGGAGGACGAAAAAAGCATGTAAAATGGGAGGGGGAGTGCCTGTAGTGTGCGCATGCGTACTGGGGGTTGCGCATTGCATTATGGGTGCAGCACGCCCGCAAACGACCCCCCTGCGCTCCCCCCACTTATGGCACGCGAGCCAAAAAAGGTTCGCCATCGCTGCTCTATACTCTTTATGTGCACGACTGCATTCCCACTCACGCCAGTAATACTATTATTAAATTTGCAGATGATACAACAGTGGTGGGGATGAGTCTGCCTATCGAGATGAGGTGGACCGGTTGCTTTCGTGGTGTGGAGACAATAACTTGGTCCTTAACACAAATAAGACCAATGAGCTTATAGTGGACTATAGAAGGAATAGATCAGACATCCAGCCCTTGCTTATCAATGGAGACCAAGTAAAGCAAGTGGCCAGTTTTAGGTTCTGGGTATTATCATAAAAGAGGAACTGACCTGGGTGTTCACATTGCAGCACTGGTCAAAAGAGCCCAACAAAGATTATACTACTTGAGACTTCTCAGGAAACAACAACTGAATGAAAAACTGATGACCTTTTACGGCTGCACCATAGAGAATATTTTAACTTACTGCACCTGTGTATGGTTTGCCAATTACACAGTTGCAGATAGGACAGCACTCCAGAAGGTTAACATCATTGACCAAAGGATCATTGGTTGCCCTCTCCCCTTTTTGGAAGAGCTTTATAGCTCCTGCTGCCTTAAGAAAGTGAAAAACATTCTTAAACATCCCATCTCATCCTGGGCACCCTTTTTTTGAACTAAGTGCAATGACAATAAAGTAAACTAACTAACCAAGGCAGTATATTGAAATGGGGAGAGAGGAAGCAGTCCTTGAAGTTACTGATAAGAATATTTGCCACAAAACATAAAAGGGATAAATTATGACCAACGTGATAAACTTCAAGAATTATACAAAGTAGCATTTGTGATTGTTTGTTATAAAATCCACGAACTAGAAGAAATACTGTGCCTCTGAATCACCACTTAAAATACACTATTCTAATATCTCTCCAATTTAACTTTGCATTTAGTTTGCAAGAAGTCCAATAGATGAATTCTATCTGAAATTCCAGATCTGTTAAAATTTTCTGTAGTGCAGATGCTATAGTAATTGACCAGATAGGGGAAAAGGAAATTCAAATTATCATATGTTCTATTTGTTTTGTTTTGTTTTGTTTTGTGTGCATACGTACATGCATGCACAGACAACTCTTTGAAGTTTTCTTGATAGCATTTTCAGAAATGGCTTACCGTAGCCGTCTTCCTAGAACTGAATGAAAGCAACTGACTCAGTCACCCAGCCTATAAAGCAGTAATTGTTTTGAGTTCCTTGCTCCATAAGCAAAAACCTTTGCAAAAATCATACTTACTAAGAATACATCCTACATTTTTGAATAGGCATACATAGCTGTCCTTTATTGTAATGTCTGAAACCATCTATATTGCAAATTAAAAAAACAATTTACTTTTCTACTCCTCCTGTGCAGATACCCAAGACACATTACATAATGGGGGGGAGAGAAGGAGGACAATATATATGTGGACATTTTCAGGGAATTTTCAAGTATTTTTTTTTCTTAGCATAGAAAAATTATTGAACAATATTATTCACATTTTTGAAGTTAGAAATGTAAATTAAAAAAATTCCAGTTATTGTTGCAAGCTCCATAGTTTGAAATAATACTTATTAAGATTTTAGAGATGTATGAGTTGGACAGATGTTATTTAAATTTATCAACATGATCTGGATTTATCTTACTATTATGACATATAAGACGGAAGTCTGACTTGTTACTTCTCTGGAATAATCACTATACATTAAAGATGAGGAATCAATCAGGAACCAACTTCTTTGGATGCCTGTGACATGGATCAATCAGATATCAGTTGATAAGTCCTAACCAAGAGCTCATCAGCCCAGATCAGCTGCTGTGAACTGCCCAGAGGTACATCACAAGCAGCTCCTTCCGCCCCTGAAAATGTCACACAGTTGCTGGCAGAATATCAAGACAAAATAAAACTATACCACAGCCATTCATCCCAAAAGTTCATCACTACTTAATTATATTTCCAACATTTCAAAGACTGCTGGTTCCTAATCAATGCTTATATTTTATAAGCCTTTATACTTTTTTCCAATTTGTAACCAAGATAATGTTCAAATTTACTCCGATAAAACAGCTTTAAAAAAAGAAACTACAAATACCTCCGCATGTGAACTTCCCTTTTTTTCTTGAGAATATTTATATGAAGTCAGATACCATACATGGTTATAAGGATTCATGTTAATAGTAAACTTTATGTGCTACTTTGGTTTAGGTTTAACAATGCTATTCCTATTTTTAGTGTAGTGTATGTGTGCACAAGGGTGTGATTGAATGTACTAAAACAGCATATAATTTTAGGGTCAAAAATTCTCATATTTTGCTCGTTAGCTCATCTTTTCTCTAATTAAATAGCAACAAATACTTGATATAGTCACCTATATCATAAAACAAACACTAGGTATCCTACAACTTCCATTCAGAAGCATACCAGTACAGTTGAAAGGAAAAGATAACCTAAAGAAAGAACCCACAGAGATTCTACCAAATTACTGAAAGCTACCACAGTAGGAAATAAATAGTTGTATTATAGCATTATGTTGAACACAAATAAAATGGTCTTAGTTTCTTTCTAGCAGGTCCTTGGTATTGAAGTTCATTCACCCACCTGCATAGAATTTCTGGCCAACTAAGCTGCAGCTCAATTACAAGGCTCAATTGAAGGTAGAAGCCCTTAATTCTTACCAGGAACAGCAAAAGCATCCAGGTAAAGAAAGAAGAGAAAGAAAAAGATGATGGCTATCCAGAGTAGTGAATTTTGCCCCATAATGTTTTCAAGCAGTTTTAAGTGAAATAGGTGGTACTGTAAAAGACAGGCTGCATCAGAAAGATTCCAAAGAAAAGTTCCAATAACTATAGTCAGGGCTCAAATAATTTACAAACGGAAAAATAAACAGGATGACAGTTTCTGGAGGTGAGGAAATTGGAATTTAATCTAGATCTAAAATGACAGAAAAAAAACAGCTGCGGGTGCTTAATCATGGCCAGCTTATACTCATTAACCTAAGCAGAACAGAAAAAAAACATTAAGCACACCCACTAACATCAACTTCCCTTTTAGGGTAGTTGCATAACAATATGGAAACTCAATATATAAATAATTTTCTTAAATGCCACCAGTCATTCTATCAAAGAGCCTACCTCCCACTATGATAGAAATAAATAGTTTACCATTTCAAGAGGATTGTTTATATGTTTACAGGCATTATTTGTTATTTATGATTTAAAAAATCTTAATCTTTAATGATTTACCCCCATGTTCTACCTGGATTAGTTTTGAATTCCCCTACTGTACGTGTGCCTCCAATCACTGACTTACTCCTTTCAAGGAGATGACTATATTACGTTGATATTACAATAAAGGTGATTTAAAATACTTTTTTTCTGAAAATATTTTGTAAATGCAATGTTTATGTATAAGTAGAATACTGCTTCCAAAAAAATGTTTCCATTTTCAAAAGTTCAATATTTCAGGACTGAGCAACTTCTCATCCAGAGCCCATGCAAATGTATTGTAACAATTTAATGTGAACAAAAACACAGTTTAAAAATAAGCCACAGTCTTCTGCCATTGCCCATTTCAAGCACATATTTTCAAAACTCATTGTGGTAATACCAACACGCAAAGATTTCCCAAGTTTCCATTTTCATACACTTTCATGAAGACGGTCAAATGCCTCTCTGGGGGTCATTTACCAGAGAAGCATTGGGAACATATTCTCTGCCCCAGGGAGGCATCACCAAGGAGGTCTTAAGTGGGCGGTATGAATATATATTTTCATGAGAGATTAATTTCTTGCCCCATTACTACCCGAACCAGGCTTAGGGCTAGATGGGAGGTCTTTATTACTGCGTGGGATTAAGCACCACACAGTACACACCAAGGACACATTAAACGTATGTTGAAGCTTCCATATAATTCTACTGGCATACAAAGGGCCAAGCTCAAATTACCTTATTTGGGACATATGATGCAAAAACCCACCTCTCAGGAAAGATGTACGGCTGGGAAAGATGAAAGAAAAAAAAGAGGACAACCAGCAACAAAGATGGATGGATTCAGTTACAAGGCAATGAGAGCACATCATTGGGAGACATAAGAGCCACTAGGGATATGGATAGGTTATGGGAAAAGCTACCTATGAGGTTACAAGGTGTCAAAGAGACTTGATGGCACCTAATCAATATAATCATACTGCCATACCAAGAAGTGAATGATTAAGGAATGCTAAGTGAGTAGGTTACAGTATTTTCCTAGGAAAGCAGACAGGTGAGTCTCACAGGCCAGGCAATTGTTTGTAGGCAGGAATTATGCTACCTGTGTATTTAAAAACATGCATGGGAACAAGAAAAGCCCATTTCTCTATGGGTATTGTGCATTGAGGGCTTCTTTACACGTAAAGCATCCGTATTCCAGGAGTGATGCCCTCCAACCTATGGGACTACAACTCCCATCTCCTCTAGGCAGTCCAGAATGCCCTCCAACCTATGATACTACAATTTCCATCTCCTCTAGCCAGCCCAGATTTCTCTCCAATCTACTGGAATACAACTCCCAACTCCTCTAGCCAGCCCAGAATTCCCTCCAACCTACAGGACTACATCTCCCATCTCCTCTAGCCAGCCCAGAATGCCCTCCAACCTACAGGACTACATCTCCCATCTCCTCTAGCCAGCCCAGAATTCCCTCCAACCTACAGGACTACATCTCCCATCTCCTCTAGCCAGCCCAGAATGCCCTCCAACCTATGGGAATACAACTCCCATCTCCTCTAGCCAGCCCAGAATGCCCTCCAACCTACAGGACTACATCTCCCATCTCCTCTAGCCAGCCCAGAATTCCCTCCAACCTACAGGACTACATCTCCCATCTCCTCTAGCCAGCCCAGAATGCCCTCCAACCTATGGGAATACAACTCCCATCTCCTCTAGCCAGCCCAGAATGCCCTCCAATCTATGGGACTACAACTCCCATCTCCTCTAGCCAGCCCAGAATGCCCTCCAACCTACAGGACTACATCTCCCATCTCCTCTAGCCAGCCCGTGGGAGGCATCCCGCTGAGAAAGGCTGCGAGAAAGCCTCTTTCCGGTGCCATCCAGAAATAGGCCCCTCACGCCCGACAAGCGCAGAGGGGTGAAGCCAAGGCGAGGGGGCACCTTAAGCTGGGAGGCCTGCCCGGTGACGGGGAGTCGAAGGCTTCCAGGAGCGGCGAACTGCGGGGTACGCGGCCTACACCGGCCTCTTTCCTTCCGCCCAAAGTAAATCTCGCTGCCGCCGCCTGAGTCTCCCGGGAACGAGGGAGGCCCTGACCGTTACCTTTTAGGCGCTGCCTGCTCCATTCTGCGGCCAGAGGCTTCCCAGACGGTCGGCCCCAACCAAGGCGCGGCGCTCTGCTTGCCAACCCTGAAGGGGCCGGACAAGGACCAATCAGGGAGCCCGAAGAAACGCCCCCCCCCCCTCCTCAAGGAAACTCTGCCCGCAACTTTCTTCCGCTACTGGCCCTTTAAAAAAACCCAAGCACGCCTCCTCTCCCAGGGGGCCGTTGCCGGACTCCAATGCTCAGCTGAGCGCTGGGTGGGCCACTCCAGAAACACCGCCCCCCCAGCCCTCCAATTGGCGGAAAACGCGCGGATCCAAAACGCGCATTGGTCTTTCCAAGTGCCAGCCAGAACTCCGGAGAAGACGGAAAAGAAAGTTGCTTCGGGCCGAGCGAAACTGCGTTGGTGCAGATGCTATAGCGGCCGGCACGGGAGTTTGGCGTGACGTCATGGGCGAGGAACGCGGAGGAGAAAGGTCTTCTTTGCCCCGTCATGCGCCGCGCCGATGAGTGGCTTTTGCAGAAGGATGCATCTTGGGTGGTGTAGTTTTTATTACTCTGCGCAGGTTTAGGGCGTTTAGTTGTCATTATGAGCAATTGAATCCTTTGCAGCGTAGTATTTATTCTGAGTAGGTGGCGTGTTTGCACAACACAGTAACCCTTGGCTTACTGAACCATGCTTCCCTGAATTCATCCAGATATCTAGATTCATTCACACGACCCACTGAACTCAAAATAGCCAACGGCATATAGAATAGAATAGAATAGAATAGAATAGAATTCTTTATTGGCCAAGTGTGAGTGGACACACAAGGAATTTGTATTTGGTGCATATGCTCTCAGTGTTCATGAGAATAAAACATTCATCAAGAATTTAAAAAATACAACACTTAGTGATAGTCAAGGTTACTAATAAGCTATCAAATTGTACTAGGAAACAAATATAAACAATATAAATTGAAAGATACAAGCAACATGGTTATAATCATAAGTGTATTAAGTGTTTTAACCTAGGTCTATGTTTCTCAACCTTAGCAAATTTAATATGTGTGAGTTTCAACTCCCAGAATTTCTCAGCCAGCTTAAAGTTGCCACAGTTGAGAAAAACACTGCCCTGGAGTGTTATTTAAAACCAAGTCAAAATCACAAATCCTTTTGGTTTGATCCTGTGTGTTGAAGAAAACCTGAAAGAACAATGTATTTCAACAATATAAGCTGTCATGTACCAAATCTTTGCAGATTTGCAAATTTTAAGCAAAAACTGCACAGCTAACCTTTTCATCTATTTCCTAGTTTCGGGAGCATTGTTTCTCCCACACACACCCTGTTTTATCCCATATTTGGCTCTTCTCGTCCTCACTCACTCTCACTGAGGTTTGGATAGACACTAGCAAAATATTTACTGTCCCAAAAGGAAGAATTTCCTGTATGTGCAAGTAAATGTTTTCAGAATGTCTGTAGGTACTATAACAAGCAATCTAAAGCATACAGTGGTAGAGAGGAACTGCAAAGGACAGCTCTTACAGCAACAAGTGTTAAGCAGATGTAATGTTGGTAGGACTGTGCACAATCTCTGGTCATTCTTAGGAAGACCACAGAACAAAACTATAGGACAGCCAGTTGTTTTAAGTGTGCAGATATTTCCCTTTAAAAGCAGCTGATGACACAGAAATGAATTACTCTTATGAATCTGCCAAATGGCACATTCTATTCTAATTAGAATTATCAAAATTCTTTGCTTGCATCAGTCAGAATACTTGAGCAACATGGAAGTTTCATAAGAATGGGATAATTAACTGCCTTGACATATGTTGCAAATCTAATTCACCAAAGAGTTGGAGAGCTAAAGTCCTCCTCACTGATTTGATTTCACAGAAGATGGAAGAAGGAACCATGGGATCAGTAGTCCTACGCCCACTTTTTACAACAGGAAGAAATTGGTTGAATAAAGGTAAATGGAATCTTCAGAAAAAGTGCTCATGTTATCCTTGAATTCATCATGTCAAAATGAGGAAAAATAGAGAACAGTCAGGTTTGTATAGTAGATTTTGAAATCCTGGAGGAAAAGTGTGTCTAGAAGGCAGAGGTGATATTCAGCAGGTTCTGTCCAGTTCTGGAGAACCGGTAGCGGAAATTTGAGTAGTTTGGAGAACCTGTAAATACCATCTCTGATTGGCTCTGTCCCCATCTATTCTCTGCCTCCCAAGTCCCAGCTGATCGGGAGGAAATGGGGATTTTATAGTAACCTTCCCCTGGAGTGGGGAGGGAATGGAGACTTTACAGTATCTTTCCCCTGCCACACCCACCAAGCCATGCCACGCCCACCAAGCCACACCCACAGAAACAGTAGTAAAAAAAATGAATCCCACCACTGCTAGAAGTGATGGGAAATCCTATGAAATGAGATAGTGAAGGTGCAAATACAAACAATTCCCACTAGAAAGAAAAATGGGGAATATCTAAATCGATTGTGGTGGATAGATAAAGAGCTTTCTAATATGCTATGGAGAAACATGCTGCCTTCCACTAATATTCTTATCCATAATGCGCACAACTAAAGCCTTTCTGTTGCAGTGGTGTAGTTTGATAATGTGGTGAGGCATGGCTGGCCTGGCTTTCCACATGTTGAAAAGACTAGGGTTGTTTGGTAATCCCTATGGACACCAATCTAGGACTTTGTCCTAGATTTTGACCTTGATCACTTCTGAGTTTCTTATCATGTGCACAGCCCTTTCTGACATTAAAATCTCTCCACACTGTTTGATCTTGTATGGCTTCTTTCAGTTACTTATGCTCAGCTTTGTATGGTATCCAGCCACTGGGGTTTCTGGCGGCCTCATTTCCTTTTACCGCCAGCCACTTAGAGCATAACTGCCTTTTCTAGTGAGTTTGAGCGCCTGACATGACTGAGATAAGTAAGGCAACATTTTGTGATTTTGCCTTAAGCAGCTTGGGAAAGGAGCCTTGTCCAACCTGTCCCTGAGGTGTCACTTCTGCTAACTCAGAATGCTGAGTCATCTGCTTTTTCATTCAGCCACCTTGTAGCAGATTCCCAGGCATTGTTGCCCTGTCATGAAATCAAGCCCTTTATAAATCTAGAGAGGGAGCAGGGCTGGAATGATCAATTTTTCATCAGATTTTCACATGTCAAGGAGATCGGCATTTTTATCCTTAGCAGCAATAGCAAATGGATAACATTCGCTTGGATGCCTGTATCCAGCACAGAATTGTTTATGATTGGAATAGCTTATAAGCACAATAAAATAAGCAACTAAAGTAAGCAAACAGAGCTTTGTTTATTCTGATTACAAAATGTTTCTACAATCCCACGCATTCGTCCGATATTAAGCCATAACTACTTTATTCCATGATGGGGGGAATATCTGGAACCATCTAGCAGGCTAGATAAAATATTCTTGTGGTTGATGTTGCTATCCATTTAATCAGGCCCAGTTTTCTTCCTTTTTTTAATCAAGTCGCTCCATATTTTATGATCTTATAGGGCTTCTTGCAGTTGTTTTATGCTCTGGCTGGTGTTGGCTTTGATAGTGCCTAGCCACCATTTTTTAATATCCTTGTTTCCTTTTATTGCTGACCGTTCCAAGCGTAACTCCTTTTTCCCGTCAGTTTGAGTGCATGATATGACTGAAATAAATAAGGCAGAATTTTGTGGTTTTGCCTTCCAGAAATATGTCTGGTGTTATTATTGTGCTTAGAGCTGGGATTTAAATAATAAATGGGATTTACATTAGTCATCATTAATTTGTCTCCACTTCCTTGATTTCAATAGGCCAATAGCCAACAGACCCATCCCTTGCCTGCCTCTGTTGTTGTCCTTCTCCTTCCCCCTAAAAGCCTTACCTACTGGCAGGAGACATGGAATAACTGGGTTTCTGTAACAAAGAGGAGGGAGCTGCCACAATGACCTGATGTCTTTCAGCTTGACATTCTCCAATGCCTACAATGTAAATTTAAGTATGTCTTCTGATCCTGTTGCCCCACTCCCCCCCCCCCGACCCCATTTGCATCTGTTCTTAAGGCTTGATCTTGTACAGCCACACTCTTCATTTTATTTCTATGAGCTCAAGGTACTCTACGTCAGGCTAAAAGATTGCAAGTTTCACCTGAAAAGCAGAATCGATTACAGGTAGTCCTTGACCTTACGACCAAAATTGAGCCCAGAACATATGTTGCTAAACAAGAAGTTTGTCAAAGTGAGTTTTGTCCCATTCTACGACTTTTCTTGTCACATTTATGAAGCGAATCACTGCAGTCATTAAATTAGTAACACGGTTGTTAAGTGAATCAGCTTCCCCATTGACTTTGCTTGTCAGTTTACTGGTCCAAGTAAAGCTGCCTTTTGAAATTGCCAATGTTTGAGTGGTGTCCAGATGTTTTAAGATTGCTCCCAAAGCACCTTTACTATTGGTGCTATCTTTGCTTTCTTTTACCACAGTTGTTTTATTTGTATTGTAGGTCTTGGTATTTTGCAATTTTATCCAGTTCTTTCTTTTCTATTTCGCTGTCACCAGGAAATGCAGCATCCAGTCTCTGGACTCTTTTGTCCTTCTTAGTAACACTTGTTAAAGTATGGGGTGTTATGTGGCAGGTGCTTGATTTCTAAAGTTCCAGAGGACTTTAATGTCTTCATTTTCTATTATTTTGTCTTTCGTGATCCCATCAGTTCTTGCTTGGAAGCAAATAGTATTTCTTCCACCTAATAGTATTAGATCTTCATATAGATCTTTGTACCATTGTTGCTACTTTGTCATACTATTGTTTACAGTCTGTCTGTACAATCTTCTTGTAGCAGCTAACTGGGTGGTCTACTGTTTCTTCAGCTTCTTTGCGGAGATGGCATTTGCTGTCTGTCACTATCTTCTCAATTCTTGCTTTGTATGCATTTGTTCTTAAGGCTTGATCTTGTACAGCCAGAATTAGTTCCTCTGTCTTTTTCTTAATTTTCCTTTTCATAGCCATTCTCGGGTCTTCTTGTTATCTGTTTTGCCTGGTTTCTTGTTTCTTTTTTACTTTAATGTACTGGCCATGTAATATTTTGCCTTGCCATGTCTCTTTTCTATTCTTCTTTCAGTATTTCTTATAAGCCAGTTTGGTTTCCCAGGTACTCAGTAAGACTTCATGGTGTACTAGCTTTGCTTCAATGTCCATTAGATATTTTTTTCCAATGCCCCCTTTTTCTTCTTCAGCTGTCTGGCGCGCTTGCAACATTCCACACCCACCTATTTGCCTTGGTAAATATTCTGCCAACATCCTTGCCTAGTTGAAGGAGTGATTCATTGTCATTACTTTTCTGGTCTTCCTATCCCAGGGCTTTTAGTTCTGCTTAAGGCCAGTCCACTATTCCAGCTGTGTATCTAATGACTGGAATTGCTCAGTTGTTAATTGCCTTGATGGTATTTATTATTGTTATTATGATTCATTGCACAGTCAGTCAGATGTTTAGACTGGATTTGACATTTTTGACCACCTATTGAATACTTCCCAAGGACCTGGGGTAAGCAGACATTGTTGTTTACGGTTCTTCTTATTATTATTTTGAACATAAGGTTAGTGTCGCTAATTTGCAGTTGCAACACTAAGATATGGAAATGTGACATACTCTGGGCTAAAGGTGAAGAGAATTAGGAAGATAATTAGTAGAGAACTTTACCTCCCTGAGCAGATCTCATGTCCTTGGCTAGGTCTTCTTCTCAAAACAAACCTCTAGGGCTGTACTCCCCTCCAGTAGGTGGATTGCTGATCTTGCTTGTAGATACTGAATAATCACACCAGATGAAATCAAGGGGCACAAAGAAATTGAGAGGAGAGAGAAGCAATGGCAGGGATTTCTGAGCTGGTACTTTCCCTTTGGAACATTATTTCTCTGGAGGTCATATTGCCCTAGCCCTTGCTGGCCCTCCGGAAGGGCTGAAAACATGGTTCTGTCATCTGGCCTGGGGAACCTAGTAATGTGGCCATGGTTCCTGTAAAGTAGCAATAGCACTTAGACCTATATGCCACTTCACAGTGCTTTACAGCCCTCTCAAAGTGGTTTACAGAGTCAGCCTATTGTCCCCAACAATCTGGGTCCTCATTTTACCCACCTCAGAAGGATGGAAGGCTGAGTCAACCTTGAGCTTGGTGAGATTTGAACTGCCAGATTTCAGGCAGCCGGCAGTCAGCAGAAGTAGTCTGCAGTACTACATTCTAACCACTGCACCACCTCGGCTCTTAAGTAGTTGTACAGGTCAGGGGTGAAATCCACCGGTTCGGTAGCAATGTGAGCACTCCTGCATGCTCACTTCTCTCGCCCGTGCCACCTCCGTGCATGCGCAGGACCTTCCGCGCATGCGCAGAGCATACCTGCAACGGTAAGTGAACGGCGAGGGGGGGAATCTACTGTGCCATGCGGTTTAGATTAGCTAGAAAGCAGGAACTCCTGCTTTCTAGCCAATATGAATCACGCAGCACAGCTGATCGTTGGAAAAACCGGTTTGCCAGAACCAGTAGCATTTTTTTTACTACTGGTTTAGGTGGATGGGTAGCCTTTTTACTACCAATTCAGGTAAACCAGTCTGAACCAGTAGCATTTCACCCCTGATACAGGTAGTCCTCAGTTTACAACAGTTCGTTTAATAACCATTCGAAGTTACAACACACTGGAAAAAATTACTTATCACCATTTTTTACACTCAGGACTGCTGCAGCTTCCCCTTGGTCATGTGATCAAAATTCAGATGCTTGGCAACTGATTCGTATTTATGACGGTTGCAGTATCCCAGGGTCACATGATCCCCTTTTGCGACCTTCTGACAAGCAAAGTCAATGGGAAAGTCAGGTTCACTTAACAACCATGTTACTAGCTTAACAACTGCAGTGATTCACTTAACAACTGAGGCAAGAAAAGTCATAAATTGGGGCAAAACTTAATTAACGGCCTCACTTAGCAACATAAATGTTGTACTCAATTTTGGTCACATGTTTAGGACAACCCCTATTCTTATATAATATCCACAAATTGCACTTTACAGCTTTAATGGTTTTAGTGCTTTTAATGTTTTGAATGCCTTTTGTTGTGTTTTTTTACTTATTGTACTGTTCTTTTTTAAACTTTTTTCACCATCCACATATGTGAGATGGGAGGTAATTTACCAAATACATAAATAAATATGCATTATCCAGAAATGAATCACAGATATTGAATGAGACATAAAAAGTTCTAGCAATATGGAAAATGAATGGTTGACTTCAAACGAGCCAATTTTCAAAAGTTGCTAACTGCAGATGAAAACATAGACAGCAGTAGCGACTTAGGTAGGATTTTCTTCAGGGTATTTATTCTTTGAGCATTGCTCTGTGCTTTAAAATTCCATGAGAGTTGTTTGGGACCAGGTGAGTTACCAGTATATACCAGTCTTCTTCCTCCTTTAAACACAAAAGGCATAATTATTTAGGCTGTGAGGAGAAAAATCCAAAATCCACATTAAAGCAATAACATTTTTCAGCTTAGGGTTTCAGATTAATGTGCAAGCATTTGATTTTCTTGAACTTTTCACCAGACAAGATGGTTTAAAGAAAATTAAAGGGGAAGAAAAAGAGAGCATGTAGTCATTTGTTCAAACCATGGCTCTGCTCTAGTAAAGTCTTTGATGTAATATGAGCATCAACTGCAGACAAGCAAATTAATCCTATCATCTGCAGAAGTGGTGTTATGTTTCACCAAAGACTCTTTCAAAAATTGCTGGAATAATGAAAAAAGAAGCCTGCTCGTTTCCCATCCCACCCACCCCCTGGGGAGCAAATGGCATTTTAATTCATTAAAATAATGATGATTGTATCTGCTGGGTCAGTTCAAGCCAGGTTGGTAAGTGATTCAGGCATCAGTATTCAAATCTCTACCAGGGTCATATTGAATGAAAAGGCCGCTGTTCCAAAATACATTTTACATATATAAAAATCCTGGTTTCTGTATTCTGAATAAACATATTTTTTGAAAACAAAAATCTTAGATCAACTTCATAACGTAGCAGTGGCTTAAACATCGTTATATTAGTAATCACTTTTTAAAGACTATTACTGGATTTTGACAGCTATTGCAACAACACTATAAATTAAAGGACAATATATTGACACCAACAAACTATCATTACAAGTTTATTCATTCCCAGATTTAAGCACTGCTGCCAGAATATGCATTTTACCTAGAACTGAAGGTCCTACAGGTAGTCCTTAACTTACAACTAGTCTCTTAATGACCATTCAAAGTTACAAAAGCTATTTACAGCCCAGTTTTGAAGTTTCAACATTAACCTCCTTCCGCTGTGGTCACGTGACTACATTTGGGGAACTTGGCAACTGGGCCACATTTATGGCTGTTTGCAGTGAGCCATAATCATGTGATTACGATTTATGTTTTTGCCAGAAACCGATATTTACTTCCAGTTTCAGGCAAAATCCATCCCACCGTGAACAATAGGTTCACTTAACAACCACTGCATTCACTTAACAACTGCATTTGTTTAATGTCTGCCACAAAAAAAGATCATAAAATCAGATCGAATCACATGGTGACCTATTTTACAACCTTCATGACTTCCAGTCATAATTGCCAAGCTCAATTATGGCCAGCTGTAATTCAAGGACTACTTGAACTTAGAAGAATGGGGCTCACCTGTCACATTGTGAAGTGTAGCCATTTTCATCCAAAGTCCCTCATCATCCAGCCCCATAAAAACACAGAGAACCAAATCCACAACTGCTTAACAACATTACTAGAATTGTAGAAAACCATGACAATTTTAATTACTTTTTCTAAGAATTATTATATTAGTATGGGGAATTGTGTGCATGTATTTCTCTCTGGCAATACTGTCTAGCAATATGTCCTGAAGATGTCCTGCATTTCCTGAATGAAACAGAAAGGTATAAATCAAGGATGTCAAACTCAAGGCCCGTGAGCCAAATACGGCCCCCAGGGTGTTTAGATCTGGCCCGCAGGGCCCTAGAAACAGCGAAGGATTGGCCTGCGGTGCCTCTGCCAGCAAAATTGGGCTCCCGAACTCCATTTTCAGCTGCAACGGCCTTCTGCAACCCTCTGCCAGTGAAAACAGAGCTTGGGAACGTCCCCCCTCTGCTCCGTTTTCACCGGCAGAGGGTTGCAGGAGGCTATCGCAGCTGAAAATGGAACTTGAGAGTCTGTTTTCACCAGCAGAGTACTCAGGCCACCACAGGCATGCACACCCACATCCAACACAAATGATGTCCACGCCCACCCTGGCCCACCAAGGTCAAACACAACCCTGATGTGGCCCTCAAAGTTTGACACACCTGGTATAAATGAACAACGAAGTTCAGAAATATAATTGAAAGGGAGACCGTAAAACCTTCAAGCATTACTGTACACATTTGGAAAAAGAAACCGAAGCATCTTGTCTAATACTACCCTCCGGTCCTCTATGATTTCTCCAAGAAAAACTACCCTGTCGTAGTGGAGAATGCATGTAGTTCAGAGTTGAGATGTTGGGTTCTTGATGCTTTCTGAGCTTCTCTTCCACCATGATGACATGCTGCTCATGTTACCTACCCTGGAAGAGAAGGGAGCTACAGAACACAAAGGACCCAACAACCATTAGCTTTCTTTGCACAGCCTGAAGGGGGGGGGGGGGGGGAAGCCAGCATGAATGTCAACTCATGTTGTCTGGGAGTTGAAGTTCACACATCTTCAAGTAGTCAAAGTTGAGAAACTCTGCTGTACAGGCTAAATTTAAGGGAAAGCATAAATGCAGGCTCACTCAAAAATTATGGTTCTTTTATCTTGCTTTAATTTAAACTGCAAGTAATTTCTGGTCAGTGCTTTACTCCCCATACCTTTCAAACAACCAGAAAAAGACAAGAAAGATGTAACAGAAGATGTGTGAAGGAAGTGTGTCAAGAACAATGTTTTTCAGACTTGAAGATGTGTAGATTTCACTTTTCAGAATTGGGGGCTAGGGAATTCTGGGGATTGAAGTCAGCACATGGTAAAGTTGCCATGTTCGGAAAATGTTGCATTAGAACAGGGGTATCCAAACTTGGGAACTTTAAGACTTGTGGACTTCAACTCCCAGAATTCCCCAGCCAGCCATGCTGGCTGGGGAATTCTGGGAGTTGAAGTCCACAAGTCTTAAAGTTCCCAAGTTTGGACACCCCTGCATTAGAACAAGGGTAGGCAACTGTGGCAAATTTACAGACCTGTGGACTTCAATTCCTAGAATTCCAGGAATTCAGGTCTGTAAAGTTGCCATAGTTGCCCACTCCTGCATTAGAACATAAGACTTGAAGAGTTGAGTTTTGAAGAATCCACAAAGGTGGGATTAGGAAAGCCACGTCTTGCCAGCTCCCTGGTCTTCTTACAGTGAGGGGCACTGGCTGTTGAATGTCGAGCCCACTCCAGTAGAGCTCCTCGAGTGAGCTGCTGCTTTGTGTTCTAAAGCAGGGGTCTCCAACCTTGGCAACTTTACGCCTTGTGGACTTCAACTCCCAGAATTCCTCAGCCTGGCTGAGGAATTCTGGGAGTTGAAGTCCACAAGGCGTAAAGTTGCCAAGGTTGGAGACCCCTGTTCTAAAAGACCGAGATGCCCACGGACACCAATGTCGTCGCCCTCGAGACTTCTCGCCTGATTGGTTGTCAGTCTCTTTCTATGCATCCCATGCGTCACCATCCATCAGAGCTGAAGAAGCTTTTTGGATGAGAAGCGAAACGTCCTCAAAGAAAAAATAACAAACAGAAAGTCCACTTGCCTCTTGAAAAAAAAGCACCTTTAGTACACCTGGATGACTCAGAATCTCCCTAGACAGTCACGCATCCATGGTTGCATCCATCGGCGGCGGGAGGCTGCGCTGGATCGCTCCGGGATTGCAAAGAAAGTCTGGTTTATGGGCGGTGTGGGGTGGGTGAGTTCCCCACCACCACGGCCACCACATTAAAAGTGATCCCGGCTGGTCTCTTCTTGTCCCGAAATTACCATTCTGAACCGAAACCCTGCTCCCCACTCCTCCTTATTCTCCACTCCCTTTAGGAATCCGTCGGCGAATAACGCAGATTGATAGGATTCTTTGCAAGTATTTTTTTTAAAAAAAGCAGCGATCGAGCAAAACGTAGCTCGAGAGGAAAAGCCTCGCTCTGAGCGGCTAATGGGGTGCTTTTTTAAATAATAATAATAATAATAATAACAACAACAACAACAACAACAACAACAACAACAACAACAGAGTGAGTTTGGTTATCAAGTAAATTAAAGGATGAGATTTTTAAAAGGGGGCTGGTTAATGGGAAGGTTCACTCTTAGCCCGAAGTACCGGTTTCGTCGGAACAGCGTTAGAGATTTTAGGATTTCGTTGCCTGCGTTTTCCGGATACCAACGCGCTCCCGATTTATTCCCGGAGGCTCGTCAAATAAAGAGTCCCCGATTTGGAAAATCATCGAGGTTTTTTGGGAAGACAGAATCTTAAGGGGGGTAGCACTAAGATTAGGCTATAAACTACAATCTGCTTTGCTGAATGGTATATACTCATTATCAGCATAATAAATAACATATGTGTGTAATAATATATAGTAGATAGTTAGATAGATGGATGGATGGATGGATGGATGGACGGACGGACGGACGGACGGACGGACGGAAGAATTCTTTATTGGCCAAGTGTGAGTGGTCACAGGGAATTTGTCTTTGGTGCATATGCTCTCAGTGTACATAAAAGAAAAGATACATTCGTCACGAATCATAAGGTACAACACTTAATGATAGTCATAGGGTACAAATAATCACTTCCCCATTAAAACCCAGCTCTAAAATCTACTAAACGTTGTTATTGGGTAGACTGGAAAGATAATTTGTTTTACAAATCTAACAAACTTTTAAAACTTTTTACAAAAAAAATTAAAATTTCACCACTATTTTTCTGTCTGAATCTATCATCTATCTATCTATCTATCTATCTATCTATCTATCTATCTATCTATCTATCTATCTATCATCTCCATAATAGATTTATGAAGATGATGGCAACGACTTAGATTTTGGACCGGGTCTAGGAGGATTAAAAATAAAAAAACTCGTCTTTTTTTAATCTTCGTCCTATGTTACAAACCATCACAGCTGTAAATATGCTCAGCTCCAATTAATCTTCTGGCATTGGTTTGTGGATTGCTATTGGGCGTCTGGCCTCCCTTGCTAGGGCTCCCAAACCAAATGAGATTTCTTCTTGGATAGGAGACCACCAAGAAGTTCCCCGGCTGTAAGCCCCAACTCCTTGGAGGAGGGGCAACCTACTTCTGGAACTCTGCCAAGAAAAAGCGCTGGCCCACAGCCAGGAATCGAGTTATCCTGCAGGATCCTAACATCCCTGCTTCGCTCCCTGCACTCAAGCTGTTCCATCGCTTCCCTCTTAGGAGAGGCTGAAGGAGAAGGGCGATGTAATGGCACGGCTAATCCTGGGGTGGGGGTGGGGTATCCCCGGGACGGATTCCTTTGCCAAGAGATGCCCTGGTCCTCTGTCTTAGGGCTCCCTGATTGCAGCCTGTCCCTTTCTGAAGTTCGGATCCGAGAAAGGCCAGAAGGCGGATGTCTTCTAAAAGCCCATCAGTCCTGGATTTTGACAGTCAAAGGCAAAAGGTCCTCAAACTTGGCAACTTTAAGACTTGTGGACTTCAACTCGCAGAATTCTCCATCTGGCTGGAGAATTCTGGGAGTTGACGTCCACAAGTCTTAAAGTTGCCAAGTTTGAAGACTTCTGATCAAAGGGATCTTTCCCTCTTCATTCCCCCCCCCCCGCCCATGTCTCGACTCGCACTCACCATTAAACCCACGGGCGTGATTTTAAAACCACACGGTAATCTCTCCCCAGCCCTAAAACGACGCTAGTGAAAAGGAATCCCACTGGCTTCTTAAGGACTTGTTGAAAAATTAGGAAGGCACTGAATTCTGAAAACCGACTTGTCCAAAGCAGCCCATCACACACACACACACACCCGTCTTTTCCCCTGGGCCAGGAAGGATTCCCGATGCAGCCTTAGACCCAAAGCACGGGAAGGTCACGCCCAGCTGAACTTACTTGGGGAGGTTGCGGTAGGGTTGGAAATAAAGCCGGCTGAATTTTGTTTAAACGAGAAAGACAAGAAACAAACTTGGGAGTGGGCATATGGGCGATCTTGGTCCGAATGGCACGTGAAGAATGCCGAACAGTACACAAATATCCGCATTGTTAGTGTAGGATTTAGGAACACGGTGGGGTGTTAATCAAATCCAGGGATCCCTGTTGTATCTTTTGCGAGTGAAAATGAGAGTCGGGGTGAAGAGATATGTGCTTCATATGTACGGCTCACAATAAAATAAACCAACTCCCTCCATTTCTTCCTTTCCCAATAGGAATAAATAAACTTGAACAGTTTTTCATGCTTCTGGGACGAGGTCCAGAGATTATAAAAACGTTGTTTTGAAAACTCGATAAATCCAATTAACGGTAACGAAACTCTCTCGCAGACTAATCCGCTTTGTGCTGAAAAAGGCCCAAAGACTTGGATTTGGGTCGAAAGACGTGACCGCGACTCCTCTGAAATCCACGCAATTCGGTTGAACGGAACCAACGAGTTGACTTCAACCAACTCATCTGAGGTTCCAGTAAGTAACCACAATAAAGTTGCTACTCGAAGTAACTCCGGGTGAGGAGAAGGGGATTCAAAGGGAGACAAGAGGGGGCAATGAAAATCTTCTAGCCGGTCCGCTTTGCCTCACCTGCGCACCCTTCAGGTGATTCAGATGCGTGTCTGCCAGGTGGCCCAACACGCCGAGCCACAAAGCAGCCAACCCCGCCTGGAAGGTGTGCAAACTCACTCCCGTGGCGGGTCCCTGGCCACTATATCCTCAGACCCCAGAAGACAAGCAGGGTTGGGGAGAGGCAGGAGCAGCTGAGAAAAATATTCTTAGGTGAGGTAAAGGAACAACCCAGAGTCTTTCTTTGAGTCTCTCTTTTAAGTTGCTGGCAGACATCAACTCTTTGGGGAAGAATTTGAATCTAAATCTGAGGGAAAGCCAATTATAGTGGAAGGGAGAGCTAAATCAATAGCTGGCTTCAGATATGGGGTTGGTTTCATTTGGGTTTAAGTGTGTAGGCTGAACCCAGCCATTGTGGTTTATTAGCCATGCCAAGCTCAAACAAACCATTATTTGGCTCAAGGGATGGTTCAAGCCGGTGTGCTGAGAAGCATAAAGGTGATGGCATTAGCAGGACTCCAGAGCAGAAGTGGTATTCAGCCAGTTCTGGCAGGTTCTGGAGAACCGGTAGCAGAAATTTTGAGTAGTCCGGAGAACCAGCAAATAGCCCCCACCCCTCCTCCCAGCTGATATTCTTTTGTTGCCCTGAACAGGAGAACGGAGCTGGAAAGTAAGTTAGTGGGGTGAGGAGAGAATGGGGATTTTGCAATATCCTTCCCCTGCCACGCCCACCAAGCCACGCCCACCGAAAAAAATTGAATCCCACCACTGCTCCAAAGTGTTTGAAGAGTCATTCCCACAGCGCTGTGAGTTACCTGCGTGGGCCAATCCAGTTGTTTCTATAGAAAGTCTGCCTTTATTTATTACTAAGTCACTACAGTCACGATTGGAGAGTGCGAAAAGAAGTTGTAAAATTCAAATGCATTTGTTTCAGGAGTGAGTTACAAAACCAACAGGAACAAAAGATCTGCCATCTTAGACGGGGAAAGGGAGCCAGTTGACCTAATGGACGGAATCCTGATCTTTAGGTGATCTTTTATTTCAGGAAACGATCCCTTTACTCTGCCTGGACTCCTGTCAGGTATTTGTGGCCAGAGGCCCAGAGCAGTAACAACCGGGCTCAGATTTCTTCTCTCCTGTAAATCGCACCAGACCCTGAACCACTTAGCTTCCCATTCCTTGGCTAGTTTTGGCCCCCGTTCGTTTCTAGGCGCCTCGGAGTAACCTGGGTTTGCTTTTACAACTTCGGGCCTCTAGTCAGACCGTATTAAATTCAGTTAAATTGAGTGGTATGTTCTACTCAAAGGCACACCGAGTGTAGGGGGAAAGGAGTTCCTAGGGCCCCTGCCTCTCTACCCACTCCTGGGCCCAGTGGTGTATTAACCATTAAGCAGACTAAACATGTGCTTAGGGCACCAGGTGCAAAGGGAGCACCACAAAGTTGAGAAAGAAAAACAATGAAGATGTACAAAGGAGGGGAGGCACCAAGAATTGTCAGTGCTTAGCGCACCAGTGAGCCTTAATCCGCCACTGCCTTGGTCCACCTCTTCAATAAACCTGGTTGAAGTGAGGAGGGGCCATGTGAGCTGGAGTGGGGATAGGAGCTGAGTAAGAAGGGAATAACTGTCTCTGGAAAACAATGAGTCTCCGAGGCCCCCATGGCTGCCAGTTCTCTTCCCTTGGTCCTGAAGCTTCTTTCGCCCTCCTGCCACTGTTGCAGACTGGGGAGGCAGCAGGGGTTTCCCAAGCTGCCTTTCTTGACCCAGGAGACAGAGAACTCTAATTCCTCTCTCCCCCCTTTCTTACAATCCTCTACCACCATTTAATAATTGAAGGCGACTTCCTTTGGAGAAAGTTGTGTATATGATTCAGTTATGAATGGAAGAGTTTATTGTGAGGGGAAAACACTTGTTTTAAAAAGGCTGGCACCGGATTTAATATACTGTACACTGCATGTCCCTTTGGGGAGGGGGCAATTTCCCCAGCCTGGCGCCCCTCAAACTTTCGGTGTGATCTTCCAAGGCCAGCCAAACGACAAGTCCTCCTCCTCCTCCTCCTCTCTGGAAGTTGGACTGCGACGCTTCCAGCTTCAGCTCCAGCGGTTTCTGCCCCACAGCTGGCGCAGTTCGCGCCTGACACGCACATTGCAGGAGCCGGGCAAGCCATTTGCCTGCCATGTGTCCCAGAGGCTATCAAACCCCCGAATCCTTGGCTAGAGACAAAAGAACAGATTCCTTCCTAAGCAGCAGCCGACTCTGGCTAAAGCATTTCCCCCGAATTTCCCAGGCAACGTGAGAAATCCTCCCTTCAAGCCAAGCCAAACTACCCCGAAAGAGTCGGCAGGCGGCAGTTCCGCTCGGGGCTCTTTCAGCGTCCTGCAAGCCTCGTGGCGCGGAGCTTCATCGGGCCCCAGCCTCGTCCACCTTCAGATGCTCCCCTAGGGGGTGAGGTGGGGGCTTGCTGAAGCCACGCCTCCGCCTCGTGAGCAGGGATGCCCCCCTCTTCCTCGAGGGGGGGTGCGTTCTAGAACGCAGCCCGTCAATCATGCTGCTCGAACGAACAAAGCTCTTCTTGGGCCGGGGAGCTCCGGGTTGCTTTTTAGCCGAAGCTGGCAATCAGTCTGGAGCCGGAAGCGCCACCTGAGCTACTCGGCCTGAACTGGAGAGAGGCTTCCTCGGCTCCACCTGCGCAGACCTGAAACCGAACCTCCCAGGCAGAAAGGCATCTGGGAATCCGCGGAGCTTTGGCCCGTAAATAAACGCTCCGTGTGGGCTGGCTGGAGCTACAGTCCACCTGTTTCCCTCTGGGCCGTTTCTCCTGCCAGCGAAATGTCTTCCGAGCTCACCCACGGACGTCTCACGTATTGAAGCAGCTCGGTTTGCATAGTCCTACTTCCTACGATACTAGGAGGAAGCGGACAACGCATTAGGGTTTATTTTAAAGGAGCCAGAAATTCTATTCTATTCAATTTTATTTTCTATATTCCATTTTCTATTTTCTACATTCTATTCCATTTCATTCCATTCCATTATTCTATGCTATGCTATGCTATTTTATATCCTATTTTCTACATTCCATTCTATTCTCTCCTATTCAATTGTATTTTCTATATTCTATTTTCTACATTCTATTCTATTCTATTCTATTTTCTACATTCTATTCTATTCTGTTTTATTCTACTCTATTTTCTATATTCTATTCTTTTCTATTTTCTATATTCTATTCTATTTTCTATATTCTATTCTATTCTATATTCTATTTTCTACATTTCTATTCTATTCTACTCTATTTTCTATATTCTATTCTATTTTCTATATTTTATTCTATATTCTATTCTATTCTATTCTATTCTATATTCTATTCTATTTTCTATATTCTATTCTATTCTATTCTATTCTATTCTATATTTTATTCTATTCTATTTGAACCCTTATTGTTAAGAGTATTGCCCATTGCTGTTCTTCTGGCCAGTGCTGTGTTTTATGATTAGGATTATGTTGCACATGATCCACGCTGTACGCAATAGACTAGTACAGGGCTTCAAAAGACTGCTTTCATCCTGATTTGGATTTGAGGATTTTAAAAAAGCAATCCTATGACTCATTATCTAGCAATAATAATCCGTTGTAAATTCAGTGGAATGGATTTTTTTTTAGAGATGCAAAATTGCATTTGACTAAAGGGATTTTCTGGACAAGTATGAATCTGCACTGCAATGGTTCTTTCAGAATGGAACGTAGTGCCAGGATTAATTAATTACTCTAACATTCTTCTATGGATCCTGGTGTCTGAGTAACAGCTGTTTTTACCGAATAAAGAAAGCATTCTGCACATGGTTACATACACTCTTCTTCACGAGACCGTAATGCTCAAACTTTGGGGGACTGAACTAAGTTTCAGGCTATTCGGGGAGGGGGGGACTTACAGTGTTGTCGTCTCCTTCTCCTTCCTTCCTTCCCTCCCTCCCTCCCTCCCTCTCTCCTTCCTTTCCTTCCCTTTTCCCCCCGCAACTCTGCGGGATGACTCCAGGGGGCGCCGGAGGCCTTAGTTGCCTGCTGCTAAGTGTCTGCAGCAACTGCCTTCGGACCCGCTTTCTAACCCGCTTCTTCCCAATGAGCGCCTTTCCGGGTCCACCCGGGTCGCGCGTACTTAGGGATGGCCCGTCCCGTCTCGTATGGGCCTCGTGAAGGGCGATGGGCGCTCGGCGAATAAATGCCGGGGAGCAACAGTCCGCTCCATCACCAGCAGCGTTTGCCCAGCGCACGGAGTTCCCGGAGGGAAAGAGCAGCGCGGGAAACCTGCACCTGTCTGGGGCAGCGGCTGCTCCGGGAACTGCCAGCAGCCCCTTGGCTTCCAGCGAAGAAAAGGTTCCTGGCCTTGGCTTTCCCCACCCGGGTGCCCTCTGGATGAGCCGGCCAACCACTCACCCGGCTGAGGGAGAAGGCGGCTTCTAAGGCACCTAAAGGCAGGAGGCGTTTGTTCCAGGGAGAAGGTTCGCGGCGGGGACGCTTCCGAGCATGTGCAGAGGGCGTTTATTCGGATAGAGGAGGTCTAAATGAAAAAAAGGGGGAGATGAACAGATGTGGAAAGCCGTTCTTCCTCTCCTTGGAAAGCAGCCCCCACCCCCTCGCCTCCCGATGGCCGATTGCCTTCGGGATACGCGCAACGTTTGCAGAATGAGGCGGAATGGAGGGGAGCCTGCCCTTGAATTCCTCTGAGGTTTTCTGGAGGAGGAGGAGGAGGAGGAGGAGGAGGAGGAGGAGGAGGAGGAGGAGGAGGAGGAGGAGTGAAAATATGCTGGTGCAATGCGCTTCAGACATCTCGGAGATCTTTCCCACCCGCCACCCCCCTCCTTTCCCTTCCAGACCCCCGGCAAGATCGAAGGAGAGAGGCGGCAGCAGCAGCAGGAGGAGGCTCAAAGCTTCCACCAGCGCACGGCGGCTTCGAAGTTCCCTCTGGGCCCGCAAATGGAGAGAGGCCGCTTCCATTCAATTGAGAAAAGAGGGGGGTATAAGCTCAATGCCTCCTCCCTTCGTTTAATTAAACCCCCCCCCCCAGAAAGCTCACTCCAGATTGGGGGGGAAGGTTCTAGAGAGGAGGACCCAGAGGAAGACAGTGGGTAGAAAGTTGCCCCAACAGTGTGGGAGCCGAGAAGCCGATGCCAGCCTGTGTTTCTGGTTGCTAATTGGCAGTCAGAGACCGGTCTTCCCTTTTCCCGCCGGCTGCTCGGCGGTGCCAGCGGGAGATGGGGGAGCTCGCCAGGGCTGCCTGGCATTCCCTGACGTGCCAAGGTTTATTTTTATTTTATTTTTTGAAAAGCAGATTTCTCGAAGAAACGTGAGCGGGAGGGAGGAAAGGGGGAGGGCAGAGAGAAAATTGCAGCATTTGGGGGGGGGGAGGCAGATGTTTGGCCAATATTTCCCGCCTGCTCTCCCACCCCCACACCCCAAGCCGTCTGTCCTGCCATCCTACCTGCTTGGCATATGTTCATTCTGACTCAGAAAAATCTGCTTTTATTTCTTTTGCAGGTCTTCTGTTGCCTTCACCCCACTCCTCTTCCTAAGTTTTTTTTTTAAGGGAGAAAACGTCCGGATACGAACTTGTATTTGGAGGGACAGGACGGCATTTAGGGAGGTGCAGTTACCACACTGTGTAGGTTTCCTTGGCAGGAAGCCTCCGCCACGCTGACCTCCCAAGGAAGGGCAGCTGCTCACGCCAACCAGACGGGGAAACCTGGGATGTAAAGGTGTGGTGGTTGGGGGGGGGGGAGAGTTGGGATCAGACCCGCTTCTTCAGGAGGACGGAACCAAATGGACCAGGGACCGCTGATTTCCATCCGACTCAAGCCTCTGTAACAGTCAGTTCGAGTTGGCTGGAAAGTTACACCTGTTTGGCCTTCCCTAACTTTCTTTTAAGGTTCAGGACTCCAAGTCTTCCTTTTAGCTCCTCTGGGGAAGGACCTTCGAGGAAGTCTCACCGATCCCAAAAGAGGAGATGTCTTTATCTGCTCTACCCCTGTCAACTGTGACTTCGGTCGCTGAATAATTGTGGAGGAAGAAATCCATGGTTGTACCAACAGTAGTAATAGGAGCCCTTGGAGCAGCACCCAAGGGCTACCTAGATCCATGGAAATCTTGAACTTCAGAGACCTGAAGATTCTGACTTTGCAAAAAAAACAACAACCCACACACCACCCCACTCTACTCGGAACTGCCTATATAACAATAGCACTTAGACTTACATACCGCTTCACAGTGCTTCGCAGCCCTCTTTAAGTGGTTTATATTGCCTCCAACAATCGGGGTCCTCATTTTACCCACCTTAGAAGGATGGAAGGTTTAGACGTTGCGTTGCGTTAACAGCTCTTAAGTCCTTGGTTAGGACCTAAGAGCTGTTGTGTTTTTTACCAGTCCCAGACTGAATCGAATTGAAGATTAAATAATAAAGTTCATAATAAAGCTTTGCTTGGACCAGTTTATGTCCTGCCGCGGTACCTTTAACACCCTCAAACAACATGCGCCAATCGCAGGTCTTTGGGAAGGACCTTCTCTTCCTCAAAAAAAAAAAGGGTGTGTGTGTGTGTAAAAAATATCAAAGAGGTCTTAACATTGGCTGACACTGCGAAGAACCATAATAATAAAGAAAGCAAAGATAGTACCAATAGTAATCTGCCTTTTTAGGTGTAAACCCAAAACTTCTGGAGTATCACGTGAACATCATTGGCATTGATAAAACACCATCAGTCAATTACAAAAGGCAGCTTTACTGGGAACAGTTTACATCCTGCCACTATATCGTTAACACCTTCAAACAACAATTTCTGCTTATCCTTGAGAGGGACTCCAGTGGTGGATAGAAATGTCTAATCCTATCTATATATCTATCAGGCTGTTCAACCAACTGTATAAATAATAAATAATAACAACAATAATAATTAATAATAATAATTAATAATTAATAATAATAATAATAATAATAATAATAATAATAATAATACAATGATATTTGTGATACATTTTTAAATGTTCAGTTGACTGAGTTTCATGTTTAATAAATAAAAGATAATAGTAATAGAAGTAGGAAGTTAATAAGCAAGAATAGCAACAAAACCACTCCGTGATTTTATTTAGATATCTATTTACCTCTTACTCTCATTCCCTCGCCAATACTTTATGCAAAATCTGCATAGGTTACTTTTTAAAGTTTGGTCCTTTAAAAATTTTAGAATATTAAATCTGAGAACACTCACGGTAATCGTTCAGGAAGCACTGCCATCGGATGTCCCGTTTCTTTCTTTCTTACTGGAATATTGATACCCCTAGCATTTGTTCTTCTTTGAAATGGTGAAGGGAGTCAATATGACAGGAGGCAGAAGGAGTTATTTTTGGAGATGCTTCATTAGTATCTGCTACTCTCCCAGAAAATGCCAACTAATGAAAGGGGCAAGAGGGAAGACTTGTTTGAATGTGTTCGGAACATGAACACATTCAAGGCAGAGAACAAACGATGGAGGTGAGTGCAGAATATGCCAGGTGAGGGTTTTTCCTTTCAGGCCACCGCAGTGGATTAGGTGAGGGGGAAAACTAAGATGAAGTCCAGCCAAGGAAATTCACGGAATGACTTTGTGCCACTCACTCTCTCCCACTCGTGTCTATCTCACAGGGTTCCTGTTGGGGCGATCATTGGAAGAGAAAACGTCAGGGAGAAAAGGCAGGATAATGTCAACGTAAAAAGGAGCCGTTGATGTTTAATCGTGCTTAATTTGAAACAAATCCCTGCTGCCTTCCAGGTGTTTACTTACAAATAAGTATCCTACAAGAGTAATCCTGTGCTCACCCCCAACATGATTTAGGATCAGAGTCTGCCAGAGTGTCCCATAAGTGACTGGAGCCTCCCTTGGAAAGCTGTTCCTAGAATCCGAGGGGGAGGCTCAGTTTCCATTCTAGCATGAATCCTAGAGGTGTGTATTGGGTTGAGAGGGGAACCACATTCACCTGTTCTGGTGGCTTGGTTTACCTCTGAATCAACACTTCCAAGTTCTTGGAATTGCCTTTTCTCAGCCCCGCTTCAGCAAGGACCTCCTTTAGTTTGGAGGACATGGTTTTTCTCCCTTTCAAGACGATCCCGATTTTCTTTCCCATATAGGGAAAAGTATAAATAATACTTCCCGAGCGAGGAGGGACGCGAGAATGATTGAATATCCATTGTTTTTGAGTGTGTGTGTGTGTGTGTGGGTCTTTTGCAATGAAAAGCGGATTTTTTTTCATTGCCCCCATCCAGTAACTTAATTTTTTCAATGTTTTCCAATTTCTGGACTCTTGGTTGATTGTAGTTCGCTCGTTATTTGAAACCAAAGTCTTTCGCATCTGGCCCATTTTGCTCCTGATCTCTCTCCTTCCCTCTCAAAATCTCACTGAGCAGGTCTTGTTCCGAGACCCGCCAGGGTGGGGAACCTGCTTTTCAACGTCATTCCACTCGGTGGGTCGTGTTAGGTTTCAGGGAGCCTGTCGGCCCTGTAAAATTCCGCCTGGGGAGCATAATCAACCTTTCTTGCTACCCCGTTCCATGAATGAATACTGCAGTTAAGTAATATTCGCCTAAGATGCAATGCACGACCACACTTTCAGAACTTCAGTAATCTGTTTCTATTTATCCCGGGGCTCAAGTTAAAGAACTTGTGATTGGTCACTTGGGATGAGGAAAAAAGGCAAGAACAAAATACTGTCTTGGGTTGGAATGGAGAAAAAGTACTAGCAAACAGATCTCAGGTCTGTGAATTTCTGCCTAGTTCTTACAGCTGAGGATAAGTCTAAAGGGAATTTCTGAAGCAGAGCGGCAGAGGCGCTTCAGAATTTTGTAGTGTGAGTTCGGAGAAGTTTTGAATTCGTTTTCATCACTCCCTTTCTGCGATGTAGAAAAGTTGCTTCGGCTTATTGATTCTATCTTTGGATCCACTTGTTTTAGCTAGAAGAAAATATACCGTGAAAATTCCGCAGGAAAATCTACTCTAGGTATGAGGATGATGATAATAATAATAATAATCGCCAGGTGGATTAAAAAAATATCAAATCCAGACTGAACAGCAGGGTGACTGAGCGACTAGCCATAATAATAATTCCAGGTCCTTAGGAGGGACTCGATAAGTGGATAAAAATCCCAAATCAATCTAAATATCTAGCTGTCAGTATGACCAACCATAATAATAAATGACACCATAAATTCTTATTTAAACATCAGATTTCCCAAACTTTGCAGTCCAATAAAGAATATTAGTTAAACGGATAAAAAAATAAGGATTAGAACTTCGGAAAACAATTGATTCAATAGTGCTTTGTTTTATACATATGGGGCAAGTAGAATATAAAGGCTTAGAAAATACGGCCCGCTTAGTAACATCAAACACAATTAGAATATTTAATGTGTCTATCGCTGATTTTTCTGGATATGTTAAGTCGGGAGGTTGGGGTTGCTTTGATATAACTACCGAAGTTCCTGCGGCTGACAGAGATCGGGACGCAGGAGTCTAAGAAAGAAAGGTTTGATTTACGACCTGACCCTGTTTTCTCTAAGAAAAAGTCACCTTAGGTAATGTGTAAGAAGGGGTGGGGGACAGAGAGAGAGGGGAAAAAAGATCTCTGTCCCTTTAAAGCCAAGTTGCTATCCAAACACAAGTAAACAGAGTGGTAGAAAAGAAAGTGGAGGCGGGATTTTGAGGGGCGGTCTCCCAAGTTTACAGCCCGCTGAACGTTCGGCGCTGGGCGTGGTCAGAACGTTCAAGCCGTGAACATTCGACTCGCGAGCGGCTCGGGGTGGGACCGCGGGCGGGGACAGAACTCCTCGCCGCTGGAACTGCTGAAATGTGATGGACCCGAGAGGGGGAGTTTCAGACTTGTATCAAACTTCGCCGGAGTCGAAAGCGAGGCGCTGGAAGAGACGCGCGGTCGGGGCAGAAAAAAAGAGAAAACCTATGCGGGGTCTTTTGCCTGCCCCCTACCAGCCGCTAGGGAGACTCTGAAGGCGGGAGGAAGCGGCCGGGCGCCCCCCGCCTCCCGAAGCCACCTTCGCCGGCTTTGGGAAGCCCTCCCGAGACGAGAACATGAAAGAGCTGCTGGAGTTTCCCTCCCTCTCCGCGTGGATCTAAATGAGACGGCTCGGGCGTTAAGTGCCGGTGGGCTGACGCGGGGCTCCCCAGAGGCCAGGCGGAAGGAGGCTCCGGGGAGAAGGCAGGTAAGCGGCTCCCGTTCGCGCGTCCGCGCTCCCCCGCCAGACCCGCGCTGGAGAGAAGCCTCCCGGTTTCAGGGGAGGGTGGCAGCATCTAGGCAAGCGCGCCCCGGGCAGCCAAGATTTCCCAAATGCCCCCCGCCAGTAGGAAGGGAAAGAGACGCGTCCCGATCACGGAGGGAAACCTGGGAAAGCTGCCAGCCGCCTGCCCGAGAGTCAGTCCCGATTGGACTTCGGGTGGCTTTGCTTTGGGGGAAGCGGGGCTCGGGGGGAAGGAGGCGCTTCGTCAGCCCCGAGTGGACTCCGAGGGGATCGCGCGTTTACTTTCGGTTTGACCGCTTGCCTTAGTCGCGGAAGGCGGGCCTGGGCGCACGAAGAACCCGGCGCTGTTTTGCGCTCCCGGAGGATCCCGTTAGCCACATCGCCGCACGCAGACAGGCGATCCTGTGGAAACGAGCTTTTCTCGCCTGGGTTAGACCTGCCCGAGCGGAAGGACCCACGCGGGGACCCTCCTGTGGAGCCGAAATCAAGTTCACCCTATTAAAATAAATGCCGGGTGATTTAACCAGGGATGGATTCTTCGCCCCTGCCGCCCCCTCCATCCCACCAATGTTTGTATACCTGATAGCTGGGGAGCATCAAACTCTATTCTTAGGCCCTGCTTGCCTCCCCCCTCCTTTCTAGAGCACAGTTGGTGGTTTCACTCTCACACCAAAGTCGAGGCCACTGCGAAAGTATCCGCCAGCCCTGATCTTGGGAAGCGCTGAGAAAGAAAAGCCCTTCGCAGCGAGATGGCATTTCGGGGGAGAAAAATCGTGCTCTAGACGCCGGTTTTAATTAAATTTGGGGTTCCGATCGGGAAGGAAAGTGACAGGGCTTCCAAATCACACCCGCGTTTGGTTCGCGCCTGACTAGCAGCGTCGTCTCCAAGTCAAAAGGTACCGTTTTCCGGCCGTTCTCTGCAGGCGATTTCCGATTTGTCAGCTTGGCACCTGGACCTATTTATTTTACGTGGTTCTGGTTTCAATGGCTGCCGCGTACAGTCCCATTCATAGCTTAATCGGTACTTTAGGGCTTTCCAAGAAAGAGAACGAGAGTAGTGCTGTGTGCTGTGTGAGAAGAGTTTTATTGCTATCTCCAGCTTGATTTCATGGAAGTATTAACCTTATCCAATGGAAAATCTGCATTAATCAGTGTACAACATGTAGATAGTTGCTGTATCTTGAAACAAAGATCTTTTTGTTACCTTGTGCTTATTTTCTGAGACAACTGAAAAACCGTTTAACTGAAATAACCTCAAAACCATTTTAATCTATTTTAAGCAAAAGATGTATTACTGAAATAACCAAGAAAGATGAAATCTGTGTCTCCTTGTGTCAAATAGGCACACCTCTAAACATTTGGATTTAGGAACATTTGTAAAATGTGATCCTAAACAACCTCACTACTTTTGCTTAAAGCTTTATTCGTTAAGTATCAAGGGATCTTACCAAGTTTACTTACTAAGCACTATTAAACTTAATAAGCAATACTTAATAAGCTTAATAATGATAATAAACTTAATAAGCTCACTTAATAAGCACTATTAAGATCAATGCGACCTACTTCTGAGTAAACATGTGTGAGAATTGGCCTATTATAGTGGGGAAATGTAGACATTTCTACTCGTAAATAAGTACTAGTAAGTTAAGCTCCCTTTGAATTTAAGCATGCATAGTATTTGTTTAAATGTGCTTGTATTTTAAGCAAATGTATTCTCACACATTTGAAATTCTTTTTATTGCACCCTGATGTTAATAGAAAAATAATATAATCCATATTTTAAAAACTCACCTTTAGTATTTATTAAAATAAATTGTAGTTTTTCCTGCCTGCAAGTCCTAAATGAGTTTACCTTGAAATCAATTTCCACCGATTTTAATAGAGTTTTCTTTTACTAATAGCACAATCTCATGTAAGTTTGCTGAGCATAATCCTAGCTTAGCTTACTCAGACGAATTTAAAAGGATAAAGCATGCATAGGATTCAACAGGAAGGCATACACCTGCGGGCCATAAGTAAATCTGGTTGAATGAATTCAGTTAATATTTTGATGAATGTGTTTGTCTATTTGTTATGGTGTCTACGTGGGAGACATTTCTAAGATAAACCAAGCTATTTACGCCATTTAGATGGAACATGTCAGATAGTATTAGAATTATTCCCAGTTTGGAAAACATTAATTTGGAAGCAAGCGCCATTGAAAGCAGTGCAACTTTCTACTCGGTAAATAGGCACGAGGGACATGTTATCGGGAAGGGAGAGGAGGAAAACCTGTCTTATCTCTAGGGGAAATAGACCTAATTGCTGCGATGCTTCACAGTGTAACTAATTTAATAAAGGACAATCGTTTAAAAGCTTTTTTTTTTGAGGGGGAAGCTTTCCAATCTTTCTAAAGCATTCTCACTTCTCTTCTTGAACAGCCGAGGAGGCGGAGATGAGGGAATGCTGCATAATGTTTTATATAAATAAAAAACTCCACTCCAGATCCGCAGACTCGCCTTCTTAGAGAGAGTCCTTTGAAGGAGGAAATCATTTAACACCTTTTCCAGTAGAATGGAAACTTCTGTTGAAAAGTCAAGTGATCCAGGTTTAGTACCGTCCTGGAGAGGTTCTCCTCCCCCCCCCCACTTCTCACCCGAGCGTGGCCTGTCTCCCAACCCGAGGAGGTTCTGTTGTCCGTGCTGTGGACAGGTCCGAGAGAGAGACTAGCTACTGCTACTAAGAGGCGGCGGGCCCTCAACCTGCCAATTTCAGAGGGGAAATAGAAGCTGAGAGAAAGGAGGGGAGAAGCTGCAGCTTGTAGTTTCGGTTAAAGGGGCTGAGCTAAACGGGGGCTTCTTCCATCACACACCTCCCATCAATTCCCTCCCCTGCACGCTGGGATCCCAGGCCGCAAGAAAGGAAGGTTTGGAGCTCGCTCGTTTATATGCGGGAGGGGGGAGGTGAGAATTGGCGCACTTCAAAGAAGGGCACGAAGGGAAGGAGAAAAGTCACCCAGGGCCCAGACTGAGGGCTTCGGCTGCCCTTTGGCTTCTGCCAAGGCCAAAGGCCGCAGGAAAGCCAGCACAAGAATGAGGCGACGCAGCCGCTGCTGCTGAGTGACTCTGTTACAGGTCTTTTCCCACGCTGAGTGACAAGCCCCGTCATTCTTCGCTCGTTGAGGCGATGGGATTTGTAGTCCAGCATATTTGGAAGTCAAGGTTGGGCTAAATTAATTATCGATTCACAACATGAAATTATACCTTTTTTTTAATAAAGGGAAAAAATACAAATAGATAGCCACGTTTAAGCAAGTCAATTCTCTTTCTCTCCCCCCCCCCCCGGAGTTAAATTTGGCGTGGGACACATTTAAAGCTCCACCACTGGCGAAGATCGCCGCTGACACTTGAGCAAGCTGGGGGTGGGGTGGGGGGCTAAATGAGTAAGCACAGCGTCCAACTTGGATTCTTTAAAATACAGCAGTATTTCTAGTTCGGAATATAAAGTGGCCCCCATCTGAAGGCATTTTGGACTCTGCGCTGCATGCGAGAGAGAGAGGGGGAGGGAGAGGGAGCCAGCCGAAGGGACTCGTGTGAGCCTTGCAACTCCCGATTAGGTTTTGGTGCCTCTTTCTTTTCCTAAGCAATATCACATTTCCCACACTTTCCACAACTCCGGTAACAGGTTCCAAATGTAGCAAGAACGCGGAGCCGGGAACAGCCGAATTCCTACTGCAGGCCGATGGCCATAAGGCGACAATATGAGAGAGGAGGAAAGCGGGCGGCGAGGGGGGGGGGGAAGAAAGGCAGAGGAGCCTCACCTGCTCCTTTGGGGTTTGTTGAGACCAATCCCCCCCCTTTCTCCTCCTCCCACCCGCATCGCTCCTGTTTCTTGCCCGCAGTCCGAAACCCACCACCGAATCGGCCCAAGCTAGATCGCCCGTTCCCGAAATCCGCGGGGGCTGCCGCTTCGGCCAGCGTAAAAACGCAGCAGGCCAAAGCCAGCTGGGAGGACTCCGGGCCGTTTTCTTTAGAAGCGCGCGCGAGCCGGGCGTTTGCTTTTCGCCCAGTCGCTTATCTTGATCGACGACTTGCTGCTGAAGGAAGAAAAATAAGCACCGCGCTGCAGGCGGGCGGGCGAAGAGCAGAAGCGGCCACGGATCCCACTCCGTGCCCCCCTTTGCAACAGCGTTCAACCACGGCCAACCTCAGCCGGCTACTTTGGAAGCCCGGAAAAGGCCAGTGCCTGGGAAAACTCTCTCCACACACCGTCCAGAATTCTCGCTTCCTATAGTGGGGCGACTCAGATTCTGAGCCTTGACGTTTCCCCACCTCCTCCTCCCCCCCCCCCGCGCTTTCCAGATGCAAGTGTTGTAGTAGGCCTTGAGGTCCGTCGTTTCCGAACGAGGCAGCGGCTGGACTTCAGGATAGCGACCCTGTGCCTTTTCAGGCTTAGCATCTAGGCTGGACTTTTTTTTTCCAAGGCAGAGCCTTGGGTTCAGCGCCAGGATCGGGACCCTGGGTGCCAAGGCCTAGAAGCTGAGACAAGCATAAAAGGTAGAGAGAGAACAGGCTCAGAGGAACCGACCGACTCCTTTCCAAGCTTACGCCAAAGGAGAGGTCTGGCTGGTCTTTTTTCCCACTCCCTTCTTGTTCCGCCTCCTCCCTTTGCAAGTGAAATTATCTGTCCTGAAGAAGCAAAACGATTTGGTTCCAGGCTCCGCGCACTTCTATTCGCAAGTCACTTCGGTCGAAAGACTGATTCATGCAACAACCCCCCCCCCCCCGAACTCACACGAATCTACGATTGGGTTACAGGAGGGTTTTATTTCAAGTAGGGAGGAGGGAATCCTACGACAGATCTCCTAGGATCGCAGTGTATTTTTCTCTGGGCTAAGGAATTATACCGACTGCCACGGGTTCAGCGCTGGGCGCGTAGTTAAGGTATCGACTTGCTGCATTTAGGGTTCTCTGAACGTTCTTCCCAGATCACGTAGCGGGAAGCTTATAAAAACAGGAAATCTGAATTGGAATCCACGGCACCGCCGGTTCCCACTTTACGGGTCGTGCAATGCTGCCCCCTGCTTAGTGAGGCTTCTCCTCTTTCTCGCTGGTTAATGACCCGCGCTTACAAGCCATGCGAAGAGACCGCACATTCCCCTTTACCGGGAAGAGTGCACGTGTGCGTGCGGGTACTTTATAACTTTTTCCTAGGCCGCAGCGCACTTTAGCGTTTCCAGGGATTGGCCTACCTAGAACTGCTCCGGAATAAGCCCTGTGGCCAACACAATCTTGTGACTAAGCCAATCAGCGTGTTCGGAGGGCAGCCCTTTGCCCCTCTGCTCACTGGGGCCCATCCCAGCCTTCCCTGCCCGCCTTGCAGAACAGAACAGGCGCCAAGGGAAGATCCCCTTTAAAAAAAGGGGGGGTCGCAGTTTGCTGAGAGGTAGAACGCAGCTGCTCTTCGCTTCCCGAATCAGGTTCCTCTTCATCCTAATAAAAAGTTTCTCGCTCTCAAGTGTCCGTGGAGGTCGTGATTTTATTTCCATTTCACCCGCTTCTGGGTAGGGCAGGAGGGAGCAGTTAACCATCAACCTAACAGGAGGCGAGAAAAATCGGCGTTAGGTCGGCTGGGTGTCAGGGCACCTGCGCTTCCTGGCACGCCGGCGTTTGCTTGGCCCTTTACCTTGAGCGCCTCGGCCAAGCGTGGCGCGGCGTCTTCGGTTCAGTGGCCTCTGACTGATCCCCCTCGCCAAGTGCGTAACTCTGCACCGCGTTGGTGGTGCTCTCCTGCCAGTTCGGGTGGCCTGACTCACGCCCCAATAAGCTCCAAGGTATCGCTTGCATTATTATTATCCCTTCTCGCTGCTCCGCAGGACCTGGCCTCTTTTCAAAGCGCTTCCCTCCGACCTTGGCTGCGATGGAGCTGAAGTCATCCACCAGCGCTGGCAGGTTGGCAGGAAGAACTGGCCACCATAAATTGGGATGTCCGGATTGCCCTGCCCACCCGCAGTCTTCGCGCCTCGCAGGCCGAGGTCTGTGTTGCCAGTTCGGGAATCACCCTGGGTTTGCTCCAAGGCTTGCCAGCCCTGCTTCTGTCCTACCCAGGCCGTATCCCTGGTCACCCGCGGTCACTAATCCTCTGAGTCGGCTGCCTTGAAAAATTACCTTTTTTGGTCCCCCTCCCCACTTCTCCCTTCGTTGCAGCGCGTCCCGTCAGCGGTGGGCATGAAACGGATTAACATCTGGCCCTGGGGGAGAGGGAGGGTGGGAAGCACAGGGGCCACATGGCTGGCGGTTTAGGGGCGAAAGAAACAGCAGGGGAGGAAAGGGCCGCTTAGTGCCTCTCCTCGAATAACCCGCAATCTTTTCTACTCCCTCCCTCTCGTGTTCCTGTTTCTGCTTAGGATCCGAACACCGGAGAAGGAGGCGCGCTTTCCGACCGCCGGGTTCAACCAAAGCAAGGCAAGGCCCGGGCCGGCACGATGGGGAGCAAGGCCCTGCCGGCGCCGATCCCACTGCACCCTTCGCTGCAGCTGACCAACTATTCCTTCTTGCAAGCCGTCAATACGTTCCCGGCCGCCGTGGACCACCTGCAGGGCCTCTACGGCCTGAGCGCCGTCCACACCATGCACATGAACCACTGGACGCTGGGCTGTTACGCGGCCGCCGCTGCCAGTGCCTCGGGCGGCGGCAACGGCCCGGCCGAGATCAGCCGCTGCTCTGCGCTGAGCGAAATGGCGGCGGCGCAAGGCCTGGTGGAGCGCTTCCCCTTCCCGGGCCTGCCTTTCGCCACGCACCTGTTCCACCCCAAGCAGGCCGCCGCCATCGCGCACGTCTTGCCGGCGCTGCGCAAGGAGCGGCCCCGCTTTGACTTTGCCAACCTGGCGGCGGCCGCCACTCAGGAGGATCCGCCCAAGGCGCACGCGGTGGCGGCGGCGCAAGCTCAGGGCGAGCTGGCCAAGCTGGGCGGGCCTCTGTCGGCGGCGCTGGGCAAGCTCTCCCCCGAGAGCCGGAAGCCCGCGCGGGGCCGGCTGCCCTCCAAGACCAAGAAGGAGTTCATCTGCAAGTTCTGCGGGAGACACTTCACCAAGTCCTACAACCTGCTCATCCACGAGAGGACCCACACCGACGAGCGGCCTTACACCTGCGACATCTGCCACAAGGCCTTCCGGAGGCAAGATCACCTTCGCGACCACAGGTCAGCCCCTGGCTTCGCTAGGCCAGCCAAGGAGACCCAACTAGGCCTCCTCAATCAGATGGCGGGTCTGGAGGCCCGCACGGAGGTTTTACTCAACTGGGCTTAATCGGTTTATGAAGAGCCTGGCTTATACCTCGAAGGTTGCCGAGTGTTTCCTTCCAAAAACCATAGTTCAAATAAACCAAGGCTTATAGCGGCTTGAACTAATCAGAAGCTGAATTCAAATACAACGCTAAGCTAATATATGTTGATTGTTTGCTAGGAAGCCATTGCTTCACGATGGCTTATGACCTGTTCAGTAAATCCTACTTCAAACAAATCATGATTTAGCATGATGTAGGAACACGGCTATCCTATCCACAATCTAAACAAGAGGTGTTCTTGTTATCCCTCTGAACAGGTCAGTAGGATTTATTTCCAAGAAAATGAAGTTGGAGCCAAGGATGTAGTCATTCTGTTGATTTGCCTTCAACCCTTGATCTGAAGGGACATGGCTGATTTTAAAGCCAAGAGGTTTTTAAGACGGTGGGGCTAAACTACTTGATCTGGTTGGAGCGGGAAGCAGAATTCCTATCGCCTTGAGGAAAAATGATTGACTTTAGTCTTGTTGTCTTCAATGAAACGGAATCTCAGTTTAGAATTCTCTCTCACTTGAAGGTCCTCTGATGTTCTTGATCATGTTTCTTGCCTCTGCTTTCTTTCTTTCTTTTTTGCCTTTGGGCTATAATATAACTATCACTAAAGACTTGGCAGTAAGAGTACAAAAATATTTATGGGTTTGTAAGGATATACAAATCTCTACAAAGAGACTCTTTTGTGGCTCATTTTGAGAAGCCAAAGAATGTTGGTCTCTTTATTTAACAAAACCCCTACATTCTCCTGTCAGATTTATAAACTTCAACACAAACATTCAAGCTGACATTAATCAAAGGGTAATTTTGATTAACTTCACCTGGAATTACCTGCCAAAGTAGTAAATTGGGCTTAGACCCATGAACATTTACATGGGATTACACCCTTGCTAAACATGTTTACTCAAATGTATGCATATTTACCCAGAAATATGCGTTTCCTATTTAAAGAGGCTTATTCCTAAGAAGGCAATGAAGAACTGTGAATAATTATTTCATAGTGTATGACCATCTTAAAAGGGACTTTGGGGATGAGCAACTAGGCAGCATATAATTTTGGTTTTAAAAAGTTGGGCTGTTACAGCATTTGTTGTGTGTATAGAGATACTGACGCCAAACACTTTGGTTGATTTCCAGATATATCCACTCCAAAGAAAAACCCTTCAAGTGCCAAGAGTGTGGGAAAGGATTTTGCCAATCCAGGACCCTAGCTGTTCATAAAACTTTACATATGCAGGTAAGATCAAGCTCAATTATTTTACACATTCTATTTTGATTGTAATTGATTGTGAATAATTATACACAGTAATTATTTTCTAGATGCAAAATAAGAAATAGAGATGTGCTTCTTAATCTGAAATCTTTTGTGCTATTTGTCTCAAATGCTGATATGTAGAGAACAACAAATCCATATTTAATATATGTGAGGTTTGTAACATTTTGGACATTTAGATGGCGAGGACAAGGGGGCAAATGATGAAATGTGCAAAATGATAGCAACATGCCAGTGCTGTGACTCACTTACTTGCATCAGATGCAAATATGTAATAGCATTCGTGTTAAGACATCCCTGCCTACATGGCATCATTTTGATGTATAATAATTGCAATTCACTGCATTTGCCCTACGTTTCTTCTAAAAAAAGCACGCATATTCTAGGAGAAAAGTGGGATACCAGTAAAATAAATCAAAAAAATTAAATTAGTAACATTTCCTAGAGACTGGTTGTTTATGTACATTTACTTAAGAGTATATTCCATTGAATTAAGCAGGATTTACATTTCAGGAAAGATAGCCTGGCTAAGGTTGACTTCACTCATTCAAGATTTCCATGTTCTAACACTTGAAAAAAACTCTTTAACTAGCCAGACCTTTTGGAAGCAACCTATCAATGGTTAAATGAGATGCGTTCTTTGATGGAAAAGCCCAGATTAAAAATACTTGCTTTGTGGAAGATTTCTCACTTAGAGAGATGAACCAAGTCTCCTTTGGAAGCCCCAATGGATTAGCAGGAGAATTTTTCCTTTAAATTCCAGGAACTAGGAAATGCAAAGCAAGTAGGACTGGCCTTGACAGGCAGGAAGATATGTCTGTGCAATTAAGACTATAATCTTAAACACACTTACAAGGGACTAAGAGTAAATCAGTAGACTTGCTTCTGGGTTCCAGATGCATTTTCTGGAAATACTTGTGCTTGCAGCTAAAACCGCTGTTAATATGAAAGTAAAGCTGTGATTCTGATATCAGTTTCAAAGAAAATTGATCAATCGGGTAAATAAAAATGTGAAATCACAAGTGCATGTTTGGATGCACATAAATGATGGTTGCAGAAGTCTTAGTCATTGAAGTGTATGCAGATTTTCTTTAAATGTATTTGGGATTGTCCATCCGTAAACACAGAAGGGTATGAATCTCAGATTCTAAATCTGAAAATATATGTGCACTTATTTGGGAGCAATCCTTACTGAATCCTATTGGAGAGGCTTTAAAGTAAATGTGCATAAAACCAAACCATAAATGCGTGCACAGTGCAGTCCTATGCACTTTAGTCTGAAGCCTTCATTGTTGCCTATTACTGTCAATTTACATTTGCACAGAATTCCATTGGTTTTTCTGTCTGTTTCTGTCTGCTTAGATTGCAAATTTATTTTGCCTTGCCATGTTCTTCTTCTCCTACAGCAATGTAATGAGGCCAAAAATGAGACCTGGGGGTGGGGGTGGGGGTGTGGAGGTGGTGGAAATGCTGAGTGAACTTTGAAAAGCTCAATAATCCAAGTAGTTTGTCAAGGGTTTAATCCTTTGCTTGCTTCAAATCTGAACAGGAATCTCCACACAAATGCCCCACATGTGGAAGAACCTTTAATCAAAGAAGTAACCTGAAAACTCACCTTCTCACCCATACAGACATCAAGCCCTACAACTGTGAGCAGTGCGGCAAAGTGTTCAGGCGCAACTGTGATCTGCGGAGGCACAGTCTAACTCACACCCCGCGGCAAGACTTCTAGAACAGCCGAGAACCCCTCCCTCGGGGGAGCTAATTCTGGCTCAAGGACTTGAACTGTAGCGTAATCTCTATGTCCACATGGGTGATGTGGACAGGTGCATCTAGGGGGGGCTTGATTCCATGTCCCCCAGTGCCAGCCGGTCCTCTTTCTGTTGTGGTGGCGGGGCTGATACCTGTTCCAAGCATTCTCCGTCCACCGAGAGGGCCAGCTGGTTTCTTGTATATAGTAACAGAGCAGCTCATTTTCGAGCTCTGCACAGCAATATGTTGGCTTTCTATTGTCTTACCAAATGCACATTGGTACCAACAGCAAAACCTAGGAGTGAAAATACTTTTTTTTCAAATTGTATTTCCAAATAAACACTTTCTCTCCAAATATAATTCTCATTTTGAGTTTCAATAAGTGACATAATTTATTTCTTCTCTCCCTTTCTGATAAAGTAACAAGAGCTGAAACTGTTCTTTGGAGGGCGGAGGGGACATTTTATGAGAGATGTGTGTGCATGTATTTATTGGGGGAGGGATCTAGTCTGCAATTTTTATGGCAGGGTGGGTTTTTTTTTTTTTGAAGTGGTTTCCCACAGCCCCTTCCTGAGAGAGAGCTGAGAGAAACTGACTGATCCGGAGTCACCTCACTGGCTTCATGATCTCATAGTCCCCTGGTTTTGAGAAGAGGATATCTGTGCACATTGAATCAAAACTTGATCTTGAGTGCCTCTGGATGGAGGGCTATGCCATGCCAGTCAAAACAGATCTGGCAGCTATTCTGTCTTTTGTTGTCTCCCCTGATGCAATGGAAGGGCAGTCATGAGCCATCCTAAGAAGCAGTTGAGCCAAGCCAGGGAGAACACAAGGCTAACCTCATGGGGAAGCATTCACTGGCCAGGGGTGAGAAGGGGAGAGGAGCAGGCTGTTCCTGTGACATGATAAATAGCTAATTTTAAAAGCTCTTTTTAATGTTTGGGCTAGATAAGAACACAGAAGGATTGTAATGACAATGGTTGGGTATCCTCCAAAATTGATGACAAAGGCAATTTATGCACTCAAAGCCTTATGTGGAAGAACTCCTGTTAATATTGGACTGAACTTAATGTATTGCATTTACTGATGTGTAATAGAGTTGAATGGGACTTACTTGCAGATAACTAGATAGGAATGCTTATAGTAGAAAAGGAACTCTACGGGATGGATCCCCGTGTAGACTCTGCTCATTTTTGTGTAATCCAACCCTGCCTCTTCACTGGATCCATTATGGAATCTACCTTCATAATTCTGTGGGATTTACTCTGAAATAAATCACACCAAATTCATACAGTTGTACTCTGTAAACACATTCAGGTTATAGTCTTCTGCTCCTCTGGATTACTTCCTTCAGTAGGCTTAAACCATCAATCATGGCTAACGTACTACATTGGCTGCTTACGAAGCACAGTCACGGGGGCTTGCACCCTATGGTCGAAACATTCGCGTTTGGGATGAACTCAACCTCTGGGTCTCTGCTTTCCCTCCAGGATTCAGCCGGCATATAATGATTGAAAGAAAGGCAAACGGGAGGCAGGGCTGGGAAATGCCTTCAAATCCTCCCTAAAGCCTAAAAGGATTTATTAGTTACTTATTGGCAATCAGGCCAGCTCTTCCCGAGCGATTGCCTCCTTTTTAGACTTTGAACGCAGGCGGCTGCAGCTTAGAGACAGGGACTTTACACCGCCCAAGACGAGCCCGGCCGGGAAGCTCTGGAAAGCAAACAGAGCGGCTTCAATAAAGCTGCCGGTGGGGCGGTGGCCGCTTGGGACGAAGGGCTTCCCAGGGGAGCCGCGTTGGGGCGACTTCATCCAAATCGCGAAGGCTCCGCGAGCCCCGGAAGCGCCCAAGCTCCATTGCCACTTCATCTCGGGCGTTTGGGGGCAGCTTCTGCCTCGGCGCCGCCCAAAGCAGCACCAGGAACACTAAAAACTGTGCGGGCCGCAGTCCCGGGAGGAAGGGGCGGAAAGTCCCGCGGTGCTGGAGATGTTCTCTCCGACGGCTGTGAGGCTCGCCTTGGCCCTGAGGGAGCCTCCCCAGGACGCCCGCAGCTCCTTGCGGCGCCTCTCGCTGGGGAGCCTCGCGGAGGGGAAGAGGGGGCGAGAGCTTGGCCGGGCGGAAGGGAAGGAGGGGTCGCTCGGAGGCGACAGACAGCCCAGCGAACAAGCGCAGGCAGCCCAACACTTTCCGCGCCAAATCCCGGGTGGGCGGGGCTCATAATTGTCGCGATCCAGTTTTGAAATGGTGACACCTCAGGTTTCTTCTTCGAAGGAAACGAAGTAGCCAAATAACCGATGGCGGCTCAATTCATGCATGGCTACGTGGGTTTTCATGTAGAAGTTTCTCAGGAGGAGCAACCTGGCCTTACTGACTACTACAGGTCCCATAAGCCCCTGCCAGGACAGCCTGTGATGGTGCCAATTGTAGTTCCAAACATCCCAGAACACAACAGTTCACCTGCTTCCCTATATTAAACATCACATAAGCTGGAGTTATAACTTGTTAGTTGCAAAGTCATGTCCAACCCATCGTGTCCCCATGGACAATGTTCCTCCAGGCCTTCCTGTCCTCTACCATCCTCTGGAGTCCATTTAAGTTCACGCCTACTGCTTTGATGACTCCATCTAGCCACCTCATTCTCTGCCATCCCCTTCTTCTTTTGCCCTCAATCTTTCCCAGCATTAGGCTCTTCTCCAGTGAGTCCTTCCTTCTCATTAAGTAGCCAAAGTTGAGTTTCGTCTTCAGGATCTGGCCTTCTAAAGAGCAGTCAGGGTTGATCTCCTCTAGGACTGACCGGTTTGATCGCCTTGCAGTCCAAGGGAGTCTTCTCCAGCACCTAATCCAGCACCTTCTCCAGCACCTAAAACTAGATTAGGGTTAACCGAGGTAGTCTGCAAAGATTGGACAGCTTTTAAAAAGAGAGCAAGGATATTTGGGAAACTCAAAGCCTTGGTGCCATTCATTCCTTCTTCGGATCTTTCCAGCCCAAATTTGGTAGTCACAATAAATCAAAATGTGTCAGTAAGCCTCTGAAATGTGGTAGGTGAATGTGCCATCTTATCATCCGTATTGCAAATGGTAATTTTTTGTGACCCTCCAAACATTGGCTGCAAGTACAGCATGGCAAACCAAAGGTACAATTACTTTTAATCGGGGTCCCCAAACTTGGCAACTTTAAGACTTGTGGACTTTAACTTCCAGAATTCTCCAGCCAACAGCCGGCTGGTGAATTCTAGAAGTTAAAGTCCACAAGTCTTAAAATTGCTAAGTTTGAAGACCTCTGCTTTTAATTCTGAGATGGGACAAGCATGTTGGGCAAGCCACCAACTTTCAAATGGTGGACTTTTCAATGCTAGGGTGATGGGATGGGAGGGATGAGAATCTTTGAAGGCCTGCTTTCATGGTCCTGCTTTGCTCAGACGTGGGTGACCTTTACCAAGCTGCTGGAATCAGCCAGAGCTCTCTTCTGGGTGCACAGTACTTACAGCAAGAGCTCCTTTAAATCCATGCGCTTCTTAGTGCTGCCCAAAGTGATCCTGGCAAGACTGAGGAGGCCTTTCCCAGCCTGCTCATCTTCTTTTGCCAAGAACAGATCTTCCTGGGCATCTTCCTTGTGTGCTTCCTCCAGGCAATTCCCAGTGATGTTGGGGAAGAGAAGAAGAAAGCCAAGGAATTCCGTTCTCCCTTTTCTTAACTTGATATAAAGTAAGAAAAAAGTCCAAGTGTGACATATTCCTCCTAACATATTTTTATGTTATGCTAAGAAGTAGTTTGCTTAACCAAGGTTAATTGAGAAACAATTTGCTGTCCTAGCTAACATGGTAAGTGAAAAAGAGATCAGGTTTTGGCTTTTTGAAAAAACGTATGAAATGCAATTTAAGCTAGGTTTGTTTAACCATGGTTTTGTTTGCATGCAAAGGGCATATTACAAGTAAAATTAAAAGAACTCACAATGTTACTTATTGTGTTGGGTAGACTGGTCCAATATATATATGCATAAATAAACATATATACATAATCCACATTTTGCAATCTTTAAATATTGCAAGAAAATACATTTGGCCTTCTTGATTCAGATTATATTAATATGGCTGAAAATGATTTTCAAGATTTCTATTTATGTTACAAGTGCAAATGGAGTAGACCTATTTTTCCAGACACTTTGCTAGGTCATTTATTACAGTTATGCTTGCAGAACATGTGCTAATACACCAATGTAAAATTTGAAACCAACATAAGACAATGCAAAAGCTCATGCTAAAAATATCCAGGCAGCTGGAAGTAACAGAGTCATGTAGTACAGAGTGTGGCCTGTTTGTTTCCAAAGATTTCTTCATAGAGTTTGTAATTCAAAAATATGGTCTGTCCATCCAGCTGCCATGACTTTTTAATCACAGTCTCATGCCACTGAAGGATGTAGGAAGTAGGGCATTCTTTCAGATCCCCCAAGGGCAGAGGGCAAGTCCAAATTTTGTGTTATCCTCATGGTTTTCAAGGGAGAACCGGGATGGGGGGGAAGGAAGTCATATCTATCATGATGTCATCACACAAATTGCACATTTATTCATTTTATCAACTTGTCTATTTGCCCAACTTAAAAATTCTGGACAGCTAACATAGGATTAAAAAGAATGAAAGATTAACCACCCAGTAAAAATAATAATTAAAAAGGAGGCTCCAATTCATATCCACACACTCTCAATCATTGGAAGAGAGGCTCATCCAGCATCATGGCCAAGAGACATTTGTGTCATTTGTGTAACACTGTCATGATGCATTTGATGTCAATAAGGTTTGTATCAACATGTATGACCTTCTCTGATTGGGGGAGGCAATAATCTAAGTTTCAAAAACAGTGTTTTCTTTTGACGTGAAAGAGTTATATGAGCCAAGCTGCTGTATTTATTGCTTAATAATATGAGTGGTTTCAGCCACTGTGGTTTGTTAATGTGTGGTCTCAATTAGTGTCAGAAGAAGAGATGAAGCATGACTTTTGTCCTGTTTCTGAAGAAAAGGTCCTGAATATTGCTTCATGAAATATGACTTCTTCCCTTTTAAAAAAATTCTAAATGTGTAATTTACACTGCGTTGTGGCCATTAGAACAGCTGCTATTGTTGCTTCACCTTTTAGCAGCCATTACAAAACAGAAATCCCCAACTAATGTGTGTGTGTGCATGTGTGTGTGTGGTGTGTGTGTGATAGTTTATTATACATACACATATACATATACATATACTCTGCGTGTGTGTATGTATGTATGTGTATGTATATAGATAGATAGAGATAGAGAAAGAGATAGATAGAAATGAGATAGAGCTAGATAGATATAGATAGTGGGTTTTTTTTTGTCAAAGCACCTGGTATGCCCAAATATGGGAGGGAGCATACTGCTTCCCTTTTGCCTTTTTCCCTCCCATATTTGGGCATACCAGGTGTTTTGACAAAAGAAAAACACTTAATCATTCCCCTGACTCAGCTGATAAGGAAGGAGAGCTAAGAGGTTAATATAACTGCCTAATATGTAAAAACAGCCCTAGTTCAAATCCCAGCAAAGGTATGGTTAGCTGATGAGAGCTAAATAGCTTGAAATAGATCTATACTAGTCTCCCTTCATTTATTTATCAGCAAAAATGCAATATATATGTGTGTGTTATTCTTGTTATTCACTGCCTTGCATACCATGAAAACATGTTGCTTGAGTATCAAAAAATTAATGCATACATCACAAACTATGACATCTATGGGGAGACAATCCAGCTCAAAGGTGACTGCAAATTATATCAGCTGAAGTCAATAGGGTGAATGATCAGGGATGATGAGAGCTATAGTCTGCATATGGAAATGCTTTCCACATCTGGAGATGAAGAATTTGTGAAACATTTCAATAGTTCCCCCCCCTCCCTTTCTCTGGCATTTTCAGATTCAAACTTTTTCTACAGGCAAAAGAAACAATCTTCTTAAAAAAGACAAGCCATAACACAGTGAGATGTGAATGCCAACATCAGGGGCATGGAGTGATTCACTCAGAGAACTACAAACAGACATGTTCATTGATCTGTATTTTGAATTTGAAAGAGAAAAAAATGATTAGCAATCATGACAGCTGAATCACACTTTTCCCAAGATTAAACAACAACAACAAGACAAAGTATATTAGATTCAAGTGCTGATTAAAAGCCAATTAGTACCAGTAATCAATGTGAAAATGCCATTAGGCAAGGGAGACAGGTCTCTTCATGTAGAGGATTTGGGGTGCAATTAAAGGACATGTAGCTGTCAGCTCTTTAATTAAAATGTGTATATTTTTTACTATATGGAAGGAGGTAGAATTGCATGTTTCTGATGTCAAAGATATTGGGATGGTTTTCCTGGGATGGGATTTAATTTGATCAAAGAATATTTTCCTTTAGTATTTAACATTGAGATGAACTGGGTTTACTCAGTGTTGATAGCAATTGCATGTCACGCATGTTTATATGACTCCTTTTGTGAAGTATTATGTATTATATTCCATCACTGAGTTCTGGTATGAAAAATACTTCTGTGCTCAGTTCCAGAATCTATTAAATACTGTTTATTTCTTCCATTCCTGTCACAACCATCACAAAAATAAGATCTAGTTTTTAAAAATGGAAGAATTCCTGATTAAAAATTTATTGGTTATGTAAAGTTGTATTTTTGAGACGTTTTATATATGGATTTTCATTTTTGCAGCCTTTCTCCTTTTTTACTATTGCTGCTTTTCACCATGCCACCTTTATTCTTAATTTTGTCTGTAAATGAAATGTATGCAATATGTATCATCCTGTTGGTTTAGAATCTGTGTGATGTACTCTATGGTGCATACACACATACATTTTGTGAGTGTGTGTGTGTGTGAAAATCTGGAAATAGAATTTTAATTACAAGTTCAGTACTTTAGAAAATATTCAGAAACTCCAGAGATTTTATTTGTGCAACTCCCGTGTGTATTAACTACATAAATAGTCTACCTTTGAATTTGTAAATAGGGTAACTAGTGTCATATTTGCTCATTGAGAATGCAGTTGTGTTGTGCTTTTTAACATTTTTGCCATACATTAAATCAGAGATGTCAAACTCACCTCGTCGTCACGTGACATAGCGTGACTTCATCCCCTTCGCTTAAATGGGAGTGGGGTAGTGGTGGGATTCAACCAATTCGCACCACTTTGGGAGAACCGGTTGTTAGCCTTCTGAGCAGTTTGGTGAACTGGTTGTTGGAAGAAATCATTCGGGCAGAGAACTGGTTGTTAATTTATTTGAATCCCACCACTGGGGTGGGGTGGTCAGCACGTGAAACATAAGGCCCACAGGCCATGGGTTTGACACCCCTGCATTAAATAAATAAATAAATAAAGGACAATATTCAAACCAAACCGAGTAGAGCTAGATAGAAGGGTTCGTTTGAAAAACATCTATACCACAGAGCAATTTTTTGGTATTTAGTTGGTTCACTAAATTTCCCTCTTTGCCAAAGTCCAAATTTCATTTTTTTTACATTTAGCATCAGTGCTTTGGACTAACACAGTATAGTCAAACTTCCTTACTGTCGTACTTGTTTTCCCCTTTGATTCCATCACATGTACCCAGACCAAATGTGTTATACAACACACTGGAGGACAATGGAGGCTATGTAAGAAGTCCAGTTGCTTACTCAGCATGATGCCACTTTAGATGCCTTCTCAGATGGTGGCCATAGAAGTGACATGCTTTTGCTAGAATGGTGGTTTTCAGTGTCTAGTGTTTGTCAAACTCAGCAACTTTACGATTTATGGACTTCAACTCTGGCTGGGGAATTCTGGGAGCAGAAGTCCACATTTTAAAGTTGCCAGATTTGAGAAACACTGGTCTAGTTAATGGATCAAGGTCAGCCTGTAGATGGTTTATTCTGGCAGCAAAAGCACTCATAGCTTCTTGCAACCAGATGGAAACTTCTGTTCCCTCTGGGCTTCTTTGCCTATTCCAGCAGTAGATCAAGCACTCAGAGAATTATTCAACTTTTGGGACCTGAACCAGCCTCTGCTCCAGAGTGAGTTGTATGCTGTTTCCCAAAACAGCCTTTTTTTGAAGTGGCATTCCAGAACTGGCACTCCCAACATCATGAGGATTGAAGTTCTAACTAAGTTGGACAGGTCAGGAAAGGCTGGTCTAGGCAATTCAACTGTCTTATGCAACAGACAGCATCCAATTGGCAGGATAAAAACTGTTCAAACTCCTTGGGCCTTGTTTGGCTCAGTCTCTCCCCATTGTAGGAGGAGGGGTTGTTTTGCATGCTTTTAAGTGGTTCTGTTTGCATTACATATTTATCCATGACTAACTTAACCATTGTTTACTCAACCCATTTTTCTGAGCTTGCATTGCATAGCAAATCCTATCCGCTGGGTTTGCCCAAGAGGTAGGTTAAAATGCGGTCGGTTAATTTGCGGTTCAGTCAGCACGCAAAGAGAACCTGACTGTCTTCATGTGAGGCATAACTGGGGCAAGAGTGGGTTATTGTCTTGTGAACATCAATACCCCTTCAGATTGGGGTTAGACTGAAGATGTTTTGGCTTGAAATGGCACCATTGTTATTGGTTAAACTAACTTCCTCTGATCAACTGCCCTATGCAAACATGACCCAGAGAGTTAATAAAGGATTAGTCTTCTGTCTCTGCTGCTGACTCAGGGTCCTAGAACAGCCTTACAAAAATGGGACAACTCCATTCTTTTCCATTTTGCTTTCTAATCCAAAAAGGGTTGGAGGAGTTGTAATAGAAAGAGTACACATCACTATCTCTGGTGGCAGTGCGCACACCATTTATTCATTTTGGTTAAAAGATGTTGAGGACACTGTGAAACTTAATCAACACTTTTTAATAAGAAACAAAATAATTTTATAGTCCACTTTTTCTATGACATAGAATACTTAATAAATGTTTATGGCTGCCCAAGTCAATTGCATCTTTGGATGACAAGATGTACAACCATGAAACAACAAATAAACATTCTAAAACTAAAACAAACAGGGATAGATGATTCAGTATTCTACCTTTAAACAGAAACTCCAGTCAACTTGGCTCCAATGCCTGAGAAACAAATCAGAGTTTTGGAGCCCTTCTAAAGTCAGGGATAACTGTATATTGAAGGAGAGGGTCATTCCATCAGGCAGATGTTGCAACAAAAAAGACATGCTTCCCGAATCCCACCAAATAATATTACTTCAATGAAAGAATCCAAAGTATCTCTATTAGAATGCATGGGTTGGATGGGTACCACTGGGGTCAGGTAATCCTCCAAATAATCCAGTTCTGTGCCAAGTAGGATTTTATAAAAGAAATCCAGCATCTTGAGTTGTACCTGGAGCCAGTCTGTCCATGCACAGTTGAATCATGCATCAAAACATGGATTCCCTCTGAATCCCAAGTTCCTTCTGAAAGCCTACTGGGTCCATCAGTTACCTGGGGTTCACCTGAGGTGAACCACTTAAATAGTTCTTACCTCCTTGCAATAGAGAACAGTACCTTTCAGGATTATCAGGTAGTATTTCATCCAAAGCAAGGGACCGATAGTAATATCCTGCAACGCCAGATCACATCACCATTGCCCCAAGAAAAAGTCTAACATCTGCGCCCCTTCCCCACAGTGAACTAGGTCCTCAATAAATTGGATCAGGCCCAGAGTTGCCAGGCAAGCCTTGAATTTTTCAGAGTGTGGGCAAAGGTTGAAGTTCACAGCACCAAAAGCCCAGGGAAATTCACCAACTATCCAAATATAGCACTCAGCAATGTAAGACAGGAAAGCTGATAACAACATGGAGGATGATATAGTATCAGCAATCCCAATAGATTAATTCCTAAATCTCAATCTCACAGGTAGGGTCTCACACCTGGATATCTGAATAGCAACATCCCTGAAAATATCCACATTATCTTGGATAATCATAGTTGGGATTCTCATAACCTCTTTGGGGTTATGGCTAGTGCCACACTCAAAACCTAGAATGAGCACATTTTAAAGATTGGATCCTTCCTCTCCATGCCCAGCCAGTAAAGCATGATAGGTCATCCCATATTAGATCCTGGCTAGAGTGAACCTTATTAGACAGCTCCTGGCATTAGCAGCAACTGCAATTAACAGCAATTAACCTCAGCTCTTAAGTCTTGATGAATATATACAGTATTTATTTATATTTTGTGTTTGAAACACTACCAAACACTACCAATTTTCAACAGTATACAATAACAACCAACAACTGTAGTTTATTCAATACATCATAGTGAATCAAATCATGGCTTACTGTGTGATGTGCAAAATGAGTCCTGGAATAATACTTTGGACATTTCATGTTGGATTGGCAATATTCCTATTGCAATCATTTTGAAAAATGACTTTTCTCTTAAGCATTTGCAAACCTTTATGAGTTAAAAGCCATTTGCCAGTTTGCATATATGTCTGATTTTCCTAAAATGAAGAAGTAGCAAAATATTTTATTTCACAATAAAAAGTCTGAAGGCCCAAATTGATGTTCTTATATAGCATCATTTCAATTATACAAAAAGAGCATAAACTGTTGCCCAAGGTGTCTAAGGATGCTTGAAGATGTGTCAGCCATAAGACGTGTCTGTGTTGGGTCTCCTTGGAATGGATTAAAAAGTACAGTTTCTAAATCTCTTGGTGACCTTTTATTTATGGATCATTGGTAAAGAAGAATGCAATTGCTTCTGTCCATCATATTAAAACTAGTTTATCTCCATGCAGGAAATGTCACGTGGCCGGCCGGGGGAAAATTGGTGTCAAAAGGGTGTGTCTCTGAAGGATTAAAGTGCAAGTGGGACAGGACCTCACACTAGCAATTAGGTAGCTAAGTTTCTTTTTTTTTAAATCACAGCACTATTATTGCTGTGATTGTGGAAGAATGGAGAATTGCATGGTTGCTGGAATGCGATGAATGGTGTTGAGGAATGCTTGATTCCCTTTTGAGGAGATTGTGATGGGTGTGGAAGTAAAACAACAGTTGTTTACATGTTAAAGGATTGTAATGATGGACTGCAGGGTGAACGAGGAGGCCACTGAACCTCAATGGAGGTCAATGATGATCTGTCTGGAGAGAAGTGAAGTGCTATGGATTAGACTGGGAACAGCATCCAGGTCATAAATTGTTTTCTCAGGCACTGGGGAACCGCTTGTCACCAGGTTTAGACAACCACAAACCTGGGGCCACATTGTTGCTTGTGGTGGCCTTATCTCCTTTAACTTCCTTAGTTGCAGTGATCACTGCATGTTTGTAGACAGCTGACAGTGGAAGCAGATGGAGTCTCCAAGGAAGTTAGGACTTGTGGCTGCCAGTGTGGGATTGGCCTTGGAGCATGAATTGTCTGTCTACTTCAGCTCCAGGGATGCTCTTAATCATTGCCTCCTTTACACACATTTGGGGTAAAAAGTGGCTCCCTAATGCGTGGACTTTTTGCCATTAGATTGGAGTTATAAAATTAAACTCTGTGTGAGTTCTTCTGTGTTTGGTCTTCACACAAGTCCATCAGGAGGTTGTCACTGGATTTGGAGTTTAGGTCTTAGGAAGTTGTATTGGATGCCATGGTCCTCACTTTTGTTAGCCACACGCCTTTTTTTAATAAAAATAGAGTGGGAGGGTAGGTTAAGCATGTGGGTGGAATGAGGTGGAATGAGGTGAGTGAGGAGTTTAATAGCTCAAGAGTCATTCAGGTTGATTGAGTCTGGAATGAGTTGGCAGAGCACTCTGGATAGGGGGTGAGGATAGAGGGGCGTCTTGGAGAAACAGGATTACAATCTTGATGAGCAAGAGAAGATATGATGGTAGGCTGAGACTAGGTTGCACTAGACACTAGACCACTGATGGCTAACCTTTATGTCCTTGTGTACCGAAAGGCCTCCCTGAAGCCTCCTGGGAGCAAAAATGGGCAATGGGAGGGGGGCACCACACTCCCCCGTGGTCTTTGCTGTCCCCCATGCATGCACATGTGACCCCCCCTGCTCCCCTCCATGCATGTGCCTCTCCCGCATGTGCGGCAGAGACCCAAAAATCAGCTGGCTGGCAGAAGGTGTGCGTGCATATGTGGTGGAGCTGAGCTTGGCGATGGCTTGCATGTCCACAGAGAGAGCTCGGCATGCCACCTGTGGCATGCGTGCCATAGGTTCTCCATCATGGGACTAGACAAATGGAGATTGATATCTCTGACTTATGCTTCCTTCTTGCTCTAAATCTTCATCCCAACAGGTAGTGCTAGATCTTTGGAACACTGGGACTTTATCTGCAGCTGCTAAATGCCGGGCTTTAATAAACCTGTAATAAAAACATCTTCATAAATGTGGTTTATATTACCACCACTTGGCTGGTGGAGGAGCAGGTTTCCCTATTCTGGGTTCTTCCCAGCTGGGTCTCAGGGCTGGCATCAGAGACAGTCCCAGCAAAGGATGGGTAAGGTAATCATTGTTAATTAGGAAACTCTGTTGGCATCGGGATGTGCTATTTCACAGTCAACTGGATGTGAGACTTTCTCCCTGCTGGACAGTGAATGCCTATCAGGGTTGCTCAACCTGATTGTTGAATTATGTTGGAATTCCATAGACTTGTGATTCTGGGGGAACTTTAATCTTCCCTTGTTGCCTTCTTGAGGGGCCTGGAGTGACCCAGAAGTTCATGGGTGCTGTGACAATCATGGACCCAACTCAACTTATTGAGGAGTCAATACATAAAAGTGGTCACATGCTAAATCTTATTTTTATCTCATAGCAGATGCAACACAGTCTGAAAGTAGAAGTCACTGACACATTTTTCCCCTGATGTGGAGAGATCACTGGATTTTCCCCGTGGATTCACCTTCCAAATTGGGAGGAGTTTCTGAAGTATCTGATGGGCAGTTCATTTGAGATCCCAATCTCAATATGGGGCAGCTATGCTATTTGACTAGATTGCAACAGAACAAACCCAGGGAAATAAAGTAGAAGAACAACTTGATGATATCCAGCTACATATATATTGGCCTCAAGTCGAACAGGTAATGCAATAGAAGCACTGACCCAATGCCTGGAGGCTGTCAGAGTCTGGATGGTGTAGATAGATCCAGATTGAATCCTTTTAAAATGGAATGACTTTGGTCTGGAAGTCAAAATATTTAAAGATAGTGCCATCTTGGGTTTTGAATAGGATTGTACTTCCCTAATCAGAGGTGGTCTGCAAATTTGGGATCTCTTATGGACTGTAGCTTCTGCTGAAGGAGCAGGTAGCAATTGTGGCAGGAGGGCTTTAACATACACTATATGGGACTTCCTTCTTGCAGGTGCAAAATAAGGTAGCCTAGGGATGATGGCAGTGGTAAATTAAAATTATTTAACTACTGGTTCTGTGGACGTGGCTTGATGGGCATGGCAGGGGAAGGATACTGCAAAATCTCCATTCCCACTCCACTCCAGGGGAAGGATACTGCAAAACAGTGCTGGGTTCCGGATCCTGTTGCAACTGGTAAGGTGCAATGGGGCCCGGCATTCATGCACACACGTGCACAGCATATGCGCGCACACACACATGCATCCTTACCTCTGCGACATCTCTGTGACACTTCAGCTGCTTGGTGGAGCGTCGCACAGACATCGTACACTCCGTGAGTGGAAGTGACAAACAGCTCAATTACAGATAATGAACTCAGGGGGCAGGTGGACCCTCCGGAGCACAATACCAGAACGGTACCCAACGATCCCGGCAAGCACCAGTACGCCCGTACCGGGGCGTACCACCTGCAACCCAACACTGCTGCAAAATCTCCATTCCCACTCAACTCCAGGGGAAGGATACTGCAAAATCTCCATTTCCACCCCACTACAGAGGAAAGATACTGCAAAATCTCATTCCCACTTGACTCCAGGAGAAGCATACTGCAAAATCTCCATTCCCACCCCACTCCAGGGGATGGATACTGCAAAATCTCCATTCCCACTCTGTCCAGGGGAAGGATACTGCAAAATCTCCATTCCCACTCCACTCCAGGAGAAGGCTACTGCAAAATCTCCATTCCCACCCCACTACAGGGGAAGGATACTGCAAAATCTCCATTCCTACCCCACTCCAGGGGAAGGATACTGCAAAATCTCCATTCCCACTCAACTCCAGAGGAAGGATACTGCAAAATCTTCATTCCTACCCCACTCCAGGGGAAGGATACTGCAAAATCTCCATTCCCACTGAACTCCAGGGGAAGGATACTGCAAAATCTCCATTCCTACCCCACTCCAGGGGAAGGATACTGCAAAATCTCCATTCCCACCCCACTCCAGGGGAAGGATACTGCAAAATCTCCATTCCCACCCCACTCAAGAGGAAGGATACTGCAAAATCTCCATTCCCACTCCACTCCAGGGGAAGGATACTGCAAAATCTCCATTCCCACTCCACTCCAGGGGAAGGATACTGCAAAATCTCCATTCCTACCCCAGGGGAAGGATACTGCAAAATCTCCATTCCCACCCCATTCTGGGGCCAGCAAGAGGTGATATTTGCCGGTTCTTCCAGCTACTCAAAATATCCGCTACCGGTTCTCCAGAACCTGTCAGAACCTGCTGAATTTCACTCCTGAATGGTGGGTGTTTCCAGTTATGCTGCTAGAGGACCTGTATTGATTGCCATTGATTTTGTATACTTGGAGGAATGGTACTGCTGCTGGTTTTATGTATATTACATACAGTTCATATAACATTTTTCTAGGGTTGGTTTTTAGTTATACAATGATTCTAATTATAAGCTGCTCAGAAGTTTTGAACATGAGCAGAAGTTTAAGTAATATAAAAAATGGTAAAAATTGGCTCCAGTTCAGATATTCAGCATATACTTTATTTATCCTTTTTGTATCCTGTTTTTTTCAAACTACCCAGTGGTTTGGAGAAATTAGGTAATGTTAAAGACGTTACTTGCTTGGTTGCTTCATAGAGGGGGATTGGCAGTCAGGTTGGCTTATTTCTAAGCAGACATTGAAGCCAGTGGACCACCTCATCATGATCTGCCTATTTCAGAGCTGTATTAGTTAAATTCCATGGGGACTTGGCTGAATCATATGATCATCTCAGCTAAATGGACAAAGGCATTCATATGACTGCCACTCATATTCACAGAGGTCTATGACAAATTAGTTTTATGGATATTGCCCTGGAGGGCCTTTGAGCCCCCACACGTTAATGGGAAAAAGGAAGCATATCCATACAAACCTATTTTAGCACGATCTTATGATCCTTTCAATATATGTGATATCAGAATATGTTTGCATCAGCCATGCAGAAGACAGTTGTGTAACTTAGCTCTTCTTTCCCTTTAGCAGCCCTAGGTTCTATAATTATAGTAGGTCTACAGCTCTGATTGAAAAATCAGAATAGAGCTAAAGTGATAGAAAATAAATGCAGAAAATGAATTATTGGCTGCCACTTAGAAGTCATCCAGATTTTTCACTCCAGATCTAAGAGCCAGTGTGGTCCAGTGGTTAAGGTGCTGGCCTAGAAACCAGGAGTTTGTGAGTTATAGTCCCACCTTAGGTATGGAAAAACCTGCTGGGTGACTTTGGGCCAATCACTCTTTCAGCCCAACTCATGTCTTAGGGTTGTTTTGTAGAAAATAGGAGAAGGGAGGAGTATTAGGTATATTCACTTTGAGTTATTTATAAAAAACAATAAAGATGAGATAAAAATCCAATAAATAGATAAATAAAGCCCCGTCTATACAAAACTGATTTATGGGGAGTCAGTCAACGATCACCATTCTGTGATTCCTTTAAGAGTTAATTGATTGTTATCCAGTTCAATATGGATCCTTCTTTAGCAACATCAAATACTGAGCAAAACTCAATTTCATTTTTGAGTGATTTATTTGGAGGATTTTCCTCTACAAGAATGCTAGTTTGGCTACTTTCATTTTACCAGACTTCCTTTCTTTGAGTCTTTTATTTCTGAATTACTTTTAAAAATTTATTGGTTGCTACTGTCTCTACTGTTCCTTGTGTATTGAAACAATTTGACTTTAATGAATTACTGCTCTGTAAGACATTTTGAGATTTATGGCTTGAATTTCTATGCCTAGAAATGTATATAAAAAGTATTGTACATATATGTATATATAATATTTCTAGACTACCATTCCATCTAGGAATGTTTAATGATCCTTTGTAATAATATTAAAAACTCCAAAAGTATAAATAATAAAATTAAGAAGAGGAAATGTCAGGAGATGATACTTTCAAGTTCCACAATCACATTTTTTAAAATCTGTGGATACTAATTATATGTTTTGTTAGATATTAGCAACTGTTATAGTGGTTTCCACCAAGGTCCTCTGTTCCGGCGGGAACAGAGGTTCAGTCTCATTGGTCGAAGGGTCTGACAGCTCCCTATAAAAGGGCTGCTGTCAGACTGAACCTTTGCTGGATTGTACATAGTTGTTCTGTTGCAATAAAGAGCTGTTGTTGCCTTTAGCCTGAGTGTGCCTTTCCTTTACCCAATCTAACATGTTTAATATTTCATTTCTCTGACAATACATATAGGTCACTTAGTAAAGTTTAATGTGTACTAATACATCATCAAAATGAAACGACAAATGTATATTAAAACAGGATTATTGCAGAATCAGACAGATTCTTTGGCTTTGCCATTATTAACTGGCATATGCCCTAAAATAGATGTTTATATTGGCTACAATTCTATGTAGATTTAATTGAGAAAAAGCACCAATTAATCTATTGAGATTTACTTCAGTTATGGATATATAATCTTCATATATCTCTAACCCTGTTATTTTCTAATCTGTCTCATACTAAAATTTAGCACAGTAATAAAGATTTGGTCACACTAAGCCATATTTTCTCATTCATGATTTGTTGAGTAATTTGGAATGACTGGATTCACACATAACACTAAGGTATAATGGGCATAGGGCACATGTTATTTAGAGTGCAAAAATATGGATGCTCTGTAGATAGCACTTAGACTTATATATCGCTTCACAGTGCTTTACAGCCCTCTCTAAGTGGTTTACAGAGTCAGCATATTGCCCCCAACAATCTAGGTCCTCGTTTTACCAACCTCAGAAGGATGGAAGGCTGAGTCAACCTTGAGCCGGTGAGAACAATGAGTTTGTTATCAACTAATGGACATATGGATTCTTGCAACATTGACAGGCTTGGGGTGCAAATAATCATTGGCAGACCTAATTATGTAATTTGACTGTATTTTTACAATATGTAAAGACACAAACCTTTGTGAACTAAGCTTATTTTATTAAATGTTTAGCATGACTAAACCAGTGTAGAATTTGAATTGGGATGAGGCTGCAGAAAAAGGAAAGGAATACAAGTTAGTTAATGTATCATGATAAAGGCCCATTATGTTTCTTGAGCTTTTGAGATAGTTTAAAAATTTTTGATGTCTGTAAATTCATCAGTGTTTTGCTCAATTGTGTTGGTTAAAAATTTTATTCCAAAATTGTTCTTTGAAATCTGTAATGAAGTGCCCTGAGAGGTCACAAATGTTCTGAGATTACTTTGTCTTTGTTTTGAGTCCCAATGTCAAATCTGTGTCTTTTAATTCTTTAGTGCAAAATTTGAATTCAGAGGGACATTTCTGGACGATATCACATCGGAGGAGAAGCATGTGAAGGCATTTCTGATCTTGTGTGTAACATTGTTGAAGCCTAATGATGTTACTGTTGGTGTAACTGTGGGGGCAAAATAGACTTGGCTCTCCTATTACAATCTGGAGGTTGATTTGGGAGCCTTGATATTTTTGTGACATGATCTCTGCATAGCAGTCTTTACTCTAATCCAACACAGTTTGCAAAGAGGTCAGAGAGATGGGGGCTGGTTGCTCTGAGCAATGTGTCTTGAGGCAGCTACAAGTCAACCTGATGGTTGACTCCTCTGTCGAACACTTGCTGCAGGTGGGTGAAACCTTGCCTTATGCTTCCATGCTCACCTTTTTACCTATTGTTTTTCTACATGTACATGTCAATCGGCTTTGATCAAACGTCCTAAATTTCAAGCAGCAGCATGATTCTATCTACCGTCTCTTACTCATCTCTCTTTCTCAGTTATTATCTCTGTAAACATCAGTATAAATTAAATTTTCAGAAGATACTGATGAAATCAAATATGCACATGATGAGATTAATAGGTAGTACAAATCAAATCATGTCTACTTGGAAGTACGGTAAGTCCATTGTTTCTGGTGGAACTTATTTCAATGGAATTGTGTAACACAAATCCCGCTCAACTCAGCAAAGTTCACTTCCAAGAATTATGTTCTGTGTGTTTTTCAAAAGTAGGTTTAGCCCAAATTCTGTATTCTTTCTTAGCATTTCTTCCTGGGCAGCTAGGTTTAATGAGTTATAGGGAAAATCATTGAGAATGTATGGCAGATAAAATATTTTGTACCTGTTCTTAAAAAGTAGGTATGTGAATCTCATGGAGCCAAAAGACAAAGAGTTCTGTAACATTTTAGAATAATGATTGATCATGTTATTACTCAACCTTTCACATATTTTAACCAGTTGCATGGGATACAGACTTGAAAGAAGCATTTGGAAAGAACAGGGAGAGTGAGAAAAAGTATTACTGAATGAAGCTTTGTTGCAGATCAAAATCTTAGGTAATTTGGTCTCTCAAGTATTGTTATTTCTTCAGGATTAAAGAAAAGAAGGGAAGGATTAAATTGTTTCTTCATGCCTGTTTTCATTCTATTAGCTGGCATCTCCCTATTTACATTTTTTCAAAAAATTACATTTAATAGAAAGATAAATTTCAATACTGCGTCTACTTTGATTTTGGAGAGCTCCTACTGATTAAAATGGGTCATTATCCCAAAATTCCTATCGAGTTGGAAATTTGGAATTTTGATTTAGGATCTACTGAATGTAAACGCCAACTAATAAGGCAGTGTTCTGTGTTAAAACTTTATTTGAAAATTGTATACTTTTTCTAGGAAATAAAACCAGACAACCAGATGTAGGCTGCAAAATTCTAGATCAGTGTTTTTCAAATTTGGCAATTGAAAATGTGTGGACTTCAAATCCCAGAATTTCCCAGCTAGCCAGCCAAGTTTGAAAAACACTGATCTAGACAAGGAATACGTGGCTGCAAAGAGATACAGAAAAATGTACAGCTTTGCTGTCACTTTGGGTAAAATCTGGATTTTTCAGCCCAGGCATGAGAGCTGTAAATAATATGAGTTCCATGCAATGGATGAAAAAAAATGTGTGAAAGAGAAGTAACAGGCAGATTTCCGTATCCAATTTTTCTTTATAGCTGCTGGTCAAATTGTGTGTGTCAAGCATTTCCATAGTCATAGGAAAATGAAAAGAAACATAAAAGATTGGAGAGGGGAGTAGCACAAGATAACTCTCCAGTCATCTGGCCTTTGAAAATAACCCTTTCTGAGCTCTGTTCTTTCAATGGATTCCAAAAATGTTCAAGGGTTACCCCTGGATGGGTAGGAAAATAGCCTGGAATTGCTTTAAAAAGTAGGGAAAAGTTAAATTCTCATCTCTTACTCACATTTCAATACCTCTCAAATGCTTTTAATTAAAAAAACTGTTTGTTTGTTTGTTTACTATAGCTGCCCATCTCGCCATGGTGACTCTGAGTGGCTAACAACATAGAAAAACAATATGATAAACTTAAAACCCAGAAGAAATACAACAACAATTCAGGTGCCAGAGCAATCTGCATCAAATAACACAACAGATTGTCGTGGACTTCCCAAAATTCTGGAATTGCCCATCGTACATCATTTGGCTCTATTTTTCCTGCCTTTTTGATAGTCTTACTTCATGTGTGGAAGTTAAGTTCCACGTCAACCTGATACAACTATCTATCTTTCAATCTGTACGCTTGCAAGAATCTTGGTTTTTTTCAGCAGAATAAATAGCTTCATAAATACATATTTAATAAAAAAAATAAAACTTTCCTGACGGGGTGAGGAAAATAAGTTGACTCAGACCGGCTCTCCGTTTGAAGTCATTTTGATATCCATCTGCCTGGAGATTTTATTTATCATAGGTTTTATTACCCATGAAAGGGTATCAAGAGAAAGCATCTGTCCACTTAATATTTCTAGGCTTGGTCTTTTGCTATTCTGGAAAAAGCAGTTGGGCCGCAGTTTCTCAATCATTAGCTGTTGAGAGCTAATGGGCAGTTGCATGGGTTCCATGTTCAAACACCTGGCTATGCAATCCATTTTGCTGACAAGAATAATTAAATCAAAGAAACTGCTTACTCACAAAGTAGGCAATGCAATGATGGGCAGATGTGGGTTCACAAAAGGCCCAGCTGAGCATGCAATTAGAACCATGCCATGCATTTGTAAACATTAAAAGAGCAGGAGATGGGATCCTTGTTCAAATATTTGCAAGTTGCGGTCCCGGTGAAAATAAAACTGATCAAAGATAAACTTGAACCTGACTCCTGCTAAGAAATCATGTCTTTTTCCCAGCGTCCTTGTGGAAGTGTTTGCCCGTTGTGTTTTTCTGGATTGTGTTTTCTATATCACAGTCTAGCCTAGGATTTGGGGATGATCTCCCAACCAAATCTAAACTAGAACTGATCTTAGTTAGCTGTTTCATGGTCAGTTAAGTGATATTTATCTGCTGAGGCAAATAAAATTAATTCATAAAGTCTATGTTAAAATATTTTCATGGTGTAGATCAAGCCTTAATAAAAACAAAAGTAATTGTTTAGTGGAAGGAGAGATGCCCATGGAATAGTCCCCACACCTGAAACAGAACTAAGACAGTATAACATTTGTCCACTTTTTTCTTACGACTCAAGTCCAACCGTCCAAGTCCAACGATCAGGGATAGTGGCGTGAGAAAGACACATCTCCTACACACATTTGTATCAGCATGCACATCAGTAAAAACATTAACACTTAGAGAAGCAGGCGAATTCCAAATGGATGAATATAGAATACTGTAATGATTGGAATAATAATACAATTAAAATGTTAAAAAATAATTGAATTGACTGGGCCTGATTGTTGAAGCTCTGCATTCCTCACATTCCTTTTATAATCGTGTGGAAAATAAATGCATTCTTGTGATGTGTAATCTCTACCTTGCCAAGACTGTAGGCAAAGTTGTTCATGGTTTATGTTTTAGGGAATTTTTTTTAAAAGTTTGGCAAAGCATGCAAGCATTGCTTTATTTTCTAATGGGAGTCTGATCGGGTGCTGATGACAACATTTCAGGAAGAGTAAAAAGGTTAAAATATTTGCTTATTTCTTTGCTTTTATTTCATTTTATACAAATTCTCTAGGATTCAATTGTCTCAGGTTTTATGTATGCTTGTATTTCAAAAATTGTATTTGAAGAACTTTTAAAAATAGATTTTATTCAAAGTTTTAAAGAGGACATAAGAATGAACGCAAATAAATACAAATCAGAGAAAAGAAAGAAAGAGGGGGGAAAATAAAAAAAACAGTGCTGTTAGAAAGAATAAAAAGAAATAGAAGCTTCTGATTTCTTCTATAGCAAATACAAGTATGATTACAACATTATATCTTATTCTATGATTACAAAAAGCTCAGCTTCTTCTACCGGTATTATCTATATATTTTTTCCCTAATCATCAAAACCACAGGTCATAAGTGCATTTCCCCCTCTTTCGTGCAAAAAACTCTTTACGCGGCTTCCAGTCAACCATAAATATAGATATTGTGTTTTCTCTGATCAAGGAAGTTAATGTAGCCATCCATGCAAACTCTATATTTTCACCAACCCTTCCTCCACTGTGGCTAATGTTCCATTACCAACCTTTCCATTTTCCAGTCTTGCTGTAGTTGTCATATATAAAAACAAAGTTGCATGACTTTTTTCCTAGGTGCCTGCCATTAGTGCCACAAGAAAAGCCTCTGGATTTAGTTGTACTTTAATCTCTAAGATCTTCAGAATTAATGTATGCATTTGTATCCATTTTTCCCCCTAGCTTTTTTATATATCGGCCAAACATGATAAAATGTCTTTTCATGTTGTTCAAATTTCCAGCAAAGATTCAAAACACATTTATACATTCTAGACATTTGGTTTTGTCACGAATGAGGGCAAATATACGTGTCCCAGGATAATGTTGAAGAATCCAATCTGGGTCAGACTCAATCATGAGGACCAGAAGATTACTGGAGCCCATCCTCAAGGAGGGGGGGGGAAGAAGAGATAGAGAGAAGAGAGAAGTTCCCTGAGGATGGGCCTGGGGTGAGTCGGAAGCTCGGAAGACTAAACCTCTGATCCTAGTGACCGATTCAGATTGGATCCTGCAATTTCTCTGACAAATGCCAACAATATATCATTTTATAGACACTCTCTTTAAGGTTACACCATAATGTAAATGTTTTTTCAGCCATGTATTTTCCCATTGCTCCAACTTTACGTTGTAAGCAGTTTTTTATTCTATTCTGTCTTACATTGTTTCACTTGTTTTTCTGTCTCATATTTCAACAAAAGTTAATACATTTTAGCAGTAACATATTACCATTAGTACACAATTCTGTTTCAAACTCAATCTTATATTAATCAAAAGCATCATTTATTCCCTTTAAATTTTTACGGTAATTGTGCATAAGAAAACTATTGACAAAAATATTTTCCCATTGTCAAATCTTTTGATTTTATTTTGCAATCTCCTTGAGAAAATTCTAGTACAACACAATAAGTTCGCCATTTTTTTTTAGTTTTTATTAAACATTTTAATCTTTAAAAACAGAAAGAAAAACACAACAAGAAAAAACAAAAAAAAACCATACATAGTATAAAGTAATTTACAGCCTTCTGTATCGGCTTTCACGTTTAGTCTTTATAGTTCTCCATTCTGCATTGCCTTCCTATTGATTTTACCTTGTCCAATAATATAATAAAGTTAGCCATTTATATTTACTTATATTTTCTTGTTTATAAAATTCTTCTTGTGCTGAAAGTCACAAAAGTATTTTCGGGTAAAACTTACATTTGTATTTATTCTATACTGTAAGAAATGCCTCCTGACATAATTACTTTTGAATTCTACATTCATCTTAGCTTTGCCATACCATAAATATCTATGCATCCAAATCTCTGATCAGGTCTTTCCAATTTCACAAATTTTCTCTTCTTAACAGCACCCACGCTTCCATCCAAATTAAACAACAGACCGCAAAATATAATTTCAAATCTGGTAGACCCAATCTTCCATTTCCCTTTTCATCTTAGACAATTTTATATTTAACTCATGTTTTTGTCCTCAATCCTACAAACTTAACTATATATTGTTCTATTATTGTTTAAATGGCACATCAATTGTTAAAAAAAGTATTGTCTGAAACAAAAAATAACATTCTAGGTAAATGTTCATCTTAGTCACACAAATTCTACTCAACAATGACAATTGTAATTTGTCCCATCTTGACATATCCTATTTAACTTCATTCTATGTCTTAACATAGTTATTCTGAAATAATGTATAATTCATATTTGTCATAGTTTGTTTTCAATCTTAAAATCCATTTTATTCATCAATTCTCTTTGATTTTATATCTTCATATTTTTTGTTAACATCTTTGACTTCTATTAATTGTGAAACCTGCTAATGACCCAAATTCTTTTAGGTTATTTATTAAAAATGCAATTCCCTTTAAAGGGTCTACCAAAACCAGAATCAAGCCATTCTCAAAAGCTCTTAACCCATATGATTCTTTTAAAACTTTTAGACCCACATTCATTCATTTTTTCTTGTTTCTATTTCAAGAAACTGTATTTGCAAAAAATTGATACTATTTGACCCAAACATTTGGAAGGAAACATGAAAAATGCAATAGAGAAATAGAACAAAAAATCATCATGGGGATATCAATAAGAAAAACTGAACTACTATTAATTTAATCATTGCTTTGGTTTATATAACTCCTTCAACAGTTCTTCAATGCAATATAAAACATGGTGTAAAATAATGGTGTTATAAATTCCACGGTAATCTAAATATGGTGTTTAGGGACAGCCCTATGGTTCTTGAGGCATGGAGGGTCTCAAAGACAACTTTCTCAAGATTGGAGCCCAAGTACATCCTACCTTGGAGGGGAAAATATAACATTGGATTGCTCTTTTCATCTCTATATAGCCTCTGCGGATCAAAATCATTTCATTGTTCTAAAAGTGTTCTCTTCTATCATTGCAATTCAAAGGTTATATAGAAAAACTGGATGAGGTCTCAGTGCATTCTAACCTCTAAACTTTGATATTAATATTAATTATTGTTAATTGTTATTAACCATTGGTATTTATGCATTTAATCTTGAGAAATTGAGCTGTTTGTAAAGTTTACAACTTTGTAAAATTTACAAAATGACATGAGTCCTTTTGGATTATTCTCATGTGAGTTGTGGTGACACGTCCTGTCTTTTAAAATATTTGGAAATATGTGATACAATGTTAGAGGCTTGTCTTCCCATTATGAAGGACTGTAAATCAACATAAATGTAATAAGACCAGGGGCATCTACAGGATAGGCCAAAAAAGTCAAGGTGGCAATTGTGATTGTTCAATCACAGTCACCCCATTTTACAAGGATTGCAATACATGTAAAAAAGATCCAGGTTTTGATCAAATTTTGTTTATCACCACTCAACCCTCTTCAGATGCTCCTGGATAGAATTGTTACTCACCACAATTTACCCTCCCAAATCCTCCCTTTCCTTCTGTTTCCTAAACATGTACATAATATGGCACTACTTTTTTTTCATTTTACATATTTTAGGTCCACATTTTTACTGTCTTCTTTAGTGAGCAGGGAGGATTTAAATTTGCATGGTTTTTTTAAAAAAACCATTGTCTTATTTTCATTAAGTTAGCTTCCTGCTGATATCGTTTTTGCATTACAGAGATCTTAATTTAAACCATGACATAAATGCTTTTCATCAGTTCCTTCTCTTTTTTTTGTTCTTTGTGCCAAAGTTCTTGCATTTTTAAAATAAAGAGCATGTTGTATAATAATTGCTGTAGGACAGCTCTTTTATTTTAAAATATGAAAGATAAATGGGGTGTGACATGCATATGTTTCAACATGCAGGAATTATTTCTTCAGGACTTGTATTTTTTAATCTATTTTTTGATTGAATATTTGAGTTCCATTGAATCTGACCTCATAATAACATGAAGGTTTAAGCATTTTTTTTCTATTAATGTTTAAGATATAAATGTTTTCCTTGTCATATTCCACAGTGTCCATGTGCACAACTCCAGTGAACAATTATACTTTTAATGATCCCCTTTTAGAAAAAAAAACGATGGAATGCTTCAATACTCTCAAATTCTGCAATATGGTCTTTGTATTACAAAATCCATGGAAAGACTGTAATTTCAGGAATGACCTAACTCGGGGCAAGGGGAGATCTCCTTTTCACTGATGATAGTATGATTATGCTGATGTTGATCAACATTTAAAGATGTACTAAAACAAAGAAAACTTCAGCTTTACCTATTCTTGCTTTGAGCAATTTCTGTATCATTTTTGCAATCCATCAACTGACTCAAGACACGCACTTTTGGGGAGAAAGGCATTCTCCCTCCCTAAAGGAGATACTGAAATTCCCATCTTTGAAGATAATGAGGAGCTCACACATTTTCCATAGCTACGGCTGTAATGACCATAGTTAAGTCCTGTGCACATACTACTCTATAAATACTGTACAGATCTATGTCCACCATGGATGGTTCACATTTAAGCTAACATTTACAAGAGTATAAATGTACAATATGGGAATTGAGCCTTACTTTATTTAACTAACTAACTAACTAATTAACTAACTAACTAACTAACTAAATAGAATTGAACAATTCCTGACTAAATTTTCTGATTGAACACAGTCAATATCTTAAATGTTAAACAGAAATGAATATTAGGACTTGGGCATTTATACTGAGGCTAAATGACCATCAATGGTAGCAAAGAGTTAGTTTTCTGTATCTTTTTGTTCTCATTGAATGATCATAGCCACAATATGGTAGTTCCAGATGATGTTAGAGATTCTATGTTTAAAATATAATTTTATTTTGATTCAGAGGGGGAAAAAATAGAGCACGGTCTGACCTGGGTAATAATTCCGTCCTGACCCCAGGAATGGGAATTAGAGGGAAGAAAAACTTGGAGCGTCTTCAATTCTGCCTAAAATTAGCATCGGCTAATGCTAGGGGTTGTCAACTATAAGTCTCTTGGGAAGTGTGAGGTATCTGGTTTACTACAAGTAATACAAAACATCCTGGGACAGGTGGAATCTTTAGATTCTCATAAGCTTATATCTGGATGATTGAATGCTTATTGGCAGAGGGCCTCATGATGGATAGAAAGGGTTGACCCATTATGTCAAGGCCTTTTGGAAAAAAACGGAAGCTTGGGAAAAGCTGCTTGTTTTTCGCTCAGTAAAATTCTCTCATACTGTTTTTGTCTTTTTAAGGAGGGGATCGGAGATCAAGTTTGTTCTGTTGATGTTTTAATGACAGTGAGGTTTTTTTTTTACATAAATAAAAGGCCCCACTATTTTCATAAGGCTTACCCAAGTTATATCAAATCGTTGCAGGCTTTTGAATTTCAAGAACTCCACATCAGATGGTTAATTTTTAAAAAATGGAGGAGGGAAGAAGATGCTGGTATTGCAGTTATACCTGACATGGAATGACACAGTAGTGGATTCCTACCGGTTCGGACTGGTTCGGCCGAACGGGTAGCGGTTTGGCGGCCTGAGTCGCTGGAACCCCAGCGACCCAGGCCTGCCACGCCCCCGAAATGGTTCTCCAGCCGGCGCTATAGGCACCGCCATCTTGATTTTAATTGCAATTTTAATTGCACTGCGCATGCGCACACACGAGCAAACCCACAGGAACCCACCCCTGGAATGACAGAAAGTCTTTAAAAATGTAACTGATTCTTGTTGGGTACAGAGAAGTGTTCAGTTGCAAAAAGACTATCCGAAAACATTTTGAGAAGCAGCAGCAAGCAAATGTTTATGCATTCTTAGATTCTAGTATTAAAATCTAAATTATTTATATCCAATTGAGATGCACAAATATCCCCAGGGAAGTCTTTATATTAACAAAGTTGACACAATTTGGGCTGTTATTCCATGTAAAAAAAAAACATTCGCATGAGATGGGAAAGGTTACCTGGCAGAATGTGGCTAAATAGTTGAGGAACATTTTATTTTGTAGACTGATACCCTGGGCCAGTCTTTTGCAGTCCGACTTCCATTAGATTATTGGGTATTCAGTCAGAAATATGGAAGTCAGTGGAAAAGCTGAGTAGATCTGACACCCCTATAATCAGCTTGCTCCTCCCTCCTTTCCTCCTATTTCTAGGTTGCCCCCTGCTAATATATCAGAGATAAATGTAGAGCAAGGGTTTCAAACTTGATTTCATTGGGGCTGCATCAGTGTTGTGTTTGATCTTGGAGGTCCGGATGGGCTTGGGGATGGTGGTCATGGGCATGGTGGACGTGACGGGACTCGTGTCAGGGGGGGCACTTGTGGTGGCAAGTGCTAAGGCAGGGCTTCCCTGAGATCCTCCCTTACTCTCATTATAATACTTGGAACCCTGACACCCACCTTCCTTCCTTCCTCCCTTTCTCCCTCCCTCCCTCCTTCTCTTCTTTTTTCTTCCCTATTCATTCTAATTTTTTCTTCCTTTCCCTCTTTCCTCATTTTTCCTTCCTTGTTCTCTTCCCATCTTTTCTTCTTTGTCTTTCCCTTTCTCCTTTCCTGCCCCTTCTTGCATGCTCAAATGGAAAAGGCGAAACATTCATCCTTGTGTTTTGTTTCTAGTTTTGATAGCCCTCTGCCAGCCAAAACGGGACATGGAGGGGGGCACCACACACCCCGTGCCCTGTTTTGGGCCTGGACAGAACGCCCCTGAGGTAGAGCATTACACTCTCATCGAAGTTCCAGATTTTTCAACAGCACTGAAACATTGGATTGCTTATCAGTGATAACTGAGAGTCAATGTGGTGCAATAATTAAGATATTGAGCTAAGAATAGGGAGACCCAGTTCTAGTTCACTCTGAGACATGGAAGCTCACTCGGTGAATTTGGACTTTTTTCTCTCTCTCAGTCCAGACCAGTTTTTCTACGGAAAAATGGGAAGAGGAAGCACAATATACATTGCCTCAAGCTCCTGAATGAAATCTAGGGCATAAACTTTATGAAGAAATACATGCATCTCAGCTGGCAGACTCTTAAGATTTTTTTCACCTCAGTTTCTGAACTGATTTTGCAAAACAGAGCTCCCCATTCCTGTTTATTGACAATTGATAATTTTACCGGTGCACAGTCTGGTAGCTAATTGCTAGTACAGCTGGTTTTTTTTTTAATGTCTGCATTTGTTAGGGGTTTGTGGTTTTGTCTTATTTTCAAGATCCTTCAAGCTTTCTGTTTGCACCTGGTAATAAATGCTGTTATTTAAATGCTGTTATATGTTATCATAGGCACTAACAGGCAGTATTGTCACAAGAAGTTCTAGGGAGAAAAGCAAGTGGGGGAAGACAGCCAGGTCCCTTTCTGAAAGCTCTCAATGCAACCGGTCTCACATTTCAAAGAGATGCTAATTTTCATGATTTTTGACAAGCCATTCCTTAGATTCACTGTCCCATTCTAATAAGATGCTACAGGGTGTAATATCAAAAGGCAGATAGTATTTCTAAGATCTTTCTTCCATTGTGGGGGAAACATCTAAGAAACAAGCATCTACATGCAAACAATCACTTGCTGTATTGATGCTTGGAGATGTCAGCTACTGGACTGATTCAAGCGGAGACAAGGATAAGGTCACTCCAAGGGCATCGTTGATTTACTTTGATTTCCCTCACAAGAGAGAGAAGCAGCTTTAGAAGGCAGCCAGGAAGGTTGTGAATGCTAACATGGTGCACCTGTCAAGCTATGGTTTGTTGATGAAGCCCATGGTTACTGCTTTTTACATCATGCTATCCATAAGGTAAAGGTTCCCCTTGCACATATGTGCTAGTCATCCCCAACTCTAGGGGGCACTGCTCATCTCTGTTTCAAAGTCGAAGAGTCAGCACTGTCCAAAGACATCCCCGTGGTCATGTGGCCGGCATGACTAAACACCAAAGGCGCACCGAACGCTGTTACCTTCCCACCAAAGGTGGTTCCTATTTTTCTACTTACATTTTTTACATGCTTTCGAACTGCTATGTTAGCAGATGCCGGGAGAAGTAATGGGAGCTCACTCCGTTACGTGGCGCTAGGGATTTGAACTGCCGAACTGCCAACCTTTCTGATTGACAAGCTCAGCGTCTTAGCCACTGAGCCACCACATCCCTTATGCTACCCATACATTGTGGCTAAAACTGACTTTGCACGACACAAAGCTAAAATCTAAAAAAAGCAGATTATGGCTAAATGGATGGATTCGACAATATATTTAACCAGTCCGAATAAAAAAATAGCGCCAGAATATGTTGTTTTAATTTTTGTTCTGGTAGTGTAGATTAGAGGTAGTCCTCAATTTACAACCATAACTGGAACTCTATCACTAAGGAAGGTGGTTATTAAGTGGATCCTGCCTGCTTTTATGATCTATTTTACCATGGTTGTTAAGAGAATCTCGCTTTCCCCACTAACTTTGGTGGCTGGTAAGGTTGCAATGGTGATCAGGATGGTGCAGCTGTTATAATACATGTTGTTGTTGCTAGTTGCAAAGTCATGTCTGACCCATCGCGACCCCATGGACAACGTCTCTCCAGGCCTTCCTGTCCTCTACCATCTTCTGGAGTCCATTTAAGCTCATGCTGACTGCTTCACTGACTCTGTCCAGCCACCTCATTCTCTGTCGTCCCTTTCTTCTTTTGCCCTCAATCTTTCCCAGCATTAGGCTCTTCTCTAGTGAGTCCTTCCTTCTCATTAGGTGGCCAAAGTATTGGAGTTTCATCTTCAGGATCTGGCCTTTTAAAGAGCAGTCAGGGTTGATCTCCTCTAGGACTGACCGGTTTGATCGCCTTGCAGTCCAAGGGAATCTCAGGAGTCTTCTCCAGCACCATAGTTCAAAGGCCTCAATTCTTTGGTGCTCAGCCTTCCTTATGGTCCAACCTTCACAGCCATACATGGCAACTGGGAAAACCATAGCCTTGACTATACACACTTTTGTTGGCAATGTAATACAATATAATAAATGCTGGTTGCCAAACACCCGGCTTTTGATCACATGATTGTGGGAACATAATGATGGTCATAGTGGTGAGGACCAGTTGTAAGTCTTTTTCCCACCAGCACTATTATAACTTCAAATGGTGGCTAAATGAATGTTTGTAATTTGAGGATTATCTGTAATATCTAGTATAAGCACAGTTCATTCAGCTAGTTTATGGTTCAAAATATCGTGTGAACCTATATAGTAGGTTGAATCACCTTAATTGTGTTGCCAAATTATGAAGAGTGTTAACCATATCACCCCGACTTTGGAACAATTATACTGACTGACTAATGTTTTCAGACCAAAGCAAGTTTATTACTACTGAATTTTCAAGCTCTAAAATGGTTTCAAATTATATAGGGTGAAGGATAGCTGTCACATAAACTTGACTGAGCCTTGGTTTTTCATCTATGCAATTATGGTGTGGGGCAAAAGACAAGAGTCATTTTAGGAGAGACCCCTCAACTGTAGAATGTTTTCATATAAAGAATTGTATTTAAACGTCTCTCTTCTTTGCGTATGAAATTGGTTGGTTTAATGTATTTAACTGCTATTAGAATAGTTTGTGTTATAAAGTACTATGTTTTTGTACTGCAAATGACTGGATTGAAAGACTTTAATGATTTTATTATATTGTGCTCTTTAAAAACTTTTTTTTCCCAAGTGAGTCACTTTAGCAGAATGGTTAGTTCTGATGAATGGTATGTTATTTAAATAATAAAGTTGTTGAAGTGCCAGCTGTGACTGTTTCTGAATGGTGCTAACCTTGCCAGAATGTCCCAGACATTTGACAGTTTTGGTTAGGTTATTGTGACATCCTCTGTGTGGGATTGCTTTTAAAGAACTTTCAGAAGCTACAGTTGGGTCCAAAGTATGACAGTTAGAGTTGTCACTGGCTCCAAAAAAAATATGATTTTTACAGACTTAAGTAATAAATCACCATCTGTTCTTGTATGAATCTACACCAGGGGTGTCAAATGCGCCGGCCACGCCTACTCCCAGTTTATGAAAGAGGGGAAGTTGCAACATGTCACGTGACAACAATGTGTCATTGCGAGTTTGACATCCCTGATTTTCATTGACTTCACCTTTTATAACAGCTACGTCTTTTCTTCTCTTCTGTAACTTAATCGTATTTAGAAAGATATTACTTCTGGAGATTCCGTATTGCTATCACAGCTAATATCACAAGCCATGAATTTATCTAAGGTTGACTCAGCCTTCCATCCTTCCAAGGTGGGTAAAATGAGCACGCAGACTGTTTGGAGTAATATGCTGACTCTGTAAACTGCTCTGTAAAGCACTGTGAAGTGGTATGTAAGTCTAAATGTTATTGCTATTGCTATCTAAGTTCCTTTAAAACATCAGTAGCTTATACACACTCCTTAGGATGACTCCAGCAGAAGTCAGAAAGAAATAACTTCTAATTCTGGAGAATGATTTCCTGCTTGAAATTCTCAAGAATCCAAATTTGCAGTTTCAACACTTCACTAACTATGTAGGAGTTGTCACAGCAAGTCCCACTAAGAAATAATGTGGCACTCCTGCATGAAATACTGGAATATCCTCTTCTACAATCTTCTTATTTTTAACTGAAGTGAGACCTATTGCCCATTCACTTTAGATTTGTTAATTGAACAATATGGTTTAAAAGCTTCATTGCCTCCTTAGTGCAGAAGAGACATCTACTTTCCACTGGAACTCTCCTAGGTCCTTAAACAAATAGTTAAATTCCTTCATAGAATAGGGAATCCAGTTAAGGAGTTGGGTGGCCATAAATCAAGTAAACAATACACCTTATTTTTACCTTATTACACCATTTCTCAACTTATGAGTGTTTCAGCCATTAAAATTCCTAAACAATATGGCCATTATCGAGAATTCTGGGAGTTGAAGTCCATTAATTTGGCCATACTAAGACTGGGGATGGAGATGAATCCACTACTTTCTCTTGATGGCTCTTCAAAGATTGTTCAATCTTCTGAGGATAAATAGACAAACCAGCCTATGTGCTGGGAGCTGGAATATTTCTCTCCTTCTTAGTGTGCAGGATGTCACACCACAGGATTAGAGCATTATCCCTTTGCTTTTTGCATAGTCTTTGCAATAATGGTCAGGATTCCTTCTTTGACCTCTACTCTCATGATTTCCTGTGGAATAATCCCAGTTTGAACACCGCATGTATGGTAAATCTTTTTTTCCCTTCATATTTAGGGCAAGGAAGGGTATTAATATTTTAGAACAGCTTATTATTCAGCTATTTTTAAACCATTTGAGCCACTTTTAGATTATAATTCTTTTTCTTTTTTAAAAAAAAGCAGAATGGCCATATATATTCAACTGAAATATCTTTTGATCTCACAGGATTTTTGAAAATATTGAGAATATGATCTTAAAATAAGACAAATTCAACAAAATATTTTTTTTAAAAAATATACGCTGGAAAAAAATGTTTTAAGAAAAATCTACCTATCAGCATCTTTGTGTTGGAAATGAAAAGGTTAGTGGGAACACTTAAATTTATAATATGGTCTTGTCCTTTGTGGTTTAATATCCAATATAGATTTTGGAAGGGCCATATTTAATTATAGTTCCCTGCCATTTGGAAGTTCATAAAATATGAAAAGCTGTACATTTACCAAACAATTGCTGTGGTTAGAAAGGTTCTTTTGTTACTATGCAAAGATACCATTACTGTAGATTGATGGTATTTGTTTAAGCTCCACTGATAAATTGGCTGTCAACCTAATGGAAAGAAATGAGTCCTTACAGTTAAAATGTAGGGTTTTTTTAAAAAAATAATTGGAGCTTAAAAAAAATTCTAGGGTACTTTTTGATTTTTTTTGTATCCATATGCTTTTTTTACTTATACTTCCTTTCATTTTGAATCTCAAAAACAAATAGAGCAAATAAAATGCCAGCGAAAACAGGATTTCTGCTACTAATTTGTAATTTTGCTCTTAGTAAATAGATAATGGTTCTTTTCAATCTTCCTGTCTATGGCCTAATTTATGGGGAAATCCTTCATTTTCTACTTATCAGCATTTCTTTCAAAACCTACATTTCTTACTCCATGTTATTCTTGAAGAAGGAAAATGCTGTTGCTTCAGAGCTCGTATACTTTTATATCTACAGTCAAAGAAGCTCTTGATGCATAAGAAAATCTTAAGCAATCTTCTCAGCGTATTTTCTAGCAACAACATGGCAATTTAACTACAGATGTGCCTTATGGATGTAGAATAAGGAAGATTTCTCCAGCACCTTTGCTTGGAATCTGGAGCCGGGAAGAGACTGGCATATATCAGCAACAAACTGAGATGTTAAGAGGTTTAACATTTAGATAGGCACTATTAAGAGGAACAAAATATCTCATGCCATATAGGGAGAAATAGAAAACAGTACTTTAATTTTATAGAAACATACAAACATTAAAACTTCCATAAATTATAGGTCCAAAATATAATAATAGAGCTAGATTTGAAAATTAGATAACTTTCATAGCTTGCAAATATTATTTTGTTAAATGTGCATGTTTTATTTCAGCAGGAAGAAAAAGAACAGTTAATTGCAGAATCTTCATTTTCAATGCTTTCAAAATGCTCATAGGATTTACAGATTTCCTAAGCCTTTAATAAAAATAGTATCCATAGATATATGTATTATATATTTTCAGTACTTTCTCTACAATATTCAAAATAATTTGGAAGATTTGAAAAATCAAATAAAACCTAAGGCTTCACATAATTTAAAGGGTTTTCTTTTTTTTAATAGAAATTTTCTTATTGTTTTAATTAAACAAAAACACAAAAAAAACCATTCTTCATTACATCTTGTAGAAAGCATGTCGATTGGTTACAAATAAATTTCGTGCATCTTTCATATTTTTAATTTACATTTTAAAATCGAAAATCTTTATGTATTTTACCATCAATATACCATCATTCTCGTTTAGTTATAATTATTTAAACATGCTTTTATCTAAATAAAACATGCTTTTATTTAAAGACACAACCACCTACTGGCATTCATTAGCTATTCCTATAATCCTCCAATAATTACCCTTTTATAGCATACCAATGCCAAGACATATAAAAATCATTAAACATTATCCATTAACATTTCCTTATTGTTATTATAGTTATGTAAAGAAAAAAAAAGAAAAAAAAATTTGTCATTTATATCACATCTCCTCCCCTCCGACCTAAGAAAAATTACATCTTTATAATAAAATCTAAACAAAAGTTTGTTAGTAAAATTTATAAGTGCCCAAGAGAAATTACATCTTTATAGTAAAATCTAAACAAAAATATATTAGTGAAATTGATAAATCTTTTCCCCAGGTCCCAATTTACAGTTTATATCCAAATTATTTTTCATAATGATTTATTAATTAACGAATAAACATTTTAAAGAAAACATTCTAAAAGTGTCTGAGAAATCCTACCTATTAATCACCAAAGATTAGCTATGTTTTGAGTTATCAACGTTCATTATCAGCCTGTGTCTTTCCAGTAACAAAACAGTCTTATCTTTTTAGCCACTTGTTGCGTCAATTCTCTTATAAACTTCTTTATAAAGTTTTTGAAAACTTCTCTCCGCACTTTTTTGCTTGAAAGATCTCTCATATAGTCTTGCTGCCCTTGAACTGGTATTAAAATTAACATGTCTTTGATTATCAGATGACTTTCTAACGCTGTTTCTCTTCTTAATTCCATCATCAAATCCATATCTTGACAGGAGGGGTAGAGCTCCAGATCATCAAGTATGTAATAATAATCAGATTCACTTTTCCATGTTCCCTCCTTTCCACTTTCACTCATAGGTGCTCCATTATTAGGTTCATCTGTTATCTTGTCTTTATCTTCTATATCTTCACTCTCTTCTTTAATTTTTGAGGCTCCAGTCACGTTTAAAGGGTTTTCTGAGTCACATTTTTGGGATATGCACATTGTTAAGATATATATTAATTGCATTTTCCCATACTAGTTATATAATCGTTGAGCAAAATGCATGAAGTGTAGGAATTAATGTTTGGCAGAAGATGATACATGTGATATGTGGTGATGCTTCCTTTTGTGTATTGTAGACATGATTTAGTGTACCTAAAACAGTGTTTTCCAAACTTGATAATTTTAAGATGTATGAACTTCAACTTTAAAAATTCCCTAGTTGGCGGTTACCATTTTATAGAAAGTAGTAGGATAACTCAAGACTCATAGACTGAAGGTTCTAGAACCAACTTAGGGACAACTTTCGGTCTACAGATAGTCCTCTACTTACAATCACCACTGAGTCCCAAATTTCCATTGCTAAGCACGACAGTTGTTAAATGAGTTTTGTCTTATTTTATGACCTTTTTGCCACAATTGTTAAGCAAATCACTGCAGTTGTTAAGTGAATCATGCAGTCATTAAACAAATTTGGCTTTCCCCCTTTTGCTTGTCCAAAGCTGTCTGGGAAGGTTACAAATTGTGATCACATGACCCAGCAGTTCAGTGCAACTGTTGTAAATACATGCCAGTTGCCAAGCACTGAAATTTTGATCACCTGACCACGGGCATGCTACAACGGTTGTAAGAGTGAAAACCAGTCATGTCATATTTGCCAGTTCCATTGTAACTTCAGAAGGTCACTAAACGAGTGGTTGTAAGTTGAGTACTACCTGCATTAGGCTAACTAACATACCAGGTGTGTCCATTGCATTTTGGAACGGTTTATCCATAACCTGAGAAATGATCAATACCCAGACAAAACAAACACTTTAAGACATGAACAGACTGTACATTGTTTGGAAACAGTGGAATGCATCTAGTTCATACAGGGCTTAACCTCAGGCGATTCAATCATCATAATTGCAGTCTCACACTCTATCTTCTGACATATTCTTCTCTGTAGATTCCAGGATCTGGGATTCTTTCTTTTGAATAAACATGGATGACACCTTCAGGGTCTGAAAGGGAGAGGGAGAAACCAACTTGTCAACTGCACTCCAAAACAAACCTTTCTGGATGAAAAATAATTCTTGCAACACCCTTGCACTAGACTGTAGCTTTTTTTTTAATGGAATGTGTTTAAAACCTGTAGAATGTGTAAAATCCAAGGTCTAGACTAGTGTTTCTCAATCTCAGTCAAGCATGTCTGACTGGAGAATTCTGAGAATTGAATTCCTAAACTTGCCAAATTGAGAAATATTGGTCTAGATCAGGGGTGACAAACTCGATTTCATTGAGAGCTGCATCAGGATTCTGTTTGACTTGGGGGGGGGGGCTGGGGTGTGAGTGGCCAGGGTGTGTGTTGCTAGCTTGATGTCACTCCTGTCACTGGCACCTGTGGTAGCCTGAGACTCTGCCAGCGCAAACGGGCTCCCAAACTCTGTTTTTGGCTGCCGCAGCCTCCTGCAACAGTCTGCCAGTGAAAACGAAGCTCAGAAGGGCTGCATGCAGCCATTCCGAGCTCCGTTTTCACTGGCAGGGGGTTGCAGGAGGCTCTGGCAGCTGTAAAGGGAGCTTAGGAGCCAGTTTTCACTGGTAGAAGCACTGCATGTGGTCCTTCGCTATTTCCAAGGCGGTCCCAGAGGCCAGATCTAAGTACCCTGTGGGCTAGATCCAGCCCCCAGGCCTTGTGTTTGATACCTCTTGTCTAGATTATCCTCTAAATTTTACCTGTCCGGAGGCCATCAACGGTCCCCCCTCGCGTTCCTCGTCTTTCCGGATGGCCTCCGGAGTCATTGCCGGCCACGCAGAACCTCGCCGCTGCTCCACGCCGTGGAAAACAGGCGTGGCGAACAACTCAAAATTACAGCCTCCGAGACTTTGTAACGGCGGGAACATGTTGTCACTCGCCCGGGATTCTGCAGAAGCTTCCCTCCGAAGCCTTCCGAGGGAGGAAGGGCCAGTTGGGAAAGGGGCTTTGCTCTTGCTCCAGGCTGTAATTGCGCCTATGTTTTCCACGGAGTGGTGCCACGGCCAGACGACAAGGAACATGAGGTAGCACAGCGGTGGCGGCGGGGAGTCAGCCCCGATGCAAAAAACGCCAAGTGGGTGGGGCAGGAAATTACTTCCGGGTTCATTGACCAACCGGATCACGCGGCAGAAACCCACCACTGAATTTTGCTCTTGCACACTCGCTTCGCTCACACATGTGCAGTTGCCCATAAATAGGTCTGTGCATGTGCAGAACATTAAAAAAAAAAAAACATGCTGTGCCAACTGGGAAACCGGTTTTTGAGGCACGGCAGCCTGGGTCTTTGCGGGTTCGGGCGACCCAGGCCGGCAAACCACTACCGGTTCGGCCGAACTGGTCTGAGCTAGTAGGAACCCACTTCTGATCTCAATCATCTGGAAAATGTCAGATTAGGGAAGACAGAACGAATGGATGGAAACCAATCAAGAAGAGAACTAAGGAGAAATTTCAGTTAGAACAATTAATGAGAAGACCACCTTCCAACTCTGTTATTCTGTTAAGACAGTTTTTGCGTGAATTTTGACACTTTCCTGGCTTCCAAAAGTCATATTACTTTAAGGAATATCAAACATGCTGTGCTGGTGCAAGATCCAAGGCATTTCTTTCTCCTTTCTCAGAGTGAAAACTCCCTAAAAGCAACCAACAAAATAATAGCGATTGTTTCTCCATGAACCTATGCAGTCCCCTTTTAAAGTCACCCAAACTGGATGAGCTTACTGCAGCTGTTAGCAACCAATCCCACAATTTAACATTATATATAAAAAGTGGGACATGGTGGCTCAGTGGCTAAGACGCTGAGCTTGTCGATCAGAAAGGTTCAGCAGTTTGACAGTTCAAATTCCTAGAGTTGCGTAACAGAGCGAGCTCCCGTTACTTGTCCCAGCTTCTGCCAACCTAGCAGTTTGAAAGCACATAAAAATGCAAGTAGAAAAATAGGAACCACCTTTGGTGGGAAGGTAACAGCGTTCTCTGTCTTTGGACAGCATGGCTCTTCGGCTTTGAAACAGAAATGAGCACTGCCCCCTAGAGTTAGGAATGACTAGGATATATGTGCGAGGGGAAACTTTATCTTTACAAAAAGTATTTCCTCCTTTGCGTCCTGAATCTTTTTGTATTCAATTTTAGTAGATGACCTTGAGTTTAAACATTGTGTGAGTGGGAGGAAAAGTGTATCTCTACTCACACTATTGTGCCTAGCACAATTTTATACATTTGTATTAGGACTTCTTTTGCCTATATTTGTTTTAAGCCCTGAAGCCCCTAACTTTTCTAGCCTCCTAATGACTCTGGTTTATTGCGGTTTTTTGCTAGCTCCGGATGCACATTCAAAATGGTTGCCACTTCATTGTGGCCACAATATCCGCCATTTTGCAGAGTTTATCCCTCTCTTGCAAATGCTGCTGTAACTTATCCAAAATTAGATGAAGATCAGAGAAACTACAGATCCAAACCCTGTATTCTTTATAGTCAAAGGGCTTATCAGATTTCTCAAACCCAATTCAGGAACAGCTCTTGAAAAACTCTCAGCATAGACTCAAAATGCTACTCAAGGTTGAACCTTGAGACTTTTAATTTGTCCAGTTCAGTCTTCTAAAGACAGTGATCAAAGGACAGCATATTCTTTTCTTCCTTATGACTACTACTCTAGGAAGCCATTTCAGAATGCCCATGGCCAATCTAGGGTCAATAATAATTTCACCACTTCTTGGGAAAACCATTGCTATAAGAAATCTTCCTATTTATGGCTTCAACTTGGGTTGAGCTGTTCTACTCATCTGTGCTACAGAGAAGAAATAGAGAGACACACATCTATACACCTGCATATCCATAGCTATGGGAAAGGCAATAATTTTTTGGCCAGTAGCCATCTCTGGAATTTTGAGAGCACATTATAGGGGCTTTACAAAATGGCTATTATATGAGGATTTGCTTATTCATAAAATGGTTGTCCTGGCCAGTTGCCAAAACTCCAAAAGGCTTGCTGGCTTCTGGCCACAAAAAAGTGTTTTCCGTCTTTAGAAAGAGTTAAACTAGTAGGTTTCTCCCTGTCACCTTCTCTCCTCAGGATGTTCTTTGGCACCCCACCTTATCTTTAATCAGGAGGTGGACCTACTTCTTAAAAAGAATTGGGGTGCGACTATTCATTCTTCTTCTTTGCTAAGAATGTATAATGAAACCTATTTGAAAATTTCACATGGATTGAGATGATACCAGCGGCTACAGCTTTTTTTCTCCCCCGCACCATGGCAGCTTCTCACTGATTTTGGTTTTAATTAAAAGGAATAATTAAAATTAAAATGAGGTGGGGCAGGGAGAATAGCAGCCCAACTATTTGGTAGAAACTGGGTTTCTACCAAAAGATATAATCATTCTTCTGCTTCTATTCTTCTGCTCCTGTACTTTTAATCTAGTTTTCATTTGGCATTTACTGGCGTAAACCGAAACTAGCCAGAATATTTTATTATCGCTTCCAGACAATACAAAAATCTATCATATAATTTAAGTTTTAAACCAAACTTTTAGACCAGCTGGTCCTCTTGATACATTGGTATTTAACTATGCTAAAATTCAATTCCTTGGGAAGGAACAAAAATTAATAAAAAGAAAGACTGGAGAATGATAGCGTATCATTATATTTCAAGAAATCACAATTTTATATGAAATTATTTTATGATGGAACATTTGATGCAGGATGAAGATCTTCTTCATCATAGGCTTTCTAGACAAAGACATTTTTAAATTTGGTCATTTTAAAGTCCAGTTCATGTAAACATACAACCAGCTTCTATAAAGTGAATTAAGTCTACACCAGCTACTAAGTTATTCCAACTTCCTTATATGTTAGTAATTATTTTAATTTTTATTTATATGTATAATAAAACTAATTTAAAGAAGGCCACAAAGCAAAAAAAATGATTACCTGACTTTCTGAATCTCTTTATCTTACACCTTTTTCCCATATTCTCAAGTCAGCTGTTATTATGCCAAAATAATAGGAATGAAAACAAGTTCACTTTAATTATTTAATATATTTATATACTTTATAACACTTCTGATGGCTGATTGATGAAAATTCTATTGGTCATTAGCAGAAAATGGACTTACTGGGGAAAAAGTCAGGGGAGGTATGGGATGATAGGAAAAGTAAGTTATAAAAATTTAAAAAATTAAAAAGGCATAATATTTATACAGGTAATTTATATAGCCAGACGTCAAATGTTTAAATGTAACTTATGTCACACTGAAGATGATTGGAATTGTTTAATATTTTTAAGGGCTTACCAAAGGAAGCTTGATCACGGAATATGTTCACACCAATCCTCTCAAATGGGAATCATTCATTTCTGCTCATTTTAGTCTGCTGATGAAATCTCAGTGGCAGGCTGCCAAATTAGTAGCATGATTCTTTGTGTTATATCTAAAAAGTAGTTAAATAAGTTCAGCACATCTATTGTACTAACTCTACATAAGCTTCCAAATACTACACGCATGTATGCACGTAGGACCTAAAATTCTGCTCTACAAATGCCATCCATTGCAGTGATCTGAGGCTGAAACAAACAGCATGAAAACCTTGGCTACTTTTCTGTTCAAGGTGTTTTAGAGCTGATTATAGATCCCAGTGAATTTGCGACATCCACACACCATCAACTCAAATATTGACTCTTACTAGTTCCTTGGTTATGGCCCAAATGATTGTTAGAAGGAACCATCCCTCTCCTTGCTCTTTTCAGGTTATGGCTCACTCTGGTTTTAGGGGCTGCAGATGATGTAAAAAAACCCAAGAGGTTAATATATGAAGCAATGTAAGGCTTGAGGTTTGTGGTACACAAATCAATCATTCTCAGGAGGAAAAAGAAGGGCCAAAAGACCATTGGGAGTGGGAGGAGAAGGCATATGATTATACCCTGGTACTGAAAAATATAGCTTAATTTTCTGTGTTCAGCAGTAGGTAGATTTTCTGTGCATGAATGATGTCTTTTTTGCCAAAATAGAGCAATGTACTTAGTCATGGCAATAGAGCTTCTCTTGTTATTATATTTGGGTTGAATCTATTGTCATGCTTGGTGAAGTCTGACAGACATTTCCAATCTGGAGTTTCCAGGTATATTAGATTTCAATTCCCGTAACCCTCAGGTAGCCTGCAAAAGTTAGACCTGATCTTTCATGTTCTGCCTTTAAAACACAAACTCTGCTTTTGTTTGTTTTTCCTGGTTTGTTCAGTGGAAACTGGGGAGCAAAATGAATTAATGATGCTTGCACAACCCTCTCAAGATGCATTATTAAACTTGGCATAGCATGATATTAGATATTTCTTTTCTTTTTTAGTCATCATTTTTTCTTAATTCAAATAATACCTCATCAATCATTCAACTTGTCTCATAAATCAAGCTAACCATTCCATACTTGTATTTACACTTCTCATGAATCCCTTTCCCTCAGCTTTTCATCACTTCACAACAGTATTTAAGATCCAATAGTGTATTAGTCATCTCTTTTATTGTAGAAATACATAATACTCCTATGCTATCGGCATAATTGTAAAGCTGTTATAAATCATAACCTGTCACAGATATTCGTCTTTGTAGAATCCAATTGCCTCATTCATTTCCCTTTTTTGTCTATGTGTTCTTTTAAAGCATCGAACCGATGCTTTAAAAGAACACATAGACAAAAAAGGGAAATGAATGAGGCAATTGGATTGAAACTGTTTGAAAACAAGACATTATTTTTACCCTTCTCTGTAAGGTAATGAAAACCTTTCTATTTATACCATACAACAGCATTCCTGTCAGCTATAAATGCATTCTGAACCACTACCCAAACACACACTTTTCAAATACACAATTCCCTTCCCTACAAAAGAATTTGGTGTTGCAGACAAACACTGACATAAGTAGTAATAGTTTACGATTATTACATTCATATTATTACACATTCACTATGTATTTTAGTTGATTTAGCATCATAAAAAGAGGAGAAGCAAGCTATGTGACCTTTTCTTTTATGTATGTTTAAGGACTAAACAGCCCAAGTTCAGTTCAAACATCAAAAATCCCCTGAGGAGAAGGGTGGAGTCTTAGTCCTTCAGAAGCTCCTGGACTGAGCAGGTCACTGTTTTCTCTAATACAGTGAGATTTGTTGCATCTTATACAGATGTTGTGATGCAATATTGGAGGAATTGGACCAGCATTCAAATCCATATTTGATCTTGGAAGCCATTGGGTAACTTCATAGTCCTATTCTTTCAGCCCAATTTCCATCACTGAATCAAATTAGAATAGAGAATACAGTTTATGCCATTATGATCTCTTGGAGGAAACAGAGAGGGATAAAAACCTAACTAGCAAAATAATAATTATTTTTAAAATCTATATTAGAATATTCAAATTTTATATATCCATACTCACTTTGTCTGGAGAATGCACCTCCCTGAAAATAGTTCAGAATTTGACTTATGGAATCAATAATTATGCCAAAAAATCTGGAAGCCCAATCTGACCTGGCTGTTATATCCAAATATGTGTTCTTGGATAGACTTCATAGTGCTTTACAGCCCTCTCTAGGCAGTTTATAGAGTCAGCATATTGCCCCCAACAATCTGGGTCCTCATTTTACCCACTTCGGAAGGGTAAAGGCTGAGTCAACCTTGAGCCTGTGAGATTCAATCTGCCAAACTGCTGGCAGCCAGTGATCAGCAGAAGTAGCTTGCAGTACTACACTCTAACCACTGCGTCATCGCGGCTCTTAGGTTAGATATCAAAGTGAAATACTACCCTGTTTTCCCCAAAATAAGACCTCCCTGGATAATAAGCCCAATGGGCTTTTGAGCACATGCGCTAAAATAATCCCTCCCAAAAAAATAAGCGCTCCCCCAAAATATTGCAACACAGCAACAACCATGAGGTGACCACACTCGCCGCCTCCTACCGCTCAAAAATAATAAGATCTTCCCGAAAATAAGGCCAAGTGCTTATTTCGGGGGTCAAAAGAAAATAAGACCTGGTAACATGGTAGTTATCAGAAGAGTCCTCGCAGGATTTAATGCCCTTTCAACAGAAAATTACAGGGCATCCCATTTGAACAAAGACTTTGCCCCTTGGGGGTTTCTGAAACATTAAGCTGTGTTTTGGTATACTGTTCCCATATAACAATGGGACAACTAATCATTATCTGAACAGCTGTATTTATTTATTTATAAATTTAATAAATGAATAAATTCCACATCTAGTCAAAGCCCAAATTTACCTGGAGTCATTTTATTTAGAGTTGTAACTAATCAGTGTAATTTTCTTTTTTTTTTAATAAAGTTTTTTATTGAACACAAATTAAAACATTGGACACAGTGTAACTGTCCTGGCAAAATCTTTGCCATACATACTAAGATATAAAGTTATAAAATTATAACCAACATGCTTATTTACATTTGGACTATTCAGTATTTACAAATATAAAAATATCGTAATTCAAACCATGTTTCCTTTTTTTTATCTTATACATTTTCACTGTTATAGTTTCATAATACATAATTCTAATGTCCATTCTATAAATCTTAGTCATTGCTTATTTTGGGTCTTTTCTTTTTTGTTCCACCATCAATAAAATTTGTCCCAGATCTTATACTATTCTAATTCGTCTTTATTCTTCAATTCCCATGTCAATTATCCATTTCAGCACAAGTCAGAATTTTCCTAATTACTTCCTCTTCTTGTGGAATTTCCCTGTTTTTTCCAGTTTGGGGCAAAAACCATTCTTGCTGCCGCAATAATATGTATTGTTAAGTAAATTATCCTCTTGTTATATTTATTGTTTATGATTCCCAAAAGAAATAGTTCTGGTGTAAATTGTATTTCCTCTTCGGTTATCTCTATCAGCCACCTTTGAATTTTCCGCCAATATTCTTTTGTTTTTTGGCACAAACACCACATATGGTGTCTGATTCAGGATCACATTTCCAACAATTTGGTGCTAAATATCTTAAATTTTTGGCTATTACCATGGGTGGGAGATGCCACCTATAAAACATTTTATATATGTTTTCTTTATACGGTATTGGCAATGTTATTTTCCTATTCCTTTCGCATAGTCCTTGCCATTTATCCAGATGTATATTATAGCCAAAGTTTATTGCCCATGCTACCAGTGTCTCCTTAACCTGCTCTTCTTCCATCTTATATACCAATAAAATTTTGTAAATCTTCTTTACCAATTTATCACTTGTCCCCAAAAGGATCTTATCTATTGCCAACAACTCCCTATTAATGCCCCACTCTTTCATATCTTTCGAGTAACATGATTGGATTTGAAGATAGAACCACCATTCCAACTCTATCCCTTGCTCTTTTAGCTCTTTCCTCGATCTTAATCTCCCTTCTTTGTCTATTATATCTTTATAGGTAAGCTGTTTTCCCTGGTTGATAACATTTGGGTGCACTACCGCTTCTAATGTTGATAGCCAAATCGGAACCTTGCTGTACATTTTCCTCTTGAATTTATTCCAGGTTTCTAATAACCCCTGTGTTATGAAATGTCTCTGAAAATTTTATTTTTATTTTCAGGAACATGGCTAAATTTTGTTTTCTATTTGGAAATACTCCATACTCTGGCTACACTAGTTTGGATTTTATTGTGGTTTTTGCTTGCTGACTCACAGTTTGTATTTTTTGTTTGTTTGGTTTTTTTGAATCGATCAATGACTAGAATAAAGTTTACATACCATATTACGCATTGAGGTATCTTGTGGAATTTCAACTATGACCTTGAGACTATTTTTATCTCTGCTATGGTACTTTGAAAAAAAGCAAAACAAAAAAGTCACAAGTCCCATCATTTCCCTTGTTGTGCCTGTAATCATCAATATCATGAATATCAGGCAAAACCAGAGGTGGGCTGATGCCAGTTCGGATTGGTTCAAAGTGAACTGGTAGTTCCGACCAGTGGCTGGGCCTGCCCACCTGCCCCAGCGCTATCCTGTCCTATATAATTGCTGTGTGTTTGCTGCCACGCGCATGTGGGGAAGGCGCATGCACAAGCTCACATTCTCGCGTTCTGGGCGAACTGGTTGGTATAGTATGTGACACCCACCTCTGGATAAAACATAGGTAGAGTATCAAGATACAATATAGATTTGTTTCTGAATTTCCGGTAGGCCCGTTGGGCCCATTTTTCACCCTTCCCAGGCTCCAGAGGCTTTCCTGAAAACTAGGCGGGCAAAAATGATCTTCCCCAGGCCGCCGGAAGGCCGAAAATCAGCTGGCCGGTATGCGCTGGAGCTGATGCCTTGCATGCCAGCAGATATTGCTCCACATAGGTTCGGCATCATGGAGATAGGTCATCTCATCATTCTCAAAATATCTGAAAGGAAGCTGAGTGACAAGAAGAGAAGGAATGTGTTTTTACATATTCAAGTTCCTTCCTTTTTTCCTTGTTTTCCTTCCGTCTCATTTTATCATCATTATTCATATTATCAATAATATAAAGAAAAACTTTTTTCAACGGTAAGCATCACTATGGCAATCTGTTTCCAACCACTTGCCCCTAATTTCATGAGATCTCATGAGATTTTAGAGATCTGATCTTTACATTATTAGGATATTTTATTTATGTATTCATTTAAATTTATTGGCAGGCCAATTTCAGTGGCTCTATGCAGGATACTAAACTAGAAAAAACATAACAATAGGGAACAATATTAGATCAAATAGACAACCCAGACTAAAATAATCTAATAAACAACAAAACCAACAGAATAAAACAGGGGCCACTGAATAAACATCAGTCCCAGGCTTGAGGCTAAAGCTAGTTTTTCAAAACCCTAATACTGAAATTGAAAGAGATTTTGCATCAGACTTTAGTGTTTTAATATATTGTGATATTTCATATGTCACCATAATCTTTCAAGATCTCACAGACTTTTCAAGATCTCACAGACTTTTCAAGACTTTTATTTTAGATATTTTAAACGTATTTTTAACTTTGTGAAGTTTTGAGCAGTTACTTGGGTTATGAATAATACCCATGAACAAAGATAAGAATTAAATAATTTTTACACAGATTGCAGAGTTGCAGAATTTAAAAAATGGCTCCGTTGTGAAAGTAGCAATTTGGATTTCCTAGTTAGATACATTTTTGATGTCTCTCAAAACAGATATTTATGATGGGATGGGCACGAGGGTTGAAATCCCAGACCAAAGTTCAAATTTGCTTTTCTAGCCTCAAGTATCATCGATCAACACAACAATTCATTGATTGGGATGAATAAGGGCAGATCCATAATCTGTCTCCTAACCCATTCAAGACATACATAAATGCCTAGGGAAGGCTTTATCCAGCTTTCAGAATTCTGACTTCATTGTTGTGTATATAACTTCAAGACAAATTGCAATGTAACTTTTTTCAAAGGTATTCAATGTCATTAGCAACTAATCCAAAATAACAGAAGCTCTAAAATCTGTAAACTTATAAAAGCACAGTGCCATATGAAAGGCTTTAATGTTGACTACAGTACTTTATAATGTATTGTATCACACAGACATAACTCTTTGGAAAAGTAAATCCTAAAATGGAAAGAACCTAATTGTTATTATTGATGGCTAGCCAAATGTAATTCACTTTAAAAAGAGTATTATGATTTTTGGTTTTTTTTTTTTTGTTAAACATAGCTCAAGGACTATGTTTGTCATCAGGAAGAAAACATTAATAATTGAGCAATCCCAAACATGTCAACTTTAGCTGCATGTAAGTCTATGTTCTCTCAGCTTGATTGTTGCACAACATTCATTGTGCATGCTTAGCAAAAAAAAAAAAAAGAAGTGACTTTTAGGTTATGTGTATGTTTTACAAGTTGATTCAAAGTAAATATGGTCCATTTAGAAGTGCTGATAGAACGGGACAATATTTTATACAAATAGTGATGTTTCAAGCACCAATTTAGTTGATTGACGTGAATGCAAATATGTCTTTTACAGAATCTCATTATCTTTCTTCTTACTACTCAAGGTCCAACAATCTCACCTCTTTGAAAAATGTTATCTTCACTTAGATCTTCTTCAGTAGAATATTCACCAGTCAATCATAAAACCTTCAGGTTCCAACTAGATATTTTTACCATGACACATAACAAAGTGTACAGTATACACTGTGTGAATTTATCACCAGAGTCTACGTTTATTCATTTTGTACTGCAAGCCGGCTTTAATATATCATCCAGGTCATGCCCAAGCAATTTTATATTTCGCTAAGGATGGGGTAAAAATACACTGTGATGCATTAGAATTGAAGAAGTGGATGTAAATACAAACTATTTTATTTTCTGCTCTACAGGACAGATTTTTGTTTATTTTCTCTGGTCAGCTTGTAGTAGAAGGAGTTTATTTTGGAAAATGTACAAAATGGCCACGATTCTCAGCTTTTCCTTCTTTTCATAGCACAAATGGCATAAGCATTTACAGAATATCAGGCATTCCTGAGAAATTGTTTCTTTTTTGCATCTTTTGGAAATTGCATCTTCTATTACAACTGATAAATGGCTACACAATTATTCCAAAAATATTATAAAAGAGAATGAACTTCTGAAAGAAGTCCAGTGCTGCTGTGAGAATGTGCAACGTTCTAGCTTTGAAAGAAAAAAAAGGGGGGGGGGAGGCAAAGCAAAAATGGCACCAGTTTATTTTGTGCATTTTGAAAGAAGATTTTTTCCCATCTGGAGAAAAAGAAGTGCTAGTTAGGCTTCATTTTTGCTACAGCTGAGCCTGTCCTCTATCCTTTGGAGACAAAGATAATAAAACTCTGGTGAAATTATTTTTTATCCCTCCCTTATTTCTTTTATGCCTCCCCTCTCCATTCCTCTGTTTTCTTTATCTCACTTGCATGTATATTTTTCCCCCTCCATTAATCTTTTTATCTACTTTCCACCGTACCACTTCCATCAGTTGTTTTGAATGAAGCCATACTTTGACTGTCACTTCCAGTGTGTCACCTTCCATTTCTTATTTGAGAAATGTTAATGGTGACTCAAATTAGGGTTAGTAGAAACAACTTGCTGAGGAATAGGTTTTAGGCATTTGTGTGTATGTGTGTCTACATGTTAAAAGGAAGTTTACAATGTTGACTTTGATGTCTTGAGATAATTACAATGTTTTTAGAATATAAGACACACTCCCCCCCCTAAAAGAGCCTGAACATTTGTGTTTGTCTTATACTCTGAATGTAACTCCGCCCACCTACTGGCCCCTACCCTTCGGTCTCCGCGCATCTTCTTCCTGGCTGCAGAGATTGCCACAGACAATGGCTTGCGGTTGTGGGCTCCATGCCTCCACTTTGGTAATCCCCGCAGCTTTGAATGGGCCTCAAACAGAGTATTTGGAGGCTGAAAACGCAAGGCATGGAACCCAAAATGGCCACCCAGAACAGCTGCTTCCTTGTCTTACCGCTTCCGTACTTCGCCTGATTTACTAACCGGAGCTCCCTGTGACAATCAGCTGTGCTTTAGAAGCATGTTTATCAGCCCCAACAAGGTGCGCACACTCACTCACAACCAGCAAACTAATGTGCTGAAGCTGACCAAGCTAAGGACACTAGCCAGATGAATACCTGGTAGGCAGAGGCAGAATTCCCTCCCCTATTTTCCCCCCAAAAAATTAAGGCACGTCTTATACTCCGGAGTGTTTTATAGTCCGAAAAATATGGTATATCCCGCTAATTATTCCCTACCTATGAAAGCACTGTGTACAAGTCTACTATGTATATGGTGAAAAGATTCCCAGAGTCACTTTGGATAGTGAGATAGTAGCACATAAATTTAATAAATAAAATAAAAAAGACTCTTTATTCCAAAGTCTGTCTGTCTACATGCAAAGTCAAACACATATGGGAATATTATGAGCTCCATGATGGGGTACCTCTTGGAATTCTAACTGAAGACATATTAACACTGTGCTACATTCCTAGAACTGTTCTGCTTATGACTGATACTGTAAAAGATGATTCTATTTATCCCATTTTTTCATAACTGTAGTTTTTCTAAATTCTAAAGACACATGACAATGAGAAGTTTGTGGCACTGCTAAATGAAGGGGCAAGAATCTTGCATGTATGTTATGGTACTCCATTCTCACCTTCCTAATTCCATTGTAACCTTCACTCATCCAATTTCCTTACATCCAATTTCCTTACTTTCTCCCTACTTAAGATAGGACCCACCTCATCAGTCACCCACCTATTCATATTTCTTCTTCCCACTACACACATATTTATTAGGCAGCCCTATTTTTTCCTGTTTGAATGAATTGAATGACAAAACAACGCTGCCACTTATTTGTCATTTTTGTTTTTCCAGAGGCTTTAGGTGATGTTAGATATGCTGCCTATCATTCTTCTGTAAAACAAGATACTTTCAGTAATTCAATGGCTAAGAATAAACAATATGTTAGAACAAATGCAATGCTTAGTATTATAAGAACTCAATAGAGTGATATGTAAATAATTGTTTATGCTCAAAGATACACATTCTTACAGGCTAAGTATCAACTGTGGCCATGCAGGGATCCACAATCCAAAGAATAATGCTAAGTCTAGCAAAAAACTAAATCTGATTTCATTAATGGTTTAGTATGCAATTAAGATGAAAGAAAGTTGATATGATTACTCTTCAGACATATATTTAATAATTATTTTTAAGTCAAATTAATTGTTTCTGTTTGGAACAACTACAGACTGTTGTAAGTCTTTATGACTGCACCCAAGTTTTTTAAGGGGTACCTGTGGTCTTGGGACATCTCTGATTTCTGGCTTAGTGTGCTGCATTAATCCAATCTATTATAACCTTATAGGAACTCAGCCAATTATAACTTCATATACTACGTGAACATCACCAATATAAACATAAACAAAAGGGATAATGAAATGATGATAATGATGATGATATTATCCATTCAGGTGTGTCCGACTCTTGGTGATTCTATGGGCTAGGTCTCCCCACATTTTCCAATCTTGCATTACTTCTTTGATTTTTCTATGCTCTGGCTGGTGTCAGCTTTGATGGTGTCCAGCTGCTGTGCTCTTTGGCAGCCTGTTCCCTTTTACCACTAAAATAATAATATAACAGATTTTAATTGGCTTGTAAAGCTTCTGTGCAAGGTTTTTCCTTTCTAAACGACTTCTCAATTTAACTTTTCTCAGCAAAACTGACAATAAGCACTAGAGTGTTTTCTTCAACCCTCTGGAGACTGGACAAGCTTCTAAGAATCCTGCAAAGAGAGAAAATTGAATTGCTGGATACATTTCAAGATCATATAGATGCCTTGAAGGATGCCAGTACCGGATTATTCAGCTGTTAACCATAACACAGTTATTTACATATAATTATTTATTGATACACAGCAGTTTCAGGTTTTAATACTAATGAAATTTCAGTCTCTACACTGGCTTCTCAGGTGTCAGGTCATCTTGTTTAAGTATGTTCTATAAATAGAATTTTGGCCTTTTAAGTGTACATATAAAATACATTTTCACAGGTTTAATGTAAACAGAATGCATTATGCATTATTCTAGGTTATTTGCCAACCACCTGCGGCATTAATTTGAAACTAGTTCAAGCACATAGCAAATCGTGCCTTTCACATTTTTCCCTCATTTTCTTTTGTATATTTTGAGTTCATGTTTTCTTTTTCTCCTGTAGTTCATATTTATGCTATATAAAGCAGCTTGCTTAAAATGCTTACAAGAGTAAATCAAGCAACAGTTTAACCTTTGACAAAGATAGTATTTTTAGATTTAACTGAAAGCACTTAGTTAAGAAAAGTCTGTTTCCACTTTGCTGATGAGAAATGTTTAAATGCATGGCAGGTTACAGCTACATATGGCAAAACTTTGGCTATGCAAAGGGCCTAAGTTTCTATCCTTTATTCTGTGAACTTCAAACATGTAAACAGAGTAATATGACCAAGGGATCCTTTGACAAATTATGTTTCACCATATAACTTTACTTAAGTGGCTTCTGATTCTTGCCTAAAAATGTAACATGTATGTCTACTTGGAAGTAAATCATGTAGCATACAATAAGATATACTCTCAGTAAGTGAATATATTCTTATTCGTATTATTCAACTTGAACACTGTCTCAAAATTTTGTGCTAATCTATTTGGGAATAAACACCAATGTAATAATTTAACTTGCTAAGTTTATAGTACACACTTGTATAATGTCTTTCAACTCCCCTTATTGTAAATTCTAACACTGAGATGAGATAATTTCTTTTGAAAATCTACAGCGGATCTTTACACTATTTCATGAATATAGCACACTTCAGTGTTCTGTTTGCATAAGAAGATCATTTCCCAAACTGGTAATTTCAGAAGTATTTAAGTCATACTTAAAATACTACTGAGTAAACTACTACTGCTGAGAAGCTAGGGTTGGAGTCTAAGCTTAATCTTTGCTTGTATTAATTGTTTTATAACAGTAGGTAAATAGCATCCAATATATCATAGTTATTTATCACATTCCAATCTCGATCAGCCCATTTTTATTCTATGAAATGAAATCGTGCCATGATAGCTGCCATCTTAATTGCATAGATGGGCTTAACCCCAAATGCTCTGGCAAATCTGTCAATCGAACAGTTTCAGTGGAAGCATCATCAGTTTATAGTAAGCTGGAAATTGAGAACAAGTTTCTTTTCCAAAAATTTCAAGTATGGACTAACAATTACTTTGTTTTAAATTTTTGGTGCAAATTCATGAGATGAGGCAGACTTTCTTCTGGAGCAGATGTCTCTTCTAAATATAAATATTATGATTTTTTCATTTTAAAAATTATTTTCAGTGTCAGTGCTTGGAGAAAAATACCCTATTACTGGTAATTGGGAAAATGTCTGAAATTACTTTTTTCCTTTTTTAGTTTTATTCATTTGTCACTTAGTTTAGTTAATCTTTGGAAGTATGATGTTTTTATTCCTATGAGCACTGGCAATAACAACAGAACATTTAATATTATGTCAAAATTATTGTATATATATATATGAAACTCATGCACAATTAGTAGAACAAAAGGGTAAAGACTGGCTTGATATTACACCCCTTCAGGATTCAGAGAATTGTATGTATTAATATTTTTCATTAAAACATTCTCCTGAACTCTGGGTGCATTAAAATTAAAATCTAAATTTGAAGGCAAAAAATGTCCTAATCATCCACTTTGGGAATCCTATTATCTCTCAGTAAAATGGTTAAATCTGTTTTTTATAATAGTTGAAGAGAAGGGTTATCCCAATTCTGGACATCATAAGAGTGCCTTGTTAGTTTATGATAGTACACAATCAGGAGGAATCTGCACCTTTTATTAAAAGGCAAAAGTTTTGGTGAGCTTTTAATGAATCTTGGTCAGAAAACCTGCTACCAGATTCCTCCTTGTTTTTCACTTGTTTTTCTGTGGATTCTGTGAACTGCCCCTGCCCCACAAGTTCACTTCATTTTCTTTACAATCCAAGTATCCCAAGGCAGAGGAAATGTGCATGAATATAAAATCCCTTGGGAATTGGGAAGCATGCCATTCCTTTTTGTGTTTCCACACTGTACATGGATTTTGTAATAAGAATTGCGTGCCAGAGAGCTGCTCCCCTCCTTCAGAGTTCTTGTAAAAGCCCTCTAAATCTCAGTGCAATTGTTAAACATTTACAATTCCTGATGGAATATGACTTCTATAGAAGAAAAACATTGATATTGATCTGTGCTGAGCTGGTTAGTCCCTTTGGAACATGCTAGTCCTGACTGCATTTCTGAATGCAATGTAAGCAGCTGAGAACACATTGATTTAACAGAGAAATGTTTCAAATGATGATGGGAATGAAATAGAAGGAAAACAGTATTTCTGTCATGCTAACTAAGCTAGAGTGTGCAATGATTCCATCATTATTGCCTTTGGGGATTCAGAACAGGCAGAGGCAGCTGTTCAGAAGTGGGATACAGAGTTTTGAGTGCTGAGTGTTGAAGGCTTCAATTCTAGTAAGAATTCCTAATTTACTGTGTTAAAGTACATGCAACTTCTCCCTTCTGACCTTCTTCCAGCACTGCACTTGTAGTTCTTGTGCTACCAATGCAATAATGCTTAAGCAAAACAAGCTATTTTATTGCTCTTTCCTCATTTGGCTTTAGTATAATGGGATATTAATTCTGAAGATGACATAAATCTGAAAATAATATCGTTTACGTAATGGATCAGAACATAATTTCATGTAAATATCCATGTCCTGCCATCAAAAGCAAGAGATTGGTAATTTTAACCAGTATGCCAAAAATAAAAAAAAAATGTGAAAAGCAAATTCTGGCCCAATATAGGAGGTTATTTCATGCTGGTTCAGTTTTTGCCTACAATAAGATTAATTACCCAAGCTCATAAGGTTGTTGCTGCAGTACTGGTAATGTGCATTTAATGTATAAGGGAAAAAGAACTTTAAGTTGTATACAACTTTACAGTAAGCCCTCGTCGCTTCAAAATATATTTATAAATTTACAGATCAATTATATAATTTTCCTAGAAGGACAAATGCCTTTTATCTCATGGATCTTTATATTGTTTTAATCTGATACTTTGTTGCACAATACGCCAAATATAATACTCACAAGTTCTTCATATCCTGAGAACAGCAACAATGCTGTCCTATTTGAATTTGAAGTGCATCTATTTCTCACAAATAAAAAGATGATTGAGAAAACACAGTTTCCCACAAATTCAAAAATTGTAATCTGCAGTAAAAGCAACATGAAGAGAATTACATCAATATATAAAGAAGTGGAAGTGTAAAAATATGTAGCCTTTTCTAAAAAAAAGGTCATATTTGAATAAATTAGGAATAAATATAGATTAAGAAAAGAATAAAGAAATTCTTTAATTCTAACCTTTTCTTTAAGTATATTCATAAATGAATATCCACTAAATTAATCTGTTGATTGCCCCTGATAGTGACTGAATTATCACTATCGCGAAACTTGTAATAGTTAAACAGCCAGTACAAATCAGGCAAAATTATTAATGGTCCTTCCACGGCTAGAAATTTCTTTTAAACAGAAGTAACTTTGTTAGAAAGCGAACGCTTGAGATTGGAGTCCCAGCATATAAGGGAAGGTGCCAAATTAGAAAAAACTATCAAAGAAACGAGTCTTAGAAACACAGCAAAGTAAATGAAACAGTTCAGATGTAGTGCTGTATGTACGTTTCCCCAAGATCAGCAGTCCTACCAGAAGCATGTCATTACAGGTCAACTCAGTCCAGGAGATACATAGATACATTCAGCTGCTAATTCAGGAATTGGAAAAACATTGTTTTTTCCACTTGGAGTGGCCCCATTCATTCTCATGTAAAAGAAATTCCCATATGAAGATCGCCTTTCAGGGTTCTTGCTTCTGCTGCTGCTATCAACTCACTGGAAGGAAAGTTGAAGTTTGGTTTGAGAGAATTCTCCCCTAGTGATGTTTGCCTCTGTCTTGACCCCATTTCTCTTCCTGGTCTGCCATAAATCTATCTTAATCTTACGCTCAGATAATCAGAAGTCAATAATGACAGGCAAAACTGTTCCAAGCATTACAACAAAAGAGACTCTTTTCACTGAGTTTCCTTCTCCACACAATGAAGAAAAATAAACCGGAAAACATTTTCCTTATGATCAGAAATGTGCTTCAGATCTCAAACAGAAGCAGTGAATGAAAGCAAGCAAGAATCTTACTTGCTACTAGTGTTAAACAAGAGTAATTCCCTGGCTGCCACACTTCATTGTATAGGGATTTTTGGAGTTTATTTTGTACGGAGACACAGGATTTATCGTCAGATTTCCTGGCTGCGTGCTGTGCAGGTTGCATGGGAAATCTGACTGGAGTGAGTAAATTATTGTGGTGCCTGTTTGGAATGTCACCCAGCTGCCAATTAGAATTATGCTTGTTTGCCTTTGGCTCAAAGTGTGAACGGAGCAGCCATACATTTCAGAAGTGTGAACATACATTTTTATATCTCACGCAAATGAATGCATTTTTTATATTCTTCCCACTTCAGAGGGAGCATTCGTTACCTTTATTTACTCTTTGTGTGCGGTACAGAACGAGAACTTCGGCCTCCGATGTAATATGACTAATGTGGTATTAGACCAACAGCAGCTTTGTTTTCATAAGATCTAAAGTGAGGCGAAGTTATACTGGTGTTTTAGCAAATCTCAAACAGCAAAAAGGAAGAATTTATTTTCCTCTTCTTGCTGTATGCCCTTATCTATATACAGTAAATAAAACTGGAATAATTTAAGAATACAATGATGAAATAAGGTAAATTGAAACTTTAAAAGGAAATAAAAAGTAGCTGGCAGAAGAAAAACAAAAAGTGAAACAAGACCCATCCCTACTGAATTCATACAGGGAATGTTTGGATGAAGAGAATGATACCTCGCAGAAATTTAAAAGATGTGAGAATAGGTGCCTTACTAATTTACAAAATGTTACGTGATTTCATATGGCTGCATAAAGGGACATTTTCTTCAGAAGAACTTTCTATTTTAAGGCATCAATTTCTCATACACACCCTCCTTCTCATCTTCAGGCATGACCTCTTCTTTTATCAACAAACTGATGGCAGTGCAGTTTATGATAGGTTTTGATGTGAAAGGAGCTATATAAAATTGAATTGCTTTTGATGCTGATACGATTAGAATTTTTCCCAACTGGAGCTGTCAATAACTGACACTAAACCAATAAGTTACAAAGTACACCTCAGAGATGTCAGTCATCATTGGCTCTGTGCTTTGCTCAAGATAAATCTATTTTAGAAAGTTGATTTGATTGAAGGGAGGCATTCTGAGACAGAATAAGAGGGACAAGAGAATGAAAAAAGAGAAAGAGCAAAAGAAAGTAAGCAAATATTATACTAGTAGATGTAACTTAACTTTTCTTGTTCTAACATAGAGAGTTAATTGAGGTGTCCTTGGTACTCTTTGAGCTAGGTTGTTTGGTTGTTTTCCAGCAGATGTCTGCAAGAGAACTAGGTATAATTTATATTCTTTTAGGTCTTTCCAGAAACAATTATAACAAGCCGCCCAAAGTGGTTTTTAACATGGGCAACTATACAAATCTTTTAAAATAAATAGTGAAAGCTTTCTCAGTTTTGTTTTTCATTAGGCTGCCTACGATATATAAATTTCTAAAGCAAAGTACTTGTGTTTTATTGTTTATTAAAGGGCACACTGAAAGTGAGAAATAATATAAACTCATACAGTACATGAAAACAACCTTCAGAAATGATAAGGTTTAAATAGATGTTAGAATTCAGTATCAGTATTGGACTATAAAAAGACAAAATGAGAAGAACCGTCTTGCAATATGAATTCTTCCCGTCAGATTTAAAGAAATTCAGACATGGTGAAAAAGGGTTTGCTGTGTGGAAAATGCATTCTATTTTTTCTATCCCCAATAAGCATAGTTGGTAAGTGTCAAATGGCACATGCTATAAAACTGATGAAAAGTTAAATGTTTTTCCAGTGTAGGCATTCGTAACGCTCAATGCTTTTACTATGCTATTCTCACTTACAAAATAATTCAGAAGATTAAAATTTCCAGTTTTATTTTTTAAGGGAACGTTGAACAAGCTTGTACTCCCAATGAATTTTAAGCTGAATATGTACATTTAAAGAACAAATAAATGAAATCCTTCTTTGTCTTAATTGAAGTGATTAACTGATAGGTAGATTAGAAAATTGGTAATCTCAGATAGTCCTCAGGAATGCACACCTCACACATAAGAACAAAAGGCCACAATGTTTTATTTATTTAAGACATTGATATAGCTGCCCGTCTTATAACAAATTCCGAGCAATCAAAGTAAAAACAACATAAAACTAAGCACATTAAAAAAATAAAAAACCTGGCCTCCTATCACATAATTTCTTAACCCAGAATTTTGCAGAGAAACTATTAACCTGAGAGGAGAGGAATCTTTTAGGTATAAAATCTAGAGCTGGGGTTTAGAATCCAACATTTCATCCATGTATGGAAGCAATTTTGTATCCAAAGTGTCAGAATCTGTTTGTGTTAGGTCCAGAGTCTTGCAATTATGCTGTATCTCAGAAATATGAGTGTTTTGCTTAAATTATTTTAGCTTAGAAGGCTAATCTTCTCCAACTTTCTCTTTGAACAAAATGGCTGAATTTATCAGCAGCAGAACTCTAAACTGGCTTATGCTCCCTCTTCTGGTTGGCATGTATCTTTGCAACAATTGACCCAAAATGGTTTTTACAATTGGTCTTTTACCTATATTGTTTCATTTCATAAGGACATTTTAATGTTCATGTCTCTGTAGTGTTTTGAGATTCTTAGTTCAGAAACCGAAAGCTCAAAAACAATTGTTCGAAGACAAGTGTAGTAGTACAGTTTATTAGTGTATTTTAAATTCCCCCTCCCAAACTTAATTTATACTAGTAAAGAGGTAAAAAGATAAAGGTTCCCCTTGCACATATGTGCTAGTCGTTTGGGGCTCTAGGGGGCGGTGCTCATCTCCATTTCAAAGCCGAAGAGCCAGTGCTGTCCGAAGATGTCTCCATGGTCAGGTGGCCAGCATGACTAAACGCTGAAGGCGCATGGAACGCTGTTACCTTCCTACCAAAGGTGGTTCTCATTTTTCTACTTGCATTTTTACATGCATTCGAACTGCTAGGTTGGCAAAAGCTGGGACAAGTAACAGGTGCTCACTCCGTTATGCGGTGCTATGGATTCGAACCGCTGAACTGCCGACCTTTCTGATCGACAAGCTCAGCGTCTTAGCTACTGAGCCATCGCGTCCCTAGTAAAGGGGTACAAAATGATAAATCTCAACTATTGAGAATTTATGACCAGACAGTGAAGTATTTATCTGTATATTTTACATGTTTTGAGTGGGGCTTCCCCTCTGAAGTTTGTTTTGTTCTGTATTTGGTTGCATTTTACATTGTGGCTATTAGCTTTTGTATCTGTTATCAGTTGTTAGTTTTAAAAATTATTGTTGTATATTTATGTTGTGTATTTATGCCCAGAACCAGGCTTCCTTATAAATCTTGATAAATATATAAATGAAATGTTTCGAGCTACTTTCAAAGTGTACCCAACTTGGGGCTTTTTAGAATTGGTCTAGATCCATGCTCTGCATAATTTTGTATTATTGCTAAAATATTTTTCACATGTTTGTCTGTGTTCTACATAACACGTGTTTTCAACTGAAGTAACACCTATCTAAACAGCTAAATCTAATAACCACCTTAAGGCTTAGCTTGATGTGTGAACGCAAATCACTCAATTAAATGCATCCTTCTTAGAGATCTGTATTGTAACAAAATTAAAAGTTCCTCCCCTACTAAGGAGTGAGCAAACTGCTAGTATCTGAAGTCCATTGAAAGAGGAAAAAGAAAGCACATCTGTTCTCTATTCTCCGTTCTTGCAACGTCTGGAAACACACAGATCTAATTTCTCATTGCAGCTGGCCACAGGGAGGTCAATTTGAGTGTACTCATTCTCTGAAGATTCACTCTAGAATGTTTTGATTTCAGTCCCAGCCTCTCTCTGTCTTTTGCTTTCAGGCTGGTTTACAGAGTGCATTTTATTCAAAGACCTTTTGGGTATTCAAGGGTGATTCTTGAATCCACTATAAAGCCGACTTCTGAGTTCCGCAGAAAGAAATTTCATTCTCTCTGTTGGTTCACATGTGGCCTTTGCTTTCTGGAAGGATTGCCTTCAAGTTCTGTCCCATGTGGCCCTTCATGAATCATTGCCCACTTGATCTTGACTTCCTCGGCTTAACATTTAAATTTTCAAAATTTTCCATGGAATGTTATGAAGGCTCATCTGTGCTCCTGGAAAAGAAATCTCCAAGGCTATTGACAGGATGTTTTGGAAGATGCTGACTGGTCAATAGGTTGCATTCTTATTGCTCCACTTGTTCGGGGGAGGTTGGGCAGAAAGCCAAATAACTTCATGGTGCATATGTAAACTCAGATTACATTGGTCCTTTGGGTTCAGTTACAGCTAGCCTTTCGGACTCAAAATATTCGTAGTAGATTGCGATTAATGAAGCTCTGAAAGTTGAATGATATATAGATAATTATGAGAAGCATAATATTTCTTGCTGGAGCATAATCAGCTAATTTCATGTCTTATATTCCCAAAATAGCAAAACATAAAATAGTTGAAGAAGTTATAAAGGACATTTATAGAAACTGCAATTTAAAAAGAGTGTATATAAAGAAGAGGAATGTTTAATGAGACAGACTTTATAAAGAACAAAATACAGTGAATTCACTGGTACATCAATGTAATAGAGACATGGTATACAAGGATGGAAGTAATAATCATAGTAAATTATCCACAGTAAAACATACTATAGACAACAATCAACTTACAACAACTATAGATGGCACCAAGCTCCATAATTTTCCAATATTTCCCAACAAAAAGTCACTTTTAATCAATTTCTGGCAAGCTATCAGGATAAATATAAACCTAGTTTTATATAGGTATAGTCATAGATTCCCCTTGCACATATATGCTAGTTGTCCCCAACTCTAGGGGGCGGTGCTCATCTCCGTTTTAAAGCCGAAGAGTCAGCATTGTCCAAAGACGTCTCCGTGGACATGTGGCCGGCATGACTAAATGCTGAAGGCGTATGGAACACTGTTCCTAGTTTTAACATAGCTATTATTTCACAAGACAGAGGTTGTTACCGAAAATCAGTGTTTCTGAGACTAAACCATTTTATCTTCCCAGAATGGAAGGTTACCTGCTTATTCCGTAGTGCTCATGAAAAACTGCAGCTGTTGAGGCTCTGGAACAAAGGAGTAATGAGATAGCATTACAGGTAGTTCTTACTTAACAATCAGTTGCTTAGTGACTGTTTGAAGTTACCACAGGAAGCCCCCCCCCCCCCCAAAAGGTACTAAAGACTTGGATTTGAAGTTTTGATAGCTGCCCCTTCCCTGCGGTCACATAATTTCAGTTTAAATGCTCGGCAACTGGTTTGCATTTACAGTTATTTGTAATCTTTCTTGGTCATGTGATTGTGTATTGTCAAAAACCAGCATTTACTTTGAGTTTTTGGTAGAAAGTGCCAGAACAGAAGGTTTGCTTAACAATCTCAGCATTTGATTAATGACTGCAATGTTTCCTTAACAACTACAGCATATATAACTGCTGGGGGGAAATGTTGTAAAATCGGGTCAGTCATATAAATGATCTGTTTAACATCTGGCACAATTTATGACCATAATTCCAGGCTGAATTAATGTCATAAATTGAGGACTATTTTAGTTTTGCATAGAACAGAATGATTACTATAAACCACCAAGGGTTTTGAGGCTGCAAGTCCAATAAATTAATCAATTAGATAGAAAATAATTTCTGCCTTTCTTGCAATAAAAGAACCTCAGATACTCTTATGAAATTAATTCAGGATATTCAGGATTTAGAGAATGACGAATAGGCTTTATATAGAGAAAATTATAGAACTGACAGTCAGATTTTGCTCATAGCAGACAACTTCAATGGTTTTAAAAAGGGACAAGTGAGATTTATGGAGAATCAAATTATGAATATGACATAGAATTTTGGACAAGATGAGATTCCAAAATTCTCATCCAGGATTCCAGATACTATATTGCCTATTCCTGATTTATTATTTAGGATGTTGTGTGAACCCAACCATTATAACTTTTTCATGGGGTATGTGAGAAGTCAGTCGATTTATAAATTATTGAATAAGACAAATGATTTTTGAATTCCACTAATAATATGCCACAAAATGTCTGTTGAAGGATAATTATGTTTTTCTGAAGTTACGTTCTGAAATAGACTTTACCATGAAAAATAGCAAAATAGATTAGGATCTCAAATGCAAGTCATTTTGGAGATTTTTAGGCTGTGATGCTCTTGGTTCTATGATAACAATAACCAATTGTTGTCCTGAATTATAAAAATGTAGAAAAAATATATCAATGAATAAAACCACTTAATCTAAGCAACATTTTCTAAATGCTTACTATTAAGGTAAAGAAATAAGAGTAAGCTATCACTGTCCAGAGCCCCTCTTTGAAGCAGATGGACGGTTTAGAAATATAAAATATAAATAAATTTATACTGGGAAAACAGATTTAAATTCTTGCTTGATACTAATTTATTATAATTCCTTCTAGTATATTTTGCTCTGGTAAGTAAATATGCTTTAGTCTAACCTATTTTTCTCGGCCTCATCAACTTTAAGATGTGTGGACTTCAACTCCCAGAAATCCCCAGATAGCATGGGAGTTAACGTCCGTACATCTTAAAATTGCTGAGGCTGAGACATCTAAACTTAAAGATTTAAAATTTAGAAGTCAGGAAGTTCTTCATATTTATTGTTAGAAAACTTCTTCTGGGAGTTTTGTCAAATTAATATAATTTTTCTCTATTCATTGGAAATGCCTTTAGAAAGTGTTTTCTTTTTTGCAACAAGATTTTTTAGACCTTGGCTGTTTGCATCTGAAATATTTACACGGTCACAGAAAACCATATTTTATACAACATTGCAGTATGAAGTACCATTTCATACTGCAATGTTGTATAAAATATGGTAAAAGTAACATTTTAACAAATATTTAGGCTGCATTCATACAATATAGCCAAGCCATGACTTGGTTTGCATAATATGGCAAGCCAAAACCAAAGATACTACATTTTGGTTTACCATATTATATGAACCAATCCTTACATTTGAAATTATGGTATTTTCACCGCCTCCACTCCTCCCCCATTACCTATGTCCATTCAATTGTGGCTGTGCCCACAGAAAGCCACAGTGACGCAAAAGTAACATCCGTTCAGAGGTATCATACTGCCAAATACATACTTGCATTGCATCCCAATGTCTGATGCAAGTAAGTATGTTGCAAGATTTCTATCATGATACACATTTCATTATATGCTTTATTTCCCCCCTTATTTTCAAGTCAGCCTTCCTTGCTTTCATTCTTTCTAAAACTGGACAAAGTGGCAACAACAATAGTCACTGGGGCTTGAAATAGACTGAAGATGTCTAATGGCAAAACTTGATGAAAGGGCAGGATCTACCACTTCCAGCTTCTCTCAAAGAAAACTGAGGAATCTTGAAAGCAGTACAAGTTGCAAGTGCAAGAATGGAAAAAAATTCTAAATCAGTGTGTTTTTTTTATTATGCAACTTTTAAGATATGTGGACTTCAACTTCCAGAATTCCCCAATCAGCATATATTGCCAACTTTGCCCAGTTTCTAAATGGACAATTCTAAATAAAAGTAGTGCTTGTGACTCATTCTCCTTTGTGACTTTGGTTCTTTTAAGCTTTATTTGACTGTAGGTTACAACAGGATGGAGTCTTAAGAAATGGCAAGGGAATCCTACAGTCAGACCTAGCCCATTCCTTCTGCAGGATGTAATGAGACTGGGGACTGTTTCTTTTGCTAAGTAATGATGTACCCAAAGAGGAACTATCAGGTGCTGGAATTAACCAACTATACTGGCTGCCCTACAGAATCAGGACAGCACCCTTCAGCCAAGTCTGTAGATATTCTTAGTCATCCAGGTCCTGGTTGTTCCAAAGGTGCATTTTTCAGGAGGCAATTGGACTTTCTTGTTTTTTCTTTTGAAGATGTTTCGCTTCTCATCGAAGAAGCTTCTTCAGCTCTGACAGGACAGCGGGAATGGAAGGATTCATATTCCTTGTAGACAGCTGCTTTAACTACCCTCTAAAATGTGGTGGCGAACCTATGGCACACGTGCCGGAAACGGCACAGAGAGACATCCCACGTGGGATGCACGGCCTTGCTGGCTCCTCTTCCACATTTCTGTGCACACACATGTGCTGGGCAGTTGGCCTTCGCATGTGCGGGAGCGCCAAAACCTGGAAGACCAGCATTCTGGCGCGCATGCATGCATTGGAACGCAAACTTCCTTGTTTCTGTTGCGTGCATGCCTGACAGCTAGCTGTTTGTCTGGCATGCACCCATGCCGGAAACCAGAAGTTCAGACGTGGTCTTCCAGGTTTTGACTCTCCCGCCTGCGTGAACACCTGCAAGACTTGCACGTTCCTTGCGGGATGGTTTTGCGTGAATTTCCGGCGCGCAGGTTGGCATGCGGTGACAAAAAAGGCTAGTCATCACTGCTGTAAAAGGATGCAAATGACCAGCTGCCTGCAAGAAATACAAATCCTTCCATTCCCCACTATCCTGCCAGAGCTAAAGAAGCTTCTTGGATGAGAAGTAAAACGTCTTCAAAAGAAAAAAACAAGGAAGTCCAGTTGCCTCCTGAAAAAAAAAAAGCACTTTTGGGACCCCCTTCAGGAATGAGTCAAAACAAAAGCAAGCTAAATTGTCCAGGTAGGTATTATATTTCATGCCAGGTGAAGGAGAGGTGAAGACAGTAGCACTTCAGCAGCAGAGAAATCCTTAGTCTTCTTCCATCTCTCCACGTCAAACATAGAAGCGAAGCTGTGGTTGGGTCCATGCTGCCCAGACCAGCATCCACGTCGTCACTGACCCCAATCCTTTGCGTCCTCACAACACGTGGAACACGCATTCAGTTATTGAGCCGGAGGTGCTTTAAAATGCAGGTCACCAGGAGAGATCCCTTTCCCTGGATCCCGGTCCAAACCTCTCCCTCCCTCCCGGACTTGGACTCTCCTGCTCCGCTGCAACCTTCACGAAGAACGCCGGGGTCAGAACCACCGCAAGGGAAGAAAAAAATTGGCCTGTTACTTCCCAGGGAAATTCTGCTCCAAAAATGACCGGAGGCTCCAAAGTCCGTAGTGTCGTCTGAAGTCGCTGCAAAAATAGAAAGCGAGGGGCTCCCCGCGAGGCTCTGGAACTACGCGCGCAATCAACCCCCGTACCACTTTCCCTCTTTTCGCCCTCCGCGATGCCTTCCGCCGGATGGTGTCACCGCGAAACCTGTCTCCGAGACCGCGAGGGGCGGTTTTAAGGGGAACACCAGTTGTCGTGGAACCCGGAAGTGTCCCGGCGGGCGTGAAGAGCGCAGCCCCTTTGACCCTCGGCGGTCCCTTTCTGTTGGGCTGACCCTGAAAATGAGGGTCCCGCCGGCGGCGGCGGCGGGTGGGCCGGAGCTCCGCGGTTTGTGAGGCGGCGCCTGGGAAGAGCGGCTTTTGACCTTAGGTTGGGGGGGGGGGTCTGATGCGAAAACGGACTTGGCGGGCAGGAGAAGAGCCGGAGGCTGCTTGGCCAGAGACTTACTCAGGAGACAGATGCGAAGACGGCAAGCGGGAACACGCATCTGGACGCGTGTCAGGCTCGAAGGCAGCGGAGGGTGGGGGATTCAACGGGAAAGAAGGGAGGGGGCTCAGCACCAGAGGCACGAAGCTGCAGCCTCTGGGACCTGCTTCGGGGGGCGACGCCGAATTTCGGGGTTCGCGTGGAAAGCCCGTCCTTGAAAGGTACATGGTGGTTTGCATGTTTTCTTCTGTGCCCTGGGAACTTTTGAGTATATAGTGCCGCTTTAATGAGGAATGTTCTGTTGTCGTGGACCGTAAAAATATAAATTATGGGCGATGAAGTGTGAGTAGGAGGTTTCTTAAGAAGCTGCGGTTAACTGAGTTGAAAAGTATGCTAAGTCATGTTATGACATTGCGACAAGTGAAATAGACGATGCACATAGTGGAAACTTTTTTTTTTTTTGAGAGACACAACTGGGGCAGTAGTGTTATGTGGTAAAGTTAGATATTTTACAGTATTTTTTAACATTTAAAATTTGCTTGCTTGAATTCAGACAAGAAGATCATGTATGGGTAGAACACACATTTATTCAAAGTACCGTACATCAGTATTAATGCCCTAATTGTATTTTGCACTTAAAGAACACTTATTATTGCCTAAGAGCAAATCGGTTACAGAATATACGAACATTTAATTTGCTGTAGGTTTCAGTCCAATGTAAGATTATAGAGTTAAATCATTGAATGAGTTAAAAAACATGAAGCCCAAATGCAGAAATTTAGTTTTGGCTTAGCATGATGTTTGGAAGAAGACGTCATGTGGGTTGCAATCCTGTTAATTGCAGGCTCATTTCATAAAAGTCATTGTTTGATGGATATGATTGTGTATGTATACATAAACAAACAGACATGCATGTAATGGACGGTGGTGGTGGTGGGGTTTCCAAAGGGAAGGAGGTTTTGTTGTACTAAATTTAGTTTGCTGGATATATACTTATAATAGCAATATCTTTACTATCATTTAGCTGATAATAAAAGCCACAGATTCCACTGGATTTACTTCTACTTTTTAATACCTACTTATATATTGCATTAAATTTTCAAGTAAATATACATTGATCGAAAGTGTTAGAATACAGTATAGCATTTTAAATCCATGAGTTTTTGTTTAATACTTGTGAACCACAGGTAATCCTAAATTATTATGTATACTAAAGTTACAATATGTTTTCTTAAAAGGCTCTTGTGAATAGAGGCACAATGCTGGAATCCTATGTAACTCCTATTCTAATGAGTTATGTGAATCGTTACATCAAGAATTTGAAGCCCTCTGATTTACAGTTGTCACTCTGGGGAGGAGATGTAGTTCTCAGCAAACTTGAGCTAAAACTCGATGTTCTTGAACAGGTATGTTATTGTAATTATTTTGATTAAATCTTAAATAAAACTTTATCCTAAAGTTATTCTTAATGATAACTGAGAATAGTATATTACAATATGTATTATATATTATAATTATATGATATAATTGATTAATATGTCATGTGTCCTTGTTATGTTGATAAATACTGTATGTGTCTAAACACTTATATATAATATATGTAATAATTTTGGAAGGATTTCAATTAAATTAAGCAATTATCAAAATATTGAAATAGGCCTATGGTTTCTATTATATGAATAAATAAGTTTTCTTTGATACTTAATAACAGATACTATGTAGCAAGAACATTTTAAAAAATCTAATTCTGTTAAAATGTTCTAAATTAACATTTTGTACATTGAAGTCTTAAAGCTATAGTGTAAAGTACTTATAGCTATCAATATTTATTTTTCATTGTTGACATGTGAACTGGTTATTGTTAAAGCTTACATTTGAATCAATGGCGATTATCAAGCAATTGATATTAAGAAGTTCTCATAAGTCAGCAAAAAGAGCATAAACATCTCACATAATTGTAGATTAAAATTGCAATTACAAATATACTGTTATTGTCTGGGTTGTCAGCTTTAAGTGCTCCATTATAGTTACTATTTCATGTTTAATTATTATTAATACTGAGAGATGGTAGTTTTTTCTTCAGTTATTTTAGTAACTGTATTCTCTTCTTTGACATATACATTCACCCACCACTTTGCTTTATAAGTATATATTATACTTCTAAAAGTTTAGCTCTCATGTAGAAATCTCATTTCTCATAGGGACGGTATCAATAAGACAGACATTGTGCTTTCCTATGTCTTGTTTATTTAGTCTCTCAGTCCAGCAAATAATGCAGATCCATAGATATATGATTCAAGTGAATTTCTGCTTTAGAGCAAATTTCATATATTGAGACATAAGTTGTGATTTGTAGTTTCTTGTGCCCATATAGAAGGTCTAGCTTATATAACTTCTTGAACGGTTACATTAAATGGGATTGTTTCCTGAAAGATGCTGTAAGCAGTATTTTAGAAACCATTCATCGGCAGAAATCATGGCTTTACATGGTTAATATATTTCATATTTTGTAAGCTATGCATTTTTACTGTCGAATCTTCAAGTATCAGTTATAAAATCCAAATAATTCGTGGAATTGTGAATTCTCTGAAATCCAGTTATTTTGAATAGGAAAACATGTTCCAGCAAATTATTGTTCGTGTGCGAATATTGTTAGCTATTAAAAAAAGAAATAAGCTGAACTAAGTTTTAATAATGGTAAGTAGGTGTTGAGGCAACTCATTTCATTTAAATTAGGTTTTAATAGCTAACTCAGTCATTTCATGTACTTTACTTTCCAGGAGCTGAAATTGCCGTTTACCTTTTTAAGTGGACACATTCACGAATTGCGTATTCATGTACCATGGACAAAACTTGGTTCGGAACCAGTTGTGATTACGATCAATACAATGGAATGCATCTTGAAGTTAAAGGATGGACTCCAGGTAACAACTGGCAAGCCTAAATAAAATAAGACAATGTGAACTGAGTCATACGACATCTTAACATTGTTAGTTATTATTAAAAGTATTTTGTGTTAATAATGTTATGTGTAGAATTTCGGAAAACGCTTTATAATTTTTGTGAAATTATGATTGAAAGTTTAGGGAAATTATGTTTTCCCTCAAAGCAGTTGGTACTGCTTTTTTGCTGAACTGGCGATAGATTTGGGATTGAGAATGATATAAGCAGTCAAATTCCTTCAGTTTTCTTTTTTCTTTTTCAACCAGCTAGTGCTCTGGATCTCTCTATTTGTTAGGAACAGATATAGAAGTAGCATCTTTGACTTAATATCATTTGATCCTTCTGTACCATTGCTTGAATTCCATGCAAATCTTCTTGACTTGGATTTTATCTTTATAGTCTAGTAACTGGATATTCTGATTTGAGGTTGAACATACTCAGTGGTTGGGAAGCATATGAAACTTGAGTTGTCAAGGTTTTCTTGGCTAACATCACAATTGGAAATGCCACATGCAGAGATTTAAAGATTCAATTGCTGATAAATTTATTGCAAAACTGAATTCATTATGAAAGAATTTCAGCAATTGCCATAGATCAGATTAAGCTCTACTTATAGTGAAATAGCGTTTCAAATTCCTGAACCATTTTTTTCCTGCTTTTGTGATGCAATCTGTTTTAATCTACTTTCTTCTGGTGGGAGGGATAGTCTCTGCATGTCCCTTATTTATTATTTTATATTATCCTGCTTTTATTATTTTTATAAACAACACAACAATAACCCTGTGAGTTGAGAGAGTGTGACTTGCCACTTGCCTTTTGTGCCTAATGGACTAGTCTGGGTTTAAATTGCTTGTTTTTGACATTGTAAGAATTTGTCTTTACACCTGTGAAATAATGGAATTTTGCAGTTATGAATTATTTCCAGTAGTAAATGTAGATGACTCTTCCAGGTTTATCATACTAAGGAGGTAAATATATACATTAGCATTAATGTATTTGAAATTTATTAATGTATGTACCTAATTTACTATAATTAAGAACCAGGTTCTAAAAAAAAGGAAGCCTCATTTACCCAAATTGAATAAATGGTGAAATGGGGCCTAAATGTCAAATACATTACAGGTAATCCTTGAATTACAACCATAATTGCATCCAGAATTATGGTTGTAAATTGTGCTGGTTGTTAACTGGGTCATCATTTGACTGTGCCTAATTTTATGACCTTTTATGCAATGGCCATTAAGTGAATGCAATGGTTGTTAAGAGAACCCTTTTTAGCCAATGGCCGTTTTGTTTGTTTGCAAGAACTGGATGTAAACACTGGTTTCTGACAAAGATCATTATAAATTGTCATAGGACCACGGGATGGTGCAAACTGTCATAAATGTGGGCAGGTTGCTGAATGCCCCAAATGGGATCATGTGACCATGAGGTGGGGGGATGTGGCTAAGTGACCAGTCACAGGTCAAGGACTACCAGCACTTAATTTTCCAGATTTGCCATTCCTGGTCCAACATTTATTTTAAGAGCATATTCTGAATAATCTTCTGGTTCCCTGCCCACACCCATCATATTTGCAGAAACTGAAGGGAGTAAATTAATGAAAAATGTGCAACTAACTAAATGGAATTTACTGCATTGCTGCAAAATTTACTAAAGGCAAACTGCTTTTATAAGAATTTTGTTTAATCTATCGATGATACTTCTATTACTGGTTTGCCTCTGCAGCTTGCTGGACAAAGAGTCAGTTCTTTGTTTTCACATTTGAGCAAGATGTTTCAGTGCAGTATAAAACTTAAATCCAGATGCTGGGCTAAAAAAGCCATAACTTTCATGCTTTGTTGTGATCCAGTCCCTGGCCACTATTGGGGAGAGAAAAAAACTTCATCCAAGTTTGACCTTGTTCTATCCTGCTACATATTTTGTAATATTCTAAATCAACAATTGAACTCTGGATTATCATTCCTCTCTATCACATATACTTTTCTTTTAATTACTAATTTGTTAGATCTTTTCCCCCCCTCTTCATGTAGTGTATTCTCAAGAAAAAAATAACAAAATTAATGTTTAGAAAGAAGGGGTTTCCTCCATTATAAGGGAATTCTGTGTAGATAGTAGACATTGATATAAAACAGTAAAACATAAGATGGCAAAGATGGTTAGAGCAAGAATTTCAATAGCGATCAATTGAAAAAAATTGTTATTATTACTATTGTTAGGTGGATTGTAGAGTAGACATTTCCATGGCTGTTTAATGGACAAATTCTACTAATGAAAGGACGGGAGCTGTGGGACAGTTATAAAAGTATACAAGAAATCTGTTAAAAGCATAACACAGACTTTAATTGTACTGAGGAAGTATAACAATTTTAACAATATTGTTGTTAAAATAGTAGTATTGCAACAATAACAACAGGTCAAAAGCCCAACCAAAAGAAGCACACACATTAAAACAGTAAAAACGAATAAGTAGAATATACATAGGATGTAAATCAACTTGAGCATGGACAGATTATTAAGTATATTAGATAACTGAAAATCTATTAGCAGTAGCATTTTCATCACATTTAGTGACTTTACTGGAGATATTTGGTGATCAGTCAGCTAGAAGAAAACAGATAGTTTCCTCTGATTTTACATGGTTGTGAGCGAAGAGGGGCATCACAAGAGAATGTGTTAGATTTTTTTCTGTTTCCTTTAACCAGAGGAACCTGGTGTCTGTATGTAGTATAAGTACAGGTAAGGTATTATGTATATATGAACCCTCTTTGTGGAAGGCCATCTTAATATCTCTCTCATCAAAACTCTAGGGTTTCTCTAAAGCATTGCAGGAGTAGGTTCTGTCAGGCACTACTGCCGGTTCGCTCGTGGGTGCGCCCTGTGTGTGCATGCACAGTGCAATAAAAATTGTTCCGTGCATGCACAGAAGCAAAAAACAGGATGGACAACCGGTTCAGGGGAGTAGCAAGTCTGGGTCGCTGCCGGTTCCAGTGACCCAGGCCGCCAAACCACTACCAGTTCGGCTGAACTGGTCCAAATCGGTAGGAACCCACTACTGATGTATTAGTTTTTTGCCAACAGCATTTTCTGATTTGGAAATTATTTTGTTGCTCTCGTCTATGCCTGATATGTGTACCTCAGGGATCTCTGTTATCATGTTAAAAAAAGAGAGAACTACTATCCAATCTTAATATTTCCCTTGGTTATTTAATATATTTATATTTAATATATAAAGCAAGCTTGTATTGACAATGAGTTTTGTTAATTGGCTTGTGTCAACTAATAAGTTTTGACTAATGAGAAGTTGCTAATTATGAATGCATGTGTACTTTCATATGCAGGTGAATCTTGGCTTGGCTAAGGACCCATGATTTCTAATAAATGTTAAACAGATTGTAGGATGCAATGAATGGGTCTGAAAATTAATATTTTAAAGAGGGAAATGGTTGTGTTCAATAGAGAAGAAGGATTGCAAATTATACCTAAATAGCACAAAACTGGAGGAAGTAGATTTTGTATGCCTTGGTGGAATATTCTCTAAATGTAAGAAAATGAATACAGACGTAACATCTACAAATGCAGATAGGAGAGTAGTGTGAAGAAATAATACTAAGGAGAAGCATAAGAATATGCTTCTGTACTGTTGGTTATTTATTTGACTACACAACTTGCACATTGTAACTCTGGTGGTTAAGCAGGATTAAAACCAAAGCCCCTAAATCAAAAATATAAAGACAACATAAAGAAAATAATAATACAAACAAGTCACAGTCATTCAGTTTCCAGTCTTTACAGTAGCTTGGATCATTGCTTGGGAAAAGCCAAGGTCTTACTGGAGATTGGGGCCATCTGAATCTTGTTGGGTAATTAATGCTGTTCCAAAGCATGAATGTTACGACAGAGAAAACACACCTTTGAAGTGCCATCAGATAACAGTGTCATGCAATGATAATATCTCTTGGAGGTATACTTATCCTACAAGTAACTTGGCCCTGGCCATGGACAAGTTTATAGGTGATAATTGGCATCTTGTTATATGGGAGCAATGGTTGGAGATGACAGAAGAAATGTAAAAGTAAATTGAATTCAATGGGAATAAGTTACTAAAAATTGTGTGTAGTACAACAAGAATAGTTAAAAGTCAAGAAAGAATCGGTGTGGAATAAACATGAATTGAATACAGTTGACTGATCAATAAGAAAGGAGTAGGTTGACATGATTTGGTCATATAGAGACAATAAATGAGGTTTGAATTATTCTACTATAATGAAAGGTTGAGAAGAAAGGGAATATTGAGAAAAATACAGCTGGAACAAGATTTAAGAAGATTAAATAATGACAGGCAATATATGAAGTGGGGAATGAAGTGATGGAAGCAAAACATATACCCAAAGAGAATAGAGTGATTGACATATATGTATCTAGTTTTTACAAATGTAGTTTGTTCTTTCTCTTTTAGATGGTTTATGTTTATTTGTCACTTGTAGGGGTTATTTAAGCATTGGCTCCTGAGAGTGATAACCCATATTTTAAGCCTATTTATTTTCCTTCAGTAATCATGCTTGTTGCATTTCTACGATCATCTTGTAAAATGTACAAGAGAAACCGAATCTCTGCATAGAATGCTTTGCAGTATGATCTATGTTGATTGAAAAATAAGGATTTTCTCAAGGTAAAACATGCAGAAGTGCAGCGTTGCTCTTCTTAATATGATATTGATTGTTTTTAATATTTGCATTTTAAAAATATATACTATAATGAGAACGTTGATATATTTTTTAAAAAAGCCCGGTCCTAGTTATGCCACCCATGTACTGCTTTATATTTTAAAAAAAATAAAAAGTCCAGAACTCTTAAGTATTTTTTTTTCAGTGCTAAGGTAGAAGCTTTGAGGCCAGATGTCCCATAAGAAACACATTTTAGAAGCAGCAAATTACAACTAATTATGGAAGCTGCAGAAACAGATTTGTAACACATGACATTGTGCAACCCAGAACTAATATTTGATATTGGACCATGCAGATGGCTACTGCTGGAATGATCAGGTTTCCTGCTTGCGTGGTATTTGAAACTTGAATTTTGTGGGGCATATAGCAAAAGGTCAAATGTCACAAATGTAAAGCACTCTCAAAACAAGTATTTGTTACAGATGTTTAAGAATCTATGGCGAGAAAGGCATTTTGAAAATTACAACTGACATTTGGACAAATTATTCCATAGCATGTGGACTTTTGGAGAGTAACATTTGGACTTGTGCCAATGATATCTTTGCTTCTTTCATTTATATTTTTTGCAATCGTTTTTTTTCCCTTTTCTATGCCTATATTTAGAAGCTTAAGGAATTTAGGTAATTAGCTTCCAACCTTTCCCTCTAAAATGCTCCATATATATCCTTAAGAGCCTTTTTTAAAAAAAAAAATCCTATTAATACTGTAGATTATACATTTTAAAGTAATTTGTGCATTTAGATGATGTATAGCTCCTTGCCCTGAGAGAATTTGCCATCTGATCAAATCTGTACTGATGTTAGTTATTGTGGATTATATATCTGATTAGGGTTTTTTTTAATCTATAAACTCTTACATTTTTTAATTCTTGTATTTTATCTTGGTTAGAAGTATTGCATTGAGAAACAAGTTAAAAATAATAAGTAGATGTTGCAAAAGTAGGATGAATATATTTATAAATTTTTTCTACATGTATAGTTTTTCATTATACAATGTGACAATTTTATAATAGGAAATTATTAAAGAATAAAAGGAAAAAAGCCTCCACTTTAAATCCAATAAAAATAATAATCAAGTAGTTTTTGTAGTGTACTGTAGAAAAAAAAGGCCCATCCTCCTATATGCACTAATTTCTGTTACTAAGAGGACATATATCTAAAAAAAATACAAACACCTTAAAAGGAATTGCTTTGAGACAGAATAACAATATATACTGTCACAAATAAAAACATTTTAACTATTTTCATTTTGAAATGTGTGTTTCAGAAAAGAATATTGAAGAATTGAAACAAATCTTTAAAATAAAATAAAAATATTTTAAATTATTTTGTAATCCAAAATTAATTTGATGCATCTTTTGGTTAGAAGCTTATCGTAGTTTCCTGATTGTGTACTTTGATGGCAAAAAAATATGGATAAATGTAAGAATGAATAATATAGAGAATGCCACCTGGTGGGACACAGAAAGAAAGTCTTTTCTGCCACTGGGTCTTTTAGTATTTTACAAGGCCCTATATATGTCTCCAGTATTTCCATTATTGTGAGAATTATTTAGTGATATTAATTTACTCTACTCTGTCCAATAACCAAAATTTTCTGAATGAATGACAGAGTTATATAAAACATTAATTTTTCTAAAAACATTTAAAAAGCAGGAAAAACTGTACATATGTTGTCCATTTCTAGGTATTCACAGAACCTGTAAGCCAGTAAAATTGAATTTTGAAGATAACAATGATCCAAACATTATAGTTGGATAATGTTTTCTGATGAAAGAAAAGGATTACTCAGATACGTATTAAGAATGTGCAGAACATTCTATAGAAGAAAAAGATTGTCTTTTAGAGTAGATTTACAGTAGACAACTAAAAATGGCATAAAATATGATCCAAGAAAAGAAAACAAACAAAATCAGCAGCAGAAACCAAACAAAATTAAAGGAGGAAAAAGGGAAAAAAAACCAATTCAAAGTATAATTATATGCTTAGGTCTCTAGAAACAAAATTTGAAACACATGTGAAAATTAAATTTTGCAGGAATATGACTTCACTTTTAAAAGTGAGGAAATTACATATCTTAAGAGCAGTGTGAAAGCAGATAAAAGAAAGTCTTCTGGACTCTTGGAACAATATATTTTGGTTATGTTAATTTTTAAACAAGTCTTATGCCTTATCATATTTGGTATGATCTGATTTAAATTACTTGTTTAGCCTAGTAAACAAAGATTATACTGCTGTGATACCTGTACTAATGGAAACGTAGTCATGCATATACTGTAAATATCTTCCTTTTAAATGTGGCAATCACAAGAGGAATTTCAAAGCCAATTATTCTGTTTTTATCTTTTTATTAGGTTAAAAATATGGTGAACTAAAATACAATTTTAGTATTGTAGGCATATAATTAGTTCCCCTGTGGTGAATTGTGTGTTGTTTCTTTGCTTCCCTTTGTTTTGGCTCATTAAAATTCTGAAGATTGCTCATCCATGATCCAACAACAAGTGGCTCAATAAAGTTTCTCTATTCCTTACTGTCAGGAGCATCATTTATAGCAGGGCTTCTTAACCTGGAGTCTATGAATAGATTTCAGGGGTCCATGTATTTGGATAGGGAAAAAAACTGAATTTTACTTTCAGTAAATGCTAACTAAAATGTAGGCTTTCGTTCAATAATGAATGTAAGCAGCCAAGTAATTAATGGCCTCTAAACTCCAGAAATGTTAATCTCATTATCTAAAATTATTTGAATTGCTTTTAAATATTTTGATAATTATATTTGAGCTGCTAATCTCACTAGTGATTTGCCATTTGTTGTTCAGTCGCTAAGTCGTGTCCAACTCTCTGTGACCCCATAGCATGCCAGCCCCCCCGTCATCCACTGTCTATGGAAATCTGCCCAAATCTACACCCACTGCATCGATGACACTATCTAACCATCTTATCCTCTGCTGTCCCCTTCTTCTTTTGCCTTCGATCTTCCCAGCATCAAGGTCTTTTCCAGTGACTTCTGTCTTCTCATTTGGTGGCCAAAACTTTTTGACTTTTAGCTTCAGTATCTGTCCTTCCAAAGGACAGTCAGGATTGATTTCCTTTAGGATTGACTGATTTGATCTCCTTGCAGTCCAAGGACTCTCAAGAATATTCTCCAACAACAGTTTGAAAGCAATTCAATTCTTCTGTGCTTAGCCTTGCGCATAGTTCAACTCTCACAGCCATACTTTACTGTTGGGAAAACCGTAGCTTTAACAATACAGACCTTTGTTGGCAAGATGATGTATTTACTTTTTAATACGCTGTCTAGGTTTGCCATAGCTTTCCTTCCAAGGAGCAAGTGGCTTTTTTAATTTCATGGCTGCAGTCGCCATCTGCAGTGATCTTGGAACCCAAGAAAATAAAATCTGTCACTGCTTTCATTTCTGTATTTTAAAAAGGTAAGCTACATTTTAGGCTTTCACTGAATGCTGAATCTAAAACCATTTTTAAAGCAGAATCACAAAAAGGATCCTGGTCCATCTTAGCAATTCATATTGCTGAATTATAGCTAAGCAAGCTTAATGCTGCTGACTTAACAGTTAACTGATTAAAGCTGGTGGGAAGGAAATTCATGCTTCAGAAGAGAAGTAATGGAAGCAGACTGTATTCCACCAGTGTCTTCACTGTGTAATGAAATATATTTTCTTTATTTCCCTTTTGATAAGGAAGCCCTAATGGTGTTGCATTTAATGCATGTCTCCTTAGTTGGATAATTCTAGTGTTTTGGGGAATAATTAGTATGCAATTCTTAATCCCAACATCATTTTTGCTGGGCCATAGATCATGCTGATGTAATGTAAACATCAGAATACTAGGAATTCCCAAATAAATTATTTTTTAAATGAATTTTCATTGCAAAATCAAATGTTTTGCTTATCTGTATAGATTAGTGTATGGCCCAATGTGCAGTTGAAAAATACCAAGGCTATTTAAAAAAAGAATGGCAAGTAAACTGTCCTTGATTTGATGACTTAGTTTTCTCCCAACGTATTCAACTATAATTTCACACAGTTCTTTGTAGAGAAAACTGTCATTTTCTTTTCTACATATTTACTTACATGACAGGTTTTGTCCATGTTGCCTTTTGTTGATTTTAAGAAGTCACTTTTGGAAAAGGATGTAAAAGATTTTTGCAAATTTAAATTTGTTTCTCTTGATGGAGAAAAATTTATAAAAGAGGTAGATTTTGCCATATGTCTTAACATTGCTTGAATTCCAGGCACTTGCATTCCTGAGGGAGCACATTCTGTAGCTAGATCCCCTCAACCCATAATGCTTTAGCTCCGGATCTCATGCATTTGTCAGGAATTCCTAAATGTCGTTGTCCCACAAGGGTGCAGCTGTCTTGTTGGGTCATGGGGATGTAGTTACAGATGTATTGGATCCTAATTAGTGTGTGTAATTTTTTTGTGTAACAGACATATTAAAGTACAGCATAGGGCAATACATTTATGATCAACTTTGCTAAATAAGGATTCTAGTAAAATATGCTCAGTCTCAGCACTAACAGGATCAGTTTCTAACTGTAACTGGAAAGCAGCCTAATCTTAGTTAAATAATTGAAATAAAGTAAACATGTAACAGCAGGTGGCAGCACCTGGCTGACCTTGGCTAGGCTTGGAAGCTAAACTAGATTGGTTCTAATTAGAATTTGGATAGGGGACCTCAAAGCAGTGTCAGAGCTGTAGTCTGGGAAGTTGAAAAAACATCCCAGAAGTCATTGGCAAACAGCTTATGTAGTGTTGCCAAGAAAACCACATGGATAGTCTTTGAGGCCACTAGGACCTGAGCTAAAATCTAGGTAGGCTTTACTTTTTAGGAAGAAATATTTCTACAGAATAAAACAAACTACATTGTTAAAACTATTTAGATTTGAAATCTTACGGTTTTAAAATCAGATTTCAAGTTATAATCAAAAATGTATTTTCTCTGTAAAAAACCGCACTCAATACAATAGAATTAACTTAGGACCATTTTAGTCATTATAGATTTAAGTGTAGTGTCAACTATTTTAGGAAATGGAATAGCTTACTCAAATGGAAGGATCAATGTAAATACCTTACAATATTTTTATGCCTTCAGTTATAAGATGTATGTTCTTTTTAGAATAACCATTCTTAATCCTTGGGTTCCATCTTTTATTTGAGAATCTTGGCCAAGAAGGTAATATTCCAAGACTTAAAAATAATGCTCAATAGCACAAGTCGCTTCAGGATTTTTCTCAAATAATTTTCTTTTCTCCCTGCAATATGAGTTTATCACTAAACCAAGAACATTAGTTACATCATCATTTTTTTTTTACAGAATCACCTTCCTAAGTAACCACCATTAGGATTTTGTTTGTTGCTGTTGAGTCAATTTTGGTAAAAGTCCATGGCAACATTTTTCAGAAGAATTTTGTCATTGCCTTCTTCCTAAGGTGAGCGTTTGTTTTGTGTCCAAGGCAGGACTAAACTCATGGTTGTCTGGTTTCTAAGCCTTTCTAATCCCTTAGCCATGGCACCAAACTGGCTGTCAGTGACTTATAGATAGTCCTCAACTTACTATCTTTCATTTGTTCAGCAATCATTCAAAGTTACAATGGTGATGACCAAGCAATGACCGGTCCTTAAAGGGTTTGCCTTTGGGTTTTTGCAGTGCTCACATGAACACAATTTGACCAGTTAGCAACCAGCTCAAACATATGACCAGTTGCAGCAATCCATAGTCATGTGATTACCATTTGTGATCTTTCTTGCTAGCAAAGTCAATGGGAAAGCCTGCAGGGAAAGTTGCAAGTAATATCCCCCACTTATCCTGACATTTCTTCACTAGCACGCACCACACCTCTTTCCCCCCTGTGTTCACCTACACCCGCATTCTCCTTCCTACTTGCACACATTGCATGCTCGCGTGTGCCTGGCACTTTCTTGCCTGCACAGATGCATGCTCTCTGTACCTTCTTTCCTTAGCCCACCTGTTCTTGTCCCAAGCCCTCCTTCCCCCCAAGTTGGCTCAAACTACTCTTTGTAGCTGTCAACACATACCTTGATAAATTGTGATTTTTTTAAAAAAACATGATTTGTTCTGGAAAGATTCCTAGAGAGAAAAACGGAGGTTTCAATTTTATTTTTAAATTTCTTTGAATAATGCTGTGTATTCCTTTACAGTACTTTTGAATGTTTTTAACGACTACCACATAGAATAACAGGTTGCTTTGGTATTGTAATGTTTCCAACATGTATTATTCTATGATTTATCAATTTTTGAGATTTGTACCAGTATGGGATAGTGGTTAAGCATCAGGCTAGAAACTGGAACACCATGAGTTCTAGTCTTACCTTAGGCAGAAAGCCAGCTAGATGACTGTGGTCCAGTCACTTTTTCTCCGCTCTAGGAAGGCAGCAATGGCAAACCATTTTTGAAAATCCTTGGCAAGAAAACTGCAGGGACTTTTTCAGGCAATATCCAAGAATTAGACATGATTAAATGGAAGGCGAAAGAACTATCATATGTAAACATTTTCTATCAATTTTCTTAAATTATAGGCTGGGGTAAATTGTATTGATTTTTCCCCATGTCTTTCCATTATTGTAATGTATAGTAATCATTTCTTTAAAAATCTGCATCTACTTTATCATAAAACCTTTTACTTCTTTTAGTTTGCTATTATTTTAATAGTAATTAGATTAAATAGTATTTAATAGTAATTTGCAGATATGTCAGTCTTGGTCCTGTATAAACATTTCAAATTCTATCATTTGTATTTAAAACCCTCTGTTCTCAAGGTAACTTAAGGTAAAAACATCAGCTATAGTTAACTTTGGGCTTTGGCAGATAATTCTTTCTGTATCTTTAGCTTATTTCTTTTTCAAACATGATTCTCATTGAGTTTTCTTTAGCAAGATTTATTAAAGTGCAAGGAATAGGAAAATAAGAATTTCAACAGTTGAACAGTTCTCAGTTTGGTACCACTACAGCTCCGTGTATATTTAGGTGAAAATTGTCTTGATTCCTCTATGCAGCTTTTCCACAAACTAGTAAACAGTCAGGTTTCTTCAGTGGTATTGGGGAAATTAGCAGCTGGTTGTTCACGTAACTGTCTCTTGAAACTTTATCAGTCTGGGAACCAACTTTTACAGCACCTGTGCTGTTCAGCATCTATAGGAAATTGCTGAGGAAGTCATGTGAGCCTTTAGAATCGGATGTTATTTATATGTGGATGACAAAGGTTTAACTGCTCTTTGGATCAAATTGTAAGGGAGTAGTCACTACTACCAAGTATTACTTAGATTTGTTAATGGACCAGATTACAAAGAGCAGAAACAGAGGTGCTGCTGTCAGTAGGAAACTAGTTGGGATTTAGGTTCAGCCAATTTGGGTTGATTTAGAGCAGGGCTGTCAAATTCCCGGGCCGCAGGCTGGATGCGTCGTGCCCATTTTAGCAAAGGGGAGGGGAGTCCTGATACGTTACGTGATGATGACATGAGTTTGACACCCCTGGTTTGGAGGTAGGCCAAGTTAGGAAAGAGACATCACAAGGATTACAGCAATTCTATTTTACTGTTTTGAATATAGCAACAGAATCTTGAAAGGCTGCAGAGTTCTTTATATCCTCACCTATATCAACCAGATGTGAGAGGTTATTTTGGGTGTGTTTTTCACATTTTTCAGGAGTGAGTTACTGTATCTTTCCCTTAAGAGCTTGTCCATTCTTTCCTCAAGTTTATTTCTACATTATTTTACATGATTTTATGCTACTTTTAATTGATAAGTCATGATCTAAAAGTGTTTCTTGTTCTTCAGCTATCAATACGTTTACAGAGGATGTTCAGGCAAGAAATACATTTAAAGTTACCAGTGCAATAATTCTTAAGTCAGTCAAATTTGTCCATACTTCGGTTTCATCTAGTTTTGATTACGTTAAGGGACTACACTTGAAAATATTTGGAAGTTGCAATTGTTACAAAATACTGTATGCCATCTGGGCTGTTAACTACTGCCTGAACTGAACTGTGCGTCAGTTGCCCATTGCTTACTGAACACAATTTAATGTTGGCCTGAGCCTAAATGGTTTAGACCAGTGTTTCTCAAACTTGGCGACTTTAAGTCCTGTGGACTTCAACTCCCAGAATTCCCCAGCCAGCTATGCTGGCTGGGGGATTCTGGGAGTTGAAGTCCACAGGACTTAAAGTCGCCAAGTTTGAGAAACACTGGTTTAGACCAATGTTTTTCAACCTTGGCAACTCTAAGATGTGGCTTCAACTCCCAGAATTTTCAGTCCATACAACTTAATGTTGCCAAGGTTGAGAAACACTGTTTTAGAGTCCAACCTATTTCAAGAACTGCTTAGTTTTATGAACCTAACTGCCAGTTGTGCTCTCCAAGCAGAAGACCTTTTGAAGATGTCCCAACTGTCATAGATTTATTTTCTGGCATTTGTTTGGAGACCTCTCCCTGCATCATTTCTATTCTGCGGGATGCTGGGTTTGGAGTTCATTTAGTTCCTACTTTCTTTGCATTTAGAAGAGTAGACCAGGTATTTTTCCTTTGCCAGGTTTTAAATGTTAATGTATTTTAGTATTGATTTATTTTTAAGCTTATTCTGTATTAATCTGTCTTAAGTACTCATTGAGTTGAAAGCTGAGATTTAAATCAAATAAATCACTAATTCCAATTTAAAAAGATACAAAAATGACCTAATGTTTACACCTACTTTGCTGATTTTTAACAAATAATTTAACAAATATTTTAGGATGACCATGAAAGTTGTGGTTCCAGTTCAACAAATCGTAGTACTACAGAAGGTTCAAAAATGACAGTGAAACCAAGAAAAATTCAACACACTTCTCCTGACCCTGATTTGCCACCAGGTGATTTGCCATATAAATATTGTATTTGGGCACTTAATAACTATTGGGGAAAAAAGGTAGGAGATATAAGGTTTGTAGTAGGCCTTTTGAGTTACCACACCGCTTCCCAAATTTGAATAGAAAGTTTTTGTGGGGACATTTGTCACTGCCTTGGAATTTCTGCTTTGTTATTAAAATTAAGTAGAAATAAACTTGAAAAATCAGTGGTTGATCTATTTTTGTTGGGCATTGACTACAAATAGTACAAGTAGCCCTTGTTTCACAACCACAATTGGAACTTGCAACTCTGTTACTCAGCAAAGCGGTGAAACTGCAACTGCACTTATGATCTTACTTCAGCTTTTTGTTTTGTTTTGCAGGCCTGTGAAGGTTGCAAGTGCCAGGATTGGTTGTAAAACGGCTTTTCTATCCCCGTTGTAATTGTGAATGGTCACTAAACAAAGCAGTTGTTAAATGAGGACTTATGAAGCCATTTTAAGGCATCAACCTATTGCAAAGACTTGTTTTTAAAAAAACTCTCAGTTTTTTAGGGTGTTAATTGTCTAAATGGCAATCTAGGCCCACTTCCTCACTAGAGTTTTGTAGCATCTCCTACAAATTACTGAGCCATTGTTGTAGCAATATAAAGCCTATCCTCATTGTTATATTGGCACAATTGTACTTTGATAATGCAGTAATTGCTATAAATCGCTAATAAGGCACTAGCGCAGTGTCTCAACATTCTTTCTGTAGCATTAGAGGGTGCATGAGTTGGGGTGCACAGAGGAAGATGTATGTAAGAAGTATTTCTTGGAAATGGAGATTGACATGCAGGTCTATGTTTTTTCTTATGTAAAACATCAGTAGACCAGTTCTTGCCCCTTATGCATTCATTTGTGATATTTAAACTAACTTTCACTAGATAACAATTATCTACTGATTTGGGGGGAATGCCCATTTTATTTGATATTTATAATTGCTGAAGATTAAAGAGGAGAAAAGTTGACAGCATTTCTTTTATTTAAAAGCTTTTCTTTGGATTGTCAAATTTAAACAAAGTTATTTTGTTTTAAGCAGCTCGCCGATGGAGTTCCCAAATTTAAAAAAAAACTGACCGCCTTCATGTTTCCTTCTTAGGTTATGTACAAAGTTTGATTTGGCGGGTTATAAACAACGTCAACATCGTCATTAACAACCTCATACTCAAATATGTGGAGGATGACATTGTTCTTTCTGTTAATATTACTTCTGCGGAATGTTACACAGTAGATGAATTTTGGGATCGAGCCTTTATGGATATATCAGGTAATCTGTAAGTCATAACTTTCTGCCAGACTTAAAAAAAAAACAGCTCACAGTCTTCAATTAAGGACACTGGGGAATGTTTGTTCTATTGACTAATAAGGGAACCATGACAGGTAAGTGGGCTCTGTGAAACTTAGCAGAGAGATGATTAGTCCTGACTGGACATAGGAAACATCAGACCAGCTAGTTTTGTGGATAAGATAACCTTTTGTGTTTCCTTATTTTGTCCTTAGAACAAGAAACACAGCTTTTTGAGGGAGTAGGGGAGCTGAGCCTTCCAGATTCTACAGTTACTTATTGAAATGGATACCAAGCAGCAGGGTGTAGTTGGGAACTCATCATAAGTTTAGTCTCCCCGGTGTTATTTTTTATATGTATGTTAAACAAATTCTGGGATATAAGGAACTGTTGCTGGAATTGGGTTTGTCTAGTCTAGTGAAAAAAAGGACAAGGGGTGGCATGATAGCAGTGCTCCAATATCTAAGGGCTGCCACACCTAACAGAACAATTAATCAGTGGAAAGACTTGCCTCCGGAAGTTGTGGATGCGCCAACACTTGAAGTTTTTACAAAGAGATTGGACAACCATTTGTCTGAAATGGTATAGGGTTTCCTGCGTGAGCAGGGGGTTAGACTAGAAGACCTCCAAGGTCCCTTCCAACTCTGTTATTCTGTTATATATCAAAGAAGCATACATAATCTGTGTGGTTGCTGTTACCTTTCCAAAAGTGAATGTGTGTTGTTATTTTTAATGTGAAAAGAGGAGAGTTATTTCATACATCAAGAGTATTTGCACATTTATTTTAAAAGAAAGATAATGCAAGTGTAGTTTTCATACTGGTACTATCCATTGTGTGTTTTTTGTCCCATGCCCCTCCCGTTTTGAAGCATTATTTCCAATGTCCCAATCAACGGTTGGGTGTTATTTTCAAAAAAGCGTATTCAGTCTTGCCATGTATGGTTCTTTCCCTACTAAGCAGAATATAAATAATCATACAATATTTGTTTTGTCTTGCTATTAAAATGGAACAATATTTTTCTTTCTTTTCATAGCAACTGATTTGGTACTAAGGAAAGTGATAAACTTTTCTGATTGTACAGTTTGTCTAGACAAGAGGAATGCTAGTGGCAAAATTGAATTTTATCAAGATCCTCTGCTATACAAGTGTTCGTTTAGAACTCGCTTGCACTTCACTTATGATAATCTTAATTCTAAAATGCCATCCATTATTAAAGTAAGTAGATTTCCTGATAATTGAGTCATATATTCTTGAAAATCTCAAAACAGATAATTGAAGTTTTTTTTATGCTGAAACAAAAAAAAAAAAGAGAATTGTGTTCTGATCCATGACTAGAACTTAAGTTTCAGTAATTTCTGTATTAAGTATTAACTTTATCCATGTTGTACAATGATGTTACTCTATGAAATTCTGGACGCTTTATTTCTTTCTTGATATTGGCATGACTATGGTTAATAGAAAAAATATAACTAAAGGGGGAAAATCACATAGTTTGCAGTTCAGAATATTTTTCTGAAGTATTTTATTTTAATCTTATGTCAAGGTGACATATCTTAATATGTATCTTGGGACCAGTATCATCAGCTAAATCCAAGAGTCAATAGCACCATATATGTTTGGAAATTTATCCTATTTCTGACATAAAACTGAGGAAGCTCCGTAACTTTATCTATATTGAAGTTGTTTCCAGATGTGGACTTGTGTTTTGTAATTCATCTATCCCTATGTGCAGTTAATTTTACTAGTATTATTGATGCCACATGCTGTAATAAGCAGTTGTTTTGTGCATAATTTATCCAGTAGCATGTGGTTTCAGTCTTGAAACTCAGTCTAATGCAGGCTACCAATTCAACATAAAGGACATTTAAAGCTGTTCAGTGTAACTTCAATTTATTAGCTATAACAAATTTCAAACAGGCTTGACTCCAGAACTGAAGATTAATATTCAGAAATATTGGATCACTATCAACAAATTATTATTTTTTAGGTAGTGGCCATTTCCTATGGAATTCTGAGCTTTATTCTCTCAAAGTAGCTTTTCCAATTTAGAATGTGTACTTTATTATCCAAAATGTTTCAGAACAGAGTATTAAAGGTATTGGTTAGATCATGGACTTTAATTTTTTGAACTAGTGCTAACTTTAATAATTTTTTGTTAGAACTATTAAAGATAAAGTATTTTCTTTCATAATTGAATTGGTTATGTCTATTTTACTAAAAATAAAAGTTTATGTTCGTTTGGTTCCAAAGTTGTTTTGTATGAGAAGATAGAGACTTACCCAAGACAACCCCACTGTATCTTTAATTTTTCTCTCCTATGCTATCTATGTCTGTCAGTCTTCAGATGCTTCTTAAGCATGAGTGTTAGAATCTGATCAGTTTTATTATGTGCTCTTCTCTGTACTTGCAGGTTCATACTTTAGTTGAAAGTCTGAAGCTTTCTATTACTGATCAACAGCTTCCTATGTTTATCCGTATAATGCAGCTTGTAATTTCACTGTACTATGGAGAAATTGGTAACTTTAAAGATGGAGAAAGTGAAGACCCTGTTTGTCACACCAAGGACATCTTGGGTAATATCTCAGGTAATAAGAAAGAATCTGACTTTGAAAACAGAGTGTTCACTTCTATAAAACTCCAAAGAGCCTATTTTTAAGGTGGACTGTTCCATAAGCAGTGGCTAAGATGCTGAACTTGTCGATCAGAAAGGTCGGCAGTTTGGCAATTCGAATCCCTAATGCTCTAGTAATGGAGTGAGCTCCCGTTACTTGTCCCAGCTTCTGCCAACCTAGCAGTTCTAAAGCATGTAAAAAATGCAATTAGAAAAAATAGGAACCACCTTTGGTGGGAAGGAAACAGCGTTCCGTGCACCTTCGTTGTTTAGTCATGCTGGCCACATCACTACGGAGATGTCTTTGGACAGCCCTGGCTCTTCGGCTTTGAAACGGAGATGAGCACCACCGCCTACTGTCGGGAATGACTAGCACATATGCGCGAGGGGAACCTTCACATTTACCTTTATTTATTAGGATTTAAATATTAAGCAATAACTTGACTTGATTTACAGCAAAATCTGTTTCATGAAATCTTGCACAGAAACATTTTTATTAAAAGCAATTTTATCTTCTAAAAGCAATTAGTGGAAATGCATTTTCTATGAGATATGCATCTTTTCAGGAAACCTTACTGAGGCAATGAAAGTATATTTAAAACTGATCGCTACCTTATTGAGTCTTCCACAGATCTTAGGCTGGTTTAAAGAGTCACATTAATATTTTATAATAAGATACAAAAAGAGTATGTGTAGAATAAATCTATTCAGGTGATTTAGATTCTCTTATTATATAATTCAGTAATAATCAATTGAGAAGAAATTACCTTAAACTATATTTACTACTATATTTGGTAGCTTTATTTAATGTATGTTAGCATTAATAGAATTTCCTTCTTAATCTGAATACACTTTAGATTATTTACTTTATTTCTCAATCATGTGTAATGATACAAAAGGCGATGTGAAAGCATACTAACATTAATAACTTGCTTTAACTAGCCATCTCTAAGAGCCCTTAGTGCTCCCTGAGCTTGCTTGTTTTCTTGCAGATGTTTCAGTACCCGGTACCTTAGCACTGATGATGTTACCTAGTTTGAATATTGAAACATCTGCAAGAAAACAAACAAACTCAGAGAGCGCCAAGGAACTCCGCATTTCAACTCTGAGCTACAGATATTCTCCTTTATTGCATCTGTGATAGATGTAGAAAAAGACATTTACAATTTAATTCAGGTACAGTATGTGTACCTATATTACAAAACAATTAGTAAATGTTGGATTTATTTGAGATTAGAGAAAGAAGGTTTTTTTTAGGTTAGATAACATCGAAATAACATTAAAATGGATGTGGGTTGAAAAGAGACAATATAATGAAACTGGCAAGTATATCTGAGAAATGCTGTTGAAGTATCTGTGTAGCAAAGTTACTGATGTCTGAGTTTAATGATCTTATTTTTTTTAACTTTTGATTTTTTAAAATATAACTGTAGATAGGTAATAATCATTAAAGAGCATTTTAGAGTGCAGTGCAGTATAAATTGAGAATAGGTGTCAAAGTTATGTCATTTCTGCCCCTTAAAAGTAATTGCGTACTTTTATGCAAACATCTGAGCCTATTTACAGGGAAAGTGAAACTTATTTCATTGAGTAGCCAAGTTTAACCACTTTAGCTGTTGTGTGGCTTTCATTAGATTACTGTAGGAAGCAGAGCTTTTATTGTAGTGATTTGGACGAAAAGAATGATAAACTCTGTGTTGGGTCCATGTGGATTTGTTTCCATTATTTTTATTGGATTTATATGACAGCCTCAGAACATACCACCTACAAAGCTATTCGTTGTTTCTTCTATTATTTAAATGAAAAATTAAACATAAATTAAACATCTCTTTAATAAGGAAGTTTATTATAATAACACACACACAGATACAAAACTTTCTCATTGAGCTCTTTGTGTTATTACACTTTATAATGAACTTCTCATCCTTGGAAAAACAGAGCGTGGAGCACTGACTTTGAAGGATTGTAGTTACATATTCTTGCCTGATTCTATTAATATAGAGTAGTAGTTAGCACAATTAAACATGAGGTTATAAAATGGGCTTGATCAAATATAAAATCCATTTACCCTTCCTTTATCCCAAAACATTAATTCTCTCTATAGAAATTGTTTACTTTTCCTTACTGATCATTCATTTTGTATTCAGTTCGTATTCATATATATTTGTTCTTGACCCTTCTCTTCTTTTTCACATGTACTACTTCAGTACTCTATGACTACTACATTTAGCTTTTATGTTTCTCTTATGTAAGGCTGCTTTTGAAGATATCCAGAAACTGCAGTAGGTGCAGCATGCAGTGACCGGGAATACTTGTGTATTATCAAGCATTCCTCACCCACAGCATATTGTACTTGTAATGAGAGCCAAAGACATTGGGAGTTTTAATATTTTATGATTCTGTATTGTTATTTCCTATGTAGTAAACTGGGAGTTTTGAGAATATGGCAGTACACAAAGATAGATAAATAGACAGACAGTCAGTCAGTCAGTAGAAGAACACACCGATTTTGACATCTGATGGAAAAGAACTCATTCCTTACAAGAGAGGTTTATCTGTAAATACAGTATATTGCCAAAAGTATTCACTCACCCATCCACATAATCAGACTCAGTTGTGGGCGAATACTTTTGGCAATATAGTGTACATTAAATGACCAAAGTGCATGCTAAATAAATAAAGTGGCTCATTTATTTTCATATGTATTTTATTTTCATCACGTAGATTGATTGATTGACTGACTGACTGACTGATTGATTCACTCACTCACAGGACAAATATGGCTGCCTGTCTCACATAATGAATCTAGGTGGCTCAGCAATCCATAAAAATGTGCTAAAAACTCCAAGAACCCATCACATTTAACAACCAGCTTCATATTCACCCAAACATTCTGTAATTCAAGTATTCGCTTTGTGATAGGATTTCTATGAATTAAGTAATGTACCATCACTTTCTCACTTTCATTCATTTCTCAGTGATTTGCTAAAGAGCAAAAATCTAGTTTGCATATCTCCCCTGAAGCAAAAAGTTGAAGTGTGCTTTTCATATTTTGCCCATTGTCACTTCAGTTCTGTCAAGTATCTTCCTAGATATATTTAACAAACTAATTCAAAACTAATTTTGCACTTACTCTTTTTACTCTTCGTTTGTATAGGAAAATATTGTTGCTATTCTTAAAATTGTCTAGCCCAGAGTCAATCTTTATGCCATGTTAAACAATTCTCATGACCATTTTGTAAATAAACTCAATTCAGATTATAACATTTCTCCAATTATGCTATCTCTACATGCAGCCCTACCGTTTTTGAACATTCTGGCAATATTTAGGCATTCCTTTTCATCATGTTTCCTCAAATAAATGCTAACATTCATAGCATTTGTTTCAATTCCACTTTGAATTATATTTAATTTTATTTACAATATTTATGATTCACCCAAATCTACAATTACTCTGGGCATGCTTACAAATAAATTATATACAGCCAAGAAAAATAAAAGAAACAATTATGTAATTATAGCAAACAATAATAAACCAGAACCCAAGACCTACTCAAACAATACTGTACTTGTTTTCTAAATGCAAGCAGGGTAGTCCTGTGGCCGCCTGAGGAGAAGACGTTCTAGAGATGATATTATCATTCCCATATCAATCTTTAAAATATATCTTCCAATAACTCCTCACTTCAATTTCATCTCAAATTATTTCATCGTTTCAAAAAATCTATTCAGTCATATCCATACCTATCCATACAACCTAGACAACCACATGTCCTTTTTGTAATCTATAACTCAAGTCCTGCTTTTTAATACCTCATAGAAGACACCATGTGGGCCCATAGATAACTATTACCTGGTATTGTTGCTGCTGTTGTTGGTAGTGCATGGCATTGTTACCAGGAGACCACAATGCTATTGCAGAACAGTAGCTCGGCTGCCAATTTGCCAGTTATATTGTAGGAAACACTTGTATGCTTCCCAAGGTGTGCCACAGGAGGGTGAGCTGGCGTTGCATCAGAAAGAAAGATGAGCGGCTCTTCCAGCAGCAGCATCCAAAGCTCCCTCCCTCCCCAGAGCCACCTCACGAATGGGCGTTGCAACTGGGAAGGTTCAGAGCTGGCAGAAATCTGACTGTCTGCACGGAGCACCAGCTCTCCTTCCTACCGAAGTAGTACCTATTTATCTACCTACATGTAACATGCTTTCAAACTGTTATGTGGATAGAAGCTGAGACAAGTGACAGGAGCTCACTCTGCCAGGCAGTTCTAGGACTTGAACTGCTGGAGCAGAGACCATTTCCAGCGTATTAAGCCACTGAGCCACCATGCCTCTAAAACTGATATCTGCTGTCTTCATGGCTTTAGAGAAATTAAAATGGAAGTTGTCTGAGTGGCCTTAAACGTGTCTTAGACACATTTCTTGCTTTTAGTAAAGATAGTGCAGGACAGATTGGGCCAATATACCCAAAGACAACCAGTCTTATTTTACTCTATGCAATCCACCTTATGTAAAACATCTGAACTAAAGTCTTATTTTCTTAGCCAGTCAACATCATACAAATTAGGAGTTAAATGCAATCTACAGACACATGTTCAGATGCTTATAATGTAAGTATTGTAACTTAAGTGGTATATTGCTTTAACTCTATCCAAGGACATTGGGGATATAGGTGTGAATGTGGCAACAAAGCACCTCATTTGCTAAGGGGACTTTCAAATAGTTACAATTTATGGCATATAAAATGATAATACTGAAAATGAGATTATTATTGTTTTAGGAAGTTGGAAAGTTGTAAATTCCTAGTAAAGGAAAATTCCTAATTTGAGTCTCCTTAAGAAACCTTTCCATTGCAATGCAGTTTTAAAATAGCATCTACTTTAGGATAATGTTTTCAGCTGTTTAACAATACAAGTGTTACATATTTCCTTGAAGTTAGGAAGTAAGTTTGAAAAAAAAGTGAGAGGTTTTTTTTTTAGGAGGGGGAGGCATTTCTTTTTCAAACTAATCAGGGCCCAAATTGCCAGTTCATGATAGCAATATTAGTATTACTATCTGCAAACTCACTATTCCGGGTTTAAATAAGTAGATTGGTTCCATCTAATCTTCATGCCCATTCAAATTCTTATCTTTAAACAGTTTTTATAGATAGCTTTTTAAATTTAAATTGATGTTGCTCATATATAACAAAAGTGTTATATATGAACAACAAAAGCCATTTTAAATATATATGAATATATATTTTAATTATATAAAATCCATAAACTGCAATCCTTAATTGTACAATGCATTTGGAAATGGAGATTTTATGAGTATGTTCAGCAAACAATAAAATTAAATCTTCTCTTCATGTTAATTATGACAAGACGTTTAATATATTCAGGCAAGAAAAAATGTCTTTTCTTCTAGAGATAAATACAAATTGGCTAAAATTGCATTGTTAGCTAGCTTTGTTTCTTTTTGCTTTAAGGTGCAGAAGATGAAATAGGCAAAGACATTTCTCCAGAATTTTATATCCCACAAGATGATGATGAACAGCAAGGGTGGGTGTCCTGGGCCTGGTCGTTTGTACCAGCTATTGTGGGCACTGATGATGAAGATAGAGATGATGTTGGAGAGGATGATGGAACGATGAACCAACAGAAAAGTCCAATCATTAAGGATCCCATTGTTTCCATAGGGTTTTATTGCACAAAGGCAACAATCACTTTCAAAGCAAGTATTTCATTTTTAATACAAGTATATTTTCAATTGTATTTAATTGAGTGATGAATCAAGCACAGTAAATACAAACAATATCACACAAATTCTAATACTGGTATAAAATGTATATAAAATGTATTTTTAGATGAATACTATAGCAATCCTTCTGTAGTGTATGTAGCATGCAACCTGTATGCATCCATTCAAATTTAACTCCATAAAATTCAGGGAGAGGTACTCCTGTGTAAGAAAATAGTGCTGAATACATGGTATTTGATTTTTATTTCAATTGAAGAGAGTTTATGTAGCTTAGGGTTGAACTGGGGGGGTTATTGATGCTCTCTAAATTTGGTTGTTGTAGTTGTTAGCCCATCACACTGTCATCAGGTGGGGAAGTCACAGTTCTGCCCTCTTCATCTCTCCCAACCTGTCTATCTCCTCCCATCTCTGCTCTTTTAGTGTGCTGCATTTTGCTGACTACCCTGCTGCCCTCTACTATCCATAAATGACCTTCACCATCTTTTTCCTTCTGGTGCTGGCCTAGTATACAGGTGCTGGGTGACGATGCGGCCCTGGGAAGTGTGCAATGTGCAATGAGTATGACGGGGTTGCAGAGCCTCACCTGCCAAAAGGAGCTTGCCAGGCTAGCCGAGGAGGAGGCAACAGGATAGGGAGGTGTGCAACAAGTGTCCACCCTATAAAAATTGATAAGGTTCATTGCACTAACCTATGACAAAGACCCCAAAACAGGATCAAACAACTGAGATATAATAAATGAAGAAAGGAATGTAAGCACTTTGGGAGGCAGGGAGAGCTTTAATTTTCTGTAGTTTTAGTTAGTTATTTATTGCTTCCTGAACATTTATGACATTACACATGCTTCTTTGTTTTCTCTGTTAGTAATCCTCTGACAGAATTAGTCAAATAGCCGCAAATTATCTATTAAATCACAGTGCTAAATGAAGATCTGAACCTAGGATTTGTTGGCGCAAAATTGTTATTACTACATCTGATCTGTAAGAGTGATGGCTAACCTATTTGTTGCTGTGTGCTGAATGCAATGTGTGTGTGAGACCCCCTGTGTGAACCCCCCCGCATGCACACGCGATCCCCCTGTGCTTCCCCACCCCCGCATGTGCCCCACCCCTCAAATGCATGCACGACTCCCCGCACGTGCCCCACCCCCATGCATGCACACATGGCCCTTGCACATGTGCATCCCATGCATGCATGTGTGTCTCCCACATGTGCCCCACCCCCTGCACTTGTGCAGCAGAGACCCAAAAACCAGCTGGCCGGCAGGAGCCGCGCGCACATGCACAGTGGAGCTAAGCTGGGGCGATGACTCACTTGCCCACAGAGAGGGCTCTGCATGCAAGCTGTGGCCCACGTGGCATAGGCTCGCCATCACGGATCTATAACATCTATGTTATCAATTATTTTCTCTGTTACGAAATAAAAGTCATGGAGTACTTAGTGATCTCTGAGCTTAGTTGTTTACTTGCAAGCATTTCACTTGCCAACTAGATAACATCATCAGTGCCTAAAATTATCAGGGCCCAGGTATCATCCATCATAAGTGAGCATGGATGATATTATCTATGAAACATTGGCAGAGCAGGTGCCACAGTCTCCACCTTCACCCAGGGTGAAGGTGGAGACTGTGTGGGAGGTGCTCTTTGGAATAGCAGCAGAACTGGAAGAAGCATAGTGATGCAGGCTTCTCAGATATGCAGTGTGCACTATGCAGCTCGTGTTGGAACACTCCTGGAAAACCAGAGGTTTCAGCAAGGAGTAGAGGCGAGCTCAGCACTAACAGTTCATCTGTGGTAAGATGGGCAGCCAGTACATTTTTACAAACAAATAAAAATGCCTACCCATTGGTCCTCTGCTTGCTTTTTCCCCAGTCTTCTTGCAAAGGCTCACAAATGGCCAGCAGCTTCCAACATACACTTCATAGTGTGTGTCAGAAGTATACCAGGAGAACTGATCAGCGGGGCTTCAGCAAGGAGTAGAGGTGAGCCCAGCTCTGACAGAACTTACCCACAGGTCCTCTACTTGCTCTCAGCCCAGCTTTCCTCCTGCAAAGCCTCATAAATGGCCAGCAGCTTCCAATGTGCTGAAGCCTACAGTCCTTGCAACTCCTTACACTTCTTCCAGTTCTGCCACCACCCCAGATGGTGTCTCCCAACAACTTCCACCTTTATCTCACGAACTGCCACTCTCCCCTACTTCACACAGCATTGTGCCTCACTGTCCTGCTAGCTACTCCCCAGCTGGGCGTGGCAAGCTCCATCAGGTAAAGCTCCATCATCCACTGTTCACTGTATACATCTCAGTGCTGCACCCTCCAACTGCCTGGATCCTGGGCCAAAATCGGGTGAAGGTCAACTGGAGGCAGCTGTAGCAAGGGGATATCAGGGATATAGTATGTGGTAGAGTGCAGGGCACTCAGAAAGGCAGATATGAGGGGATGTGTGTATGTGGGGGGGGGGAGTGCTCCAGCAGTAGTAAATATGGGCGGATTGCAAAGAATCTGAATTCTTGTAACCATGTGGGTGCTGCAATGATGTATCTTTGGGAACTGGGTGCAAGTCCTTTATTCAGTGTTGCTTTGACTTCAAACAGCTAGTGAACGAATGATAATAAGTCAACTACAACTCCTTAAGATTGACCGTTTTAGCTATTCTTGTACATTTCCCTGCATTAAAATAATTTAACAATATTGCAAAATTGTTAATATTACATTTCTACATTATAAATTGGAATATATAAAGGTATTATGATGGCATTTAGAAGGCAAACATTAGAATCTATTGTTCTGCTTGAATGCTAAAAATGTATGGAATTAATTTGTGGTTCATATTTTGGTCAAAAATAAGGTCAGGTTTCTGCATTAGCATTCTGAGTAGCTGATACTATTCCAGCTAAAAAAAAATCATACCAAATTAAATGTAGCATTTTCCTAATAATGTCAGAAATTGTTCTGGCAATGTTTGAGTTCTTTTAATCAATTAATTGCTTTTCCTCTGCAATAATTGCATACAGCTGAAGATTTTTTCCTGTTTTACTTGAATGTTTGCAACTGTGCTTCAAAATGTCAACCATGTGTATTACCCAGTCGGAAATGACAAAGTAAATGAGAACATCTAGAAATTTTGTTTTATGAGAAAATTTAAAGAAATTATTTTGGCAGTTAAAGATGAATAGAGTGCTGGGAACAAGCAAAATATTAATCTACCCATTTTAGTGAATAATGCTAAACTTTTTAACGTGTGTGTGTGTGTGTGTGTAAAGTTGAAGTATTTTCTTATGATTTAAAGTTCATAAGGGTCAACTGAATGCTTCCATCTTTTAAATTACTTCCCGTGTTATTGCAGTCTGCTTCATAACATTTGGTTTTATTCATAGACCATGTTACACCTGCACAGAGGATAATTTATTTATTTTCTTCATTTTTTATGACTGGAGAAAGTAAAAGTATTTCAATTTTTTTTTTCATTTGTAGCAGTATGTAGGTTAAACTAGTGTATTTATGTCCAAGTTATTTTCTGTGTGGACAATGCATTATAGCTGTTTTAGTGTACCTGTTTCCTGCATTATCATATTCATCAAAACTAAACTCTGTCGTCATTTTTTCTCATAGAATAATGAGATCTTGCATGTATTTAATTCTAATGTTGACTAATGGTAAATTTCCTCATATTGCTACATAGCTCACTGAAATGCAAGCTGAAAGTAGTTATTACAGTCCACAGAAAGTAAAATCCAAAGAAATAATTTGCTGGCAACAAGAAGGAACTACAGTTGAGGTAATTTTTCCACTATTTTTGTATAGTGTTAATTTATAGTAGAAATCTTGGCAACAGTAGTTTTTCATCAGTATTATTATTTTCAGCTGGCAGTTACAGTATTGTTTTTATATTTCTCTCTTATTGGACAGTTGTAATTATTGAAAGAAATCCATTTTTAAGATTATAGCTATACTCCAGAAATAAGTATTTTCATGTCTTTCCATTACAAGTATTCTTTTATTTGATTTATTTTTTTTTAAATTAAATATGATGAGCCTATGTATAAGATAATCCATAGAGCTATTAATTTCACTGTAGTATCCAGGACTGTAAATTAACTGGAAGTCAAAAACATTCCAGAAAAATGCAATGGCAAATCATGTATATTCTGCTTTCAAGAAAACTGAATAATTTTGCCTAATTTTCACCAGAAGTTGAACTCTTTGTGTGTCTTTATTTTCTTGTTTTATTTATGTATGCATACCTAGGTGCAGGATCCCACTGTAGTTTGAATATTAACCATTGCCCATTGTTTTTATACCACATTAATTTTTTTCCCCAGGCCCTTATGAGAGGAGAACCTTTCTTCAATTGCCAGATAGGATTTGTTGGTTGCCAAGCTTTTTGCCTTAAAGGAATCATGGGAGTTAAAGATTTTGAAGACAACAAGAATAGAAGTGAATCAGTGAGTATAATTTATATTTTATAGCCTGGAAACAGTTTTAGAAATTTGTAAAAGATCCTGACTTAGATCCAGAGTGCCACGTCTTATTCTGAAAGTCAAAAGAGAATTTAAGTAGTGCTTTTTAAGTAATAGAAAGTAATTTAAAATCTTTTTAAAATTAGTGCCTTAGTGATTTAAGTATTAGTGAGAACAAAAATCCCAATATTGTATATATGTTCAGCTCATGAACACATCTGAAGTACTTTTTTAGGTCCCAGGTTAAAAAAAGAAATGGGTAGGACCAGCGGTGGGATAAAACTTACCTTCTCTACTGGTTTTCAAATGTGAGTGCGCGCGCACATGCATGTTCGCTTCACTCGCACACACATCATCTGCGCATGCACACCGCCTTCTGAGCATGCACAGTGCTTGCGCATTACGCTGAGGCAGGTGAGTGGAACTTTCTGCAGCCGCCGCTACCGGTTCGCTCAAACCGGAGATAACCTGCTGAATACCACCTCTGGAGGTGGGATAAAAAGTGCCATTCTGGTATGTGTGTGTGTGTGTGTGTAAAGAGAGATAGAGAGGGGGGAAGAATATAGATTGATAGATATAGGTATAAATATAGATATATATAAATATAGATATATATAAATATTAGATATAGCCTGTGTATATACACATACCACAATGATTGGGTCTTGATAACTGTGATCAAAATACTGAAATTATATAATTAATAAATGCTATTAAAGTAAAAGCTCTAGCTGAGTGTGATCTAATGTAGGAGATGGATTGGCTGACCAGAGGGAGGAGTCAAACATGGAATAAGTCTGGTGTCCCTATATGGGCGCAAGAAGTTAAAGACTGACCTTCCCTGAATGCCATTAAAGTTTATTTAGTCTCACCCTGCTGCACCATCAGTCTGAAAAGATTCCTATGAACAAAAAACCAGCTAGTTGAACTCTTGAGGTGTGGGTCTTGTTGTTTATGCCTGACATAGATGAGGTAGCATATACAGTATAATGAAGCAACTATATATTTATACAAAATTTAGGGCAGAGTTGGTTTAATTTGCAAATAATGAGGGTCACATCCAAATCTTACTTGCTGCATGGTATTTTGTGGTGATCCTAGTGAGATATTTTATGAAATTTAAAAGAAAATACAGGTACTCCTCCACTTACGACCACAATGGAGCCCAGAATTTTGGCCATGAGTTGTTGCTGTCATATGTCGAGATAGCACATGACCATACTTGATTAGGATCATTTTTACGAAAGCAAATCACTGAATCACATAGTTGTTAAATTAGTCACGTAGTTATTAAACAAAGCCATTCTCTTGAATGCTGGATTTTTTTTGCCAGCAACTGGCAAAAAATGTAGCAATCTGCTACACATGTTTGCTGAATACTACAGCCAAATGTAAATGTGAACCACTTGCCAACTCCTAAAATGTGATCATGTGATCACAGGGGGAGTAGCAGTCAGAACTTTGAGAATGGATCATAAGTAGCTTTTTAAAGTTCATTGCAACTTTGAATGGTCATTAAAGAAATGGTCATAAGTCAAAGATTACCTGTAAAGACATTATGTCTGTTGAATTAGGGCAGGGGTGTCCAAACTTGGGAACTTTAAGACTTGTGGACTTCAATTCCCAGAATTCCCCAGCCAGCTATGCTATGCTGGCTGGGGAATTCTGGGAGTTGAAGTCCACAAGTCTTAAAGTTCCCAAGTTTGGACACCCCTGAATTAGGGTTAGAGTGAGCCACTCACACCAGTTATTATGTACAGTATTGGAAGCAATCTGCATTTGTGAAAAATAGGTTTATTTAAGTTCTACGCTGCAATTTCTTTATATTTTTACATATTTTAATTTTTCCCCTTTTTATACCAGGAAGCATGCTTTTTCCACTGTGGAGAAAATCTCAGTACAAAAGGAATGACATATCTTACCAATTCACTATTTGATTATAGAAGTCCCGAAAACAATGGTGTCCGTGCGGAATTTATTTTGGATGCAGCTGCCCATAAGGTCTTTTTCATCCCTAATTTGAGTTTGCTTAATGGTCAGATTTTCTGCCTTTATGCACTTTATAAAATTTGTGTTATGCAATTTCTTAAAATATTGTATTACTTTGCTGGCCTTAATTTTTGTGCTAAGAAAGGTACATGAGTGTTATATCCACTAATTCTTGGAATACATATTTTTCTTTACCATTCAGAGGCTAAAATCAACATGAGGTGACCAAGTGTGTTACTTCTAGTGGTGTAAAAGAATAAATTAGCCCTTTTTAATTGGATAGAATTTTCAGTAGGGATTAGAAAGAGATTCAGTTTAAACCCCTTTATGTAATGAAATTATTAATTAGTTGTGGGTAGGCTACTATCTTGCAGCATAACCTTAAAAAGATTTTGTGCTTATTAAAATAAGATAAACGTAATATGTTCCCTTAAGCGAGGCCAAAGACTGTCAAAAGTAAATGTGAGAAATGAAAGTTAGTATATCCATTAAACTTGTTAACTTTTGGTACTCAATTACAATTCTTAAAAGGCAAAAGTTGCCACCGCAATATTCATAAGTGGTAGGCTAATTTTCTAACAATATTCACATTCGGATTCTTTAAAGCAATACAGTCTGAATTGAAGTGTCCAGGATTTTGTTTTTTTCCGAAGAATTTTTGAGATTGCCTAATTAGAGTACAGTGCAATGCATGACAACTAAAGTTGGGATAGAGAAGTGGAAGAAACTTGATAACATTTTTGAGTCAGCATCTTTAGAGGTTAATTGCAATACAGTGGTACCTCGACACTTGTCCGGGATTCTTTCTGTGAGGTGCAATGAGTACTAAAAACAAACAAATATCTACCACATGACCCTTTAGGAGTAGCGAGTCACAAGGCAGCTGATGCCATCAAGTCCTACCTTGCATGTCAAGTATTAGGAAAAAGTACGAGTACAGGGATGAAACTTTTGTATGAAAAAGCGTCGAGTATCAAATTCTATAAAGTTTGAAGCAATTTATACCAAGGTACCACTGTATTATACATATAATTTCATTATTCATCCCCCCCCCCATGTTTCAATTATTTTCAGTAAGGTGTGAAAATAGAAACTTACGTTGAATTGCATTTTTCATTTTTTTTCATACAGTGTAGAACTCTTTGGAGCTTTTCTCAATCCATTTTGTTTTTATCTTTACTTATTGTTTACTACTCACTTCAAACCATTTATAAACATCTTAAAAAGTAACCATAGATGTATGATTCTTGGAAGGCTCTTTGCTTCCTTCCTTCCTTTTTTCCTGAGAAGTCTTAGTTTATATGGTGAACTTTCTGTCAATTCTCAGTCTGATCTGACTGATAAACTTACTTTGCTAAAGCTTAAAGTATTCCTTTATTAGTAGTATATAGCTTTTCCTTAGCTAATATCACCTTCAAGTCTAATGACATGATTAGAATGTTATTTAAGGTTCATTGCTTCCTCTAGACAATGAACAAACAATTCCTACTGAGTTCAAATAAACCTAATTGATTCAGACTACATACATTTCCTAAATGTTTTGTAAATTGCAAATGTTAGATTTTTAGTCACCTGGTTTACTAGGAAGTGAGAGGTCAGATTGAGATAATTCACTCAATTTAAGATACTAATTAACTAGCTTCTGTTGGTAAAACTGAACAAAAGATCCAGGAGGCTTATAGATGCCCTTTTGTGTAGCCTGGTATGGAAGTTGCATTAGCTGTTTGAAGGATGAATTCTTTGACTAACCTCTGTCCTTTGTGTTGATAAGCTTTACCATGTATTCATGCACAAACCCAAACAAGAATATATCTTTAGTACTTCTATATGGCTCTGATACCATTGGGTTATAATCTCAAGATTCTTTCTTAAGAGAACATTAGTTGTATGTACTTTGCTTTGTTGGTAGGAGATGTACACAGAGATAACAGGAATGCAGAGGTTTGGGGCTTTCTACATGGATTATCTGTACACAATGGAGAGCACCAGTGGCAAAGGTACTTAATTTCTTTGTTTGCTTTCTCTTTGAATAACAGAAACAAAAGCTTATTCAGAGGCACCTGACAGTCCTTGACCGACTGTCCTTAGGTTTACCTTTTTAAAGCCTAACTTAAATCTGGCCTAATTTCTTTAATGCCTGTTTGTCTATCACCCACCCTTGTTTTTTGTTCAGAGATTTCAGAATAAAATAATGTGCATAAAAATATAGTGATATCTTAATTTAGACTGAGGAAACCTGGGTTCAGATCTCCACTTTGAGGAATGCTGAGTTACAAGAATAGCTTCCAGAGGCAAAGGGGAAGTGAAAAACCAATTATTATTTACTTAAAAGATGTAATTCAGCATGGGTAAAAGCTTCTAAAAAGAAGAATCCATCAAACATTGAGGCAATTTGTTTCAGGAAACTATGCATTAGGAAGTGCTTTCTGATGCACTTTCCAGTTTAATCAAATCTGATTTTCTTGGTAGTTTTGAGCCCTTTGGAAGAAAATTTTTTTTTCAGTGGTTCTTATTCCCGGGTTAGTTGCGTCAGATTGTGTTGAATGAATGAGGCCACTCCTTATTGCCCATTGGCATTGATGAAATCACCATCAATCAGTTATAAAAGGCAGTTTTACTAGGAACAGCTTACTACCTACAACAATACCTTTAACACAATCAAACAATTTCTACCTATCCCAGGTCTTTTAGAACTCAATAAAGAGATAAAAATGGGAAACTCAGTCAAAACATCTCCCTGACTGTATAATCAACACATTAATAAACAACTCTGTTTATTCTCCACAGAGCAACAATTTTAATATTAATAGTTACAAGCATTATCTAAATATTTAATTCATTGTGATATATAATAAAAAACTGACTGGTAACAGTAATGTATCAATGTCATATAAATAATAGTTCTTAACCTTATGACATCCTTTTATAAATTGTGGCTTTAGTCTTTGTAGCTTTGGTCTGGTGATGTCACATTCTTCTGATCTTGTTATAAATAAATATATGTTTCATCAGTAACTAAAAGGCTGCATGTCTGTAGTTTTTTCTTGTTGTTTTGGGGTATTTTTTTTGAACAACTGACTTACTATTAGCCCTTCTTTCAAGATTGATTTTATTTTATTTATTTCTTGGATTTCTAAACCTTCTCCTAGTGGTGATGGCTACCTTTAAACCTGCAAACCCCATCTGCCCTCACCACTTTCACCTTCCCCACTGTAAGAAATGTGGACCTGGCCTTGGAAACAGAAAAGGATGGGGTGACTGTTAAGGGGGCATTTTCACCAAAAAAATTACTCAATCCTAAGAGAAAAAACAACTTACCAACACTGGCAGGGCAAGCTACTTGATATAAACAGGGAGCAAACCCCACACTCACTTGCACTGATGATGTTGCCTAGTTGGATAATGGAAGGTCTGCAAGCAAAAAGTCAAGCTCAGAGAGCATCAAGGACCCTGAAAACTCAAAATAACTCCATCTTGATTTTATTTGATCTAGGATGGGATTGACAGAAACCTAGTCCGGCTTCCAAATTTAGCTATTTTGCCCTATAACAATAAAAACCGTAAGAATAAGTAATAAAGGAATCCCTGTTTGTCTGGTTCTGGGCCTGCACTAACTTGAAGGTCTGATACCAACCCCCTATTCCTTTTTCATCTTATCAATCAGGATGCCATTTCCAGAAGCTCATCCATCCATCATCATTACTGTCAGGGTCATTGGGGTTACAGACTCCTTTCCTTGCGCCCTGGGAGTAATCTCCTGGGTGGAGAAGGATTTAAGTTTAATAATTTTTCTAAAATGAAGTTTCCAAAGGTATTAAAAGAATCATGCCTTGGTGTGGGATATTTCATTTGTTTGAAAGTTCAACATTGTTTGCATTTCAATTAGACATTGTTCGCATTGTTCACCCTTACAGTGTGGAATACAACATTAATATTTTCTGCTACACTGGTGAGTTTTAATGCTAGTTGTGGCTTCATGCCTCATTGCTTTTTGATTAGAGGCTGGTGTGACTTTAAGAAAGTTAGAAGCTTTTGCTTCATTATCATTTGTCTCTCATTTAGTGCATTATCTGAACTTGAAAATGTCTTATTGGATGAAATAAACCAGTTTTAGATCTATTTATGTCTACATTAAACTAATTAGTTTTTTACATCTCTGTCAGCAACATAATTCCTTTTCACACTTTAGATTTAATTTGCGTCATTCCTGGTGTTTTCAGAGAAAAGAACAGAAGTCATAGCTGTAGTGGGATTGAAATAAAGCAAATAGAATTGAATTGGATCTCTGGAGAATGTAGTTTCACTGTGGACGCAGTACATGTATTGTGAATTTTGGCTGTATTCTTTGGGGGCCCCTTTTTTTGAGGGGAGGATGGAAATGAATTGCTTCCTAGAATCAGATATCTCCTTTATATTACCATTTATCCACCCCTTTCTCATAACTGTTACCAGAGTTATATTGGTATAAGGAAATTGGGATTCCCTGTGAATTATAGATGCAGTAAAATTTATTCTTTGAGATAAACATACCTAATTAAATCTGTCTAAAATACTACTTCTTTAGCTGAATTTAATTTTGAACTGGCCAGTTTCCTTGGGCTAACAGTGGGAGAAGCAAACTTAAACGCCCTGTAAATTTGATTTACATGCTGTTCTTTTCTTGTTTTCTGATAAAGTTTGAAAGAAGCTACGGAGGCACACAGTATTTTGTAAAACGATATAGAGAAATGTTTAATTACCTCATCGTGCCATTATTGTTTATATAAATTGACTATTTCCAAACTTCAAAATTTTGGGACAGCAGCTTCCTTATCTTTGCATAACTGGATCTTTAAAGAGAAAAGAAGTGCTTTGGTATGTTATATGCCATGTGTCCATACATTGGTGCAAATGCTAACCTATGATATTTGTTGTCTAATAAAATACCTTCACTTACATTTTCTTATTATATATTAACGCTCTAAAACCGACCAACATATATTTCAGGGTCTGGAAATCAGCCAGATGTGACTTCTGTGAAGATTGAAGACTTGAGTGGTGTTCAGGAGATGTCTACAAAAAGTCTTATTTTAGGACCTCTCAGTCTTCGACTTGATAGCAGTGCAGTGCACAGAATTATTAAAATGATTGTTTGTGCTCTGGAACATGAATACGAACCTTATAGCAAGTCTAAATTAGGTATGTTTTGTGAATTTTGAACTTTTAAAAACAAGGTAGCTGAGTTTTCACTGAAAAAATATTAAGGATAAACATGCATGTGGAAAACTAACTTCTGTGAGATTTCAGCTGAGTGTTTCCTACTGTTGTCCTACAGTTAGTCCATTTTATTATCTGCTGAAGGAATTGATTTGCTGAGCCTTTTGAGAATTGAAAAGTATTGTGATATATTGTAATACACTATATATTACTTTAAAGTATACTTTAAAATGGTAATTTTTTTAAAGATCCCGCATAATAGGAAACATGTCCACTCAGGCATATCTTCAAAATTATTGTTTAAGTAAAAGCATGTCACTTTACAAAGAATAAAATTGATTTAGTAAGGAGAGAAGAAAAACAAGGGAAGAATATGCTCACAGTATTGCTGAAATCATAATGATGGTATGTTTAAGCTATAAGTCTTTCAAGCAGATATATGAACATTTTTCTGTTCATGGCATGCATTATTTATTGATTTATTTAACAATACAGGTACATGAATCCCTATAGAGTAGTTCAGCGTATGATACAATTATAAACAAAATAATAAATATGATTGTCCAAACAGAGCTACTGTGATAACCAGTCTGAGCTTGAGAACAGGGTCAAATGCATCATCAGTATTTTGGATGGAGCCCCTCTGCCCCCCAAGAGACCTAAGCCTACCCCTCCTTGAACTCCATTGAATATTATCTCTTACCAATTTACCTTGACTGTTAGTAGATCAGATTCTTGTACAGGCTGCATAACTCCCAATACTTTTGAACTCTATCCTGGCTCTTGTGACTGAGGGCTACAAGTTGATAGCTTGCTGAAATGGTACTATTTTAATTGCTTTTCTGGATCTGGTGGTGGTACTGGTGGTAATGGTGGTGGTGGTTACCCTCAAATACTTTCCCCAGATGTTTGTCATCCAACAGGCAGATTCTATTTTGGCAATGTATTCCCTGATATATCCCAGCATTCTGCCATTAACAGCTTTAAAGGTGAGGGACAGCACTTTCAATTGGGCCAGGAAGCATACTGATAACCAGTGCCAAGATTCAAAGCAGGGGTTATTCATTCTGTACTAGCTGTATAACCTTATCTGCATTCTACTTGGTGTGTTTTTTACTAGTTGTAAAAGTAGCCCCACATAGTGTGTGTTCTAGCAGTCTAAATACATGATTATTAGATTGTGTACCTGTTGCCTGTTGTTATCCTGGTTAATTGGAGCACCATCTCTTTCATCTGCTATTTTACAAGGATTCAAGAGTCCAAAGCAAGCTAAATCATGATCTGACTTGTTACGTCTAAATTAAGACAAATTGATAAAATGAAATATTGGTGATACTATAGATCAGGGGTGTCAAACTTGTGTTGTCACATCATCACGCAACATATTGTGACTTCCCCCTTCTCTAAAATGGGGGTGGGCAGGGCCAGTGCATGACGCATCTGGTCCATGGGCCACAAATTTGACAACCCCTGCTATAGACATTTATTTTGGTCATTATGTTAAATTTAACCAAGTCTTATTATTATAGATTTTATAGAAGGAGCCAAAGTTTTGCCAAACACAGAAGAAGCTGCTGCCTTAGAGGAATATATTCCAACTCGGATCACAACCTTTACCATTTTGAAATGCACTGTCACTATTCCTAAGGCTGAATTCAACCTGCTTGCCCATTTATTGCCTGTCATCATGGGTCAAAAGGTGCTACAAATTTACGAACTATTTATAACTAATATCTGTGCTTTAGGGTAGATATTATTTTCATGTACTCTTAACATAATTTGTGTGCATTTGTACACATGCTAAATTTATAATAAAGTAGATGAGCTTGAGTTATATATAAACTATCTTTGGAATTACATAGTTTAAAACTTCCAAGTTTTAAATATAACTTTATCCATGTATTTTGCGTCCTATATCCTGAAGAGTTCAAGCAGCTTCTTAACTACAACAAATCTTCAGTTGCTACGGCCTCTGCCTTGTCTTCGAATATTAGTAGATAAAATGATCCTGGAACATTCAGTACCAATGTATGCCGATCAACTTGTGCAATATGTCAGCAGCCTCAATCAACCATCTGATAATTTACTTCACTATTGCTATACGCACTGCTATCTTAAGGTTTGTTTTATTCTTTTTTTCTGTTCAGTAAATAATGTAGGACATCCCACTGGTATCTTCTTAGTAATGCAACAGGGACATATAACTGTTTTATGATATTATGGGCCATTGGTTCCAAGATATAGTAAATTTTATGATATTATGGGCTATTGGTTCCAAGATATAGTAAATCATGCTGTCTTCCTTGCATGATTTTTCTACTTAGACTTTCTAAAATATGTAGAAAAGCAAGAATCTCATGGCATTGAAATGAAAAAAAATGTGAATGAAAAAACCCCCAATGTTTATATTTTGTTATTGACTATGTTATTTCTTTTTAAAGATATTTGGTTTTCAGGCGGGATTGACATCATTGGATATTAATGGATCTTATAGTTTACCAATTCCAATAGTTCCTTCATTCAGCACAGCTGTATATGGCAAAATGCTTAAGCTACCTAAATACTGGTAAGCATTTCAGAATGTGTGTATATGTATAAATGCAATCTGTCAATCAGGATTCATAATTTTGTGATCATGGACATTTATTAAATAAATTCCTTACATCAATCTGTATTTTTCAGCCTCCGGCTATGATTTGGCTAGATTAAATTTTCAACATTTTTTTTTCCATTTTAATAACAACATTAATTTAAACTACGGCAAAAAAATTAGAGGATACAAGTAGTCCTTGCTTAACAACCTGTCACGAAACAGGTGCTTTATGGTCCCTAAAGCTCCCCTGGCCATCCTAAATGTTTGCATTCTTCTGATCCTTGGTGTCAAAGGACTGCATGTTACACAGGTCAGCTTTTACAACTTGTTGTGGTACACCATGCTCATGTGACCATGATTCATTGTGTATTTTGTTTTATTTCTGCTTTTTTTTTGCCAGTTAGTGGCAAAAGACGTCCATTTAAATGAATGGGTTTCCTTAGCAATTGCAGCATTCCCTTAATGAATGCAGCATCCGCATTTGCTTAATGACCTCTGTAAAAAAGGCTGGAAAATTACTTCCATTCACATGGTTGAATTAACTTCAGGCCATGGCTTACAAGGTTGTTGAGGACTAGCTGTGGTAATGGAGTGGGAATAAATGAATATTACAACCAGATTGCTAAATGTAGTCTACAATGAATAGAACTCCAGATGAAATACATCAAATGGTATTTGAACTGATTTATCCAAATCAGCCTGCAGACTGAGAGCTTCATTAAAGTCATTTAGTGAATGGTAACTAGTCCTGAAGAATAACCTGGTAATGTGATTAAACTTGCATGTGCACTTTGTTTTTTTTAAATTATACCACCTGCTTTATCTGGGTTTTGAGATTTTACACATCAGTGTTGCTTAAAGTATACACATTGGATGATACACATGTTCTACATATCCAACAGACCATCATTTTTTAAAAACAAAGCTATTTTATGAAGATTATAGAATTCCCCTTGTATGTTTTTTTGAATAATGATTGAAAATCTCAATTTTATTTCTTGGATAAACCTGCAATGTAGCTTTCTTTGTTTTTATTTAAAAATATTTTGAAACATTATGTAGCAGTATATATTATTACTGTAACAGTTGCACTAGAATATTTCATTGCCTGGATGAAATAACACCTTTAAAAATATTTGTCACTATTAAACAACCTATTTGGAATTAGTAGCCAAAAAGGTTATTACTAGGCATGCTACTTTTGGTTGGTTGGTTGTGATGCTACATGACTAGAGCAGAGGATTCTGGGTAATACATGGACATCTGTATTAAATTGTGTGGTAAAATTCTAAAGTTACTGCCGCTTGAAACCATTTTAACAAAATATGTAACTTGTTTACTTATTTCTTGGCCTTATATCTTATATTTTCTAATTAGAGCATTACAACTAACATTTTAATACTTAGAAAGTGTTAACTTTAAATTGTAATGCTTAGGAAGGGCATTAGAAGTGTTATTATTTTACTTTATTGTTTTAATCATGACTTTGTGGAAAGTCAATAAACTCCAACATATTGATTTTGCCTGGTGGCTGCGAGTTCAGTGCAGTTGTATGCAAATGATACCAGGTTTCTGGTGTTGCATCAGAAGTATCCATTAAGCCTGTTTAACCCTTCAGATGACAAAAATAGATGTGGTACTCATGTGTGGTCTGTGAGATAGTAGTGACTCTGAGGCATGCTTTAAATCTGGCTCGCTTGTTGGGAGAAAGTAGAGAAAGACCATGATGCCTATTCTTTCCCTGATGCAGTACCTTTAGTTTGGGTTTATACATATATATCCTTCTGAGGAAATAAATATGTTTTAAGAACAAAACGAATGTACCTAGAACAAGCCATACTTGTACAACTTTAAAACAAAGTTAAGATAGGTCTGCAGTAAACTCTAATTTGTTTCAAATCAAAATGGAAAATAGAGGAACTGTAGTATGAATGTTGGAATTGATGTACAACAGGGGTGTCAAACTCAAGGCTCGCGGGCAAGATCCGGCTCATGGGGTGCTCAGATCTGGCCCACGAGGCCACTCTGGAAACAGCAAAGGACTGGCCCATGGTGCCTCTGCCAACAACAACAGAGCCGTGTGCGACCCCCTGCACCCTGTTTTATTCTTCTTGCATGCTCAAATGCAAAAGGGGGTTTCCCTTTTGCTTTGGAGCATGCAAGAAGGGACAGGAAAGGAGAAAGGCAAAGAAGGGAAGATGCGAAGAGAGCAAGAAGGAAAAATAAGCAAACAGAAGAAGAAAAAAGAAAGGAGAATGAAGAGGGAAGGAAAAAGAAGAATGGAAGGGAAGGAAGGAAGGAAAGGAGGGGGAGGGTGGTTGTCAGGGAAAGCCTACCTTACTACTTGGCCACCACAGGTGCCTCTGACACAAATCCTGTGTCACACCCACCATGGCCACGCCCACCCTCCAAGATCAAACACAACCCTAATGTGGCCCTCAATGAAATAGAGTTTTACACCCCTGATCTACAACATTCTTCAGGGCTTGTTATGACTGTATTTGAAGGAATGGCCTTTCTTATATACTCATAGCTATTACCAAGACCATCTTCAGGAGCTCTGGTTTGGGTGATCTCTCATTCACCCCCTTATCAGTGAGCAAGCTTGTTCATTGGTTTTATTTCTAAAACATTTATTTTTTATTTGAATTATAATTTTTTGCTACAGATATTTTGTGTCTTAAAGTTCATAATTTATATTTGTCAACGGGAGTTGAAGAATTATTGTATTTCCATGTAACAACATAAAGTATACAGTTAACATTTATGTGCATGTGCTTACACATAGTTTTATATGCATTCTTTTGGGAATTAATTTGTGCTAGTTTAAATATGATAATGAACAGAAGTTCCAAAAATTTTGGGAAGTGACCATATTCAGATCGATTTGGATTATTTGGATCTCGTGTCTTTTAATCATTTGCTTAAATTAAGTAGTTGCAATAATTGACAATGCTATGAATATATGACAAGTATTTCTCTTTTTAAGATTAACATGTTGAAGTGCATGACAGCCAATTTGATTATATCTAGCCTTTTCTTTAGATGTTTTAAATAGACCCCCTGCCTGATTCCCCCAGCTATTTTTTAATCACAAGTTTCTAATAACAGGTCCACTAGTCTTATGTTGGGAAAAATGAACTTATTTTACTATGCAGGATATGAGTAATAAAAATAATTTTACGAAATTCTTGGCAGATTCCAGTCTTACATTATGGGATATTCTATAATCCTGTGCAGCCAGCTGTTCACTGCTATGTTCTTTAAATCATGAAGGGTTGTTGATTTTAAAGGAATGGCAAAAAATGCTGTATTCGATGTATAAGACGCACCCAGATTTTCAGCCTCTTTTTTGAGGAAAAAAGGTGCATCTTATACTCTGCTAAATACGGTATGTATATGTACACCTGTATGTATATATATGTATGTACGTACCTATGTATGTATGTGTATATGTTCCAATAATAATACTATGTATATAGTATATATATATTTCTCCCATCCTTTTTTACTTCCTAGGTCTAAGCGATCTAATACTGCAGTGAACGAATTTATATTTGAACTTCCAAATTTGACAATTCAGGCTACAAGAGCTCAGAACTTTCTAATGCAAACTATTTGGCAGAGTTGGGCCTATATTGGAAATTCCAATTCATCATTAGTGAATGAAAGTTTAATGAACGAAGTCTTCCAAATATCAGGTAATGACAACATTTGTATGCATCGTGTGTCATTCATTCATTCATTCATTCATTCATTCATTCATTCATTCATTCATTTATTCATTCATTCATATATTTAAAGTTGAAATAGTTTTTTTAAAAAATTCTGATGTGATCTAAGTAAGTTTGTACATGTAAAAACTGTACAATAAAAAGTATTGTATATATTTGAAAAAACCGAATGCACTCATTTACCTAAATAAATAACGTATTATTTAAACAAATTAACTGAAGAATCCTCCAGGCAAGCCATTGTATTTTGATTGGCATTAATAAATGTGCTTGTGTCATAATTTACAAAATTGACATTTAGGTTCTTGAAAATAAATCTTAACTAATAGTTTAGTTTATTTCATAGTCATTGCACACCGTATAACAAAATTAAATGCCATCTTCAGTATACACTATAACTATAAAAATTAAAACACAAACACACATCCTTCACATGTTATATAATTGAAATTGAAAACCCTACATTGCATTAATATTACACTATACCATAGAATCCAATATAGTTACTGCCTTGGGATAGAATCAGTTTAAAACTTGCTTTACATATTGGTCAGCAAAAAAACCCCTATGGTTTTCCAACAAGACATTATCATAGCCAACTACAGCTTGCTTTTATAGTTGTTCAACTGTACAATAAAAAGTATTGTATATATTTGAAAAAACCGAATGCACTCATTTACCTAAATAAATAACGTATTATTTAAAATGGGATAGTATTGTCTCTTACTAACTTGAATTCTTGAACTGTATACTTCAGAAAAAAGGAGGGTGTGATAAACAAAGATCTTTAAACGCTTAAAGATCTTTGTTTATCATACCCTCCTTTTTTCTGAAGTATACAGTTCAAGAATTCAAGTTAGTAAGAGACAATACTATCCCAGTCTGTAATTGAAGAATTACAGTAATAATGTTCATTTAATTAATTTATTCCATTTAGACGCCATCTGTTTCTAAACTGATGGAAGGCTGTGTTTATCTCCTTTTTGAGAGTTTTCCTAATGTAATTCTTTGTAGTAAGTTTGAAGTTTGGATTCTGATGCGTTGCCAGGAAAATATTAATGCCATTGCATATAGTTTTATTTTATGTAGAAACTGAACCTTGAGAGTGCATTTTTCCTGCTGCATTTAAGTAATTTGTAATTTTGTTGACAGTCCAATTCTATTAATCTCTGTGTGGGGGTTTTAAACAAAATTGCTTGCAGACCTCTAATTTATCTGCTTAAAATGATCAAATAGGCATTTGGAACCCTCATGTAAATGATGTATTAAAGTGAAAAAGACCGTTGTCTTACCTGAACGGTCGTTCTCTGGGCGCTGCGGGACAGTCCAAGCATGGGTTAACACAGTCTAACTGCCCTAGGACTGAGTGAGATTTTTATTGTTGACCACGCCTCCCTTTGCCTCTGCAATTCAGTTTTAAAAACGAAGACTTGGAACGTAGACCTGTTGCCTGTAGCTCCTCAATGTCAGTCTTCAGCACCAACCCTGGGTGGGGTTGGACTGTCCCGCAGCGCCCAGAGAACGACCGTTCAGGTAAGACAACGGTCTTTCTCCTGTGCGCTGCTTGGACAGTCCAAGCATGGGACATACCCAAGCTATTGTGTCCCAGGGCGGGTAGATTCCAACGAGTCTGAAGCCTCAACCACCTTCTGTAAGACTCTTCGTCCAAAGGAGGCTTCAGCCGAGGCAAAGGTGTCTATTTTATAGTTTTTTATGAATGCTGTGGGAGAAGCCCACGTGGCCGCTCTGCAGATATCAAGGATGGAAGCCTGGGTCGCCCATGCCGCCGAAGTCGCTGCGCTCCTTGTTGAGTGCGCTGTCACGTTGCGAGGGGATGCCTTGCCTTGGTCTTCATAGGCAAGTTTGATGCAGGCCCTCAACCAGCGTCCAATCGTGTGTGAAGACACCTTACGACCGAGCGACCCAGGCAGGAAGGAAATAAAAAAGGATTCGGAATGGCGAAATTCCTTGGTCCTTTTAATGTAAATGCGCACTGCCCTCCGCACGTCCAATTTATGCCAAAGTTTTTCTGTCGGATGAACTGCTTTAGGGCAGAAATTGGGAAGGATCACCTCTTGTGATCTGTGAAAGTGCGTATTCATCTTTGGAATGAAAGTGGGATCAATCCTTAGAATGACCCTGTCTGTATGAACAATACAAAGGTCCTCCCTTACTGACAACGCAGCCAGTTCAGATATTCTGCGTGCGGACGTGATGGCTATGAGAAAAACCGTCTTGAGTGACAAATGACGGAGACTAGTCTTACGTAACGGTTCAAATGGAGCCCCGGTAAGTGCTTTTAATACTAGGGGCAAACTCCAGGAAGGGTAACGATGAACCACCTGAGGGCAGATGTTCACCGCACCTTTCAGAAAACTTTTCACTTGAGGATGTTGGCTCAAGGGCCAACGTGAATGACATGACAGGATGGTGGACAGAGCTGCCACCTGCCTTCTGAGCGTGTTAGGCGCTAAGCCCTTGTCCAACCCTTCCTGCAGAAAATCGAGAAGGTTAGGAATTGAAGCTGAAGCGTCCTGAACACCATTCTTGCCGCACCAGGCCGAAAATGCGTTCCACGTAGCCTCATATATTCTGTTGGTGGAAGGTCGCCTGGATGCCTGGATAGTTTGGATGACCTTGTCAGAGAAGTCTTGTTTCCTCAGGAGATCCCCCTCAAGTGCCAGACGGCTAGTTGTAGCCACTGGGGGTCCGGATGACTGATGTGTCCCTGGCTGAGGGAGATTTGCTCCTGAGGTATTCTCCATGGGTTGCGAATGGAGAGACTGACAAGGTCGGCGTACCAGGGTCTCCTGGGCCAGTGAGGCGCCACAAGCAGGAGTTCTGCCTTTTCCGTCAACAGCTTTGACACTACGTGTGGAATGAGAGGCAACGGCGGAAAGGCATACAGAAGGCCCGGGGGCCAACGGCTCCTCAGGGCGTCCGTTCCCTCTGCTAGAGGAGTGTAATAGCGGGAGAAGAATCGGGGTAGGTGTGTGTTGTTGTGTGTGGCAAAGAGGTCTACTTGCGGTTCGCCGAATTTCTCCACGATCTGATTGAAGATGTCCGGATGCAGTCGCCATTCGGAGTGATCGATCGTCTGCCGACTCAGCCAATCCGCTTCCCGATTGCTCGTTCCCGCTATGTGGTCCGATCTGATGGACGACAGATGCCTCTCCGCCCATCTGCCCAGTGCCTCTGCCTCTCGCATGAGGCTTCTGGAGTGAGTGCCGCCTTGCTTATTGATGTGAGCCTTTGTAGCAACATTGTCTGTTAGTAACAGTACATGATGGCCCACAATGTGAGGAGCAAACTGACGGAGTGCAAGGCGGGCCGCTCTCAGTTCTAGCCAGTTTATGCTGTGGCCCGCCTCCCTCAGTGTCCATGTTCCCTGAGCAAGTTGGCCCTGACAATGTGCTCCCCAGCCCAACAGGCTTGCATCGGTTGTCACTACTAGCCTTTCGGGTTCCTTGAAAGGAGACCCTTTTTGCACTGTTGCTGTTCTCCACCAGGCAATGGAGCGGATCACCTTGGGTGGCAGGATTACTTTTCGTAGTGAGTTGCTGGTTTTGGCCCTCTGCATTGGCAGGAGGAACCACTGCAATTCCCTGGCATGAAGTCTGGCCCAGGGAACCACTTGTATGCACGAAATCATGATTCCCAGAAGCTGGGATAGATGCAAGATCGGCACTGACCTTTTCCTTTTGCACAGCAAGAGTTTGTTTTGGAGGTTCTTCATCCTGTCTGGCGACAGAAATACCTGGCACGTCTTGGAGTCTATGACGGCGCCGAGATGTTGGATGCGGGTCGTCGGCACCAGATGGCTTTTCTCCCTGTTCACCGAGAAGCCGTGTTTCTCCAGCGTCTGGATGGTTGTCTGAAGGTCTCTCCGCGCCTGAGCAGGACTGGACGAGTGGATAATGATGTCGTCTAGGTAGCATTCTAGACGAATCGGTCTGTTCCTGAGGTGGGCTGCCAGTACTGCCAGTATCTTTGTGAAGGTCCTGGGGGCAGACGAGAGGCCGAAGGGCAGGGCCCTGTACTGATAATGCCTCCCGTCGTAGTGGAACCTCAGGAACCTTCTGTGTGCCAAATGAATTGGGACATGCGGGTAAGCCTCCCTCAAATCTATTGACGTGAGTAGATCTCCCTGCCTTGTGCATTCTAAGATGGATTGGAGGGACTGCATCTTGAACCTTCTGTATGCTAAGTGTTGATTTAGACACTTTAGATCCAAGATGGCCCTCCATCCCCCCGAGTTCTTTGGAACCAGGAAGAGGATGGAGTAGAATCCCCGCCTCTCCTGATCCCTTGGAACTGGTTCTATGGCTTTTATTGTGAGCAGATGGTCGATTTCCATCTGCATGAGAATCCTTTTCTGGGGATTTTTGGGGATTGGGCAACGGATGAACTTCCGTTGTGGGAATGATAGGAACTCTAGTACTAGGCCCTTCCTGATTGTGCTCAGGACCCAGGAGTCTGATGTGATCTCCTCCCACCTGTCGGCGTACCTCTGGAGCCGACCCCCTATGGGAGGTGTCCCTTGGTGGTCATTTCCCTCTACGAAACTGGCGGGAGTTGGAGCCGCCACGAAAGGGCTTCCGAAAGGACTGCGACTGGTGTTGCCTGCCCCTGGTGCTGTAGGAGTTCCTATCCTGACCCCTATCCCCCGTCTGAGAGAAGTTTCTCTGGTAGGTGCCTGAAGTGGAAGGTTGGTTATTCTCCTGAGATCTAAAGGTCTGTTTCCTGAAGGAACCAGGTCCCTTGCGGTCATGTTTCTTAAGGGTGGCTGGTAGTATTTTCCGTTTGTCTTTGGTCTCAATGGTAAACTTATCCAGAGCCTCCCCAAAGAGTTGTCCCCCTTTGAAGGGGGCGGAAGCGAGCTTCCACTTCGCCTTCATGTCCGCCTGCCAGTGGCAAAGCCACAGGAGGCACCTGGAGGTAACATTGGACGCCAAGGCCCTGGACGCAAATTTTGCTGCGTTCAAGGAGGCATCCGCAGAATACTCTACTGCCGTGATGATTTTATTGATGTCGTGTTTCCAGCGAGATCCCCCAGAAGGGGGTCTGGATCTCAGCTGGCGGAGCCAGAGAAGAGAGGATCTGATAAAAAAGGAAGCAGAGGTGGATGCTCTGATGGCCCAGGCAGCCGCCTGGTGAGTCTTATGACATGCCTTTTCAGAGTGCTTGTCTTCTGCTTTGAGGCCCTCTAGCAAGTCAGCTGGAAGATTTTGGGATGAGGTCAGGGATATGACCGGGGCATCTACCTCAGGTAACTTTAAGACCTCTTCCATCTTAGACTCTACAGCGTAAAGTGATTTGTCACCTCCGCTGGGATTAGTGAGGGTGCCTGGTTGAATCCACTGCCTCTGAACCACGTCTAGAAATAGATCTGGCACAGGGATTTCATCTACAGTGGGAGCTGGCTCGTTAAATAGTCCCTCTTTATGGTCCTTAGAGGATGAAGAGGAAGTGGTGGTACTCTTTGGAGCAGTCCCCAATTCAGTTGCAGCCTTTGCTTTATGCAGGATGGATTTGAACAAGGAGGGTTTGAACAACCCTGTGAAAGCTGGCTTATCAGGGGGAAGATCCTCATCTGCGGATAATTCAAAATCATCGATTTCACCTTCTTCCCATCCTGACTCCTCAGTAGCCACTGAGGTGCCAGGAGACGGGGGGTTATCCTCCCTATTGTGACTTGCTGGGGTTTTTGGTTTGGCTCCACTAGAAGTGGGAGCTTCCCTCTGCTGTAGGCCCTCAGCAATGCCTTGGGAGATGGCCTGAGAGATTATTTCTCTCATTTCAGCAGACAGATGGGACCCTTTGTCCTCCCTGGGACGGACTGGTGTAGGAGCGGGACGCTTCCTGCCCCTTCTGGTATTGTGAAAATCCCCTTCAGTGTGGAATGCCTGACTTGGCCCCAATTCCTCTCTGATGGAGGAGCTGGGAGAGTCGGGATACCCCCAGGAAGCATCTGGAGAGGAGTCCCTAGATATTTCCCCTGAGGAGGGGGGTGACCTGACCCCTGGGGGGGACGCAGGTCTTTCCTCCCTAATTTGTCTTGGGGATCGGTCTGGTGAAGGCTCCATTCGGTTTGGAGACCTATCAGGCCTAGGAGGTTGAGGGGCCTTATTCTTACGACTGCTTTCTTTGCCCTTGTCCCCACAGCCCTGGGGATCTGGGGATGCCCTTCTGGTACCGTTCCTGCCCCCTTTGCCCCCACTAGGAGCTAGATCTAATTTGCTCCTCTTTGAGGAAGGCCCAGCCTGCATTTCCCCTGACCCTTTGTCTGCCATGGTAGGAGGCGGCAAGGCAGGGTGAGATGGCTGGGATGGAGGTGGAGAAGGGCTCAAGGCGTGGCCAGCTGGCCTGAGAACGCCTATTGATTTACAGAAAGTTAGGAGGGAAGCCCGAGGGACAATACCCTCTAACCTGTCGGTGCCGCCTGTAGATTAGGCGGGAACCTGTAGCCAGATGAGGTATGCCGAGCTGGAATCCCAGACGCGGCCTTCAAGCTGTTGGAATCCGTCACTGAGGTGAAAACACGTCTTGTCGTTGTGTCCGTTCTCCTCGGAGTGCCGTTTCACTAAGAAAATGGCCGCCGCTGCGCGCGCAGCATTCGGCCCTGAAATTGCCTGGTTTGCGGCCAAAAGTGCGCGAAACCTTGCAAATGCAAGCTTTGAATCAGGCAAGCTGCAAGAAAGCGCGCGAAAGCCTTAAAATGGCCGGCGCTAGTTGGGGAGGCGGCGAAAAGCGCGCGAACCCCTTAAGGTAGCCGCCGCAGCCACTTGTCAAGGAAATTCCTTCGCTACACTGGAGAGCCTCAGCGCTCCACCCAGGTAGCCCAGAAACGCGAAAAGGGGCAAGCTGATCGATGGGGAAGTTTCACCCCACAGCTTGAGTGCCGGCAGCCGCCAGGCAGCTCACAGAGCCCCGCGCTCCTTACTAATGTTTCCTGACGGTCACTCCGGCTGTTGGATTTCTTTTTTAAAATTCTCCTGGTGTGTCAACCTTAAAGGAATTTATTCTATTATTTGATTTCTCGTTAATTAATTTTGGGGAGTACAGTATAACTGTCATAAGACTGAGGAACTCCCCTGCAACAGTCCAAACGGGCGGACTGAGTTTTTAAAACTGAATTGCAGAGGCAAAGGGAGGCGTGGTCAACAATAAAAATCTCACTCAGTCCTAGGGCAGTTAGACTGTGTTAACCCATGCTTGGACTGTCCAAGCAGCGCACAGGAGAATAAAACCTATTTTCCAGAAAGTAACTGCAAAACTATTTTATGGAAGACTTCATGTGGAATACTGTAATGGTTGAATAATAAATTTTACCTCACAAAAATGAAATTCAATAATACAGTAGCTTTCTCAGTGCAGTAGCATCTGGTTAAATCTCAGGAGAGCCAATATTTTCCAACTCATTAGGATCATGTCGTTCTATGTGTCGTCAACACTGACTTAGCCAAGCTACCTTTACTTGCATAACCACCAAACTATTAAATAGGTCTCCTGTGGAGTGAAGTCAAATATTCCTCTTATTTTCCTTTTTCCTTGGAAGAAAAGAAGAAAAGTACATGTTGTAACATTTAAACATCTGGTCAAAACCACATCAGGGTAATGTTGAGGAAAGTAACAGAACTCAGAATTCTTCCCAGGTGTGCATATAAAAAGAGTTTTGGATTTGCTACATAGGCCTTTAGCCAGTTAAGAGGAAGATTGGAAAGACAGGCAATTGCTGTTTTAATGCCTCTGAAATCTGTTCTTCCGCCATCCTTTTCTTTCTCTCCCCCCCCCCCCCAACCTCCCCATCAGACACATTTCTGAACTGAATCGTAATGCAGGTTGTTGAGCTTTAATCATTTCCTTCCAATCTGCTGGGTTGAAAATGTGTGTTCCACGTGATATGTCCAAAACTGACACTTATTCTGAGCACCCTGAGTTAGGTTTTAAACTACATGCAGTATTGTTGAATGTATCATTTCAGGGACTAATGAGTTCAGTGCTGTTCTTACCTGTTGCTGTGCCATGAGTACATTAGTTAACTTGATAGATAATTCAATTGTGTCTGAAAGCAGTAAGCTTTAGATCTGATTGCCTTTCTTTGGTTCTAGACCCTTGCCAGTGAAAATTAGCTACTTTAGTCATTGGATCTGTACACCTAGGACTAGAGAAAAGTCTCAGGAAAGTCAAATGTAAATAATATAGTTAATCAGTTGAAAACCCCTCAACAGCCTAGTAATTTTCATGCAAATCTGTGCAAGAAATGAACACTGCAGTCTTGAGCCCAGATGTATGATGACAGCTGAAAGAGTTTCAAAGAGCGGTGTGGCAAATATTGGCAGTTGAGTTTTAAAGTAAACTGGCTCAGCCTGTTGTCCTCCCTCCCTTCTTGAAAAAAAGTTGCCCCCACTCTTAATCCCATGCTTTCATTACCTGTCACCTTTTTCAATGAAAAGCCAAGTGATTATTTTGTGTTACTTAGGTTTAATTGTATAATGCATCACGCTGAAAGAAAAAAGGAGACAATACCAAACATTAGCATCATTGCTTTATGTTTACCGGTAAATTGCCAAGAGTTTTCTTGTCTGGGTGTCCTGTAAAGCAAATCTAGAGCCTTTTTCCTCCACAAAGAAAAGGCTACCAACTTCTAACAGTGAATTGTGGTGTACTTTGTGCTCCTATTCTGGCAAGACATTGTCATAATGTCACACAAACATCAAACCTGAACTAATTAATCCATCCAATTAACCCCGAGGGGGTAGATTTAAACCTTAAACTGTGTTTGTTTGGGGCTAAAGTAACATTCCCCATGCCAAGCAAACTATTTACCTGAGGGTTAACTGTCCCTTCTGATATCTGTGATTTGAGACAAAGTCCCCTGTTAAAGCTTAATATTCTGCCTCACTGGTGGATGAAGTTTTAACTTCCCTAAATTGTATGAAAGGTTGAAAAAAAAGAGTACAAGGATTGGATGGATATGAAAAGTACCACATCTGCTATTTCCAAAACCCTTTCTACTTTACACATTTTACTTGCCTAGAAAGAATTAGTAATCTGGACATTTGTGGAATAAGAGAGTCATTGAATGTTGCAAGGTTAATAACTTGAACAGAGAAATGTTCTGGCTATAATGCATAGCAGCAGTGTGTCTACTGCTAAGGTCAAGAGTCATGATGTGGTGGAATGACTATGCTTGACCCTAGTTAAACTTTTCTGCATAGGCATTTTGGACAATGTGCAGGATTCTTTTGAGTGCTGTAATCTTGTTAACATTTATGTATATGTAAATTTCACTGAATATACCAAATTGCCATTGTACATGTTAATGGCTACCAGGATTCTATAAATCTTTTATGGAAAATTTATCATTTGATTTCCTGTTTGGAAGAATGATATTGATTCCAGACATCATTATAAACATTGTTGATATTGTGGCTACTATTTTCTGATTCTATGCTTTCAAAAATCTAGTTATAATTCTTTGTAACATTTTACAGGCTTTTCTGTACCCAAACACTTTAGTCCCTTCTAGTGTCCAGTTTTTGAAATGATGAAATTGCTTATCTTGAAAAATGCAAAAAAGAATATTTCCCACAACAAACTGTTATTTATAGTTAATTCCAAAATCTTATTGTAAATAGTTATATATTCCAATTTTGTCTGTACCTTTTATAACTTTCTAAAAATCAAAATGTTATTTAGCTTTTTACTGTTTATTTCAAATTCTTTAAATTCTTAAGTTTATGATTAAAGTTTTCTTTATTCAGGATTGAATTGAAAGCCGATTCACCTGGTGCTTTGAAACATCTTCTTCTGAAGATCTCTAATAGCTTAGAAATAGTTAATGAACAATTCATGAAAAAAGTTCTTGAATAGCTTAAAAGTAGTTAATCAGCAATTTTGTGATTAGAAAATGAGGTTTGTGAATTTAGTGTCTTTTAAAAGTGTCTGCAGTTGCAAGCAACAGAGTTAATCCAGAGTTGTTTCCCAGCACTCAAACCTGCAGAAAACTGCTGTCCTGTCAGAAGAAATAAAAGATGGATAATTATTTCTTTGATAGTAAATGGAAGCAATTTATTGTATTCTGAATCTAGTATATAATTTTGCATGTTCCATATTTTTTTCACATAAAAAACTTTTATCAGACAATCTTGGCCAGAGTAGCTTCTGTTTGATGCATGAAAGCCCAGAATGGAAAGGAGAACAAATTATCATCCAATTTACAAATATTTATGTGTGTCGAGATGTTTCTTGCCATCTACAAACTTCCATTATAGTGGCTTTTTACAAGCTTGTTTCAGGGGATTGTCTTATATGGCTGTATTTAAGTGTCAGTTAAATATAGTGTTGGAAAAAGTAGTAAAAAATGAGCAGATTAAAATATTATTGGTTTTCCAAATACAAGCTGATAAAGCCTTGACTTATCATAGTATACCAGATTTAATTGTGCTTGAAAAGAAGAAAGTATGGATAATTGATGTGGCAATACCAGGGGATAGCAGAATAGAAGACAAAGTATTGGAGAAGATCACAGATGATCAAGATCTGAAAATTAAAGTTGAAAGATTTTGGCATAAACTGGCCGTGGTGGTTCACTTTGGTTAACAGCACTTTGGGTGCCATACTAAAAAAGTCTTGGAAACCACTTAGAAAATCTCTGCATTGACAACATTTCCACTTGTCAATTACCCAAGGCTACATTGCTTGGATCTGCACATATACTACATACTAGATCCTTGGGAAGAGCTCAATGCATGTCAAGGCCAACACCAGCTAAAGAACTAGCAGCTGTGGTTTTACATTGTTGTAATGATAAGAGAAAATCAAAAAATAAAAAGACCTGCAAATAGATATAGAATGACTGTCACAAAGAAAAAGCAAAAATAGTGCTGAAAACAACAAGCCCTTTTTGTGCAATCCCCAAAACATCTAGAGCACTACTTGAACATCATCGGTATTGACAATATCACCATCAGTCAATTGCAAAAGGCAACTTTATTTGGAACAGGTTGCATTTTGTGGCAATAACTTTAACACCGTCCAACAACCTCTGCCCATTCAAGATCTTTGGAAAGAACTTGATAGGTTGATAAAAATGCCAAATCAGATCTAAATATCTGGCGGACTATGCAACCAACCACAATTAATTAAATATATGTGCTACCTAGTTCCCAGAGATTCTTGTCCACTAGAAGGAATAGGAGCAACTGGTTTCTCATTGTTTTTATCATCTCCTTCTAAATCCTTTTCTTTGGAAGGATAGATAACACATGTGTTTTAAAATAGATCAGTGGATAATTTATGTAGTAATTTATTTAGATTGTATAGCTTGGAACAATGTGTTATATAAAAAGCACCTATATTGCCATTTTATGCAAAAAAGAATCATTTAATAGAATTACTGACATTAGTGGAATTGAAAAACTGAAAGAATTGTAGGTTCATTTTATAAATATCTATCCTAAAGAATAAGAGTTAGGAATAAATATTTAGTTTTTCAAAAATCATACTCAATTTATTGTCACTTGTTTAGTGGTATTTAGATCAAGCTGTAAATTTCATGGCCTCTGCATTAATTGCATAGAATGAAAATTGGGCACCAGAAAAATAAATGTCCACTAGGACTGTATGCATCTTAGTGTTGTGTGGCCGCTGTAAAATAGAGATGTGTAATGTTGTGGCAAAATGTTGCAGCTTTAAGAATTTGTTGAAGATGTTACCTTCTCACCCATATGCACTTGGAAGAAATTTTTGGCTTTCAAAGTATAAATATATCTCTAATTCATAATGCTTCGTACAAAAATAAAATCCTGTTTTGCTTTGCTATTTTAATAATACTAGCATCACCTCTCTAAATGGGAAAACATGCACAGTAGTAGCTGTGCACAGTAGTAGCACATAAGGGTAATATTATAATATACTATAGTTCCTCAGTTCTAAGTTGCTTCTCTCCTTGATTAGTTTCCACCCATTGCTTCTTGTTCTACCCTCAGGTGCTTTGGAGAATAGCACCTGAGGGTAGAACAAGAAGCAATGGGTGGAAACTAATCAAGGAGAGAAGCAACTTAGAACTGAGGAGAAATTTCCTGACAGTGAGAACAATTAATCAGTGGAACAGCTTGCCTCCAGAAGTTGTGAATGCCCCAACACTGGAAGTCTTTAAGAAGATGTTGGATAGCTATTTGTCTGAAACGGTATAGGGTTTCCTGCCTAGGCAGGGGGTTGGACTAGAAGACCTCCAAGGTCCCTTCCAACTCTACTATTGTATTGTATTGTATTGTACTATAGTATAGTATAAGTATAAGTATAAGTATAGTATAGTAAAGTAGTATAGTATAAGTATTATATAATATACTTATAGTATATTATATAATATGCTATTTATATAATATAAGTAGCACATAAGGGTAATAAACATGCACAGTAGTAGCACATAAGGGTAATATTGAGACAGTTGTATCGGTTGGTATTTTTGTATTCACGTTGAAATCACTTTTCTGTTAATAAACAGATTCCTATTCATTTTGTTTTGGAGCTTTTGAGTCAGTCTTGACTTCTAATGACTACCTGGACAAGTCCCAGCATTTTCCATGGGAAGGTTTTAAGAACTGGTTTGCCATAGCCTGCTTCCTAAATAACACTGTATTGAGACTTAAACCAGGGCAAGGCTTAGAGAGCAATACTGGACTATGGGTTTATGCAGCTAGTTTCTTCCCTCATAAATTCTTATGTATACTGATTTTTTCATTACCAACATTGCTAAGATGACTATAATGAACTTGAATATGAGAGCTAATGAATTAGTTAATGAGGTTTTTGAAGCATAGCTGCTTGTTTTTATTTTATTTTTATTTTAGTTTAATTGTTTAAATTAATTAAAGGCTCTGCTCACAGAAATAATTTTGTAATAGGACAAACTTGCATGCTTTTGTAATGGTAAGTTTATACTTTGGACGTTTTCTGTCAGACATAATGGAGTCCTTGGAAAGAATATTACAAGTTTTCTATGTAGTGGTTGCATTGCAAGTGTTCCTAAGAGAAATGTGGGTAAAAAAAAACTGAATGTGATGCATTTCAATATTGAATTAATTTCTAAAGGAATGTCTGTTTCTTGTTCTGAAGATAATACTGCATTAATGTATGCTTGGCATATGAAAATGATTATGGAAATAAGGGTATGGGCTCTGAGCTGTATTTTCAGTTGGAATGTAATACAGCTTCTGTTAAAGACCCATGTAATTCAACACCTCTGCTAATAGAGATATTAATGTTTTGTTTTAAGGGTAATGATCTCTTCCATCGTTACATATTTTCTTGTTTTTATTGAGCAGGATATTGCCCTATATAGTTTGAAATAAATTGCATTGAAGGTTCCATTGTTGATTGATTTTGACACACTTCCTTTAATTTTTTTTTCTTTGCTTGTAGCAAGAATAAAATGGATTCAATTTTCTTTCCCTTTGAAATATGTCATGTCAGGCGTTCCTTTGAAATGAGTACTGATGTTTCTTTCTTGCAAGACGAGATATTTTAAATGTTATGCCTCATAGAAGCTCTAGTTCTCTCTCAGAAGCCTGCTAAAAATATCATTGTGTAAATCAAGTTCATAACGTTTTGTTGTTTTGTTTGGATGGACTAAATAGACCAGACTGAATTAAAATAGTGTTTCATTATGGCACATTAGAATGTAATTTGGTTGGGTTTTATAAATGTTTATGAAATGGCCTAGAATACATTAGGTTAATTTTCTTGTGTGCAGCTGTGGAATGGATTCTTTATGCTCTAAATAGCAACTTCTAGCAAGATGTTCATGAAGTGTCATTGCTTGAGTTGAGCAGTTCAGCTCATGTCCCTTGATTAGATCAGGCAAAAGAAAAAATACCCTTTACGTGCCAACTCATTATCTCCAGGAACAAATCAAAGGAATCTGCAGTTTGGAAATGCAGTAATAAGTAAGAATCAGCTATGTAGTATGTTCAAGATAGGAAGAAGTATGATGACAACAAATTACTTGAGCCAGTTTGGTATAGTGGTTAGTGTCCTAAAAACCAGGAGACCGTGAGTTCTAATACTGCCGTAGGCATGAAAACTGGTTAGGTGATCTTGGACCAGTGACTGATTCTGAGCCAAACCTACCTCTTATTGCAAAATAAATAGGGAAAAAAAAAGAATTATGTATATTTTCCACCTTGAGTTACTTATAAAACAATAAAAGATGGGATAAAAATAATAATATTAAACAAAAAAAATTGGAAATATTATGCAGAGTTCTGCAGATCAGCAAGTCCAATAGAATATAAGAAGAAAGCCTAATTTTTCTATTGGTACTTAAACTTCTGTTGGATCAAGAACACTTTTTTATTAATATCTGGTGGGTACTATGTAGTAGTATGGATACAACATCTTCCCAAAAGATTAAAGAAAGACAATAATTATGTTAATTTTGTATGTGCAATTCTCCCCAATTAAAAGTCTAAGCTGAATAATAATAATATAATAATATATTTATTTCTTAGCCGCACCCTCTCCCGAAGGACTTGGGGCGGCGTACAATGAAACATATGAAATAAATATGTGGACAAAACAAACATATAACAGAGACATATACTGAGACACACACAAGGAGGAGGTCGGCTGATAAATAAAAACAATTAAAATACAGTATTTAAAAACCCCTAGATAATTAAATATAATTAAAATACCCAGTTAAAAACCCGTCAGGAGCGATATGGTTAGATCAAAGTTGAGCCAGCTTAATACGAAAGGAGCGGAGGTCAGAAGTATTCCTAATATCCGGAGGGAGGTCATTCCACAGGGCTGGGCCCGCCACAGAGAAGGCTCTACTCCTAGGCGCCGCCCCACGATACTGTCTAGTGGACGGCACCTGGAGGAGGCCCTCTCTGTGCGAGCCAATTGGTCGCAGGGATGTATGGGGCAGAATACGATCCCGCAAGTAACTAGGTCCTAAGCCATGGAGCGCTTTAAAGATAGTTATCAAAACCTTGAAACGCACCCGATAGACCACAGGAAGCCAGTGCAGCTCGTGCAGGAACGGTGTCACATGGGAGTACCTAGTACTCCCCATAATTACCCGCGCGGCTGCGTTCTGGACCAACTGTAGCCTCCGGGTGCATTTCAAGGGAAGCCCCATGTAGAGAGTGTTACAGTAGTCCAAGCGAGACGTCACCAGCGCATGAGTGACTGTGCGTAAGGCGTCCCGGTCCAGTAGGGGGCGCAATTGGCGCACCAGGCAAACCTGGTGGAACGCCCCCCTTGCCACGGCCGTCACATGGTCATCCATGGACAGCCGGGCATCCAGGAGGACGCCCAAATTGCGCGCCCGCTCTACGGGGGCAAGTTGAATGCCCCCAATGGCTAATGATGGAATTAATTGGCTGAACCGGGGAGCTGGTACCCACAGCCACTCCGTCTTGGAGGGGTTGAGCTTGAGTCGGTTGTCATCTGAGTACTTTCAATGGTTTCTAAGAAGTTGCAAAGGTTGTAATAAGAATGAAATATTCAGCTTTTACTTCTTTCATAATACATTAGAATGTTTGAAAGCACAGGTGTGCATGGTTTAAATCAAATTTTAGATTTCAGCAAGTTTATCTTTTATGGTCGTAATCATAAAGACCATTTTAATTTAGCAAATCTTAAAAGTAAGAATGTTTGAAATAGTTCTGTTTAATCTTTAATGATTCAGAATATATACATGAGAATCTGTATATAGGTAGCATATAAGATAACATTTTCAGTGACATCAGACATTAGCCAACTTTCAATAAAGTAATGAAAGCAAATTCAAATGCAATATGCATTGAAAGAACAAACTGTGAAATAAAGCCGAATACTAGTTTCTGTTGTTTCCACCTTAATAAAATTATTTGCTTTATCTCATTTTTATCATGTTGCCCTTTTCTCCATACCCATGAATTCATTCAAGGAAATTCGTGAATGTGTAACATAAGTCTGTAGAAACAAAAAAGGTTTACATTTTTTTACTGTTCCTTTGCATTAAAATAATGCAAACTCAAAGCAGTGGTAGTCCCCTGATTTAATTATAAAGAGATGCAGAAGATAGTATTTTCTGGCGGCAAAGGAGTTTTCAAAGATTAGTTAGTTGTGTAAGTTCCAAACAAGTAACAGAGCACACATTTTGCTAACTTAAGACATTGGCTTAATTTCATTAACTGTGGTCTAATATTTTGTGCATCCTACTCTTGGTAAACCACAGTGGTATTTTTGGGCTATTGCTTCAAAGCTTTGCTGTTTTTCATCCATTTCTATTGACCAAATGTGTCATAGCAACATTCACTAAGTCTGGAAAATAGACTTTAAATGTTTTTTGCTCTAATGAAAAATCTAGCATGTAATGCACTTGCCGATGTAATTAAGTTAATACTGTAGAATTTCCAAAATCCTGATTTTATTGCTTCATGTTTAGAAAATGTTATGTTTCTATGAAGTAATTTTTTAACATGCATTTCTTAAAGTACAAAGCAGCTGAATTAAAAGGGCCTGTTTGTCACAACAGTCAGCAATATTACGGCGTACTATTATAATGACTCTATAAAATGATTGCTCAGTATGACTAAGGGGGGGGGGACCCCCAGAATGAAAATAGGTTATGATAGAAACAGAAGCAGCCATGCACATTATATGTGAAGCCTGAAAGAGGTCTGGCTTTCTTAACTTTTGAGATTGCTTCTGCAGCTGTCTTGATGAACATTAGTTTTTAGTTTGCAAACCTCTAAAGCTTAAGATTTCATTTGAACTTTGTTTATAGTCATTATAGATATGGTGACTAGAGAGAGAGATTTAATTATAATGTTTCCCAGACCGTTCAACTAAAAGAATAAGTGCAAGAGTTAACTTTAAAGTGATTCCACTTTTTCTCTGCACCATTATTAGAGGGTAAAATAGATATGCTCAATTACTATTGCCTTTCATCTTCTAGGCCTGTTGTTTTGTCTGTTTAGCTCGAAAAACTGGATGCAACATCCACCAAGTTTTCTTACCTGACAGTTGTCAAGTGGTTCACGTAACAACTGAAATCCTATGAGTTTTGCAGCAGAATGGGTGTCAAATAAATAAATAAATAATGTCAAAGAAATAGAAATATGAAAACTGTACGAACCCGCACTATACTGAACTACTTGACTATTAAATGTGAAGTAGAAACTGTGGAGTATTTATTTACTTAATTTATATTCCATTTGATACCACTCACTCTGGGCAGCTTTGATATTTATTTGATATTCACCACTTGCTGTAATGAAAATCTCATACTGAAGAGCCACTTACATTGTAGTGATTAGTATTGTAGAAGAATGGCTCAGTCAATGGAACTCAGCTCATTTCTCCCTTGCCCTCTGCACAAAAAGTGTTAGGGGCTTTCACAGTTGGAATATGCTTCCTTATCCAATGCATGGGAGTACTGCAAGAGTATGTATTTAAGTGTCTCCAAGAGCCATCTGATCCTTTTGACTTCCTTTTCCCTGACACTCTATCTGATCAACTTCCAAATAGTTTCCTCAAAAGGACATCCTTATTTGAACACAGTTTTGTTCAATACATGGTCCAACCATCTCTATCTGGTTTCTCCAAGGGAAATCTACCCAGTACTAGCCTACTGAACCTGATGGGGCAAAAAATGGAAGAAAGGCAGGAAACCCCAGCTCTGACAACCTATGTGTGTTTCTCTCATAGAGTTCTATCCTGAGGCCTCTATGCCAAAGTAGAGTAAGGTATGAGACATGGATACCAACATTGGCAATGAACAATCATGTCCTTGTCATAGTTATATCCTTTAATGAGAAGTATTAGGAAAGAAACGAAAAGAAACATCCATGGCTGTGGTCAATTAGGCAGCTGCTCTTTGGCAGTTTTGTGAGAAGTGGCTGGTGGTAGCATGGCTCTACTACAGTACTAAAAATGTTGTTTTGATTGAATTGACTTTGACTTTGCTGTGGAATTGTATAATGCAGTGTAATACTTGGACAACCCAGAGGAACGTTGGTTGCACCAACTACTGCTGCTATGCACAAAATGCCTTTAACTGAGAGTTGGGAAAATCCAGTCACTTCATAATTGAGTAAATAAAATAGCATGTGCTGGAATATGCACTCTGCCTTGGAAATGTTTAAGAAAGTAAAAAAAAAAAGTGTGAGTGATACTACATGAGTTTTTCCGAACACTAGGCAGAACAAAGCGGTTGCCTTAATCATAGAATCCTGGCCAGAAAAAGATAAGTTTTTATCTTAACTCTTGTCATTTCTTTTGTTGAAAGAAAGGTCTAGATATTCTGCACCCCAACACCAGCCTAGCTCCCTTAGGTGGTGAAGGATGATGTGCTGTTATAGGAAGATATAAAATAGTGTGTAGCAGTGGTAGGTTTCCATTTTTTTTACTAAGTGCGTGACACTTCTGGGCATGCGTAGAAGCATCTGGGTGGATGGGCAGAACCGCCCGCCACCGCCCCTACTGGTTCGCCCGATCCGGGCCGAACCAGGAGCAACCCACCTCTGTTGTGTAGTATACAGTGGGCTTACTATTCTCTCTGAAGGGAATTGTATTGTATCTTTGTTGTCTGATTGGACTGTGATCCTTTAAGATAAGGAAAGCAGATTTACATATTTAGATTTATGAGCCCTGGTGGCATAGTGGTTAGAATACGGTGTTGCAGACTAATTCTGCCCACAGTCTGGAGTTTGATCCTGATAGGTTTAAGGTTGACTCAGCCTTCCATCCTTCTGAGGAATGGAAGGCTGTCAGCCTTGTACATATTTGTTTGCTGGATCTTCTTAATTAGGATTTATTTGTAGGTGACTTCATTCCTACTGCTGACAGGGTGAAAAAATACTATTCCTTAAAAAAAAACCTTTCCTAGAAAAATTGAAAACACAATTAAAAAAGAAACCAACACAGACTATTGAGAATATGTCCCAGTGGAATTAGCATTATTAAATAGGAGATTTCAGGGTAATTCTTGCCTTTCTGCTATGAAAGCAAAGTTGCCATTTGTAAGTCTTGGTTTTACATATTTATACCAAAAATGTGCAAATTTGTTGTTTAAGGTAGCTGACTTGAAGCTATACAGAAAAGAGAAAAATGTTACAATGAACATAGCAAAGCTTGATAACAATGTATAATTTGTGGTGCTATAATCAGTACACTTAATGAATTACTTGTGGTAAGAGGGGCAGCCAATAAATTTGATAAATAATGATCTGCTCCAGCATGAAATAATCTTTAGCATTTTGCATGTAATAAAACTTATTTTACATATGAAGCTACTTTTGTGTTACAAAACATTCACTATTTTCCTAGTATTCAAAAGTGTGATTTTTTTTAAATAAATAGACATGACATAAAAATGACACAACCCAGAAGCTATTTTGGAAGGCTAGGATAATCATAAATTTGCCATCCTTGCTTTTCCAAAAACTCATATTGTTTTCTCTGGATTTTAAACAGCTGCTGAGGTTTTCATTATGCATTTCACTTGGCTTGCTTGGTTACAGCTGTATATTTATGTACATGCACACCTGCAGAGACTGCCTGACAATAATAGTGGTGTGAATGGTAGACAAAATTATCCTGGCAATGCTGCAAATAAGGATGTTTCTAGGTTTGAAGTTTGTATCTCTGAGAGCATGAGATGCCAGCTGGAGTTTATGTGGCATTGCATGGATGTAAAACTGCCAACTGACTTCATACCAAATAAAAAGAAAATCTTGTATACATCCTTGTTGTCAGAATTATGAAGTTCTCATTATGGAATTATAGAGTTCTCATGACTAAAATCTTTTAAAATAAACATCAGTTTAAAAATATTGAATGAGAACAGTAAATATTTTAATGAATATATTTTAATATATTAAGTGAATAATATTTTAAGGATTTATTTTTGTATATAGCTTTTTTCCTATTTACTTTATTTATACAACCTTTTTCTTATAGTCGGCATCCTTTGCTGAATTCATTTTATGAGCTATAAAAAGGGGGAAATAAAATGTGTTCTGCTACATTAAATGTGCCGACTTATTAAATTTGAGGTGGTTTAATGCTTGTTCCAACTCCTGAGCTCTTATTCTTTACATTTTATTTCAGTGTGGGGCTTTGAAGGATGCATATTTTCATGACATAATCAGAACATGATTATTAGATTGATATATTCATAAAAAAGAACTTTGGATAGGTATATTATGTAACCTGCTAATGCTTATGTATAGTATTTCTTTCAGTCTTTCTTACTGAAATGTCATGACAATTTTGAAAGGTTTTCCCAACTCTGGTGTTATTGGACTTACAATACAATACAATAGTAGAGTTGGAAGGGACCTTAGAGGTCTTCTAGTCCAACCCCCTGCCTAGGCAGGAAACCCTATACCGTTTCAGACAGATGGCTATCCAACATCTTCTTAAAGACTTCCAGTGTTGGGGCATTCACAACTTCTGGAGGCAAGCTGTTCCACTGATTAATTGTTCTAACTGTCAGGAAGTTTCTCCTCAGTTCTAAGTTGCTTCTCTCCTTGATTAGTTTCCACCCATTACTTCTACCCTCAGACTTGTGTATCAATTAATTGGCATACGTTCCAACAATGTCTGCAGTTGTGTATGCATGGTAATTTTTCACAAGTATGCACAACATTTTGTGGAGGTAGGCCTCACTTATTGAACACAAATTTGTACTGGCAACTCTGTTGCTAAGTGACTTGATCTTAAAGAAAAGCATGATTTGACTGCAGCAGACTTACAACATCAATTCCAGCTGCAGTTGTTAAGAGAATCATACATGGTCCTTTAGTGAAACATCAACTACTACAACTTATGACCTCCTGCCAGCTTTTGTATTGACTTTGCTTGTTGGAAATTGACCGCAAAGGTCGTAAATGGTGATCATGTGACCACTGTTATAGATGCACATTGATTGCTAAACACCCAAATCACAATAGTGACCGCAGGTATGCTACAACAACCACAAACAAGTTCAAAGACCGGTTGTAAATTTCTTTTTTCAACATTATCATAACAGTTGCTGAACAAAGTAGTTGGTAACTGAGGATTACCTTTAAAATAAAATCAAGTAAGAAAATGATGCTAAAATTTATTTAGCATTATTTTTTTTTGACCAAGAGCCTTTACAGTTTTCAAATACCTGATTTATACAGAAGTTTGGATCTCCTTTGTGAAGTTATGCTACAGCCTGTCATTTATTTAATGATAAATTTAGCACTTCTGAAAGATTTTTCATTTCAAACATGTTACACTTTCTACATACCGCCCCTACAGTATATAGTTGAAATTTGGCTCTGGCACATAGATCTTTCAAAGATGTTGGCCTGTAATATCTTCATATTGTTTGGTTTATTAGCAGCATATGTCATCAATCCTGTAGGACTTGCTGAAGTCAGCTCCAGCTTGGCAATTCAGCTGCAAACAGGTGAATAGGAAGAGAGTAATTTGTGCAGTTTGGTGATTGTCAGACAAAAAAGACCCAGTCTGTATTTTTAACATACTGCAGGTCTTGCATGAGCTAGACAGAAAAACTGCAAATAATTCCAAGGTTGACATATTTTCCTTTGTGCTATTATGTGGTTTGCTAAAATAGGAAACAATGAATGTAATAAATTTACAGAAACAGGTGGTAAGATGAAAGGAAAGAGATCGGTAGTGTACATCCTTTTGTTTAAAATGTAGTTGGCAGTAGTATAGTTTTGTTAAGTTATAAAGTGATTCTTCCTAGCCACATCTGTTATGCAGTATTTTGTAGTATAGTAAAACTTCAGGTTTTTTTTTTTTTTACAAATAGAACAAATACATTTGAGCCTCATATTACATCTTTAATCTGGAAGGACTTTTATTATATATTTTATCAATAGTAATTGGAGCTGAAAATTTAAAAGCCAAACTAAGTAGTTTTTGTAAAAAAATGAAAAAGGAATTCCATGAAGTGAATTGTATCATATTAATTATTTATACTTATGGTGATAGTAGAACATACTGTGTTCCCAATGACTAATACATTGTCTAGAATTGTAGAGAAAATGAGATAATTAACTAATGAAATAATTTAATTGATATTGGTGAATCAAGAAGATGCCAGATTTTTTTTAAAGGTACTCATGGCATCTGCTATTTTGTGAACTAAAAATTAATGCTATTTGTTTTAGGAGAGATTGTCGTTTTTCAAAAGTAAATTCTCTGCAAGCTTGACTCTGCTTGGATTCTATAGTGGTCTATAGAGTCTATAGTGGTCATCAGAGAATCATCTAGCTGTATTATCTAGGATTCTTTTTGGCCTGTGAACTCCGCAAAGGTTTATAGGATGCTATCTAGAGACTATACTCTACCCCAAACTGGTGCATCAATTGTATCTTACCTGCTACAAGAGAACCTAGGATAGTAACTCATGCTCTCACCACCACCTGCATAGACTGCTGCAGAATAATTTATGTGGAGCTACCTTTAAAGACTACACCAAAATTAGTTCAGAATATCTTAACTGCTTCCTGATGCTGGGAACAATTTATTTGTTTATTTACAAATGAGAACAATTTATTTAATTGGGGGGGGGGATTTATTTATTTATTTAATTTCTATGTCCACCCATCTCAACAAAATAATTCTGGGCAGTGAACATTTTTTTAAAAAAATAAAACAATTAAAATAATAGAACCATTAAAATACACAGCAGCTGAGAATAAAGCACCCACCATAATGACTAAATTAACAGCTAAACTGTATCCTGCACCTACTTGGGTCCAGGCAAAGAACCAGCTCTTTATGAAAGCCAGTAGGATTGGTGCCATCCTGATCTCCCATGGGAGAATGTTCCAGAAGGCGGGCGTTATGGCAGAAAGTTGGCCTCATCAGGGTGCCGTCGGCCAGACAGTGTCGGCTGGTGACCCCCAGGGGGAGAGCCTTCTCTGTGGGAGTGCCTTCCCTCTGGAATGAGCTGCCCCCGGAGCTTCGCATAATCCCTGACCTCCGGTCCTTCCAACGCGCCCTAAAAAGTTGGCTTTTCCAGCAAGCCGGCCTGGCCTGTTAATTTTAACTTATTTTAAATGTATTGTCTTTAAATTCGGTTTGTTTTTTTGGATATGGATTTAATTTTTTAAAAACTTTTGGGATGTGTGTTTTTTAATGTTGTACGCCGCCCTGAGTCCTTTTGGAGAAGGGCGGCATATAAATCCAAATAAACAAACAAACAAACAATAAACAAAGTCTTCTAAGCCCCTTCGGATGGCATTTTTTTGCTAACAGGATCTGAAGCATGCTCATCCTGCCTGAGTCACAGCAGAAAGCTAAATGCTGTTCGTTCTTACCCTTTGTTCTTCCTCTTCCAACTGGAGGAGCTCATCTTCCAATATCAAGTTGACATTGTTCTGGTTGTAAATGGCTATTTATTTGCTTGGCAGAATATTTGAGTGGGGTGCCATTTTCTTCAGCATATTGTGTTTAGTCTAAGTACTTGTCTATGTCAGCTGGGGAATTCTGGGAGTTGAAGTTTATATTTCTTAAAGTTGTTGGAGGCGGAGAAAAACTGGTATAGTTCATTGTATCATTGAGATGTGAAAGTCCCCTTATTTTTTCAAAGTAATGTTACGCAAAAAACTGTTTTATATAGAGAACATGAAAAGTAGTGTTTTAAAAAGAATTTTCATGTTTATTCATACCTTTGAAAATAAGATTGCACTCTTATGAATTTTATCAATGTTTAAGAATAAGTGAAGATATAGGTATGTAAATGCAATTTTTTTCTTCCCAATTTTATTTGGAATATATATTTTCTGAAAATTTAAAAAAAATGCTTGTGTGAGACTGAATAAAGTAACATGAGAATCCTAAGAATCATAAAAATTACTTAGAATAATAATTATGACAAGGTTAGGCTTTTTTTTTCTTTGCGGAACTGCATTTTATACCGAAGACTGCTGAACCAACTGTAACTATGAGACGCAACAAAGAAAGTTCTGTTTCAAAGTTGACCGTTTCTTTAAAAAAATCTTCCTTCCAATTAAGAATTGGGGTCCATTAATTTATTTTTACATTTATTTACTTTTTAAAAACAGGTGCTGAAACTATTTTTTGCAAAAACAGTGAATAAGGGTCATTTTGAACATAGAAAAGATAAAATAATACTAATGGCCACAGCCCAATGTAATGTGGGTGGGTGTTTACGGATCTTTCCTTGTACAACTGTGCCAGAGTTCCATGCTTCTGACCTGTTACACCTCCCACTGTTACAGTTCAGGTCTCTCTTCAGGAATAGCTGCCAGTAAGTTTTAAACTTGTGGCAAATGGCTTCTTGGACGTGCAGGGAGGAAAAAAAGAGACCACCAAACCTATTTTCACTTTTGACCTCAAGTAATTTCAACATTGTTTTCGTAAAAGGATGACAACTTCTGTTACATGCTGTGCTACCCAGCTGCATACATTTAATTTATATTTTGTAACTGATTTGAATGGTTTCAAGGAGTAATCTATTATTTTAATTGATTTAACTCTGGGAAATTATACACATATGTAGCTATAGAAACAAATCTTTACAGAATTCTAACCTTAGCGCAAAGTTAACTGCAAGTATATGTATCCAGCTAACTTACCGTGCTACGTTTTGAATTTTATTGTGTTAACTGAGTGTATTGAAAGCAAACAATTGTAATATTTAAGTGTCTTGATGAAAAATATAAATACGTTGAATTCACAGGTTAGTACATTTACATTTTTCTTTTTTATTAGGTGTGAAAACTAAGAATCCTCAGCCGAGTCTTGAGGGTTCAATCCAAAATGTTGAATTGAAGTACTGCAGCACATTCCTGGTCAAATGTGCCTCTGGAACCATCGGATCAATAAAACTTTGTGCCAAAGCCCCAGGTATGTGCAGCTGGACCATATAAAAGTTGTTGGCCCCATTTAGAAGAGTTTGTCTTGCTTTTCACAAGGAGGATTATTGAAACAAGAATGTGGTATTTTTTTCCTATGAATCAAATCTATTTCTTAATTTCTATTTTTGAAAATAAATTTGGATGATGAAGCATTGCAATCAGAATACTTCTATCACTGCTAATGAATTATACCTCGGTGGTTACACAAACTTTTAGTGTGCAAAAGTTAAGCATAAAAAAATAAAATTACATCTACAATGAACTTACTTTCAGCTGCAAGTTCAGTTGGGGAAACAAAACAACCACTTCATAAACACATGGCACAACATAGAAGACCAAACCCATCAAGACACGATTCAGCAGTCCATCAGGACAAAACCATTTTCGTTGTATTTAAGTACAATGACAATAAAGATTATACTTATTCAGCATTTAAAAGACAAAGACCACTCTTTTGAAGATAACAAAGTATACATTTTGGGCAGAGAGGACCGCTGGCTTGAAAAAGGAATCAAAGAAGCCAGCTATGTCAAAATTGAACAGTCCTCTCTCAACAGAGGGGGAGGAATATGACCTCATCTATCTCCAGTCTACAAACACGGTCTTCTCAACAGTTCCAAGAAAGCTCCACATCCATTTGCTCTACTCAGGTGACCCTGATGTCACAGATAAACCTCCAGGTGGCCTCAATGACTCTCTAAAATAATGCAAATGCCCACCTGTCTGCAAGGAGTATAAATCCTTCCATTTGCCACCATCCAGTCAGAGCTGAAGAACCTTCTTGGATGAGAAGTGAAATGTCTTCAAAGAAAAACTAGAAAGTCCTGTTGCCTCTTGAAAAAGCAGCTTTGGGACAACCATGACTTGGATGACTGAGAATCTTCATAGATGTTTAACACATAACAAATTCTTATGTCAAATGCTTTATTTCGGTATTACTAGTAGAAAAAAGTTATGCTATCTGATTTTTAACATTGTAATACATGATGCTATTATATTCTGTTCAACATCTCTTCTTTGCATCTCTAATGCATCTCTAATATTTGTTAAAACATCTATCCAGGGGAAGGTGGAAAGGAGAAACGTATCCCTTTAATACAAGGTCCATCCGATACCAGAGACCTACACAACAGCAAATGGCTCAAGGAAAGCAGAAAGCCAGAGTCACTCTTTGCTCCAGATTGGTTAGCTTTCACCATTCAGATCCCTCAGTGTAAGGATTACAGCTACAGTTCTGGTAAGTGTCAAATTCTTGGAAAAAATGGAGATGGAAGAATTTTCTGAGCATGTAAGAGCGCTTCAAGAAAAACAGATGTCTTTCAGAAACCGAAATCCATTACAATCTCAATGGAAAAGTTGAGGGTTTATTTTCATTTGACCAACTTAGACATTTTCATGTGGATATTGCATCCATCTTTCTAACACTGCTACTTTATTTATTAAGTCCATGATAGATTGTTATTGCTATTATTATTTTTGCTATGGAATATACCAGAAATAAGTATCCCTTTATGATATGTTGGCTGATATGTAAACTTAATTGGTTTTCATAAAATTTGTTAACTTAAATCAGCTGGCTGATTAAATCTTAAGAGTTGCCAAGTTTGAAAAACACTGATTTAAAGGAATTAAATATTCTTTGGAATGTTCAGAATGATGAACAAATTTTGAAAAAGATTGCTCACTCTGTTACTATGGTGACATAAACTTTAAGAAATTGGGAATTTAAAGAAACAGATGACTCCTTTCCCTTATGATATCATAAAGAGAAAATGCCATAGAATACTCATATTGGAACTGAACTAATGCAGAATATGATGGATGGAATATAAGAATTTTAGTTTGCTGGAATAAATCAGAATTTAGCTAAGTTTCATGTTCATTATATAGGTGGCTTTCCTTATTTGCTGGGGTTTTGTTAAAGTTGAACAATCATGGATAATGAAACCATAGATAATGGGATGTTGAAAAGATATACTTCATAAATAATGCAAAGGTCTGTTTGCCATTTTGCTCGTGTGCAAAATATATAAAAACATTTTAAAAATTCTCCTCCAAACAGAACCTTACACCAAAATTCATGGATATTCAAAACCCTTTACCATAGATAATGATCTGCTCTGTATATACTAACCACCAACTCACAAAACAGTGGGTAATGGGACCACAGATAACTACGGCCACATGTATTTTGTTTGTAGTTCGTTATGTTGTCAAATATTGGATATTGAAAGCTGTTTCCACTATTTTTGTAGGGAACAATTTATCAGTTCAGGGAAGAAATACAAGAAAAAGATTTGGGTTCTTGTCAATTCATTTAAACATCAGGTGTGGTTTAAAGACATTTACACTTATTCCACATGCTTCTACAGGTAATCCTTGATTTATGACACAATTGGGACTGGAATACTGGTCACTGAATGAAGAAGTCATTAAGCAAGACATGTGAGGGCTTCACTCAGTGTCCGTAATCCTTCACTCCCATTTGTCACTAAGTGATTATGTGGGTTATCAATAGCAATAGCACTTAGTCTTATAGCATTAACCATTCCATAGTGCTTTACAACACTCTCTTGGTAGTTTATAATGTCAGCATATTGCCCTCAACAATCCGGGTCCTCATTTTACTGACCTCACAAGAGTGGAAGGTTGAGTCAACCTTAAGGCCCATCAGGATCTAACTACAGGCTATAAGCAGAGTGGGCTTGCAATCGGTGGGATTCAAATTTTTTTACTACCGGTTCTGTGGCCGTGGCTTGGTGGACATGGCGTGGCAGGGGAAGGATACTGTAAAATCTCCAATTACTCCTAATCAGCTGGGACTCGGGAAGCAGATAATAGATAGGGATGGGGCCAGTCAGAGGTGGTATTTACCGGTTCTCCGAACTACTCAAAATTTCCGCCCCAGTACTAGTCAGAACCTGCTGAATACCACCTCTGCTTGCAATACTGCATTCTAACCACTGTACCACCAGAGTTCTTAAGGGGATGTATCCCCAGGTAAGGAGTATGGGATGCTTCAGTGGTGGGAGAGACCCTGGAAGGATCTGGTCAAGAGCTGAAAATCCTCTCTGCCAAAATCCAAGCAAGATTTTTAGCCTCTGAGCGAAGAGACACATATGTGCCCACCTGCACCAGGCCTAGCAAGGCCTTCTCCACCCATTAAGGCTCCCTGCACTCTATACCTTACTGAGCTGGCTCTCTGCTTAGATTTCGCTTCCGGTTCTTTGTGGGGGCTGGTTGAAATAACTACCTATCAAAGGTGTTCAGGTTGTGTTTAGCTTTCCTCATGAGACAGTCCTCTCAGCTAGTCCCCAGAGAATAGAACAGAACAGAACAGAATTCTTTATTGGCCAAGTGTGATTGGACACACAAGGAATTTGTCTTTGGCGCATATGCTCTCAGTGTACCTAAAAATACAAGATACATTCGTCAAGAATTATAAGGTTCAACACTTAACGATAGTCATAGGGTACAAATAAGCAATCAGGAAACAATATCAGTATAAATAAAGGATATAAGCAACAAAGTTACAGTCCCTCTGCAGGCGGTAACAGCTTGCAATCTTCCCTGCTTGTTTCCCCATTGACTTTGTAAGTGCCCACAGGTTGCCAAGTACCCAGGTTACGATCATGTGACTGCAGTGGTGTGATGCACTATTTTGTGACAGTGGGAAATGTTTATGGGCAACAAAGCATCCTTGCTGAGGCCATTGTAATTCTAGACCTTCATTAAACAAAGTCATAACTCAAGGACTGCCTATATAATTCATATTTCAAAATTGGCTTGACCTCTGTTCTTTCAAAACCAGAAAAGATATAAACAAAATTCTACAAATTTTTTAAAAATGTTTCATCTCCAGAAAGAATTTTATAATAAAGGCATAAGTCAATTAGAAAAAAACAAATTGAAAACTTTACAAAGAATGTCCTTTTTTCTTACTGACTCATTTTATAACGTCTCAATCCCATTTTTCATCCCTCAAAAAGAACCCCCCCTCCAATCTGCCCAGGACAGCTGTAGGGAACAAAATGTTGCTGGCAGCCGCCCCAGCAACCATGACCAATGCTGAGGTGTGCTTAGAAGTAAAATTTAGAACATTACAAGATGCCTATTCTAGTAGGAGGTCTTGTTATAAAAATGATTTTATTCTTCTTTCATGATGAAGGTTATATGTTTTTTTTAATCCGTGGGTCATATAAATTTGTTTGCACCTCTATAAAATTGCATAGAATATATAAAAATAGTGACTATAGGGTGAAATCTATAGTATTATAGATTTAAGAACAGTACTATATATTTCCTTCATTATACCCAGTAAAGGACAACTCTTACTGAAATCTGCTGAAACATAAATTACAACAGCAACAATGTTATTTGATACCTCCATATGTTGCAGAGGTTAATTTTGTTCAGTGGGGTTAATTGGAAAGGAAGAGATGGGCATACAATTCAGGATGGTTGCCTCAATTTTTTCTCCCTTAGTATTGAAGTTTGGATAAAATTGTCATTTTTTTCTATTCAACTTTTGGTCAAAGATGTAATTAATTCAAATAGAGTTTGGTCAGCAAAAGAATGATTTTATATCACTAGTACATAACGCATACGCAAGCAAACACACATGCAATTTTAAAAATAGTTTATCTTGAAGAATTTTTAAAGACAATTCACATTTATGGTTTGGGCATAAAGCATAGAAATTATACTCATCTATCCTGTTACACTTCCTCTTCTCTCCCTGAGGATTTCACTTCATACTTTATGTGTAATTGTTGCTGGTTTTCTATCATGTTCCCACTGGATTTCTCCCCCAAAAAAGAAAGAAAAAAATTCTTATCCCTCTGATGACAGAACTTGCTTCAATGATTTCATGCTCTTAGCATTTTTGTTCACGGGAATTAGGAGCAAAATGTAGCTGCAGCTGAACATGGCTTCTATTTTTGTAATGCTGACGTTTATGCTTTGTTATTGGAGCTAAATGAAGAGATACAGGTGTTCTCCAGCTCAGTCAGTTGGGATTTCTTGATGGTTAAGGCTTGCCTAAGCTTCCAGAGTCAAACAGCAGCTGTGAGACAAGGATTTATGCTTTTCTTAGAACTTTGGGATTTTAAAATGTTACATTTAATCACAAGCACAGAAAGAGAGCAAATGTTAAAGATGTTACATATACAAGTTGGAGGTTGATCTCTTTTCCATATGAGCTAGTTGTGGGAATAGAGGAGCCAAGTTCTCTTTAATCTTAATCGATAATTTTATAAGGATTATGATATCTTTCAAAACATGGATATCATGATACTTATATTATGGCATACCATAATTCTAACGCTTTCTTATTCACATCATTTTATTTTTGAGTGCCTGGTATCAAAGAATAAGGATAATCTGGCACTTTGTATGTTGTCGTATATTGAATTGTATTTATCCAGGAACATGGTCAAATGCTAAATTAAAAATGTTTAAGATCCATCAAATTTAAATAGTCAAGCAGATTCATCTGTTCCCTGGCCCCCAAATCACCTGGGTTTAATATATTTTTTCAATGTGAAGGGAAATTTAAAATTCATTGAAATTATTATTATTAAAATCTGCTAGTTATAATAATAATATGATGAGTATATTGTCATTCTTCTGCAGGAATAAAGTGTGAGCTTCTAAATTATTTTTCTATCTCAGGAAGGTTTATAAACTGATTCAAATGTCAGGGTGTGAAAAGATTTTGATAAAGCATTTCCTAGAGCTAGTTGATACTCAAATACTCTAGTAATAATGCAAAGTGAATATGCTAAAGCTTTAAAAATAGTAATGACAGCATTAACTGTATACAGAGATCTGATGTAATGAATAGGAGTTAATTACAATATCTCAGTAATAATATTTCCTGAAGAATCTTCTTCCTACTAGGAAGAGCACCCATTATTTTGTTACTTTCACACATGTGCATATAAAAAATTAGTCACACTCTGGAGGAAAAATGCCTTACTATTACCTCAATTGGCTCGGGAAGTAATTTTCTAAACTATAATGTGGTACCAACTCCTGATGACAGGGCTTAATTATAATTTTTAAAGGAAAACATTCCTGAAATCTCTTAACATAAAATTCTAAGCAAAAACATTCAAACTGTTATTTTTGGATTATTATGTATGTGTTCTGACATGGTACGTTACTGAATTAGGCTGTATATTTTGGAGTTGCTATTAGAGACGTTTATAGGGAGAAGAAACTGTGTCTTTTATTATGTGCAGGTTCTCCTCTTGCCAGATCTTATGGGTGAAGTCATAGCTCTATATTTATGATGCAATATTTTGTCTTATGGAAATGGTGGCTTAGCAGATTAAGCATTTTAAGTTTATAAGGATTAAATTGGGGTATCAGAAGTAATGAGACCAAATTTAGTACAATACTTTAAAAACAAAATCTTGCCAGCGTAGAAAGAGTAGCATACTTAAGATTTCTATTATAACTGTTCAAAAGGTTTATGTAAGGAATTCTTATATTCTTGTAGTTGTTTTTAGAGGTATTAATTTTTTGCTACTGTGTAAATGGGCTTTGGATGCTTCTGTAAATACTCTCCCGCCAATTATAGACAGACTCCTGTATTTCCATGGTTTGAAAATCCCATAACTATTTTAGAATTGTTTTGCAGGTACCTGTAGCAAGTAGAAAGCAATTCCTTTCCTGTGCTGCATACATTATTCTGGTGTTCTGTACTCATAAGAATATATTATATATAGACGTCTGTATAACATGGACTTCTTTCAAAGATACAAATAGGGAATTGGATTTTAATTTAAATTTAATGTTTCAATTTTGAAGCTAGTTCCATAAGGACTTAATTAATTAAAGAGAGTGAAAAAGAAACAACATGTATCAAAGAAAGGGAATACAGTTAATAGCAAGATTGACCCTATAACAGAGGAAGACCCCCAAAAAAGATCCCAAACCAAGGAGCTCAATCATTATCTTAACTCAAGATCTGTGATAACAATCAAGTTGTTAAAAATTATTTTAAAAATACAGTGAAGGCGGAGCAGTATAGATCTCCAGGGAGCAAGAGCTGGGATGGCGAACCTATGACACGCGTGCCACAGGTGGCACGCAGAGCCATTTGTCAGGGCACGCAAGGCGTTGCCCTGTTAGCTGGCCAGCTTGCATGCGCACGCTGGCCACCTAATGTCAGCCTTTTTTTGAGGCCATTTTTCACCCTCCCCAGGCTTCATAGAGGCTTTATAGGAGCCTGGGGAGGGTGAAAACAGCCTCCCCCTCCGGAGGCCCTCCGGAGGCTTCAGGAGCTTCCCTGAAGCCTCTGGAGCCCAAAAAACCTGGCCCTACAGGCAAACCGGAAGCTTAGGAACAGACTTCCGGCTTGCTCGTAGGGCCGGTTTAAGCCCTCTGGAGCCTTCAGGGGCCTTCCGGAGGCTTTCCTGAAGGCTCCGAAGGACGAAAAATGACCCTACTTTTTAAAAATCCTATGATATGTAGCATTTGTCTGAAGTAGTATGTTCCTTCTTGTTTCAGTTTTGTATTGTTTGCATTTCGATCAGTGGTGGGTTCCAGATCCTGTTTCAACCGATACGGTTGGAATGGGCTTGGCGGCATTCACATGGACGCACGTAGCACGTGCAGCACGTGCATGTGTCTTAGCACCTCTGTAAGCCTCCGTGACGCTCCAGCTGCTCAGAAGAGCACCGTGCAGGCGCTGTACGTGCCCTGCACATGCGCGGAAGCACCGAAGACTTAAAAGACCGGTAAGGAGCTTGGGTGGGTGGGCCCTCTGGAGCACCGTACCAGAACGGTATCCGGTGCTCCAGGCAGGCTCCAATACGCCTGTACTGGGGCGTACCGCCTGCAACTCACCACTGATTTCGATGGTTCATTGCTTTAGTGTGAGTCACATTAGTGACTTGACTTCCTAAGTTGGTTGTACATTTTCAGGTTTAAGTAGAAAGTAAGGGTGTCTTCCCTGAATCACAGAGAGTTGTGCTTGTACAAGATTCAGAGTTCTTATTCTGAATTTCCACAGTACTAGTCCATATAGAATCTAGTTAAATTGGGCAACTTTAGTAAAAAAAGAAGACGCAGGAAGCAACACACCTGCACATTTCATGCAGATATTAATTTGAGGTGCAAATAAATACTATTGTAAGGTTGCGTCCAAAATTCTTGTGTGTTTTTCTTTCCAAAGCTGCAAGTAGAGGCACAGAGCTGGAATTTTCTGTTTCATTTCCTATAATTGAGACACGCTTAAGTACATCATTTAAACCCATGATTAATGCCTATACTGGGTTTACATATTAGGGTAAGCTACATTGTGGTTTGTTGGCTTATCATATATGAATCCAGCTGTTTTGGATTGTAAAACATAATTTATAACTTTTTGTAATTTAGGTAGTCTTAGTTTTTTGTTTTCTTCATGAGATTGATTTTATTATTAGGGAAGTTTTTTTTTTCTTGGTTGTTTTGCTATCTAAAAAAAAAGCAAATTCCCTGTGGAAAGCTACTCCACCCCCTCCTCCCTCGGCTCTGTAGACCTCCTTTTGAAAAGGTGTCAAATGCAGCAATAAACCTCCACTCTCAAACAGCCTACTGGCCTCTAATGTTTGTATACGTATCATTTAGTGACCCATGTCAGCACCATCAGATTTTATAAAGCAAGCAGACTACAATTTATCTTCCCACCTTAGAGCCTTACTCTGGAAATGGCTTACAGAAAATGACAATAGTTAAGTTGGCACTGGCCTTAATATAATCAAACATTAAACAATTCTCAATTTCAATAGCCTTGACACTAGAAATGTCAAGATGTTACAGATGCTAGGGAAGGCGGGGAAACATGAGAAAGAGACCCATAGTAACTCCACTTATATTTAATTACCCTAAGTATAAGTTGAGCTAGAGAATTATTTTGGCAGGCTTTCAAGAGTCTGTTATGATACCCTACTAACAAAAAAGATATTTCCGATAATTCTAGTGGGACAGGATTTATAATAGATTTTAACTAACCTTTCCAAACCTTTATAACTGCCTCAGAAGGGGATATCATGGAGTAATCTATTGGACTCCACTCAAAAAAAAAATCCTCTCTTGCTGTTCAGAATATGGATATTAAATCTCCTGGGCTCGATCCAGATGCAACTAGATTAGGTTGCTTGCAGTATTCAATCCTCTTTGTCTTTCATAATGTTTGAGACTGAACAAGTAGTAATTGCTCTCCATCCTACCCACCATCATAAACAGCATTTAGTAGTTATTCTATTATGAATGATCCTCTTTTTAGAATTGTCTGTTCCAAAAACAGTGCCCCTTTATGACTCCTAATTGCCACATTGTCTAGAGCCATTTTTATAGTCAAATACATTTTGTGTTTAGTTCAACAAGAGTCTCAGGTTCTTTACATCAAAATCACATCTGCCCATCAAATCTGACCAGTTGCAAGAAGAACTGGCATTTAGTCCTTCCTCTTCCATTTGTCTGTTGGATAAGATTATGAAATTTCAATATCATTCTCCTTCCCTGATGAAGCCACTGTCGATTGGGAAGTTGGAATATACCTTTCAGAGGATATCGGATGGTATATTGGAGGAACAAGTTCTAGGTTTCAATAGACCTTGGTTAATAATCATTCATTCAGCTGCCATTGGAAGCGATGATGGTGTAGAACGGGGGTATCAAACTCAAGGCCCGGGAGCCAGATCTGGCCCATAGGGTGGTTAGATCTGGCCCACGGGGCCACCTTGGAAGCAGCAAAGGACCGGCCCACAGTGCCTCTGCTAGAGAAAACAGAGCTTGGGAGGGCCACATGTGGCCCTTGCAAGCTCTGTTTTCATTGGCAGAGAGTTGCAGGAGACCATTGTAGCCGAAAACAGAGCTTGGCAAGCCCATTTTTGCTGGCGGAGCACTCGGGCCACAGGGCCCCCCGACACAAGTGTCGAGCTGGCCATGCCTATCCTAGTTACCACAGATCAAACACAACCCTGATGCGGCCCTCAATGAAATCAAGTTTGACCCCCCCCCCTGGCGTAGAATGAGTGGTACTTAAAACTGGTCTTGGAAGTTTCTATCATCAATCACATAATTTTAATTTGGATGCTTGGCATCATTACCATTAATTAATTAATTTTTTAAAAAATAATGCTTCATTAGATTGTTTTTTCTCTCCATTTAAGAATCTTTTTTCTATAAGTTTGGAACATAAAGAAGATATAAAGAGGAATACAAAGAGGGCTGTAACAACAGAGGGAAAAGAAGTAACACTGCCACTTAGAGGCTGGAGGCTTGGAAACATTGTTTTTTCTTTCTTTTCTTTGATCATTTGACACTTCGAGGCTTTTCAGCTTGTTTACTGGGAGTGATAATAGGAAGAACACAGGTTGTTTACACAGGTGTTCTTTGGGAGTTTTATCAGCAGCTGGATTAGAGGGAAGACAAAGTCTTGACTTGAAAGATTATAATGAACTTGCTTGAAATCTAACAAAAAGCCTTGAATGCTATAGTGGCAGGGTTTACAAGTTGGAAGAGTGGAGCAACAGGAAAAAGAAATTTTAACATTGCAAATGATTATGTTTGAAATTCAAAAATTATTAGAGGTAACAGAGAAAATTGAGAAGAGATTGGAGAATATAGAACACAAAACAGAAAAATTTGATGGAAAAATTGAGGATGTTTATCAAATGAAGAAAGTGGAGGACAGAGTTCTAAAAATTGATGAAAAAAATGATCAAAGAGATAAGAAAATTGTGGATCCTGACAACAAACTGAGCGTGGTTGGAATTGGCAAGAACGGAAAATGGAAAGGGGAGATAGGAGGACTGGAATTCTAACCCAGATTTCAAAGTATAGAAGAAAAGAGAGAAAAATTGATGGAGGTAAGGAGAGAAATCTTGACAGAAGCACCAGTGATAAGCAAAGACAAGCTGATAGAAGGAGCAGATGGAGGGTTTCGAGTTTTCATAAGATACAAAATGAACAAGTTGTGAAGAGAAGTCCATACAAGACTTACCAAGAAAGTTATCAGAATATTAATGCTACAAATGGCAAGAGACATAAGACTGCACTATTACTGGGAACGATACAGGCTGATGTAATGAAAGCGTATAACAAAAATTAAGTTAAACTGAAATGATATGAAGTGATAATAGTTATAGTCAAATAAATGATTAATAATGATAACAATGCACATATATATATGTGTGTGTGTGTGTGTGTGTGTGTTGTAATTGTACTGATAAATAATTAAAGTAACATAAATACATATATATATATATATATATATATATATATATATATATATATATATATATATATATATATATATATATATATATATATATATATATATATATCAGTTGAGCCAGGGAAATAGGTATGTATTTGTGTTACAACCCCTGGTGTGCCTTAGTGGCTAAGACTCCTGCCTAAGATATAATACAGCCCAGGTTAAAATCCCAGTAAGGGTATGGCTAGCTGATGAGAGCTAATTAGCTCGAAATAGATCTATACTAGTCTCCCTTTATTTATTTATCAGTACAAATACAACACAAATATAAAAAGGCAACATTAAAAATAAAAATATGGTTTTCTGCCTGCATGGTCTTCTGTGATGAGCCGAAGGACAGAAAGAGGGAGTAGTGACCTTCCTCCCATATTTAGGCATACCAGGGGTTGTAACACAAATACATACAAAGTTTTAATAATAAATATAACCAATTTTTATTTATAATATGTTATAAAGATGTAATGTTATTGGATGATTTTAGGAGGATTTAATGGAATGCCATTATACAGTTTTACTTTAAATCTAGAATATTTCTTATAAAAGGATGTAAAAACAATCATAGTCAAATGAAGGTTGAGGTACAATAATAGTAATATATAAAAATATATTTGATTTGAAAATATGCGATTTGATATGAATTGAAAGTGATGACTATGGAAGGGATGCATAGAAATTTTGTAACTGACACTTTCTACAATTTGTAATGGAAGATGGTTTTAATGTTTTTTGTTTTTGGTTCTGTCCGTTTGTGCTTGTTTAAAAATTTTAAAAAAAATTAAAAAAAAGAAAAAGGAAAGAGATGCTGCCTAAATTAGTTAAGTTTATAACTGAAATTATATATGGAATATATGAGATTTCTATAGGACAAATTTGTAAAACTCTGACATTTCAAGAATTATATTGAACTAGAATTAGCCAGATTCAAACAAGAAGTAGTACTGTGTCAACTGTGCCTCTAGAATCATGGCAAGGAGATAGATTTGTGTTGCCTATTACCGTATTTTTTGGACTATAAGACGCACCAGAGTATAAGATGCACCAAGATTTTGAAGAGGTAAATTTAAAAAAAAGTTTTTGCCCTCATTGGCCCCCAGGAGCACTCGGCAGGCCTCCGAAATTCTCTGCAGCCCTGTTTTTTGTGAAAAATGGGGCATGCAGAAAGTTTGGGAGGCCTGTACAATGCTCCTGGGGTCTGGGGAGGACAAAAAATGGGGTATGGAGAGAGTTTGGAAGGCCTGCAGAGTACTCCTGGGGGCTGGGGAGGGCAAAAACACCCTTGTTTTTTGCTCGTTTTTGCCTCCCCAGCCTCCAGGAGCACTTTGCAGACCTCCCAAACCCTCTGTGTGTCCATTTTTGTGAAAAAGGGGATGCACGGGGTGGGGTTTTGGGAGGCAAAAAAAAATGCTGCGTTCAGTGTATAAGACGCACCCAGATTTTCACCTTCTTTTTTGGGAGGAAAAGGTAAGTCTTCTACTCTGAAAAATATGGTAGTTATGTTCGTTGGATCTCAGTAAAAATCCAAGCCTTTAAATTGAGAATCTTGATATTGGAGAAGAGAGGCTATTTCATGAGAAAACAAATGATGAGATGGCCCAGGTGCAGAGACATTGGAACATAGCCCATCAGGCTGCGGCAGTGCTATGGACAGTTTTCCATAGCATAAATAACAGGCTTGAGAAAAGATATTTTCTTTTCATTGATAATGCCAATAAAGTGGTCAATCCTTCCTGGAATGTACATCTAAGGTAGAAATAACTTTTGTATACTTGGATCATCGAAGCTCCTAACTCCCTTTTGAGCCAAAAAATGCCTGGAGATTGTTGGCAGCAAAGATTGTGAGCTCTGATGTGCCAAGGGAGCAAAGTCAGAGGGCCACGTCTTTAGAGCTTGGGCCAGCATTGAGAGGGAGAGAAGGCTAGAATTAAACAGAGACAAGACACATTCAGTATGAAAGAGAGTGCAATAAATTTTTTGAGGGGGTCTTTGACGTAGGAGAAAACTAAGGAAAGATAATAGAATCAATATAATTGTATAAGGGAAAAGGCTAGATTAAGGGTTAAAAACAGGAACAGTTAAAAGTTGATACAGAGGTAAGATAAGACTAAAAAAATAAATGTATAGGAGAAAAAATATATGAAACCAATGCTTACTGCAGAAGAAAGTCTATTTTTGTATTGTAACATTAAACATCTACTCTGAGTCAATTTTCAATGAAGCACTGGAAAACTTTGATACTGGCCTCAAAGTAAACAATGTTTGGATCAACAATTTAAAATATGTTGATGATACAGTTCTGCTTGCCATTAAGCATGAAGACCTTCAACTCTTCATCAACAGAGTCTCAGAAATATCTGAAAAATACGTCTTGAAGCGTAACACCTCAAAAACCAAGATCATGGTTGTCAGCAAACAACCCATTAATTTATCACCAATAAATTCGGAAGGAATACCACTAGAAAAAATCGAAAGGATCACGTACCTCGGTTCTAATTTACAAGAAAGCTAGGACATGACCACTGAAGTAAAGACAAGGAAAGAATAGGCTCAAACAGCATTCTTCAAAATGAAAAAGGTCTTCTGCATAAGCCTAAGATTGAAAATCAGGCTTGTCATATGTTGTATCTTTTCTGTCCTGCTCTACAGAGTACAAAGTTGGACTCTGACAGAAAGCCACTTGAAGAGACCAGAAGCATTTGAAATATGGATTTACAGACGGCTGTTACGTAAGCTGGGTTGACAAAATCAGACATGAGAAGGTGATAAGCTGCCTTGGAAAGCCAAGGGAAATCATCAAAACCATTAAAAAGCAAAAGTTAGAATATTTTGGACATTCACTTAATCCTACAGGGAAAGATTGAAGGCAAATGAACTCCAGGCAGAAGAAGAACATCATGGCTTCAAAATCTAAGGGACTGGTTTGGACAAAACTCAGCAGCACTTTTTTGTGCGGCTGTTAGTAAAAATAGGATCACTAACATGATTGCCCGACATTGGACATGTGCAATGTCCAATGACGGATATTGCACAAGAAAAACAACATTAAAAAATAAACCTTTTTTCTAGAGAGGTATGGTTTTATCATGTCTGGGTTGTACAGTCCTGGAACTGATAACAGTGTGGCTTGGAATTCTTCCCCCATCCTTTGCTATGCACAACAAAATGCTGTATAATATCCCTTGGTTAAGGGGTGTGATAAGACCACTTCTCTGGGCAAAAGAAAACAGAACTTTATAGATCACATCCCTTCCTTCAAATGGAGTAGAGCCTCAAATTCAACTCTGTATTTTCAAAACGGAAATTATTTTATCTTGATTTTATTATTATCTTTAACATTCATTTTATTTGCAACCAACATGCTGGCCGGGGAATTCTGGGAGTGGAAGTCCACCCATCTTAAAGTTGCCAAGGTTGAGAAAAAACTGATATCCTGTTGCAAAAAGTCTTTCAGGATCTTGCCAGTAGTGATGAGTCATAGTCCAGTTGCAACCAATTTTGACAGCTCTATTCTAAGCTCTTCAGAAGGCTGTGTAGTAAAATATACACAAGAGAAAAACTTTTGAAAGATGGTTGAGGAAATTGCTATCAAATTCCCTGGTCTCGTTTTGCTTGATAATAATCGTTAGAAAATAAGGGTACTACTGCTGTTTAGTATATGTTTATACATACAATGGTATCTAAGCAGTTTTAGTAAGAGTTGTATCAGCTATTATTTGGTTTCCAGCTGTTACAGAATGATACCGTGTTTCAAGGAAAATAAGACGGAGTCTTATTTTCTTTTAGAATTGAAAATAAGCACTTAGGCTTATTTTCAAGGCGGTCTTACTTTTTTTGAGGTGCAGCAGGCCAGACTCGGTGAGCTGGATGCGCCATGGATGCACCGTTGCCTCCATTCCAAACCTGGCAAATGGGAGGAAAAGGAGAGGGGGATTTTCCTGCTTGTCATCCTTCCCTCAGTCTGTGCTGAACTTGAGGAATGGATGATAGGCATGAAAATCCCGCTTCCCATTTTCCTCCAGTTCACAAAAAACCCTCCTGCGAGCCTCCCAAAAAGAGGGAAAAAGCAAAACAGTTGGCTGCGGAGCTGCCGGCTTTGGGGAAGCAGCCCAACAACCAGAATTGCTGCATCCAGAAAGAGAAGTGGTATTTGCGCTGCCCCAAGGGGCCGCGCAGCCAGACAGGTTACACACACACATACCATGCCCATATCGCAACTCGTGTTGGCCATGCCAATCCCCCCGGGCTTATTTTCAGGGTAGGGGTAATATTAGGACCACCCCAAAAAATTAGGGTTGGGCTTATTATTGGGGTGGGTGTTTTCGGAGAAACACGGTAGATACCTGATTATTTCTGTAGAGAAAACAAGGGAATTTTCTGGCCTAACTGTTGGAATGATAAAAAATGTATATGCGTTCGCTCTAAACATTTGGTAGTGGATGAATGAAAGGAAATGTGAAACTGTTCTGTGTATCTAAAAGCCAGTAAATATTTTAATATACAAACACATAATTTGCTTAATATTTATTTATCTATCAAATGTATATGTACTCCTATTTCACAAGAAGTGATTTTGTGTGACATACAACAATTGAGTAAAACAATATATAAAAATAGTGATCATTAAAAATATAAAACACATTAAAATATTGTAAAATTAATGCAAAGCTAATATCTTATTAATAGTTAACGTTTGTTAAATATATGTTTTAGAATGAAATGCAAATTTGTTTTTAAAAATAGCTGAGCCTTAATACATACAATAATAATATTTGATATTTAGAAAATTGAACACTTTCAAAAGAAATTCAGGTTTCTTAGAAACATTAAAAGTTCATTCAAGAAACAGTCTGAATTAGCTTTACATCTTATGTCTAAAATGTATACAATGGAGTTTCAGTCAATACTGCTCTACAATTTTTAGCTATTAGTAAAATATAACGAGAGGCAATTGCCCTCTTCAAAAGGGTTAGCGTAGCAGAAACGTTGATGCATTTGGAGTGAAACATCTTTATCAAGTTAATGCAAGACACAGTCATGCCCTACTTGAATTACTCATTTATAATAGCTGAGCAGCAGCCTGCATGTGGACTTTGAAATCCTGGGAAAATAGGATGTATGCATGCATTTTGAAAGTCTTTGCTTGAAACAGCTGGAAAATGTTCCAGTGGGTAGTCAGCTACTAGCTGTTGCCTGCAGTTTTCAACATCAGGAAGATGTGCTCAGATTAATTACTTACTAAATTCATTATTTCCAATGTGTGAATTTCATTGCCCTTTCTTTGTGACTATCTAAAAGTATAAGTGACTCCTTCACTAACTTGAACCTAATTATAGATGAATCTGACAGATGTCACTTTTGATAAATGTATGCGGAATAATACCCAGAACAACACATTTGGACAGAAAATTAAATATGAATGCAACAATGAGCTTCTCAGATTATTTGGCAAATAAATTCATTTAACCAAAACAATATAATTAATATTCAAATAATATTTAAGCAAGAATCTCAGTGTAATTTCATTTGACATCAAGAGATACTGTTAACATAGTCTGTACTAATGAAAAACCAGAACCAGGAAAAATATTCCATAGAAGTTATCCAAATAGTGACTGAGTTTAGTTTTAAAATCTTTCTCTAGGTACTTTTGTATTGTTAGAAAAATAACATTACAATATTTCATTGGATTACTCTTATAATGAAAACAACAAAGAAAACAAACTAAATCCTGGACATGAATTAAAATGTCAGAATTATGACATTTTGTGATGTTTGGTTTAATATCGAACATTATTATTTCCTTTTTCAATTTGCGTTTTGTATGATCTCATCTCTCCCAGCAGACATGTGTTGCAAACGAACTACACTGTTCTATTGAAGGACAGTGCAGCTGTTAATACATATATTCAGGAGGTGTGTATAATTTTATATGGGAGGAAAATATGCTCAACATTAATAAAATCCCCAATTAAAAAATTCAAATCATTTGAGCAATTTCATGTATGTCAGAAAAGTGCAATTCTGCAATCCAATAGATGTGTGCCAATTTGAGCTAAAACTATCTTTGATGTTAATGAAATTGTTACAAAGACCCTGTCAAATTCAACTCACCTTCTCTGGCCTAATAGAATAAGTATATTGTTGCTTCATAGATTTTATAGGTGCAAAGAAGAAAACTTTCATAGGTTGCTTGTGGATATAGTAAAAAAAGCAATCCAATGGGGAAAAGCTGTGGCCATGTAAGCCATATTGGGTGCCCAAAGAAGAGCACATATAATGCCCCTTCTCCATGAACTGGACTGAAAGCCAGTTTGCTTTCAGATCCAAAGCAATATGTCACTTATCACCTATAATAAGTGGCAAGGGGGGCGTTTCACCAGGTTCGCCTGGTGCGCCAATTGCGTCCCCTACTGGACCGGGATGCCCTCCACACAGTCACCCATGCACTTGTGACGTCTCGGCTGGACTACTGTAATGCTCTCTACATGGGGCTCCCCCTGAGATGCACTCGAAGGCTGCAGCTAGTTCAGAATGCGGCCGCGTGGGTTGTTGCGGGAGTCTCGAGGTACTCCCACGTAACACCTCTCCTGCGCGGGCTACACTGGCTACCTGTGGCTTTTCGGGTGCGTTTCAAGGTACTGGTTATCATCTTTAAAGCACTCCATGGCACAGGACCAAGGTACTTGCGGGATCATATCCTGCCCCATACATCCCTTCGACCGATCCGCTCTCACAGGGAGGGGCTCCTCCGGGTGCCGTCCACGAGGCAGTGCCAGCGGGCGACGCCCAGGAGTAGGGCCTTCTCTGTGATGGGCCCGACCCTCTGGAATGACCTCCCCCGTGACATCAGAACAATCACCGATCTCTGCTCCTTCCGTAAGATGCTCAAGACCCACCTGTTTAGTTTAGCGGGCCTGGCCTAATCCCGATCTAGTCCCTCAATTCTGTACTTTTAAATTTTTGGGGTTGTTTTAAGCTAATTTTTAACTTTTATTACCCTGTACAGCCTTATAGTTTAATTGGTTTTTAAGTGTATCTATTTTATATTAGGTTTTAATGTGGTGTCTGTACACTGCCCCGAGTCCCTTTGGCGAGAGGGGGCGGTCTATAAATTTAATAAAATAAATAAATAAAATAAAATATAAAACCCTACATTGCATGGGGCCAGGCTACCTATGGAACAGGGTTTGCCCTGTCCCATCAGCCCCTCCCACTCAATCAAGCAGGGGAGGTTGCAGACCCATCTATCAAAGAATTTCAGCTGGCGCGTTCTTGGAAAAGAACCTTTACTGTTGCTGCCCCCACATTATGGAACATCCCGTCCTCAGAGGTCTGATGGGCCCCCACTTTCCTGGCCTGCCGAAAAGGAGTCAAAACATGGCTCTGTAACCTTGCAAGAGTGGCCATCTTTGAATTTTCTTTCTTTCTGAAATTTTTAAATATTGTAATCTTAAATTCTAAAAAATTTAAATTTAATGTTTTAATGTTCATTTTATATGTTGTTTTATATATCAGTTATATTAATCCCATTCTACTTTAACTAGAATCAAATGATGACTCACATAAGGTAAAGTTTTCATTCTGCCATCTGGATTATCCATATGCTAAAAGTGAATTTGGTTTTGATGTGTTTATTAATTAAGCTTGCTGGCTTTCCACAAGGAAAATAACCAGCTTCAAATCAATATGTGGTTCAAACTTTGCTAAAAAATTTAGTGTTTTTATTGCCAGCACTACTTTAAAAATGAACTATATGACTTTTTTTTTTAAAAAAAAAGAATCATTTATATCTCTTCAAATGTTACTTCCAGTGGTAAATTACATAAATAACAACAGGAAATAACCTTAAAATGTGAATTGGACATGTAAAAATGTTGAAGCAATGATTATATAGTGATTGTACTGGATGATATGGTAAGAATCACATTCAAAGTATATGCTTAATTTACTCTTAATCTTGCCATCCACATTTATTTAAATATGCCTAGATCTTATAAGATATGGCTAACATTTTGTTTGGCTCAAGATCAACATTTAAAAATAATCTATGAAAAACATAAAGAATGTTAAGGGTCGAAATAAATATTATTTTTGTCCTATGGGTTTTGCATATTTTATTGGGGTTTTTTTTCTTGCTCATAGATGCAATTCTATCCAGATTATCTTTAGCTCTTGTTATATTGTTATGCTTTGGATCAAAAAGAAAGATAAAACAGCTTGAGTTAACAAGCTCAGAATGATTTAAAGTTTGTACATATGATAGAAAGGAGCTGAAGTTAGACGTATAGTGAATAGTTTTCTGAATAGTTTTCTGTGCCATTAGCGGAACAAATTAAACTTTCACTGGTTGACTGCAGATACCTAAACATTGTAGTGTGGGAGGATTATCAGCCAGTTAGCTCTTCTGGTTTATTGGCAGCAGAGCAGATTTAGGATAAATTTTCCCATGGCAAAAGTACTCTTCTCAAAATTCCAGAAGTTGAACAAAGAAATTTATGAACTAGTAAGAAAGTGAATTACTGAACAGCCATCAAAGTAAGCATGTTTTTAATTGAAAATTTATTGACTTCATCTTAAAGCCAGTTTTTTTTTTATTTTTTATTTTAAAAGATTAACTTACAGCATTGGCTTTGAAATCTGTGTGAGGTCTGTAGTATGAAAAAAATCTTCAGTTAAGCTGTAATTAATTATCCTAATTAAACAAATATTAGTAACAAAGCATTTTTACTCTGGAAGAGCAGTAGTCATGAGATCGTCACAAATACCTAATCGAAAGTGTGAATCTGGATCTGGTTTAAATACAATATGGATTAAATACAATATGGATTACCTTTGATCTTCTGAGAAACTTGGGACTCGCTAGTCTGAGTGTTTTTCTGACAGCACTTAAATGCCTTAAACTCCATAATATATAGTCTTCTGGTTACTTATAGTTAATAACACATAATTTATACTGCCTTACAGACAATATGTATTGGCAGATTGTAGACAAATCTGTAACAGCAAAAATATGAAGTGTAGTTTTCCAGCTCAATCTGATATGAATTCGTCATGGCTTAAACTTCTATTCTACTCCATCAATAATTCTGAGCTCTACGCTGAGACATTTACTTCCCTGTGCCAGAAGGGTGCTTTGTGCTGCTGCCTCAGCTGATTTGGCTTAGTGACAACTATTTCTTTCAGTGGATGGAAGAGGACACTGGAGAATCAGCTATCCTTCACTTGGTACTAATCCAAAGAGATTTGTTGATGAAGTAGCAGTAACTTTAGGAGAGATGCACTGTAAAGCTGGAATTTTTGATATTGATGGAAACTGAATGTAGTTGATACATATATTCTATCATGCATATCTTTTAATAAAGCAGATTTCAGTAAATCAGATCAATGATAAGTAGGATTCCATAGCAGAAGAATATAGTGGAAAAAGGAAACACGCATAGCAATAACACTTAGACTTATATACCGCTTTATAGGGCTTTTACAGTCCTCTCCAAGCGGTTTACAGAGTCAGCATATTGTCCCCAACAATCTGGGTCCTCATTTTACCCACCTCGGAAGGATGGAAAGCTGAGTCAACCTTGAGCCAATAAGATTTGAACTGCCAAACTGTAGCCAGCCAGCAGTAAGCAGAAGTAGCCTGCAGTACTGCACTCACTGTGCCACCTTGGCATAAATAGATGTTCCTAAAATAAAAAAGGCAATATGAAAAGTAAACATTGCAAGGAGAATAAATCTAATGTAACTCCATTTAAAGCTTAGTGAAGACCTGAAAAGAGATAATTTCAAAATGACATATGTAGAAGATGGTAAGGAAAACAGATCGCCAAGGAACAAGATTATATGGATGATGTGAAAAAGGTTACAGTTCAGACTAAGCTGAGATTGTTAAAGGATGCTAAGAATGGTGAGTTGTGGTAAAAATGGATCTTCAAATGTGTTTCAAATAAAAGGAAGCAAAATTGTTCATTATACCAAATGGTCCTTCAATATTACAAAATGTTAACAATAATAAAGAATAATTCTTATTTTGATTTAGTTTTCTCCAACAAAACTTAGTGTGGTCCAGAAAATAATCAGGATGACCATAGAGCAGAATTGAATCTTTGTAGTATATAGTAGTATTGTATGTGGGAGGGATCTCCCCTTTGGCTAAAGCTGTAAGATCTGTGCTGTGAAGTCTAACAATGTTACAGCAGAGGATTACACTTATTCAAAAAAAAAATTCAGATATTATATATGCAGATGTGGTTGGCAATCTTAAACCTCTGATGTGCAAACCATGCAAAGGAAAATAAATGAAACTAAAATTTTATGCTTTAATCACAAATGTAGACATGAAAGAAATGCACTGCCTGGTCTAGTCAGATAAATGAAGAAGGAAAAATCATTTGACAGGGCAAATGTAATGAAGGATAAATTCTGAAAATATCTAGCACTGATAAGGAAGAGTAAAAAGATTATTATAAAAGTCAGTGGCAAGAATGAAAACTGTCATGTTTGCAAAATAAAGATACAAAATTCTGGGAACTGGATTTCCCAAGACCAGAGAGAAATAAAAGTAATAATACAAGCACAGATTTCACCCGGAGTTTGGATAGCTTATTTTTTAAAATAAATTTGATGATTTTAGAATGGGTACAGATTTATTAAAATATTAATGACTGAAAGGACCCTCACTAACTGTTGTAGAAGTGAAAAGAATAATTTCACAACAGATAGCTGGCAAAGCCTCAGGAGAGGAATATGTAATCACCAGACATTTTAAAGGCATTTCCTGATTGACAGGCTCCTGTGCTTGCCTCTTTGTTGAATTACATCAATGCCACTAGACAAATTGTAGCTTGGAAAGACAGTGTAGCAATTCCAATATTTAAAAAAGGGAAACTCCACAATCCCCACTAACGTTTCCCAGTAGGTCCCATTGACATAGTGTATAAGCTACATATAAGGTGTCTTTTAAAAGGATTGATTGATTGGGCCGACACTAGGCAGATTATAGCAAAAGAGCAGGCAGGCATCAGAAAGGGACACAGTACTATAGATCAGTGTTTCACTTTACAATATCTTATTCACAAATCAATGAACAGACCCACAAAATGCTTATTATGCAGCATTTATTGACTTACCATCTGCCTTTGATACAATAAATAAAGGAAATGTTTGTGGTTGAGCCTCACAAAACCAGCCAAGGATGTTTTGCATAGATGCTGAATAGAGTTAGTAGTGAATTGTGGTTGGGTGAAGAGACAAAAGGTCATATTAGAAGAGGAACATGTTTACACAGAAGCTGCAGAGAAAGCAGTGGGAAGTATGTTCTTTGGCTGTTGCCCAACCTCTGAAATACCATAGGGCTGTGGATATTGAAAATTGTAAAATCAAGTGGTTTTGGCTTGGAGGGAGAGTTTTTTTGTGAAGCAAGCAACTATCAATGAAATAAGATGCTTTAGCAATATTTAATTGATTTTATGGACTAATTAAAAATATATTTTAATTAAACCTTTAATTCATGTGTATGTAACAATATATAAACATTTTTACTGTCTATGTATTTCACTTAAGTAATAACATCAAAGGAGTGTCTTGGTGCTCCATTTATGAAGATCTTTGAGTGATATCTTTGTTTCCTTAAAATCTCTTGAAGTTCAAAAGCACAGCCCTGATCATTTATGAGTAATGATACATCTGGAGATTAGAATTTCTTAAGAAACTTAATCATATTAGTATTACATCCAGTAACCAATGTAACTTTGCATATTTCAAGAGGAAATTCCGTTAGATTTACAGACAGTGACTTGAACTTGTTAATAATGTTTCCTTGGTATAAAACTTTAAAGAACCTCTTCTTGGAAATAGTTTTTAAAAAGAAAAAAATCCTCAATTTCCTTACTTAGCAATGAGTTTAATTTAACTTAATGGAATGTTTGAGTAAAAAGGCATTGTATTATTAATAGAGCGCAACTATATATAAAATGCAGAGATCCATTTTCATTTCTGAGCAAATAATTTTATTTCTTAATTGGATTTGTACTTTTCAAGTGTCTTAGGGTTCTGTACAGGAAAAGTGTCTCTTACTAGCCCTTGTTTTGTGATTAAAATTGGAACTGGCAACTCCATCACTAAGCATCACAGTTGTTAAGTGGAAAATCATGTGACCAAGACAAACTTACAACCCCATTTCTGCTTCAGTTGTTAAGCAGAATATCATGTGACTATAATTTATGATTTTACTTTCATGTTCTCTATTGTCTGTTCGTCACAAGCCAGTTGCAAAACTCCTGAATGACAATCGCATGAACATGGGACACTGCAACAGTCTTAAATACAAGAATTCGTCATTAAGTTGTTTTTTGAAACCATCATAATCTTGAATGGTTGCTAAACAAGGCAGTCAGTAAGGGAGGTCTTCTTGCAGTTTTAAAGTTAAGCAAGGGTAGCTGGGTAGAGCAGCAGCTGTGGCTCAGCTTTTTTTCTTACACAGCTAAAAATTTGTAAGGCATAGCGGTTGAACAGGGCAGTGGAAATTTTCAGAAAGGAAGAAAAAGTTACTCCCAGGACTATTATCAATAAATACAAAAACTGAATCATCACTTCAGTTCAAGAGTCCCCCCCTCCCCCCCGTAAAACATCTTACTTAAGAATAAACATACAAATTTATGCTTCACTTTTGTCTCCTTGAAAATGGGAGGCATATGATATATAAAAGAATTATGATATATAGGTAAATATATTTATACTGAATTTATGCAACTTATAATTGTAAACAAATTAAATAAATGTTCACAATAATAGTTTCTAATTGCTTTGAAGTGGAAATGTTCGAGTTATTTGTCTTAGCTGTTTTGTTCTAAGTACGTTGTATCACGGTTGCAGTTGTGGTAATTGTCAGCTTTCTCTTTCTGTGATTATAACAGGTATTTAACTGCAACTGTTAAGGTCCTACTCCACTAGGCAGAGAAAATCCATCTGCCATAGAGGAAACTCCTTATTAGTTCCAAATTATGAGGAAAACTGATCTCTTTTCAGTCTTTAATCTACTTCCATCTGCAGTGAACGCTACAGTTCCTTCTGGTAGTCAGCTGGTGTGATAGCTACCAGCTTAATCAACAGATATGCTCCATAGATTTAACCCTCCTCGTCTCTGTGTATGTTCTTTGAGCTAACAACCTGGCATAGAAAGGCCCTTTCTTTCTCTGTCCTAGAAATCCATGCCAACTTTGGCCAAGCGAGGTGGTGATTTCATCACAGTATGCTTCTGTGAATCAGAGCAAAAATCGTTTCTTTTTTTTTTCTTGTAAAGAAGCCAAGATTTTTGGCCCAACTGTTTTTTTTGCCAATTTGTGTGGATGAGTTCTAGTTCTTTACTTCTTCCCTTGAGAGTGAAGAAATTTGAATTTTCTGGGCTCAAATAAATTTGATCATTGGATATTTTTATCCCAAGAAGTGCCATCATATTTATGTTAGTGTGGCTTCAGCATGTTCAGGATTACAGGATTATGTAATGTAGCTTTAGCATGTTTCAAGTTTATCTTTCCTTCTTTTATACCCATATTCTGATTGCCAAACCTGTGTGTGTGTGTGCGTGTGTGTATCAGTGCAAAATAATTTTGCAGACTTCATTCTACCATTGCAGAGTTGTCTCTGTTCTACTTGTTAACCGACATCTGGTCAGCCTGATTTGAAACATTGATTGGATTGTTTTGATTGAGAGCTATATTCACTCCATCGGTTTTGATATACTGGGGTCCAGTATATAAGTATATTGTTGCTCAAAATAATATTTAGATAAGACATGGACATGTGAGATTTCCATGACCAATTTTGGTTACATTGAAGATAAGAAAAACGTTGAACTTTTAAAAACATGCTTTAATGTTCTTGTTGCTTTTAGGTGGGTTGTTTTTAGAAGTTGTGAATTGCTTAATGAGAAATGTGGGGGGGAAAGCAGGAACATAAGGATATTATCGAGACTGAAAGAAAACTTGAGTCTTAGAAACTGTGATTTAAAACTGCCAATATAGAGAGGAAAATTCTATATATTCCAGAAACATAACTGAACACCGGGTGGTCTTAAATATGACTCTTCAGTTGCATTTTAAAAGAGGGCTGTTCAGAAAGCTATAACCTGAAGGTTTTACATTTGTTTATTTCTGATTAATAACTGTATATGTTTTATTCATTCAAAATATCCAAGCAAGACCTTTTGAACAAATAATTAAGGCCACTGTTGTGTAGTATACTATTTTTCTTAAACTGTATTGCCCCCATATGGACACAATGAGGAATATTCTAAAATTGTTTATTTTGCTTGGGATGAAAACCATTTTGATTTCAAGTCTGGAATTTCTAAAAAAGGGAAAGTCCAAACTATTTGTTTTCTATTTCCAAAAGGATTTGGGAAAACCTTTCTCACAATTGAAGATTACTCTATTATCTGATAGGGCATCTACCTCCCCCCCCCCCCCATACATTTGTCTAAAGAAAACCTCTTGAAAATCAAACATTTGCAACAATTTTTAAAGTTAAATAATTTTATAAACCTTGCCTGGATTTTGAACAGCAAAAGATTCTTGTTGTATAGCAGCCCTTCTCAGACACTCTCCAGATATTTTGGAATTATAAATCCTGTTACCTTCCTCTATCCATGGTATCTGTGCAGAGTGGACCATAGACCAAATTTTTTTGAGCCTGCAATACAGTAGAGTGACATAGTATAGCTGCACAACCAAGACATAATTGAATCAAATAATACTTAAAACTGAACCTCCCACATAATATACAATAATTATGGCTATTTAAAAACATGCTTGTTTTCTTCAGCGTGTGTATGTGCATGTATTTTGAAAAGCATAATCAAATTTAATCTGGTAAAATTGGTCCCTGGAAATTGCTTCCTTTATCCCCTTGAACAGTCTTGTCATCTTTCTTTTCTGAGAAGTTTAGTAAACCTTGGGGTCAAGGTGTATTTTCAAAAACAAATTTAAATATAATATTTATGTAGCTTTGTCATCCAACAGATTCAGTATTATTTTCCTGATATCTGAAGCTAATTTAATTATGGCTTTTTAAACTTTTGCAATCCTAAAATCCCACTATTCTTATATTCAGAAATATTTGAAGCTGCCTCTAGGGAAGAAAAGTGCTGATGGCTATTGAAATTATCTGAACAAGAAACATAAGTTGAACAGTTTCCAGTATTTCTTGGAATTCACTGGATTGATTTGTAGGCTTAAATTGGATGGGCTTTAAATAGAATGTACATTGTAAGAAATAAAAATATTAATGACATACAGTATATGCTGCTGCATTTTAAAAACGGGAATGGGAAGAAAAGCTTTCATTTAGTTTTAACCAGTTAGAAGATGTTAATGGCATTCTTTATTCATTCCAAGTAGTTAATTCACTGAATTATCTGATTGTCCCAGAGGGCAGTGTGTGGAAAGGATGTTTACAAGTATAAGTGCAGAGTTATACACACTGTGCCTTCTCAACTCTAGTTCGTTTCATAAGGACAAGTAGTTTGCTGCTTTCATCTTCCTAAATGCCGTCTCAATGGGGAAAAGCACAATGTATTTTGAAGTCTGTTAATCTGCAACTTGTCTTTGTAGTCAGGCGCAAACATAGAAACAGCACTATGGCCTTAACAAAATGAAACTGCGTGTATGTGTGTGTGTGTGTGTATGTGTACACACACACATACATACACATACATACGAACACCCCCCCCCACACACATACACATTTTCTCTCCCGAGCAAAATCTCCCTTCTTAATTGTATGCGCAATATATCAGACCTATAATCTTTAACATCCACTTTCCTTAACTTGAAGAATAGTTTGTATTCAGTTTCTACATTTACGATCCTCAATGGTGATGGATTTTTGCTGTTCAAAAATTGTTCCATTGTTTGGACATCTGCTTATCCTCCAGTTTTTATATAAAATGCACTGACATGTATACATTACTAGGGTTCTCCAGCACTTTGGATTCAAAAGCAAAATAGTGCTTTGGAGTATGGAGTATGTAGGGACACAAACATAGCTCCTGTTGGCCACTCCGCAAAGCAGCTGTTCCTTTTCCTAGTATCACCCAGCTGCTCTATAATCCTAGGAAAAAGCACACTTGGATTAAAGAGTTACATAGAAGAGCTACGCACGTTCCCCTACATGTTTAAGAGCACTTTTTTCGCCTTTGCATTCTAAGCAATACATAGTCCAAATACTGATATGATTCTAAGAACACGTATGCCACACTTTAAATTCTATTTTCTGAGAAGTGCTTTCTGTCAGCTAACTGACACATCTAGTAGATTTGATTTGGGAAATTGATTTCTTGTCCTAAAAGAGGGTTATAAGCCTATGAAGTTTTGCCTTCCCATTCAGGGTGTATGTTAGGCACATTTTGTCACTTTCCTTAGTTCTGTCAACTGAATTACACAATTCATCTTGAGATAATCTGGGTTTGCTTTAGTCGGTTTTTGAGAATCCAGTGTTCTGCAGGTGTGATGAGAACGAAATTCCCAAAATCACATTGGCCATAGCTAAATACTAAAACAGTGGAAATCCAAGAGAGAAAATATGTTCAGTAATGTTTAAGATATTAACAATTTTGATTCAGCGTAGACTCACTGTAATAACTTCGATTTCCATAACCCTTCCATAAACTGTTTCAACTCCTCCCCTCAGAGTGCCTCTATAGACATGCTAAAACAACTAGACACAAAGATAGATTTTCCCCCATTCCATCACTTTGCTAAACACCTAATTCCCACAGCACTGTCTTATGCCTAAGGATATTTACCCACGTAACAGGTACCTATTTGCCTATGTAGTAGAGCTATATTTGCCCATATAGTAGGGCAATATTTACCCTTTTACCCATGTAATAGTGCTGTATTACTATTACCATTCTCATCTTTCTTATTACCTTCTCCTATTGGTATGTTATGATTTATCACTTTGCTGTTTGTATCTTGTGTTTTATGATTGATTCTTATGATTTATCACTTCGTTGTTTCTATGTACACTAGAGCTTATGCATTGGAGGCAAATCCCTTGTGTGTCCAATCACACTTGACCAATAAAGAATTTTATATATATATATATAATATATAAATATATATATATATTTGTTTTCGTAGATTTTCACGGGTGTAGGTATGCTGGTTTTGTTGTATTCGGGTCTTTTCCCGTGTAAGGTTGAGATTGTCTTTGCAACGTTTCGGCAGGATCACACCTGCCATCTTCAAGCTGTGGGCTTAAAATGTGAACGGAGCTGCCGTCTTTCTGTAAGTCTTGGTGGGAGGGGATGGGGTGGTGGCTTTGTTTCAGTAAGTGGAATGATTGGTTGTGTGGTTGTATCATGATTGGTAGATTGGTGCTGATTGGTGCAGGTTGTGTATGCATTGTTGTTTTGTATTTTAACGGCTTGGGTGGTGGGTGGTGTTCGTTTGTTGGCTAGGGCTGGTTTCCAGATGTTTGGTAGGCGGGAGGTATCATCACGTTTGTTCATGCTGTGGGGGTGTTTCTCTATTTCGATGGCTTCCATGATTATTCTCTTGTGGAGGTGTTCTGTTTTGGAGATTAACCTGGCTCCTTCAAAGTTGATTTCGTGTCCTGTAGCTTTAAGATGCTGGAAAAGGGAAGAAGTTTTTTCTTTTTTTCTTACTGCATTTTTGTGTTCTGTGATGCGTGCATTTATTCTCCTGTTTGTTTGTCCTATGTATATTGCTGGGCAGATTTTGCATGGTATTTCGTAGACTCCTTGGTTTTCTAGCTGGATTTTGTCTTTGGGGTTTCTTAAGATGTTGGCTATTTTTTGGTCAGTGGTGAAGGCTGTCCTGATATTGTGCTTGTGGAGAATTTTGCTGATTTTATCTGTGGTGCCTTTGATGTAAGGGAGGAGGGCGATGCCATTTTCCTGTTCTGTATCTTGGTTTTTTGGGGGAGTCTCCTTTTGGATTAGGTTGGTGATTGTTTTTCTTTGGAATCCATTGGAGATTAATACATTTGTGAGTTTGTGTAATTCAGTTTTCAGGTGGTCTTTGTCGGCTAGGCGTTTGGTTCTGTAGCCAAGACCCTCATCTCCAGAACCAAACGCCTAGCCGACAAAGACCACCTGAAAACTGAATTACACAAACTCACAAATGTATTAATCTCCAATGGATTCCAAAGAAAAACAATCACCAACCTAATCCAAAAGGAGACTCCCCCAAAAAACCAAGATACAGAACAGGAAAATGGCATCGCCCTCCTCCCTTACATCAAAGGCACCACAGATAAAATCAGCAAAATTCTCCACAAGCACAATATCAGGACAGCCTTCACCACTGACCAAAAAATAGCCAACATCTTAAGAAACCCCAAAGACAAAATCCAGCTAGAAAACCAAGGAGTCTACGAAATACCATGCAAAATCTGCCCAGCAATATACATAGGACAAACAAACAGGAGAATAAATGCACGCATCACAGAACACAAAAATGCAGTAAGAAAAAAAGAAAAAACTTCTTCCCTTTTCCAGCACCTTAAAGCTACAGGACACGAAATCAACTTTGAAGGAGCCAGGTTAATCTCCAAAACAGAACACCTCCACAAGAGAATAATCATGGAAGCCATCGAAATAGAGAAACACCCCCACAGCATGAACAAACGTGATGATACCTCCCGCCTACCAAACATCTGGAAACCAGCCCTAGCCAACAAACGAACACCACCCACCACCCAAGCCGTTAAAATACAAAACAACAATGCACACACAACCTGCACCAATCAGCACCAATCTACCAATCATGATACAACCACACAACCAATCATTCCACTTACTGAAACAAAGCCACCACCCCATCCCCTCCCACCAAGACTTACAGAAAGACGGCAGCTCCGTTCCCATTTTAAGCCCACAGCTTGAAGATGGCAGGTGTGATCCTGCCGAAACGTTGCAAAGACAATCTCAACCTTACACGGGAAAAGACCCGAATACAACAGTGTAAGGAAAGCTTTTTTTAAAAGTTAGGTTCTCAAAATACAAAATAGATTTAAATATTTGCTGATTATTGGTGTGGTGTAAAGTTTAGAAGATTTCAGGATAACGTAAGAGTAATATGAAGACACACATCTGAGTTATTGCTCTGTTTCCCTTCTTAGTATTATAGGCAATAAATATATTGTGTCTTCTAGTATATCTCCAAATAACTATTGCGAATAGTATTCTTCATGTGAGGAGAGAAATTCCCATTCATGTCTATTAGTGACTTTTCAGTAATATTTATTTTTATATTGTCTGATCCATATAGATTCTGCAAAAATATTATGCTCCTGTTTCTTCTTTCCATCTCTGTTCTCTAAATCATGTCAGCTGCAGGTCACTTCAGCAGAAAAAAAAAGTTTGTTATGCATGCATATATTCTGTGGTGTTGAAACTTGGGCACGTCTTTAATTTTTGTATTTTATCTGAAGCCTAAAAGTCTATATTTTGTTGATGTTATTATTCACTCACTTACCCTGCCAAAATGTATTTTAAACAAAATATGAATCTGCTGAAAGTTGAATGTTTATTCCTGTTGTTGATCCTGAACTGCTTAAGTGTGTAAACCCCAATCTTTCCATCAGGGTTTGGAACTTTTTCTTTCCTTTGCAGCCCCCAAGTAAAAATAATTTGTTTTATTCAGCTGTTAACCTCCTGCAGGGAGCAGTGTCTTTTCTGCTTCCAAGAGGAACTGCAGCTTCCAATGCTATCTCCAGCACCAAGAGCAGCGAAGCTTGCAATTTATCCATGTATTTATTTAAAACATATGGGATACTATCACCTCTGCAAGGAAATCTTTGAGAGTAATCTTTGGAGGAAAATTAACAGCAATATAAGGAAATAGGCTATTCTGTTACAATAATGCAACAGTTTGTTTCCCTCAGAGCAGGAAAGAAAAAACACTTCTTCATTGGATTTAGGCAGGTGCTATAAGGTGAATCTGCTCCCTGCTGAGGTTTAACATAAACTTGTTTCATATATTAAAAAAATATAATTGCTGCATCTATATTCTTCTGACAGCAATACAAAATGGCATATGCGTATGCATTTGAACAACTCATACGTATGTTGTTCCATGAGTTGCAACAGTTAAATGTAAGATATGAGTGCAGTAATTAAATATTAGCATGTATGGAAACAGAAATTTGAACCTGGAGAACCAGTTTTGATATAATTTTTTCAAGGTGGAAAAGATCCATGGGTGTTATTTTGGGCCATTGTATCAATATTTTGTATATTCAGCTAAAGCTATAACTGAAAATGATCACAATATACTTTGATAACTTAATAATATATCAATAGAATAAATTTTGATGATAAAAAATCAAAACAATGTCCTTTCTTTTATTGTAAAAAGGAAAATGAGACAAGGTTGAATGTTTCTCAGTTCAACGTCTGATAGTAAATACATTAGATACCAGGATGCTTAAATGTAGAACAAATTTGTTTCAATAGTATCATGTAAGAAAAAAAGTACTTTTCATAGGATGTTGCATGGTTATGTTAGTACTAGAAAAAATGAACACATGTGTTCATTATTGCATGTGCCTTACTTTTAATTAAATATAATTAAATACCAGTCAACTTTTAATTTTCAGTTAGTCAGATGTTTAGATTGGCTTTGGTATTTTTTATCCTATTGAATATTTCCCAAGGACCTAGGATAGGCAGAAGTTATTGTTTAATAATATTAGAGGCATTGTTGCAGAATGTTAACTACAGGTAAGTAAAGCTATAAATTATTATATATAAAAAAATGTGGAATCACAGCTACCAGTTCACCAACCTTTCGGACCTCCGGGACTACTAAATTCATAATTTTAAATCCTGTGGACCACTAATATGATTTTTTAAAAAAGATAAATAGTATTTAGTGCAATATAAAAATGCAAATTATTTTTCCGTGGACTACTGGTTGGTGATCACTTCTTTAGCTGGTATTGGCCTTCATCTGCATCAAGTTCTTTCCAAGAACCCAGGATGTTGTAATGTGAGAATCCAACTAGTGTGGCCATTTCTAGTTCACAATGGAAATTTTTGTCAATGCACAGATTTTCTAAGTGGCATCCAAGATTTTTTGGTAGGCACTCAGTGTGCTGGTAACCATGAGGTCTACTGTGGCCAATTGTGGTCTTCTCTGATTCTATTATCACCTGGTATTGCCCCATCAATTATCCACTTTTTCTTCTTTTCAATCACAGTTAAATCTGGTGTGTTATGAGCCAAGACTTCATCAGTTTGAATCAGAAATCCCACAATATTTTATTGTGAGATTGCAAAATCATTAAACTCAAGGTGATAATTTATTTGAGTCTCCAGAGTTCATCTAATTTATGAAGTTGCTTACAACTCAGAGTTTGTAAAATACATGGTGCCAAAAAAGGTATCATCCGTTAGCTTTATACTTCCGTATCGGTATCAACAAGCAAGTTTTAAGATATATGGTAGATGAGTTTTGGTGTTGTCTGCCTTTTCTCTTCCAGCATAGACCTTTTAAAATGTTGCTTTGTGTTGGGAATTTGCTTTCTTGATTAGAAAGCCTGGCAATGTGATTAGTATTTTATCCTCTTCTGGATCATATCAATATGAAAGAATGTGAAACTATGAATAGAGATGTTCACAAAACCACTTATCTGCATTTAAAAAAATCCCAAGGTCTTAACAAATATTGTTGCTCAAAACAACAATGGCAGTAGAAAATATAAACACTTATACCTACTATGCAGTGGTGGGATTCAATTTTTTTTACTACAGGTTCTGTGGGTGTGGCTTGGTGGGCGTGACATGGTGGGTGTGGTAGGGGAAGGATACTGTAAAATCTCCATTCCCATCCCATTCCAGGGAAAGGATGCTATAAAATCAGCTGGGATTCAGGAGGCAGAGAATAGATGGGGGTGGGGCCAGTCAGAGGTGGTATTTACCGGTTCTCCGAACTACTCAAAATTTCCGCTACCAGTTCTCTAGAACTGGTCAGAACCTGCTGTATACCACTTCTGCTACCATGTCACTAAAATCTAGAACTTATATTTTTCTCTTTTGATATACATGAACATTTCTGAGAGCCCTTACTATATATTTTGGAAGCTAGGATTAAGTAAAAGAAATTTGCTAATTTAGCAATGTTGGAAACAACGTCTATGGTTTAAACTCAATTATTCTATTCTGAATTTATATCCTATCACCGGTTTTAAAAAGGGATCTCTCTTTCAAGCTGTAAAAGGATTTTCTGAAAAAGGCGTAATTCTGAAAAAGTTACGAAAATATAAAAATGAAATTTATTATCTATTGTACCTTAATATATTCTACCAAACCGAGTATTGCTGCTCACTGTGATTGGCAGAGATCTAGTTCAATCAAAGGGCATTGCAGAAGTCTCCATAGGATTGGATACTCCCCAGGTCACTGTGCAGCATTACAGAGATGATAGCTCTTGGATTTGTTTGGATTTTGAAACACAGAGGTTGCTAAGTAAAGAAACTTTATATAACTCATGGATGAAAGCAATGAAGTGGCTTTGGTGTTCTGAAGGAGTCTCTAGAGTAGTCTTCGCTGTTGAGATGTGCCAAACCTTGGCTTTTCATTTCAGCTTTGAGAAGTGCTGAAATAAACTTTAAAATCATTCCTATTTATGTAATTCTTATTCTTAATGTTTTTATTTCCATTTTATTCTTGCAAAATATTCAAAAACTTTAAAAATAGGGCAATGGTTAAGATTTTAAAAAAGTTAAAGTTTCAAAAAGTCAAAATAAGTTTAAAATACTCTTTTTTGAAAACTTAAAATAAATTAAAATGTGCCAGCCCCTCCATCATGGAACTTCAATATCAACAATTAAAAATACAGGAAAGTAAATGCTGAAAAAATAATAGGATGATCTTAATCCCGTTTGTTATTTTATTATGTTTGAATATTACCTAACAGAAACAGCTTATACATTTGTAAAACCTTTGGGTAGCATTCCCTTCCCTTCTCTCCCCTCCCCTCTAGATCAGTGGTCACCAACTGGTGGTCCGCGAGAAAATTTTGGTGGTCCGCAGACAAATTATTTGCATTTTTTATATTGCACTAAATACTATTTATCTTTTTTAAAAATTCATATTAGTGGTCCACGGGATTTAAAATTATTAATGTATTGGTCTCTGAGGTCCGAAAGGTTGGTGACCCCTGCTCTAGATTCATATTATATTTCTATGAAGCACTTTTTTTCTAGATACATTAATGTATTTTGAAAACATAAACAATCACTTCAGATATTGTGTAGGCCTGATTGTCTTGAGAGCATGTAATATAGTTTCCTACGCAACCAGGCTGCATTCAAAAGAGGTAGCTGTGTTTGGGCTGGACCTCTAAACATAACATTAGATATTCCAAATGTTTTCAGCATTGCTGTGTTAATCTCATTGCTTTTGTTTTGTACTTGTTCTTATGTAGGAGCAGTGCTTTTGGCCAGCATGCAGGGATTAACCATTAATATTGATCCAGTTTTATATACTTGGCTCATGTACCAACCTCCAAAACGGAGCAGCAGATTGATGCAGCAGGTAGGAGATCTCTTCATATTTATTTATGGTGCCAAGGCAACATGCAATACAAAGGCGAGGCACAGTATTGAAACATTAAAAATCAGATAGATTAAGAGAAATTAGATGCTCACATTGTCACTTTTTCTTTAACGTATTGTAGAAAGCATTTGATTTCTGTCATAAGTATGACATTCATTTAATAATGGTTTGAAGTTCTGCTGGCATGGGAAAAAGTATCTTATTACCCATCCTTGAAATTGTACCTGTCGCACCATTGAAATGATCATGTGATCATAATTCAGGCACCTGCCCGCTGACTCGCATTTATGTTTGCCGATTTGTGACCTTCCCAACCTGCTTCCAGCATTTACAGATTTACTTAACAAGTGTATAATTCAAAAATGGTGTCAAAATAGGACCCCCTCATGTGATGACTTACTTAATGACCATATCGCTTAACATCCAAAATTCTAACTGCAATTTTGATCACAAGTCGAGAATTACCTGTAAAGCTAATAGGTCCAGCTAACGAATGGAATAGGTCCATTCCATAGTTGGAAGATAATGTTCATATGACACATTGCATAAACTTTGTAAGAAGGTAAAATAATTTCATAGGTTGAATTGTAGGAGCAAAGGCAGAGGGATTCGGTCTATTTTTGTAATGTCCTTTTCAATATAATTTTTAAAGGTTCGATTTGACAACATTTACATGGAAAGAAAATAAATTACTCTAACCCCCATATCTCTCCAATAAAGTGTGTGTGCATGTGTGCATGCATATGTAGGTACACACACACACACACACACACACACACACACATAATATTTTCTGAAAACCTGTTCCTGTTTTATCTAATCTGACAATGAATTTGTTTTGTAATTTCTTGTTAATTGTTTTTAGGAGTCTTTAAGATAGTATTTAAATCAACTTATTTTACAAGTAATATTGCTTGAATCTTAAATGAATATGAGATTTCAAATAAGATGCTAACAAAAACATTTTTTTAAAAAAAGGAGAAGTTTAGAAACATTGCCTATAATTTAATCTTAGCTATAAGCATGGGTAAAAAAGGAATAGAATAGACAGGTATATCTTTGATACTTTTGGAGAAAAGGTTATCACAAATAATTTTTGTCTCAATTTAAGTTTGTCTTCTTTGCAAAACTACTTTAGAAGCTCTTTTCCACTATGGAACACAGTTCTATCAGAAAATACCGTATTTTTCGGAGTATAAGACACACCTTTTTTCCTCTAAAAAGAGGCTGAAAAACAGGGCGCGTCTTATACACCTAATGCAGCATTTTTTGCTTCCTGAAGCCCCGCCCCCTTCACCAATGCATAGCATTATGGAAGGTTTCAGAGTGCTCCTGGGGGCTGGGGAGAAATTAGCGAAAAACAGCCCGCTTTCCCCCTCCCCCCAGCCCCCAGCAGCACTCTATAAGCCTCTATAAGGCTATGCATGCAATTTTTTTGACAAAAAATGGCCCGTTTTCGTAAAAAACGGGCCTTTTTTTGCTTGTTTTTGCCCCTTCACCTCCCCAGGAGCACTCTACAAGCCCCCCCCCCCCCAAGGCTTTTCATGCCTTTTTTGGGGGGGAAAACCGGGCCCTTTTTCACGAAAAATGGGCCATTTGGGGGAGGTTTGCAGAGTGAAAAAACTTTTTTTCCTTTTCAGAAAGCTGTTTAGTTAGAGGGATTGATTAGAATTACATTGGTCAAGTGCTGTGCCAGCAGAAACAAAGTTTTAGGTGCTACAGGTCACACACACACTCTCTCTCTCCCTACCTACCTACTGTATTTCTCTCTCTCTCTATTTCTCTCTCTCTCTATCCCTTTATCTACCTACCTACCTAACTACTCTCTCCCTACCTACCTACTGTATTTCTCTCTTTTTCTCTCCCTCTCTATCCCTCTGTCTACCTACCTACTTTTTTAAAAAAAAATGCCTTTTCAAAACCTGGGTGCGTCTTATACTCTGAAAAATACGGTAAATGGCTGGGTGGAATGGGATTCAGGTCAGAGTATTGAGTGGTCTACAGAATAATTCTGATTGTGCTTCACAATGGCAAACGAGAGAAGAGAAGAGAAACTGGTCTACTTAAGATACTGGAAAAGAGTTCTGAGTGCTTTTTGTTTATTTGTTCTTGATTTATTATGTTTCTATGCCATATTTTACACACCTACATACTGGTTGTATTGCTTGTGTAACAACCAGATATATTATAAAATAAATTATTTATATATTGATATTTTTGAATACATATGGCCACAGTGTTTCCTTAAGCATAGTTTCAGAAAAGTATGAGACCGATCGTTGTCTCATCTATATTTAGATTAGATTAGATAGATGATAGATGATAGATAGATAGATAGATAGATAGATAGATAGATGATAGATAGATAGATAGATAGATAGATAGATAGATAGATAGATGATAGATAGATAGATAGATAGATGATAGATAGATAGATGATAGATAGATAGATATTCCATTTTCTATTAAAAGAATTCCCAAAGAAGAGGTGAATGAAACAACAAATGTTTGAATATTTTGGTTAGAAAACTACAACCCAAAATGGATCACAGTATTCTCTATCTTTGGGATATAGTTATTTCTAAAACAATAGAGATTGATTTTTTAGAGAAAGGTTCTTGTAGCCAGCTGTCAAAGCTTGCTTCTATAATTCAATGAAATATAATGCAGTAAAATATAGAGAAAGTGAAAACATTATATCCTTCTTGAGTTTCTTAGATTAATTAAATTTAGTGCATTAACTGTTAATCAAATGTAAGGCTTTGTAAATATATGATAAAATAATATTGAAAGTTGGTGTTTTTGAGTTCTTTCTAAGATATATTTTTATATCTTTATATCTCAATGCCAAGGCAATTAACATTTATACATGAAGTATATATAGATGAGAGAAATAGACATGAGTGAAAGTATACATGAGAGGAAACCAAAAGCAATGACATCTGAAACCTCCCAATATCATCTCAGTTTTGGCATCGAGATATTATATACAGTATAATCAAATTGATAAAATCCAGAAATCTAAAATACAGAGCTCCTAAAATGGTTCAGTTATTAAGTAATTACGTAACTAGCAGATTTATATATTCTAGCATCAGATTTGTCAGCATCAATAGTATTAAAAAGTAGGGAACTGACTTGCTGGTTATAAGTAGACATAACTTGAATAATAGTCTTTGATTGAAAGATAACCATAATTGAAGATAGAAGCAAATAACTAGACCTTACTTTTTTTTAGTAAAATATCTCAAGAGCCTTTTAACTCTGAAAGTTTGGAAAATAATACTGTACAAAAATGGTGAAAATGGTAAAAAGCTTGTAAATCCTGTAAAACTGGCTAGAATACTCTCAATTTTAGTATGTTAGATATATTTCGTGGAATATGGTTGTGATGATGCATTTTCTTTAAGTAGTTCCAAAATAAATCCATGGAACAAACTGTTAAGTAGGTACCGTAGTTGCCTGAAAATAGTTCTAAAAATATCAGATTTTTTATTGCTTAAAGTAAAGTTACCTTCTGTATCGTGTACTTTAAATGTTCCATGTCTATGGTAGATTTGCCAGAAACATTCTTATAAAGTTATGGAAGAGAATTATAGCATATATAATTTTGGGTTGGACTTTTGATCATTTATAAATTAAAAATTGCTACTACTGTTATAGCTATTTTCTTTATCAATAAGATTTAAAGTTTTAAATAATATTATTAAACTATGTCTTTACTCTTACAGATTTGGTAAAGTTAAAGATAGCAGTGCTTTTCTCCTACTCAAAGCTTGTTAATAAATATGGAATTCTGAAGGAGAAGTCTGGCTATGCATTTTTAATGTAATGGGAATTTAAAATGGATTTTAAAAACATAGCCTAATGCACTGCATTTGTGCTTTTCCCACTACACAGAAAATCCAGGGTGGGTTATGGCGGCTGTTACTTATTTGAGTAAAGACCTATGTAGTTCCTGTTGTGACTATGTGGTTAATGCTATAGGGGCAAAAGAGGATGTTTTCTTATATTTGCAATTGGCTTCTGCATATGTCTAAACATTTCTTTTTATTTCGAATGGTGAACAATGTTGACATTCACTGAAAAACAATGTAAAACCCATGGCAAGACTTTTGAATGCCTGCATAAATTTACATAATGTCTTCTGACCCTCTTTGTTGGGTAGTGGTAAAATATGGTATTTATTTCCTTTTTAAGAAAGTATCCTGAAACTTAGAGTTATATATAATACTAATCTACAAATAGTGGTATAATGGCCTAGTTACTCTTTATTTATTTATTCACAGATTAGCAATGCCCTTTTCTTCAAAGAATCATGTGGAAGGCATTTCTGTAGAGAAAGCCGTTTAGATGATCTCTCATCATGAAAATAAATGGGATCGTTTAAGATCCTATAATTAATGCTGGGTAACGGAGAACATGGTACTTCTTATCATGTTATTGCAATAAGAAACTGAACCTTCTCTGGTGCTATTAAAAGAAGCTCTATTGTTCAGAATTATAGAGGATTACTGATAAATATTTATTAATTTATATGCTGCTCATATAAATTAATAAATGATCAGGTGACTCTGGATGGCTTACATCATCATAAAAGTAAAAATACAAGTTTTACAGTCATTAAAACTTTAAATATTAAAAGTTAACAAAAATTAAATAAACTAGGAACTAAAGAAGTGGAGTTGGGATCCTATTCCTAGTCCACTAACCACCTCCAGTGTGGAACACCCCAATCAAGGTCCAGACCAGGGGTGGGTTTCGGCTTCTGTTACTGCCAGTTCGCTCAGGGCGCATTTCAGGCACGTGTGCACTTTGGGCGCATCTGTGCGCTTGATGTGCTTGATGCATGCATGCACCTATGGTGCCGCCGATAGAACCGGTTTAGGGGCATGGCCAGCTGAGTTACTACCTACTCGTCTGAACCGGTCTGAACCGGTAGGAACCCACCTCTTGCCCAAACCAATCGGCAGAGCCAGGTTTTGAAAATGTAATTTGAGACTTACATAGTAATACTGGCAAAACTAATGCAAATATGGAATGTAAGTGAAAGCTTCTTTGATAATACAAAATATATATATGCTGTTTTAGAAAAACTGGAAGGGATTTAGGAACATATTGGATGTTGCGCCTTGATCAATTCATTGTAGATACTTGGAAAATGAGGGTTAGGGTTTTTTTGGTCCCTGCTTCACAGGGACATTCCCATCTCATAGGTGGTCTACTGAATCCTCAGAGTAGATTTATTTTGTAGTAAGATAGCATAAAAAAGGAGCAAATGAGAATATTTTACATCTTAACCTATTTCCTATCAGTCTCTGATACTTCTTTCATTTTTCCTGCCTGTTTTCTTTGTGTTTTGGAGGTTCTTATACAGTATTCTATATCTCTGCAAGTATTGCATCTGCAAACATAACACTTTACCAATGTTAATTGGGGACATGTGTGCATGTTCATACCAAATTTCATTGAAATCCGTGATAGTCGCGCAGGGAGTCCCAGACCACTTGACATGGAATGACCCTCAACCCACACAATAAATTATGAAAAATGATAAATAAATATTTACTTAATTTATATCAGACACTTTTTCCCCAAAGAAGTCAGTGATGCATATTTACGAGGTACTCCCACGTAACACCTCTCCTGCGCGAGCTGCACTGGCTACCTGTGGTTTTTCGGGTGCGTTTCAAGGTGCTGATTACCATCTTTAAAGCGCTCCATGGCACGGGACCTAGTTACTTGCGGGATCGCATCCTTCCACATACATCCCTGCGGCCAATTCGCTCACACAGGGAGGGACTTCTCCTGGTGCCGTCCACTAGGCAATGCCAATGGGCGACACCAAGGAGTAGGGCCTTCTCTGTGATGGGCCCAACCCTCTGGAATGACCTCCCCCCCGACATTAGAACCACTTCTGACCTCCGCTCCTTCCGGCAAAAATTGAAGACTCACCTGTTCCGATTAGCAGGCCTGGCATAATTACAACTGTCCCTCCTGGCAAATGTATTATTATCTGGTTATCTTAGGGTTTTTTAATCTGTTGTGTCTGTTTTAGGGATTTTAAAAAAATTATATTTATTTAGCTTTGTACAGTTCTTTTAATTGCATTTTAACCTCCTCCAAACTGTACATATTTAATTATTTAATTTTTTATTGTATTTTGTGATATTCTCTATGGACTGTACACCGCCCCGAGTCCCTTCTGGGAGAGGGGGCGGTCTAGAAGCACAAATAAATAAATAAATAATAATAAATATATATTCCCTTTAATATTTTGTTTATCTAGACTGTTTCATCTCTAAGATGACTAAAAATATTAGTTTGGTCTTTTAATCTGATATGTGTATGTCTAACTCTGCATACAATTCACTTTAACTTTAAAAATTATATGGTTTATTACATTTTGAGAGGGTGGGAGAGGGAGGGAGAGGGGAGAGAGAAAGAGAGAGAGAGAGAGAGAGAGAGAGAGAGAGAGAGAGAGAGAGAGAGAGAGAGAGAGAGAGAAATTGCTTATTCCCAGGATTTTCCCAAATTACTTCTTTGTTTAAGAACTGCTGTCCAAGTGATCAAGCGACTTATGTATTTGAGTTATCTTATCCTGAATTATCCTGTGCTGATTTTCTAATTCCTAAATTGATTCACCGTATGCTTGCCTTGTGTTAAGCTACTGTGACATGAACGTGTGTTCTTTAAAACATAATTGGACATCTTTAATTATTTTAGATTGAAATCATTTAAAATTAAAGATTAAGAATAGCTACTGATGTTTTTCAGTGGGTAATGGCAAAATGGGAGCCCTTAACTGCATATCATCTGATGAGCGGAGGTGGTTAAATTTAATATTTACTACATTAGTTAATGTTTCCAAAAGCTGATCAGATTGCAACCACATAAATAACATTGACTTCTGGAAACATAAATGCTCTTTCCTAGTGTTTGGAAATATATTCCGTAATGCTTTCTATGTTTTTTGTAGTAATGCATTTAAAAGGTTTGGTCAAAAGCTGTGTCATTTTATGTGTTCTATACAATTTTGGGACTGTACACAAGGAGGGAAAAACAAATAGTATGCCTGCATTTAATGTACTGTAACCATCTGGCCTCTGTCATGATAATATTGTTCTTTAAAATAAGAGGAGTGTTCTATATTTATACATTTTCTTTTTCAGGGAGAAATCTTTTTGACACAAAATCTCTTTCCAATCATTGCATGAAGGAATATTACATGTAAAATGAGACTTGAGTTTCCTCTCCTTTTGTGATTCTGGAAACATGATCACTTTCTCTTCCAGAATCATGAAAATACCATTTTTAAAATATGAATGATTGCTTGAGAACAGATGGGGCATCTGGGGTCTGGATTCTGCATTTGAGAAGGATTCTGCATTTAGGAAGAAAATAAAAAGAAGAGGATGAATTTGTATTTTAGTGTATTTTATATTTAAATTGCTGTAGCATTTTGTACATTTGCACAGACAGAGCTATCAGTTTCTAATTGTTTGTTGATAAAGTCCCTCTTTTGCCTCTAATCCAGATATTCCTCAAATAATAATAATAATTGAAAAATCATCAAATGATTCAGAGTGCAGCTTGTGTCAAAGAAGTAGAAAAAAATACTACACCATTAAAATTAAGAAGATTTCACAAACTGATAATAATCGATGACATAACACTCTCACTTTTTATGGGAACATAGAATTGAAAAAAAAGTTGAGAATGAGTATGTTAAAATATTGTAGGATTTCCGAATATAAACTCATAAAAGTCTTGGCTCATAATGCACCATATTTAACTGTGGTTGAAAAGAAGAAAATGTAAATTATTGATGTGGCAATACTAGGGCATAGTACAATAGAAACAAAGAATTGTCTCAAAGTCAAGATCAAGATCTGAAAATTGAAATATTGTGGAATAAACCAGTTATGGTAGCTCCAATATTTTTTGCCATACTGGGTGCCATACCAAAAACTCTTAGGCGCCTTTTACAAAATCTGTACATTGAAAAAGTTTCCATCTTACTACCCTGATAGATTACGATACGTTTGGTTTTCAGGAAGAGCGGAATGCGTATGAAGCCTAACCTTCGCTACAGAGCTTTCACATTTTTGTTTATATAATAATAATATAAAATGTTACTATTATTAATATATGATATAATATAGTAATATTGGATGACATCTTGAAGAATATTTTTACTATGGAAAAACAAGGGAAACTGAGAACTATGGACCTCTAACACATAGGATTACTACAACATTAAAGTTGTTTTCTGGAGTTATAGTAAGAGTAATATGTGCTAATTTGAAAAAAAATGATTTTTTTTCAGCAGAACAAAAAGGGACTTGCTAAATTCACATGGCATAAGATCAGCTTCTTAATGAAAATATGATCATTAAAAGCTTTTAAAAAATTTTTATGGCCTAAATATTTTATACAAAGGCTTATAAATCATTTCCCATAGTTGGATTTAAAAACACTTGGAAATGCTTGGAATAAACTGAAATATTAAAGGATTTTTGGATGTAATTTGCTTCATTGGAAAGCATCCTTACAGAATATGAGAGAAATTTGGGAGAAGCAAAAATAAAACCAGGCCCATTTCAAAGTAACATATTGTCATCATTGCTCTTTATGCAAGCAGTGATTCTACTTACAAGTATCCTGAACAAAATCAATTGTAAAAAACAATTCACAAACAAAGCTCCCCAAATAAGCCATTTTCTTTATAGAGATTACCTAAAACTATATTGAATCAGAATCTAAAATTAAGTCTCTTAGATATAGTCTGTATATTTAATAAAGGTACAAGAACGAAGTTTGGACAGGATAAATGTGCAATTTGGCAATGAAAGGAGGTAAGATTGTAGGAGAAAATGGGTTGCACCTAATGAATGGAAATGTCATTAGACACCAGGCACCTGAAGAAGGATACAAATATTTGGAATTAATGGAAGCTTCTGATTAATTGCTCAGCCAAGTTAAAACACAGATAGTTTAAGTTATTTCAAACAATTTGAGTATTTTTTTAACAAAAACTAAACTAAACTGTGGAAATATTGCTAAAACAATAAACGCTTGGGCAGTCACTGTAATTAAATATACTGCAGGAGTAATTGATTGGATCCAAGCCAAATTGGACAATCTTGATCAGTAAAACAACAAAATTAATGATCATAAATCATGCACTTCACCTAAGAAGTGACATTCATAGATTATATGTATTCAGAATTAGATGTGGTAGAGGACTATTGCAAGTAAAACAAACTATGGAATAAGAAAAATATAGTCTGAATGATTACGTCTGGAAAAGAAAATAGACTGTGTTTATGGAACTTCACAAGGAAAGCCTCCTGAAGTAACACAAAAGAGCTAAATTAGAATATAAGACTAAGGTAATTCAAAATCAGATTAACATTTGGTAAAACAAACTACTCCTTAGTGAATGTATGTATGAGACTGGAGGAAAAATGAATCAAAATCTAACATGGGTTATGGTTGAAACCTATAAATTTAAAAAGGAAACCAAGGGAAGAATTCAAAGCCAAAATGTGGCGAGATGGGGGCATACAAGTTTAATAAATAAATCAATAATGAATTTAATGGAGTGTCTGGAAGGCTATCACTAGATTACTTACTTACTGGAACAGTGCGTAAGTAAATGTCTGCAACATTTTGTTGTAAGCTATATCTGATTCTATACTTCATTTTTTTAAGGAAAAAATTAATTTCTTTTTCCATGTTAATTTGTTTTATGTCTTGATCTGTTTTTGCATGTATGAAAAAGTGGGTTTGGTGCAATATCTGACCAGATAAGAGTACTGCTGATAGAAATATTTTGCTGAGTAAATACTCATTTCTCCAAAGTTGGTGGAGACAGCAGCCATGTGTGGGTTAACTCAGCCAGAACCAATAGGACCGAGTCTATTACATTGATGTCATCATCTCTGAGGAGTGTCCTCCTGCTTTTTTAGACTCAGTTCGATCAGGACTGGCTGTGCTAACTGCTCTCTCCTCAACTTACTACTCTAAATTCCCTTTTTAAACTATTCTAATTTGCCTTTTTCAAACAAAATTACAAAAAAGAAAAAAAAAGAAAGAAAGAAAGAAAGAAAGAAAGAAAGAAAGAAAGAAAGAAAGAAAGAAAGAACAGACAGGTATCGTCAAGGATGGCTTCTCAGGGAACGAAAGCTTTCAAACAGCCCTTCAGGGCTCTAACGGAAGGTGCGGCCACGAGAGCTCTTTCCGAGGTTCGCAGTCTCCTTGCTTTCCACTGCTGCTACTCAGAGGCTCCTTCCTCTTGGCGCTGCCTGGCAAAAGCCATTGGAGGCCCCGCTTTTGGGCAGACACTGTGAGGATTCGCGGCTGCCCCAGCAACCTAGTTTCCTGTGCCACCATTGCGAGGGCTCCTTTCATCACCGCCGATTGCTGCCAAGGGCTGCCACCGCCACAAACACTGCCGCCAACTTCCACCGAAACCCCAAGCACCACCACCACCTCAGAAAGCGCCGCTGAAGCCTCCCAAGGACCGGTTATCGCTCCCCCTCAACACCGTGGTCTCCTCAGCCTCGTGGTGCCTGGCCCATAGCCTCAGTGGCGATTTTGTTTAGGCGCGAATCCTCCCAGTGACCATTTTGATTTCTCCTCTGTCAGCAAGGTTGTAAGTACTGCTATGGCGTCTTCTCCAGCTCAAGATCCGCAGGTTCTTCCACCTGTCCAGGCCCAGAATCCTCCAACTGGGGCTGCTGCTTCCGCTGCGCATAGGCGCCGGCCTACCCCAATGGCTCCTTCAATGAGCCCGCTGCTAAGGTTCCCAGGCCTACTCACAGGGCTACTTGTGACAGTCACTCATGCGCTGGTGACGTCTCGCCTGGACTACTGTAACGCTCTCTACATGGGGCTTCCCTTGAAATGCACTCGTAGACTACAGTTGGTCCAGAACGCGGGCGCGCGGGTAATTATGGGGAGTACAAGGTACTCCCATGTGACACCTCTCCTGCGCGAGCTGCACTGGCTCCCTGTGGTCTACCGGGTGCGTTTCAAGGTCTTGATTATGATCTTTAAAGCGCTCCATGGCTCAGGACCTAGCTACTTGCGGGATCGTATCCTGCCCCATACATCCCTGCGACCAATTCGCTCGCACAGAGAGGGACTCCTCCAGGTGCCGTCCACCAGACAATGTCGGGGGGCGGCGTCTAGGAGTAGAGCCCTCTCTGTTGCGGGCCCAGCCCTGTGGAATGACCTTCCCCCGGATATTAGGACTACCTCTGACCTCCGCGCCTTCCGGATAAAGCTCAAGACCCACCTATTTCAAGTAGCTGGCCTGGCTCAACCATAGTTCGTTCACACTGCTCCTGACGGGTTTTTTAATTTTGTGACTTTTGGAATTTTATTAGGGGATTTTAAATTGTGTTTTAACTGTCTTTATTCATCTTCCCACCTCCTCCATGTACACGTATTCGTTTATTTTGTGTGTGTACTGTCCATATTGTTTTTTATGTGTTTTATTGTACGCCGCCCCGAGTCCTTCGGGAGAGGGTGTGGCTAAAAAATAAATTATTATTATTATTATTATTATTATTATTATTATTATTATTATTATTATTATTATTATTATTATTATTATTATTATTATTATCATTATTATTATTATTATTATTATTACTTCTACTGCCCCATCAGACGGAGGGGATAATGCCATGCAAGCTCCTCCTAGGAAGGCCAGGAGTAAAACCAAGCACATAGAGCCCCATCCTTTCCAGGCCCAAAGGCCTGTGGAGCCCAGTCCTCCTCCCGACTTATCATCGGATTCAAAGGATCATTTATCCCCTGCAGCTTCTATTATGCAGCCGCAGGAGGCCAGGGCCATAGGCGACCAGGTCTGCCTCTCCTCCATTCAGGCCTTTACCTTACGCACCTGACATGGCTGATGTCATATCTGATACAATTGAGAGGGCACACCTGTCTTAAACACAGGTCCTCTAAACATTCCACCCCACGCAGGTCCTTTTCTTCTTCGAGTTCCAGATGCAGGAATGGTGACCTTTTGGCTTCTTCCTCGCGTGATCTCCCTGGTACCTCCAGCCAACCTTCTGTCTTTGGGGAGGAGGAACATCCTGCCCGGGACTCGGATCTTTCTGAGGACGAGGGTTCCCTCCAGATCCACCTACATTTATTGGTCTGTTTAAACCTGCTATCTTCCGGTCTCTCCTCTTTAAGGCGAAGAAGATTGCTGGCATCCCTCCACCCAAGACTTCTCAGGGCACGGAGGCGGACAAGACGGACACCACTGATCCCCTCTTCATCCAGCCCAAGGTGGAAAAGGAGGTGATTCCCTCACCCAGACTCTTCATAGACATGGTCCAGAACCAGTGGGTGTCTCCAGGTACAGGCCCTCTCCCTTCCATCTTGGACAAGCGCCTGTACAATGTTGGTCCTGATTTCATCAAGGCTCTTGAGGTACCATCCATTGATTTGCCTGTTTTGACCTTTTCCTCGCCTAATGCGGCCTCAGCTGCTCCTGAGCAGGCTTTTCACCCGGAGGACAAAAGGCTTGAACAGACTCTTGTTAAGGGACACCAGGCCGCAGCTTGGGCAGTTCGTGCTGCAACTTCATCCTCCTTCTTTAGCTGCTCTGCCCTCCTATGGCTTAGACAGCTTTAAGAGAGAATTCCCCCCCAGGGATTCCAGGGCTCACAGAGACATTAACAAACTTAAGTCGGCCCTGGAATACACTGCGGATGCATCTTTAGATGCTGCCTGTTTCGCTTCGAAATCCATTGCTTCCTCTGTCTCGTCTCGCCGTCTTCTCTGGCTCAGGCAATGGCAGGTGGAAGACCGTGCAAAGTGGAGGCTTGCCTCCTCAGCCTATTCTTCTGCCCTCGTCTTTGGTCGCCCACTAGAGCCCCTCTTAGTGGAATCCAAGGATAAACAGAAGGTCCTCCAGGCTGCCACTAAGAAGCAGGAGGGGCATGGACACTCCTTCTACGGTGGGCAGCCCTTTTGGGGACAGGACGGGGGTTTCTCCAACTCCCATCTGCAACATCAGGCCCCTCCCAGACAGGATCCCTCATTCTCCAACCGATCCAACAGAAATAACCAGAGGTTCACCCCCAGGAAATCATTTAGGGACTCTTCCAATGTCCTTCAAGAGGCAGAAGTGACTGCCTGAATGATCTCCCTATCGGGGGACATCTTGCGGCCTTCATGGATTGTTGGGACAACATCACCAACGACGCATGGGTCAGGTCCATCATCAGATTCGGCCTAACCTTGGACTTGCGCTCCAACCCTCCGAACCACTTTGTCAAGTGCCTGAACTCCAGGGATCCTCCTGGTAGAACAGGCCATTCATCATCTGCTTCACATTCGGGCCATTCAACCTGTGCCTCCAGGCCAGGTGGGGCAGGGGTTTTATTCTCATCTCTTTATCATGCCAAAGTCTTCGGGGGGCTGGAGAGCAATCCTTGATCTCAAATTTCTCAACCGGTTCATAAAATACCAGAGATTCAAAATGCACTCTCTCCTATCCATTCTAGAGAGTGTGCGCACAGACAATCTTCTCACCTTGGTGGACCTCACAGAGGCCTAGCTCCACATCCCCATTCACAAACATCACAGACGTTTCCTGAGGTTCGTCTATGCAGGCAGTCACTTCCAATATCGGGCCCTCCCCTTCGGGCTGTCATCAGCCCCAAGGGTTTTTACCAAACTGCTTGCTATGGTAGCAGCCCACCTTCGAGACAGACCCATTTGGATATTGTGCTACCTGGACGGCATCCTCTTGCTGTCCAGGTCGCACAGTCAGGCTCTCCAGAATCTTCAGACCACCCTGCGGGTGCTTCAGGAACAGGGCTTCTCGATAAATCACAAGAAGAGCCACTTAGTTCCCACTCGCCGGTTAGTTCACCTAGGAGCTCTCATAGATTCCTCTCAGGGGATGGTCTTTCTGTCTCAGGAGCATCAGGTCAGCCTCAGGGATTTAGCCAACGAAATGCGCAGGAAACATCTGGTTCCACTTTTCCAACTGTCCCAGCTGCTGGGGAAAATGGTCTCATGCTTCTCCATCATTCTCTGGGCACAGCTTCACAGCCGCTGCCTCCAGTGGTTTCTATTGCCGTACTAGAAGACCAACAGCAGTTGTTCCCTAGTGAATGTCAGGCTGACCAGACATGATCCAATCTCTGGACTGGTGGGTCTTCCCGGCCATCTCTTAGGGGCCCCTATTCAGGGAACCTCCACAGCTCATAGTCACTATGGACGCGAATCTGACAGGGTGGGGGGCTCACCTGGAGGATCAGGTGGCTCAGGGCCTGTGGTCCGACTCTGACCTTGCTCACAGGATGAATTGACTGGAATTGAGGGCAATTATCTGGCCCTCCTTCATTTCCAGTCACCGGTAAGCAATTCCCATGTGCTGATTCGAATGGACAACATGATGGCCAAGGCGCATGTCAACTGCCAAGGGAGGGCGAAGGCCGTGTCACTCATGGAATCTGCCTTTCACCTAGGAACCTGGGCGGAGGCCCACCTTCTCTCTCTTCACGCCGAACACATTTTGGGCATTGACAACACCTGGGCAGATTGGCTGAGCTGCACAACAATTGAATCAGCGGAATGGAGCCTCGACCGCCGCATCTTCAGACAGTTGTCCATGAGGTATGGGACTCTACTTCTAGATCTCTTCACAACGGGAGTCAACAAGCAACTGCTCAGGTACCTTTCTCGCTACACGACACCAGGTGCGGAAGGGACGGACGCTCTAAGGTGCAGGTGGCCTCACGGTCTCCTGCACGCGTTCCCTCCTTTCCCCCTGATACAGAGGGTGATCCGCAAGATGCTAGAGGAGGAGGAGGAGATCATTCTAATCGCCCCTCATTGGCCTCGCCGACCCTGATATGCGGACCTAGTCAATCTCTCAGTGGCTCCCTCCTGGTGGCTACCTATGATCAAGTCCCTTCTCCATCAAGGCTCCATTCATCATCCCGACCTCCAATGGCTCCACCTAACCGCATGGAGGCTGAGCGGGCGGCTTTGAACGTGACTAACCTTTCTGACAAGGCGATTCGGACTATTCAGGCGTCTCGGCGCCCGTCCAGTAATAGAATTTATGAGTCAACGTGGCAAACGTTCGCAACCTGGTGCCTCTCTCGAACTATTACCGTCTTGAGGCCTCGGTCTCCCAAGTCCTGGAGTTCTTGCAGCAGGGTCTCAACAGGGTCTTTCACCTAACACCCTACGGAGGCAGGTGGTGGCCCTTTCCTCAGTTCTATCTCTACATCGCGAGGAACCTCTTTCCTTGCATCCTCATGTCAGACGCTTCATTAAAGGAGCATCTAATCTCAGACCTCTGTCACCCATCGCTTCCCTTCGTGGGATCTGTCCAAAGTCCTTGAATTTCTCACAGAACCACCATTTGAACTGCTCCGATCTGCCTCGTTGCTCCATCTCACACTGAAGACAGTTTTTCTGGTAGCCATCACGTTGGCTCGCAGAGTTTCGGAATTGGCAGTCCTTTCCCTCAGATCTGATTTGTGCATGTTCCATCCAGACCGAGTAGTCCTTCAAATTGACCCTACCTTTATCCCCAAGGTAAATTCGGCTTTCCATCGGTCTCAAGATCTGACCCTTCCAAATTTTTGTCCCAGGCCAACTCATGCCTTCGAATGCAAGTGGCTCACACTAGACGTGCGTCGTGCCCTTAAAATCTATGTGGACAAGACTGCCGGTTTCAGATGCACCGAGGCCCTTTTTGTCTCTTTCCATCCTACTAATAAAGGCCTTAAGACACATTCATCAATGGTTGGGTGCTGGATTAGGTCAGCCATATCACATGCTTATCTGACACATCATCTCATGCCTCCGGACAACTTTACCGCACATTCCACGTGCAGCGCTGCAACGTCGGCTGTATGGTCTACGCAGGCCTCGGTGGAGGAAATCTGCGGGACGGCCACTTGGACTACTCCGACGCCCTTTATCCGCCACTACAAGGTGGATAGATACGCATCAGCTGATGCAGCCTTCAGACGATGTGTGCTTCAGCAAGTGCTCCCCTCCTCAAGCACCTAGGCCACTCACATTCCCACCCGGGGACAGGCACAGCTTTGGTACGTCCCACACATGGCTGCTGTCTCCACCAACTTTGGAGAATGGGGCGTTGCTTCTTACCTGATATGCCCCTTCTCTAGGCAAGTGGAGACAGCAGCCATCCCCCTCTTCTGGGGACTGGCCTAGGTCATGGAGGGACTGTTGGGGGTTCACCTGAACATAGAGGGATGAGAACAGTCGACTATCGCACAGCAGTCTATCTATCTCCTCGTCAAGAAAGCAGGAGGACAGACCTCAGAGACAATGACATCAATTTAGCAGACTCAGTCCTATTGGTTCTGGCTGAGTTAACCCATGCATGGCTGCTGTCTCCACCTTTCTAGAGAAGGGGTGTATCAAGTAAGAACTAACGCCCCATTCCATTTTTTTGATCCAATTCCCAGGCATGGGAAATTATTGGAACATTAGTAATTTATCAATGAACCCTGTGAAAAGAGGAAGAGGGGGCTCATTTAATTTTGCTTGCACTGCAATTATACTGAAAAACTAACACAAATCCTTTTTTTAAAGGTTTAAACTTTATTGCTTTTTATTTTTAAGTAACGTTTCAGTTTCAGTCAAGAAAAAAAATGAAACAATTACATACTAAAATGTACGTATATGTTTAGTGCTGCATTGGTCTAGTGCATAATGTATTGATTGGCACGCTTTTTTAGTTTTTATAATTAAACAATTTTATTACTCATTTATTAATAAAAATAATAATAAATTAACTACTTTCTGTAACATGAAAACACATTTCCTATATGCTGATTTTGAGTTCTGAATTACTCATTGTGTTTCTTTTTCTTTCCTTTTTAAAAAAAATTCTGATAGGCTGCACCTGTCTCTCTTGGGACACCCGTCACAAGGAAAAAAGATGATGAGATGTCAGTTGGGAGCACACCATTGATCAAGCATCAGTCCAATCAGGCTTCTGAATATGCCAGTAGCCCTATAAAAACAAAAACCGTAACAGGTGTGTCTGCTTTAATTCAGTTTGGAATTGTGTATATAATTTTTATGATTTTGTATATAATTTTATGATTTAAATTATAAGAATTTCTCTTACTGATCTTTTGATCATGATTTGCTTGGCTCCAACCAGTCCAGGTTAAATTTACTAGAAGATTACTTCTGTTTTTTTCTAATTACCATCCAGTTTTTTAATCAGTTAAGCTTTTTAAAAAATACATACATTAATTGTTACATCAAGTTGGTAGTGCTGAAGTGATACCTCAGTCCAGGGAGAGAAGCACGTGAAAGAGACTAAGAGCAAGTCCATCTTAATTAAGCTAGATATAAACTAATCTGGAAAATTGCTTTGATGGGTTTTTAAAATTCTGCTCCTGTATTCTACCAATAATGAATATCTTTCTAAAAATCCAAGTGGTTCTGATTTCTTGAGATAGGCAGCCTTGCAATCAACTTTGAAGGCCTCTCAAAGCAGTTCTCTCACTCAATGTATATCTAATGTAAAGAAGCCAGAGTTGCTTTGAGTCTTTTTCTCATGCTTCCTCCCTTAGACTGTCTGTTATATTTTTCTTCGCACATGACACATGTTGCTAGATCCTTACTGGAAAATAACTCCATAGAAAAAGGCAAGGGAACATTAGAGAAGATCACAGTTTATAATGGATAAAAAGGATTGCCTTGAAGGACAGAGGAAAGATAATGATCAAGGCAATGATCAGATAAACAGAACTTGAGCCCAAGAAAATAATTAGCAAAAAGATCTCAGATGAGAGGGAGGAAAGGTAGCAGGATTCCATTATTATTGGCTAGCATTTATTAGTTGTTCCAATAAAAGTAGCTTATATCTTCAAAGTGCCTGTTTTCTTAGTTTGGTCTACCTGACATCTTTGTCAGGGTTCAACCTATCCAAAATTGAAGATAATTAGGAAGTAAGCACTCTTTAAAATGATAATGTATTTCAACTATGCAGTACTAGCTTCCCTTGATATAACCAGAAAAATAATTTTGGTAAAGGACAATGGAGTTCTGCTTCCTTAAGACCTACAAAGACCTCAGCATTATAAGACACAATGTGTGGAAGAAATACTTATGAATTTCATTTTTTAAATTTTATTTCTTAAAGAAATGACTTTTCCAGGGATAACCACAAATCTAAATAGTGATAGGTAAACTATTTTCCTTTCTTTTCCTTTGTGTCTTAATTGCTGCTGTCGGTCTATTTTTCTTCTAGAGGCTAGAAAAAGATATCCTTTTAGAAGTTCCATTCATGAAGTAAGTTTATGAGGAATGGGCTGTGAGCCAAGCAAATCATGATCAAAAGATCAGTAAGAGAACAGAGTTTTAGAACTTAAGGACATTTATAAGCTCTAAATTTGGAGCACAAAGGAGCTTATTAGTGCTGGCGAACTCTAAAACTAGGATTCAGTTAGGACTAATTTTGGTTTTACTGGGATTTTTAGGTATCTAGTAACATGTACTCCATTTAGCAAGTTATTTGGTTTTTCTTTCTTCTTCTTTCTTAAAGAATCGCGACCATTATCAGTACCTGTAAAAGCCATGCTTAGTTCAGCTGAAATGTGCAGCCAAAGTCCTGAAGAAAGAATGAAAGAATTTATTAGTGTGGTATGGAATGCAGTTAAGTGCCTTACCCTTCAGGTAAGAAATTGTGGATAGGAGATGAAAGAAAGGAATATGTTGATGTACTTTTAGAATCTTCCATTATTTAAAATTTCTATGAAATAAATCTCCATTTTAAGTTTATGTGAGGAATAATGAAACCAAATTTCATTAGACTGTCATAGAATGATGAAGTCAAATTAATAAAGCTTTTCATGGTAAGTAAGCATATGGTTAGATACCTATGTATTCTGTTGTATATAATCAGGTGTAACAAAAACAATGCTAGAGTACAAGCTTTCCTTAATAAAGCTTTTAAAATTATCTAGCAGTTTGTCTGGTTTAATGGAAGAATATAAATAGCATTTAGACTTATATACCACTTCAGAGTGCTTTACAGCCCTCTCTACCTCTCTAAGCGGTTTATGGAGGCAGCATATTGTCCCCAACAACCTGAGTCCTCATTTTACCCACCTTGGAAGGATGGAAGGCTGAGTCAACCTTGAGATTGGTGAGATTTGAACTGCCAAATTGCAGGGCAGCCAAGTCAGCAGAAGTAGCCTGTATTAGTCACAATTAGACTGTATTTAATTCACTGCAATGCAGGTTATTTGGGGCTACCTTGAAGAGCATTTGAGAACTTTAGTTTGTGTAGTTGACTGCCTATAAGTTTCCAAGTATAGTTCAAAATCTTATGATGCCCTAAAGATCATGGAAATACAAGGGACTGCTAATTTTCTCCTTAAGTCAAGGGTTGACAACTTCTCCAAACCAGCTATAATATAACTTAACACTACAGTTTCCAAGGTCAGTGTAGTCTACTTATTACTACAAATCAGTGACGTGCGGTGAGGTTTATGGCTGGTGAGGCTGGTGACGGCATCAGGAAGGCGGGGAATGGGACCACGTGTGCCTTTTCACTTTTTTTCTTTTCATAATGAGAGCGGTGAGGCTCTGCCTCCCCTGCCTCCCCTGACCGCACGTCCCTGCTACAAATGCTCTTTCTTTTAGAAAATTTTGTTGATGTCACCGTTGGTGCAATTTTAAGGAAGTGTGCTTATTGATGAGAAGACAAAATAAAAGATGTTTTACCTTCATTTTGTGATAAATTTTGCTTTCATTTATTGGGCTTGCATTATAGATTGTTGCATAGCGAGCATGATCTTTACATAATCAAAACAGGGGAAGAATCTATTTCAAGAAATTGTAACACTTGTATGTTAAAAACAAGGAATTATATTCAGTATTGGCAAAAGTACAGGTTGCTACCAAAACTGAAATTCAATCCTTGAAACAGAAAAGATGTTACCATGGAAAAATAAAGTAACACTTAGTGCAGCTGTGATACATTAATGAATAGAAGTTTTTTTAAAAAAATCATTTGTATATGGTATGGCTTAGAGGATCTCAACCAGATGGTTTCCTTGAACAGGATCTGACCTTCATCTTGAGGATTTCTTACTGGGAAATTATTTCATTTTCTCTCCTTTTATTTGTCAGTTCTTTACATTAATGTAAGAATTACTGTTGTAGATTTATATTGTTATATAAATAATAGTCACATTCTACCTTAAATTTACAGTATGAAAGATGTAGTTTAATAGTGGGTTTCAAAGTGTAAAAATAATACAATATATCATATGCCACATTAATTTAAGTCTAAGGATACAGGAATGTGAAGATCTTTTAACATTATACCTATCAATTAAGAGATCAGTGGCACCTTCTCATTATTTAATGCAACAACTTATAAGATTTTTAGTTGCATTTTTTCTCCCTGCTACTATTATATGCCAAAAACTAAGTTCACCTGCATTCGGTGATGGTAAAAGGAAAGTTTTGTGTACATTTTTATACACGCATGCAGATATGTAAGCAAAGTTATTGTCCTGTACATAAAAAATGGATCATATGTGACCTCAATAAATATTGTATATATTCATGCTTTTAGATGATTGCATATGCAACTAGTTCATCTTTAGACAGTAATTTCATAAGAATATAGAAGTAAAATCTAGTTGAAATACTATTCTTATTTTAAACTTTTATCTAAGTTAACCAAAGGATTTAAAACATACTCAAGGTGAGCAGCTTTATGGATAGTTGTCTTCTGAACATATATACCTACTTTTCATGGTTTCCTCTTGAGTTGTTTTCAGATAAGAAATAGAATTAGACCCTGAGAAGAAGAACAGGAATACCCTCATCCCTATCTCCACGTCCAAAGAAAAGGGAATAATGTGAATGCAAGAATTGCTATACAGGAGCAGCTCATAATCCATCTGGCTCAGAATTATTTCTTCTCTTATAAGGCAAATAGAGTTTGTGACCATGGCAGCCTATGGATAACTAAAGGAAATGCAGATAGCATAGCTAATACATTTCTATAACTTTTCTACTTGGAGAAGTATAACAAAACCCAAACATATGCAGGTGTCAGTTCCAGCCAGTGGCAACATAGGAAAACATCCTTTTTTTTTAATGTGACTGATTTGATAGATGGTTATTGAAGGAAACCAAGTTCCCCACCCAGCACTGGGGGGAATTTCAGTATGTCTCCATTATTTTTCCTTACTGTATGGCTAACAATATTAATGATATAATGGAAAAGAGGGTGAAGACATAACATCTGCATTTTCGTACATTAGAATTACAAAGTTGCTAGGATGTACAAAAGTAAAATCGGAGGAAGTGAGCAGTATCCATTAGCTATAGCTGAACTTGTGTTACTAAAAATGTCACAATCTAATGCAATTTAATCTTAAATTCCAACTTATTATGTCATATATAAAACCTCCCAGTTTTTGGTATGTACACTTGAGGAAAAGCTAACAAAGCAACCTTATTGCTAAAAATTATAGAGAACTTAATATAGAAAATTAAGGGGTGGGGGATTCTCAGTTGAATTGGATTTTTTTTTTGCTTCTAACCAAATTACCCACTTAATAGGGAGGCTCCTTTTAAAAAACTATGAACACTTTGGCTATAGATCAGGTATCCACAAATTCCCCTTGTCAAGCCTAGTATGGATTTTGACCACCTCCGATTCCCTAGATCAATCCTTGCACTTGGGTCAAGATAAAAAATTTGGTCTGTCTCACTTACAGCTCTCTTATTCAAAATACTACCAGCTTTTCTTTTTAAAAATATTAATATAAATTATCTATAATTCTTTATTCAATTTTTACTTATCTGTAATATATTAACCTGAGAAACAAACCTGAAATAGAATTATCTAGATCATATTTATCAAATACTTAAATTATTTCGTGCTCAGCCCTTTATATTTGGATATCAGCTTTATGAGGACAAGAGAAGGTTTTGAGGAGTGTGTTGTAACTTACTCTTTATGAATTTTGTCTATCTCATCAACAATTGTTAAGTCTGTAGCAGGTACTTTGTTTGAATTCTACATGTGTTGAAATGTCAATTCCTGAATGGAAATATTATTTTTAAAGATGGCATGCACATTTTCTTCTCTGAAGTTTGATTTCCTAGATACTTTCAGTTCTTTCTTCTGTTAAGAGGAAAGCTGGAAGCTTTCTGGTTTTAGGGGGTGTTGTTTTTTTTAAATCTAAACATGAGGCTAAATTGCCCAGGAGATTATGTTGGTTATCACATTCCATGTGCACATAGCTACAGAATACAAACAGTGCTAGCTGTATGTGGTTTTGGCAATAATGAGAATATTTGGCAGTGTAACAAAGGTGGTATTTCAGCTGCATTTCTTGAGAATGATGCAGTCTTCATAAAACACGTCATTCTCTGTGAACTTCAAAGAAATGGAAACATTGTCACTAAAAGAAGCAAGAGTTGACCAAGATTAAAGTCAGTTCTGAAGTCTCAGTTTATGCTATCAGAAGTTAATAAACTACAAATGGATTTTTTGGTCATATTTTCTGTGAATATACTTTACAAGTTAATCATCTTACTTGGAAAAAATGTGTGAAAAGGCAGCATGTTTTTCTGCTAGTTTCCTGAATAAAGTAGGATTTTTCTTAGGTATTGACTCACACACCATCACACACACACACACACACACACACACACACACACACACACACCAAAATATAGATCACATGGTGTTATTATCTTTATTTATTTATTTAAGCATTAAAAAAATCAAGTAACCAATTTTGATGCTTGTTTTCCTATGAAGCTTAGATCTAGGACCACAGTAAATATATTGCCTTTCATCCTTATGAATTTTTGTTTTAAAAAACGGCTGTTTTTGTCTTTCAGATGGAAGTGCAGTCATGTTGCGTGTTCATTCCCAATGACAGCCTGCCATCTCCCAGTACCATCGTGTCTGGTGATATTCCTGGCACTGTCCGTAGTTGGTATCATGGGCAGACTAGCATGCCTGGAACTCTTGTCATTTGCTTACCCCTTCTAAAGATTATGAGCGCAGGGCACAAGTACATGGAACCCCTCCAAGAGATTCCCTTTGTTGTGCCAAGACCAATACTTGAAGAAGGTAAGAGATAACAAATTCCAAGAGAAGGGGTATTATAAAGAGGTGCTATTTTCTAAGATGAATCATGTAGCTTGATATCAACATTCTTCTTTCCTCTTTTCAAAATGCTTCATTCTTTTTAAATGCTTGATCAACTATTTTTTTATTGCTTGCTTTTTAAACAATTTTTGTTTTTATTTTTTATAATGCTCTTTGCGTGACACAAGAATTAAATAAAAGAGAATATTTGTAGCGTGGGGTTGAAATGTGTGTTCTCTGAGCTTGGTTGTTTTCTTGCAGATGTTTCATTACCCAAACTAGGTAACATCATCAGTGTTCAGCACTTTGGTAATGAAACATCTAAGAAAACAACCATGCTCAGAGTGCACTAAGGAACTCGCCCCCTCCATACACACCAAGAATTAAACCCAGATATCTCCATGCAATCAATGCCTTCCTTTTAATGCGCTTGCAGTAGCACTATACCAGAGGTGAACTTTGACTAGCATATTTACAATACAATACAATAGTAGAGTTGGAAGGGACCTTGGAGGTCTTCTAGTCCAACCCCCTGCCTAGGCAGGAAACCCTATACCGTTCCAGACAAATGGCTATCCAACATCTTCTTAAAGACTTCCAGTGTTGGGGCATTCACAACTTCTGGAGGCAAGCTGTTCCACTGATTAATTGTTCTAACTGTCAGGAAGTTTCTCCTCAGTTCTAAGTTGCTTCTCTCCTTGATTAGTTTCCACCCATTGCTTCTTATTCTGTCCTCAGGTGCCTTGGAGAATAGCTTGACTCCCTCTTCTTTGTGGCAACCCCTGAGATATTGGAACACTGCTATCATGTCTCCCCTAGTCCTTCTTTCTCTTAAGCTAGACATACCTAGTTCCTGCAACCATTCTTCATATGTTTTAGCCTCCAGTCCCCTAATCATCTTTGTTGCTCTTCTCTGCACTCTTTCTAGAGTCTCCACATCTTTTTTACATCGTGGCGACCAGAACTGAATGCAGTATTCCAAACATTTCATATTTTTCATACTCACCCACTCTGCTCAGAAACTAAATTGTGTTAACGATACATTACTACATTACAGAAATGTTTTGGAAGACCATATTACAGTGAATGAGGTTAGACTAAACACTGTTAATAGTGCCTCATTTTGTAAATTTAAAATTTTGGGATACACTTGAACATATCACATCACATATTCTAACGTATTCTTTTTAAAAATGCAATTTTATTGAAAGTTTAAAACAAGAGTAAAATGGATGCAAACTAGAATAAGGAAAAAATTGAAAAGAAGAAATAAAAGAGGAAGCTAATGTACAAAAAGAGAAAAGGTAGGAAAGGTAGAAAAGAAAGGAAACAATATAAAGACGTGGCTTCCACTCTTCTTTAAAGCGGTTATAATTTTAATTTACCTTTATCTTAAAATGTATCTTCTTTCTGTAATCAATCCTAAAAAACATTAAAAGCATAAGTTCAATTTTCCCCGTTTTATGCAAAAAGTTCATAGGGGGTTTCCAGTCAGCAGTAAGCATACTGTCTTTTCTATAATCAATTAATTTGTCCATTCCATCAAGTTCTATCATCTTCACCAACCATTCCTGCATAGGAAAATTCAAATGAAAGCATTCCTTTCAGTCTGATTGATATGTTGGATTGTTGTTGAAGAAAATCAAATTTCTCATTTTATAAATTCAAAAATATATCACATAACATGTCCTAATATATCTTTTTAAAATGTCATCAACCATGTTGAATATTTGCTTGAGAAGAAAGATGGGCTATAAATCCAATAAATAAATAACAAAACAGTTGGAAAATAACTGTGTTTGCCACTGACTGAATTTCAGACGAAATATTCCTAGTAATTAAACGAGTAAGTCTCTGTGACCATTATGACATCAACATGGTATTTTTTCCTAGTCATAGTTTTAAGCCTAATATTTTATGAATGGATCATATTTGACTATATTTGTGAGCAACAAATGTTTTCATCTCCAGCTAAACCCCAGTGATCCCCATGGGATTAAAAACCACGCATACCTAGTTAAATGTAACTTAATACTTTTACCTCTAGTAAGGAAACCAAAGAATAATATTCGCCTGTATTATTATGTAAAGACAATTTCCTTCTCCTTCTGAGGTTAACTTACCAGCCCTTTAAGACTGATTCTCATAGAGACTTCCTAGAGAAAAGAAGAGAAAACAGATTATGTCAGATTATATGAAGTGATAATTCCCCAGGATTCAGGAAATTTCACATTCAGATTTCTGGGATCACTAAGTAATTAGACTTATTAAAGATTTTGATATTATTTCAGGTGCATTCTAAGTCTTGTCCAATTCCTTTCACAACTATTTTTCTATAATACTAAATCTTAATTTTAGAGGAGTTTATCCACTGTTGTTATATTTGTATTTACAGTTTGAATTTAAAAAGTATATTGCCTAGCCATGTTTGTGTTGGGCTGTTGTGCTAAATAAATACTAAACCGACAATTTTGGTACCCACCTGTGTCTTAGAAGTTCTAATCTTGTAAACCTCTGTAAATTAACTCTCAGTAGTAGGTTTAAAGACCCTATTTATGGATTATGTGCCATCAGATAGTTTAATTCTTAGCAAACACATACATACATTTCAGTGGTGGGATTCAAAATTGTTTACTACCGGTTTTGTGGGTGTGGCTTGGTGGGCGTGGCATGGCTATATGGGCATGGCAGGGGAAGGATACTGTAAAATCTCCATTTCCTCCCCACTCCAGGGGAAGGTTATTGCAAAATCCCCATTTCTTCCCGATCAGCTGTGACTCAGGAGGCAAAGACTAGATGGGGGAAGGGCCAGTCAGAGGTGGTATTTACCGGTTCTCCAAGCTATTCAAAATTTCCACTACCGGTTCTCCAGAACTGCTCAGAACCTGCTGAATACCATCTCTGCATTTTCTCCCAGGCAATCTGCCCCCAATTTGGTTTTTCAGATCTTCCAGCATCATATCCATATATATATTATAATTGAGCCTATCTACTTTATGGGCCTAATAGTTGTCTTTCCCCTTTTCTATCTTTCCTTCATAGACACCTACTTTCCTCATAGTCTTCTTTGAAGAGTTATGTTTTCACAAAATGTATATAAATTAGGATAATTTAAGCCTAGTCATTGAGAACTCTGGGTTTGTGTGATGAACCATTTGTTCATTTTTTTGACCATCCATGGTGTTCCTCCAACATGACAGTTAAAAACATTTATCTTTACTGATTATTTTTTTGTTACTTGCCTTATTTTTGTAGATGCTCCATTATTTTCTGTAACTTTTCAATTTGGTAATGAGTGGAGTGCTGTTCTGATGTCAACTTCTATTACTAGTTCTTCTTGTAAATATGGAAAGTGTCTTCGATATTGATATCTCTACTATATAGAATTTCAGTATTCAGTATTCAGAAAAGGAATTTAGTTCTGCTTCATTCATTAATTTATTTAGTAATAGAGATACAGCAATAATAACAATCATAGTGTTTTGTTTATTGTATTTGCATCAATTTCCTAACTGGGAAATGTATTCAAAACCAAATGCATTTTTAAAGCATCTTTTATCTAAGCATCTTTTGCTCCCACTTATACAACCAAGAGTCATCATATCAGGGCTCTCCTGTATCAGAATTGAATTATCCTTCTCCCAGAATATCATGCTTCCTGTTAGAGTGTTATGAATATAATTGCTGTCCTTAAAATACACCTATGTAAACACCTCCCATAGTTAAACAAAAGAGCATTAGGAAAATGGAAGATTATTTTCTTTTATTTCTTTTACATGAAAGTTGGTGACTACTCCAGAGGTGGGTTGCTCCCAGATCGGCCAAACCGGTATTGGCGGTGGCAGGAGGCTCCGCCCACCTGCCTGGATGCTTCTGGGCAGGCGCAATAGAGGCACAATCGAGCGCAAGCGTGCATACAAACATGAGCGGTAGTGCTGGGATTTGAAACCCACCTATGGACTACACTGTTACCTTAGTAAATATTGCTCAACATGAGTATTACTCATTTAAGACATTTTTATCTGTTTCTGAATCCCAGTAATTAACATTGTCTCTTCTAGCAAAAAATAAACATCAAAGGGCATGATCAAGAAAAGCCAAATTAATATTAAATCTTTTACATAGATTGGTTTAAGTCTCCCAGTGAAAAAATAATTTAAAATTGCTCAGTTTTGGCAATATTAAACCCAACAATACAGTGTAGTTAGATGCAAAGAATATAATTGTGCATATTTATGATGTGTGCATTGTATGATATATATTATAACTGAGAAAGAAATTAAAATGTAGCACCTCTGTGTTACATAACAGAATGTGCTCTTAAATAGTATCACTAAGTACTAGAACTAGACTTTTATTAGTTTTGTAAAAGAATAATACAGATATATTTTAGTTTTAAAATAAAACTAATGGAATGATTCCTTTATATACCTATTTTACTTTTGTTTTTGCTTTCCTTTTGATTAACCAGGAGATGCTTTTCCTTGGACAATCAGTCTTAATTATTTCAGCATCTATACGCTTCTGGGGCAGCAGTTGACTCTAAATATCATAGAACCTGTTGGCTGCACTTCTACTCTGGCAGTTACTTCACAAGTGTTGCCCACTGCAGGATCAGAATCCAGGCACTCATTTGTTGTATGTCTTCATGTTGACCTTGAATCACTTGAAGTAAAATGCTCAAATCCTCAGGTTCGTGCATTTAATTTATTGCTTAATCTAAGTATTGTTCTGGATTCTATAAGAAATGTTTTTTTCCCCTTTTAAGTATCTTTCCTATAAAAACCAAGTCATCAAGATCAGGATACTTAGATTAAGATTTGCTTTGAAGCTCTTTCATGTTTTGTAATTTAGATTCATCTGTAATAGCTATAGCACATAAGTGCATCTTGGGTTTGATGAAATGAAATCACTTGCAGATGTATTGTTAAATGTTGAGGCCCTGCTTTGCTGTCAAAGTGGATACATTTGTTGAAATGAATTAATGTACACTTTGGAGAAATTAACACACATACCTGATCTCATTAAGCATCAAATTATTTCAACTAAAGTAAAGAAACCCTTTATGAGGGTAATAGAACATGACTTTATTTATATAAATATTTTCTTTCTTCTTTTCCAACCAAGCAGTCACTCAAAGTGGTTAGCCATGAATCAAATATAAAAGCAAGTTTAAAATGCATAGAATATACAGAAATAAAACATCAGTGCCACTTAGTAATTACAAAAAGAAATGGCGCAAAAGTAGAAACAGTCCCTTAAATAAGGACAAAATACAAGATCAATCAATTTAAAAGCACGGAGATCACAGAATCTGAAAGGGTAAGGAGCAGGCAGCCAGCTGAATATTACAGAGGAATAAATACTATCATATGATGTTAGCTTTCTGTGGATCATTTCCCTTTGTAAAATATTTGTTGAATCTTGAAATTTGCCATATCTTCAGGTAGTAATTATTCCCAAAGAAAAAGCGAGAAATATTCCTCAAAATGAAAAAGTGAGACATATTATAACAAATTCTGAATGATTTTTAAAAAGATATTACAGAAACTTGATTCAATGGATGTATACTTGGTACACTGATAGGGTTGCAAGATGTCATGACTTGTTAATATATATTTCTTCAGGCCCTTGGAGAAGTTTTACTGAATTTGTATTTTATTTACAGCAACAAATACTTGTGCAATTCATAAGGAATCTATGAAATTTGACTAGGATAGAGGCTATCTTTGCATTGCTAGTCTCAAGGCTATATGATAAATTAATAAAGCTAACAGTATTTAAATTGTAGTGTTGAAATTAGGAATAAAAGATATTTCATATGGTTTTTTAATTGATTATTCATTATGTGTCATCAAGTCAGAATTGATTTTTAATGAACACATAGATTTCTCCATGACATTCTGTCTCTCATCTGGCCTTTCAGATATTTCCTCACAACAATAGGTGGCTGTTTTTTTACTATATTATGAAACGGGAAGTAAATGCCGGTTTTCAGTGAAACTGTAGTAAAATGTGGTCATGTAACCATTGGGATGCTGCAAATGGCTGTACACATGGGCTGGTTGCTGAGTGTTGAACTTGGCATGATGTAATCACAGGAGAGGACATAATTTGGGAAGCAGGTTGTAAGTAATCCCAGGAGGTCCATCATAACTTTGAATGGCCATTGCATTGTTTTGCACTTGGATTATTGATATTCAGATTATCAAAGTAAGGAGAGACCCAGGAAAAACATTCTAACTCTTTAGTGGACCTTGATGGACCTTAGTTAGTAAACTTCCAATATAAAAAAAATACTTTTGTCCTGTCCCAGTCCACACACGCACATATCAATGAGTTTAAGATACTTTATTGAGGCACTGCAAACCGCTAATTTTATTCCCCAGAGCCCAGTTACATTAAACACATGGGCCCAATGAGTTTGAGTCTACACAGCCGAGGCACAAAGTCATAGGCAACACAAAGTCCAAGGCATAAGTTTTCAAATCCACACACGAAATCCAAAGTCCAGGTACGAGTCAAAAATCCAAGCACAATAACCAATGCCAAGGTCCAAGTCCAGAATCCAAGCACAAAATCCAAGATCCAATCACATGGTCAGAAAATAAGGCAGAGGTCCGGAATCAAGGAAACACAAAGTCAGGACACACATTCAACAGAAAAGTGACTAGTTTTTTCCAACGCTGCTTTGCTCCATGCCTGGGGCTAAGTAGGTGCCTGGTGTCGCTCATTAGGAGGGGTGAGGATGCCTTGTGAGTAACCTCACTGACTTCTGTTGCGCCTCCCTCCGCTTGGTTCTACGCACCTTGAGATCCATTGAGGGAGGCAATTCCTCTTTATCTCTGCTGACTGACTGCAGCTACACCGCTTCTCCGCTCTGTGCTTCTGGTCATCTGCATTTCTAGGCAGCAGTCTCTTCTTTCTCCTCTTCAGCCAGATGTTTGTCTGGTTGTTCCTCTGCCAGTCTCCAATATACTTGGCTTCTCCTCCTCTTGCCCATTCACTCCTGGCATGGAATCTCTGCATCCTCCTAATGCTCTTCCATACCCTAGTCTGGAGCCTAGTCTGAGATGGGTAGTCATAAATTGAATGATTGAATGAATGAATGAATGATAGTATTAAATTAAAACATTTAAATATTAACGCACATTTTGCAGAGTGTAAGGAAATTCTTCAATGCTCTATCAATACAAAAGCAGCTAAGGAAGATCTGTAAGGATAAATTATGTTCTCATATCCACAAATCAAGTCCTGCTTTATATCAAAACTAGACAGACAGCAATGTTTCCCTGCATCTGTTTTGCCCACATTAGAAGCCAACGTCATTCTTTGGATGTGTCCTGAGGCTGAAACCTCTTCATTAAATATGAAAAAAATATTTTTTTTCCACAGTGGCAAGTGGGTATGGCATCCAGCTGTGGATATGGTTATATATTGTGCAACTTCCATGGGATTTTTTAATATACTAAATAGCACGTTAAATGATTATTGCTTATTTATGAAGCATTTTGCATAAATACTTTAGATCTGAGTTGAACAATACAGTAAGTAAATTATGCAGAATGTTTTCTGAATAGATAGATGTGATATCCCAGGAGATAGCTCTGAAAAAGTCTGATTCTTTTTTTCTGTGGTTAGAGACTATTTTCACACCTACTACAGAAGTTGAATTCTTCTGTATTCTATAAAATTTGGTTTTTGGAGCTGCTGATGTTTTAGTTGTACTTGAAGTAGCAGCTTCTATGAAAGTCTATGAAATAATTCAGAAACTAAATTAACTGTTCATTCATTAAAACCACACCTTAAGTTGTACAAATGGTGATGTAGAACTTACAGCCGTACCTACTGTTATTTGATTTTTTTTCTGTGCAGATTTTTCCCATATGTGTCAAATGAAAATACTGCTGCAATAAGGCCATCACAAACGTATTCTTTTTATATTGTATGAAGTTATATTTGTGGAAAATGTTGACATATTTGTTTATGTATTTATTTATTTCAGGTGCAACTGCTATATGAACTAACAGATTTGATGGAGAAAGTTTGGAATAAGATTCATAAGAAGGGAATTTTCCATCAGTCTCTGGCACATACAGAATCTGTTTCAGGACCTGTGCCACCTGTTTCACCTGTTAAAAGTAGTATCGGGACTGCTCCACTGGATGCCAGTACATGTAGTCCATCAGCTGACATTGGGACAACTACAGAGGTACTGAAATAAGTGATTGCCACGATGTAAAAAAGATGTGGAGACTCTAGAAAGAGTGCAGAGAAAAGCAACAAAGATGATTAGGGGACTAGAGGATAAAACATCTAAAGAACAGTTACTGGATATGTCTAATCTTATGAAAAGAAGGACTAGGGGTGACATGATAACAGTTTTCCAGTATCTCAGGGATTGCCACAAAGAAGAGGGAGTCAAGCTATTCTCCAAAGCACCTGAGGGCAGGACAAGAAGCAATGGGTGGAAACTAATCAAGGAGAGAAGCAACTTACAACTAAGGAGACATTTCCTGAGAGTTAGAACAATTAATCAATGGAACAACTTGTCTCCAGAAGTTGTAAATACTCCAACACTGGAAGTTGTAAATACTCCAACACTGGAAGTTGTAAATACTCCAACACTGTAAATACTCCAACATCAGAAGTTGTAAATACTCCAACACTGGAAGAAGAGATTAAATAACCATTTGTCTGAAGAGATGTAGGGTTTCCTGCCTAAGCAGGGGGTTGGAATAGAAGACCTCTAAGGTCCCTTCCAACTCTGTTATTCTATCTGCTAGAACAAGGAATTAAAATGGTAATGAAAGAATAAGTCATTCAAATATATGAATGCATGTATCTTTTTTATTTTTTTAACTCAGTTAAACTTGTGAATTGAGTGGCTCACAGTTTGCATTTGTGAGTTGGTTAGTCCAAAGAAAGAAGAGCAAATGATCCTGATGATTATGGGTGGCCCTATAAGTTTGCTAAATGATCATGATCATTATTTTACAAGATCATGTACAAGTCATCATTTTGTGTCACTGCAGGTTGCTGAAGAGGCTGCAGTAAAAACTACTACAGCTGCTAAAACCATTATCATGATCTTGTCATAGAAATATCCGATTTGTCAATTTTATCCTTTTTTTGTGGAGATAACCTGCCTTGGATTTGCTATTTTCCTTGAATATATTCTGATCCACTAGAATGAGGAAGCAGCATCAAAATATAACATCTATGATTATGTTTAAGACTTAGTATTTGAACATATTAAAGATCCATATTAAAGATTTGTCAAGGAGCCACTTTGACTTTTTCCCTTTAATTTGTTTATACATCCCTTACACTTAAAAACTTGAATATTATAAAAGAAATATGCTGTGCGCTAAGTACATTTCTTCAAAATTGCATACTTTTCACAGTTAAAGTATACTTCTCCATGAGGTCAGAATGATTATTTGGAAAGTGTCTTTAGCTCTTTCAAATAAAAGACTTCCTATAAATGAACCGGTGGAGGAAAGGTGAGGAGGTATGGCTCACTCCAAAAATTGTTTATATTAAATAGCATATGAAGTATTTATTTATATTATCCAGCTGTGAATAATTCTTTTCATTTTGACGGATTGATAAGGAGTGCTGCTACACCATATAGTTAAAACTGTTAGGATTCCTGAATTACAAACTGGATAAATCTGAAGATGAAAACTTGAGTAAGAGGCTTAAGAACCAAAGTTTAGAAACACTTAATCATTTTTAACATCCTCTGCATTTGAGTAAAGGTAGTACAGACTACAACTGGCCACTTGTTACTGTTTACTTAAGTACAAACAGTTGAGGAAGTGTTTAGTCCTTGGGGAACAGTAATTTGCTCCAGACTTATATCATCCCTGAGCTTTAATGCAGATCAAGGATGAAGGCCTTATATGTTTGGCTTTGCCAGATGAATAAAGATAAATTCTCCTAAGAAAAATACACTTGATATTTTGGTTCATTTTGCAAGAATTGGCAAAGAGTGAATTTGTGTATTTTAGAGCTTGGTATGAGGAGGGTGGAAAAATAGTTTACTTTTATTCTGGCTTTATTTTATGGATTTAAATACAAATAGAAAAGTAATGCATAAGTCATTTTTAAATAAAACTTAAAATGAAATATTATGATAAAGTATTCATTTTTAGAGAAAAGTGGAGCACTGAAAAATAAGGTGCAATAATGTACAAGATTATGATTAAAATAAATGGAAACTACCAAAAAGGATAAATTGCCCTACTAAAATTCAGCTATGTTTTATAAAGTAGACTACATTCTTACGTATTTAGCTTTTTTAATTACAAGACGTTTAGCATTATTTTCAACCTACTTACCTACTGATAATCAAACATTCCTATTATAACCTGTTATTTCATAAGAATATTTGACTCCATAGTGAAGTGAAAGGAAAAAGCCACATCTTCCAAAAAAGAATAGCTGCTCTTGGGAAACATCTGCAAATTATAATCATGGTAGCAATCATTGTTGTGTTCTTGCCAACCTAAATTCCTCTTACGTTTGTGAAGGAAATTCTCCTGAATTTAAGAACAATTCAAAGATCATTTGAATTATCAGTTACCAACAAAGTACATCTGTGCTTATACCACGTGGATAAATATTGTATTTCATCTATGACAACCTCACTGATACAGAAGTATACAGCTGTTTCCCCTTCCAAACCTTCATGAAGTTCTCAGATTTATTTCAAATGTTTTTAAAATTAAATTAAATTTCATTTCATTTCTATCTTGATTGCTGTCATTTGTTCATCCCCTTTTTATGATGTGGCCCTTGGCCTGCCATTCAAAAGCCAAGTGAAGCCCTAAAGTCAAAGTTGCCTATCTCTATTTTAGTAGTTCATTATAAAATGCAGTGTTTACCTCATACCATCTGAGATCTTGGAACTGCTATGAGATTGAGTGCTGCCTTTATTAGGATACAGATTTTAGCCTTTGAAATTAACTGTGATACGCTGTTAAATGCATTGTTCCTCTATTATAAGGACATTTTTTAAGTGCAATCGTGATGGATTTAAACGAATGCTTTCATAGAAAAAGCTGTTGCTTTTTTTAATTAACAAAGAGAACATAATTGATCATCAATGTATTTAGAATATTTCAATTTGGGCATTTTCCCACAATAATTATTTTAAACCATACATTACACTGGTATTTGTAGCTTCCAAATGTTAAACTCAAACATATTTTTATGAAAGAACATTTTGCGTTTAGATTAAGTATCAAAACACTTGAGTGCAAGCCATTTTAAAGAATCTTCCCATGACATATATGTTATTTTTGTATGCAGTTGATATCTTTGTTTATTATTGTTAGGTTAGATTTGTTATCATGAAAAATCATTTATTTAATTAAATTAGTACAGACCAATATATTTGTATGGAGAGAAGGGCACAACTTCTCTGTGTTCTCATGTGTAGTCTATTGATTACAATTTGGCATATTCAGCTAAGATGGTGTAATAAGATGCATCCTGCTTTCAAGTACATAGAAAATAATTCTTTTATAAAATGTTCAGCTATTCAGAGAAATACAAACTTTCTTGAACTTCACTTCTAATCAACACTGAGAATATTTTGATTTTAATTAAATAGGGCTTTCTTTTTTCTTTGACTTCTACTTACATTGCATTGGCAGGGGTTCAGTTATGCAGAAAATACATTTTCTAGTTGATTCTCTGTGGATTATGATGGAGAAGGCAACATTACAGAAATAGGAGGCACCACTGTAAGGAATTTAGATGTATATGAAAATATCTGCCATGGTTTTCTATTATATTCCAGCTTTCCTTAATTACTTAATTAGTAAATCTGTGGATATCAGAAATGAATGGGTTGGGTGTATGTATGTATGTACTGTATATATCAGAGTATTCTCAGCAGAAGGATCCTCAGCATATGTGAAAGATGTAAAAATGGATAAGAGTGTTTTATGTCCTATTTTCCTGTATCCTTGTAGAATGGTACCAGTTTAGAAACAGCACATTTTTCAGAGAGGAGCAGAAATTGTTCATAACAACGTACATCAGACTCTTTTCTCACATTATAGAGCTTACTTAATAAGCCATAGCTTATAAAGTATTTTATTTACTTGTACAATTTCTATGTTGGGATTTCTTTTTCAAATATAAATTTTTTATTAACATGAGTAGGAGTGATTGATATTTTAAATTTAGATTTTTTTTACATTTGTTTTTTATTTTCTCTCTCCCTCCCTCCCTCCCCCCCCTCTCTCAGGGTGAATCCCTCCAAGGTTGTGATGATTCTCCATTCTCAGACTCTGTTACCTTAGAGCAAACAACAAGCAATATTGGCATCTCAAGCGGACGTGTGAGTTTATGGATGCAGTGGATGTTGCCGAAGCTTACTGTAAAGTTATTTGCACCAGATCCAGAAAGCAAAGGCACAGGTATTGCATTTAATTTTAAAAAGCAAATGCATCATGGAACAGAATTCGTCTTATATATTTGCTCAAATACACTGTCCTAATGGAGGCTTAGCATATCCTGTTTCCATGTTTGAGGGAAGAAGACAGACCAAATCACTTCGTTCATTGTCTCTGTTTTGACACTAAACTTGAGTGACATTTCTGGTTGGGTCTGAGGACTATAAAATGCATGCTGCATGAGACCACAGCCAACGGTTTGCCAGCCTTAGGTTAGGTAGTAGGATAAATAGAACAATTATCCCTTATCAATACTGAGGCTGCAATTGATGTTCTTCCAGCCATCCCATCCCAGTCAGCAGAATCTTAAGTATGGCTATAGAGCAAGTGATTATGTGCACTGTGTACTGATTTTAATGGCTGCTTTAGGATTGATCTATCTTTTAAAAGGCATAGGTTGTATAATAGCAGTTATAAATTATATAACTAGATGTGCATATAGCGTTAGTCAGGTCCATGGCTTTGTTTGTGGAACAGAATCTAACCCCTGTTTCTCTCCTTTATGAATACAATATCTGTATACTAAGCCCATTGGTAGATAAGATTAAGAGTAGGAGAAACCAAATTGTATGCGAGCTTTCCGTTCACATTTCTGGGGGAACTATTAGTTGTTTAAGATTTGTCTTAATAATATTGGTTTGAAATTAAGGCAAACTATTTTCTTCTCCATTTCTACAAAATAATCATGTGACTTATTGATGAACTGGCTAATTTTGTTGGATACTGCAGAGATATGTGTGGTTGGTGAGTTAGAAGATCTCAGTGCCTCAGTAGATGTACAAGATGTCTACACTAAAGTAAAGTGTAAAATAGAAAGTTTCAACATTGACCACTACAGAAATAGGTAAGAATTTTATGTTTATTTTATATTAGTATTCATATAGAAACATACTATATTGTTTAAATGGTAATAGTTATTGATCTGAAGGACTGAGGTTACATATTTGAAATTATATTGCTATGTCATAATTTTACATATCAATATTACATTCTTGGTTGTAATTGGAAGTTCATCTAATTTGTGTCCAAATATGCCTCCTCACTAACATTTTAAATGAAGTTGTTGACATGACAAATTTCACCACCACGTAAGTCAAATCTTTGTTGTAAAAACCCAGATGGCGGTTAGTTGGCACCAGAGAGTTAGCATATTCTATCTAGAGTTTCACTGTTTACAGCTCTTAGTCCTATGTTAAGCCACGCTAAATGCTTAGCCTAGAACAAGCCTTCCTCCTCATCAAGGAGTACAGCTAGGAAACAGCTTCTTGTACAGGTAGTCCTTACTTACCGACTGCCTCATTTAGTGACCATTCAAAGTTACAACAGTTTGGGTGGGGAAAAAGGCTTTGCAACAAAATCTTGCACTAACAGCCATTGCAGCATCCCATGGTCACATGATTGCCATTTATGAATTTCACAATCAGTTTCCAACAGGCAGAATTAATGGAAAACACAGAAGTGAAATTTCAAGTCATGGTCACATGATACTCATGTGATTTTTCACTTAGTAAGCACAGTTTTAGTGATTGAATTGCTGGTCTGAATTGTAGTCGCTAAGCAATGACTTCCCTGTACTTCACATTTAACTTGAAATGCTCCCCCTTGACTGGAAGTTATAGAAGAAGCCATGACATATTTTTGTGATAGTATTGGTTACAAAGGCGGCGGACTGACCTGTTAGGCAGATACATTCCTTACTAAACTGTTTATCTATCTTTTTCTATCATAATCTCTGGCGCTAACTATATACTTTTCCTTCCTTTCATTTTTTCTTCTTTATTAAAAGTTCTGTCACATTCTTAACTAAGATAGTTAATTTATCATAAAAAATGAAATTAAAATTTAATCTCGCCATAGAAAAGAAAGATATCCTTCCTTTTGTGTATGATTTGTATGAACTGAAATTATAGAAAGTTGATACCATAGTGGTATAATATTCATAACATTATGTTCCATTAAAAAACTCTTATGTTCTAATAATTTGTTGCTCAGATTAAAAGTGTCAGAGAGTAATAGTGATATGTTGCTGAAATGTATTTTATACATAAGAAATAGCAATTACAGTAGTTCAGTAAAATTAAAGGTTTCTAATCAGCAATATGAAAATATATGAATTGCCATTTGGATTAACCTCATTTAAAATTATGAATGTGCTGAAAAAAGTAATGTGTAACTGGTCCTCGTGGTTACAACCATCGCAGCATCCCATGGTCCAATGATCAAAATTCAGGTGCTTAGCAACCAGCATGTATTTATGATGCAGTGCCCCCGGATCACGTGATTGCAATTTGTGATTTTCCCTGGGGGCTTCTGACAGGCAAAGTTAAAGGTGGAAGCCCAGTTCACTTAACAATCACAGTCATTTACTTAGTTATAATGACAGGAAGGTCGCAATATTAGGCGTGACTCACTTAATGACTTCATCAATTACCAATGGAAGTTCCAGTCCCAATTCTGAATGTAGTTCGAGGATTTCCTGAATATAAAAGAATTGTTATTATTTAAAGTCTAAAGAGTAAAAAAAAACAATTACAGTATCTAGTTATCTACATCAATTAAAGATGGGTCTGGGAATTGATGATAAAACAATCTTATTCATAACATGGCTGATGTAACAGTTATTGAGAAGAAGAAAGTCTGGTTCACTGATGCTACTATTCCAAATTGAGGAAAAACCATTGGAAAACTTTATGAAATACCTGGACTTGTAGATCAAAGTTGAATGCTTATGGACAAAGAAATCTGTTCTTATACTAATCATGATTGGAATTCTCAGAGCAATAGCTAAAGGACTTCCTTGATATCTGGAAATATTGAATTATCAGATCTGAACACCTAATTTTAACACCACCCTGCTTGGAACTGCCTATATTCTTAGACACTACCTTAAATATTCTTAATTCTTGATTAGGTTTTGAATTATTATGCTTTCACCAGTCTTAAACTCTGAATCTAACAGTAATTACACATACATAATAAAAATATGAATCAGTACTTAATAAAAGTAAAAAGAAGCATAATGCATATGTATAAATAATCAATCAATAGAGCAGGGGTGTCAAACTTGAGGCCCGGGGACCAGAACTGGGCTGCGGGATGTTTAGATCTGGCCCACGGGCTGTCCTAAAAACAGCAAAGGACTGGCCTGTGGTGCCTCTGCTAGCAAAAATGGAGCTTCTGTTTTCAGCCGGGATGATCTCCTGCAGCCCCCTGCCAGCGAAAATGGAGCTCAGGGAGTCCCGGCTGAAAATGGGGCCACGTGCACCCCACCCCAACCATGCCCACCCCAGCCCCTAGGTCAAACACAATCCTGATGTGGCCCTCAATGAAATTGAGTTCGACACCCCTGCAATAGAGTATTTTAACTAAAATAGATAACCAGTGGAGAAAATATATATATTAAAAAATATTGCGGTGAATTATACAAACAGTAGAGCAATAATTAGCAAAATTCAGCCAATTCCAGCTCGCTGTACTAGGTATGCAGCTGCAGGATGCTATATGCAAGTATATTTTTTAATCAATTCTCTGACAGGCCTTTTGATTAATTGGTAGGTTTGCATCTGTTGTAGTAAATCCCACTACTTTGTTGTTTGTAGGAGATATTTAAGGGAATTAAAAAGTAGAGACATTTAGCTGCCTAGTCCAGCAACTTCTGGTTTACTGCATAAGACTTTACCTGGAATAGGCTGCCTGATATACCAATATCCAGAATTACTGTCAGAAAAGATTTGGATGTGTTGGAATATATTATTGCCTCCTGGCATATGTTTAAGATCAGTGGATGACTGGAAGCTTAATACAGTCAACATCAGCATAACAAATATTGAAGTGCCATGAGTCCAGTGTACTCAGCTGCTATGGCATTTTCATAGCAGAAAGGGCTATACTATACCATAGCTTTCTGGAAATAAAACCAGGCTGGACATTTACTATGAATATCTTTGAAAAAAAGATGCTTTGCAAATGGGAACAAATTGCTCTAGGGCCAAAAAGGTAATCAGTTTGAAGGGGTGACTCATCGTGCTCCTAAATATCCCAGTGAGACCTTGCCACGATTACATTTCTTCTAGTAGTTTTGTGAATTTTGTGTTTCCCAAATATGGAATTGCCTTGGAAAATTCATTTTTGTCTGGATGCATACAGCTGATATTCCTTCTGTTTCTATGGTTGTTTACAATAATTGGGATAAATGTAGTACCTAATATCCCTGTTTCCTGTAGCATTAAGTTCACTATGAAAGATTCTATGAAATGCAATGTTTCTGCAGAAAAACAGAATATTTCTCCAGTAAATATCAAGGGTATTTGCAGCTGTTGGAGCATAGTGCTGCTGTTGCAACATCAGAAGAACCTGAGTTATGTTGGTTTTCATGAAGAAGAAACAAACCAGCTGCCTGTACACCATCTATGACTATACTATTCATTTAATTCCAGGCTACAGATTCTATCTTTCTGACTCTGTACCTTATTTGAACTGGAGTTAGACATGTCACACAATTTTTAGGAAAAAAACCATCTGCACTGGGGTTTCATTTAGCTTTCCATATCATCAGGTGTTGATAAAAGGAAAGGAAATCCTCATGTAAGTGGACTTACGCTCCTGGAAAAAGACAAGACGTAAATAAAATACATACACCATGAACAAAATACATTGTCTACTAATCATCAAGCAGAAGAACATCCTGGGTTATGCAAAATACTCCCACCTTTCCCATGATTTCTAGTGGTCTTGGGTTTTGATTGAAATTAAGGACAACATTGAGACGTGCCCAATGTGAGGAAAGGCTGAGAAATCCTTGAATCTTCCCATGCCTGGACCCAGCCAAGCATCTGAGAAAAGCAATTTATATGGATTTAATTACAGACCTTCCAAACACTCAAAGACACACTAATATAATAGCATTCTTCAACTTATCACATTTTGTCCTTGGCTATGCATTATTGTGAATTGCTTATTCCATTGCCATTAATAAAATCAAGCAACTCTTCTTGAAATGGCTTCAGACTTCATGGATTGCTTGAATGTATGATCACTTCAGTTCACCGTTCTGGAAAAACCATCCCAAGGTTTTGGGAATGCGGCTAAATTCCTAAACACTTTTGACATTCTCAACCTGATTGACAGAGTGTATCAACTCTATCTTATATGTGTATCTTATATGTGTATCAACTCTATCAATATATGGCTATTAAAAAGGCTGATTTGCTTGATTTGCTACAAAATAACGCATAACCAATCTCTATGCTTCTACCTTGTTCTATGCAATTATGAAAGGCACTTATTATATATTTTTACAAAATTACATTCTCTATCTTCCAGCATTAACAGTAGAGCAGTCAATAGAGGACCTACTCTTGGGTAGCTGAGCAAGTAAATTATTACTACAAAATATGCCAATGGGAGAAAACAGTGTTGACTTTACTCAAAATTTCAAGATTGATTTCCTTTGAAGCATTTATCAGTGCAAAAATTATTATTTTTTGGTTTACAGGCATATTGAGAATCCCAATTAATCCCAGGAACTGATGAGAATAAAAATCTATATGTGATCTCTGACTTGAAATATTAGATCTGAACATTGTTTATTGGGCAGGATTTAGATACCTGACACTGAAGATACCCTTGCCCAGAAGACAATGGGAGATTACTGCCAATAGGAGATTACAAAGCTAATTCGAGATTACAAGGCTAAATTCAATAACATCTTATTTAGGAGTTTGCCATTTCTCCTCAGTAGATTAGATTATTTTATTTTAAAAAACAGAAAGCAGAGTCTGATTATGAGTGGATTTTTAAAATAATCTCTGCATAAACCTTTTAGGCAGAATACAGATCCTGGAAACAATGTCTGTTGTTCCCTCCCTGTGCTGCAGTTTCTGAACCTTGCCTTTTCTGCTCCCCAAGTTTCCCAAAATTTAGTCTGCTGCTTGACTACTCTTTACACATGTTCCTCAGAATTGATTGTATTATCGTTATTTAACAGCTAGCATACCTCCATTCATTTCTGCATATAATATTCGCATGCCTTGGCATTATATATTTCCAGTAGGAGCCAACATCGTGATGACACAACGTGCGGTCTTGATACTCCGAGACCGCCGTTGACACTTTTGCCACTGGACGGTCAAGCTATGCAAATCTTGATTAGCTTTCTGAAATGTGTTCTATCTGAAGTTGCACTTGAAGTCAACCTGAAAACTTATGCTGGTGGAAGATAATACCTGCCCTTTGCCCACAGAATAACCATCATATTGTTGTGAGAGCGGCAATAATTGTTAGCTTGTTCCAAATGTAATTCAAGGTGCTGGTCATCACCAGTACTCATTGCATGAATATTACAATGAAGTTTACTGACTAGTTTAGTGACCACCTATCCGAATTAACTTTTGCTTGCCTGAACTATGTAAATAATATCTACTAATGACTCTTTCCTGTCATGCAGAACTAAAAGAGGGGATACAAAGATAGGCCTTTTAAGAATGGCCTGTTCACACAAACTTCTGGAGATCTGTTAACATCTGGCTTTTTTGGAAGATCTTTAGAAGTAAACAGCTAGAATAAGTTGCACCAAATATTGCTGTTTTATTGCTTCATTTTTTTTCTCCAAAATATTTTTTCTGTAATTTTGACTTGTTTTATATATCACCTATAACATTTGAATTGAAACAGTTTATTGAAACAAACAAACAACTAATATTGAAATTAACCTTATACACATGTTTTAATATTAGTGCAGTTATACAGGTAGTCCTCAACTATTCATTTAGTGACATTCAAAGTTACAACATCATTGAAAAAAAGTGACTGATGACTGTTTTTCATACTGTTGCAGCATCCTATGGTCACATGATTAAAATTCAGATACCTGACCACTGGTTCATATTTATGTCAGTTGCAATGTCCCAGGGTCATGTGATCACCTTCTCACAAGCAAAGTCAATAAGGAAGCCAGATTCACTTAACAACTATGTTATTAACAACTGCAGTGATTCACTTAACAACTGTGGCCAGAAATATTCTAAAATGGGGCAAAAGTCACTTAACAACTGTCTTGCTTATCAACAGAAATGTTGGGCTCAATTGTGGTTGTAAGTTGAGGACTACCTGTACAGATAGGCTAGCTTGTAAAATTGAATGACAGCTGCATGTACTTTAAAATTTATTTATTTTCATTTTTGTTTTGCATTGTTATTTATGATTATGTTGAAGCCCACCACCCCGCCCACCCTGCCCTCCTGATTAATGCCTGGAATTGTTTGAGCAAGATGGGTGGCTATAGAAATTGAATCAATCAATCAATCAATCAATGACTAAATACCGCTAAAATGTATATGTTTTTATGTAGTTGAAATGTTTGGATTCTGAACAGCTACTTAGAATAGATAAGGTGAACATTATGTTTTCCAGACCAGGAGAAGGCTGGCAATCTGGACATTTTGAAGGGATATTTCTACAATGCAAAGAAAAGCTTGTGGTGAGCTTTTTATGTAGTGGAATAATACATTTAACCAAATAATTACCCTAAAATCTAAATATATGACTTTATTTTCATTACAAGAAGAATGATTGCAACAATTATGATGTAAGTCATCACGTCGTTAATTTGCTCTTGCAGAGGTGGATGGGAAAAATCTGTTGAGTTTTGTTTTCTGTCCAAGTTCTGTAGCTCTTTTAATCCATCTCCTTCCATTTTAATGAAACTTCTTTCGTTCATAATTGAAAAGCAAATCGAGTGACATTATCCCTGAATAGCCATGTTCTACTTTGAGCCCTGCTTTTTGTTGTTGCTGCTGCTGCTGTTCTGCTGAGCTGTTGCTTCCAAATAATGAAACAGTGACATCTTTTTCAATTTTGTGATTTCTCTTTTTGTTAAAATCATTTGATCTGTGATTTTGGAAGTGAAGGACTCACAAGGAGAACCCAGATGTCAGAATGTGACTTAATTTTTCTTAATGCCTGTGAGTTTTTCCCCCCCTTAAGGCTCAGTGTTTGTTTTTCTGCTTTTTTTTTATCGATATCACCTCAAGCTTTGGGGAAGATTCTTGGTCTCTGGGGAAATGTGGAGGTGTCTTCCTCTCCTGTACTGACAAGCTGAACAGACGTACATTACTGGTTCGACCGGTCAGCAAGCAGGACCCTTTCAGTAACTTCTCTGGCTTCTTTCCTTCTGTAAGAAATCAGTGCAATATGTATGTTACAGAACTTCCACTAACAAACAGTATTTCAGAGAGGTGATGGTGAAGGCAGAAAGCTGTTCATCGAAGAATCCATTAGTCAAAGTCATATTTTTGTTTTTTAATGTTTAAAAAATATGTTCTGTTTCCCAGTTGTATTCTGGCTAGTGTTTTCACATGCAAAGTAAGTTGGCTAGAGTAGCAAAGGAAGAATATTTATCTTCACAACTTATGGATTTGAATTTAATTATGTGAAGAATGATGCATATATTTGGCCGTTTAAGAAGCTACAGCTGTACAAGTTAATAGTTATAGGATAAGTTCAAGTGTTTTGCTGCTCCACGGCTGTTAGCAAAATTACTGAGTGCCTATTAAAATATTTGAGATAATTTTTTGCAAACTTAAAGCAAACTCATTGCCAAAACCCAAAAGCCACAGTAGGATAATGCTAATTTTTGTTCAAAGTAACTAAAAACTTCCAAGATTTGTGAGTGAGATCAAGTTTTAACACGCTTTAGAATTCAAGGCTTAATGGGTTACCAATGGAAGAAATGGAAATATATAGATATAGGGGGAAATGAAAGCCTCTCCAGGATAAAACTCAAAAAAAGATATTTGCCAATATAGGGATCCTAAAATTGCCATTTGTTTTTCTCTATCTCATATATATTCTAAATTGTTATAAATATATTTTAGTGACTGCTAGAATACTTTTTTAAAATCAACTTTACTGTTGTTTTGTTATACTAGCTGCTCTTTGTATACACCATCTTTTTTATACTTGGCAAAATTAATATTTTTAAGACTGCCTTATATATTCATTTGTTACTTTCCATGGAGAAATCTCATGCATTCTAGGACACACACATATACACCCCATCTTCTACATATAGATTTTTTATTTTTTGAGCATGGAAAAGAATAACAAATTCAATTACCTAATTTTCTTTATTTTCATGTTCCTAACACACTACTGAAAATTTGTATAATTTCCCAAGGAGTAATTCTTTAAGTCTATTGCAACAAAAAATAATTTTAAAAGAACTTGATCAGCCCACTTCATCTAATGAACAGAATATTATTTAGTTTGTATGTAGGTACCCAAGATCTATTTTGATTGTGATGTAACTGCATGAGAATTAATCAAGAGATTGATTTTATTGCATACTAGCTGATAAACCTGGTATGTATTTATCCCAATGTATTAGAGGGAGCCCTCTTGTGGAATACTGCGGAGCTGTTACTATGCCAACTCCATTGTGCTGTACAGTTGAATCCATTTTAAGACACAACAGGCTGTATCTTAACAGAACTTGAATCCAAGATGCACACTATCACTGTCAAAAGTACTATGACTTGACACTATAGATATAATTCAGTCCTTTTCATTTCAGCGCCCAGGCGTTCCGGGGTTATGCTGGAACACACACAGTCACTCACAGACACAGACACAAACACAAACACAAACACAAACAGTCATTTACATACATATATTCATTCATACATACATGCATACATACATATGATAGAACATTTTTCACCACTGGTGTAATCATCTGTCTCTGGCAGTTTCTTCAACTGGACAGAAACATGCTCCGTGTCTCATTAATTAAACAGTATCACCAGTACCCAATAAATGGACTTTTTATCTTATTCTCATCTTTTGAACAGGATCCTCCAGAGAATCTATCGGGGCTTTTTGAAAACAGTCTTTTAAATATGTACCCCAGTCCTTGGGCGAAATGGGTGGCAGGCTTTTTATGGGGCTGTATATGTTAGGTTTGGAAACTTTGTTGCTCTCCTGGATATCCATCATTCTATCTATTTGGTTATTATTTTTATTATTCTTGTAGCCACCCAGAGTGTTGATGGATAACTTTATAAACCTGATAAATAAAATCAGGTTTAACAGAAGATCAGCAGAAGATTCTATTAGAGTACATTTGTTTTTAATGTGCAACAGAACACTTCTCAATAAGAAAAGCACAGTGTAGTCTCAATCCCACATTGTTTTTTTTCTGCTCTGAGAAGAAAGTGAGATTCACCATGTTGAGATTTTGTCTATGGGCAGTAATGAATGAATAGTCAGTGTTAGTTAATATATTCAATAAGATAAATTTATTCTTTAAAATGTGTTACTGGAAGTTCTGTTTTTTTAAATTATTATCCTATCAGGAATACACACAATTATTGTTCATGCAAAATTATTGTTTATATCTAGTCCAATCATTTTGTTCTAACATGAATTAAGCTAATTTACTAATATTTACTATTTGCCATAGTCCATTTTCACCATGCAAAAATACTTGTTCAGATTATGTAAAGTGAAATATAATTAATTTTTAAAATAATTTGTTAGTATTAGAAAGAAAATGTTCAATACAGTATATGTACAAAAACTACAACGTACACCTCACGTACAGAACTCCTATCTTAGCCACATTTCAGATATTATTCACAACAAGGTAAGCCTGGTAAGAAGGAAGGAAAGAAGGAAGGGAAGGAGGGAGGGAGGTATGTAGGGATTTCTCCAAATATAGAAGTAGCAAATAACAGGTAGTCCTCACTTAATGATCACAATTGGGACTGGCAACTCCATTATTAAGCAACACAGTTCTTAAGTGAGGCATCAGATGACCACAATGGACTTATGACCTGCTGTGATTATTAAACAAATCATTGGCAATCATTAGATAAGACATTACATCTGACTGTCCTACGATTTTACTGCTGGCTCCTCCATTGTCTTTGTTGGAAGTGACCATGGAACACTGTGATTTTCATAAATATCTACTGGTCGCAAAGCACACAATCTCAGTCATGTGACCATGGGGATGCTATGACAGTTGTAAATGTGAAGACTGGTCATAGAGTTAATTTTTCAGCACCGTTGTAACTTCGAATGGTTGCTTAATAGGAGAGCCATTAAGTGAGGACTACCCATATAAGCCATAGTTTTGAAACACATCTAAATATGGCTACATACACACACAACATGCATCTGGATTGGTCTCATTTGGATGTGATGCAAAATTGTGGCTTGGCATCCTTTACATGCATAGAGTATGCAGATGGATGGAATCTAAAGCATCCAGGGTTGATTTTCAGTTAATTGGTGAAACAAAAACTGTTCACAATTAACAAACTTAAGAACTGTATTATAATTTATTGATTGATAAAATTGTTGTGCCACCCATCACCCCTACAAGGTGACTCTGGCTGGCCATAGTTTCAAATCCTGATTTGATAATGATAAACGATTACAATTAATCCCTGTTTCTTACCTTTTGATTAAGTTGAAGTTGCAGTTTAATCAAAGTTAACAATGAAAAGATATTACCTGCATTTGTATGCAAATGTGAATCAAATAAAGAAGCGATCAGGAGCCTGAAGTTTGCTATGGCTTATCCTCTGTTTCTCTGAACCAATCAGCATACTCTATATCTGAAGCTAAATCATGTTTCTCAACTTTGGCAACTTTAAGATGTGTAGACTTCAACTCCCAGAATTCTGGGAGTTTACATTTACATGGCTTAAAGTTGTCAAGGTTGAGAAACACTATTTTAAAACACCTCTATAGATGAACAAATTTCAGTCAGTTCTGCAAAGAGACAGGGCATTTATTATTTTTCATTAATTCCCAGAAATACTTTCTTCTGCCAAGAAAGTGGATAACTTGAAATAAAAAATAAAATATTGACTCAGAAACAGTTTTATAACCGTTACGTAATGCATGCAGATTTCTTACGTCTGGATATTTCTGTTTCTCGGCACAGGCAACTGCAAAACTTTTGGATGGTTCTCATCAACAGCATGGATTTCTCTCTTTGACTTACACAAAAGCAGTCACAAAAAATGTCCGTCACAAATTGATCTCAAGAAATGAACGAAGAACTTTGCAGAAATTATCTGAAAGTTTTACAGATAGTTCTCCTCATTTTCTTCATGAGATTCTCCTTTCAGCCCAGGCATTTGATGTTGTTTTTTGTTTTCCTTTCCTCAACGCAATTGCAAGTATTTTCCAAACAAATCTTCCAAAGAGTCAAAAAGAGAAAATAAAATCTCCAGGCCAGCCTATGAGGTCCCATATTCTCACATCTCGCAACTTGCCACTTATTTATGTCAATACTGGGGTAATCAGAATCTTCTTCCCCCAAATGGAGAAAGGACCATGTAACACAGAAGGTATTTTTAAAGTTTGTGTACTTATTGAGAAAACACATACTTTGCTCCCGCCAGCCTCTGGGGAGCCTATAATGAATATTCTTTGGATCTTGTTTTCTCAAATGATTTATTGTATCATGTCTTTAATGCAGTTTTTCTTTAATTATTTTTAGTGTATTTCAGTAATTAAAGGGGGAAACCACTGTACTAATTTATGGTACAATATCTTTTTCTGAAAATAAGATTTTTTTTTAAAAAGGGTAGCTTTTTGTGAAATAAATATTTGATAGATTTGCTTGAGCCATGACTTTTGCATTAATGTGTGTGTCCATATTGCTAATTATGGCCTCTGGTTGTGTGATTCATTAGTGCATTTCTGTGGCATACCTAAATCAGTTTACTTACACACACACACACACACACACACACACACACTTGATTCTTCTGAACTGCATGTGAAGTTTGCTTGTTCTTTCCACATCAAGCAATATGTTATTTAGTGAAATACTTAGCACTCACCACACTTAACATTTGTAGCTAAAAGTTTAATTTTCAAACTTTCAAAACAAGCCTGGGATAACTCACTGGGTGGCCACAGATGGAGAAATTGAAAGCTTACATCCATCCTCAAAACATAGACTCATGGAGAATACTGGGTTTGCCTTTATGTATATATCAGATGTCAATATCAGCTTCTAAAATATAATAAAATCCTTCACAGGCTTAAAAAAAGTTACCCAAATGTAGTGTGTAGATTGATTGCTGTACTAAAACACGTCAGTTCTTTATATATTAGACTGATGCAGCATTTCTTCCAGTATAATGCAGCGCAGAGAGTGCAAGCCTTAGATTGCAAACAGCTATACTGAATTATAATATGTGGTTACAAAACCCAGTGGATGGATTGAGATTTTGATTTAAGCCAAAACCAACCAGAGCCTATTATGGCTTAATGCAATGCATGCACTTGCTGTGAAAACTGCCTTTCTGTGTGAATTAGTATCAATAAATAATGTATTATTTTGTTAGTAATGATTTCACAACTTAGTTGTTCAAAAGTGACCTCAAATCATATTTATCCACTCCAAGTTCTTTTGTTAATGGCTGACTTTTATAACGTGTGGTGATTATCTTCCATTTCTATTGCAGATAAGACAAACACGGAAGATACTTTGGTACTGAAAATTGGTTCTGTATCAATGGTTCCTCAGGCTGACAATCCTCTTAGTAGAGTTGTGTTGAGGAAAGACATTTATCAGTAAGTATTAAAAGTTAACTCATATAGCTCAAAGCGTACAAGGCATATCACAAAAGTGGTGTAATACCAGTGCACTTTGATTCTTGTATAGAGGGTCTATTTGCATATAGTAAATTGAAACAACAAAGGGTTTCAATGGGATGCTTGGAGGGCAAATCATTGTACTTCTTGTCTCCACCTAAACAGTATTCAGTCATCTAACATAGAAGTGATCGGAAAAAGATATGGATTAGTCAGCCTAAATTTGGTTCATATCACTGTTGTTACTCCATTCCTTCAGGGTCATTTTTGAAGTGATGTAGCTAAAATTAAAAGAAAAGCCATGGAATAATCTGCATTTCTTGCAATCTTATCTCCCTTTTCCTAATGTGTAAAGCTTGCCATAGAGCCAAAGTGGAATCATCTTGGTTCTTAATAGTTTTAATAGCCAGAGGAACAAAATTGTAACCTTTATGACTTACAGCTCCAATTATCTCATTTGTGATCTTCTGTGCATGAGACTATGGATATATTAATTTCAGGGAGACAAAAAGTAGAGGGTAGATTCTACTTTTAAACTATTTAAAATCTTTAAATAGTTTGCTTTATTGGAACATGTTACTTTGCCATTTTTGTTGTCACTTGGAGTTAATTATAGTGTTTTTTAAGTGACAGGACTTAGCTGGTGCTTATAGGCTTGTTTGGAAACCTTCCTGGGAGAAGTAAAGAACAACAGGGTCATTAGCATATAATAGCTCATGGATGCCTCTATGTGATAATGTTGTTGTTAGTTGCAAAGTTGTGTCCAATCCATCATGACCCCAGGGACAACGTTCCTCCAGACCTTCCTGTCCTCTACCATCCTCTGGAGTCCATGTAAGCTCACGCCTACTGCTTCAGTGACTCCATCCAGCCACCTCATTGTCTGTTGTCCCCTTCTTCTTTTGCCCTCATCTTTCCCAGCATTAGGCTCTTCTCCAGTGAGCCCTTCCTTCTCATTAGGTGGCCAAAATATTTGAGTTTCATCTTCAGGATCTGGCTTCTAAAGAACAGTCAGTGTTGATCTCCTCTAGGACTGACCGGTTTGATCACCTTGCAGTCCAAGGGACTCAAAGGAGTCTTCTCAAGCACCATACTTCAAAGGCCTCAATTCTTTGGCACTCAGCCTTTCTTACGGTCCAACTTTCACAGTCATACATTGTAACTGTGTGATAATACTGGGGAACTAAACAATGTACTTATTAGAGCATTTACTTTGTAATGAAATTTTCCATATTCATTGTTACTTTTTATGCATGCTTTAATAATTCAGTTCAACACTTCAGAAAACTACATAATTGGACTTTTGTGCATTGGGAAGCAAACCAGGCTAAGAACACAAGTGAAAAAGCAGGCTAATCAATGATCAAAATAAAGTACTTTGAGCTTTGAAAAAGCTTTCCCTCATCCCCAGAAAATTGTTCACTTACACAAAAGATATTTTTGCAAATACTATCTGTTTCAGTAGCTGAATAGTGTGAAAGTGATTTTCATAATGTTAAATGGTTCGCAGACTTGCAAAATGCTGGACCATTGATGTCATGTGGATCAAAGCTGTGAAAGAAAGCAAAGTTCTAAGGCAAAGTTTCACAGTAAACACATTTTTGTGTGTGAATATCTTGCTCTGGATTATGTCACTGCCTTTGTGAAAACCACACTAATCATAAGTAAGCAGAAAAACTGGAGAACATATGTAATCAACCTGATAAAATAATATATGATCTTTACTAGATTTGGCATTGCTGGAAAACATGAAAGTATAGTTGCAAATAATACCAAGTGAGAAAAGTCACAGAAATACAGATGAACAAGTGTCTTATGCTTCCTGTTGGTCTGTTTCTCAGATGTGGTGTATGTTTTTCTGTGTGCATATGTTTGAAAAGTACACTTCAATAGAAGTAAGTCAGAACCTTCAAAATCTTTCTCCAACAGTAAAACATTTTACAGCCTTAAAAATGACAGATACTACTTTTGCTCAGACATTCTAATGGCTTACGTTGTACAGATTCTTTACAACTTTTGATCTTTTATCTGAGAAGTAGGGATGGGGGACTTTCCCAGAATGCACTTTAAGATGGGTTGGTCTTAGTCTCATACTCACATATCCTCTGCAATTGAAATGCACCAATCAGAGTCCCATTTAAATCAGGAACATTTTTCTCAAGCAAGTAAACATATTGAAAAAAACAATGCTTTCTTCTCAAATAAATAAAGTAGAATGATAATATAGAATGGCTCCCTGATAACGCTAAATTCCTTATTAAATAGGAAGAATTAACTGTAGAGCTTCAGTTCAACTACTGGCATAATATGTTTGAGAAAGTTATCCTAGAGGTTAAGAAAAAATGTTGCCAAAAAAGAAGGAATTGTGTTTCAATTTGCAGAAGTTTTCAAAACAAATTTTCATGTCTCTGTATTGATAGATTCTTGTGGGGATTATTAGTTTGTTATGCCAAATTTGTTGAAAGAGTGGAAGAGTACATTGCTTACATGGATGGCAGTTGTAAGTTTTAGAATGACAGTATATTTATAAAATCTCAATAAGCAGGAATTGCTGTTCCATTTGGGCCAACAGCATTTTTTACGTTTAAAAAATCTATTGTAAACATAAAGTACATTTAATTCTATTCTGGATTCATACATTTTTCCCTTTGATATTATAATCAGCTAATGTATGCTAATGTTTTGTTCAGAACTACTATATTTTCCCCCACTGGGTTACCCTTAATCTATGCTCCAAAAATGCCCTTGAGATGTGGCAGTCTCCCTAAGGAAGCACTCCAGAATTGGGGTATGTGTGTCAAAGGAAAATCAGTTGGTTTCACTTTATCCATACCTTATTTTTCAAAGACAGAAGGAGTTGGGTTAAACTCTCCCAGGAAGATTGGTTTGTTTGTTTGTATGTTAAACTTCTATGTCTGCCTATCTCACAAGAAGTGATTCTGTGCGGTGTACAGCAATATATATAAAAAACAATAAACATGTCAAAAGGAGTCAAATTAAAAAGTATAAAACACACAAGCAATTATATCATCAAGGGTCAATTCAAGATTTCACCAGCCCCTTGAAATAGCCCCCAGGCTGGATGTTCTTATTTAAATTAATTTGAAGGGAAAGGGACTTTCAATTACATAGAACCATAACCTTGATGATACTACGCAGTATAATACCTTGAATTGGGTTAGAAAGAGTTTGGGAGTCAGTTTTATTATTTTAAATTAATTAAGTTAACATGTACCCTGACGTTAATCTAAATGTTGTCTTTGAAACAACCTTTCAACATTCGACTAACAGAAAATACAAAAGAATAATCTTTTGCTTTGCCCTGTTTTGATGTCATATTGAGATAATGTGGCTGTGATGTCTAAAATGATGTGTATGTGTATGTTGGCAGGAATTGCCTTTAGGTTTGGAGAATATCCTGTGAGTCAGATGCGTTTGGGAAGCAGAATTATGTCCTTTAACCTTAAATTACGTCATTGTTTCATTGGATTACTGGAAATTTGTTAGATAGTGAATTTCACATCATAAATACATTCACCTTCACATTCATGATTCACATCATAAATACATCTAATTGAACAAGGCAAAAATATATGTTCTTGGAATATTGCCTTATTCAAATAACTGAACAGTTTTGTTTAGTATGCGTTTGCATCAAAGTTTGTTTTGCCTGCAATATCACAACTGGGAGATTAAAATTGGAGAACACAATGGCAAAATTGATAGTATACATCCATTAGAGAGGTTTAATTAAGTTCAAGAAACATTCCTTTGAATACAGTAAGTCACAAAACAGAGTTCAGTATCTGAAATACAGGTTTTAGGACTTAAAATAAAAACTAACAATTGTTGCTTTATATCAATATTTGCTATAAAGTTAACATATATAAACTATGGCTGTGGCTGAAGATATAAATGGAAGGAAAGGAAAGGATGAAATCCATTTTTCATTATGTTTTTTTTTAAATTTAACGGTTTTTCTTTTTTTGGCATTAACTTGTTCCCCTCCTCCTTTTTTATCTACTTTCTTTGTATCCCAATGTTTGCTTTTTACAAATTTCTTGTATTTCAGGACTTTCATAATAAATACATTTAAAATTATATAAATCAATAATTATGTAACTGAACTAAAGCAGTTATCTCTCTTGGGGCAGATTGTGTAGATTCAGTTGAAACCAGTACTGGATGTTGCTGTGATACACAAAGAAAAAAAAGTGCTTTCAAAAAAGAGGCTCTATCTGAAATAAGAGTTTCTTTTAGCATGAAACAACATAGTACATTTACTAATTAATTACATTTACTAATTAATTAAATATTAAAACTTTTAACCTACTCCTGTGCTTATAAAAATATGTGTTTATCTATATTATGCTTTTTTTTGTTGAATGACCTACCTTTTTTGTAGGCTCTATTATGATTTCTTGTATTTTGTCTATATATCCAGTGTGGAAATGTAGCATATGTTTCTTTGACTGTCTTTTAAAATGAAGTATCTTCTCATACAATATATTATATTGGTATGTATATGTACGTGTACACACACACACACACACACACACACACACACACACACACACAATCAAATTGTATATTTGGTATCCAATTTATCCCATTATGGCACAACTTTACATTTGTTCCTTTAGATTAGATTCTTTACATTTAGATGGCTTTCTACTAAATGGTTCTTAAATTTCTTGCTGATTTTAAAAATACCCTTTTAAACATTTCATTCAAAGGATATCTTGCTCACATGCATATGTTTAAAAACAATATTTAAAAATAATAATTGTAGTAGATACTATTACTAGAAAAAGAATTCTTTCAGAAAAATTAGTTTCCCTTTTTTAACTCTGCATCTTATGACTTAATTGCAAATTATGCAATATATTGGTTCGAGAAAAATTTCAAAAAGTATTTCACAGTAATGTTTAAAACATTTTATTTCTTTTAATTATGGTAGACTTTTAATTTAATATAATGTGAAGATATACAGCTTATGGTTCATTCCAACAATACTTGTGGGCTCTCTGATGACCTCTATTGGGTTTTATCTGTGAGATTTTTTTTTTTACTATAGCTCTTGAAATGCTCTGGAAGAATGATCCTTCCTTCCTTCCTTCCTTCCTTCCTTCCTTCCTTCCTTCCTTCCTCCCTCCCTCCCTCCCTCCCTCCCTCCCTCCCTCCCTTCCTTCCTTCCCCATTTTTTCTAAAATCTTTGCACATTCTAGGGTTTCTTTGTCTTCACTATTTTTACCTTACTACAAGTAGATTATTAATTAATGTAGTATCCCATTGTTGATTCCATCAAATTGAAAATCTTTCTCTTTATTCAACTATATTCATGAATTAGTATCTACATAAGATCTATTTTTACACAGAATAAATATATTTTAATCCATTCATCCATGTAATTGTCCCCAAATTTCAGTCAACTACAGTATATATTTTAGACTATAAAACATATCAATAAATCTAAAGTTTTCCAGTGAAGTTCTTTTCTGGCCAGCTAATATATGCATATGTGTATATGTATTTTTCTCCATGGGGTTTTCAGCTGACAGATGTGCTTTTATTTTGGGATATTATATTACCTTAGGATACATTATAGTTTGGCTTGTGCTATTAAAATATGCTACAAATATTATTATACAATTTGCACTGCAGACAGATTAATTTGAATTAATCTGAAATCACACATGTTTGAACTTATCTAAATATTGCCTAATGAATATCAGGGAGAAGAGGATTCTTTATTGTCTTTTCAATAATCTCTTTAGTGTGTTTGTGTGTGTGTGTGTGTGTGTGTGTGTTACTATGTACAAAATATAATAGATACATTTACTCAAGATTCTTCACAGCATATCCAGTGTTTTAATCACTGCAGTTACTATTTGTAAACAAGAAAAACAAACGTTAAATTTTTTTGTGATTTAGGTATGATTTTTTTTTAGCTTGTGACTGATCCTGTAAGGCAAAAATGAAATGATAATTCTAGCAAGGAATGTATTAAATGGACACAATAATAACAAGTAAAATAAGACTGGGACAGTGATTGCAGTCAGATAGTTACCCAAATTTTTTTTTTCTGTCATTTATGCAGGCTGATTTAGATCTGCATGGAATTAATAGAAAGCCCATTGGTGCATTTGTTTCAGCAGAACACGTTGTGTTAAATCCATAAAATAGTGTGTTACAAGCCAGGATATTAAGATATTATATGACAACAGCTAAAAACAAAAGTATCGGAAAAAATTCTCAATTGAGTTCTGAAATGAACATACATTTCAGGTGGGTTCAACCTGGATCTTCACAATTGAGAAAAGTTGTAAGAAGAAAATTGTATTGTGATGGGGTTTGATAGGGTTACTTGCAAGTGACATAGCTAGTTTGATTTATAGAAGACCTAGATAGTTTCATATGGAAAATTCAGGCTTGTGGCTGGGACTGTTATTAGCTTCATTCTTAGCTTCTTGCTTCATTGTAAGAGAAGATGGGAGAAAAGCAGAGTTGTGCAATGTTTTTGTGGACTGTAATAACCTTCATTTAAAATATGTCACTTTATATTGTAATTTCAATTAATCTCTTTAGGAGACATTTCAGACATTATAAATGGTTTATAAAGGAAGTATTTTAGTGTAGGAAAAACCATAAAAATGCCAATTTTCATAATTCTGCTTAAACTATACCTGTTGCAAAGTGCAGCTAGGGATCTCAATGCATTTATTTGAGGGGGAAAAAGGGCCATAAACAGCTATCACTGTAATTAAATAAATAATTATTTATTGTGCATTCAAAACCATTTACAAGGCAATAATTAAAAAACAAAACAAGCAGTAGTATGAACACAATATAAAATAGCACAATTGTTTTACAATGTGGGCAGGAGAGACTAAGAATGAAACAGAAATCATGCAGTATTTCTTTGAAAAATATGTAGATGAAAATGTAAGTTTTCAATAGGTGTTTAACAGGAGTTATAGTAAGCTCTTCATAAATTTCGGAAGGCAGAATATGCTAGAGTGGAAACATTACCATAAAAAAGTCCTATCTACAAATGAAAGGAAGGTAACACCTTGCATATCTTAATATATGCAGTATAATCTTCAATCAACAGCAGTCTCTCATATATTTGGGTCATAGATTGTTGCAACATTTGTACCAAGAGCAAGTGTAGCCCATCGTGTTATGACCGCCACGTTGCAATGGAACACCCAGAAGATATTTATGACCCTGTTTCAAAGTTCTGGTGACCCTTCCAGTCACATGACAGCATTTTGGGCTCTTGTGAACCAGCCTGCATTTATTTGCAGCATCCCATGATCATGTGACTGTGGTTTACTGTGTTTGTTTGGTTTTTTTTTTTTTTACCAGGAAGTGGTGTTTACTTACTTTTTGCATAGCCAAAAATGGGTTTGCTTAATGACTACAGCTTTTGCTTAATGACTGCAGTGTTTGCTTAATTACCAGTGCAATAAAGTGTCCAAAATCAAATTGTCATGTGATGACCCACTTTACAACTGTCACAACTTACAACGGTAAGGATCCATTGCTGTGATACCTGCAGGCTACTGCGGTAGTTAAAAAGGGCATAATTGACATATCAGCAAAAAGAGGTAATATAGAAATCACTAGTTCCACGTTAGAATTACAATGAGAATAATAATTCTGGAAGCACCCCCAAACTACATTGTTCTGTCCAGTACTAGAAATTCCCCAATCATCATCAGAGGTTTTGCTAAATAAAAAGAAAAGTGATAAGGTGCTCATTTTTCTGGCCAGCCAAAGAGTTCTTGTTTTCAGAATGTTGCCTCAAGTTTGGTGCAGCTTGTGTTTTAGGGCCTATTTTGATGAATTGGAATCAGCAGGTTTATACTGACTCTCATAACCACTCTTTTGTTACATATATGTGTATGTATGTCTTTTTCTTGGTAGCAAATTTTGGACAAATATTCTCCTCTAAGCAGTTGAGGAGGGTGATCTCCTAGGGAGAGGGTTACATGTCCTTTGATTTTATGACATCAGCAGAAAAACCACATCAGCAGAGTGGGTGAGGCTAAATGTTCAGTCCCAATGTTGGGACATGTGATCTTGGGAACAGCAAATGGAGAACTTATGCATCCCATGAGCTTCAGGTTGACCAATTCTGATTTAGGATTTTTCGTCTGAGAAAGAATAGAAATGTTGTTTTTCTTTAAAAATCACACCAATTAATACCTGTTTTTATGTGTGCGTATGATGTTTTTAATTCTTAAACAGCTATTGCTCAATTAATAGGACTTTTTAAAAGATATGCATGAATTTGAAAATTATTTTTCCAATGAATTTTCTCAGTGATACAGTTCTGCCTTACACAATAAACATATTAACAGACCTTAGCCTGATCTCATTAAATAATTGAAAGCAGTTATTACTCTTGCTTTTTTATTTAGCTTAAATAATTTCCCCTTTGAAACCATGGACCATATCTGAAACATTAGAATGATAATGCTTTTTTAAAAAAGATCAAGATCAAATGGTTTATATAAACAATAGTATATAATTTTTTTAAAGTATCAATTTCCATGTGGCCCTAGGAAATTATTGCTATGTTTTCATTTCTTAATAGCTTACAGAATTTAGTGGAACAGAAAAAAAAGTAAGAGAAAATTTATTCAAAGATTTGTTCCCTACAGTTTTTTATCAGTTAAATATAGAAAAAATTGATTATTCATTTTTCCTAATGCTTGATTTCTAGTTCTTTCCTTTTCCTTCCCTTTTATTTTATACTAACTTAATTATTTTTATCTGAGCTGGAGATTTCTTGTCTCCAATGTCCAGTTTTGTTTAAAGGACTTTTGTCTATGAATTCATAGCACTTTTATTTTATTATCAAAGAGAATAAATATAACAGTGAGAAACACAGAGTTTACTTTTCTGAAACAGTTATGAGTTTATAGACATTGACATCTAAGTAGCATCTTTAGATAAATTACCATTTTTACAGATGCCTTTACCTGTCGGAAATAATCAACTCTTCATTCTATTAAATTTCAACTGAGCAACCAGTGTTAGGGATCAATGCAGACATTCACTTTGTATTCCTCAAATATTTTACTTGAGAAAGACCTCAAGCTGGGACTTTGGTTTAGATAATCTCTTTACATCTAAAATACTCAGAATACAAACTTAGGAAAGAAGACCAGCATATAAATACAGAAAGTCTTTATATTTTAAAGCAAGTAAGAATAAAGCATTTATTTACCATTAATGTGTTGAGTATAGTTGTTCTTGGTTAATATTTCACTGATTCGGTAGAATAAGCATTAGTTGAACCTTGTCTTTAAACAAAGATCAAATGTTGATTCTATTAATAAAACAGTCTTGAATTTCAGCTTTGGCAAGAATACTTGATTGTTGTAGGTGAGGACCCCACAGGTTTCTCGTGATAGGGTGAAAAATAAAGATAAACACTTACAGGAATACTGTGGGACAGATATTTTTTATATTCATTTTTAGAAAACCTGTTTTATTATCACAAAGTAACACTATATATATATATCAATATGAAACATGAAACATCCTCTTATTTTAATAGTTAGATATTATATATATAGTAGAAATATGCAATTTCTAAGGTATATTGCTGTCAAATATGTATTTAAATAAATAGCTTATGAAATACACCACATTTTCTTCCATTAAAAAATCTATTAAATGGAGCAGCAATTTTGTCATTTCAGGAGGCAGCTGCTGAATAATAACCACCTGAGATTTTTTTCTTCTATAATATTTAAATATATAATATTTGAGCAATGCAGCAATAAAATAGAGCAACATGGTGTATTTAATGTAAGTGGAGAGCATCCTAGTTATCGTATGAGATGTTCTTTAGCTTTTGAAATTAATTAATTGTGCTTAATAGAGGATTTGATTGATATCCACATATGGTTTGACAAATTGACACAACAATGAAAAAGAATTCCTGTCCCATGTCAACTTATCAAACACACTGTGAAAGTTCTGTCTTATCCTATATAAAAATAATTACTACTCAGTAAACACGAAGCTCATGTTCAGTGAAACTTAACCTCAGAACTTCCAGGTGAATATATATACAGCACCTGATAAGGCTGAGGTATTGTACCACTAAACAAACAACCTGAAGCAACCCTGTGACTACCACATATGACCAGATTAACATTAATAGAGAATCAGAAGGCGTCTGTTTACTCAATTTTGCACTAAGCCAAATGTTTGTATGAAGTTTGGGAAAGCCAAACCCTGGTCTCCTATTACTGGCAAGCAATGTTGTGTTCTGAACTAAATTTTTCACACAGAATGCAAATCCATAAAGAATGCATTACTTCATTACATTTTATTTTGGCACAATCTGTTACAACTGCTAACCTCTATTTCCTCTGTCCATGTTTCTGAGTCTGTTTAGAAAAGTTATATTCCTGGCTGGTCATCCAAACATTTTGCATGCATTTAGAATTATTCACTTCCTCATTTACAGAATGATTTAGATTACGTTATGCATGTAAGAATAGGCTTAAAAGCAAATCAAACTTTTTGTCATAGAATCTTTAAAATAATAATAATAATACACATAACACAATATGCCAGTCTTTTAACTGAGGTATTTAAAGAAGACATAGGCCACTTTTACAAATAATAACAGATAAGTTATATACATTCACATAATAAAAACCTACAACTTTTCAGAAACAGGGTTTTCTTATTTCCCCCTCAGATAGATTAAAAATACATTGCATAGTTAATGTACTTTACCTTTGTTCCCACTATTGTGCTCCAGTTACAAGTCTAGAAGACAACTGCAGTGGAAAACAGTCTTCTGCTTATTTGTGGTAAATTATTGTACACAGAGCTTTTTGGAACAAGGCACTACTTTTAAATGTCTGGTCACCTCACGGGATATGTAGTGCATTTCCTGCCACTAGGATAAGAGGAAGGAAGCACCAAGGCCCAAACGTTTGATGTGTGGTCTACTGTAATTCCTTTCATGTGTTCAGTGGCTTTCATAGGATCCATCTCCTACAGTCAGTTTTGACCAGGCTGTGGTCCATTTCATTATGCTGACCCTCTTAAATGGAAAACAAACATTATAAGTGGTATTAAGCTGCCACTGTTATAATGACAGGGCTATCGTCTTGCCCTTAAGCTGATTGCTTTATTAAATTTTATGGGAAGGTTTCCTTTGTTTTTTAAAGATAATTTCATTTTTGGGAGGGAATACTAGAAGTATCTGATAATTTAAATTAGACACTGTAGCTAGTATTTACATGACTTGCAAAAGTTTGGAATTATTCTTAAAAGTACCATATTTTAATATTTTAAGATAGACTTTCCCAAGATTCTTTGTGCATTAAGAATCTTTATGCTATTTTCACGCTATTTCAGAGCAAAATTGCCACTTATCAGTTTTTGAAACAACGTATGATGGTTGTTACATGTTTTTAGGCATTTTATACATATTAACCAATTATGCATATTGGTTTCCACTGTAAGATTCAGTTAATTGGTGACATGAATTTGCTTAGCTAATGAATGAATTAATTAGTTTTTATGTGGAGCTTTTCATGTGATTTCCAGGCCAAAACTGTATCATCAATAAATGCTTAGAATATGAGTTTTATCTTATTATAAACTGAATGTGTTACGTCTTAAAAATATCCACATGTCTGACAAACACACAGAACTTTATTTCAATAATTAATTAATAAACATAATTAATAAAATGAACAACAAAAAACTATCCTTAACAACTACAACTATTAGCAATGATTTGTGGGCTAAGCTTACTCATAATATTGATTTAACAGATAGTCATATAAAAGGTATGATGGTGTCTTGGAAACGTAAATGAAAGAGATTAATCAACTGGTGGCAAAAATCCCTGAACAACTGGTAGAAGAATATGGATTGTGGTGTCTATGGCAACCATATCACAGGACAGTATTGGATTTCATATGGGGTTTTCCTATATTTTGTAAACTATTTGCCTTTTATGTTAATAAGCTGTGACAAATATCATGTAGACTTGTTTTCTTTTGTTTAAATTCAGTTGTTAATAATTAAAATATTTGAGGCTCCCCATTGTCATATTGTCTAATCTCTAGATTGGGGAGTCCAGATATTTAGGGTTGTGGGGGAAACTAAAAAGTTGGGTATTTTATGGGTTCTTTGCAAAACAGCTGTTTGGGGAAGCGTGCAAATTCATAAAGTTGGTTGTCAATGAGGATAGAAGTGCTTTCAAAATATCTACTGCATTGCTACCTGTTACCATTTCTACCCTCAACAATGCAAGGCAGTTCCAGTTTTCTTTAATGATTTTTCTAGTCAAATAAACATGTTTTAAAGAGATTCTTTAGATTTTATTTTTATTATTTTTTTATAAGAAAGATTATGGATAGAAATGCTTGAGACTTATACTTTGCATACAGCCATGTCTGTTCTCATTTTTATTAATTAGCTTTGTATAAAGGATCCTATTGGACATGAAGGGTTGTATGTCTCTTGGCATATTAACTTTGGGTACCTTACTTTTTCTGTTTCACATCTTATGTGATATATTATTTTTTCATAAGAATAAAATTTAGGTATTTGTACCTTTTGCTTAAATGGACAGTAGTTTAAAGCTACACACACACACACACACACACAAACACACAAACACACATACACATACATACATACATACATACATGTACATGTACATAAATATTACTAATTAAGGAAAAAATAAGAGAAGTTAAAAATCCCTTGGCAGTACAATGATCTCAATTCAAATCGAGAAATTCACAACTGGTCATGTCACCTAAAAATATGTGACATATTTTATATTTTAGGTGACATGACCAGCCATGAATTTCTCTTGCTCTTTAACTTACTATTATTACAAATCTGCGTAGGGCAGAATCCATTACTTTGTTGGAGAGAAAATTATTTATTGTTTTGTGGTCTTTCCCATATTTCTTAAACTAGGTTATTTTTAAAAGGCCAAAATACGTTTTTAGAGGTGCTCTAGGTTGAAGTAATGTTTTGGCTCTTATACATAAAACCTGAAAGAGAAAATGGGAAGAAAAATATGTATGCCAAAAGCTTTTTGTTTTTGAACACTTCTTACACCTAATACCTTGACTAGATGAACACACAAAATACTTCAACACACAGAAAGTGAACACCTGCTCTTTGGATCCTTTGTTAAGAGCAGTTTACAGTACGTTGATATTTTATCTTTATAAAAACCTTTAAAAAGCATGTTAAGCCAAGAAAAACTGTTTCCCTAGATGTAAACTTCAAAGCATAATACTGAGAGCTAAATGTTATAACCATCTATATAATATCTAGTTTTGTAAAGTAGATAAAGGTGTAAAAGTTTTTATATTAAATACGATTATATCATATAGTACTATTACTTATAACATTTAAAAATATTTTTGTTTGGGAGCTTTTTCTACCTGCTTTCTATGGCCTTTTATAATTCTCCAGTGGACTGTAAGAGAATACATGTTGAATTTCTTGCAATAAGCCTCTGAATTTTGCCTATTCAGCAATGAATAGTAACTGATTCAACATGAGCTGTTTCTTGTATAAACATACAAAATGCCTGACCCAGACTAAATCAATTTAAAAAGGAAAACATTAAAGTTATGTTTCCGGTTACATGCTTAAGGTCTTCTTTGACTGTATTACATTACTGTATTATTTACCAACTATAGTAGACTTCCAATTTATCCTTTGATGCCACCTGCAAAGAAGAGGACAGAGATCTTATAGGATGGCAAAAAAAAAAAAGAGTTTAGAGAAATTTTATTTATTGACCGGTTACTATATATTAATGCAAAAATGCAATTCGCTAAAGTTTGAAAGTTTAGCTGATTGTTTTAGGCTCTGACATTAAAGTTTAGTGAAGTGCCAAGATATTAAACAAAGGATTGTTATAAGGAAGGTAATAAATAAGGAAACTTCTATACCTGTCCCTTAATAAATAAAATATAAGCATAATTTTTGACCTAGTTGTTAAGTGATCAATTTCCACAAGAGGAGACAACCTCTGATTGCTTGCAGTTCTCCGTGGTATCAGTCTTACCCACTACTAGCTGGAAATACTAAGAGATAAAAACTGGATCCTTCTTTATAGCAATAAACATGATAGTGCTAATACATATTCCAATACTGAGTGTTTGGTCAGTCACTAAAATATGTGTTCCAAAGACTGATGAAACTGGATAGCTTTAAAACTGAATGATATCTGTGACATAACTGAAATTCTGCTGAAGTCTGAGTGATATCCTGGAAATTAGCTAAATTCACTTGACACATTATTTCCCAGCTACTCAGTATATTTTCCAGTATAATAAGTGCTTTGTGATTTTCTTTGGAATTAAGGTATATGATGCAACGAAAGTAATGGTGTAAGAAAACAACTATTGACCTGTGACGAATTTGGTATAACCCATCACTGAAACCAAATTTAAAACATGTTTATTTTCTACTACTCTAAGTCTGTATAGGATTTATGTTCTGCCCAAGTAAGAATGTTTGATTTGAATGGTGAGAATTCTATAAGTATTGTCAGGGGAAAAAAAAACACCCTGTTAGAGATCGATGAACCGTGGCTGATTCCCTTCTGCATATCTTTTGAGATATTTAGAAAAGAAATAGTCTTTAAGAAAATATTCTAATTAATAAACAAACTTTAATAATAAAATAATAAAAGTAGATGAAACAGAAATAACTAATTGGTTACATTTTGATAATGAAAGCTACGTTTTGCCAAAGTTGGCTGCCGAACAAAGAAGAGAGGAATTTTGGAATGTGTAACGCGTGCGCAATAAATCACTTTCAGATAAGAACCTTTTTTTGTTTTATGACCTGCGCAATAAAGCTTTCTTAGTTTAACTCTTGAGTGTCAGTTTAGGCAGTTCAGGCCTAGCAAACCTTTTAACATCGTGACACCCCTTCTTTTGCTAGTCTGGGCTGACGTCATCAAATCATCAATTAAGGCACATCTTCTTTCGCAGATACTCGTGTTGATTTGCGGCAAGTGGTTTGTTAAGCATGTCTGCAATCTGATCATGTGTAGAAACATATTGCAATTTAACAAAACCTTGCTTAACTAATTGCTTTGTGTTTTGATAACGAATGTCAATGTGTCTGGACCTAGAACCTGTAAAATGTGACTCAGAAATATAAACAACAGATACATTATCTTCCATCACGGTGATTGGTCGAATCGGACGTGTCCAGATATCTGTGATCAAAGCATCAAACCACGTTAGAGAATTACAAGCATCTGAAACACAAGCATATTCAGCTTCAGTAGATGAACATGAAACAAAACTCTGTTTTCTCACTTGCCAGTAAACAGGACAACCATTTAGGAACATCATGTAACCAGAAGTGCTTTTGCGTGACTTCTTGTCGCTCGCCCAGTCGGCGTCGGCAAAACAAATCAACTTTGGTTGATCAGTGTGTGTTGGTTCTAGCAATAACTTCATGTGCTTAGTGTGTTTTAGGTATTTCAACAACTTCTTAATGCATGACCAATGAAATTGTGTTGCCTTACCTACGTGTCGTGATAAAAGATTAACACTAAGTGCGATGTCAGGTCTGGTCCAACTACTAATGTATAATAGTGAACCAATGACTGAACGATAAAGTGTTTGATCCTCGAACTCAGGACTTGGTTCATGTGTTAAGTTGTGAAAATCTGTTTGCATGGGTGTCTTTGTTGTGCTAGCATCTTTCATGTTGCAATGATGTAGAATGTGGTCAATTTTCTCCTCTTGTGAAAGACTAAACCCCTTCTGTGTCTTTTCAATTTGAACACCTAAATAAGTGCTAATGTGTCCTAAAGATTTTAGTGTGAAGTATCTCTGCAAACTTTTGGCAAAAATCTCACTCATTTTCTTATTTGGACCAATATAAACAATATCATCAACATAAACAAGAATTATCTCATATGCATTGTTAGATCTTTTTGTGAACACGCATTCATCAGTTTCGGACTTAATAAAGCCCATTGAATTTAGTTTGTCAGTAAGACATAAATACCACATTAAACCTGACTGTTTCAGACCATAAAGACTTTTGTTCAGGAACCAGGTATCCCCTTCTTGCTTTCGGAATCCTGGAGGGCTTCTCACGTAGATCTCTTCATCTAGGTCTGCATGTAGATAAGCTGTGTCCACATCAAATTGAAAAACTTCTAAACCAAGAATAGTTGCAGTGGTTAAAGCAATTTTTACACTTTCAGTTCTGACTGTTGGTGAGTAAGTGTTTGTGTAGTCCTCAGGATAACGTTGAGCGAAACCCTGAGCTACAAGTCTGGCTTTGTATAAAGACTCACCATTCGGTTTCTTCTTGATTCTGTAGACCCATCGGGTGCCAATGACTTTCTTGTTTGCTGGAGGTTTTGCAGGTGTGAATACATTAAGTTTCTTTAAACTGTCCATTTCATCCTGCATTGCATCATACCATTTGTCTTGTTCTGAATCAGGAAGCTGTTTGATTTGTGTGAATGTCTCTGGAGGAAGAGTAACGTTGCAAATCAAAGGTACTGGTGATTTTGTCAGTTGCCATGAATAACGTTGTGGAGGGATTCCTTTTGCGGCCCTCTTGGAGTGTCTAGGAACAACAGACCAGTCTTCTTCTTCTTCATCATCATCATCCTCGTCCTCACGTTCGTCGCTAGCATCAGCATCCGCGGCTTGAGAAGACGGAACATCAGGTTGTGAAGAACTGGTAGAAGGAATATCTGCCTGCGAATTGTCATCAGGCTGCGTGGCATCTGGAACACCATCTCTAGGAAAATAAACTTCAGGATCATTGGAATGAATCCTGGACCAGTCAATGTCTTCCTCAAAATTAGCAGATTGTGAAATGACAATCACATGTTTAGTATCAATGAATTTGTACCATTTTGAATTATCATCAATACCCATAAATCTCAGTCTCTTTGCTACTGCACCTCCCTTTCTTCTTTGACTTAAGGGAGTGTTCACCATAGCATATGAACCAAAAATATGGAGGTTCTTGAGATTAGGCTTGTAGCCATATAGCATGTAGAAAGGAGTTTGATTGATTACACTGCTCCAAGTACGGTTGACAATGTAATTTGCATATTTGATTGCTTCACCCCAGTATGCGTTACTGAGATTGGCATCTTCTAGAAGACAACGCATCATGGTTTGTAGAACCCCTTGTCTTCTTTCTACGACTCCGTTATGAGCCGGTGTATATGGAGCAGATGTCTGATGAAGAATTCCATTCTTACGCATCCAGTCCTGGAAACGCTGAGACATGAATTCTGCACCACGGTCACTCTGGATTCTGGCGATGCGAACTTGGTATTGTGTAGAAACAAATGCTGCAAAGTCTTTAAAGATCTGAAAGGTCTCAGATTTCTCTCTCATAGGATATACAAATCCATATCTAGAATGATTATCTACAATTGTTAAAAAATACTTTCTGCCACCAAGTGTTGGTGGGAAAGGACCCACTATGTCAGTGTGTACCAAATCAAAAATGCGTGTTGACCGGCGTGTAGCGTGTTTGGGAATTGCAGCCGCCTTGGATTTAGCCTTTTTGCAAACCGCACAATCCAAAAACACCTTACACCCCTTTAGATCCAAACCTTTTGCGAACTCCGGCATCTTTCTAAGAACACGGAAACTGGCATGCCCCAATCTTCTGTGCCACTTGTGAATACACCTGGAATGCAAAGGTTTACCAGTTAGTGAATTCTCAACATTAACAGTTTCATGAGGACCCTCAGGCTTGCTTTGAGCAATCTGTTTCTGTTTTCTTTGTTTGTTGGCTTTAGGAGCCTTTGGCACAGTAACGCTTTCTCTCTCTGGGACAACTCTCTCTGGGTCTGCGTTGTGCCTTTTTGGAGTTTGCATACTTGCCTGTGCTTGCCCTTTAGGCTTTGGCTTTAAGTAATAAACACCACCAATCAGCATGGTTTCAGCAACAATATCACCATCTTTAACTAAGTAACTTGCTTTTTCGAGGTGGTGAACCTGGAACTTTAACTCTCTAGACAAGTGACTTTGACTAAGCAAATTACTGGTTGCTGAAGGTATGTAATAAACATCAGGGATGTGTGTATCGAGCTCTTCAATGTAAACAGTTCCTTTTCCCATAACCTTGCAAGTGTGGTTGGTGAAGGAATACAGTTCTCGATACTCGGGCTCTGGTTCGCCCATCTCTGTGAAAAGTTCCCTTCTGTGGGTAACGTGCACAGCTGCTCCACTATCTAAAGTCCACAAAAGACGTCTGTCGAACTTTGGATCAGGTTGTGGAACGTTGGTTATGGCCAGTGTTGCAAGCGGAGCTTGTGGATCACGCCTTGGACCACGACGACCTTGTCTTCCGCCTCTACCTCTGCCTCTGGAATCTGTTCCTCTGGGCTGGTACGTGGCGGGAGCTGGAACTCGTTGGGGACAATCCCGGGTGTCATGTCCCACACGGTTGCAGGTGTAGCATTTTGGCATCCTTGGAGCGTAGCCTCTTCCTCGGAAGGGACGTCTGGCTGGAGCCTTTGACGTTGGAGGTCGTTGCAGATGTGGGGTAGCTAACCTGATAGCTTCGTCTTCCACTAAAAGTCTGCAAACGTGGTTAACTGTGCGTTGAGCAATAGGCACGTAGTTAATCTTTGCAACAGCATCTTTCCATTCATAATTCAATGAGTTAATGATGATGCTAATCATTTGGATATCATCGATTACATGGCCATTTTGTCTCAATTCACTTCTCATTCTTTTCAGTTTGGTCAAATGTCCACCAATTCGTTCACCAGGTTTCAACTTCGAACCATGGAACTCAGACATGAGCAAACATGAGGATTCAATTGAAACGGGCCTGTAGCAATCTTCCAAAATAGCCCATATTTCTTGGGCAGTTGCATCAGGTGGAAAGATACCTTGGATTTCAATTTCCATTGACATGAGTAAAGTCGTGATAGCTCTGTTTTCAAGGTTTCTTATTGCAGGTGTCCAGGGTTGACGGGGAGGATTAAAAACCATGGAATGTGTGCCTTCTCTTCGAAGCAAGAGCGCAATTTCACTGACCCAGGCTTTATAATTCTCTCCTGACTCCTTTAATTTGGACTCACCAGTCAAGGGGGTGACTGTGAATACCTGCTGAGGAACAATTTGTTGCTCTGGTTGCAAAGCTGGTTGTTGAACCAGGGGATGCTGGGGTTGCATCATTGGCCTTTGCGTGGCAACATCAAATTGGCTTCCTCGAATTCGCCTTTGGCTTTGCCTTTTTCCATCTAGGGAGGATTCAACACCGCCAGGAGGTGTTGAAGACTTAACCTCTGGAGACAAAGTTTTGGCTTCTAAAGGACTCATAGACATATCTCTGAAAATCTGGTCCAATTGCTTAATCTTTTGCTGTAATAATTTTTCTCCGCCAGCAGATGGCAGTGCAGCTTCACTTTTTGGCTGCCTCTCCTTTTTATACGTATGCGGAAGCTCGGTTGACTCAAAGGGACCACGTGACCTCGGTGACGTGTACATGTCTCTTTGTTCTAATTGACCAATGAACTCTGTGGGGTGTGTCTTAGGCTGTTGTTTTGAAGAAGACAAGATGGCGTCCTCAGACATTTTGGGAGTGGGGGAGCTTCTTCTACTTCGCCTTATCTCCTCAAAACACACTCTCGCCTCCTTAACATATCTTTCTAAACGTTCTATTTGATATAGATAGCTTTGCATTTCTTGCTCACCATCTGGGGGAATTTCATAAAATCTGCTTTCTGCGTGGGAGGAATTTTCCTCTGCCGGCAGTTGCCGTTTAGACTTTTGCCGTTCATTAATTGTATCTTGATAATGAGGGACATTTACTGACCTCAGTCCGTAGATCTTGCCTTCTGTAACTCCTTCCCCCATTTCTGGCTCAGCACCTTGTTGCTCCTGGAATACGTTTTGATCTTGCTTCTCTGTGTCCGAGGGAGCCTCTTTGTCAGAGGAAGCTGATTCATCTGTGTTCGCCCCATCTTTCTTTTTCTTTTTTTTCTTTTTCTCCGACATTGCTAATTAGGCTTAGTCGGTTATCTTTAGATAGCATGAAGGGAAAATACAGCCATAAATTGTAACCATCTCAGCTGGTATCATCAAAAGCCAAAAACTCTGCTACCAAGTTGTCAGCCAAACCTCTGCTACCAAGTTGACAAGGAAAAAAAAAAACACCCTGTTAGAGATCGATGAACCGTGGCTGATTCCCTTCTGCATATCTTTTGAGATATTTAGAAAAGAAATAGTCTTTAAGAAAATATTCTAATTAATAAACAAACTTTAATAATAAAATAATAAAAGTAGATGAAACAGAAATAACTAATTGGTTACATTTTGATAATGAAAGCTACGTTTTGCCAAAGTTGGCTGCCGAACAAAGAAGAGAGGAATTTTGGAATGTGTAACGCGTGCGCAATAAATCACTTTCAGATAAGAACCTTTTTTTGTTTTATGACCTGCGCAATAAAGCTTTCTTAGTTTAACTCTTGAGTGTCAGTTTAGGCAGTTCAGGCCTAGCAAACCTTTTAACATCGTGACAAGTATAATCTTTATTGTCATTGTACTTAAATACAACGAAATTGGTTATATATAAGGAATTACTCTAGCTTGATTGCCACACTCTGACCTCTGTGCCATCAATCTTGATACATTTTAGTTATTGATGCTAAATGTATGGATTAGGTGCATTAGATGCTTGACATTTTCCATCTAATTTACATGTTCACCAAAGATGAAAAAATGCTCCCTTGATTGATTAGATATCCAACAAGTATTTGAATTTTTAAAATAATTTTTAACAATTTATCTGGTGTTGTACTAACTATACATCATTTTATGAAAATTCTCTTTAACATTATATAATTCAATGTAAATTTTAATCCTTTCTTCTATATACTCTCCCATTGGCCCGACTATAGATTACATCTGATTTTTTTGCCTGTTTTATTATAACAATCTTTAACTTTATTGTCCTGTTTCCTTTTCAATAAAGTTTATAGATCTTAGCAATAATACGATCATCATTAGTACAGAGCTTTACATCAAATTCAGTATTATGCTTTTCAAATTTATAATTCATTTTATCCAACTTAAATCTTGCCATTTAAGAATGATAAACTAGTCTATGCTTCTTCTAGTTTACAAGTGAAATTCTTAATTGATATGTGCCTAAGAGATCAATAGTTATGGGTCCATTTGATGATAATGACCACAGCATAAGGAAGATTATGACTTGGAGTATAAGAAGCATAAATGGTAAAACATGCGAATTAACAAATGAAATGAAATAAAATAAATATGTGAAAGTTAGAGAAACGGGATGGATAAAATAGATCTAGCGTTCATTTCTTTGTGTGTAATTCACCTACTCTGCTCCATTTGGAGATCCAAAAATGATGGAAAAATGAATTACCTACTTAGAAAAAAGTTCTGTTTCTTTTGAATATGTATTTTAATATGTTCACATAACAAAAGAATGATACAAATCTAAAATTGTGGTTTATTTTATAATTATAATTTAAGAAAATTAATTAAGAATATGTAACAGTGCGAAGGTATGACATGAGATAGACCATTATTTGGTACCAAGAAGAATAATTGGGAGTGGGGGATTGGATATAGTAGAAAAAGAAATAAAAGAAAGGAAACAAATTAGAATGAAAATAGAATCACTACAGAAAATTCAGGTGCTGTATGAAAAACTGTTCAAATATTAGTCTCCCAACAGAATAAATGGGTAAGTGACTGCATCGGATCTCATAATAACTTTAAATTAATGTTATTGTTATCTTAAAACTGTTGAGTTAGCTTTGGATTTGAAGAAAATAATGACATTGTTTGATTTCTCCCATCTTAGGAGAGCACTGAATTTGGGAGTTCTTCGAGATCCTGGTTCAGAGGTTGAAGACAGACAGTACCAAATAGACCTCCAGTCCATCAACATTGGTACTGCTCAGTGGGAGCAGCTAAAGCCAGAGAAGGAAAATGGTAAAAGCAGGGCTGTGCCAGAGAATGAAAGGAATTCTCAGAATCCAGCACTTGAATGGAATATGGCCAGTAGGTAAGAATCTGCTTGGAAGTGGTGCTTTGTGGATTCTAAGCAAAAGCATAATGGTAACAGCATCTCATAGATTTGAGTTAATTGGTTTTTTTATTTATTTATACATAGAAGTTTATGTTTGCATTCCGTTGCAAACACGTTTTCCATGAGCTAGGATTCTGAACAGTGCATTTCAAACTGTTTATAGAATCGTTGTACAATAATCCTACAGATACAGTTATGTCTATATTTTTGTAATAGCTTATTATAGCCATAAAGTTTAACATGGGCCAAAACCTGGCATTCCCATTACTAGTCTAGAAAAGCAGAATTATTATCCCTTTTGTACTTTTGTAAAAGTTTGAACAGAACTAGTTTAGACATTTTAAAGCCAACAGATGACAAAAATGTTTTCCCCCAATTGGCCTGAAACCAGTTTCTGTGCTTCTGTAAATGAAAACAGCTGCTGTTTCTGAAATGACAAATTTCTGTTGATTTGTGATATGCAAAAGAGGGCTTCCAACTCAAATCTAGTTAGAAATATTACATTGATATCTTCCATTTTTAGTTCTCCATTTTGATTACATTGCTACAATAGACTTTGATTTTGTTTTCAGTCAAGGGTCACAACAGTCCTTTAAAGGTATGCTACCCAGCATATGCATTTCGGTGAATGCAAAAGACACAATTAAAATAATGCAAGTTGAAAAGAATCTGTATCAATGCAGTTCTGCAATATTTTATAATTGTAAAAGGGGGGGGGGGAGCCAAACATTACCTGCAAAGGCTACGGTTCAGGAGCATAAAGCATTTTTCTAAGGTTTCAAATCAAGTGGGTACATTTTTTCCATGTTTCTTGTTGTTTATTTGCTGCATTTAGAATAACTTAATATAGCATCTCTAAAACCTTAAAACACCCTTAATATTTAAAAAAACTTTCTAAGATCAAAATGTTATTTAGCTTTTTGCAATTTAATTCAGATTCTTAAATTTTTTTAAAGTTTATGATTAAAATTTTCTTTTGTTCAGGAACGGAGGAAAACTCATGCAGTTTATTCAGTGGTTGTTCTGAAGATCTCTAATAGCTTAGAGGTAGTTATGATTAGAAAGTGAGGTTTGTGAAATTAGTGTCTTTTAAAAGTCTCTTATCACCGTTCCGGACAAGTTTGCTAATCTCTTTGCCTCCCGGCATGCAAGCCTGGAGTTTCCCCATGAGGAGCAGTCATCCAGAGCACATGTGGGCAATGTCCCATCCTCTCCTTATCCAAAGAGATTCCAAGGAAACCTATTCATCAGTTCTTTGGCCTTTGCTGTAGTCGAGGCTATTTTCAATTCACAGATGCGGAGTTCACCATAACTTTCCAAGAAGTTGAGTTTGGTGGGATTTTGTTACACATATGCATACACATGGCGGGTTTTGCTAAAGGGTTCTTTTTATTCATGTAGCTTTTTTGTGTGCAGTTAAGTTTACAAACACAGCAAAGGCAAAATCATCCACAGCAGGTTTTTTGGTAAAATATATCTATCGTACATTTTTTTTTAGTTTCAACACTGCTGTAGTTTTAGTTTCAGCATCACTTCCCAAATACGATCCATATAAATAGCAATTTAAGGCCCATTTGTAAATCAATTGTTTTTAATGGAAGTGGCATAATAGTATTTTACTTGTGATCACACGGTCCCTTTAACTTTTATGCTGATTTAAAAGAATCAAAACCCAAAAAGTGTATGGTCTTAAAAGTTTCGCAAAGTCTTCACTGTACTTATTAATTAGATGAAGTGAAATATATTGATATTCCTATATGAAATTCTTCATATTAAACATATACCATGTTTCCCCGAAAATAAGACAGGGTCTTATTTTCTTTTTACCCACATAATATGGCTTGGGCCTTATTATGAGGGAGGGTTTATTGTTTTGGGGTTGCCAGGCAGCTGCTCTCTTGCAAGTGGACTTCCAAAGAGCTGGACACAGTCTCATGGGCGAATGGCTGTGTTGCGCTGTCACAGCAGCGCAACACAACAGCCATGAAGCAATCACGCTCACAAGGAGCCACTCTGCAAACCCCCTTTCCCGCTGGGCACAGTGCCATTCACTGACCTAGGGGTATCGCTAAGCCACGTGAGCGCCTGTTCGCCACCGCCCAGGTCCCACGGCTTGGCACCTTCAAAATAACAGTGAAAGGCACTCTGCATGGCTGGAGAGGGGGGTTGTATGAGCGGCTGTTCTGCTCCCGCTCGCGCGCTTCCCAGTCTCACAATGCCCTGGCCCAGCTCTCCCTGCAGAGGCAGAGTACCTCCGCTGCCACCGCTGCATGGCTTTTTCGGCAGCTTCCAAATTGAATCTTCTGGCAGTGGCCGTTCTGGGCGTACATTCTATGGTTGTATGCTTGGCCGGCAGCTGGCCCACAACCATAGAGCGTACGTCCAGAGCGGCCACTGCCAGAAGACTTGGTTTGGAAGCCGCCGAAAAAGCCATGCAGTGGCAGCGGAGGTACTCTGCCTCTGCGGGGAGAGCTGGGCCAGGGCATCATAAGGCTGGGAGGTGCGCGAGCAACCTCCCTCTCCAGCCGTGCAGAGCGCCTTTCACTGGCATTTCGAAGGCGCCAAGCCGCGGAAGCTGGGCAGCGGCGAACAGGTGCTCACATGGCTTGGCGATACCCCTAGGTCAGGAATGGCACTGTGCCTGGCTGGAAAGGGGGTTTGCCGGGTGGCTGCTCGTGAGCATGGTCGCTTCATGGCTGTTGTATTGCGCTGCTGCGACAGTGCAACACAGCCATTCACCCATGAGGCTGTGCCCGGCTCTTTAGGAGCCCGCTTGCAAGAGAGTAGCCACCCAGCAACCCCCCTTTTCAGCTGGGCACAGTGCTGCTCACCAACCTAGCGGTATCCCGAAAGCGCCAAGCAACGCGATCACCTTTGCCTTCCCCCCCCCCAGTTCCTGTGGCTTGGCACCTTCGGGATACCGCTAGGTTGGAGAGTGGCGCTCTGCCTGGCCGGAGGTGAAAGGTTGTCCAGGGGGCTTATTTGCGGGGGAGGGCTTATATTTTTGCCCACCAGAAAAATGTGGCATGGCCTTATTATCAGGACATATCATATTTTCGGGGAAACACAGTAGTATAAAGTCTTTGGTATCTAGATTTGAATAGACTAATGATAGTATTTTAAATGACCTAGAATGCATTTCAGCTGCTGTTGTTATTATGGTTGGTCACACAGTCAACCAGATGGTTAGGTTCTATTTGGCATTTTTATCCATCTAAAGTCCTTCCAAAAGTGCAGAACCCCTATTGTTATTCAACGGTATTAAATGTATCATTACGGTTTATTATTATTGTTATGTGTGAGTAATCTACATAAACATTTAAACATCATCAAGACGATTGTAATAAGAAAATAAAATAATAGTGTATTTTTCTGTGGATTAGTATTTTCATGTTTTGTTCTTTTGATTTGACTTGATCCTTGCTGCCCTTGCAAATTTGGGATAAAATGTGCTTGAGGTTTGGGTCAAAGTATACATGTAACATTAAGGCTTTATTCTGAAATATTCCAAATGTCTAATGAAGCTGTCTAAATATTCCTCTAAGGCAGCTGTTTCCAGAATATTTTTCTCCCTTTTTTTAACCACTGTGAATATGCAGCATGTAGAAACAACATAAAATGGCTGGAAAATCCTAGGAGAGATCTGATAAAAAGATATTATCAATTTCTGTGCCTTGAGATTTCTGGCAAAATTTACCTGTGTGTTTAATTGTACAAGGCTTTGTTGATTTAGCAGAGGGGCATGGATATAAGCTACAAAGAAAAATGGATTATTTTTTTTAAGGCCAGAAAAGCATTAATTTCATTCATGACTCCTAATAACTTAATTGGTATTTCCCTCAAGAATACAAGGGAAAGAACCATTTTATTCCTTTTCTGTTATAAGGTTTACATGGTCACTTGTATCTCTAATACTTATTTTGTGGGTACATATTCTGAAGCATTTATTTACTTGTTTTCTCAGTACTATACTTGAAACACATGTTTTTTCAAAGCTGAATGTATAAAAAAAGAGTCATATACTTTAATATTTCTGAAATGTTCCTTCTGTTTCAAAGATAAACATGTAACAGGTGCCTAGATGATCATACTACATTATACCATTCCCCACTGATGATACTCACATGATCAAATTAATGGAACATTAAAGAGTGGTACCATGTAGGAAAATTAGTAGAGAAAGCATGGGTTTATTTCTTGTTATCTCTTTAGAACCACTGGAAAAAACCTTCAGATCTGAAGATAGTGTCTTAACTTCAGTTTATTTTAACAGTTGCATTAATTCCAATCCCTGCTTTAGCCTCTTTTCTCAGAGAAACATTTAAATATCCTGCAAAGCTAATTTTGCTGATTCAGAAATAGGACCCCAATAGGCAATGAATGTTGAATAGTGCTCTTTCTCTGGATACTGTACCAGTCAACATAACTATTTAAAATTGTATACAGTATTTAAAATACATGTTTATAAATATACTTATTACATATTTTCTAATGGAATAGCATTTATATGTTTATGTTGGACATTGATAGCATTAAAAAGTAATCTTAGAGCATTTTCTCAGTTCAGTTGTGTGTGTGTGTGTTCTCTGACCATTATTGTAACAGTATTGTATTAATTTCTGATAGTTCACAGCAGACATTTTTCTGTAATGTTGCTAGGTTAAGAAATTAATATTTACAGATATGAAGCAACAATCTTCTAACCATAAGAGTTTATCATTTAGTGCACATTTATTTCATTTCATTTTTTAGCATAAAACATCATCAAGAACGAAGAGCTATTTTAACTCCAATTTTAACAGACTTTACTGTACGGGTAACTGCAGCTCCTGCCATCATTTTCACAAAAGTAATTTCTCCAGAGAATTTACACACAGAGGTCAGTACTGGATATGAGATGTTTATCACTGAGCTTTATATCTGCACGTTTGTTAATTATTAAAATGATACATGAAATTGTGTTAAAAATACTGTGTAGTATGCACCTGTTGGACCAGAACAAAAAGTCCAGGCAGAATTGTTTGTTGAATCCTTCAACATTGTCATTATCCATTAGATCTCTAATGGATAATAAATTCTGCTTTTAAATGAAGCACATACTGAAAGTTGACTGGATTTAAGTTGAGATGCCAACCGCAAGGAATGCCATATTATTTTCCATGGTCAAAATTGTGTTTAAATCAGGCTTCTGAGCATCTTTTCTGAAGATCAATCTAAGAATCCTTAAATGTCAACATTGGGAAAGCAGATCATTTAGGACCCCAAATGATAATTTATTTTATAAAAAAGAAAGCTAAGGCGTAATTTTACATCACCCAAGGGAAATACAATTTCAAGGCAGATTATTTTCCCTTTAATTTTTTTTCAAACTTTCATCAAGAGATCTTATCTTTTTGGCATCCAGCTGCTTGTTCCCCTTAGTTCCCGTCAGTTCATTTCAAACTTTGCACAGAGGTTTGGGGCTCTCATCCTTTCTGGAAAAGGATTGTAGCTGTGGTACTTGATTTTCTATCTGGGGATGGCCAGGAATAGAACTGAAGGGCTCTATACAGAGGTGGTATTCAGCAGGTTCTGACCAGTTCTGGAGAACCGGTAGTGGAAAATTTGAGTAGTTTGGAGAACCTTTGACTGGCCCCACCCCAATCTATTCTCTGCCTCCTGAGTCCCAGCTGATCGGGAGGGATGGGGATTTTGCAATAACCTTCCCCTGGAGTGGGGAGGGAATAGAGATTTTACAGTATCCTTTCCCTGCCACGGTCACCAAGCCACACCCACCAAGACATGCCACGGCACCAAACCATGCCCACAGAACCTGTAGTAAAAAATATTCAATCCCACCACTGGCTCTATATGAAGCCTGCCTTATTCCGCTGCCCCTGGCCCCAATCTCCACTGTTGTTGCATATCTGCTGAAAAAAAGAGTTTGAAAAAAAAATTAGATGAACAGGGAAAGCATATAGTATATAGTAACAGATTTATTTTTCTGTTCCTGTTGTTCAGGAATGTAAATGCTTTAGCTGTTTTAATTTTTCTTGAATCTACTCCCTTGGATATTCAGTAAGAAAGGGAGAGATCTACCACAGGTTACTAAGGATGAATATGCACATATTTTTTTTATAACAAGAAGATATGACTTCCTGCTTAGTAAGCAAATCTGTTTATTTTCTCCTTTCATTAATTTCTAAAACATGGTCATGATTGTTTTCTTTGTGTGGGGGTTATAATAGCCAGGGGACAATGGTCATTTATCTATGCTCCAAATGTTAGCAGACAGCTACAAATTAATTGAACCAGCTATCTGTGAACTGCAAAATACAGTTTCATTATAAACTAGGATGTGCTGGTAGACTCAAATACATCTCTGTGAGAAAGGAGAATTACAATTTTCTGCCAAGAAAATGAATAAGGTCTCTTGACAGCCCAGAATTTAATACAACAAAGAAACAGGACCTCACACATGAAATACATGAAACAAAGAGAAAGCAACTTAATCGTTAAATATCCTGCTGGAGCCTTAGCTGTACGACGTTCCATCACTCCTCCACTTGATTTTATTTTACAGATGGGGCATTGTGCTTTCCTGCTGAAAGAGATAGAGAAAATGTTAATAAACAATTTAGAGAATATAAACAGTTTATATTGTCTTTCTTAAAAATAAAATTATATAAATGCCAAGAATAAGATGCTAACCAATGGAATTTGTTTTGCAAACTTGTTTCTTTCATAGGAAATTTTAGTATGTGGCCATTCTTTGGAAGTGAATATGACAACAGGTCTGGATTTCTTCCTCAGTGTTGCTCAATTACAGCTCCTACAACAATTATTGCAGGATAATATGTCTGGATTGGAGCCTTCCAATAAAGCTGCAGAGGTAACTTCCATTATCGGTTGACTTTTGGAAGCAACTATATGCTTCATCATCCAATTTCTAACATTTTTATTATTGATAGTATATGCTTCCTAAATATGTGTAACACATATCATGATTATGTCTGAAAGTACTTCAGTATAGTGATCCCCTTTGGGATGTACCAGTGGTGGGTTGCAGGCGGTACGCCCCGGTACGGGCGTACCGGAGCCTGCCCGGAGCACTGGATACCTTTCTGGTATGGTGCTCCGGAGGGCCCACTTGCCCGCCCGAGCTACTTTCCTGTCTTTTAAGGCTTCCACGCTTCTGTGCACGTGCATGGCACATACAGCACCTGTGTGACACTCCGTGAAGCAGATGGAGCGTCACAGAGGCTCACGGAGGTGCTAAGACGCATGCGTGTACTGCGCACGCCATGTGGACGCTGCCGGGCACGTTCCAACCCTACCGGTTGGAACGGGATCCGGAATCCACCACTGGGATATACAGGTAGTCCTTGGCCACAATTGAGCCCAAAATTTATGTTGCTAAGTAAGAAATTTGTTAAATGAGTTTTGCCCTATTTTACGACTTTTTTTTGCCACAGATATTAAGTGAACTGCAGTTGTTAAATTAGTAACAAATTTGGCTTTCCTGATTACTTTGCTGGTCAGAAGGTCACAAAAGATTATCACATTGCCCTGGGACAATGCAACCCATGGTCATAAGTGTGAAAAATGGTCATGTCACTTTTTTCAATGCTGTTGTAACTTTGAACGGTCGCTAAGCGAACAGTTGTAAGTTAAGGACTACCAATGTAGGAACCCTGTCTTCTGAATGTATTTTCTTGGCTACATTTTGTTTACCTGATCATAGGAAAGGAAGAGTTTGGTTTCATTCTGTTCAGCTATTGGCCATAGTAAAATTATTCCAATTGACCTGTGCATTTGTACAATTGAGGAACAAGCAAGTAGTTAGTAGTTTAAACTACAGTTAAACCTTTCTCCAAGCTGAGGCTCAATTGAAGCAATAGAATTGCGTTACCAGAAATTGTTTTCCTATTCTAACTATGGCACAAGCCCTGAAAAGGAGCATTAGTCTCAGGTGTATCACATACAGAATAGTCATGATTAGCTGCATAAATTCTGTAGCATTCATTGGGATATCAGAGAAAGCCAGGCTCTGTGGAACAAATTCAGAACACTACTTAATATAGTTGAGTTGAGGTTTATATCTATCAATCCAAATCCTATTTCCCCCCTCAAAAAACAACACTGTGTGATGAGTTGGGCTGAGACACAGTGGCTGGCCCAAAATCACCCAACCAGCTTTCATGGCTAAGGTGGAACTAGTATTCACAATCTCCTAGTAGGTCAAACTCCACTAGGCCAAACTGATTAATCGTGTTCTAAACATAGTTTTCTTTCCTCTTGTAAATCCAAACCTAAGAAATTACTTTAAGAATGAACATTTCTATACAATAATATCCTAAATTCCATCTACTTTTTCCCCTTTCAAATAAGCCAGAATCATAATCTTGAATTTCCTTTTCATTACTACTTAGGCTTGTTTGTAGAGGTTCCGGCGAGGTATCCTAGTGCTTAAAATTACGCTAAACAAAACATACATAGGGCTCTTTGTGTTTGCTTGACTCTGCATCCCAAAGCACTCTTAGAAACATTTAAATGGTTACTGGCCCAGAGTATTATTTCAATGTGTGCCCAACGGCTCAGGCAAAAATAAAAATAAAAGGAAACTGGATACCATAAAGTTTCTTGGGGATCTAGAGGGATTGGCAATATTTCCATAATCATATTTGGAACAGCAAGCTATACCAAATCAGCTGGGGGCTCCTTCATTTCTTGCTGGGAATAAACGATAAGTAGAAATAATTACATTTGCTGGCTTATTTCTTTATTTCTGATAAGCAGGACTTCTAAAATAGTCTATCATTGCCTGTGAACAATGCTACTCCACAAAAACATTCTCTTACTAGAAATGATTACAGTGACTATAGCCCAGCAAGGAAGAAGCAAAATAATTTCTGCTCATTGGCAGTTTTTAAGATTATCCCTTTTAATGGTTTTAATATATAAGTAACCTAAAACTGCTCTTCAAGTTCCATTTTACGATAGAGCCTATTCATGCAATTCCTCCTATCTTGAGCCATTATAACTTATTTTATGGCAAAGAACCTTTGTTTCATTTTCACTCCCCCACTTAGACACTCTCTGAACGATGAGTATCAAGAAGGAAAAGAAATAAAGCCAACATTATATTTCCTTTGCTATATATTTCTCAACTCCCATTAGGAGCTCCTTCACATTTCTTTTCCAGCAAAGGAAGACCATCTTCTATCATCTGCAAACATATCCTCCAACACATAGTCTTCTGAGACCTCTACAATCCTAAGTTCAAAGAAAAGCAACAAAATTACTCAGAGGACTGGGCTGATTTATGATCATATATATATATATATAGTTTGACTAAGAAATGCAGAGTCTAAAAGAGGACATAAATCTGCAAATGTAACACCATGATGTAAACATCAGCAAAAAAAGGGACATTTTAGGACTTTGTAAGAGACTTTGTAAGAGATCATTACTAGAAATCAGATACTACTATTCAAAGTAAAATAGTGCAGGGACCAAGAACTCTTCAGATGGAGTTAATGGTTTGAATTACAAATTATTTCTCAACTCCTGTTCAGTTGTTTGTAGTAACTCAAACCTTATCACTAATTATCCTACATAATGTTGCATACCTGAATTTCAAACATCACTTAGAAATTTTGTGGTACAACACATTACAAAAGGATAAAAGTTGAAGACTGAAGCTACATTACAGTAATTGAATAACAAGTTTGTTTTTAAAAGTTGGCTAACTGATCTGGAAGTAGTAATTACTTTGTTCACAAATATCCAGTAATCATCATATTAAACCCACTTCCAAAAGGACCATATGTAAGAAATAGTATATGTATACGTTTTAAACCAGTGTTATAGAGTAAATTAAATGTTTATATTTTACCAAAATAAAAAACATATTGTGTAGAACGTTAGAGAGTAACCACATAATTAAGGCCAAAAATGGCTCTTCTTTGATCTATGTAGGTGCTAAAGGACAAATGTTATTTTATGTAAATGTAAATTTCTGAATTTTCCAGTACTTCCTATTACATTTCTCAGATCTTTATTCTAGTACAGTTGTCTTATTTTGATTGGACTTACTTTTCTAACATTGTCATTCCTTTAGAGTTTATTTTTGCTTGTTTATCTGTCATTGAGATTAAAGTATTTAAGCAGAACGAGAGACTTCTGTGGGATCGTTTAGTTTCAGTTAACATAGCAAAGATTTTAATTTTGTTATGCTAAAATGCGAACATTAACTTATGCATAAGCAAGTAATACAGGATTGAGTTAAACATTTTTGTATACTAGCTTCTGGGGAAAAAATATTTGTACATTATTGAAGGTACAAATTTATAATTCCAGAATGGTACATTTTTATTTAGTGGGTGAAAATAAATCACTTTTGTAGCAATCATCCTTTTCTCTTGCTGTTGGGTCTTCCTGTATGTACCTATACTGAAGTATACAAGCTCATCAGAATAGTTTTATCAAGTCAAAAATATTGTATAAGGTTTTGTAATTGAAAAAGTAGTAGTGGAATGTTGAGCAACTTTCATTATATTTGGCTGTACCTTGTCTGAAAGAATCCTGGATTGCATTGAAGACCAAGGGCAGTAGTAGTACAGCTACTAGGCTTTTGCAAATGTATTTATGTTCTGTATTCTACCTATTTTAATAGATCAGGGACTATATTCCATTTCATGTTAAAGAAACAATCTCAAGTGAATAATAGCCATGTTTCTTCTTAATTTTGACATACCCATGAATCCCTTTTATACTGTCTGTTTACTTATTATTTTATCTTTATTCCTATTAAAAATACCGTATCAGTAGATCTCAGGATAAGTTAGAATGTTCGTAAAGATTGCAAGTTAATATAATTCAGTAAAAGAATTACAAATTCTCAGAACAATTCAGAATAAAAAATTATGAGCTATTTTTTGTGAATAATTTATGGTCTATGACAGGCTGGCTGGGGAATTCTGGGATTTGAGGCCCACACATCTTTAAAGTTGCCAGCGTTGAAAAACACCGGTTTATGGGTCCTGTAATCTAAGCCTGATTTTGTCTGCTGCTGTAGCATCCTCAAATCTTGCAGCTGACTTTCAGAAGCAAAGCCATGAATTTTCATCCATATATTTTATTGTAATTTTTATTTAAGAGCAAAATAAAATGCTAAAAAGTTATGCAAAGGCTGTATTTTGTAAGTACTGAAACTAGCGAGCTGGGAAATAGCTCTTCTCAGACAGGGAATCAAGGCTGGAAAAATAATGGGTAAAAGCATGGTAATTTAAGAGTTGGGAGAAAACTCTTAAATTTTAAAATGGAAGCGTATATGTATACATTTCTGTGTTTTGTAGCAGGATGATTTTTTGAACAGTTATGACAGCAAATATATCTACTGGCAGCATGTCCTTGAAGTTTGTAGTTTCTGAATGTGAGTTTGAGTTTCTGGAAGTTTAAAGCTGAAGTTCTGAAGAAAGGAAGGAAGACTGTTCTAAATTTTGTATTGCATATAACAGCTGTGATCAGAAGCTATGATATACCAGTTGCAACAGTGTCCTATTCCAGAAGTAGACAGAGGGGCAGTTGATAACACCAGGCGTTTCTTGGTTCTATAATGATCCACAAATATCAGATTTCTACAATATCTTCTGTGAGGAGCAGGTGTAGAACCACTAGCCGTCTGCAAGTACAAAGGAGACCACACACTAATTTATAACCAAATGCAGATCTCACTAGATAAGCTTCTCCTGTCCCTTTTCTCTTCTGCATTCGGGGGAGAGTCAGTGGGCTTTATTACAGGAGGCACGTTTATTGGAATACAAGAATTGACACCTCCTTGGGGGAATTTTTTCCATTCGTTTGTTTGCAAATCCAAAGTCTCATTTTTTTTAATCTGAACAAAAGTTCCCATAAATTGGGAAGCGTATGTGGTTTTGCTAAGAGCAACAGCAGTATGCTAAGGGATGGTGAATGCTTATATTTTACTCATTACAAATGCTTTCATATTCATCACAGAATATTTCCATGTGGCAGTTTGTACTCTTTGTAAAAACTACTAATCTAGCAAATACCACTACCTAACTTAAAAACTGAACTTTGATTGTCTTCATTTGTGCAATCTTGAAAACAGTTGGAGAAAACCATATGCAAAGCAACTCTTCCTCTAGCTCACTAAAAAAAGAGTTCAAGAATTGACTCAAATAATGCTTGTTGGTTGCAGTATAGATTCTCTGTGTCTTTTGAATTGGGGAGAATAATGAGAGAGAGTTAAGGCAAAATTTAGTTGCAATAAGATGGGGAAATTTATCTGGCCATTGTGAAATTTGACTAGAAGGATTAAGAATGGGTTCCTTGATAAGGTTGCCTATATGTCTTCCCTCCTTCCTCCAATTTGCATCAGTTACTTAGCCTGTTTGTAACTAGTGTCTAGGAAGCTGTTCTGAAGTACAACAATGTTATAGACATAATAAAAAGTATTATTACATTTATATGTCACTTGACCCCAAGTGATCCATTCAAGTTCCGTATTGTTAAATAGATAAATAATCAGGACTAGTCATATTTTGTTGATTAAAGTAAATTGTACTTAAGATCTTGGAAATCTAATATTTCCATTGTAGATTGTAGATACTATAGATTACATGGATGTAATTTATTTTAGATAGTAAGATGGGCAACATGTAAATGTAGGGTTCCTTCCGATGCCCATCCCCTTGCCTATGGCAACTCAAGAGCAGGCTAGGAATGCTTTGCGAGTTGACAAAAAACTTATAGACTATAATTTCTGTATATTATATTACTAAATTCATGTATGAAATTTAAGCCACTTTGAGCTCCATAGACTCAGTGGGCTCCTGACTTATTTTTATATAAGGAAGTTTCTTTGATAAATTCTTTTGACTCCTATAAAGTGACATTTCTTTGATTTATGACAGATTTTTTTTTTAATTAAGGAGTTTCAGAAATTGTTAGAGAATGGTTTTGTGCTAGTTTCACTGGGATTTTGTACAAATCTGTGTAGTTTTTTAAACACTGGTATTAAAAAGTATAAAAAGTGTATCAGCTAGTATGTCAAGGTTCCGACTAACGAATCCAAGCAAATCAGATCTCTGAGGCTGGAATCTTCCTTAAGGAACTTATTTATTGGGTACATTTAATCATGCCCATATGATGTACCCAATAAAGAAGTCCTTTGCTGAAGATGCCAGTCTCAGAATTCTAATTTGCTTGGGTTTGTTAGTTGGAACCTTGATGTAGTAGTTTATAATTTGTGCTAAATGTGTGAACTACCTGAATTGATAAATAGATTTTAAGTGATACGAGTGTTCTTTGGTCACTGATCTATGATGGCTCATGGCTCTATTACATATTCAGATCATTATTACTTAATGCCAAGTAATCTTATTCCTGGATAAACTATATACATTTGTTCCTAAGAACATTGTTATATATTATATTTCTTATCATTTCTCCATAAAATTAAATAAATATATTCCAGTTTAGATTACATTCCCAGAATTCAGTAATCTTAAATAATTTATACCCACTTTCAATGGCTCCCATGGTGATGGATGTTATGCAATTAAAGCATAATTGTAACCCTATGAAAAAGCAATATAAAATCAGATTTGTGAATGTACCTTCTCACTCATCTGATTGTGGCTTTATGCAAGAAAGCTAGATTTGCTGAAATATAAGTACAAGTGGACAAATTCATTTTAAATATTATTGAGTCAAGGTTCAAGAATGATTGAGTTATTTGACAATGATTTCTGCAGAGCAAAAGAAAGTAATATCGCAATTCCAAAATAAACCTATAATACTGTAGAGTTCCCTGTTTTGGTATCTTTTGTAGTTCTTTAAATTTTTCATTGACTAGATACAGATTTCTTATGGTCTTTATTATAGATATATCATAAAGTTATTCTGAATTCTTGAAGTCAGAGCCTTAGCAATTTTCTCTCTGCATTATTGATGTAGATTTTGCCGAGACTTGTCCAGACAGTCTCTGAGAATCTGATACGATTGAACAGAAGGAAAATAATATACAAGCAGTCATTTTATGCAGCAAACTTTCCTAGTTTTGTCTGCATATTGTCACAAGCTGCTTTAAACTGCATGCACAAAAACAACATGGTGAGGGGCTGCTGTGGGTCACTACTCATCATATGTAGTATCATATTCAGCATACCTGCTGGAGTCACCACAAAAACTCTGTTTGAAATTGTCTTTACTTGATAATTGCCTTACATAGCAAACCATTATGAGATGGTTTGCTCTGGGAAACAGCTGGCATACAGAATCAGTTCAAAGACAGAACATTTTGGGGAGGGGATAGCAAAGCATGTGGCAAGGTCGCATTCTCATGAGAAGCTGGCATGCACACAAAGTGCTGTTCCGTGGAAGCAGTTTTAAGAAGCCACTTGAAAAATCTATATCATGAGAAGCAGTCCACAGAAACACTCCATCATGTGTTATAACCACATACAAAAGCAGCCCCCATGAAATAACCATGTGGTGAGAAAGCAGCACTTAGTTTTTAAAATGCAACAGCAGGCTGGCTTGCTTGCTTATTCATTTAACACTTAAGAAGATGTTCATTTAAGAAGATGTTGGATAGCCATTTGTCTGGAACGGTATAGGGTTTCCTGCCTAGGCAGGGGGTTGGACTAGAAGCCCTCCAAGGTCCCTTCCAACTCTACTATTGTATTGTATTGTATAACACCATTGCTTCACTGTTTACATTTTTTTTTCTTTTATATCCTGCCTTTTTTTAATACAACTCCAGGTGACGTACCTAATGCTCCCTCCCTTTTTCCCCACAGCAGCAACCTGTGAGTTGGGTTGAATTATGAGAGAATGACTGGCGCAATTTCACCAGTCAACCCCGTGCTGGAATCATTGTCTCCCACCATCTCACTCTCTGAAGAAGTTGTTTTAGTGTGAAACCAAACATGATGTTATTGAATGTGATGTCATAAAATACTGTAATTCTGTAGGAGCTTCTCCTATACAGTTCTGTGTTTCAAGTGTTAATTTTTTTTTACTTGAGATGTATTGAATGCCCATCCTTGAACCAGGAGAGACAGTATATTGAGCGTTCATCTTTAGCTTGTTAAGGCCTAAGCACTATTCCATTAGACAAGGAAAGACAAGCAATACAGTCACATATGAAATCTTTAGGACACTTACAAGCAGAGGTGGGTTGTCAATTTCTTTACTACTGGTTTGGGTGCGCTCCTGTGTGCGCTTGTGCGCACACTCAACACTTCTGTGCATGCACAGAAGCGTGCGGGTGGGCGGAGCCTCTTGCCTCCGCTACTACTGGTATAGCCAATCCGGGCCGAACCAGCAGCAACCCACCTCTGCTTACAAGCATTTGTCATTGATTTCTGTGTTGAATATGAATAAAGTAACACGCATAGTTGATGGCAAAGTTAATCATTCTGCAGCTACATCATAGGCAGAGAAAGAAACTGAGAAACTAACCGTCTTAACTTGTCAGGCTGTAAAAGCTGGGGATTTTTACTGTCACACTTGCAAGATTGTAGCCTTACAATAAAGTAGAACTAGCTCATCTGGTTTTGTTTCTCAGCCAGCCTACTTGGAAAGGCTGACAAAATCTGAGTTTGAGAGGAACCCCAAATTCCAAGTCCCCCCCCCCAAAAAAAAAATTCAGTAATTCATACAATGGGTCTTTTCATGGTGAACAGCCTTCTCAGTCGAGGCTCCAAAGTACAGGAATGGATGTTAGCTTTATTAGCTGGAATCGTGAAGCACCATCAAAATATAGAGGTGCCTTCAGTGGTTTGTAAGCTAACCATCTCTATTCTCTTAAATATCTAGCAGATAGCATTTTAAGCACTTATTAGTTGGCAGAGTGAGCCCTGGAATTTAAGGTAGTCTGTTTTTATCTTTTTTCTTGTAAAAATCAAAAGTGCCTCTAAATCCTTAGCTCACAGTTTTCAGATGTAATCTCTCTCTCACACACACACACACACACACACACACACACACACACACAGAGTGAACTTGCATTTTTATGTTATTTCACAAGATAATCATTTGTTTCTAGAAGTTATGTAATTCTTTGTTGATAAAGACTTAACATTTACTCTTTTTGGTTGTAAAATCTCACATACTGGCTCCTGACCAAGATAGTAATTGCCCCAAGGGGATGATTTTCCCTTAGAAAAATGTTGGAAACCCAGGTAATGAAAAATCTAAAAAGATAAATAAAGTACTTCAGCCAAAGTACATTTTTCTAGCTTTTTAAAAAACTTAATCTAATTATTTTATTTATTTTTCCAATGTGTTTGAGAATTAGCCCATATGGATCAAGCAGTTTTAACCTGAGTGTTAAGTGCACGATTGGGCTCAGTCCAGATTTTGTTTGATTATCTGAAATCAGCTCTTTGTTGTGGGGATAGTATTTCTTTTGTCTCTAACTTTAATATAGTAGCCTAACATTCTGCTCAGTGTCTTTCAAAGTCTATCAGATTATTGCATAAAATGTGGCAGAGGTTTGTAAAATTCAAAAGACTAGTTTAGTAGCTGGATTTTGTAATCTACTTTAACTCTTCAAATTGTAATTTTTAGATTTAGGAAAATGATTACTAGTATTAAAATTGTAGATATTGTGTATGGCAGCAAATGCAAGCAATGCATCTCACAAATTAAAATTTTAAAAGGTTTTGCTGCCTCCATAGAATGCAGTTACTTTACCCAGCTCTAGAAGATTTGCAGCTGTCTAGATATGTCCCTTGCCTGTCCTACTGCAAGGTAGGTTAAAAAAATAATATATTTAGAAAACTGGTCAAGCACAATATATACAGAAGGAAGTAGCCAGTATTTATACTAAAATATTAGACATACATTTTTTTAAAAAAAATGAAGAAATGACATTTTAATTTGTCTTCATGTTTTAGATTATTCTCTAGTGTCAGTGATATATGCTATTGATGAGAAAGCGCATTTGCTGTAGGAGTTACATTGCTGGTCTAAACATTGTAAATTCTAGTCTTCTCTTAGACAAGCCAGTTGGATGACTGACTCAGTCACTCTCCTTCAGCCACAAGCTGTTGTTGGAAAAAGAGGAGGTTGAAGTATTATGTACACTGCCCTGAGTTGTAAATTGAGTTGAGTTCTAACAATTGCAAATCACGAGTTTTACAAATGAAATCAAATGAATCCATGGTGAGCAAACCTGGCCTACATTTTTTAGTGGCAAGCACTCACTTAATTAACTTTAATTGCTCACTCAAAATGAAGTGGACATGATGCTAGCTTTGGCACTCGCAGGTCTTGCTCAAAAAACAGGTGGCAGCTGTGGTTAAGAGGGTTTTTGTACAGGTTTGTCTTGTGAGTCACTTGTGCCTGTTCCTGCGTAGTGAAGCTTTTCTCATAGTGATTCAAGCCTTAGCCATCTCTTGTTTGAATTACCGTAATGCACTGTACTTGGGGTGACCATTGAAAGACATTTGGAAGCTGCAATTGACCCAGAATTTAATAAATGTAAAAAGCCACCCAACTCAAACATTGTGACACTAGGCAGCATGCAACAGAAAAACAAACCAGAAACTGGGAGGAAAAAACCCAAATCCTATAAAGAAATAGATTATATAAATATAAAATGGCAACTGAGTCCAATAAGTAAAAGAATAAAAAGTAGATCCATTCAACTTGACCCAAATTCCTAGGGAAAATGCCAAGTCTTAAAAGCTTTCCTAAAGCAGAGTTGGGGGCTGTTGTATGTTCCGGGGAAGAACATTCCAGAGCATTTCAAGGGTAACCACCAAAAAGGCACGTGTCCTCAATCTCATGAGGTGGCAAAATTTAAAATAGGAAACCTGGAGCACGTCCTCCCTCTGAGACTCTGTGGGGTGGCAGATGTTTGTGGGGGAAGGCAGCGCTACAAATAACCCCATCCTTTGCCATGTACAGCTTGGGACTGACTGCTCAACCTCCAGATCTACATATTTAGGAGAGTATATTCTGAGTCTTACCATTAAACAATATCATCTTCTTGGACCCAGAAGTTGTGTCTTATCTGTGGTAGTGCAGCCCTGTGGAATAAGCATTCCTCTAGGAAATCCAAACAACCTCAACCCTGTTAGCCTTTTTCAAGGCTTTGAAGACTGTTTCCTGAGGCTTTGGGGCCAGATGGTAAGGCAAACTCTGCTGTTGATGTGGTTTTTCTGATTGGTTTTTGTTTTGTTTTGCTTTAACCTTGGACGTCATGGGTTATATGCAGATGTTTTAGTAGTTCTCTTATACACCACCCAGAGTCATTGTTGTGAGATGGGTGGCCCTACAAATGATAAATAAATAAATACAATGTTATTCGTAGAGAAAATAGTAACATCTACTACGTGTCAGAATACTGATAATATGAGAAAGTGCTGAGACCTTCAGGAATGGAAATTGGGAGTTTACCTTGACCTGACCTTGTCACCATTCCAATAAAGTCGCCTTTCTGACATTGCTCAGCCTTTCAAACAAAGCTTCTTTTGGCAGTTAAGAACATTTTCTTTTGGCTTGTAAATAGCAGCTTCAGAGGTGAAATCTTTGCAGGATTGCAACAAGGATGAGATGAGAGTTGAGCTCTACAATACATCCAATGTTGCAAAGCATCTATCTTAATTTTTGAAATGATTTCTTCTCAGTCCCTTGTTTTTTGTTATATCTTCCTTGATGAAGCCTTGTGGATAAAAGACTGGTTAGCCTTTGGTGTTATTTACATGGTGTTTGTAGGTTTGTTTTCAATATTTTTATACCGTCCATAGTCCACAAGGATAGGAATATTTCTTCATACTAAGTCTTTTTATCTTCCACAATCCTCCTGGACTCTCAATTGTTTTGCAAGAATATGCAAGTACTAAAACATTCATAGACGTTATTACTAAAACAATAATGAAAGTTTAAAGACATACTAAAAAGACTGAAATCCAGGTGTCAAGTCCCAAACATCCTGTAGAGCAAATAAGATTCAGTGGGAGTCATTCCAGGGGACAGGAAATTGTATTGTATTGTATAAATCAGAGCCCTGCACCTCCTTAGAGTGGAGAGCGTCCAGCTGCTTTCCCTTTTCCTGGCAAGATCAAATTGGTTGGACCAATTCAATTGGGGGCATCTTTCCCCCTTCCTTTCCCACTTTCTCTCCCCACCCACCCCGCCATGGACGAACATAGTTATAATTGTTTTTTATTTGGCTTTCTAGGGACTGCTGCTTGTGTAACATCTACAACAATGTACATAAAACTATATTCAAAGAACTAATCTGGTTCAGCTGTTGGATAGTTAAAGTTACACTGAATAAAAGCTTAATGGATAATATAGAAACATATCCTATTTGGATGGGTGGGAAACCTTATCACAACAGAAGGAAAACATAAGCCAATAAGAAATGAATAAACTGCAGAGACATGTATCCCAGGATTCTCAAGCATCTGTTTCTGCAGTGATGGGAATGATTCCACAGTTGAATACCTGAGAATAAATTTCAAACTCTTAATACATGAAATAAATCTTGAAAGGTGAGAAATGTCATTATTAAAACTTGGATATCTATAAAATTGTCAGATTTTTGTTGTTACCTGAAAGAGTTTAAAGCCTAGTATCTGAAAACTACTATTTGTTTTAATAAATTTTACAGTACGGAAAATCAGAAACTTCTAGTTTAAAGTCTTAAATATATGCAGAACTTAGAATTTCCAGCTGCTAAAGGAATCTAAATGTTTATGATTATAGCTTCTTGCAACATAATGGGTTTTTATTCATAGCCATAACTTTCACTTTTTTGTTGAACCATATTGCTTGACTAGCAATTTCTATTGAAGAGTATGACTGAAGGATAATTGAGAAGACTGAGAAGACACATATAAATAAATAAATAAAATTCTGTATTCCCTCTAGAATGTCATTTGATTTGGAATTACGACAATCTGTCAATACCTTTAGAGTTGTATATTTCCCATAATAAATCATCCAACTAAAATGCTTTCATTTCAAATCTAGAAAGTTAGTTGTTTCTGCAGTCTTGTTTCACTGAAAACAATAGTCTGGAACAAGAAATGAGAGTTTGACATTTAGGGTTTTTTTTAAACTTGATGGTAATGTGACTTTCCCACATAGGATATACGTGTAATTATTTTTTTAAGTTGATGTTCCTCTCTAAATTGCATGAAATGACAAAATACTGTTTTCATTATATCTTAAAGTAGTGTTGTATGTTATATTTCCACTATGCTGATGGGTAGCTCCAAATAGATATGCAGCACTTAAAAGATTTGGTGAATCAAATTTAAAAAAAACCTGCTAATGTCCGCTTGTATAATTGTTGACCTGTACAGCTGTCAACCTCATGCGCACATACACATAAACAGACACCACCTTCTTCATTTTCCCTTCTACACATATTATTAGAACTTGGGACTGCTTCTTATCGTACCAATGGAAGATTTCTGTACAAACTATTGCAGTGGTATGGCCCCAAATTCTCTCTTTATTTAATCATCAGCATGTCCTCTTTAGTTAGGGCCTTGTGGCTTGTACCAATAAAGGAAAATATTTGTAACTCTGGGTTGAAATGAGGGGTCCTTGGTGCTCCCTGAGCCTGACTGTTTTCTTGCAGATGTTTCATTACCCTAGTACTAGTCCTTGCGATGTTAGCACTAGCAATGATAATATTAACTAGTTTGGGTAATGAAATGTCTGCAAACCCACAACCATACTCAGAGAGCACCTCTCTTATGGCTTATGTTTCAGTATATAGGACTTTTGTGCTATTTCAGATTTTCAAGGAAAATGTTCTTTTAACTAGAAAACTATTACCTCCCCCTTTTCCTCCTCCTTCATTACCATCACACTCTTAGTAGTTTAATTAATTGGCAGGCCAGCCAATGTTTCCAGTGAGGCTTACAGAAACATAATAAAATGCAATAAGAAACTGCATTGTATGAAGTATCCCACATTTCAGAGCTGATTTATTTTTTGCCTTGTCTTTTTTCCATTCTCACAACCTTAAAGTAAATCTTATTCAAATCTTAAAATAATAATATTTTAAGATATTTCAATAATATTTATAAACAGCAAAAAAAATACTCTGGCCCAATATTGCAATTAACTATTATTTATCATTTGAAAAACTAATACTCTTATTAAGGAATACACCATTATTCTTGCTTTTTATAGACTCAAAACATTAGAAACATTTATGTGATTAAGATCATTTCACCCATGGAAAGGACAAATCACTGAGAGCTATGTATCTCAAGTACCTGTTTCGATTAGTTACTGACTAGTAGAAAGGTGTTATAGAATGTTTAAGATAGAATACATATGGCAATTTGGAACAATTACTCATCCAAGTGGTAGGGTCCCCTATCAAAGAAAACAAAGATTCTCATCTTGTGAAGCTCAACTAAGAAAACTGCAATCATTTGTTGTTGTGTCTGACCCATCGTGACCCCATGGACAATGCTCCTTCAGGCCTTCCTGCCCTCTACCATCCTCTGGAGTCCATTTAAGCTCACGCCTACTGCTTCAATGACTCCATCCAGCCATCTCATTCTCTGTCGTCTCCTTCTTCTTTTGCCCTCAATCTTTCCCAGCATTAGGCTCTTCTCCAGTGAGTCCTTCCTTCTCATTATGTGGCAAAGTGTTTATTTGTCATTTAGATTTGTATTATTAAGTTTAAGAGCGTTGCGTGATCAAATGGTCTTTTTGCTAAACTTTAAGGTTAAAAATAAAGATGTCTCCATGCATAACTAGCTCTCTTTGTTCTCCCAATCACTCCTCATTATTTATCAAGAGGAAAGGCAAAGAATTTCAAAGATTTCAAACTCTGTACCACTGTTATTTTGGGGTGGGAGGAGGTGGCCATTCCTGAGGGAAGGGATATAAAAACTAGTGGTTTAAACCAGTTTGTTTGCATAATGCACCCTGTAAGAGCATGAGTAGGGATTGTGTCAATTCACATGCAACAGGCAAGTTAGAAATTGACAATGGTACTAATTAAGAAATTAACAGAAGATTTTACCACTATCATTTTCTGCTGCTAAACGTATGAATGAATAGTACTTCAACTCATCAATGGAGAAGAACCTTTTGGCTGCTATAATGAAATATTTGCAAAGATAGAGTTTTCTTTGGCTGTGTTCATTGCTGCTTCAGCTGCAAGAAAGTGAATACTTTCTTTTTCACATTGTGGCAGATTCTGAACTGGAATTATATACATTGTTCCAAGTTCTTATGATTGACTATTGGATCCAGATTACATTCCATCAAGATGGAGATATTATAGTGGTGAAGGTCCAGTTTGCCAGTATTTTCAGAACAGTTTGTTTGTTTGTATGTTTGTTTGTTTGTTTTGTCAAACGTACAAGATAACAGATATAAATATAAACTTGAACATGAACAAAGGAAATGAGTGCAACTAAATGGGGACAGTAGGACAGGGACGGTAGACACGATGGTGCGCTTATGCATGCCCACTTTACGGACCTCTTAGGTGCTCATCTTGTATTTAAAATACAATTTAAATTATATTTCTGAGATACTGAATTCATTTTAAATTGTTCACAGAATCTATTGCAAAATAACAAAGCAGACATCATTGATTTCCAGACCAGAGATGACCAATGCATAAACATAACTGCTTTACTTCAAAGTCACCAAGCAGTGGGCCAAAAAACCATTAATCTAGGGATCTTTTTTCAACTTGGCACTAATAGTTGGCAATTAACTACTGTGTGTAGCTTCGTTCTTATCTGCTATATAGATTCTAATTAAGCTGAAAGCCAAGTGATAAAATGTTAGGAGATCTGAAATTAGCTGTCATTTCCGCAAAGAAAAAAACACTTAAAAATTATTGAATTCTTAAAATATACAGTATGTTACAAGCAGGATCTCATAGGAAAATGAAATCTAATTAGGAGATACAGTTTTGTAATTTATATAAATACTGCAATCTCCAAATGTTTCTGAATGAATTTACTAAAGAACTAACAGAAATCATATACAATTGTATACCTCTTAGTTTCACTATTATACCTTCTGGGTATGCAGCTTTCCTCCGTTTCTTGTTTGTAAATTTAGCATTATACAACATATTTAAATGTAGTATAATTTTCCTCTTTCGAAAAATGTATTTGCTGGTGTAAAGTGATAGTGTTAAGTGGCTGCCTATGCCTTTCTTTTTCTAAGATCTGGAAAAACGTAATTATTTTTATGAGATACTATTCATACATCTGAACAAAAATATTCCAATTAGAGCAACATGTCCTCCTAAACTGAAAGGATGATTAATATCCTATCTTGACTGGAGTAATTATTTAAAACATTTTATTTGAAATTATTGGAACTGATGTTTTAGGGTGCTAAAGGAGGATATAGATTATAGCCCTTATCTCTTTATCTTCTTTAAATGCTATTGAATTCAAGGGGTTAAGCTATAAAGTCACTTATCTCAACACATGACAAGGAGGAATTTGCTAGAATTCCCTAGCTACCAGCATAGCTTTCATCGCCTTCTCTGTTGGGCTACTGTGATGTGAAAGAATGGGGAAAACGCACTGAAGCCATCTAAGAAGTAAACTATCAACTTGACATTTTTCAGCAGTTGAAAACTTTTTCACATTGCAATTCCTTCTGACAGAGAAACTGTAGAATTCCTCTGATTTAAGACCCATCTGGTTATTGTTCAAACATTTAAAACTATTATTTCCAGTAAAAAAAATCCAACTCATATGCTATTTTTCTTCGCCAAAGTACGAATATTTCCCTCCGCATTTTAGATTTTATCTTTAAAGTATATTTTAACAGTATTTTAAGTACTTTTTTTTATAAAAAAACCATTTTATCTTGATAGTGGACATGCTGTGTTTTTTCATTTTATTTTAATTAGCCATTGTGAAACTAAATTCTCCTTTGTTTTACTCCTTTGAATACTGTTTAATTATGGTTATCATGCCAGATATCTTAAAGGTTATTTTACCAATACAGTTTCATTTAACATAAGCCATATGGAATCAATAGTACTGTTTCCTAAAGTAAATGCTTGGAAAATCTTACATTCATATGTTAAGAGTGCACATCCTTTCCTCATTAGTTGGAAAGTACAGGGATTTTGGCACAGGTTCTGTGTGGAAGCATTGTGCAGCTTTTATATGGATTTTGTTTTTAGCCTTTGATGACACTGTTTAGAATAGGAAGTATCTAATAAGTAAAGCATTTTGTCTAATGTGCTGCCAGTGTGTTTCATATATGCCTGGAGGTCTGAAACATTATCTTCTCCACTGCAGTAATATGCATTTAATTCTCTGAAAGCAGAAGGTTGAACTTTTAAAAGAGACTCAAAGTACATTTTCAGCTAAAATAATTTGAAACACATGTGATAGCGGACCTGAGTAATGTACAGTTGGTTTTTATGGTTTAATCATGATCATGTTAATGCACACCAGTAGCTAATTAAAGAAAACGTTTATTGTTCATTTTAAATGGGTTATGTAAAGAGTGAGTGAACTGATATAAATGCAGTTCAATGATAAATGTTACCATTACATTTGCTATCAGGAAGCCGATATTGGTGTTTTTGACATCTTTAAAGTATTGGGCCATTTCTTTTGTAACAAAGCAAGAGATGTTTTTAAAAGTTTTTACATTTGGAATTGTTCACTAATGTAAAAGGATATTCACTTGATTTCTGGATTTATTATCAAGCTGGCTTTTTAAAATTAATAGCTTCAAATCTCGAGGAATGTGTATGGTTGCACATCCTCCAAGAAACATTGATGGCAAGTCTCAAGGTCTCTGTGTCTTTCCATAGACGCCATGATCTACTGAAGATTCTTTGCAAAATAAAAACCCTTTATGTGCCAAGATAGACCATCAAGAGGAAAATTGTTAATGTTGTTTTAGCCATCGGACATTTTCCTGTTAGGAACCCATTGAAGTTTGGTTGTCTTGGAAAATTTTAGTCTAGGCTAATAATTCTACCAAGTTGTTTTTTCAGTTGCATCTCTATATTGATCTTAATGTTTTCATATTTGAGTTTATAAATTCTGTTTTTTTTAATCAACCTGACTTTCTGAATTAGCTGCTAATCAAATTACTACAGCATTTAAGTAATATTTTTAAAATCTTAATAATGTATAAATAGAAGATAGCCATTGGAGCCAAAAACAGTTATCTCTTTATTAAGTGATTTTACAGAACCTAACCAATTTTTTGACTGTGTTGCTTTAAATGTGTATTAGTTCTAGAAGCTATAAAATTCAAATTGGAAAATGTTTTTTTTTAAAAAAATCACTAAAATAATTTCTGAAATGTATCTTTGTCCTAGATGTGCTTCAGTAAAAGCATTCTTCTCTGGAAATATCATTTGTTTCTTATGATTCCTTGAAAGCAACAATGGAAAAGGATTCTGGTGGGGTGATTATTTCGTTTTTGGTTTTGGTGCCTTTTATGTCTGTCTTTTCAAAATTGATGCCCTTCAGATGTGTTGGGATTACAGTTCCTAGAATTTCCACATTCAACAAAGTGCTGGAGAGTTGCTATTCACAAATATTACCCTAATTTTAAAATCTTGTGAGACATTGCCTAGCTAATCATTCTGTAGTTCTGCTTCTATAAGACCAGTCTACGGTTTTCATCTTTCATTGGGTTGATCAAAGTCCTCTGAGTTTTTCAGTGTTGTGACTCACAGTTAACTCTTAAGAGAGTTAAAATGTATAACATATTTTATTTTCCTGGGTGGTTATTAATGCGATTTAAAGGAGCTGTGGTGATACAATGGCTAGAATCCAGTGTTGCAGGCTTGCTCTGCCCACACAGCCAGGAGTTCAATCCTGACTAGTTCAAGGTTGACTCAGCCTTACATCCTTCTGATGTTGGTAAAATGAGGTCACAGATTATTGGGGGTAACAATCGCTTAGAGAGTGCTATAAAGCATGAAGTGGTATATAAGTCTTAAGTGCTATGGCTATTAAATCAGGAAGCTACTAGTATTGCTTGATAGATTTCTGTCTAATTTTTTAAAAAATCAGCTAAGTTTTTGAAATCTAGCAATATTAAATATAATTTGAATTATAGGGACCAAAATTTATTTAATTATTTTATTTATTTGGACAAAAGCCTCATAGGCATTTCAGCTAGTTGGTCCTATTTAATCTTTGTCTCAGTCAAACTTATCCTTAATAAGAAGCGGATCTATCAATGTTGATTGCCAGACTTGATATATTAGACAATGCCACCGGACAGTGGCTATTGTTTTTGATGGTTACTTTTGATGTTATGTAATGAAGAACTGAATAAGAGATGTTATTAAACTACTTCTTGGCTTACTTTGAGGGTAGGCCATTAAAAAGCATTAGTGTGAACACCTTTTTGTTTTACAGGGTGGGGGGGAGAAATCTTTAAAAAATCATTTAAATGAGGAAATAATTACAATAAAAGCTCCCTAAGGCATAACTTAAAGCTTAGATCTTTCAGAACCTTTGCTTTTAGCACTTAAGCTGACAGACTATAGCAGGGGAGACCATTAGTTGTAACTTTTTTCTTAAATAATTTGTCTACAAGGATGAATTGGGCCATAATCTCAGGTGACAGATTTTCACACGATATAATATGCTAGAGAAGAAGATCCTTATAGTCTTGGGACATTAGGGATAATTCAGAAGTTTGGGGAATCTGTATTGAACTGTATTGAAGGATAATATGTCTTTACTGTCTGGATACCCATGCTCTGCTATGAAACTATGTGATCAGGCTTGATAATTGACACAGCTTGAAAATTAATGAGTAGTTACAATTGGCCTCTCCTCTCCTCTCGCCTTCTCTCCCTCAGGCTAGCCCCAGTGATCCTCTCCTATACCCTTCTCTCCCTCAGGCTTGCCTCACAGAAGCCTCTAATGTCTTATCCCCTTCTTTCCCTCAGTCTAACTCCTTAGCATCACAGTGTTTTTCAGATGGGGAGGGGGAGTAGAATGTCTAAACTCCCAGCCTGCAGAATGTCTAACTCCTTAGCATCAGTGTGTGTGTGTGTGTGTGTGTGTGTGAACACACACACGCACACACACACACACACACACATACATACATACATACAGTATAAGATCTATACCAGTGGTTCCCAAACTTTTTCAGTCCACCACCCCTTGGTGCTACAAACTGATCCTCAGGGCCCCCCACCCAGTGGTGGAATTCAATTTTTTTTACGACCGGTTCTGTGGGCATGGCTGGATGGGCGTGGCTGGGGGAGCCATGTGACTGGGCGGTTTGCATGACGGAATAAAGATAGTAACAGTAAAATTCAAAACTGTAACAATTAATTGCACATTTATTCAAAATCCAATTTAAAAACCTTTGTAGTTAGTTAATTCAACAAAATTGTTGAACATGATCCAGTGATACCAGGTTTTCAAAGCCTGATAGTCATTTATCAAGAACCTTAGTAACTAGAAACTTAGTAAACTTAGTAAAATTTAGTAACTACTTCACTGTTCAATAAATTCTTAATGTGATGGATGGGCTTGATGAAGTGATACCAGTTTCCCAATGTCTGGTTTTAAGTCACTTAGCAGAAGTCTTAAATCACCACATTCAGTAATCTGGAGTCATTTTCTTTGCTTGGAAAGAAGTTGGATGACCACACTGAAGCTACGTTCCACCAAATATGATGTTGGAAATGCAACAAGGAGCTTTTAAACCACTGTCCATAGTGCAGGATAGCGATCAGAAATTTCTTTCTGTAACCAAAACTCTTGGTACGATTTCTGGAACTTTGGCTTCAGCTCAATGTCACCAATATTTGCTTGAATTATTTGATGAGATTATTGCATGGTACCTAGGGATTCCCAATATGGAAAGTGAGAATGGGAACATTTTAACAGATCTATATGTTCTTGGATTATAATTTTCACTAAAGAACCATGAGGATGGAAAGGGAAATATAGACAATGGAGTTCAATCCCCTTTCTCAACAGTTTGGAAGCAAAGAATAACTCTAGCAAAATGTAGCCTTTTACCTCTTTGGGGAATCATTTTTAAAATTATTATTATTATTATTATTATTATTATTATTATTATTATTATTATTATTATTATTATTATCTTTATCATTATCATTATTATCATTATCATTATTATTTCCCAATACAACTCACGCAAAGGGTCATCCGCAACTACATTACATTTTCCACAGTCATATTTGTGATTCCTTATAACTTCTTTAAACTAAATTTTTTTAGTACAAATCAACGCATTGACATATATATCACTAATGCAATTTCCTATCTCTTCCATTGACATAATTAACACCTTATGTATTGAATACAAGTATATCAAGTATAGGTTAAACATGAATTGAAAAACATCTAATTCAAATGTATAAGCTGTGAATTTATTATATAATCACAGGCAAACATTGCACTTATGTCTAAATCCTCGACCCATGCATATTATAAGACAGATAAAACTATCTTAGCTGGCTGTTGTAAATATTACTCTGCCAATTCAACAGGAAATGCTACTGCATGAATTCTTAATACAGAACACAGCTAAAAGTGATTTTAGCAATTTTCTTCCCAAGTTAATTCAAAATGTATATCCAAATGTTCCTCTTATTTTTTTTTCTCCAAGCACTAGGGAGGATTATATTCAAAACCAGACACTTTTGCTGTGTGTGTGTGTGTGTGTGTGTGTGTGTGTCTTTGCTTGCTTGCTTCTGATCTCCAGAGTCAGAGGGGCCAGTTGGGAGCCCCAGAGGTCATCTAGTCCCACCCCAGACAGCGCCCCCCGCCACACATTCCCCAGCCCCACCTCCTCTGGGAAGGCTCTGGTGGGGGGGAATGTGGAGCCCCCACCCCTTCTGCTGCTCTTCCCCACTCTTCACTCTTACTCCCTCCCTCTCTTCGCAGGCCGGGTGGCCTCGGCGGTGAGCATGGACGTGCCGTCACCCCGGGGAGGGGAGGTCTGGTTGCCAGCAAAGGGCTTCCGCCGAAGCACCCCATGCAGGCAAAATACCGAGCGAGTGAAGGAGGATCAGGCAGGGCACCGAGGCCCCTTCGCCTCCCACTTTGTCTTGATGAGGTCGCTGCAGCTGCCGGGCGCGGACAGACGGAGGTAGCCAGAGCAGCCCAGGAGGGCAAGCGGGCAAGCAATGGAAGATCAGGCAGCTCTCTTGCTTGCTCACCCGCCCTCCTACCCGGGCTTCCCCGCTGCTCTGGCCACCTCCGTCCGTCCACGCTCGGCAGCTGCAGTGACTTTATCAAGACAAAGTGGGAGCGAAGGGAAGTGAAGTGGCCTCCCTTTGATCACTCGCTCCCCTCGCCCATCCGCACTATGCTAGCCCTGCCCACCGCTCACTGATTGGCTGGCTCACCAATCATCCCGCCTGCCTCTAAGAGCCCTATCTATAGAAAGCCAAGCAGAAAAAAAGGTAACTGCGTTTAGATAGGGCTCTTAGAGGCGGGCGGGGTGATTGGTGAGCCAGCCAATCAGTGAGTGGTGGGCAGGGCTAGCATAGTGCAGATGGGCGGGGGGAGCGAGTGATCGAGCAGCTTCTGGATGCGCGGGGGTGAACAAACTGGTTCTGAATGGCTCGTTAGAGGAGGCCACCTCCAGCACTCCTCTGCCGCCCCTCTTGCCTCTTACTGCCGCCCTAAGCACCGCCCACTTTGGGTACCACTGATCTATACTAATGATCTGATGGTCATTTAGAAAAATCCTTTCTTAGCAAGCACCTAAAAGCCAAGAGGAACATACGTGCCAAATTTCAAGTTTGTAGTCTTTACGGTTGTGGAGATTTTGTGATGAGTGAGTGTATTTGGCTTTTATATAGAGAGATAAAGACAGACTTATGCACTCTTGAATAAAAGTAAAATTGCCTTAGGTCTGAAATTCAACTACTGCTGAAACAGAAGCCTGATTGATTATCACATCTAATAAGCACATTTGAAGCCTCTGTTTGTAAGATGAAAGTTCTCAAATGTGTTGCTTTCAACTAAAGGACCATTATTTAAATGACTTGGCTTGTTCCATATGGATACCATTTATGTTCATAGTTCACCTTCTTTTTGAATAATTAATTGTAACCTTTTTTTGTTGAAAGTCTCGCCTAATTGAAACAAAGAATAAGATATAAATTGCATTGTTCTATTTTATTAGAATAAAAATTATCACAGAATAATATAATCACTCAAGCAAGATTTGGTTGCTGCTGATTTCCTGTAAAACATTTAAATTACAATTGTATCAGATGCTGTTTTCAGATTGATGAAGACAATGGTGGGCATATTGAGCATATTTTTGTAAAAATGTGATGCAGGATTATGTATTGATGTAAGGTTGAATATTTGAGTCGGAAACTGGCTTATTTTATAGCTAGAATCTTATTAGATTACTCTATTTCCCTGAAAATAAGACAGGGTCTTATTTTCTTTTGACTCACAAAATATGGTTCGGGCCTTATTATCAGGGGAGGACTTATTGTTTTGGGGTTGCCGGGCGGCTGCTCTCTTGCGAGCGGGCTCCTAAAGAACTGGGCACAGCTTCAGGGGCGAACGGCTAGGTTGCGCTGTCGCAGCAGCGCATCATAGCAGCCATGAAGCGACCACGCTCACGAGCAGCCACCCGGCAAACCGTGCTTTTGGGAGCCCGCTCGCAAGAGAGCAGCCACCCGACAACCCCACTCTCCAGCTGGGCATAGTGCCGCTCACCAACCTAGCAGTATCCCGAAGGCGCCAAGCAATGTGATCACCTTTGTCCCCTCCCCCCAGTTTCTGTGGCTTGGCACCTTTGGGATACCGCTAGGTTGGTGAGTGGCGCTCTGCCTGGCTGGAGGGGGGGTTCTCCAGGGGGCTTATTTGCAGGGGAGGGCTTATATTTTTGCCCACCAGAAATGTGGCATGGCCTTATTATCAGGACATGTCATATTTTCGGGGAAACATGGTACTTGGTGAAGAAGCTTGATTAGTTTATAGTACATAATTGTCTATTTATACTTTTAGGCTTAAATTTGATGTAATTAGATAGATTGAATGTTAATGGGGATTTCTATAGAGCAAGGTTGTCAATGAGTCACACGCTGGCCACATCCATGCCCAGTTTAGCAAAGGGGAGGGGGAAAGTCCTGATACTCATGTGACACCATCGTGACAATGTGACTTTGACACCTCTGCTGCAGAGCAACCCATCATCCAGCATTTAATTTTTAAAAATTAGGTTTTCAGCAAATATTAGGTCAGCGATGGCGAACCTTTTTTGGCTCGCATGCCACAAGTCGGGGAAGTGCAGGGGGGTCGTGTGTGGGCGTGCCGCACCCGTAATGCAATGCGCGACCCCCCCAGTGCGCATGCGCGCACAACAGGCACGACCCCCATTTTTACATGCTTTTTTCGCCCTCCCTTGCGCCTTCGGAGCGCTTCAAACGACCCTCCAAGCAAACCGGAAGCTCCGGACAGTCCCTGAAGCCTCCGGACGGTCCCTGAAGCCTCCGGAGGGCCTTCGGGGGGGCGGGGGGCTCTTTTCGCCCTCCCCAGGCTCCTATAAAGCCGCTGGAGCCTGGGGAGGGCGAAAAATGGCTTTTAAAAACGGTGAACTCAGCTGACTCAGCGCCTCTCATGCCCTGACAAATGGCTCTGCGTGCCACCTGTGGTACGCGTGCCATAGGTTCGCCATCACTGTATTAGGTTATTCATAGATGTTAAGGAACTTAAAACTGTTTTCAAACATTAAAGTAGCACAGTGGCTAGCACTGTGCTAATTCTTTATCTTCTAGTCTAAATGTATCTGACCTGAAAAATATTATATTAATTGTTTTCATTGGACAGACTCTTTTTTTGTAGCTATGCTGGCTACTTTTAAGGGTTACCTATCTGCAATGTTCCACCTCACAAAGATACATTTGCATATGGATCTAGTTAGAGGACCTTGAGTTTCTAGCAAAGGATTCTATTCCACAAACGCAAAATCTGTAAGTTCAGATTTATTTTAAAAATAAATTATTGTGTATCTAATACAATAATGAAACAGAAAACAATTATGAGGTTTATATTCCCTTCTAATAAATCGTGCCAGCTTTGGCTTATGAAATTGATATTGTGCCCTTTTTCAATATTGCAAGAAAATACAATAGCAACATTTTAGTTTTATTTAACTCTAAATGCTTAAAACAGTTTAATTTCTTCAGTTACTTGATTTTCAATACTTTATCGTGGACGTTGTCTGACATTGTATCTTTATAGCATCTGAATAAAAATCATTTGAACTTGGAAATATTTTCTTCATGCTACATCTTTCTCCCAGCATGTCATTATAAGTCATCATTCTCTCTGGACTAGACACTTGATAAGTTTTCATCAGTGATTTTCTGTTTTAAAAGTTAACTTAGCACTTAACTTTTCTTTTTTTACATAACTTTATCTGACTTGATTTTTGTTGTTGTTTATATAGCAATTGTTTAATGTAGGAATGGGAGGAGGAGCAATTTTATGATACAGTGTTTTCCTCTCCAGATTTTCAAACAGGAACAGAAGAGGATGGATACATCTGATGGCGTTACAGCTGAAACATCTTCACGTTATAGTGGAGCGCAGGACAGTGGCATTGGCAGTGACAGTGTTAAAATCAGAATAGTCCAAATAGAACAACATAGTGGCACCAGCCAACATCGCATTGCCCAACCTTCCCGACAGTCTTCCATAGTGAAGAATCTGAACTTTATTCCATTTGACATTTTTATTACTGCCAGCCGATTCTCCTTCATGACTTATTCATGTACTACTTTACTTAAATCAAAATCACAGGAAGATCAAAAAGAGGGTGAAAAAACCGTCAAAAGTTCATTAAACCTTCCAGAAGCAGTTGATGATTGCAAGAAATCTGACAAAGCAGGTTTTTCATCAGTAACAGCTGATGATCTTCTAAACTGCAACAATTCATTGCCCTCTGGGAAAAAATCAGGTCTTATATCTCTGGAAAGTCTTCATGCTTCTACAAGATCATCTGCTAGACAAGCCTTGGGAGTAACTATTGTCCGGCAGCCTGGTCGCAGAGGAACTGGAGACTTGCGGTTAGAGCCATTTTTGCACCTGGTTGTATCCCAACCATCTTTTATCTTAAGCTGTCATCATAGAAAACAAAGAGTGGAAATATCTGTGTTTGATGCTGTCCTCAAAGGTGTCGCATCAGATTACAAGTGCACAGGTAAGATTATTTACTATCCTTAAGGTCATAGATTCACTGCCTATTTTTTTTTTTGTTCAGGTGTGAACAAAAAGGGGGGGAAAAGTTTATTCTAGATAAATGTGAGCTAATTTATTCAGTAGTTTGAACTGGTTTTATTGGCTGCCTAATTGGATTCACTAACATAAAAACACCCAGAAGGCAACACAATACAGTTGTTCTACAGTTTTTCAAAATCTTCTAACATTTTCTTGTTGGTATCCTGTCCCTTCCCCTAATCTCTTACACACAAATACTAGCTCATACATGGTAAGATAAGTTACCTTTTAACCATCTGAATTACTCCACTATTTGTGGCTGTGTACTATTATAATTCTACTTGTTGTAAGGAATTAGACCGCTTCAGGTGCTTTTAAACACAAGAAGAACCTTTATGTTCAACTCAAAATATTCAAAGAAAAATAAGTCTGGTATTTTTTCTCTTGTTGCCCTATTCAGGTACTGGAATTGGTTAAGATCTTGGAAAAGTTATGCTGAATATTACACACACTCTTGTAAATCAGAGTGTGTTTTGGATTGGGTATACAGTAGAACCTCTGGTCATGACCATAATTCGTTCCATAACTTTGGTTGCAAACCAATTTGTTCGTGACCCAAACCAAATTTTGGAAATTTTCAGTGAATTATTCCTGTCATTCTGAAAAGTTTTCTGTAGTTTCATGTGTTAAATCAGTCAGAATATGTTGGAATTCCAAAGCAGATTGGTTGACTTTTTTGGGGGCGGTTTGCAACATAATTTGCAATGTATGGCAAAAGCTCTTTAGCTTCATAAGACAGGCAATGTTAATTTTCATTTCTACTTAAATTTTCATATTAATTACTTATATACTTACAAGTATACAATATCATATATGTTTTTAAAAGCTATAAATGATTTAGTATGCAAAAATTCATAGGTTCTGTGACTGGCATATTGAAGGAGTCATTTCTCTTCTGAAATGATGAACAGCCAGAATAAGTTGGGAAAGGATAGCAGAGAGTTTGTTCAAGTACTGTTTCTAAGAGCTTTTTCCTGTGCTTCCCTTATCTAGTCTTATCCATTCAAGTTAGAGGTGCCCATCTGATGTTGATTTCATGGAGCTATAGATTTGGAAAGTCATTTAGTTTTATCCTCCGCTCAGTGTAGGTTCTATACGGCATATCTGAGAAATGACTGAGTCAGTTGCCAAACATCTGAATTTTGATCATGTGACTGTGGTGATGCCAAGCCAACTCTCTTCTGTTTTATAATTGTGCCTTTTATTTTTTCCTACACAAATACAGAACTTCACATTTTAATTAAATCCCATCCTATACATTTCAGCCCACTGCTCAAGCCTGCCTAGATCTTTTTGATCTATCGTTCATCTAAAAGATTCGTTTTGCCTCATCTACAAACTTTTTAAGTGTCTCTCCAACTCTCTCACCCCAGTCATTGGTAAAAAAAATGTTGAACAACATAGGGCCCAAAACAGGTCTGTTCGACTTCACATTATGCTTTCATTCAGGTTAGAAACATTGATTATCTTTGGGTATGGTAATTAAGCTGATTGTAATTTCATAAAACAGGAGCATCATTTGGTCCATATTTTACCATTTTATGAAGAGTATCAGAAGGTACTCTGTTGAATAGTTTGCTGAAGACCAGTGATAATGTATCTGTGCATTCCTGGCCCACTAACCAAGTAATTCTATGAAGGAAAGAGATACTGCAGAGCTAGCATGGCATGATTTATTTATGATATACCCCTCCTAGATCCGATTAAATGTAAAATGTCTATCCATGGGCTCAGAAACATGCTGCTTCATAATCTGTTCAAGAACCTTACCTAGTAAAGATGCCAGATTTGCAGCATTGTTCTTGCTTATGTCTTCTTCCTTCCCCTTTCTGAAGACGGGGATGACATTTGTTCTCATTCAGTATTCAAGGATCTGACTAATCTTCAAAACTTATTGATAATTTATTTATTTTATTTATTTTATTGTATTTATAGACCGCCCCCTCTCCCCGAAGGGACTCGTGGCAGTGTACAGACAGCAGTTAAAAAACCATATACACAGTAAAAAATATTAAATACCCCTTAAAAACAGATTAAATATAAAGCCTGTACAGTAATAATAAAAATTAAAAAACAGCTTAAAAGGTCTACCCCCCAAAATTTAAAATACTGGCCAGAGGGATTGAAGATTAAAACTACGGTTGGGCCAGGCCAGCTAATTGGAACAGGTGGGTCTTAAGTTTCTTGCGAAAAGAGCGGAGATTGGTAGTTAATGGTTCTATGGTCACATTTTCAGATTCTTTCAGTACCTTGCAACATGCTTGATCTGGCCTTGAACACTTGAATTCATTTAACTTATCTAAATTCTATTATGCTGAAATTCTCTCCTTTCCATAAATGACATTTTCTTTTTAAGGTGTAAGATGCAAAAATAATAGTTAAGATGCTGAATGCTGCCCACATAATGAAGATGCCAAACTGAACCTAGATTTTTTACCATGTGGACAGTCACTTAACTATTTTCCCTCTCCCAGTGTTATGGGGGGAAGGTTATTATTTCATTTCCCCCCCCCTAAAGGATGCTCTTATCTAAACCTGATCAAATAGTCTATTGATCGATTATTTCCAATATTAAGAATCAGTTAACAGAACCTGTGAAGTTCTCGCCTCTCAATAACAAGTGTGTCCAGAAGCAGCTATTAATTACTAGTTGCCCAAAGCTGCCATTTCCTTTAATTGCAAAAGACAGAAGCAAAAGCCTAGTTTTGTTTAAACATACTTTATCAGTAATGTCTCTGACTAACTGGCTATGGAGGATCATTTTTTATGGATGGACAATTTCCATTGATACCAACTCTCCCATTTAAAAAAAATGATTCAGCAAAAATTTGCTTAGCAGAAGGCATTTCCAATTTTTCAGAACACCATGTTCTACATAGCCATTAATTTTAGTTTTTCACAATGGTTCTGATTAAACTGGGACTTGGTTTTTTTTTTTTAATTCTGTGGCATTAATCTGCGTAGATCACATTAGATTGCTTTTACACACTGAAATACTCACCCAAAATTTAAAAAATTATATTGTCAAATTGAGTGCATTCATTTGCCAGACAATAAATTCCATTTCTCCTTTTGCTGATAGGACTGAAAATCCGTAAATTCCTTTGTCATTCATGTAAAACAATTCCTGCCAGCTTTTCTGAACCATGATTACACTAAATAATACATTCCAAGAGAGACTTGATGTGCTAAAACTCATACTGTGTTACCATATGCTGGCTATAATTATGAAGCTGTTGTACTAAAGTTTGAAGCTTGTGTGCTTAAAAAAAGAACAGTCTGTTAAGATGAATAACCCAGGTTGGCAAAATCCTTAAATTATCTAAAGCGCAGTTAGGGTTTTTAAATTTTTTTTGGGTAAACACCATTATTTAACAGAAGAGGAATAAGTGTCATGAAGTTGATATGTCCTAACTGAGATTTACTTATATTCTTTTATTGTTCAGCTCTAATCAACTTTACAAAAACAAACAAACAAAGCAAAGGAAAGGAAATGAGCAGCCAAAACCTCATAAATGTTTTTTATGCAGTTTTGATTTCTCATATATGGTGTCCTGTACATGAAGAAAGGCATAGAGCTGAGAGGTACCAAATGTGAACTTTTAGTCACTATTGGGAATATTAAGAATTCAGCAAAGAGGTCCCATTAAAGAGAACTAAGAGGAAAAGCTACTGAAGTCAACTTCAAAAGTATGGCTGTAAAAAGGGATTGAAGTGTCAGTGAAACTATAAACTGTATCAAATAACCCATAAGTAAAAGCACTCTATTGCATCTCGAACCATGTGGCTTTCTGATCTCTATAGTTTCTTTTATTTTGGGGCAAATCATTTTTAAAGACATCTGAAGAAAATATAAATGTATTGCTAGAAGAAACAAAATTTAGATTATAGACCTTATTAGATGCACAATTACTAGAGGTATTTCAGATATACTAAGCTTATTTGTCCATTCCTGATGGCTTTAACATTTGGCATTGATAATATTTGGCAATCAATACTTTTTAATAATGTGTAATTAACACAATGCAGCATTTATATTTGCCCTGAAATAGATACAGTATTATGTACAGAATAAAGTTTGGCTTATTTTAATACTGCTAGTGATTTAATCAACAATATATCATAAACGGTCATCTTATCATTTGTAGATCCTGGAAAAACTCTCCCAGAAACACTTGACTACTGTAAGACCTGGTTGCAGACAGTAGCAGGGGAAATAGATGCTAAAAGTGGTATTCCACCTCCTCTCTTAACATTGAAGATAAAAGACTTCCTCAATGGCCCAGGTAAGAATGACCAACAATTGTCAACTGATATTCTAAATTTAACCTATTAATTAGGTTTCTTGCAGCAACAGGCACAGATCATAAGTGTAGAGATTCTTTTCTCCATTATTATCATTTTAAAAAAATAATGTACAGTAACTCAACTTACAAACTTGAGTTAACAGTTGATATTCACTGAATGAAGACGTCTTCAATTTATTTACAGGCTGTAGTTGCTTAACGATGGTAATTGGGACAGGAATTTCCATTGTTACACAATGTGGTCGTAAAGCATAACATCACGTGATGCAGAGGTGGATTGCTCCTGGTTCGGCCCGGATCAGGCGAACCAGTAGTAATGGCAGTGGAAGGCTCCGCCCACCCACACAAGTGAACCAGTAGTAAAAAAAAAATGGCAACCCACCACTGATGTGATGCATCACTTATGGCAAGGGCAATCCTGGCAGTTCTCATTGCCATCTTTAATCAAAATTTCCAGATCCTTAAAGCAAGAATCTGATGTGTTTACAACTATGTGCTATGGCAAGTATATGTGGGCTGGGGAGGCAATGCTGAAGAGTTATATGATCACATAAAGCTGGAGAGGGATTGATGCAGTTGGGGATAAGAGTTGCGGTACTCGTATGCGTGTGGACTATGAAGATGTTGCTGTAATACCACATGAGAGTTGAGGAGAGGTTGCTGCAGCACTGCATGAGTGCATGCAGATAGGGTGCTGTGATGCTGTGTGAGTGCATATGGGCTGCAAAGGGGGTGGTGCAATGTGAATGTGACACAGAATGCAAGGTCCCTTGGGTGAAAAAGTGGCAGGAATGACTTGCAACATTACCCATAGGCTTTGCCACTAACTTTACTTGTGGGAAGCCTGCAGAGAAGATTTACTAATGGTGATAATGTGACCATGAGTTGCTGCAACTATCATAAGTGTGAGGCAGTTGCCAAGTGCCCAGATCATCTATATGATTGCAAGAGTGGTATACTGACCAGAAAGTCATAAGTACCACTCGTACAGCATTATCATAACTTTGAACAGTTGCTGAATGAGTGGTTGTTAACCAAGAACTATCTGTACTCCATTGTATTCTGCCCAAATTCAGAAACTTTAGTTAGCTCATATATTTTATAACATTCCTTCCAATTATGATACCTTGCTATTTATACAGAGAATAGCGTACTGTAATTATATCAGCTATTTCATTTATTGATACTCTTGACAAAAGCACAGTATCAAAATCTCTGTAGATGGGAAGGCCAGATTATATGTCTTAAATGGGGCATAATTACTTCAATATTTGAGAATGCTTCTAATAGCTCAAACCAAAAACTTTAAACATGAATAAGCACTAGCCATTAAAGAGACATGTACTCCACAGTCAACAATAAGTGAACTAAGCAAATAGAAATTTTGCATTGCCTGCTTGAAGTTATACTAAATAGTGTGTGCACATATTGTGTGTTCTCTCAAGCTTTCAACAGTGTCTACATGAAGAGGGGCAAATGATAAAAACACCATTGTACCCATGCAAGGCAAGATTGTTGCTTGGTGTGGAACTTACGGAACAATGCTACTTTCATCATTTTGATGTGGTGGTAGATCCAGTAGATGTGTGACAGTTGTTTCATTGATGACTCCCCATTGCGTATTGGTGATTTACCAGACACAATTCTTCAGTTCTCTCCTAGACATCCTGGCTCTATAGCCAAACTCCTGGATTATTTGAACATGTAACCCTTAATCTATATTCAGCATGCTGTTGGTTGAGTAATCCCATCTCTGCGGAAAGGAGGCATTGCTATTTGAGACTGGCAGTTTATTTCATGGTTAGGCCAAGTGTAGGAATAGAACAGAATAACAGAGTTGGAAGGGACCTTGGAGGTCTTCTAGTCCAACCTCCTGCCTAGACAGTAAACTCTATCCCATTTCAGACAAATGGTTATCCAACTTCTTAAAAACTTCCAGTGTTGGAGCATTCACAACTTCTAGAGGCAAGTTGTTCCACTGATTAATTGTTTTAGCTGTCAGGAAATTTCTCCTCAGTTCTAAGTTGCTTCTCTCCTTGATTAATTTCCACAGTTGCTTGTTCTTGTCCTACCCTCAGGTGCTTTGGAGAATAGCTTGACTCCCTCTTCTTTGTGGCAGCCCCTAAAATAGTGGAACACTGCTATCATGACACCCCTAGTCCTTCTTTTCATTAAACTAACCATGCCCAGTTCCTGCAACAGTTCTTCATATGTTTTAGCAGTCCCCTAATCATCTTTGTTGCTCTTCTCTGCATTCTTTCCAGAGTGCCACATCTTTTTTACATTGTGGCGACCAAAACTGAATGCAGTATTCCAAGTGTGGCCTTACCAAGGCATTATAAAGTGGTATTAACACTTCACGTAAGAGAATGCTTTTTATGGGAAAATGAGGAAAACTTCTGTCATCAATCAAACTGCATTACTTCTTCAATACCCCGTTATTTTTTAGAATACGAATCAATTAGTTAATTTATCTTAGCAATTTCTGAATATTTTATGTAATACTGGTGAATCATTTGCAACTAAGTATGAATTTTGATTAAATTCAAATGGTCATTTAATTTTGGTGAACCATCACTAACACTTTTGTACTATTTCTAAGTATACAATAGAATAATATATGGAATAAGGAAGTATTGAAATTTTCAACACACTTTATCACAGTTTTTGACATAATATATTACAAAAACTGTCAGTAATTCATAAAATTTAACATCTAATCACAAGTCCCAAAAAATTTCAAGCTGTTCTGTCCCAGAGTTGTTTGTTCATGTTATTTTCTGGGAAAGTTTTTCATATATTAAATTATGAAGCTTCTTGAAAGTTAGGATTTCAAGGGTCTAAAGTGATTTGCTATAGACCTTTAGCCAGTTCAAATTGAGAAATATATTAAGAATGAGAATTGAAAGGTTGCTGAGTGAGCTCTGCATGTCTAGGGTTTCCCTTCTCTCCCTTCTGTTGTTTGCATTTTGTGATGAATAACATACATCCAGCCATCCATAAAAAAGCACTTTGTACAGATTCTGTCCTCTTTACTCTAAAGGAAACAATTGTACCCATTAGCAAGGTCAGTGGTTTGGAGAAAACTGGAAAGGAGCAGCTACCAGTATGTCCCAATACAATAATATCTCCAGCAGGTGATAGATTAGTTGGAACAAATTGGAACCATTGCACTTGGACAATCCTGGTTTCTTTCAAACTGCTTTAAAATGTCGTCATTTTAATATACAATCTCAGCCCTGCAGAACAGTCCACAGCAGGTTAATTTGAATCATACGATGTGTCATTGCCCTCAGTTGACATGAGCTCCGTTCCATGTGTGAAGCCATAATAAATCCATTCCCAACTGAGACAAATTCCCTGTGAGAAGGTGAACTAATCCAGGCCTCACACTGGCATGCTAGCCCTCTGTAATTGAAAGCAGGAGCACCTGTTTCAATCACAGTCAGTCTATGGGCGAAAAAGTAGCATGAGATCAGATAGTTACTCTTTTGAAAAAGCGTATTTCTCAGAGAGTTCAATTATAGGCTGTCTAATATGACATCATATATAAATGTAGGAATGTGCTCATTTGATCCCAGTTTAACAGTTTTGTTAACCATGGTGTTGCTTAACTTTGAAATGAGTTTTTTTAAATATAATTTAATGAGAGATAATATATGAGAAGGGAACTGACTGAAGTACATACTTTTCTGATTAACTTAGGGTCATTTGCAAAAGCATTTCAGTACTTGGGTATGGTTATTTTTTCATTACTTTTTTTTAGAAATATCTTTTGAGATAGTGATACTGTCTAGTTATAAAGCTGAATTCTTTTGTTAGAGGAAGTGAATTATGCCAAAGAGCAAATATTCATTCAAATAAATATGGTTTAGTTGATTGCAAAAGACAGTTCTAGGAAAATCTGCAGGTGGGAATGTCTATGGAGATTCTCAACCTTTTGGGTCATGGTTGTTCTAAAGGTGCTTTTCCAAAAGGCAACTAGACTGTCTTTCTTGATATTTCCTTGAAAACTTTTCACTTCTCACCTGAGAAGCTTCTTCAGTTCTGACTTCTTCGGTCAGAACTGAAGAAGCTCCTTGAATGAGAAGTGAAACATTTTCAAGGAAAAAAACCCCAAGGAAGTCCAGTTGCTTTTTGGAACAGCATCTTTGGGGCTTCAAATGGGAATGTTTTTTCATCAGTCTAAGGTGTTTATAATACATAATATTGTTTTTGCATTTCATATTATTTTCATATTCAGTCCTATCCATCTGTAATTATTTTTTATTTATATTAGAAAAAATGTTGCTGAATTGTGGGTTTTAAATGATGCTCAACTCTATCTCCCTTCTTCTGTTGGTTTCATGGACCTGGCATCTGTATCTTGTTTTCTCTTACTTTCATGTCAGTAGCTCATTCTTGCTTTTTACCACTTAGTCTTCTTACATTCAAATCATACATATTTCATATGCCATAATTTTGTCAATAGCCCATAGATATGGCATCTGCCTATCATGGTTTAGTCCTTTGGCTGGTTTACTAAGTCACTACCTCATGTAGCATTCCCTATTAATGATAAGGACAGTATTCATAAACATTTGGATACTATACACTCAATCAAAGTCTAGTTTTACTCCCAGTTAGAAAATGCATGTAATATATACTGACATAGGCAGGATGAAACCATTTTTTTTGAAAGCCCAAAACAAATTGGTTCTCTGGAAATAAGCTGTCTTTACTTGCCAACTTCCCAAACACCTTGACATTCTTCCTTTTATAAAAGCACTTCCAGAAGAAGGGAGAGATTTAGCAAGGTCTTCAGCCTTCGCATTTGGGCCAAGAAGAAAAGGAGAAATTAACAAAACTTTTCCTATTGCAAAAATCTAAAAATGTCATTAAGGAACACCTCTATCAGACAACATCAGCTGAAGAAGCAGAATTTCTCCTGAAAAAAATCTTATTTGGAAGCAAGTTCTGTTGCCATCAATTACACTTCTCAGTGTATGTACCCCAGATGATAACAAAAATGTGAGATTTTAAAGTTAATAGTTAAACTAGAACAATGCAATTCAACAAGGAAATTGAACACACTAAGCTTTTACCAGACTTTCAGACTTTTCTTGCTAATGCTTAGAAACCATTTGGTGTGTTGATGAGAAGACCCACATAATAAGAATGCTTGGAATATTTTTGATGCAGGCTAAATATCAGCTTACTAGAGGGAAGCGTTTGATAATATTAACAGATATGACAGGCTAATTGGCACAAGACTTTGGGGTATCCATTATCCATTAACCAAATGTTTTGCTAATTAAAGAAAATAACAATTAATCCTACTTTCCAAAGTAAATTCAGAGTTCTATAAGTTATCTGATTCTTTGTGGTGAGGGATTTCCATTAGCTAAAAGGAGGAAAGAAAAAATGGTTTTAAACACAATTCTTAGGAATGATTATATTTTATTGGGGAAAATGAAAAACGACTATACATCAAATCACTAAAGAGATAGTTGAAAATACCTCACAAAAAGCCTAGGAAAAGATGCAGCTGCTTTAATGGGAGCTGCTTCTCATCTATTCCCATTGATTTCAGTAAACTTTTACAAAGGACTTGCACAGCCCTAATATTGAAGAAATATAAACAAATAAATAAATTGGAGAGAGAATGAAAATACAATTTTGTAAATTGTGTCATTGGGGAGGGTAAATGTTAACATGTCAAAATGGATGTAGGATCAATGTGTGCATTTGCCTCTAATCAAACTGTCAGGCAAGGATTACAGAGGGAGTGAGATCCTCTGAACACAGTGCTATTTGTGGACAAAGAGAAGGCTGAACTATTTATGGAGGTAAATTAGCACATTTCCAAATGATTAACCATGAAGAGAATATTTAATCCAAGATCCACTCACATATTTAATATAAAAATAAATCTTATATCTACAGTATGATTAATGCAATAAAACTAATAAAATAACAGCTATAAATCCCCAGTCCAAAAGACTCTATACATCATAAAATAAAATAAAGTAAAATGGAATAAAAGATGTTGCAGTGCATGAACATTAATGCTCTCCAAAGTCATTTTCTTTTTACCATCTTCATGAAAACTTAAGAAGGAGGAAAGATCTAGGCTGATTCTGGGAGACTCTTCCAGAACCCTGGCAGCATCAGGCCCTGGATTGTGGCAGGACATAAATACAGTAAAGAAATGAACAAATATGATGTTCTGTTCATGGTTAGTCATTTAGAAATGTGTTAATTTACTTCCATAAAAAGTTTGGCCCTTTTTTTGTCCACAACTGCCAGGGGGTCTTATTCCTTTTGCTAAGGTGACCAACTTTTTTACAATGAAAAGGAGGACAAATAAATTGGAAAAAATATATCGTAAATAAAAGAAATATTTTATTCATTGCAACAATAATACACTAAAATATGATATATGCATAATAAAAACATTTGCAACATTTTATATTGTAATTATGCTTACATGCCTGTTAATTATTATTTAAATGAGTACTTTTCCATTGAATTAATATTTTTTGTCAATGTATCATCTTCTAACAATATATTGGAAATATCTGAACAAGAAATATCCTTCATATTGAATTTTACGGCAAGTGCTGCAGCTAGAGTATCAACATTCAATCTCGATTTCTCACTTGTAGAAAAATCATTGGCAATTGAAAAGAACTCTTTAAACTGCTGCATTAGTTCCAGGGCAGCACAACGTAAATTGAACAAGTATAAATAAATGTTCACATGGAATATGTTCATTTTTGAAATGGCTGAAAATATCCACCCATCTTTTATCAATTTCACCATGTTGATTTTCCGATTGTATTAATTTTTCAGAATTTAAATATACATTCACTCTTCTAATTTCTTCAAAGAGACAATTGTCATCTATTTTAATGTCTAGCATTTCTTTAGATAAAAATTCAACACAAGATTCAATATCTGTTCAATATACTTGTGATGAAGTAAAAAAAACACCATTAAAAACTGTTTAATAAAATACGTCACATAAAGCGCAACAGATTAGCCTTCAAATATCAAAAAGGAGGACATGTAGGAGGACACTTTTCGAGGGAGGACAGAACTTACAAAAGAAGGACTGTCCTCCCTAAAGGAGGACGGTTGGTCACCTTACTTTTGCAGTCCTTCTCTGACAATTTGATTAGAGGTAAATGACTTGAAGCTTTGCTCCCTCCACCTTTTAGAAATGTAGGTCAAATAAGAGTTTTTTCTCAGTCTGATGCATTATTGGAGTTCCTTGTGCTTCTTGGATTGCAGATGTTCCATTAGTTTATTGGAGAATGTTACCAATACGTAAGTTTTGGAGAAGTGATGTTCAGTGATTAAATGGGATTATATATTTGTTCGTTTTTACTGCTTTGCGCACACTTGAATATGGTAAACTGTAGACAGATATTTTATAAGAGATTGAGGTCTTATTTGATTATTTGTCTGATAAGGTGATTATTCTGTCTTACCTGTGTGTTGACTGCTTCTTGTGTAATCAGGGAAAATACTATATGTTAGGATAGCTTGTTGTGGGGGGATGTATTCTTTTTGTGCAGTGCTTGTTGAATTGTGGTTCAGTTTGGGTTATTTGGTTCATAATGAAATGGTTCCAGTTTATGTACGGGTTGATTGATTGCTGTGTGGTTGGGGAATGTTGTTTGCTTTGCTGATCACCGGATTGGATTTGTAATGCTGAATTTTTCATTACATATTTTGACATCTTCATAAAACAGGATTTGAATCAATATTCTTATTAATCCCTATTCGGTCAGAGTATAATGCTTCTAAGAATTTGCTTGTATTTTACAATTTGACTTTTTCTAAAGTTTGTCATTGTTTTCCAGTTGAAATTCTTCTGAAGATTATCTATATGCAAGGAGATTAGTGAAGTTGTGTTGTGTCTTCTGACAGCTTGTTCATGGATATGTTTTGCTGGTCTTCTGCCTGTTTGTTCTACAGAGTGGTGTTCATAATATTATTAATACTTTATTGCATTTTTGTTTGTAAATTAGTCCTGTATTATCTTCCTTTGGTCCTGGCTTTTGGGGTTCCTTAGTATATTTTGTTGGTTTGTGTTCCATGTTTATTTCCAAATTAAAACATTTTTATTAGTTTATCAAAGTGTAAAATACAAAGGAAAAAAACACATGCCTATGATGTAACAATGCAGGGGTCTCCAAAACTCAAACTTTTAAGATTTGTGGACTTCAACTCCCAGAATTCCCCAGCCAGCATGGTGACTTGCCTATAATAGTATACATGTATTTTTTTAAGGATATTGGTGGGTTGTAGTGCACTTTTTGATGAAATTATATAAATATTGCTTGCATTGAAATACACTTTGAATTTATTTCTGTTTTCTGTAATTCCATATGTTGCAATGTGTTATGGCTCATAGGGTCTTCATGAAGCGGAATATGTGTCTTCATCCAGCTCTTCTTTGTGTGTGTGGTTGGCTTGTGCTTTTTAATAATTAATAATTATGCATTAGTATAAAAAGTATTTACTTTTAAATGTCTAATTACAGTGCTCTAAAGTACAGACCTCAGTTATAAATTACCTAACAAATCTGTAAATTAACATTCACATTACCATCATAGCTTTTTGAGATTAGATTATTTTTACAAGCAAAAACCTGTATTCTCTCTTTCTTTCTCTTTCCCGCAGCCAGCATAAATGTGGATATATCAAAGCCTCTGAAAGCCAATATCAGTTTTGTCAAGTTAGATCAAATAAAACAATTTCTGAAAAAGCTAAGGCAAAGGAATGGTTATGAGGCCCAGGAGGAAAATGTTTCAGCAACTGATGGTATCCCAAAGCAGGACGATACATATACATCCCAGTGTTGCAAAAATAAGATTTCCAACTCTGAAGATCATAGTTATGGAGGGGAAAAAGCTTCACCACAAGAAAACCTATGGATGAGCATTTCCTGTTGTCAGCAATTTTCTATCCATACCACTCAGATTATGGTTTCTGTGGAAACTTGCCCAAATCCCTTTAAACCTCGCCTGTTGGTATCTTTATCCAACCTCAATGGAAATTTGAATGTCAAAGTCAACTGTAAGACTAAAGGTAAGAACTTTGAAGTTATTTTTGCTTATGAAAATGGAATCCTGACAACAGTACAGGTAGTCCTCGACTTACAACCACAAATGGGATTGGAACTTCCATCACTTTGTAAAGTTGTCATTAAGTGAGTTGTGCCTGATTTTACAATTGTTTTTGCCATAGTCATTAAACGAAACATTACAGTCATTAGGAAAAGATGGCTTTCTTATTGACTTTGCTTGTTGGAAGCCCCTTGGAAAGGTTGCAAATGGGATGACATGACCCTTGGATACTGCAGCTGTAATAAATACGAGTCAGTTGCCAAGCATCCACATGTTGATCACATGCTGCAACAGTTGTGTAAGGACAGGTTACCATTGTAAATCCGAATGTTCATTAAATGAATGATCGTAAGTTGAAGACTATCTGTACTAATATATAATTAACCTTACATATAGCATATTGTTATAACATGACTAATAAACCTAAAGAATGGATACATAGCTTTACTTCGGGACCACTTCATTCAGGTTTTCATTCAACATATGGAAGTAACCAAAATGAACTTTTAAAAACATTGGTGTCCTCCAGATATATGACAATAGAAGTCCCTACATCTGGAAGGCGCCAAGTTTGGGACATGCCCCCAAGTTTTAGCAGTAAACATATTGACAGAGCAGTACTGAAAATTGAAAGCTATATATCTAGATCAGGGGTGTCCAATGCTGGCTGGGGAATTCTGGGAGTTGAAGTCCACAAGTCTTAAAGTTCCCAAGTTTGGACACCCCTGATCTAGAGAGACTCCTGATTGGGAAAAAATATTTCTGAAACTGAGGAGAAGGAGACAGGACCTTTTTATTTTGAACAAAGATATTTTTTTATGTGTTTTGAGATGTATCTATCAAATAATATGCTCACTGGTTTTTGAAAGCTCATGTGACTCTACTCTAGGCTGTCGTACTTCTCAAGCAGGTAGAGTATGCTGGACTAATTTTTCCTTTAGATAAGTCTTAATGAGTTGATCTGCAAATATCTTTGGAGTTTCAGAGACAAATACAAATTATATTGATGAAGAAGCATACTTGTTTCCCCAAAGCATGTGAGGAACAATATTTTTGTCTTGGTTTGGCTATGGCTTCTATTATGTTTTATTGTTCACTTGGTAATCTCATCACTTTTGGATCCTATTTCTTCTGGACATGGTGGGTTGCACTTTTGCAGGCACTAAACCAACATTTTTCTGTTGGTTTGAGTTCAAAAATTAGTATTTAAAAATTATAGTTTGGCGTCACAGCTATTAGCTATGGTGCCCCACAAAATTTAATTTGCCTGTATAATAGTGAACATACCAAAAAAAAAAAAACATGTGGATGGCTCCAGAGCTTTAGAGCAAGGAACCACCAATACACACATGACACAAAGATCTACAGCACTTTGTTTTCTAAAACTAAATAATCAATGAAACATTTTGAATATTGCTTCAGTTTAGAATGGGCTAATCCAGAAAATTAGAATACCTGATTTAGAGAATACAATTCAATCATGCTCTAGAAGCGTTTGCTTTTCATCTTGAAAGAACAGGAGTGCTCTTTGATCTTACACTATTTTTGATCATATCTTCAGGGACCTATTATAAGAAGTACAGTAGGCCTTCCAACTATTTTTTGTGCATTTGGTATGACTGTCCAAATCTGTTTGTTGCATTAATTACACAAGCCTTGGTTTCATCACATCTATTTTGTTACTATGTCCCCAACATATTGTATACACTTCTAAAAATGGAACAGTAAGCAAAAAAGCAAACTGTTTTGTCACAATCATATTTTTTCCTGTTGCTCTGGATTGGTTGCCAATGTGTTTTTTTTTCTAGCCAGGTCAATGGTTTGGCTTAATGTGAAAACTTGAAATGGTTTGAATCCAGATATTATATTGGCCCATTACAATACAATACAATACAATACAATACAATACAATAGCAGAGTTGGAAGGGACCTTGGAGGTCTTCTAGTCCAAACCCCTGCATAGGCAGGAAACCCTATACTGTTTCAGACAAATGGCTATCCAACATCTTCTTAAAGACTTCCAGTGTTGGGGCATTCACAACTTCTGGAGGCAAGCTGTTCCACTGATTAATTGTTAGAACTGTCAGGAAGTTTCTCCTCAGTTCTAAGTTGCTTCTCTCCTTGATTAGTTTCCACCCATGGCTTCTTTTTCTACCGTCAGGTGCCTTGGAGAATAGTTTGACTCCCTCTTCTTTGTGGCAACCCCTGAGATATTGGAACACTGCTATCATGTCTCCCCTAGTCCTTCTTTCTCTTAAGCTAGACATACCTAGTTCCTGCAACCGTTCTTCATATGTTTTAGTCTCCAGTCCCCTAATCATCTTTGTTGCTCTTCTCTGCACTCTTTCTAGAGTCTCCACATCTTTTCTACATCTTGGTGACCAAAACTGAATGCAGTATTCCAAGTGTGGCCTTACCAAGGCATTATAAAGTGGTATTAACACTTCACGTGATCTTGATTCTATCCCTCTTCCCAATTAAAATTTGCAGGAAATACTCTTATACCCTCAGTTGCATTAGTCAAGCATAGAAGAACATGTTCTCCAGAATTACACTCAAAATTGTGAAATGGTTTCCCTTCCAAGCTTAACCTGGCTCCTATTTTCTTGACATTTAAGATATATCTCATTATTTTTAGATTTTAAAATGCTAGAAATTGTTTTAAAGTGGTTTTAATGTTTTAATATTTGATTGCTAATTACTTAATTTTAAATAGTTCACCCTATTGGTAATATTTGTGGAAAGCCACTATGTAAGTAAAATAAATAAATGAAAGAAGAAGAAAAAGAAGAAATAGGGAATGAAGAAAAAGAAACCCATATCTGAATATACTGTATGTGATATTGAGCCTTCAAATTGAAAGCTTCCACTTTCATTGGTGGAGAAAAAAACCTATGGTTTCCTTTGATGTTTCCAAATTTGGAAACTATTATATTGTGTTATTTTAAACAAACTAACCAGTTCAAACCATGTAAAAGTGGTTGCAGATGCAGATTTGTTTGAATGAACTATCATTAGAATAAACACGTTTTCCAAGTTTATGAATGATTGGAAACTGGTTTATTCAGACCCTAAAGTAAGAGCCTTATTATTTCCTGTCCACTTTCCCAGGCAGACCTGAAAGGAAACATGCCATGTGAGCTAATTCTACTGTATTATTTAAGGCTACGTTACAGAATCTTGCAAGTCTGTTCCATTTTTTTTACAGCCTGAGAAGTTAGGGAAGATTTTTTTCTGAGTCTCTTTCTCTGCCCATTATGCAGTTTTAGGCCATACCCTCTCTTATCTGATCATTCCTTAGGCAGCATCCTTTCTCTCTACTTCCCCCCATCTCCCACGGTCGGTCACACTTAACCTTTTCACTTCCCTCAAGGAAGCAGGGGAAACATATTCCTGAGATTCAGTCTCACAATGTTACCTATGGCTTAGTGTTATGCTTTAATTTATGTCTACGTAGAGTTTAATTTAGTGAATAACAGATAAGAGCCAATAAATTCATAAATGATTTGAGATCAGGTTATCTAAAAAGCCCACTGCAACCTTATAAGTTCAGCTACACTTCTGCATCAACATTTGAGGCAGGTTTCTTGTCCAAGTATAAAGAATAAACAGCTGTATATGAGAGGTTTGGCCTATTCTGTGGTAACCCCATTTTTAAAACTCCTCATTCCAAGAAATTTAAATTGCTCAATCTGCTCAATTTTTTTAAAAAATGTTGAAAATGCATTATTTCCACTTACGATTGGTTTAGTGTGTTATTATCTAATATTTCATTAGGCAAATATTATATATTTTTATGATTTTTGTATTAAATGTGATTTAAATGTTTCCTTATATATATCTTTTTAAGCCATATTTTTATTTGCGAGATAGCCCTGTAAAGGGAAATGAGTGAAAACCTCTACCTTTGCATGACATTAAGATGAAAAGGCTATGCATTATTTTTTTTAAAAAATGAAAACTGTATTCTTGAAAATACCTTTTGATCAGGTGTACAATAATTTATTTCAATGAAATGCATGAATGTGAAAAGTATTTGTTAAAAAGAAAAAAGTTCCTATGGAGAATGCAAAAGGCAAAGCAAATTAATGTCACACTTTTGCTTCCTTAGTTTTGTCTTTTGGAAACATGCAGGTGCATAGAGGCAGATAGATCAACTTTGGGAAGCGAGAGCAATAGTAAAAGGAATATGTTAATCAAGGATAACTCATATGCAATAATTTAGACAGGAAATTTATTTATTTATTTTTTAAATAACTTCTTTTAAACATCCTGGTAAATCAGTAGTACAGTTTCATTCCATTCCATTTAATAGATCATTGCTTATTCTAAAGGAGGCTATTTTATTTCTAAGCCCAAATTAAGCATAGTTGAAGATGAATTGCAGTAACTTCATTTCAAATGAACATAGAAGCTCAAGTCTATGTAAGAGCCAATCTCTTTTTATATTCAACAATTTTATGGCAGTGTTTTTGAGCTGAATAAAGCTGATTTTGGCATATGAAACTAATATGTAAATACTTCACAGTGTTTCCAGTTTTTTACAATCACATAACCATGGTGACCAGCTGCACCAGCTGCATTTTACGAATTATTTGCTGAAGCAAATGGCATACAATGACAAAAAAAAAAAAACCCGTCCTCTCAGATGTACTTGTTAAAACAGACAAAATAGCTTTGCTCGCCTTTTATACAAAATGGCCATCTGTTGTACAGATGTTACAATAACCAATGACTTCAGATTCAATAATTGTAGAAAATTTTCATTAAAACCTCAACAATTTGCACTTGTTTACTTGAATCTGCATAATTCTCCCATGAGACAACACAACACACTTGGGGCTTTTTTTAAGTTCTCACTAGCAGTGGCTTTGATCCTTTTTGATGTGCTGACTTTAATAAACATAGTCAAAAGGCGCTGTTCAGAAACATCATGGAAAAAAAAAAACTACAAAGGAGCAATTATAGCAGCAGAAACTACTCTAATCCCTTACTTACGCAAGCTATTTTTAGTGAATGGCTTTTTTTTTTCCTTACAAATTTTATGTGACAGTATTTTATAAACAGTGTAAACGGCCTCTTTTCCAGATGAGCCTTTGTGTAAGAGATGGAAGTTGGTTTGTAATGTAAGAGGAATCCTCTTGCGCTGAGAACCATTTTTTAAAAGCTTCGGTTGGGAATGTGTGAAAAGCATGTTTTCTCCCTCATGGAAGCAAAACAAAAAGCTTATGGCCGTGCCTAATGATTTTAAAGCAGGCTTCATTAACTGATAGCCTTACAGTAAATTATGTTTTCCAGATATTATTCATCAGGAATTTTTATAGCTAGTTTCCTTCCTATTTTAGGAAATATCAAAAATGCATATTTTGAGTTTGTTACTTGCACTTGCCTCTTTTCTATTGAGCAATCTTCGGCCCTGTTTGATAAATGCTTTGTGGGATCTTGTTGGCTTCTTTGCATAGAAATACATGCAGAATATCACTGAAAATGAACAAGGTTTCATATGGATTGGTAAACATAAACAGAGATATGTTGTTCCCTTTGTGAAAACGCACACAATAGTGATGTAGTGTGGCAAGCTAATATATTATATCTTAATGTAAGACAGAATATATTCTTATTACCGGCTCTTTGGCATGTGAATTGAGACCAAAGTTGACTTTGAATGCTGGGGGAAAAAAACAATTCTACCCAGAATTATTGCTTTTAACAGTAATCAAAATTATCAGAGCAATGCATTTGTTAGTTTGTGTGGATTGGTGGGTGACTGTTCTCAGGGATATCCAGGAGCCCGAATTACAAATAATGTTACCTTGGTATTCCCATAAAGTCCTAGGCTGCTTCATGCTAAAGCCAGCTGAAGTCTCCTAATAGCTTTCAAGGGTATCTCTATATTACAGTGATTCCAATAATGTAGATGCAAAGTGAGAGAGCCCAAGTACTATGAACAAAAGACTGCTGCTTTGGAAATGGCCTCAATTGACACATAAGGCATAATTGTGCAAAGGCTGTCCTGGCCACAGTTTCGACTTTGTGTTGAAGCAGGAACTGTGAGTTCAGGAGAACACTCAAATTATGGGCCAGCTTTATCCAGAACTAAGGATGAAATATCTCTGGAATTAGTCAGCTACTCCATCTTGCTGGGATTTGGCTACTCCATCTTGCTAGGATTTGGCTTAAGTCTCTTCTTCTGCATCCAATCCTAATAGCCTCCAGGTGTTAGGTCGGGACCTACATTACAATTCCTTCTCAGCCTGTGGCAAAGACATGCAGTTGAGTATCATCCACAGATTGATGATACCTCACCCTAGGTGATGGATTACCTTTCCCAAAGACTTCAAGTAGAGCCTAAACAGAGAAAAGGACCAGCCCTGCCATGCTCCACAACAGAGGACATGACCTCTCTCGTAACCAAATTGGATGAATCATTCAGGAAAGAGGAGAATCATTGAAAAACATTGCTCAAACCACCAGCTTTTTCAACCACTCCAAAAATGATTCCGTAGTCAATAGTATTGAATGCAGCTAAGAGATCCATTGGGAACAGGAGATTTATTCTCCTCTTATTATTTTGATCTTGCCAGAGTTTATCAGCGAAAGCAACAGCAACCATTTCTGCACTATACTCAGCTGACAGCACAGATAACATTGGACACTTCCTCAGGATCCTCAGGCTCAAATTAATCCCAGATCATCTCACAAGAATTTAGCCAAGTAGCATTCAACTTTGAGAAAAATGTGAGAAACTCTATCCTTCAGATGCTGAGTGAATACTTTGCAATGATCCAGCAGTCCTTTTTCCAGCCCCGATTTCCCCAACAGGGAATATGTAACTCTAAATAATGCTGCTGTGTGGCTATCTGCATATGCAATAAAAGTAGGATAATCACACTTCACTGCTCTTACTAGCACAGTATGATTACATTTGTTCTTCTTCACTGCATGCCAGTATTGCCTCAGGCATCTCTTCCGTAGCTTCATCTCTTAGAGCTCCTTAGTAAACCAAGGAGTTCTGTTGGCTCAGCAGTTCAGGGACTGGGTGTTTAGGAGCAACCCTGTCAAGCACCACTGCTAACCTCTCATTCCAGTGGTGAACAAAGCGCACAACAGAACTGCCTGCCTTTGGAAACTCCCCAGGCATTCTTGGAAACATGTAGGTTCTCTTTCTCCTCTTCCAGGCCAAATACTCTCACACACTGTTAAGAGGTCTTATTCTAAAGTTTAAATAATACAGACAGTGGCAGCCAGGATGTGTGTACAGTAGGGAAAAAGGTGTAAGCTTGTTTGCATGATTTCCAAAGCAGTATGTGAGATCATTATAAGGTCACAGTCCAAGATCCAGGAGATCAGTGCAGTGTTGGACTGTCAGCCATACAGTTCCAAGAAGCAGAGATTTTTTAGACAGCAGGTTTGCAGAGTACTGGCAAGCTGAGATGTTGTTCCCAATAGAGAACAGCTAGGCAGCGGTGGCTCTTACAGGGAGTTTGCACCAAGCACAGTCAATAGTGGAAACCATACAAGGAGCCATGTAGATTTCTGTTTTGCTATGGACCCAGCTCTGGGTGTAGGTTCTAGATGCAGCCACTGGCCAATTTTTGTCTCCTGTTATGTCAGCCTTAGATGTCTCTTGAGCCTAGCATTATCTTTGAGCAGCTTACTTTCTCACACTCTTTTTTGAATCTAAACTGTCCATCAGAGATTGGCAGCGAGATCACTCACTTCTCCCTGCATATGTTTGTGTCACCAGTTAACATCATTGAAATTAGAAATGATCATAGTATGATACCTCCTCGATCCTTCTCAGTATTTCTAGAGGAAAAAAACCCAGATCTAACATGGATATTATGCTGGTCAAACGCATGATCACTCAGGACAATCTCATGGTATAGAGAATCAGGAAGATGTTTTAACAAATTTCAGTCTATACATGATGTGCAATGACAGTAAAGGCTATACTGTACTAAAGATGGTGTTGAGGAAAATAGGCAAAAAGTGTAATATAAGCAAAGAGAGCTGAAACATTGCTTAAGTCCCAGGAAATGAAATAGTATTTGGAAAAGACTCAAGCCTCTCCCTGATTCCCTACATGATGACCAAGCAGTTTCTTCTTCTTCAAGAAATAAATTGTGGTAAATTCAAGCAGGGATCAAAGTATGTAACATGGACATGGAGGCCAGAGAACAGTAAAATAACCACTTGTCCTTCAAGACCAACCTCTTATGTGAACTTTACATGCTGTACAACAATGTTCTGGTCATTTGCAAAATCTCCCAAATGACAATCACCAAACCTGCTCCCCTACTTTGAGTTTTGCTGATGCAACACTTGAAAGTCAACTGGGTTTTGAGAGAGGAACCTCCCCTGCTCATTCAACTAGGTATCATTGATATAGGTCTACCCTATAATCCATGATCAAATCATGGATAAAGAAATATTTATTACATGCAAAACTATATTCCACAAGATGAGCTAGTATTCAGGGTATTCTAAAGCCCCAACACATGAGATGACGTTGTGGAAATATTAAAGTGGGGATTGGCTTGAGCTTTCAAGTCCTCTTCTGAGAGGGCAGACCACATCTAGCTTCCCATTTTCCACTATACTTTCCTGTTGATGCTCCCTCCTCCTTATTGTTCCTTTCCATTCTCCCACCAGATGACTTAAAGGCAATTAACTCACCCACCCACCTCTCTTGTCCCAACTTCCTTTCCACCACACTTTTTGCCTTTAGTCCATAGCTGCTCTTTCATTCCACCACTTTCACTGTAATTACCCATATCCCACACATTATCTTGCACTCCCTTTAACCCATGTTTCACTTCTTTCCCCAAGCTATATTTTTATCTGTTTGGGTTGACCAACATTCTGCTCAGGAATAGGCTCCTTAGGATTCTTGCTACTGATAGACACTCCACCAGAGAATGGCCCATACCAATAGTTGTATTCATACAGTCCTTTGTCACCTTTTCTCTCACCCAAAGGATGATCTACATTAATTATTCATTCTTCACAATCCAGTCTCCAGCATCACAACCAATCCACACTACCTACCACTCCCTGTCTGGTAGACAATTACACTTCACCTAATTTATTATATTAGAACAAACATCTTTGTTCTAATATTTTATATTTTTCATCTCTAACTGTGGTTGTTTGCCTGTTGGCTATTATGATGAAGGACGTTTTGCTTGCTCTTTTTTCCTGCAATTCCTCTATCCGCATAGACTTGTCCAGTCACTGATGCTTTCTTCCCTGGGCTCAGGTCCTAGGAGTCCTAGATTCTTTCATGTAATTTGCAGTCTCTGTTGGTATAATCACTGATTATCTCCTGATACATCATTTTATGTTTGCTCCCAGCATTCACAACCATTACAGTTCTCCAGCTGTCTTGGTCTGTCCAGCTCTTTCCTTGGTTTGATTCCCACCCCTGTTTGTCCTTTCTCTTCCTTCTTCCTCTCGTTTCAATTCAGTGCAGCACCCCTAATCCTTATTCCTAATCCTCACTTACATCTAAAGATTCCAAACCAAAAAGAAAACAGCCACTTAGTTATCCATCCATCCCCCACTTTAATATAATGTGAATATTATGAGATTCTAACTTACAATATAGATTTCTTTTCTTATACAGTGTATTCTATTCTCTCTTATATATGTACAAAAAAATCAACTACCATAAAACATATAATCCAGCACAATCAGATTTGATTAAAGGGAATGGGAGCAGACATTCTATAGTTTACTAGTATGGGCATATATAAAAGAAAAAAAAAGGATTTTGTTTTGCATTAAGCACAAAATGGCCAACAGTATAACACTCCAAATGCTTCAAATCTTCCATGATCTATACCAGGGGTGTCCAAACTTGGGAACTTTAAGACTTGTGGACTCCAACTCCCAGAATTCCCCAGCCAGCATGCTGGGGAATTCTGGGAGTTGAAGTCCACAAGTCTTAAAGTTCCCAAGTTTGGACACCCCTGATCTATACAGACAAAACTGAAAACATTTTGAGTATTCTGCCGTAGGAAACAATAGGAACTCATACAAGCTCCTGTTTTTTCACTCTTTGAGTCACAAAAATAAGTGGGATGGTGATCCATGCCAAACTAAAGCCAAACTATGAGATAATATTTCAAAATTCCTGTAGAAAATATTGAGAGCAATCATTTAAATGTTTCATCCAATCTCAGTACACAAACAACCTGAGAGGCCAGTATACAATATACTGTGCGGTTTACTTTAACATAGCCAATGAATTATTTCTGCAGCATAAAAATGTACTTTTCACCTCTTCACTTGAGGGTTTTCTTTCTTCTAGTGCCCAAACCTAATGCACATTTCTATATTTAGCAATCTTTCAGCAGGGCGTAACAAACAATACGTGCAACATGATCTTTACTTTTAGTGTACAAATACTTTTAGTATTTAAAAGCTTAATATAAATATATACAATCGCATACATTGAAACTCAAGTAAACAAGGAATATAGTCCTCACATTTTAAAATGTACAACTTAAGATGTAAACATTAAGATTTAATGTAACGCACACAAAGTTTACAAAATATATAATACTATACACACAAATCATAGTCAAACAATACTAATTTCCTTAGTTAAAAAAAACCCCAGCTTTAATGGTATCTGCTAGGCACATAAGATAATCTGACTTCTTTTTTTCACATGTATGGGATCATCTATTTAGAAATGCCTCTGAATTTAAGAATAATACCCTGCCTTACCCAGCTGTACTGCCATCTGGTTCTGAACATGTGTTTTAGTGACTATGATTCTCCTTCATCCTTTTACTCCTTTCTCCTTTTCTTAAAGTGGACATTAGCAGAGGGATGTAATTAGACTTCACAAATTTTCTGGTACATTGGAGGAAAAAATTAAAAAGTAGTCCATCATAATTTATAAATCAACAAACTAATCATAATTCAAGCTTCTTGGAACATCTGGAAAAAAACACTATTCCAAAATGGCTCTATTTAATGTTTATGTTTATTCTGAAATCCTGATGTTCTCATTTGTGTTTTTTTTTTCCAGACATAAAATTATAAAAACTTGACAGAAATGTCAGTGATTGAATGCTGTTTAACAGCCTTTTCAGTTATACCTTCTACAGTGATAATGCATGTAGCACTTAGCACTAGCACTTAGACTTATATACTGCTTCACAGTGCTTTACAGCACTCTCTAAGCAGTTTACAAAGTCAGCATATTACCTCCAACAATTTGGGTCCTCATTTTACCCACCTCGGAAGGATGCAAGGCTGAGTCAACCTTGAGCCTGGTGAGATTTGAACTGCCAATTTGCAGGTAGCAGAAGTAGTCTGCGGTACTGCACTCTAATCACTGCGCCACCGCGACTCAAGTAGTATGTGATCTTTTGGATAGGTGATGGGGTGATATCCCTGTTAGTTATAGTCTGTTCCCAAATGTAGGGTTGCACGATGCAGTGTTTTCAACCACAGGCAAAACACCCTTATATTGAGCAGGAAGATGTGAAGGGTTTTAGCTTGAATAGGAGAGGAACCCTACATGGTCAGGAAACTTGATAAAGTAGTGTTTCTTCAAGGCAGTTCTGACTTCCTTCCATCCATTACTGTTCAGGTCTTGCCATTCAGTCCAGCAGGATCCAGAGCAAGAGAGACAGGTCTCGGTACATCTGATTAATGTTTGATCCTTGAACTAAAGCATTTGTATAATCAGTTCTAGTACAATTGCTCATTGCAACTTTTAAATGAAAAAGCAAGGCACCTTATTTAAGTTGTACAACCCCAAGTATTCCAAGAATAACCAAGTATTTCTTCACTATAATGTCCCTGTTGGTTAATCAGTTCAGCATTCATCAATTCAGCATTGCCTAAATTGTGAGATTTTTTTTAGAGTCAGTTTTTATTTGTACAGTGCATCTGAAATAATTCTGAGAGCCAATATATTCCAAAGTATTCCCAGATCATGCTGGCCAGCAGAAGAAGATGATCATATCGGTTGTATTTTACAACTTTGAGTAAAATCAATTGGCTGGATCTGTATTTGCTGCTGTTACACAAAAGAACAAATAAAATCTACTATTATAAAATCATCATTTCGTCTGCAAGAGTAATCAGTGTTCTCTTATTTTTAAGTGGTCACAGAGTTTATTACAAGCACAGTTTGCGATTCACTGAAGTAACCTAGGACAGTAGTTTGAATAGTAGAAGAAAATGAATTAAGACATTCGTAGTTATTTTCAGTAAAGTTGGATTTTGTTTTTACATAAAATAACTTACTAATCATATTTTATATAGGTTACTTTTGCAATTTGTCCAGTAATTCTGATTGTGGTATCTCAATTAATCAGTGGAATTAATGTGAATGCCCCAACACTGGAAGTCTTTAAGAAGATATTGGATAGCCATTTGTCTGAAACAGTATAGGGTTTTCTGCCTATGCAGGGGGTTGGACTAGAAGACCTCCAAGGTCCCTTCCAACTCTGCTAGTGTATTATTGTATCTCACAGCTAAAACAGAATGGAGTAGTAGGGAAAAGATAAATTTTGGAGGGAAGAATAGAAATCATTTTTTCAAGTTTTGAGCTGAAGAATGAAACACAGTGAACTATAGATCTATAATCAGTATATTCCTTTGTTCTTTTTTATGTATTCAGAAATTATTTCTTTTTATTACATTGAAATTATTTGGCTAAAAGAAACCATCTACAAATAAAAATTAGAAGTGGTAAAAGCTTCAAAATACAATGCATTGTATTCTCTCAAATACAAAGGATTTTACAGAAACCAATACAGTTGATAATTTTGTTTTCAAAATTCATGCATCTAATTGGAAAAGTCTGCCAAAATGTTGTCATGTCTTTTGATGCTTAAAAATACTTACCTTGGGAAAAATATAGCATAAAGTTAATTCTGACTACTTAAAATAATAAGCCAGAGTAACAATCTTCTTAGAAGTACTATAAGACTTTTTTTAAAAAAAATCATAATCATAAACCATCCCAGTGCTTAAACAATAGGAAATTAATTCCTTGTCAGTAAAAGCTAGAGAAAAAGCAAAACATTTTCATGGCCGCTGAGGGTTGAAGTGGAAGTTCAGCTGGCAGACATCTATCGAAATCACTAACGAATCATAATGAATATTGGGTGTGGGCATCAAGGTCCTGTCACTTTTGATGCTGTGTCCCAAGTAGCTTAAACACAACACTCAAGGAAAGGTGGCGACCTCATCAGCTCTGTAACATCTGGGATTTTATTTGTCATTTTGGCATACTCTGCAAGCGCAAAAGAAAGAGTAAAAGAGGATTATCCTGACAATGAAATGAGTTACTGAATCTTGTGATAATGAAAAGCAGAACAATCCTAATTCTTTCCTATAGTCCCTAAGGTAGAGCTGCTTTTATAGTTTTGCAGACCTAAATGTAGGAGGGAGGAACAGATGGCCTAAAATCCCTGAAATAAGATACTACCTAATCCCAGGACTGAGTATCACTATTAATCCTGGTCAGATGTCCTAATGTTACTTCATAATAGAATTCATTGTTGCTATTGATAAACTGGCTTCTTCCATCATCTCCCCGCTAATACAATTAATCATATAGCATGCTGATTTTGATAAAGACAATGCCCCAAATATAAAACTCCATTATAATCAGGATTTCATTTGCCAGTTAATTCAGGGAAATGTGAGCAAAGATTATATTCAGATGGAATGACCTACCCAATGTTCTGCATAAATGCAATTGATACAGTAATAATGGAATACACTCCGTGATTATTGCACATTAAACATAGTAGAATGTTTTAAATGTTAGGTTCACACAATAACTTAACAGTTCTGAATTGCTTCTTTACTTTGTTTTGGAGTACTAATAAACTATTTTTACAGGTAAGGTACAGGGTTAAATATTTGTCTAAGTATTCTAAGCATAAAGCTGCAATTAATCAAAAAGACAATATATTATTTAAAATTAGGTTAGATATATTTGCTCTGAATGAAGATACAAAACAATTAACCAAAAACTATCGGATCACCATCTGATTTCCAGATTATTTAACGTTTAGCACTGACTGTGATGTACCTGCTCCTTTCCTAAATGGAGATGAGCTCATTTCATAAAGATAACCATCTCTGACTTTGCTTCTGATTCATCGCTTGTCTGAACTCCATTTGAACCTTGTTAGACAGAAAACAAGCAGGGCTCTTGGCCCAGACTATAAAATATAATTAAGCCCTTTTGAAAAGATACGTAAAATAGCTTTGTTCCCCACCCCACCGCCCCCCAAATAGATCCACTACCTCCAGCACAGCCAATAAAATTAAATGAAGCACTGCCTGCACTGGATTAAAGTAATATAAGTCCCTGAATGTTTAGTGTTTGATGTAACTCAAACAAAATATATGTTCAGACTGCCAAGGCTGCTGTAATGCAGGAGGAACATACATTAAGGATACATTCAAGGATTTGATATGTTCAAGGTCATTAATATCTGTTTATCACTGATAACACATCTTGTATTTTTACAGAGCCCATATGAGGCCATATATAATGCTAAAAAGTCTCAGTGAAGATTGGTTAATTGACAGTGTTGAAGTATGGTACTCTAGTGACCGTTCATTCTCCCCAAACTCGATTTCACACAAATGAGAAATCCAGTAGTCTAATCTATTGTGTTTGATCACTACTAATTTTTACATATAACCTGATTGTTTTGTTGCTGATGGTGTAAATCTGGTCATTTCAGCTATTACCAAAAATGCCATCCTTTAAGCTCCTTTAATATCTTATTAAGTAGATCTTTGTGATCTTCTTTTGTGACAATGCTAATTAGTTTCAATTGTGCAGTTTGCAATCGAAGGAAATTAGCAGTGGTGGGCTACACATCAGGATTCTTTCATTAGCCCTGCTGTTTTGACACCGATTCTTCTTTCATCCCTCCTCAACCTTCAGTATTGCCAGTAGAAGCAGGAGATGAGAAAACTGGCTGAGAATGGTAATTACCAGATGGATAATAACAATCCAATAAAAGTCCAAGAGGAAGCTCACCAAAGATGTACGATGTTCCTTTTTAATCTCACTCTGATTAGACCTGAGCCAAAATGGCCTTTTAAAATTCTCTGTCAAATTACCAGAAAAAGAAATTCGATGAACAATTTCTCAAAATTTCTCTTAAGCAACAATCCTTTCATCGATGACAAAGAACCACTGCCCCCCAAAAAACGCCATTGTAAAACATTCCCTCATGAGATCTTCACCTCTATTAAACCTCCTTCAATTAAATCTCAATAGAAACACAGGATTTCAAGGAGTTTTCAGGAGAGACAATGTTAAAAAAAACAGAGGAAACAATTCTTTCATACACATGGTAGTTTTCTCTGTCTCTTTCCTCTTGCATATATATAAACACACCCATAAGATCATGCTAGAGCTATATTAAAAACATTAGTTGTGTAAGTTTAAATCAGTCATTCTCACCTAAGCTTCAAGCGTCTTAACTTAAACCAGTAAGATTTCTGACAACTAAGTTTTCAATTGGGTGTTTGGAGGATGGAGGCAAAAGGGTAGAATAACAAATATAGAAATTATAATAGATTTGCCTAAATGTTGCACCCAAAATATCTGTCTTGCTTCAGTTAACGAAACTAAAATGGGTTTTGCTTTTGAAAGAACTGTATGACCAGATTTACATACGATTTTTCAGATTTTATTATAACTTACTAAATAGTTGTCAGTGATTCCCAATGGAAGAAACATCTGCTATTTAAAATATTTAATATTATGACCCAGAGTTCTCCATTTATAACTAATGGGTTTTTAAACTAACCCGAGGATGAGAAAAGATAATATTGTGGGAAGATGTTCTTATATTAATTTCTGTAATCTTGCTTTCTTGCTTCTTCATGTACTTTGATTCAAATTACTTAAAGGTAATGCAAATGCACATGTTCATTCATTCACAAACCACACATGTATAAGTACACTGGATCTGTTTGGCTGGAAATTGTACAGAACAACTCCTAGGTTTCCAAGAAAGAAGGAGCTATTGGCAGAAGAACGAAGCTGACATATCATTTTGGTCCAAGAGAAGAAGCTGTTGGAGATAAACCAAGAAGCAGGATACAGCTATAAATAATTATTTAAGAGAATAGAGCTAAATGGGAAGGAGAAGACTGCTTAAAATGATTTTCTTCTTGCAGGAGCACTTCAGAAAGCCTGGGGGAAAACATAAAATATATGGACCATTAGAATTTTGCTGCTCAGAAATGAGGGAATTTTTTTTACAGTTGTCTTTACTTATTTGCTCTTGTCAATTGTCATTGTGCTATATCTTTCACTATTATGTTTTGAGCAAAATAAGTTATATAGTGGTTTATAAAAGTTAATAGTTCTGGCTTCAAGTAATTGCTATGCAAATCAGCTTCTGGTTAGTATCAATCACATGCCTTCACATTTGTCAAGCATTCCTAGATCACTTCCAGCTGTATAAAGACTACCTACTTATTTCTTTCTAGCATATGGCATCCCATACTTTATAATGACATACAGAAGCCCCATTTTAAAGGAGTCTGATTGCCTTTTCTCCATCAACACATTGATACATCCAAGCTCTATAAAGGATCAAAGCAGACCTTCACAATGCAAGGGCTGGCAATATTTTATAAACCTCCTCTAACCATTTTTATTAGTCTCCTGAAGGACTGGTGGGTTTTTTTTTTTATTGTAGAATAGTTGACCAAATTGTTCTTCTCTTGAAAAAACAAAATGCAACTGCTCAGCAAAACAACACGTTGACTTGCATGGTATCCATGAAGAAAATTGTAAGCATTGGATAGCAACAGATTTGGGAATAAATAAATAGATTCTATGAGCTAGCACGGCAATGACAGAAATGATTAGATTGCTTCAAAAGAAACTAATATTCTACGATACATTTTTCTCAGAGTATCCTTGGAGAGCTGTGTCAAAGCTTTATATATTGGTAGGGAGAAAGGAAATGTCTTTAAACTTTTTTTCACTTTTTCTAGCTAACAATAACCATGGGAATTCGTCTTGTACAGTGTAGTTCATGCAGTTGTGTAGAGATCCTACAGTTATCCTCTGGGGTATGGTGATAGTTTCCATTCATGTTTCAGCACCATTTCCTGTAGTGTGTAAAGCCATGTTTTCTATGCATCTCAGCCCCTGTCCAACTTCCAATCCTTTCATTAGGTGCAATGTGATTTCTACGGCAAAGTTTCATCCTAAAGGCAAAACAGAACAGCTGAAAAATAAAGCTATAATGGCCTTGAAGAATTTTGGTTCTTAGTAATATTAAAATATACTTTTTAAATTGTGCATCTTTGGTATACAGGTAGTCCTTGACTTACAACCACAATTGAGCCCAAAATTTCTGTTATTAAGTGAGACATTTGTTAAGTGAGTTTTTCCCCATTTTATGACCTTTTTTGCCACAATTGTTAAGTGAATCACTGCAGCTGATAAGTTAGAAACCTGGTTGTTAAGTGAAATGGGCTTGCCCATTGACTTTGTTTGTTCAAAAGGCTTTTGTTGCAAAATGTGATCACATGACCACAAAATTGGTTATTGGATATAATAAAATAAATTTCATTGGATATAATGAAAACAAAAAGCACAAAATGCAAGAAAAACGAAATGCACAGGTACAGTGTAGGTGGTACTTTGCTCAATAGTAGTAACTGTGAGAGGGATCTTAGAGTCCTAGTGGACAACCATTTAAATATGAGCCAGCAGTGTGCAGCAGCTGCCAAAAAAGCCAACACAGTTCTAGGCTACATAAACAGAGGGATAGAATCAAGATCACATGAAGTGTTAATACCACTTTATAATGCATTGGTAAGACCACACTTGGAATTCTGCATTCAGTTTTTGGTTGCCACGATGTAGAAAAGATATGGAGACTCTAGAAAGAGTGCAGAGAAGAGCAACAAAGATGATTAGGGGACTGAAGACTAAAAGATATGAAGAACGGTTGCAAGAACTGGGTATGTCTAGTTTAATAGAAAGAATACAATAATACAATGCAATAGTAGAGTTGGAAGGGACCTTGGAGGTCTTCTAGTCCAACCCCCTGCCTAGGCAGGAAACCCTATACCGTTCCAGACAAATGGCTATCCAACATCTTCTTAAAGACTTCCAGTGTTGGGGCATTCACAACTTCTGGAGGCAAGCTGTTCCACTGATTAATTGTTCTAATTGTCAGGAAGTTTCTCCTCAGTTCTAAGTTGCTTCTCTCCTTGATTAGTTTCCACCCATTGCTTCTTGTTCTGTCCACAGGTGCCTTGGAGAATAGCTTGACTCCCTCTTCTTTGTGGCAACCCCTGAGATATTGGAACACTGCTATCATGTCTCCTCTAGTCCTTCTTTCTCTTAAGCTAGACATACCTAGTTCCTGCAACGGTTCTTCACATGTTTTAGTCTCCAGTCCCCTAATCATCTTTGTTGCTCTTCTCTGCACTCTTTCTAGAGTCTCCACATCTTTTTTACATCATGGCAACCAGAACTGAATGCAGTATTCCAAGTGTGGCCTTACCAAGGCATTATAAAGTGGTATTAACACTTCACGTGATCTTGATTCTACCCCTCTGTTTATGCAGCCTAGAACTGTGTTGGCTTTTTTGGCAGCTGCTGCACACTGCTGGCTCATATTTAAATGGTTGTCCACTAGAACTCCAAGATCCCTCTCACAGTTACTACTATTGACCACGGTACCACCTATACCAGTGATGGCGAATCTATGGCACACGTGCCACAAGTGGCACGCGGAGCCATTTGTCAGGGCACGCGAGGCGCTGCCCTGTCAGCTGGCCAGCGCACATGCGCACGCTGGCCAGCTGAGTTCACCTTTTTAAAACTATTTTTCGCCTTCCCCAGGCTCCAGAGGCTTTATAGGAGCCTGGGGAGGGCAAAAAGAGCCTCCCCCCCCCCCGGAGGCTTCAGGGACCGTCCGGAGGCTTCCCTGAAGCCTTCGGAACGCTTAAAACCACCCTCCAAGCAAACCGGAAGTGACTTCTGGTTTGCTCGGAGGGTGGTTTTAAGCGTTTCGAAGGCTTCAGGGAAGCCTCCGGACGGTCCCTGAAGCCTCCGGAGGGCCTCCGGGGGGGGCGGGGGGGCTCTTTTCGCCCTCCCCAGGCTCCTATAAAGCTTCTGGAGCCTGGGGAGGGTGAAAAAAGCATGTAAAAATGGGGTGTCGCGCGTTGTGCGCGCATGCGCACTGGGGGGGTCGCACATTGCATTATGGGTGCGGCACACCCGCACACGACCCCCCCTGCGCTCCCCCCACTTGTGGCACGCGAGCCAAAAAAGGTTCGCCATCGCTGACCTATACTGTACCTGTGCATTCCGTTTTTGTTGCCTAAATGTAGAACCTTACAACCTTAGAACTTAGAACCTTAGAAGGACTAGGGGAGACATGATAGAACCTTAGAACCTTAGAAGGACTAGGGGAGACATGATAGCAGTGTTCCAATATCTCAGGGGTTGCCACAAAGAAGAGGGAGCCAAACTATTCTCCAAGGCACCTGAGGGTAGAACAAGAAGCAATGGGTGGAAACTAATCAAGGAGAGAAGCAACTTAGAATTGAGGAGAAATTTCCTGACAGTTAGAACAATTAATCAGTGGAACAGCTTGCCTCCAGAAGTTGTGAATGCTCCAACACTGGAAGTCTTTAAGAAGGTTTTGGATAGCCATTTATCTGAAACGGTATAGGGTTTTCTGCCTAGGCAGGGGATTGGACTAGAAGACCTCCAAGGTCCCTTCCAACTCTGCTATTGTATTGTATTGTATAATACATCATGTGCCTAGTGAAGTCCTTGAGGCCATTGGGTGTAAAGAGGCAGTTATTCCATGAACCTTGTTTAGCAACCACAGTTGAAACCAGTAGCTTTGTTGTTAAGCAAGGTGGTTGCTAGATGAGAAATCACATGACCATGGCTATGTTTTCCTTTTCTCCATTCCCTCACCTTTGCAGAGTGGGATTGATTACTTAAACAAGCAACGGGTGGGACACTGACAAACGGTCTGGGTACCTACTTAGAATAGGCTATAAATTAATCCACCTTTACATAAGGTGCCTTCTTCTGGTGTACTTGGAAACTCTTCCCCACTGACAAATATCTTTTCTAAGGTTTGGATTAGTTGTGCACAATAGTTTATGAAGTAGTTTCTATGTGTTTTTTGGGCACATGTGTTGCTTTGAGTTGACAGCAGGATCTGGGTAACACTTGTCTTGAGTTCTGAAACTTTTCCACTATTATCAAATTCAGTGAAAGAACTGAGCAAGTATTTGTTCTGTGAACTCATAAACATTATTATGTTACAGAAAGCTTATTTTTAAAGAGCATTAATTCAATTTGTTATAAAAATTATTCTTGGCATAATAGCTAATTTACAATAAGGAAGCAGGCCATTTTCCATAATTTCTAAAAGAAATTAATAAGTAAATCTTCCTGCTTTTCTCCCTCAACACAGTTGATGCAAATTCTTTTATGTTACACACACGGGATAGGGCTCTGACGTATAGAGGGATTGGGGAGTTGGGGCAGTTGAATCACAGGTTTGGAGATCCTGTTCTATGAAACAGCTGCCTATTGTAGACCCTGGACGTATTTTTTAGTTCATTTTTATAAATATTAAATTTCTTTAGAAAAATAAACCATAGGCATTGCAAATTAAGCATAGTGAAATTCAATATTCACAATGACAATTCCAAATATGAGCACCATAGTTAGAATAGGGGGGAGTACCCCTGGCTGAGAAGTCCAGTTCATTTCAATTTATTGTCGTAAGTATAAGAGAGGAAATTAAAGATTTTTTTAAAGACTTCGAACTGGACTATGAGTCTGTAATTTTAAAACAATACTTTTCGCAAAATAAATATTTTCCACCAAATCTAGCAGTGAAGTTCATAATGTTTTAAACTGTAAATAAATTATAAAAGGATTTCTTTTTTTTTACTGTAAGTGTATGATACATAAATCAGTTGACTGAAGAAATTGTTGAAGTCACAAAGTATACCTAGCAAATGGAAGATAGACAATTGCCCATTTTAGAGCAAACGTTTATCTGTAATTAAATGCTACACAAACAACTGGAATTGATCTTTGCACGCACCACATCCCATCTTTAAATCTTCCTCTTTGAAACTGCAAGTAGTACAGAGCTATAGAATAAATATATCACAGTTAAACCAAGTCCCTTAGCAGTGTTAAATATTAGGATCCAGAATATAATTACTGTTATTGAAAATGTTAGACGTTCATTTGCTAATAATAACAAAGCTTAAAATATCAGTACAGTGGAGATCATAGGACACAATTTTTTCCTATTTGCACAAAAACATAAGATTATACTTTAGTGGTAAATAAAATTGTCTATCAAATTCATATAATTATTCATTTATATAGCTGGTTCAATTGCTTTAAAACACAGCAGTTTCCTTTTTAAGCTGATAATTATGAAGACATTATGCAATTTTACATTGTTTATTGACATTTTATATTCTATAACATTTATTTTGTATATTATAGACATACAGCATATGCGGTATATTTAATGTGGATTCTATAATGAACTCAAATATTGATATTTCTTTTTCTCATACTCAGAATGCCGAAGACTATAAATTATCCCCTTTTGGATGGGTGATATAGTTTGAACAATTTCTTGTTTTTGGCAATTGACTAATCAATTATTAGGCTTGTTGCTTTCTACCTTGGGAAAATTTGCTGTCACATTATGTTACAGAAAGCTTATTTTTAAAGAGCATTAATTCAATTTGTTATAATAATTATTCTTGGCATAATAGCTACTTTTCAAAATTTACAATAAAGAAACAGACCATTTCCCCTAATTTCTAAAAGAAATTAGAAGGAGAAAACTTCCACTTTTGACTCATCTACACATTTCTTTAGAAAGATAATCTAGTGATTTTTGCAAGCTTGAATGAGAATCAATATTATTCTCAGTAAGAAAGACTTCTGCCTTGTTATAAGGTGACAAGAATCATTCTGATTGTAGTGGCATTAAAAACCCATTTAATAAATAAATAAATACCTTTATCTTAGTTTCATCAAGGCATTTCTTGTTGATTTTCTTCTAATCTGGTCAGTCTTTTGAATTATTCTACTCAAATAGCTCCAGGACTCCATGTTTGTATTCTGCTGTTCAATATTATTCTTTTTTTCTGGAAAACTAAATATTCTAAAAGGAGATAGGATTCTTGCTGTTAATTCTCTTAACAAACATAGCTCATTCAAACATTTAAGTATTATTAGAAAATGTGTTTTTTGTTCTTCTGTGTTTGTGATCTCTCATTCTTTTACTTTCTTCCCTCTTATTTGCCTTTTCATATTTCATTGTTGATACTTTCATTTTCTCAGATAATAATTATGTTTAACATGGTAACAACTTAATAGACAATATGGCAATTTAAATTCATTTATTAATTACAATACTAATTCACATTTTGTCAAATTGTTTGCTATATTCTTTGAACATCTCTTTGGTATAAAAATAGAATTTATTAAAAACACTTTCTTTTTACATATTAATACGCGAGTTAATGCTTATGTGAAAAAAATTATAATTGCCTGGCAAAAGTTTACTTTAGTTGTAAAGGCATTAAATATATATGATTTGTACATACTTATGTAAGTTATTCCTTTAAAACTAAATATTTTATTTCTTAGGTATAATTAATAAATCATCACTTACCCTTGACATCAGTGATTTCCTTATAAAGACGAGTCTTCAGGAGAAAAGCAGGACTCTGGTTGGACCTATGTGCTGCTCTGTCACCATAGAAGCTAAATGGTGTAAACATAGCGGGAATCCTGGTCCCGAACTGGTTACTCCAAAAGTCTGTATTGATATAAGAGGCGGACTGATCCAGGTCTGTATGTAGAAAATCATTTGAAATTGTGGACAGAATGAGTGTGGACTATAGAAAGTTTAGCTGAGTTAAAGAAAATTCTTCTTAAGGAAATCTTAGACCGGGTGTATTTTATCTTAATATGTGGAAATGACATATAGATTTCTATGTGCTTAGAAATATTCTATGGCTTATTAACAAGATCCTTTTCTGAGCAGACTATATTATGTCTATCATTTTTTTTCTTACAGCTCTAAGTAAATTTCAGTCTTATAATCTGAATTTCAACTGTTTTGAAAAGATTCAAAGGAAATGACTTCACAGTATTACTTATTATATATAATTTTATATTCCTTATACGTAATAACGTCAGATCATTTGAAAATAAAACCAGAAAATTGTTAAATGGCAGATGACCAACACTGGTAGCATATTCTACTGTTGACTGTTTATATTCTACTTTTAGCCAAGATGGAGTCCTAAAATTGTTTGCAATTGGAGTGCACAAAAAAGAACATATTAAATGTAAATGCAGATACTTACTACTGCTGTTTGATGTTGTAGTCACAATTCCAGATTTTTCTCTCTCTCTCTACAAATTCCAAAACCGACTATTGGTAAATGTGCCACCCTACTAGAAGGTCCTTTCCACTGAAGAGCAGAACCTGGTTTTGACATTTCATTACACATTCAGTCTGCAGCTCCTTCCTCTAAAATTATCTGCAGAATGACAGGGGTTAGCTGATTTGAAAGATATAAACCCATTGGATTACTTAACTATAGCTGTATGTAAACACTCTGTGCCATATGACTTGAGAAGTCTGTCTTGGGAGAGAAATGAAGACTTGAGGAAACGAACTGTTGTTAGGCGATTTTGTTTTTCTGATAGATAGTTCCAATGTTTTCCTTTCCTAGTTTGCTTTTTGAAATAGATGCATAATTTTGTTAACAGTGTACATAATCCCATAATCTTCCAGTCAAATCCCTAGACTGAATGGAGATACCTGAGTTGAAATTGAAATAATATGTAGAAAACATATTATTTGGGAAAGATGGGAAAGAACATACTGAAGTACATAGGTGACATAAAATTAATCATCTACAGTAGTACATTAAAGTTTTTGAACTCTTGAATTTTCAGTATTTCTGATCAATATGATTTAAAACAAATCCTAAAACTAGATAAAGAGAACACAATTAAACAAATGAGTCAAAATATACTTGATCATTTATTTATTGAAAGGAAAGACAAAAACAGATTTCTATTAAGAGCTCTTATACTTTTTAACTATATTTAAAATAAATCTTGCTTCAAGATTTTTGCAGGGTTTTTTTTTCCTACTATAAATACGTTCTGCCTTCTTGATGCATGAACCCGTTTCTCTGATAAATCTAAAAAGGTCCTAGAATAAACTTTCTAACAATTAAGTTACCGGAAAGAATTGCATATAAGGTATTTAATTTTTTTCAAGTTGCTCACTATGATTTTTCTCATTACAAGGTTTTTTGGGGACAGGAACATTTGAACTGCTTAGTTTTTCTTAATGAACTTCTGCAAACATACCTTGTTCAAGACGACAAGATAGAAGGACAAATGGCCAGTCAGATATATCCAGTACAGTTTTCAATGGAGAAGAACCAGATTTCTAAAACGGAACATACTTCAGATGATCTACGAACAGGCCTATTTCAGTATATACAAGATACAGGTATTATACAGCAGTTATGGAATAATTTTGTACTAATCTGGAGTACTGAATATTACTTTTATTTAGATAAGTTTTAACAGATAAAAAAACTCTGTTTTTTTAATTTGTGGGTGCTTTTAAAATTTGGATTTCACTTTATTTTTTCTTCTTTTAATTTATTTTAACTTGATTGTTCTCATAGACATTATTTGTGTAAAATATTCTTCTTCCTCCATTTCATAGATACACAAAAACTACCAGGTGTTTATGAAGTTGTGTTTTACAATGAAACTGAAGATGATCCAGGAATGATGTTATGGAGATATCCAGAGCCCAGAGTACTCACCCTTGTGAGAATCACCCCAGTTCCTTTTAACACCACTGAAGATCCAGATATTAGCACTGCAGATCTTGGAGATGTACTTCAGGTTGGTAGCATCTTTATTAATTTGGAAAACAACTTTCAGGATGCCAATGGGAAATTAGTTTAAAAAATAGAAATACAACCCTGAATTATAAAAGACAAACAGTGGCTCTTCATGAGTTAGAGTTTATTTATTAAATTTGTATGTCACCAGACTTCAAATAATTTCCAATCTTTGGTTCCAGTAAATCTTTATATATATATGTAATGTATGTAATATTAGAAAGACGATGACTATTTAATATAATATTGTTTTTTTCTATATTTTTGTAATATTTGCAGTGCGTTGCTTTGTCTTGTAAGTAATTTAGAGCTAACCTGGAATGGAACCACATTGAAATCTCAGAAATAACTAATTACAGGTAGTCCCTATTCAGCAGTCACTGTTTATGACAGCGCTGAATAAGGGGACTTAACAACTGTTCCTTGAAACCGTGGCTGTTGCAGCATTCTCACAGACATGTCATCCTGATTTGGTTGCTTGGCAGCCAATTCACAATCACGATGGTTGCAGCATCCCGTGGTCACAATTGCCTTTTGCGTTTTTCACTACTGGTTTCCAACAAGCAAAGTTAATGGGGAAGCTGGCAGGAAATCACAAATGGCATTTCCGTGATCACAGGACACTGCGACCATGTGGGGTTTGTCTAACAACAGCCACTGGAACTGCTGCAACTGCCATTGTAAGCGAGTGTGAAAGGGTTGCTGGTTTGAATTACTGGAATTAAGGGAGGAGCACCTGTAATTTATGAAATATATTACAAATAATACAATGAAATGTATTATTTGCATATTTTTACTCATATAGAAATAGACTCTGATTTTGTTTTTACCTATTTAATTCAACTTTGTTCAAATAGCCACTGTAGGCTTCATGTGCAGAAATCACTCATTTAATTGATTTGTTTTATGCTCTCAGATGACTAGTCAGAATAGCTGAATGATTCTGTTTTGTTTTCAAGTGAAGAAGGCCTGGATTGTTCAAATACGTCATGATGAAATAAAGAGGGAAATACCGAAGGGTGTTCCTTTTGAGAAAAAAGATGTTTTGCAATGTTGGATGTTGCATGAACAGATAACCCATTAAAAAGTCTGTGGAGTTGTACTCTTTTAGACTTTTAATACTCCGATATATGATCTATAAACTCTATTCCCTCCCTGTTTACAATATATCTAGTAGTAAGTATTTGCTACTACTTTTTTTTCCCTTTTGGGATCTCTGCAAAAATCAGTACTTTATGTGATTTGGGGACAATATAATAGATGGTACTCAACTTATGACAATTCATTTATCAACCATTTAAAGTTAACAACAGCACTGAATAAATGGTGCTTATGACTGGTCATCAGAGTTCAAGCTGTCTCAGCGCCCTTCTAGTCACACAATTGCAATCTGAGTGCTTAGCAACCAATTTGCACTTATGAATAGTTGCAGGACCCCACTATCCTCTGATGACCGTTTGTGACCTTCTCTGCTGGCTTCTCTAGAAATAGGGAAGCCAATAGGGAAGGTTGCAAGTTGCTGAGGTAAGTCTCCCCCATCAGTGCAGCCTTCTCCTGTTTTTCTTCACTCATGCACTGTCCGTTCATGCGTCCCCATGCACCCTTATAGATCATTGTCACACCTCCTTGTACACTTGCATATCTTTTGCAAGCACCACCATAGCTCTAAGGCCAATATAATATATTTTACATTTGTTTAGAAAATGAATGTGCAATGGTCACGAAAATGAAAAAAGGAAATAATATGTGTGTATTGTCTAGTTACATGATTTGTCTCTAACTTCTAATAAACATTTCTGAACTAAAATATATGAGCTAGATATTTATTTCTAGCACCATGTTCAACTATAAATAGATTTTTCCCCAAAAATATATATATACATATACTGCTGCTTTCTGTAGCACTCCCTAAAATAGTGCCTAAATAAAAGACAGGCTTTGGGGCAATCGTCTTGAAATTAATCACAAGTCATAACTTTAAGAAAGATTTGACATCGCAATCCATGAGGAAACAATTATGAAGCGCATCTGAGGCATTCATATTTTTTTTTCTTTTCAAAGAAAATACTTCATTTTGTGCTCACTTGTGACTTTTTGTTTTACATTTCCCATTGAGAATACAGTGTTGAGCTGGCAGTTGAGAGCCTGGGAAAAGAGCTTTTTGGAAAACCACACATTTTACTGATGTTTGAGTCATTTCTCACATTTCAGAAGCAAGTATTTTGGAAATTCAAATAATTTGTGTATGACATGCAATGATTTAAGTTCTTGGTATTAACAAAGAAAACCATAAAAATTCTACCACAGTTATCAGGAAGGAATTCTTCCCTGGTTTAAAAGTCTTCAGTTTTTAACCAATCTCATTGACTTTAATTGGGAACTAGAATTAGTACAGCTTTTTATTCTTTTGCACTGGATTTAGCAATAAGTTCTGTAGACCCTAAACGTTTCCTACAAAAATTCAAGGTTTGAATGTTTATCTGAACAATTGGCTTAGAAACAAATAAGGAAGCAATTGAATGCTAGAATTCCAATGCATGCAAAATAATGCTAAATTGGGGGATCATTCTATAATGTAGAAATACAGAATAACCGAGTTGGAAGGAACCTTGGAGGTTTTCTAGTCCAACCCCCTGCTCAGGCAGGAAACCCTATACTATTTCAAACAAATGGTTGCCTAATCTCTTTTTAAAAACTTCCAGTGTTGAAACATTGATAATTTATGGAGACAAGTTGTTCCAATGATTTTGTTCTAATTGTCTGGAAATAATAATAATTGGAGGTAGAGATTTATTTTGTTTTATTAAAAAGAGATGCCACCAGTGGTGGGCTTCCGTCGGTTTGGACTGGTTCAGGCGAACCAGTAGTTCCAGTGAGCAGTTGGCCCCGCCCACCTGGCCCTGCCCTATCCTGTCCTATATTTCTCTGTTTTCAGCTCAGCTGATTTATGTGGCACAACAGAGTGCCATGCCACAGCTGTTTTACTCACCAATCTGCAGTAGAAGGTAAGTTTTAGAGCTTAAAATAGGCGGTTTTTGAATGCTGTGCACGCATGTAAAGCACGAGTATGCGCACAAAGCGCACAATCATTGAACAGGTTGTTAAACCAGTTGCAGCCCACCCCTGGATGCCCCTGATTTTTTAAATGTTTTATTTTAATATCTGTTAAGAGTGACAACTGTGAGATTATAAAGGAAATATAACCCGTACTTTATCCTCATTATCAGGTCAGTCTTAATGCTATACCTTTGGGGGGGGGGGGTTATTAGTTTCTCCCAATGAACCAGGTACACTTATTCCTGTAGAAGACGTAGTGGTGGTGACACTTGAACGCTCAAAATTGGATTGTTAGCCATTTCCTTTTTGTATAGTAGCTTGTGGAGACAGGCTTGAGTCATGAGAAATTGAGCAGATTGATTAATTAAAGACAGTCCTAAATTTGCACTTGGCTAAGAATGTGGTAGTAGAGGAGATGAATGGTATTTCCAGCAAATGCTTCTTTCTGGGTTCAAATCAAGGTTCTAGTTTTGTTCTTACAAAGCTTGGGTCTATATTACTTGGCTACATGAAGGATCACCTTCACATATCCAAGATACCGTATGTTCTTTGACCTTCCCTGGAGTATCTTTTGAATATCCTACCATAGATATATATATCAATGGCTAATTCTGCTTTTTCAGTGAGGGAAGCTAAACTGTCAATCAATTTGCCCATTGAAATTAAGGGTGGCCTCTTCCTTGTTTAATATAAAGTATGGAATAAAATATTTCTTTTTACTAAGATTTGATTGTATATTTATATTTTAAAGCCATCTAGAGGAAACCACAAAATGGAAGTGGGCTGTGTATATAAAAACAAGAGTAGTCAAGATACAAGTTTTGATTCCCCTCCCTCCCACACACACACTACGGTAATTTGTGATTGACAGAATATTTTCTCTACACACAGACGCACACACACACACACACACACACACACACACACACACAGAGGACTTACCTTTTCAGTATCTTTGGTTGTTACTGAATTTTCTTTTAATGAAAAACTCAACAATTAAAGCTCACTGAGTTGCAAGTGTCAAGTGTGTAGTTGACATGTACACATCTCCATTATAAATCTCAGGTAGTAATGTGGGGAATTAAAATGGTAACTATTGGTCTAGATGTCTTGATGTTCTGATTCACATGGGTAGTTTGGTATACAGTGGTATAGTGGCTTTACTGCAATAAAATGCAAAGCCAGATAAATATTAGAGCCAGAATTCTTGAAAGTATTCCTTGTTTCCCTGTTGTTGCTGTTGAAGTTTTAAGATAGCTTGTGGATAGACACACATAGTTTAAAAAAAACACAAAACCTAATGGCTTTTCTCCTAATGATACTGGTTTTATATGACTTTATTTCCATATATATGTACGCACTTTATGTGTAATGCATTTTTCTTTTCCCTTTGATTCCGTGTTTCGTGAGACTGCTTTTAAATGTATGTTTAGCTGCTCATTTAGTTTCCTTCCCCCTTTTATTGAGACTTGATGCAGGTTTTGTGGCACATTTTTAAATTCACAGATCTATTCAGCACACCTGCATTTGCTCTAAACCTAGTAGCTTGATGAATTGATAAGATAAGCTGGCCACATGCTTTCTCTAAAAATAAAGGAATGTTATGTATTTCTTCCTAAAGGTTAACATTATTTCTCATGGCTCTTGGATTACCATATTCTGATACCAAGGGAAACTAAAACCTCAGCTCAGAATCTTGTTTGTACTTAGAGGGCTTTCCGGACAGGAAGGCAATCTTGATGCAATGCAATAAAGCCACAATACCAGTGGGCATTACAGGTGAAAAACGTGCAGCTGTGCCCCATACCACAAATATACAGTGAATATTTCCTGTACAGAAATAAGGCTTGGCTAACTTTGTTTCCCAAGAGGAGATCACATTAAAATGTTATAAAATCATGATTTCCTGCATTTGAATACTTGTGGTTTCTCAACTGCTTCCAATATTACAAATGCTTTTTTATGGCTTCTATTAGTTGAAGATGTATAGGAGCCTCATTCTTAAGTAATCTAAAAGGCAGAGAGATACGTTTAAAAAAAAAAGCTCTTTTTCAAGCAAACTTGGATTTTCTTGACATTTTGGCTATATAACTGAGCATTCCATAGGTTTTATTTAATAAAAATCATATCTGTATAAGTATTGGTAAACTGTGTATACTATATATTAGCTGCTGGACTTTCCCATAAAATTGTATGGATATGTCTGAAATGTTGGAACAACTTTGGTTATCAGTTAATAACATCCTCAGGTTGGAAGAGACCCCTCTAGTTACTTTCACAAATAAAGTTTGAGGTAATTACTTTATTACACCAAGCTGCATAGAGATGCAATAATAATCACTGATGTTACCAATGCTGAAAAGTAATTTTGACTGAGTACATGCCACAATGCAGAGATGGGTTAACAATTTATAAAGATAATGTGCTATGTTATGTTTCCTGATTGATTGATTGATTGATTGATTGGTTGGTTGGTTGAGGTTCTTTTTTGGCCAGGCATCTGTTTGCATTTTTTCTGTATTTACTTGTTTTCTGTATTTACCTGTTTTATGTTTGTCAGCCCAATGTGATGTGATTTGATTTGATTTAAGATAGGTAGCCATATAGGTAAATTGACACAATAAATACATTAAATACAAATAATGTTTATAATATTATTTACTTATCTTGCTTCCAGCTTTGAGACTAGACTTGTAGGTGTGACTGGTGAGCCAAATAGTTGTTTCATTTCCCTAATATTAAGGCTGCCTGTGATTTCCCATTGTAGAGGCACTTTGAAAAGAGCTTTTTCAGCTGATAATGTAATGGAGAATAGGAGGAGCCATTTGTTAAGAGAGGCAGCATCTAGGCCATATTGGGCTTTGGCAATCAGAAATAGAATTTTAGATTGGGCCCAGAAATGATTAGTGATTATTTAGTGAAAGACTTGTGTTATTCAACTGCTGAACAAATAGGTATGTGGTTGTATTAGTATTTTAGTGTACCTTATGAGTTGCCCAATGGACTTGTTCTATGGATACTGATCCTGTTACAAGTGGTCCTTAACTTAGGGACTGTTCAAAGTTACAGTGCTACTGGAAAAAAAGTGCCTTATAATTGGTTTTCACACTTATGACTTATCATGATCAACATTGGATGCTTGACAACTTGCATGTATTTATGACAGTTGCACTGTCCTGGGGTCATGTGATCACCATATGTAATCTCCTTAGCTGGCTTCTGACAATCATAGTCAATGGGGGAAACCAAATTAATTTAATGACTGCTTGATTCCCTTAACAACTGCAATGATTTACTTAACAACTCAGCAAAAAGATAATAAAATCATGCACAACTCACTTAACAACTGTCTTGCTTAGCAAGAGAAATGTTGAGCTCCATTGTGGTTATAAGTCAGACTACCTATAGTTTCAGTGTCTCTAACTCTATGGAGAGTATATTACTTCTGGTGTTGGTTATTTTTTTGTCTCAGTTTACTGTTTTAAAAGGTATGTATTCTGAATATTTATAATTGGTATAATGCCTAAAGAAAAAGTTTTGCAAGATATGTGGTAAAGTTACAGAAGTTTGCCAAGAAGTAAATAATTTATTTATTCATAATGTCTCCAGATTCTTATGTGGGGAGAGAAATACTTCGGAATTTTCAGCTAAAGCTTGTAACCAAGGACATTGTGTTTTGCTTCCACAAACAATGATCATATGAGAGATGCAGAAGGAATTTATGAAAAAGCCTTTCTTCCTATCTATATTGGTTGCAGTAGCAGTAAGACCTTCCAACATGGCTTAAGGACTACCAGCTATCTGTCATCACTACGATCTGTTCAGTGGGTGGCTGATATCAGTCCAGATAGGCTAACCTCTTGTAAATTTTCATAACCGGAATCAATCTCGTCTTTACTTGGGTACTTTAAATGAAAGGCTCTTATTCAACAGGCTTTACACAGTTTTTTCATCTTTCTTTTCTATATAATATTATTAAAAAGAGTTACAGAAAAAAATTAAAAGAAACTAATGTAGGGAGTAAGCAAAAAAGAAAAGAGAAGAAAAAGAGGGAACGAAGTCGAAATTAAAGAAAAGCAAAAAAAAAGGAATTATAAGAAATAGCTTCTGGTTTTTCTTTTAATCATCAAAACCATAGCACATACAGTTGTCTTTTTCTGTTTCATGCAAAAATTCCACAAAGTGTCTCCGGTCAACCAAACTTAGATAATATCTTTTCTCTAATCCAAAGTGCCAATTTGGTCATCTCAGTTCCATCAACACCATCCATTTCTCCATTGTGGGTAATGTCAGATTTTCCACCTCTGTGCATATAAAATTTCACTACAGTTACTATGTATAAAAACAAAATTCCATTATATTTTTCCAATTATTTATCAATCAGCCCCAAAAGAAAAAGCCTCTGGTTTAAACTGTATATATTAATCCTTAAAATCTTCTGAATTAATGTATGTATTTGAATCCAAAACTTTTTACACATCTCCCAAGCACAGTAAAAAGTCCCTTCTTGTTGTTTCCATTTCCGACATAAATTTGAATAACCTTTTACATTCTAGACAGCTCTCTGGTAAAATATGCCAACAATATTTAATTTTATAAAATTTATCTTAAAATTATAACATAATATAAATTTCAGCCCTTTCAACTACATATTCTCTCATTGTTCCATCTGAATAGTAAACCGTTTTTAAAAAATCTTTTACCTACCTTAAATCTTTCTGGTAAGTAAACCATGACATTTTGGTACCATTCTGTCATCAAATCTTCCAAATGTAAAATTTACGTTTTACATTCCCCTTGACAAAATCACATAATTTGACCATTTATTTTTACTACAGCTCTTCCATCTTTTCTTCCATACATTTTTCTGGAAATTTATGTATTTCATTTATTTGTTATAATGGAGGGCTTCAGTTAACAACAGCAGTTGGCTCCAGAATCACCATCACTAACCACAACGGTAATAAAGTATGAGGACATGTGATTGTGCTGTTTAGAAAGAGCAATTTCCATACTCCCTGTAACCACCATTAAGCAAATCATCTTAATGGATCATTAAGTGAGCATGTCATATGATCACCATTTGGCCTCCTGCCAGCTTTCCTATTGACCTTGGCTTGTCAGTAACTGGTAAAGAAAGTTGCAAATGACAAACATGTGACCAGATGAAGCTGCAATGTTGTGATTGCAAACTGGGCTCCAAATGCCCAGATTGTGATCCTGGGATCGCAGGGACACCATGACAAGTGGAATTCTGAGGACCAGCCCCAAGTACCACTTATTCAGCCCTGATGCAAGTTTGGAGAGTCATGAATGAGTGGTCCTTCACCAAGGACATGTTACAGTTGCAGGCCAAAAAGAAAACCCACATAAAAACCAACACAGACCACATTAAAGCAATTTAACAAAAGATAGGACTGATAATGAGCAATTAGACTGCTTGACATTTCATGGTTTTCATAGAACTTTTATCTCTTAATAAGTAACACATAATCTGTAATTACAGCCAAGCACCTAATAGTTGGCGGCGGGGGCGGGGGGGATTGTCTTTAATTGTCAGACATGGTACAGAAGACCACACAATAGAATACAGGTAACAGTTTCAGTCACTCATTCTGAAGACACACATCAAGATTCCTGATAATGCTGTTGAATCTCCCCTCCAGTATCTTGGAGAACAGTGTATAAAAACTTGGCAAAGTAAACCTCCTTCTACGTAGAGCAGAAAAATTTAATGATGGCATTAAAACTGGTGTTGATGTCTCCATAATGATAATGGGAGAGTTGACATCTGTCATTTCATCAATCCATATCAAATACTTTCTTTTTCTGGATTCAGCATAAATTAACACAGGGTGAGACCCCCATAGTGAGTCAGATTAGAAACAATCTGTGTCTTCCAAATGGAGGTATGTTTCACTCCTTCCTCCACCTATTTTCCCTCCACAACAACTATCTGTGAAGTGAATTGGGCTGAAAGAGAGTGACTGACCCAAAGTCACCCAGTTGGTTTTCATACCTAGGGTGGGAATAGATCTCATCATCTCTTGGTTTCTACCCTGTTACCTCAGCCAGTATACGAAACCTAGTGCCTCTTAATTTTTAATATTCCAGGTCGGCGTTTTAGTCATTAATTCAGAAAACAGGGTCTCATATGAAACGTGGATGCCCCTAAAGTTTTTGAAGCTGAAAAGCTGAATTTATAAATAAAAAAAAGTCACACATCAATCAGAATAGAGCTAGACCTTGGTGGTCTTCTGGTCCAACCCCCTGCTCAAGCAGGAGACCCTATACCATTTCATATAAGTAACTGTCTAATCTCTTCTTTAAAAAAAAACTCCAGTGATGAAACACCCACAACTTCTGGCAGCAAGCTGTTCCACTGGTTAATTTCTCCTTAAATCCAAGTTGCTTCTCTCCTTGATTAGTTTCCATCCATTGTTTCTTGTCCTGTCCTCTATAGTGCTTTGGAAAATAAGTTGACCCCCCTCCTCTTTGTGACAACATAATACTTATAATAAAGAATTTATAAAATTACCCAAAATTGCCTTTCTATAAAAATCCTCTACATCCGTCTACTGCATGTCATTCTCGTAAGTCTATAAAAATATAAAAAGCTTCCAGACCTTGATTCATGTTCCCCCACTAGTAGATAGAGAAGTTATCCAAGGCTTCTGAAAATTAACTGAGGCTGTGTCTCAATGTCAAGGTAAACTAAAATACCATTATAAAGTATTGAAATGACCTGCCATTGAGCAAGGTAATTCTCTGTACAGCCTTTATTCAAAATATCTCTAGTCTGCAAAATTAAACCATGTCATTTATTGGACGGATTCATTTTATAACCAAAGCAAAATAATCCATGTTAGTGCCAAGTTTTACATGTGGTTCCTATATTGGATTCCAGCATTTTTCCAGCTATTTACCATCAGGACCTAGAAAGAGAATTTTTCATATATTAAGTACAGGTTTTTCTTTCTCCTTTTTTCAAACCTGGAAGCATACATATTAAAGGTTACCGTATAAAACTTTCAAATTAAAGGGCTAATTTCCATGCAGTCATGCACCCAACACCTCTTGTTTCACAAATTAATTACTGTCTGAAATATGTTCTGCTTTGCCTTGAATTACTCATATCTTGTTGAACTTGTGATGTTCATAGAATGCAATCATGGAGAAACAGTATGTTTTTTTCAAAAGGGGGGGGTATGCTTCCAAGGAGAACTATTAAAATATTCCCCTCTGAAAAGTAAGTTTATCGGTCAGAGTACAAAAGAGAAAGCAACTTTAAATGTTTATACCCTGTACTTTGCTCTGGGAGGTCGGGGGGGGGGGGGAGGGAGGGCGGGAAGAGGGAAGGGGTGATAATTGTAAAACTTATTGAAAATTTTAATTAAAAAAAAGAGAGAAAGCAACTAAATTATATAATCCCTTGGGGACATTTTAATTCTGAATATTTTACCAGAAAAATAAAAAATAATTGCAATGGCAGCATAAAAGGTAAATGTCATGGTTTGTCAGCTATGCAGATCAAGGAAAACTTTATTGCAGATGAAAAGTGAGAGAGTTGAACATGTGAAAAGATTGATAAACCTTGAAAGGAACAAAAGAAATAAATGAAGAAGAAACAAAATTCCAATTGTCTGTAGGGAATTGAAATTGTAAGTACCTTCAGGTTGTCCTCTGAAATGTCAAATGCTGCAGGGTTACAAAAGCATTGCAAAAAATAATCAGAATATCCTCAGATATACTCTCAAGGACCTGAATGAACGACCAGGTGGTAATTTTCTTTTTATTCTGGATGAAGGACCCCTAAACGTAAACAAAATAAATTGGGTAAATGACTTCTATGTATTATTTTACTTATAAAAGGTACAACACAGAATAACAGGGACCTTAGAGGTCATCTAATCAACTCCTTGCCCGCTGCAGTAACTTCATACCATCCAGACAAATAACTGTCCAATTTTTTTTTGAAAACTTAAAATGATGGAGAACTATGACCTCAGGAAGCAGACTGTTCCATTTTTTAAATAGCTTTCCCAGTCCAGAAATTCCTCTTTATTTAAAGTTTCCTAACAGTGTTCATTGCAAAAATGGAATCGTATCTCACCAGTTACGAGCTCCTTGCTTGATAGCCAAGAACATTCCAAAAAGCACCAAAAGGAATGCATTAAGAATTGGCAGATTTATACAACAAAGAACTAAATTTTGGGTTCAGTGGATGCTTTATCAGGTATAGTAAACTGCATATCTGAACAGCCAGGAAGGAAATGGGGTAAAGAAAAAAGTGAGCATTCCAGCTGAGTTGGCAGAAGCTAAAATTGGGTACAAATATTGCTACATAAAATCATGACAAACCAAGAGCCACCTTGGATCAATCTTATGTGAAATAATGATATTTATTGTTGAGGTGAAGAGAATGAGTGGACAACAGTGATGATGGTAACATAGACTATGATAAAGTAGAATAGTACTGTAAAAAGAAACTACAGGGAGAGTTGGAATTACCGGTATATGATTTTTTTAAAAAAAGCAGATCATTGAAAATTATTGTGGTAGCCAAATGTTATTCTGAACATTGTGTTTTTGTAAGGGATGGGAATGCTCCACAACTAATCTATTTTTCTAATCAGAACTCTTATCTTGGGGCAAATCAAGGATTTCTCGTGTAGGTTTCCTGGGTTGGAGAATTGGAAAATATATATTTTGATGCTGTTGGATGATTATTTAGTTTGCTTGAGATAAAGTCCAAATTATTACCACAGTTGCCCTTCAACCTGTGTCACTTTCAGCTTGTGCCACCCTTGGAAGACAGTCAGTTTGGTCTAGTGGTTAAGGCACCAAGCTAGAAGGCCTGAGAGACTGTGAGTTCTAATCCTGCTGTAGCCATGAAAGCCGCATGGGTGATCTTGGTCCAGTCACACTCTCTCTCAGCCACTTTACAGATTGTTGTGGGAAAAATAGGAGAAGAAAGGTGTATGGATATGTTTGCTGTCATAAGTTATTTGTAAAAAATAATAAATATGGATAAACAAACAAGTCAATTCTCATGGTATTCAAATGAAGAAAGCTGCTGTGTTACGACTTCTTTTGAAGTTTCAGCAAAATTGAAACCAATGTTCATGTTGCAGAAATAACAGCAGCAATATTTCTGGAATAAGTATTATTTGTCATGTAGGAAGACTATTAATCTTATTTTTCAAGACAAAAGGAATACAATTTTATTTTTTTATGGGACTCTCAATGGCACCTAATAATCTCACTTCCCCTGCCCGTGAGTCATTTTGTATAATATACTTGATATTCAAGTTTTCGACTTATTATTTTTGGCAGCTGCTACTGCATAAAGCATTTGTCTTCCTTTAAAATTATCAAGCTGGGCCACTAGTCATAACCTATCCACCCAAAATAATAAATAATGTGGTATCCATAGAAATACATAATGTAAATCAGTTTAAATTCCCAAATTCAATTCATAAAGACCTCTGTTGCTATAAACCTGTGCATTTTGGTAAGACTTTCTCCCTTCCTAGGCATTTGTGTACTGGATTATTATTTTCTTTTTAATATTTCATATTAGGTAGCTTAATTTTTTTTGCTTACCAAGACCTAGCATTTTGTAAGCAGTTACTCAGTGATAAACATAACAGTATGTATTTTTTAACACGAATTCTGTTTTTCCTGCATTCTGTGTGCTTGTTGATATTAACAGGCTTTTCGGTATTGCATATATTAAAATGAAGGATTATAGCTAAAAACCCTGTTTTCTTTTGCTATCTAGCTTGTTATTAACTAATGTAAAAACAAGCATCTTTAAATAGTTCACTCAAACTTGCCAGTGATTACATAGCCAGTTCCTGGTGCGTAATAAAATGGCTTTAAGAGATTAAGAGGGTATTCCAAATCACGACATTGCCTACAAATGAAATCACTTATGGTAAATCATTTCTAGCACACAATGATTCTGTTGGGGCACATATATACTATATATATATGGAAAGAAGGCCCCCAGCTTCATACTTTTTCAAGGGGACCTGAAGACATGGTTCATATGCTTGGCAATTGGTTCATATTTATGATGGTTACAGTGTTCTGGGATTACACACTTCCCTTTTGAGACCTTCTGACAAGCAAAGTCAATGGGGAAGCCAGATTCACTTAACAACTGTGTGACTAACTTAACAAATGCAATGATTCACTTAACAACCCTGCTGAGAACAGTCATAAAATGGGGTGGAACTTACTTAACAAATGTTTCAGTTAGCAACATAAATGTTGGGTTCAATTGTGGTCGTACCTCAAAGTCTACCTATATTCAGAGTTGGGTTGAAATCCCATATTGGGAGATATTTTCCATCAGATTAGGAGATTGTTGTGTAAAACTGGAGGCAAAACCAAACTTGTCTCTTCACATAGTTTTGTCAGTGGTATGAGTCACACATCATTTCTCTTTATCAGGAGTTTAAGGAGCAGCAGTGACAATTCAGACCTGCCACCTAAATACAGCAATTGGAGGATAAAGGGTTAACAAGCTGATCTAGATAAGAACCTTTTTTTTATGGTTGGTTTTTCTTATGACTGAGATGAGGTGGATATCCTATCCTGAACTGAGTCACACCCTGCATGAAAAGCTTCCAAGAAGATAATTGTTCTCCCAAATATTTCCTGATCTATTACAGATGTGCCCTGGGAAATACTGATTTCTGTCTTAGCTTTTGGTATATGTAAACATGGCATTTTAAAAAAGCCAATTAATCAAAATCTAAGTAAATGTACTCTAAATATAAACACATAATTCATTCTCTTGGTTGTTGTTGTTTTGATAATTATAGTAATATCTTTGCATAATTTAGAGAAATGTGTATACATTGTATGGTAGTTAATATTCCCTTTGTGTGGTAAGAAATATTCTCTAATCCCAGTGAGATAAATATCGGTATCAATTGTATTAATATTAAACCTTTTAAAATATATTAAGATAACTGACAAAGTACCGCTTCTGAATGGCAGCATCGGTCCTTTGGAATGGCATCCCAATGGAGATATGGTTGACTTTCATCTTTATTGCTTTCCAGAAACAGCTCAAAATAAAATTCTTCCAGAGGGTATTTAGATTGTGATGTCATCTTGGCTAAGATTTATAGACTGATTCTTGTTGGGACTTGTGTTTATACATCCTGAAACATATATTTCAATTTTAATTTGATTACGGATTGTGTCATTGTATCTTTATTTATTATGTTTATTTCTTATTATCATTATTTCTGTGAATTGCCAAGAGTCCTTTGGGATTTCAGTGGGATCGATGGACAGACTGACATAGACATTATGTATGCATGTATTTATCAATGCATGCATAGACAGAAGAAATCTCTGTCTCTCTTGATGGGGAGGAACAGACAAATAGCACAATTGTATATTATACTGAAAATAAATGTCTTTGACTTTGTCAAGAAATGCCAAACAACTAAGATTTGCAATTGTTACAGATCCCCTGCAGTTTGGAATACTGGGATGAGCTCCAGAAATCATTTGTTGCTTTCAGAGAGTTCAGCTTATCGGAAAGCAAAGTTTGTGAGTTGACCCTGCCAAGCATCAACTTAATAACTGATCTGAAAGAGTTTGTAGCTTCAGATCTTTGGAGAATTGTTTTGAACAGCAACCAGAATTCAGGAGATGACCAAAGGTAAATACAGTATTGATTATGAAACAGTAATTTAGTTCACTGAGACAGATCGTGCTATTTTTTAAACCAGAAGCTAAAACACTGAAACAGACAAAAACACATGACTCGTCAAACATTTCATTATTTGCTGGAAGAAATCTCACTGAAATAGATAACTGAAACACCGCATTACACAGATCTAGATTTTTAGATCTGGAAGAGTGCTAAGATTATCTAAGCCTTCCACGGGTAACTTGGTTGGTCATGATATAAAGAAGTCTAGGTAAATCATGGATCCAAGAAGTCCTCACCTGTCTTTCTCTGGCATGATCACAAAGAGATTGAAAGCTTTTTTTAAAAAAAAATCACAATATTACCTCTGAATCCAAAACGACAGTTATATTTAACTGTTTTGTTGAGCTAAGTCTAGTACATAGCTCACTGTATTTACTTGGCCATGTTTCAAAGGAATGAACAAGATTGACTACAATATATCAAATTGAAATAATAAAATAGCAGTGAATCTTTGTAAATTTATGTTTGTGTTCGAAGTGAGGAATTTGTTTCTGTTTCATTGTGTCCCCTCAGCAATCTGACAAAGTTAATTCAATCAAGCAGACAATAATTGATTCAGGTTCATCCAAGTTCATCTGTAAAAACTTCATGGCTAAGTGAGAATAGAATCCTTCCTTTCTGGTTCAATCTTTTAAGAATACCTTACCCTCTCACCTTTTTAAATTAGATAACTAGTGTTATGCGTTAGAAAACAATTCAGGCACAGGTTTGGAGAATATTGTCTAATAAGAGTTTATTTTACTTAAATGGAATACAATATATTCTTATTATGGTGCTGTTATTGAAATAATTATTCCAAATTAATAGTGTTTAATAATGACCACATTATTGCGGCTCTGATCCTCAAAGGTGCTGCTCCTTTAGAAAACAATTTAATGCAGAACATTATTTTGTTCTTTTTCTCACGTCCCTTCCCCAGTTCAGAAAGTGAATCGGGTTCCCAGAGTGCCTCTGATCAGTTTGTGACTCCCACTGCCCTAGCAGCCTGCATGAGGGTAGATTCATGCTTCACTCCCTGGTACGTGCCTGCCCTGGGGGTTTCAATTCAGTTTGCTCATGCCGAACTTCATCTTTGCCACCATCTGGATCAGCTGGGCAGAGGTATGTATCTTAAATTGTAGCTATTGCTTTTTCCATCTACTCATCATCCTACCTGCTTTACATTTGCAGTTCTTTTGTCCACTGGACCATATGCTCAGATAGCTTACACCTACTTATCAGTAGCAGGAATGTGTAAAAAGCAGATGTATTTGAAGGGAGTAATTGCAGAAGGTGCTTCATTTTTTAAGCTTCAGTAGTGGGCCCAAATTCCCCCTTTCCTTTCACTTTGTTGTGAGGCTAATGGGATAAATTTTGCTTTTCACTTTTGCCAGCAAACCTGCCCCGCTTTATATGTGCCGTTGAACAAAAAGATTCCAAAGGAAGTAGCAAGGGCTCAAAACTCAGTTGCTGTTTTAAAAGGAAACTGGGAATAGAGATGCAATCCACCTGGTTTCATTCAGTAATGTGTGCTTGCATTATTGTCAGTTTTATTTCCAATACATATTATTATATTGTGTAATTTCAAATAATATTCTCCATGAGAAATGAGCAAATATCTCCGCAATTTCTAAAGCATGACATCTTGCTTAAATGATGGTTTTGAAAGTGGTGAATGACTAACATTTTCTTCAATATTTCTAAGTTTTCCCATTACTAATTAACATTTTTAGCACTTCAAATGACAGTGAAAAGAACAAAAGAAGCCTGAATCGGGCAGAGGTCCTTAAAAAGATTTATTTATTTTCCTTTTTTAGAATCTTTTTTTTAAACTAAGCTATTATTCTTAATTGCTATTTTCTTTACTAACGTATTCATAGTGGAACAATTAAATGTATGCAACTGGGACTATTGTAGATGGACTATGTCACGAATTGTTTTCTGGGATAATTATTTTCTGCAAATTCAAAGTAATATATTCTGTAATTATCCTTTTAAAATTTGTCTGTATCCTTTAAAAAAAACATCTGCAAGAGGATTATATGTATGCTTCTGATAGCTCTTTATATCTTTTTAATAATTGACTATATTTTCAATTCAATACTTTTGGGTTTATCAGATGCTGATCTCTACCCATATCAATAATTACATTTATTTTAACTTACATATCAGCACTGTATCTGAACATACAGTCCTGAATGAGTATCCTCTATGTTCTCCCAATGTGTTTGACAATTTTGATTTCTTTTCTGATTTGAAGAATGTTTGCTGTTTAGTTCTTGGTAGCTCTGGTTGTTTATTGTTTCACTTTTTTTATTAGCATTGCTATTGCTCTCAATATCAACCTCACAATAGCAACTTATAGTTACTGGTTAGTGCACTGAAGTGGCAGGCAAATTAATGCTTTCCAGAGTCTTGTAATATACCAGCCAGTGCTGCTGGTCATGTGACTGGAGGGCAAAGATGACACCCTATGTCTGGAGATTACCATGCTTCCTACTATATTCCTTATACTACTTAATATAGGCCTTAGCGTATTAACTTTTCCACAACACACCACATCCAGTGGTAGAATTCAGCCAATTCACACCACTTCAAGACAACCGGTTGTTAACTTCCTGAGCAGTTTGATGAACTGGTTGTTGGAAGAAATCATTAGGACAGAGACCCCGTTGTTTGAATCTCACCACTGACCACATCTTTTATTTATTGATGTCATACTTGTAAACACAAAGAGACACAGAAAGGGTCTCTCTTTCATCCAAAATCTGACGAAAGGTCAGGTTATATATTATAAGACTGCTCTTTCTTATGACTGTAGGTGTTATCTTGGGACTTCAAAAGCTAACCTTACCTTTCACAAATAGGGACTCTCAGAATTTTTAGTAATGTCCAAATTGCTTAGGACTGAACCCATGCATCTCAGTGGCTCTCAAGTGGTCAGGGAAAGCTTTTGAAAATAGAGATCAGTTAACCTTGCAAAAAAGACACATGCAATGGTTACTTATTGTAACTTAGAATGAAAAAAAGTCCTAAAGTTTTATTGTATGATTACAGAACTTGGATATAAGCACATTTTTTTAAAGTAAAAATGTTGCTGATGGCAGTAAACTTTCAGTGGAGAAAATATTGCTTTATAATATTTTACATTTCATGTCTGTGACTACTTAACTATGGTCAAATAATATCTAGAATTTTTGTTTAAAATAAATTGATTTGATCTAGAAAAATATAGCTTGGTCATTCTGTGCATATTTTTATTCTGCATATGTTCACTCCTAGTTTTATATTAAGTATTCGTGATTTAATTTTACCTTTTGTTCTACAGAGCCACCGAAGTTCCTATATCCATTTATCTCTGATAAAAATGTGCCATCTGAATTAGAATATTCAATCATCTCTTTTGAAGAACCTCATACCTATTTCAGGCAATGGAGTGATGGATCCGTCTTCAGAGACATGCAATTGTCCACTAGAATTGACTGCAAACTTTTGGAATGTAGAAATCTAACTAAGCAAACTGTTGCTAAACCATTTGGTGTATTGGGGCAGCTTTCTGTTTCTGGAAATTCCGTGGAAAAGATTTTGGATGGAAGTATGGTACTGGATCCTGTATTCATCAGCTTTGGCCAACATACCATCCACTCTCTGCATAAAACGCTTCAGGCTTGGCAAGAGGTAAGCACATAGGCCTGAAATGAAAAGGTTAAACCAGATATCATAACTCAGGATTCCTAAAAGCAAAGAAGTATCAAAAGCTTTATAGGGTGAAGGGATTGAAATTGGAATGGTAAACTAGCCTCAGGTCCTTTTTGTTGTGTGATGCAAAAGATATATATGAAGAAACGTGAATGGGTTGGGAGGAAAGATTAGAAGTAGTACTTGTAGTTAGATGGAGCTGATGAGGTCCTCAAATAGAAAGAGAGAAGTTTAAGGAACAAAAGGAAATGTATGAATTCATATAAAAATATAGTACAAACAAGACTGGTTTGCAAAGATAGAAAGGTATGAAGAGTTACCGTATTTTTCAGACTGTAAGATGCAACGGACTATAAGACACAGCTAAATTTACAGGAGGAAAACAAGAAAAAAACAGGTTTTGTTCTCCCCAGCCCCCAGAAGCACTCTACATTGCTCCACACACCCCGTTTTCACCAAAAACTGGCCTGTTTTGGGCCTGCAGAATGCTTCTGTGGGCCTGAGAGGGTGAAAATGCAACGCACAGAGGGCTTGGAGCCCAAAAATGAGCCCATTTTTGGCGAAAAACACCCATATTCATCAGACACACCTAAATTTTCACCCACTTTTTTGGGGGTGGGGGGAAGGTGCATCTTATACTCCGAAAAATACGGTGCATTGATTGGTGTTTGCATAAATTAAATTTTGCATTATCTATTTGTCTGGTTTTTTACATATTCCCCCAAAGGAATGTTATGACACGATGGATGGAGTCTTATTTCCCATTTAGCAGACACCAGAGATTATGTGGGTTTTGCCATTATACCCAGGCCAATAACTAGGGGTTTGTTTAGGTTTGAAATCCAAGCAGTGATCTGAATGTGGCTTCTCCAGTTGGAGCAGAAGCAAAAATCATAATTTGAAGGTTCAGATCCAACCTTGTAATGCAATTTTGTACTCATCATGAAGTAATTAACTGAAATGGAAGGTACATATTCAAGGAGAGGAAAGATAAGGAAAAGATGTACGAGTTCGTATTAAGAGAGCCGATTTTCAGAGTGTGCAAGTCACTGAGTGACTCTGGAAGGATGCAAACTGAACATAAGATGTAGCAAATGCCAGGGATATAGTCAATTGTCAGTGGGAAAACACTTGAGAACAAAAGTTCTCTTTTCCTCTTTGAATTCAATTAAAGTCTGAATGAGCCAGAAGATACCCTGGCTCAACTATTTTCTGGCAGTTATCGTAATAGGATATACAGTATCTAAGCTGATTCACAGAATAATTGATGCAGGGGCTGTAATAATGAGTTTTGCCCTGACAGAGAGCACCTATCTTAGGCAGACCAAAACCTCTGAGAAGTACTTGGCAGAAGCTGCAGCAAGTATATCCTGTTAGTTTTATTATCCATCTTGGCAATAATAAATTAAACAATTATAGCAGGAAAGGGTATTTTACGCTAAAATTCTTACGACTGTACCATTGAAAAGACATCAAGATTTCATGGACTAATTTGGATGGATTTAACTTTGGGTAAATGAGATTGGAATATAATTTGTTGAATAATTGTAATGTCAATATTTCTCACATAATAATAACCAAGTAAGCAGTAACAACCTACTAAGACCCAAATCTACATATAGCATAGAAAAATATTCTTTTCTTTTAGTTCAGATAAAAGGCATAACCAGGGAACATAGAATATTCACCCAATCCTCCAAATGATATGGTTTAAAATTAGACTGTTCCCTAATTTCTTGTTTATCCTGTTGAATGAAAAAAAAAAGAAGAATTCTATTACATTTGATATCTGGCACGTATTTTCCCTGTTACTCTAATGAAGGTTTTTGCTATGACTGTTAAGATGTTCTATACATATAAAACTGATGGATCAAATTAATAAAATTATATCCAAATAATATTTTCGGCAATTATCCAAATAATCTCATCCCAGGATTTTTCTATACCAATTTCCATACCTATACAAAGTTTTCTGCATTAATTACCCATCACAAAACTACAATAGCAAAGCTAAAAAAGATAAAACATCTGTTTTACATCAGGGTTTCTTTTTTCAAGGCATTCCAGGATTTTCTTATTGTAAAAGGACATTCATAAAATAAGAGCTAGTGTGATTTAAATCTTTACATCTGGTTCAAATATCACTGTGAAAAAAGAGTCTTTGTAGCTCCAATTTCTGCTTTTTGTCATATTTTGAGCAATGTGCTTAACAGAAAACAAGCAAACAATTTTGAAGGAGGACTGTTTGGATGAGCTGGTGAAGGAGTAACTACTGCAAAATGGCCTTCGTTACTTTGTGCAGAGAAAAAAGTCTCCCTGGTATCACATATGTACAAATAAAATGCATTGTGTAAATATTTAAATGTGTAAGACCACATCAGAAAATGATTGACCGACTTAATCTATAGGGAGCCTTTAAAGAAATACCCTAAGTTGGAAACAACAGGATTGTATAAGTAGAGCCATATGTTGCCTTGTAAGATGTACCAGGCAGGTACATTCTATGAATAGTTAGACCTGATTTATATGCAGGGTGGCAATGCTCAAATGACCCACAGAGGATATGCCTCTGTAATTGTTGTTGCAATTTCCTTGTTTCCTCTCATTTCGGACGTTTTTGCCACCAGCTTCTGATGTGGTGGGTGAGTCTCTAGCCGAGAGTGTCCTTGATTAAAAACTCATCCTATTTTTACATTAGGCTGCATTAGTTATTGAGGTGGGCTCTGAACTACATATTAATGTTAATTGGTAACAACATGTTTCTTCAGTGGGTTCTCTTCTACCACATACTGAAAATTAACTTCCCACTGGTAAGTATTTTGTCATGTTCAGTGCTCACAACTGACACCGTGTCCTGCCAGGCCACCACCATTAATTGAATTCCTCACATTTTCTAACCAAGTATCCGAAACAACTAATTTTATGCACATTGCAGATAAGAGCTGACATAGAAAGCATAAAGTAATTTGGCCTTATACCTTTAGGTCAAGAGTTCAAGATAAACGGAAGCCTCTGTTGGAATTTGTTTTCACCAAAAGGTGAACTAATTTTATTCTTAAATAATGAAGGAAGTTTTAACAATAGAAATAAGGCATTAGAGGCATCATCAGGCTGTGTGCTTTTATGGTCCCAGGTCATCTGTTCAAATGCCAAGATGATAGAACTTTTTTTTTTCCTTTTAAAAGCAACTGCTTTTATAATTTTTAAGTTTACAGGGCCTTGAAAATTTAATTGGGAGCACGTTTTATTCAACTTAATAAGAATACTTATCTGAGTTTCTATAGGATTCCATAATTTAAGTGGAAAAAATGTTCTGGAAATTTAAGGGACATAATCCAGTAATTCTAAATGCTTAATGTAGATTAGTAAGTGTGATAGATTTTTCCTTATATTTGAATACAATAAGATATATAAATGATATATTTACCATCATTTATGGTAAAAATTCAAGGTTTGGATTATTTTGCCAACAAAATGTTGGCCCAGTAAAATTTTTCACTCTATACATTTATGTAGCATGTATAATATTAGATATTACAGAGGCCAACACACAATTTTCAGATTTTAAAAAAACGTTCTTTAAGGAAAACCTCTTTATAAACTGGTAATAAGCAAATCCATGTCTGTGACTAATGGTAATCAGAGATGTATCATTAAAGAATGTCAAAACAAAATATGTTCTTATGTAGCACCAGGAATGACAGTATTGTTTTCTTCAATTGTTATTAAAATTTTAATTAAATTATAGTGCTTCTAATTAATAACATTATAAACTATATAACATTAAATCTGTAATATCAAATCCTTTTGACCTTGTTGCCTCTGCCCCCATTATTTTGAGCCCTCTTTCTGACTTCTACAATTGAATGGAGTTAAGAGTGGATAGGTATCTACATATACATTTAAAAGGGGAGAGGAAATAAGCAGGGATTATATAAATGGCCTCCGTGGAAAGGATGCAGAAATTCAATCCTGCCAAGAAGAGATGTTAGGTGAATATAAGAATTTTTTAAACAGATTCAGTAAAATGAAGCATACACATTAAAGCCGGTGGTCACCATAGAAACCAATTTCTGCAAAGAACAGGTACATACATCATCATGGGTGATTTTACATAACTTTCAAATATAACGGGTTACATACTTTGTGCACCTAAGAAAGAAGTTTTTGGTCTAAATGAAGTGTTGACAACTACATTTTCTAAAGTGCATTCTTTAGAAATCTGATGGCCAAGAAAGACTTGGCTGGTTGAGAAATCTGGATATCTTCCTCGCTTTTATATTCTTTCATGATATTACTGACAGAACCATGAGTAACTAAGCAACAAGGGAAGAATTTACCCACTGGTATGGCAGAAGATTCTACGGAAGAAGAAGAAAAAAAATCACCCAGATATAATTCCAGCTGTAAAACTGATAATCAGCATAACAATATAACTAAAGATAATGGAAATATAATAAGGAAAATGGAACTGAAAATAGGAAATCCATTGTGGTCCTGTAGGCTCCAGTAGAAGAAGTGGACAACATAATACTGTATATTACTTATTGAATGAAGAATACTGAGAATTGGCAATCAGCTTCAGATTGATGGAGTGAGAAAATGTAAAGATCAAAATGTAAAGGAAGAATGCCTTGAAGATCTCTTTGTAGCATTGCCACTTACTCTTCTGCATTCAAACCATTCTTGTAACATAGTGTACTATAGGGATTAATAAACCCTTGAGAAATTGAAAATTTATGCATTGTCAAATAAGGCAATGGTTCATATTGTGTGGAAAGATGTCCAATATATCTGTTGTTCTAGTCTAATCTTTTAAAAGCAGAAGCAAGGCCAAATACAATTGATTGAAGACAGACAAGAAACAAATTTCTCTAATTTGAATGTCAGAAATTTATGTTATGCATTAGTACATTACCCTCGTGACCTGCAGTATATCGTGCATTTTGAGGAGAAGAATGTTCCCAGGTACAGAAGCATTTCTAAGTACCGTAACTGAACATTCATATATTTATCCTCAAGCATAAAGGCAGACTTCACTCTTCGACAGTTGTTCATGCAATTAAATACTACATTTAGTATTTTAAAAGGAAAATAATGACCCCCCCCCCAAAAAAAAGTATTTGGCAATATAGTAGCCTTGCAATGGAAGAGAATGTCAACCAGCCCTTATATAAGTTTGAGAATGGCAACTACTTTATTATCAATAAAAAGTTAATGTCCTTTTATTTCCAATGTGTACACAGCCTGGTACAAAACAAAACTGAATTGTTTGAGCATTCCGAAAATTCTGAATGGATACTACAATAATGTTTAAAACCAGTTGAGAAAGGTTGATTAGTTTAAAATATTACCTAAGATGTATTTTTCCTAAGATATTAAAATCCCTGATAGGATCTTCACTAATATTGGCAGTATTGGTATAACTATGGAATGAAAATAACATTTGTTCACATGCCTATAACATATATTAAATATTTTTAAAATTGCAGTTCCCTTGTTTTGTTATTTGCCTATGTTAGCAATTGAAGATATATAAATGGATATACATTTTGGGATCCATCATTGATTCTGGTATTTTTGTTATGAGGAAAGAATGCTTTACAGGAAAGCTTATGCTAGCGAAGACACAAACATTTTCACCATGGAGCAGATAGTTGCCAAACATCCTGGAATTATTCTGAAGCTTGTTTGGTTTTCTATTCTCTTTCTTTCAGAATCAATGCCCTGAGGCAGAAGAGATAGTCTTTAGCCACTTTGTAATCTGTAATGACACACAGGACACACTGCGGTTTGGCCAGGTAGACACAGATGAAAATGTTTTGCTGGAGAGTCTTCATAGTCACCAGTATAGCTGGCGCTCTCACAAGTCCCCACAGGTATGTATGCCATACAAGTTGCGATAGTTGTTAAAAATGGAAAGTGTTGAAATAATTCAATTTAAGTTTTTGGAGGGGGGGGGAAATTCATGCATTCTCCTGTCTTTAATTTTTCAGATTTCAGCCAAAGGTCCATGCTTAAACTGCAAGACAGAAGAGATAAACAAAAAGGATGAGCAAACCCAGAAATGTTTATATTTCATTCGGGTTTGGAGCTGTACAGCAGTGTTTCTCAATCTTGGCAACTTGAAGATGTGTAAACTTCAACTCCCAGAATTCCCCAGCCAGCATTCTGTGAGTTAAAGGTCCACACATTTTAACATTGCCAAGACTGAGTAACACTGCTCTGCACTCACACACACAGTCCAATTTCTTTTCTTTTTTTAAAAAGAACTTCAGGCTTCTGTATGTGAGCATATAAATAATTCATTGGGCTTGAGAGAAAACAAATGTCTTCAGCTTTGGGGATGTTAATCCTAACAATGTGAGCACAAACCTTCTGTTGACATAAGACAATACAACTGACAGTACAATACAATAAGACAATTTGAAAATGACAGTCCAAAAGCTGAGCAATGAACCAGAAATATGGATCTTGGCGAAGGATCTCCTTGATGATAACCGCTGGTTGCATACTCAAACATACTGACATTAAAATCTCAACTTCACCACTCTTAGGGAATTCATAGACATCCATAATCATCAGCGTCTAATTGTGATGAGAAATTTTCCTCTCTACATATATATATGCTTAAACTGTGTATGCTTTCCCAGAATTGGGGTACATGCATAGTGCATATAGGCACAGAATTGCAGAATGCAGTGAAGAACCTCGTGTTGTTTCAACAGAGAAAACAGCCATCATGTTTTTCATGATTAGTTTCTTCATAAAAGCTTTTTAGATTTTACAGTGAGAACCGTAATAAAAAGAGATTCTAAAAAATGTCAAACATTTCTATCATTTATTTTTGTGTACATGCTTTAGGCAAAAATAGCAAATGTATCAATAGGAAGATCCCTGCAGTGTGCTGTTTGTTGTTGAACATAAGCAAGAAAGGGATTGGACTGTGGAAAATTAGATTCTGACTGTAAAATGCTGAGGGCATAGCTGAAAAGTAGCAGCCTGGTGATTGAAGGACAATTTCATATATTGCTTGACTGCTGTTGATCATGCTGATATTCCAGAATAATCTGGGCTGGGCACTCTTGAAAGAAGACTTGGTAGCGCCATATGTTGTACTTGTACTTGGGGGGAAAATTTGTGAGAAAATACAATAATTTTGGGGAAACCATTATCTGTAGTTTCTTCCTCATCCTTAGGAAAAGGTCTTCCTTAGCAAGAAGATATGTAACATACCATAGAGAAAATGATCTCTATGATCTGTAAATTGAGTGCAGGTTAATTGAGTGGCTAAAGTCAATCACAGAAAACTGGACTTAGTATGTATTTACTGTAGAATAACCATGCTGAGTTCATACATTTTTTTAAAAAAGCAAAAGAAGAGCAGCTTTAAAATTTACTCTGCTATAGCTTATCCATTGCAGAAAACAATTTAAGAGGGGGGGAGGAGATGATCGGCAAGTTATGACCAGTATAATTGATAAATCTCTATTTTTCTCTACACTTTTTTCTTATGTGGAAGTAGTGTTTTCACATTAATCTTTTCCCTTTGAAATAGCATTTTTTAAAATAGCTGTTTCTGACTCTTTTTAAACTGCAGCAAAACTGAGCCAATCATGATCAGGACTTTTTAACCTTTTTATCTCAACATAGTGAAAATCATACTTTTTCCATTTGTCTTTCTGCCAACATTTAGAAAGGAAGAAAGACTGCCCAGATAACTGCAGAATGTTATTTGGCTTGTTAAAAACCTGGAAGGACAGTTGAAGTCTTCCACAAGCAATGAAATACGAACAGCCCTGATTGGGCATAGTTAAAGTATCCTTGTCTGGAAGCATCACTGAGTATTCAGGGATTATAGCATATTATTTTAGAGTTTTATTGCTGTTATTACCTGTGTGACTATGAGATGCCCACTTCTCACTAATAGAAGTTAACTGCACAAGTTGGTGATATAAAATGAAACAATAGAAGATTTCAGAGGCAAAAAGAAAAGGACGGAGGGTATTTTAAAGTACTCTAAACAAGACCAATTTGTTGAAAACTTCTTGCTAAACAAATAACATAATTGCAGGGGAGAAACTGTACTGTTCTCCAGAGGGCATTCATAACTTTGAAATGGATTTTCCTCTTCCTGTATCTATACACTTACCTTTCTCTTCTAGGCAAAGTGAACAGGGACAAAACGGGGTGGGGGGGTCCAGCTGGAAATTGTAAGAGCCCCTTATATAACTTCTTTCTGGGGAGCATTTCTTCCTTGGGAGGCTCCCATGGACTCTTTCGTAGCACATATTTTGTTGAGGCCAAAAGGGAAGAAAAGCAAAACAACAGCGAAGCATTATCTATCATCAATAGCACTAAATTCTTGGCTGTCTAAAACCCAATATTCTGGTAATTATTAAATTAATGAGCTTTATAATATTCCATATTATTATAATTCTATTGATATTTTATTACTTCTCCCTTCACACCAAAATTGAGAAGTGGAAGTGGTCCACTGGGAAACATAGGAATTTGGTTCAATACGGTCCTCTCTTTTCTTCTAAAGCTACACCTGTATCATGTAATTTGTGTGGCTATTTTGACCAGAAGAGCAATGTTCTTGCTTTAATTTTTAATCTGCCTTAATATTTCAACAGCATTCGTTTGTAAGTATCCAGGATTAATACAAATTAATTGGGACTTTGGCGTGGGCATGTTATATTGTGGCATGTTCCAAACTCTCTTGCTGTCGACTTCTTGAGGAACTTACTGTATTTCTGTATTTCTTACTGAGTATAAGACGCACTGGAGTATAAGGTGCACCAAGATTTTGAAGAGGCAAATTTTTTTAAAAAGTTTTTGCACTCTGGAGACCTCCCAAAAACGTTTTGCAAAAACGGGCCCGTTTTTTGTAAAAAAAAAAAAAGGGGGGGGCATGCGTAGCCTATAGGAGGCTTGTAGGTCCATTTTTCACTCGTTCTTGCCCTCCCCACCCCCCAGGAGCACTCTGGAAGCCTCCTAAAGGCTATGCACGGCCATTTTTGCAAAGGGGGTGGGGTTTTGGGAGGCCAAAAATGCTGTATTCAGTGTATAAGATGCACCCAGATTTTCACCTTCATTTTTGAGAGAAAAAGTGTGTCTTATACTCCGAAAAATACGGTATTCTCTGGAGGTCAGAATAGTGCCCAAATGTGGACAAACCATGCAAGTGTCAGTTTAATGGAATGTGAGATGACTTCATCATTCTGAAGCTTTTTCATTCCTCATGATAATTCTCATCTTGCCAAGTTAGTGAATTTTAAGAACTCTGGGAGCAGATTTTAAGATAAATGTGAAATATGAAATAATCCATATTTTGGAGTCAGAAAAGTTCCTCTAGGCATTAGTTCATATTTGACTTGTTCAACTCACACTTGGGAATAAAATGAGTTAGGATCAGGTCTCAAATACCACACTCCCTTATTGGGAAGGAAAACCTGTGTCTCATGTTTCTTGTTACAGAGGCACTAAGCAGCCGCGATTGCCATAAAATATTTTATTTAACCTTGCAAAAATGTTTTTTTAAAGTATGGCAAAGAAGTTCTTTTAATGAAAATGAATAGTTTTCAAAGAGTTGGATTTCATTAACATTTGCATCATTTAGAGACTTAATTGTTATTTTGCTGATTATAGTTGAGAAGAAATATTGTAATTGCCCATTTAAAGTACATAATAAAAATAAATAAAAAGAGGCTTAAAATTCCTTTGGTTTTGCCTCAGTGGTATACAGCTAAAACCTCAAGACATATTTGTTTCAGATGTAAATTTGGTAAAAGAATCAAATTATGGGATTTGGAAGTAAACCCTTTATTTAATAGCTACTTAAAACAGCAATAAATAGAAGATAGAATTTTACATTCCCATATTTTGGAAAACAGCTGCACATCTTATTGAGTACATATGGTTAAAAAGATAATTCTCAGAATTATTGTTTTGCCTTTATTCTTTATTCTTTTTATGCTTATCTTATAAACATCTCACTGCTTTTTATTCAAACTGTACTTCTCTAGCAGATAATATATCTACCACACTTCTTTCATGCGTTAATGTGGACATGTTCATGTGGACATCTCACGTGTTCTGATGTCCTTGATATTCAAGATGTTGCTTGAGTCTAGGTAGTCCTCGACTTATGACTAGTTGCTTAGTGACCATTTAAAGTTATGACAGACCCCTTCATCCCAGTTCCAATAGCCCCATCCACCCCCCATGGTCACATCACCACATTTTGGGTACTCAGCAACCAGCCCACAATTATAACTCTTTATAGTGCTCCATGGACGTATGACTTTGATTTGCAAAAAATTTTCTGGAAAAAGTTTACTTCTGGTGTTTGGCAAAAGCACTGTAGGAGATGACCAGGTTGAGCCCAAGGAAGGGGTCAAGCAAATCATCAGTGTGGAGTCCTTTCATGCCCACAAGAGATCTAAGACCAGACCAGCTTGAATTTCATTTACTCTTATCTACCACCAGTTTGCCTTAGTTGTTAGTAGTTCAGATTCTTGTTTAGAGGTATCATGGAAAAAACTTGTACTTCCTTGAATAACTCTGGTTCCTGATTTCTTGCACTGTTAAGTGAACAATGACCTCAGTTAACAGCCACTGCAAACAAAAGGTCATAAAACTGGGCAGGGTGTGTGATTATCTGTTTTACTATTATCGCAACTTATAACTATAATGGTTAGACTTCATTACAGTTGTAAGTTGAGGAGTACCTGTACATGATTCTATTCACCTTCATACTTAGGAACTGGTGCATAAAACTATAACGTATTCTGCCTTCTTGCCTCTGGAAATTGTAATTCTGTTAAGAGCAATAACAACAGTACTTAGACTTATATACTACTCCATAGAGCTTTACAGCACTCTCTCAGCAGTTTACAAATGTCAGCATGTTGCCCCAACAATTTGGATCCCATTTTATTGACTTCGGAAGGATGGAAGTCTGAGTCAATCTTGAGCTGGTCAGAATCAAACTCTTAACTGTCGGCAGAGTTAGCCAGCAATACTATATTTGAATTACTGTGCCACTATGGCTCATGGGCAGCATGTAAGCATGCCACCAACTTTTCTATCCTAATAGCCTCCAAAACATTATACACCAATTACACCCACCCAAAATTCCACATCATTGGGCCCATTATTGGCTGGGAATTCTGGGTTTGAAATCCTATACATCTGGAGGCTTCAGAAAGCAGACTTTGAATTATTTGATATAGTCAGTAACTTTGGGGTATGGACCTCTGCAGAAATTCTCTTAGGTATGCCTCTGTTTTATTGGAACAGGTACTATTCTGAACCCTTTTTCTTCCTAGTTTTATAGCAATTAATATTACCATATTTTTTTGTCTATAAGATGCACTTCCCCCCCCCCAAAAAAAAAGTGGGTGGAAATGTCTTTGCGCCTTATAGAGCTAATGTTGCTGAAGCTCCACCTACTCCACCCTTCAGCCTCTGCCTCCCAGCAATTTGCCTCCTTGCAGTAAACCACAAACAGTCTGGTCAGCTTCAACAGCCTGATTTAGCATGAGCAGCTGATTGGCTGTTTGATTGGCCTTCCAGAATACCACCAATCAGCTGTTCCAGGCTGCGGGGATCGTAGCTGCCTCTGCACACCCCATTTTCAGCCTACACACATCCCATTTTTGGCCTGTTCCAGGCATCGGATTGCTGCCGCCACCCATCGCTGCCGAATGGAGACCCAAAATGGGACGTGTGGAGGCCCAAAATGAGGCGTGCAGAGGTAGCGATGGGCAGCGGCAATCCCTGCAACCTAGAACAGCTAATAGGCAGTATTCCAGAAGGCCAATTCAACCACCAATCAGCTGCTCGTGCTAAATCAGGCTGTACTGAAGCTAACCAGGCTGTTTGTTGTTTGTTGCAAGGAGGCAAATAGCTGTGAGGCAGAGGCAGATTTTTTCCCCTCCCCAAAAGCTAGGTGCATCTTATGTTCTGGAGGGTCTTATAGTGCGAAAAATACAGTTCTTTAAAGTTTGTGAACGTTTTTAAATTTTCAATATTTCTGCATAAATATGACCTAAAATGTGATGTTTGTGAACCCCGAGAGGTGGAAGAAGAGGAAGCTGAGGGGCTTTTTAGCTAAATGTTTTATATTGTTTTTAGGGGGTTCTGGGAAGGGAGGGGGGGATAACCAGGCCAGGAGGGAAGCCAGTGCCAGACGAACAGGTGAGTCCAGGAGGGAAGTGAGCGGAGTGGGGGGGGAGAGGGAACAAGTAATTCCAATAGAGGGTTGTTTGATTACAACGGTCGCGGGGAGGGGGGGATGCGAGGACAAAAGAAGATTACAAGGTCGGTTGGGAGACCGTGGCTGTTGGCTACGCCCGGTCGTTTGTACCAACCCCCGCAATCTAGGTGGCCAGGAACTACAGAGCCCGGGCCTACGGCTGATGCTTTGCAATGCAAGGTCCGTAACCAACAAGCCCCCCCTCATTAATGAGCTGATCTCTGAGGGGGAGCTGGACCTTGCAGGGATAACGGAGACCTGGTTGGGCCACGAGGGTGGTTTACCCCTCGTGGAAATGTGCCCACCAGGTTTCCGCGCATTCCATCAGCCTCGGGCCCTGGGTAAGGGTGGTGGGGTGGCGGTAGTTATACGGGAAGGTCTAGAGCCGAGGGAGTTCACTGTTCCTCAGATATCCGGGTGTGAGTCCCTTGGTGTGAAATGGGGCCCAGGGAGGCAGTTGGGTTTGCTGATTGTATACTTGGCTCCTCGCTATACATCAGCGGCCCTGCCCGAGCTCCTCGAGCTGATCTCGGAGACGGCGGTTGAGATCCCCAGGCTTGTGGTTATGGGGGATTTCAACCTGCCGTCGACGGGAGCAGCATCTGAGGTGGCTCGGGAGTTCATGGCTTCCATGACAGCCATGGGCCTGACCCAGTTAATTCAGGGCCCCACACACGAAGGTGGCCACACATTGGACCTTGTTTTTGTATCTGAGCAGTGGACGAGTGATCTGGGTATAGGGGACTTTGTTGTTACACCCCTGTCATGGTCGGATCACTCATGTCTCCGGCTGGACTTCCCTGGCGCTACCCCCCACCGCGAGGAGGCGGGACCAGATGGTCCAAGCTGGTACCGCCCCAAGCACCTGATGGAGCCGGATAGGTTCCAGACGGAGCTTGGGCCATTACCTGTAGCCCTGACCCGCGCTCGGTCGGAGGACCTAGCGGCCGCCTGGAATAGAGCGGCGGCTGGGGCCTTGGACCGGGTTGCGCCTTTGCGACCTCTCCTGCGGCAGCGACCCACCCGGGCTCCTTGGTATACCGAGGAGCTGAGGGTGATGAAGCGCCATAGGAGACGTCTAGAGAGCAGGTGGAGGTCCTCACGCTCCGAATCTGATCGAACACAGGTAAGAGCCTATTTACGGACCTACCTTGTGGCATTAAGGGCGGCCAAACGTAGATATTGCGCTGCTCTTATTGCGTCCGCGGATAACCGCCCTGCCGCCCTGTTTAGGGTGACCCGCTCCCTCTTGTCACAGAGGACGCAGGGGGCACCCTTGCAGGGCAGAGCAGAGGAGTTTGGGGAATATCTGCAGGATAAAGTCGCTCAGATCCGGAGCGGATGGGCCCCCCTCAGTGGACCAGACGGGCCGCCAACAGCGAGTCTTGTGAAACCATCCTGGGAGGAGTTTGATTCTGTTGCCCCCGAGGATTTGGATAGGTTGCGTGGATGGCTACGACCCACCACATGTTTAATGGACCCGTGTCCCTCCTGGTTGGTACTGGCATCTTGGGAGGTGACCCGAGGCTGGCTTCTGGGCCTGGTGAATGCCTCATTGGGTGAGGGATCCTTACCAGCCGCCTTGAAGGAGGCGGTGGTGAGACCCTTACTTAAGAGGCCTGCACTCGACCCAATGGAGCTAGCTAACTATCGTCCAGTCTCCAACCTTCCGTTTTTAGCGAAGGTTGTCGAGAATGTGGTGGCGCAGCAGTTTCCACAACACCTTGACGAATCCGAGTATCTAGACTCACGCCAGTCCGGCTTCCGACCCGGGCACAGCACAGAGACAGCCTTGGTCGCGTTGGTCGATGATCTCTGGAGGGCCAGAGATAGAGGTTGTTCCTCTATCCTGGTCCTATTAGACCTCTCGGCGGCTTTTGATACCATCGACCATGGTATCCTATTGCGCCGGTTGGAGGGGATAGGAGTCGGAGGTACCGTTCTGCGGTGGTTCGGCTCCTACCTCTCCGACCGGAAGCAATGTGTGTTGACAGGGGGACAGAGGTCGACCCCGAGGCCACTCACTTGTGGAGTGCCACAGGGGTCGGTCCTCTCGCCTCTCCTGTTCAACACATATGTGAAGCCGCTGGGTGAGATCATCCGTGGTTTTGGGGTTGAGTGTCACTTCTACGCTGATGATACCCAGCTGTATATTTCAACCCCAAACCACCCCAACGAGGCTGTCGAAGTGATGTCCCGGTGTTTGGAAGCCGTCGGGGTCTGGATGGGGGACAACAGACTTAAACTCAACCCCTCCAAGACTGAGTGGCTGTGGCTACCGGCACCTCGGTTCAGCCAGCTGATTCCATCGCTGGCCATAGGGGGCGAACAATTGCCCCCTGTGGAACGGGCGCGCAATTTGGGCGTCCTCCTTGATGCCCGGCTGTCAATGGATGACCATGTGGCAGCCGTGGCGAGGGGGGCGTTCCACCAGGTTCGCCTGGTGCGCCAATTGCGCCCCCTACTGGACCGGGATGCCCTACGCACGGTCACTCACGCGTTGGTGACGTCCCGCCTGGATTACTGCAACGCTCTCTACATGGGGCTGCCCTTGGGACGCGCCCGGAGACTGCAGTTAGTTCAGAACGCAGCCGCGCGGGCTGTGATGGGGAGTACGAGGTACTCCCACGTAACACCTCTCCTGCGCGAGCTGCACTGGCTACCTGTGGTTTTTCGGGTGCGTTTCAAGGTGCTGATTACCATCTTTAAAGCGCTCCATGGCACGGGACCTAGTTACTTGCGGGATCGCATCCTCCCACATACATCCCTGTGGCCAATTCGCTCACACAGAGAGGGACTTCTCCTGGTGCCGTCCACTAGGCAATGCCAACGGGCGACACCAAGGAGTAGGGCCTTCTCTGTGATGGGCCCAACCCTCTGGAATGACCTCCCCCCCGACATTAGAACCACTACTGACCTCCGCTCCTTCCGGCAAAAATTGAAGACTCACCTGTTCCGATTAGCAGGCCTGGCATAATTACAACTGTCCCTCCTGGCAAATGTATTAACTGGTTATTTTAGGGGTATTGTTTTTAACTTATTGTGTGTGTTTTAGGGGTTCAAAATCCTATATTTATATATATTGCTTTGTACAGTTCTTTTAATTCCATTTTTAACCTCCTCCATTCCAACTGTACATATTCAATTTTTATTGTATTTTGATATATTTTGCATGGACTGTACACCGCCCCGAGTCCCTTTTGGGAGAGGGGGCGGTCTAGAAGCATGAATAATAATAATGTGTTCCCCACACAAGTCTTAAAACTAGATAAATGGAATCCGATTAAATAAATGAATTCAAAACATTATACTTGTTCATTGTTTGGGGGTGTGGAAACAATACAAATTTAAATGCATTCATAAACGTTTAAGCAATACTAAATTGGTTGCTTTTATTAAGGTTCTCTTTTTTTTAAACACAGTATTGATTAAATTACTATTAGCTTTATATATTTCCTATTCATTTTTTCTATTCTATGGAATCCTGAATGTCTTTTTATTATCATGCTTTATTTTACCCTAACCCTAACATATATGCCCTGGATTCCTAATTTGGTGCTATTAGTTTGCCTCCTTTTTTGAAACATTTCAAATTGCTCCCTGTTCCTTAGTTGCATTCTTTCTGTATTGAAAAATTAGCTCCCGTTAATAGTATATTTGATTCCTAATAGTCCATAAACAATTTTGTAGTTTAGAATAGAAACCTCAAAGATCATTCAAATTAAATTAATAGGGGTAAACTGTAGTTCTTTATATAACAGAGGCCAAAAATAAAGTACAAGTAGAATTTGTTTGTGACATGTCTCCCAATTTGGCAAGTTTATTGTAAATATTTCCACCAGATTTTTTTTTACCTGCACAGCAAAAATAAGGACTCCTTGACATTGCATGAGCATAATAGTTAGTGATCCAATCTAAAAAGGTTATTTTTTCATGTAGTGGATGGCAGTCTGACAACCATTTAAGCTGTTCTGGGAATTATCTCCATTACGTTTCCCACTCTTCTTTGCTAAAGTTGCAAAGGACCAAAGATAATGGTACTATGGAATCCAAATGTTTGGAGATTTGGGCTACATATCTCAGATTTTGCAGCTAAACAGCAATCCTCTTTTAAAGAGAAAATACATCAATTATAAAGTTTTTCCTGATTATCGAATTGTGATGTAATTGGATTGCCTCTTCCAGTTTAGGTTGAAAGAATTAATGCAAGGAAGAATTTCATGACCGTTGAAATTGAGATTCACAACAATATTGAGCAGAGTATTTGTAATGATGCACTAATCTGAATTTTTTATTCTTTGGCTGTGTCTATCATTCTGCTTGGTGTATCTACTAGAGCTGTCCGTCTGCCTTCTTTTTTTAACCAAGTTATTTTTTCCATTGTCCACTGATACATTTCATTTTCAAAGTAAATTCCTTTTTCATGAATTTCTTGAACTTTCCTAATTTCAAACCATCTACTTTTTCACTAACCTCTGGGCTTCTTTTAACTTTTACAATTAATGGAAGACATCTTAGCAAACCCCATTAGTTTCATCTTAATCTGTCATAGATTTCAACATTGTCAAGGACCGTGTCACTTCATTTGAGTACTCTTTCCAATGCAAAGCCACAACTGCAACTTTCATGGAAAGCCAGATGCAAATAATTTTTGTCACATAAAGTTAGAAAAGATAGCAACGTTTTGATGAAAATTGAAAAATATAAAGTTGTTTATGCAAGGTGGGAAGGATTCTCTGACACAAATCGTCTACATTCAGGCTAGGTATATTCTGCACTGTATTGCATTGCATTGCATTGGACGCCAATGCAATTGCAATGCCCTCTGGGAAGTTCTCAGCACAAAAATAAAACACAAAACTACATAAAGCACACAACAGTGAGAGTAACAAGATGGCAGAAACTGGTCAATGTGTTATACATGCCCTACACTTAAGGGGCACCAACTATTTTAGCTCAATGCCTGTGATAACAATATATTTTAGTTCAGAACATTTTATTTTTTTATTTTATTTGCACCATAACTGAGATTAGTTTTTATAGATCATACTTTGTTTTGTTTTTCTAGCTACCTTTTCTCTCTCCAAACTCTTATTCCTTGTACTTTATTTATACGTTATTTTGGTTTTGGCCACAGCAATTCTATTTCTCTGTTTGGTTCTAAGATTTAAATATCAAAGTTGTTTCAAGAATGGTGTTTTTGTTTTTACCTTCAGGGTACTTATTATCTTGCATATTTGTGTTAGTAATCAAGGTCTAGCGTTTGTCATTCAAAAGCCACCCACCGTACTGGACGTGTTTATTTTATGTTCAGTTTTGTGCTGAAAGGACTAAAATTTGCCAGCAAGTTACTGGGTTGCAACGTTTAGACATTTTCTATTGTGCCTCCTTTTTAAAGGTCAGTGTCATCCTTCACTGGATGGAAAGCATAATTTCAAAATGTTCGCTCCATTAGCCTTGATTCATTGCCCTCAGTCTGCAAGTAGAGGGGTTGTTATCTCCTTCTGGGGCCTTGGTTTTATTTGTGGTTTTGGTATTCACAACACATCAGCTTGGTAACCTTCTTTGGGCTAGAGAAAGGGGTATCATCATAAATAACCATATGGCAGACTGCTTCCCTCATGTAAAAGTTAGCCTCTGATAAAATAGGCTAACATGCTTAGAAATTCTCTTTTCAAAACTGGAAGTTTATTTACTTTCTGGAATATAAAACACATGATTATCAAAACTTATGATGTCCTCAAATGGTAGATTACATGGGTCATGCAGCTTGTTTATTTTTCCAATGAAAGGTAATAGACATTTTCAGTTCTCTTAATGAGAACCTTTTCAGCAATAAAACTGGTTTCTTGCCATAAAGTTAACTGGTTATTATGGGTCATCAGTTAACATGTTTATTGTTTATTTCTGCTTTGTTTGTTTTTTATTCTTTTCAGCTGCTACATATTTGTATTGAAGGTTGGGGAAACTGGCGGTGGTCTGAGCCATTTAGTGTAGATAATGCAGGAACATTTATCAGAACTATTCAGTATAAGGGAAGGACAGCCTCGCTTATTATCAAGATTCAACAGCTCAGTGGAATACAAAAACAAGTAAGTAAAAAAAAAAAAAGTTTGCATGCGTGAGCATTTCTAAATAGGATTTTTCCCCCCATCATATCATCTAGGGATGCTGTTAGCCATAATTATGCTTAGTAGTAGCACAATAGCAGCAGATGCTTTGATGCTTTCAGTTCAGACGTAATCATAAAGCATCTTTCCCTCTTGCCACGCCTTTTCCTTTTTCTGTAGATGGTCTAATAGAGGCATTAATTCTGAAAACAAGAATCATTGTTAAACAATAGGAAACCTATCAGTTGTGGCAAGTTCAGTTTTATACATTATGACTACTGGTAGTTCTTGACTTACAACCATAATTGAACCCCAAATTTCTGTTGTTAAATGAGACATTTGTTAAGTGAATTATTGCAGTTAAGTTAGTAACATAGTTGCTAAGTGAATCTGGATTCCCCATTGACTTTGCTTGTCAGAAGGTTGCAAAAGGTGATCACATCACCCCGAGATAATGCAACTGTCATAAATGTAAATTAGTTGCCAAGCATCTGAATTTTGATTCATATCCATATATAGATGGATGTGTGTGTGTGTTCCAGCATAACTCTGGAATGCCTTGAGCAATTTCAACCAAGCTTAGTACACAGATTACTTACTCTCTGGAAGCAAATACTGTGGGGGTAAGTCACCCTTAACACCCCTCGGCGTATGTGTTCTGTTAAGATACAGACTGTTGTACCTTAAAATGGCTTCTACTGTACAGCGCTGTGGAGTTGCCATGGTAACAGCTTCACAGTACTCCACAAGGGGACTCCCTCTGGTAAGGGGGAAAATCCAACATTAGAAATGCGGCGATGTTCATGGAAGGAGGGTTGGGATGAAATGAATACCCAGGCAGCACCGGGATATCAGCTAGTTTAAAATATAATACAGTCATTAGTAAAATTGTGTGGTGAAGGGAAACCACCAGCCTCCTTTTGAGTAAAACACAGCAACAGCGCATGAGTGTCTGCATACTGTGTGCCTGCTGAGCATATAAAACAAATTCATAACATGGTAAGTAGCCTCTCTGATAGTAATAGCCTAGGCAATTTATGGTTTAGAAGATTAAGGCTAACAGCTTCTATTCAGACCAACCAGTGTAGGAATTTCATTGTATGATATCATCACAGGTAGCAACTTGCATTGATTAAAACCTATAGGTAGCCTTTATGGGCAGCACGTTTCTGAGCACATTGCAGTATTCTAGACAAGATGAAATCAAGGCATGAGTAACCATTGCCAGCCTGGAGAGAAGCTGGTTTACTTTTACATGACTTTTCTTTTCAGTTTTGAACTGTTAAAAACAAGTCTGTACTTTTTTTTAAATTTTACACTGATAACTGTATTCACTTACCCTGATTTTAAAGTCAATACTTAAAACAGAGTATCCCAATGCGGATAACACAGGAAACTTATTTAAGAAAATGTTATGTATTTCTCAAAGCTCAACATGGAAAAGAAAAATTCAAATCCAATCAGAAGAAGTGGATAAAAGGCCTGATTTCAGTACAGGGTAATAAACGTTGGTTTACTGGCCAAGATAGTCACATCTGAGTATTCTTGTCTTCTACAACTATCTTTCTATAATGCATGGGTCCCCAACCTCCAAGCTGTGGCTCAGTACCAGGCCACAGCCCGTTCACACCCAGACCGTGGATGTGGCACATATGCACACAGCTCCATTTGTGCAAGTGACGAGCGCCCTTGCCTGCCCTTTGGACAAATGGCACTGCACACGCTTGCCCTTCGCTCACAAGGAACCATCCCCTCCCTCCCTCCATCGGTCTGCAAAGCTGGAAAGGTTGGGGAACTCTGCTCTAATGTAAAATGTATGTGCAAAGGTGCATTTTAGCTTTCAGTCTGTAACTGATTCATATGTAACACTGTTCTATGTTTTTAATCTAGATAATTATTTGTGGAAGACAAATTGTATGTAGTTACCTATCTGAAAGCATTGAATTGAAAGTTGTTCAACATTATATTGGGCATGATGGACAGGCTGTTGTGAAAGAACACGTCGATTGCCTGGAACCCAAGCAGAAACTACCATCATATGTTCTAGAAAATAATGAGTTGACAGAATTGAGTGTAAAAGCTAAAGGGGATGAAGAGTGGTCAAGAGATGTATCACTTGAGTCAAAACTGACAGATTATAGCACAGTCATCCAGGTATGGAAACAAATGGGGGGAGGAGTTGGTTGAAAGAGTCAAATTGAGAATCAAATTGCTTAATGTTTCCTTCTTTCTCTCCTATAAATATAAACCTATAAATATCCTAGTCCAAATGGGTTAATTCCTATATATGTTTTTTTTAATCTTATTCACTTGTACATGGTGCCATTTTCGGTCTGAACAAAAGTAGAGATTGCCTCAAGAAAGCCAATTAAAACCTTTATTACGTCGAAAATAAAGACAAAATAATTCTTTTTCTCAGTGAAAAAAATAAAATGCAACAGAGGAAAGTCAGAGAAAATTAACTCTTCTTGTTGATTAGTCTTTTCCAACTAGTGGTTGTTTTACCTCAGACAATTGTGAATTAAAGACACTAGACTGAAACTTGAGATTGATAGAAATTTTGTCAAGGAACATCCTACTTTCAGTGAATTTAAATTTTCAGAGCCAGATGAATTCCACCCTGAATTGAAAGGATGATATTTGGCAACTTTTTAATGAATTGTCTTTGAGAAATCCTGAAGAGCCATTGAAACGCCACATAATTGGAAGAATTATGTTATTCTTGCATTAAAAACGATCAAGTATCCTAACCCTATTATCAAAAAGGGTGGGAAAAGATCCAAAGAATTATGAACTAATCCATTGGTGATGTTTATACCTGGAAAGATTATACAACAGAAAAGGAATTTGGAAAAAAAGTGGAGCGTGGCCTATCAAGAACAAATCTTCAAAAGACTTACCATCTCTTTTTTCATAGGATAATGTCTTAGTATATTGTGGTAATATATAAACATCATATACTATGATTACATATTTGGAAAAGGACTGCACATTTTTATTAGCAAGATGTGCACTGAATGGCAGGACAATTAAGTGCTACATAAACAGCTTAAATATTTTGCTCCAGAAACATAATCAGCAATTCATTATCCAGTGGGAATGAGGTAGAGCATGATACAGCACAAGATTCAAATCCAATTCAACATTTTATTACTGACTTGGATAAAGGGGTGAAGAAATTTGTCAAATTTTCAAAGACAAAAAATTGGGTGGGATATATCTTAAAAGACAGAGAAAAGGTTTAAACAATTTTTAAGCTACCATATTTTTCAGAATATAAGATGCACCAAGATTTTGAAGAGGCAAATTAAGAAAAAAAGTTTTTGCACTCTGCAGACCTCCCCAAAATGGCCTGCTTTTTGCGAAAACGGGTCCGTTTTTTTTTTAAAGGGCATGACTAGCCTTTAGGAGGCTTATAGAATGCTGCTGGGGGAGCAAAATTGAGCAAAAAAACAGCCCATTTTTCTCTCATTTCTGCCCTTCCCAGCCCCCAAGAACACTCTGAAAGCCTCCTAAAGGCTATACACGGCCATTTTGGTGAAGGGGCAGGGTTTCAGGAGGCAAAAAAAAATGCTGTATTCAGTGTATAAGACGCACCCAGATTTTCAGCCTCTTTTTTGAGGCTGAAAAAAGTGGGTGCTTCTTATACTCTGAAAAATACGGTAGTCAAATGACCTGACAAAAATGAACAATTGTAACAAACCAATATAGGTTTATTCGTTTAGGGTTAGGGTTAACAGAAATTAAATATCTGGATATAGAATGGGAAATATTTGGCTTGGTAACAGAAAAAAAATAAAGCAATAATTGATTATAAATAATAATTGTTTATAATGCCCCAACACTGCCCCAACACTGGAAGTCTTTAGGAAGATGTTGGATAGCCATTTGTCTGAAACAGTATAGGGTTTCCTGCCTAGGCAGGGGGTTGGACTAGAAGACCTCCAAGGTCCCTTCCAACTCTACTATTGTATAAATTAAATATGAGTTGTCAATGCATTGCAACTGAAGAAAGAAAGAAAGGTCCTGCTCTAACAGATGTGTTGGAAGCAAAGCTCAAGAGATATCAGCCACAGATGTTTTAGTCTAGATTCCTGAACTCAACTTGCAGTTGAAGGCCTAAATGGCCTCTTCCATTTCTCTAATGTTAGTTGGACTCTAAACAGGCATTATTTGCAAATAACAATTTGTATCTCTGCTGAAAATGATCTTTCTGCTCTGCAGTCTGCTTGATTGTGGTTACTTACTTCCATGAGGCTATATTAACCTCTATAAATATATTTTTCTTCACTGCAGGTGCCATCATCAAATAGTTCTATTATTTATGTCTGGTGCATGGTTTTGACATTGGAGGCGCAGTCACAAGTCCAGCAACGAATTGTAAGTACTTTCCCCCTTGTGCAAATTGATCTTACTCTTCCTGTTCTGAATACGGTCAGTTTGACCCTAAAACAGAGATTTATTGACAGTTTGTTATAATTGGAAGGCTGAGCTGGAACACTGCATCCAACATTGCTCTGCTCTTTTACTTTTGTAGATTGTTTTCAGCCCTCTTTTTATCGTAAGGAGCCATCTTCCAGATCCCATCATCATACATTTAGAGAAAAGAAACCTGGGTCTGAGTGAAATGCAGATAATTCCTGGAAAAGGACAAGAAAAAACTCTGCAAAATATAGAACCAGATCTAATCCATCACTTAACTTTCCAAGCCAGGTAAAAAATATTTTCCTAAATATGTTAGATTTAAAGGTTGCTTTTGTGTCCGTACAAAATTTCATCAGCACTCTCCCAATTTCATATAAAAAATAGAAATTTAGATCAATAATTCCCAAATGCTTGCTTTATAAGGAACACCAAATTGTTATTGGAAACTTTTCAGACCCTAACATAAATTAAAAGTTGATAGTACCATACCTGCCAACTCGCACCCACAGGACTTTAAAATTAAATAAAAATAATTAATTTAGAAGGATGTAATGCCCAGAATTTTACACAGATCACCAAATCTAATCAAATATCAGTGTGCTCCCCAAAGTCCTGTATTTTTTTTTGCAGACACTGAATAAAGTGCTAGATAAGTAATTATAATAACGACACTACTATGTTTATCTTAATAAATTTGTTAAGGAGCACCCTTGGCATACTTGGAAGAATCGTTTTGAACTCAGGTAACTGCCAAAGGTTTGACAGTTGCTTTCTTAATTAATTCATGCAATGAATGCCACACCTTTTGTATTTTTTTATCCATATGGCAGGGAAGAAGATAATCCCTCAGAATGTGCAGTGCCTATCTCAACAGCACTTATTAAACAGATAGCCACCAAATCGAATACAAATGGCACCATACATGAAATACTTGATGATTTTTATGGGTGCAGCAGTTTGCCTCAATCTGTCTGGCCTTACACAAAGAAGGATTTTGCCAGGTATTATTCTTTTCATTATTTCTCTTTGGGGTTATTCTACTTTATATATTTCAGGTTAGCTTTCTTTCCTAAATAAGAGAAGGGGACAAATGTGCCTTGGATGTCAAATGTCCCATTCTCTCTCACTAGCATATCCAGGGCAGAGTTGAGAATAGAATTCTTTATTGGCCAAATGTGATTGGACACACAAGGAATTTGCCTTTGGTGCATATGGTCTCAGTGTACATAAGGAGAATAAAATACATTCATCAAGAACAGGGGTGGCGAACAAGTTCGACAAAAAGAGCCAAAATTTTAAACTGTGAGAGTCAGAGAGCCACACCACGCAGTGACCTGCCAAAACAGACCCGGAAGCAATGTTCCCTCTAATTTTTTTTCGATGTGAGCAGAAAAGTATAGTGTTTGAGCGGCACATTTTCATGCCTGAGCACCCGAATTTTTTTCACAGATGTCACCTAAGTCAACAACGAAATCAGTATTATTTGAAACTCAAAGTTATGTTTCTTCAAGGTACCCGCTTAATTCAAAGTGTTATATAATATCAGTATCACTTAACAATGCTCCTGCTTAGCAACCAAAATGTTGGCTCAGAAACTCTGGCATTTGAAGCACGCAACTCTTAAAGCTGTCAAGTTACAAGACCCTTGCACCCCTAACCCTTTAGGGAAAAAAACCCCCAGGGGTCTTCAAACCTGACAGCTTTAACACTTGTGGACTTCAACTCCCAGAATTCCTCCTCCAGTCATGTTGCAGCGACGTCATCTGCGTGGATCTGCTCCATCTTTGCTTTCTTCATTGTGGGCAGGGCTTCTGCTGAAGATGCCGACGAGTACGAGTTGCCACCAGAATAACTGCTGCTACCTCCTCCTCCTCCAACAGAATCACCAGATTTGCTCCTGAGCTCAGCGCTGGGTTACCTCTGCCCCCTCCCCCTCCTCCGTGCTTTTGATGAGCCATGAGGCTTTTTTTCCCCTGCTCCCCCCCCGCCTTCCTACTGGCTCCTCAAAAGCACGGCGGAGGAGGAGGAGGGGGCAGGGGTAACCCAGCGCTGACTGAGCTCAGCTGCTCCGAGCGGAGGGGAGGCGCCGCTGCCACGCGCGGAGATGCTGGAGCTTTGGCGGCTTCATCTCAGCCGCAGCGCCGGGCGGCAAATCCGGCAGTGCTGCCTGTTAGAGGAGGATGAGGAGGAGGTGGCAGCAGTTCTTCCGGTGGCAGTGGGGGCTTTGGGGCTTCACAACTAGCCTCAGTCGCCCCGTGCTCCTCAAAGCAAGTCTGGGGAAGTCCTTTGCAGGCGGCCCGTTCTAGCTGCCTGCAAAGGACCTCCCCAGCTTCCGAAAGGGAGCGCGCGATCCGAGCCACAGTATAGTAAATAATGACAAGAGGCAAAGAGCCTCATTTATTTTGGCCGGGAGCCGCATGCGGCTCGCGAGCCGCGTGTTCGCCACCCCTGATCAAGAATAATACGATACAACATTTAGTGATAGTCAAGGTTACTAATAAGCTATCAAATCATACTAGGAAACAAAAACAATTTAATTGAAAGATACAGGCACCATGGTTATAGTCATAAGTGGGGAGACATAGATACTAGGAAGGAATTGACAGTGTTGTGGGAATTAGTTGTTTAGCAAAGTGATGGCATTCAGGGAAAAACTGTCCTTGTGTCTAGTTGTTCTGGTGTGCAGTGCCCTATAGCGTTGTTTTGAAAGCTCTCTTTCCAAAATACTAGAATCTCTCTTTTACAATCCAGACTATTCTCTCCCCCTTGCTTCTTCAAAGTAACTGCTATTGTTCCAAAAAGGCATATATTATATGAATATATAATTTAATTCTAAGATAAGAAAGATAGCCTTAAGGCCTAAGTGTAGACCAGACCAGAAACGGAATGCAGTATTTTTACTAGCATATTTGCTTCAGAGTCCTAATTCAGCAAATAATAGTGAGCAGGTTATTTTGGTACCAATTCATCAATTATCATTGTACGAATGTAGTAATAATAACCAGAAATCATGAATGAATATATAAAAACCTCTACACATCAGGAGAAATCAAAAATAAAGTTAAATCAGACAAAAGGTGCTTGTAAACTTAATATTTGCCTAAATGGGCATTTGGTTTAGTTTAAGTTGTTGTTTATGTTTGTTTATTTTTTAAAAAAAATGTTCAACACAGTCTATCATCAGCAGTGCCTGTGTCAGGGTTCCAAATAGCATCCTCAAATAAATAACAATCCGAGGCTAGAAATTCCTCAAAGTTCCAATTTATTAAAAGAGCCATGTTGGCACATCTGGGACAACCCAAATCTGAAAGCTTCCAGGTTTTCCCACCCAGTTGGAAGTTCAAGTCCCTGCCCTAACACCCACAAGTCTATCACATGGCCCAATCAGCCATTGCTATGAAGGAAGCTTCCTCCCATCCACATCCATCCAGGTGCAGGGACAAGGTGACCTTGATTTTCCGAGAAGGAATGTTATTGTGGCTACATATCTCCCATGCTCCATACAATCCCCCTCCCAGTTTCCCACAGTAGAATATGTTTGAATATGTGGCAGGCTTGAGGCCCTATACAATGATGGCTTCCAAGCCTGACAGCCTGAGGGAAGCCTAAAAAGGCAAGATGTCAGTTGTGCCATCAGTCAAATTCCTTCCCTTTTGTCAGTGTTGCAATATAATTTTGAGGTACAAAGGGAGAATGCCGATGCCACAACCCCTTTATGGCACACCTTATGACAAACACATGCCCTACCTGCATACTTCTTTAAGACCTACAGTTTTCAGAGATGATTAGGAGAGTTGCATAACTGTAGCCAGGTCTTTCTTTTAAAAAATAAGTAAATGAGGATAGAGAGATTTGCCATTAGGCTCTATGTAAATGTACTCAGCTCTGTATTAATGATATAAATAAATAGCTGGAACATCAAGAAGACTTACTTGAACCCATGCATATTATTTCTCTAGGAGACCCTAATTTTTTCCTTTTGCAACTTCCCACCTAAACTGCATTCCAGGACAGAGGGTAATTTTTTCTCATGGCAACATAGGAGCAGGAGACAGATGAGGGTTAAAATTTATTTTTTTAATATGACAGTCATATATGCAGAAAGCATATGTACCGCCATTTCAAGAATAAGAAACTGGCCAAGAGTCTCATTGCCAGGTGTTGCCCAGGAAAAACTTTAATTCACTTACTTACAAATCTCGGTTGCTTTTTGATCCTTGAATAAAGGTCTATTTCAATCAAAGCAGAGAAGCTAAATCAGGGGCAGATTTGCCTTGATTGTCTTTCAGAATCATACCTGTTGTCAGAAGTGGCACAGTGTAACCAAAGCTTTATGAATGGCTAGGATGATAAACTGCAAATCTTACTAATGAATTAACCATTTTCTTTTATCTCTCCTTTGATATGTTCCTTGGAACAGCAGTGAACAGCTCACTCAGTGGGATAGCCCAATGCGCGTGAAGCTCTCGGTGTGGAAGCCATGTGTGAAAACGTTGCTGATAGAACTCCTGCCATGGGCTCTGCTGATCAATCAGTCCAAGTGGGATCTTTGGCTATTTGAAGGAGAAAGGATTATTCTGCAGATCCCCACTGGGAAAACAATGATACCGCCAAACTTCCAGGCAGGCTTTCCATTGAAATACATATGTGTTGTTTTCTTGAAAAAGTTTCTGACTTCTTTTCATTTTATGTAAATGAGACAACTCAGGAGTCAAGGTTTTGCTGAGCCACGACATAGGGCACAATGCATCTTAGAGAATCATGTAACACTTGGGAGACATTTGTCTGCCCACTCTCCAGCTGAAAATTGGCCTACCTATCCAGTTAATTCTGTTCATAATGTGAGACAAACAGTGAGAAGTCTCTTCTTAAGATCAACGAGAGGTTCCATTATTTGAGGTGTAGGTGAGGGGTTTTTATGGGAGTTTTGAAGTTGAGCAACAGGGCTACTACGTTGGCTAGTAAATGCTTTGAAAGTGTTTCACAATTGTTTCAAACTTCACATAAGCATGGCACATTCCTGTTTTTATCAGAGTAGCCCAGTTTTTCCAGGTGTTGTGTTCAATAAATTCCCTCATAAATGTTAATGTAACTTTTAAAGTATTAGGAGTTATAATGTCCCCCCCCCTTCCCCTCCCCCTATTTTTCACAGAAAATCTTTTTCCTCACACTTTTTAGTACCAGAAAAGTGCTGCATTTGGGCAAATTCCAAAGTCTTTCTGAGGAATCATTTCTGAAGTGTGCACATTTTTTATATTTATTCCTTTATGGTCATTAAATAAACAGGGTTAAAACCCTTTAATATAACTTAACTATCTCTAACTATGTGTGTAGGCCAGATTGATTTGTTGATCTAAAATACTTCCATGTAACTTTCAATGCATGGCTCTCTGATGCTTTCTCTATTTAGAATTTTAAGCCATAAATTTGGATGTACAGAATTAGTCTTGGAATCATGCAGTTATCTAAATAGGAGATGTAGAGGTTATTTGAATGTCTCTCCTACAACATATAAACAGATTGGTGTGTTTATTGTACTAAGGTATCATTGTACAAAGCTTTGTATAGTGTGGTAAAAAAAATGAAGTTCTGAAAGCAATATCATTCTGGGTTTCAAAACCAGATGTATGAATGTTGATAGGAATTCACAAAGTCCATCAAGGCTGAAAGAAAATCAAAGCCCTGTGAATAGTATTGGAGGGAAATAGTGGTAAACATGAAAGGGATCTGGGCACCTTAGTAGATCAGAAGCTGAACAAGAGGCAACAAGGAAGCAGCAAAATAAATTGCATGAACAAAGTGTAAGTGTCAGAATCGTCATTCCTTTCTATTCTGCGTTGGTAAGAACATATCTGAAATACTGCTTTCATTTTGCAATTGCATTTAGGAAATTAAATCAGATCATATCCAAAGAAGGTCAAATTAAGTGGCCTAAAATAAAAACTTAATGAGGAATGGTTAGAGGAGTTGGGTATGATTAGCCTAGTAAAGGCAAGACTGGAGAAATAAAATATTTAACTTCACATACTGTCCTGTAAAAAAAAGGTTCCAAAGTTTATTTGGGATTATATAAGTCTGGAAACTCCCTCTGCCTATATATCAAGTGGAAGTATTGAGAAATGGAAGTGTTGAGGATAATCAAATATTTTTATTTCAGGAAGCTTTTCAAATTGGAATATATTGGGAAAACAGTAATACTGTGCACAAGTCAGTCGCTATTAAGCTAGTTCACAACATGACATCTCCAAAATGGAAGGATGGTGACAATGAGGAGGTGGTAACTTTGGATGAAGAAGGGTTTGTGGAAGCAGAGATCAGACTTGGAGCTTTTCCAGGTCATCAAAAGGTTAGTTCTATTAGAATTATATCCTAATCTTTAAAAGCAATAAACAGAAAAAAACGTATCTAGCATTAAGTTTTTTTTTAAATACCCTCATTCAAAAATAGCTAATTAAATGTATTCCAAATATTATGTAATTAAGCAATAGCTGGTTTTACACTTGAATTGGAAGCCATTACTGTTGCTCCTGTGCCTATTACTTAGAAGAAAACAATTTGGATTTCAGTTTTGCCATTTAGTACAGCCAGGAAATGGAGAACATAATTCTGTCTGCAGATTGGATCCCATTTCTCAACTAATCGGGCAAACAGGACAGTATCAAAAACTCCACCTTTTATCATTATCTTCTCTGTATAGGGAGCAACGGACCCAAAGGATGGTTTTGAGAACTACTACTTTTTCCCCCTTCTTGTGGCTAAGCAAAGATGTTCCTGCTTAGGGACAATAAATGAAGTGGTGGAAGGTAAAGAAGAAATAGAGAACTGTCAGCGAAGTCCTGTGTTATAGAGATGGAGAACTTCCTGTCAGGGAAACCTCCCATGTCTGTTTCTCTGAACTTAATGAAGTGAAGGCCTTAAAAAGGGGGGGCTCAATAGACTTCAGAAGAAATCTATGTGTTAGAAGAAAGGGGCATTTTTATCTATCTTTCTCCAAGACAATCTGTTTTTCTACTTTCTTTCTAGCATGAAGACAAATTATTCATTGTATATGCTTAACCTTCTATTACTTTATTCTGCAGTTGTGTCAGTTCTGCATTTCTTCCATTGTTCGACGTGGTATTCAAATCCTGCAGATTGAAGACAAGAGTATAATTGTCAATAACACCCCATTCCAAATCAGTTGCTGGCCGCTGTTCTCCGCTTTGAATTCCCAGCTCAGGGAAGAGGTACAACTTTGATTGCACATTTTTTAAATATACATTCAAGCTGTTTCTCTAAACAGGAAGAATTTACAGCTGGATGAATCTGAGTCTGAAGTAATATTTTTCTCAACTGAAGAAAAATCAGTGGATAAGAAAAGTAGGCACTTTAAGTTATTCCAGTTAAAAGGTAGATGCCACAATACAGTCAGTCATGGAAATGGAAAATGATTGTTTGCCAGGTCATAGTATTAGTTCTACCTGGTTCTCTTTAGATACTTTAAGGTGCTGAAACAGGAGTAGCAGAGTGTGGAAAAACCATTGAACAGTTCTCAGAATTACGTTACAGCAATTTCATTATAAGATGGGTACATCTGCTGACAGCTTGAAACTGTGTGCAGCACCTCAATGCAACTGTTACTTTATCAGCATTTCCCAAGCTCTAAATACAAAACATGTGCACAAAATACACTTAAAGATGCAGAATGCCACTCTTTCCTAAATATCCTCCTTGAAATCAAACAAATAACATGTGGCAGTCCTCGGTGTACTTTATACGACTTGTCTTGATTTTTACTGAAGTTGAAGCACCTGCTAGTGTACCATTGTGCAGAACATATCCGTTCTTTTCTTTTACCAAAAAATAAAGGTGTGCATCTCCCAATTTCATTCAAAATAATATTTTTCAATGAAACCATTCTGTGAGCCTCAAACCACTGCTGAAAATTGTGATTGCTCTGCTTTCCCTCTCAAGTTCTCTATTCATTAGAATAATGACATTTGAATATTGAAGGATCAGGACAAAGTCTTTATTACACATAGAATAGCAAATTCTTCAGAAGTTTGCAATCCCAATTTGTCAAATATTCCAACAAATAACAGTTACATATGCTATTTCGCCTTTTATTTTATTTTTTCTTGACCTTTTGTTTCCTAGTTTATACCATCTCCAGACAGCAGAATATTTAGTGTTGGTTCTGCTACAGAGTCAGATGCTGCCAAAGCTTGTTCTGTGCTTTACTGGGACTTGATGCCTGAGATGAGCCAATTCGTTTCTGAGGAGCTTCCCATTCAGAAGTACATGTTGCTAAGCTTCCAACACAACACAAATGGTCCTGATACTCCATGCTGGAGTTTACCAGCTGTCATTAGACAGGAATTCCCAAGGCAGAGCATAGCTGTACCTGTTGGTAATAGCGATGAAAAGGGATTCCGTACCAGGTATGTAGAGTGTATGAGAATGAAGCTTTCATTTAAGCAGAAACAGTGTTTGATATTATAAATTCAGTTGTGCTTTTCATATATTCACACTATTAGAAAAAAGTAAAGATATATTTTTTCTCAAGTATGTGCTCACTGTGTGTTTCCAATAAGAAAAGGAAAAGGGAAAAAGGAAATGTATAATATTTTACTGGACAGATCTTTTCTGACATGTTAATGTGAACCAGAGAATGCCACAATTCTGCAAAACAAGAATGTTCTTCTTTGTGGTTACACATGCAAGTGTCCTACACCTGTCCATGGCACTCTTAGGATGTCATGGAGTTCAGCTTTTGGCAGGCTACATTGTCACCACTATGGCCTATGATGCAGCTCACAGACCATCTTGCTATTTATTTTAGTTCTTTCAATCACTGAGCAAAACAAAAAGCTGTTTCATGTATACAAATATATCAGGGAGGAAAGTAGCAGAAGCAGCTCTACGGTAGCTATGTTATTTTTCTGTGCTTCTAATTAGGCCCAATCTGAAGTAATAAAATACAGTGTCAAGAAATTGATACAAAAATATACCACAACTCAGATTAGAGATTTCTTATATATCTGATGAAGTGCGCTGCTGCTCACAAAAGTTGATGCCTTTTAATAAAATGTGTTAATTGGAAAAGACATCTCCAGATTCCTTCTGATTCTTTGCCACCATAGACATAATACATATCTCTTCCTACATGTTGGAATTTGGGCAGCATACAAATTAATCAAATGAATAAAAATTTTATCCATAACCTCATGAAATCGTCTGAAACCATAGAAATGGGACACTTCTATCAGAATACCTTATTCAGAAAATGAAAGTTATTCTTGATTACTATCATTACCAACTACCATTCAGTTATAAAATTTGCTTTCTCTTCAGAGATTTACTTAAGTCAGTGCCTTAGTAACCCGAGAGAGCACTAGGAATTCTGGTGTGGGCCAGTCAGAATTGGATGTAAATTCCGTCGAAAAATGATATAGTCCTATGATATGTGCAGTCTCATGCCACATAGGAGATGCAACTATTAACAGCAGGAATGGAGGAATTGCTGTTGAATAGTGGGGAAATGTAGTAAAGTACTTGTTACGTGAAAGAGTCCTCTTTTGTTTCTTTCATATTTCTGCTTTTCACTTCTTATACATGACAGCAATCAATGATGCAAATAATTTTGTTCTCAAAGCTTCAGGTATTTTGAGAATTTATGTGAGATTTTCATTACCAGCCTCTTCCACTGGATGAGGTTGATCTCTTCTGATGCAGTAGTTGAAGAGCTGTTTACAGCCATTTGCAGCTATTGCACAGTTTATTTGAAAAAAGGACAAATTAGAACAATATGGAAGGAAATTAATGAGGGAAGTGATGATCTGGAGACTATAGAAGGAACGTGTCCAAGTTTTAAAGGCAGCCTATATCCAAAGTTGCCTTCCCCTTTGAAACTGAGCCACTCCTTACAGTAAAAATTCCATTGCTGATTAGAAAACTTGATTTCTATTTCCTGTCCCAAAACTGATTTTGTTCTTAGAATATGCTGTAGATATAAATAAGAAGATATATAATGTAAGATCAGAATCAACCATATGGTATTGCCTTTAGAGTGAGCTATGTGGGAGATGCTTTGAAGACAATGAGTTTCAATCCCCAAGCACTGAGGAGGGGAATACCTTATATCATTTCAATCACTCAGCAGTGACTTCTCTGGATGATTTATGGATAGTGTGGCTGAGCTTCAAGAGATTCCAAAATAGACCTTAGAAAAAAAAATCTGCTGACAAAACACAGTAATCCTACCAGACATCAGCAGGACACACTAGCAAAGTTCTAAAAAAAGTAAAAATTCCCGGCTCCAAACTTGATATATTTTTTATTCACTTAAGTTTATTCTCTGCTTTGCAATAAAAAGCCTGTGTATACTAGATATGCTCGATAGACACGAGAGCTCTGTTATTTGCTCATTTCTCCTTAAATAATAGACAGATTGTCTTCTTTTTTTCTAGTTGCATACTGAACACTATTTTCATTTTTTTCTGTGTTCATATGTGTTTGCATGTAGTTTGCTTTAAAAATGATCTCAATTATATAAACAGATCCTGGATAGTTGTTCTAGTATAATATTGGCTAATTGTTTCAAACAGCTGGCCGTTAAATTAACATAGGAAATTGATAATACTGTCAGGTTCCAAGTAACACCCCTAACGAAAGAAGACTTGGAGGCTTGAGGTTCCTCAATGTTCCATTTTATTAGAGATGTCATATTGGCACATCTGGGAAAACCCAAATCTGAACGTTTCCAGGTTTTCCCCACCCAAACAAAAGTTCAAGTCCCCACCCACCACCCACATGTCCATCACATGGTGTCCAATTAGGCTCTGTCCCAACTGGAGATGCCTCCCAGTCAGACCACTCCAGGTGCAGGGCAAGATGCCCTTGACTCACTGAGAAAATAATGTTATTTTGACTATATCTATCACACTCCATATTATCTCCTCTCCCAATTTCCATAGCATTAAATATGGCAGGTCTGAAGTCTCAATGCAAACTATGGCTTCCACTTCCAGGCTTGACAAATACTGCATCAGGTCATTTTCTTTACTGCTTGCTTTTCCAGAGTAACCTTGGATTTTATTCATGGAAAGCATGCAGAGAAAATAGTTGACTTTTCCAGCACTGAAAATATGTAAGAAGATTTCAGCATGCCACAAGAATTTGGTTCAAGAAACATTCTAAATAATTTTTAAAATTTGCTTTGATAGTTTATCTACATGTTGAAGAATATTATCAATTTCTATGACAATGAATAAAATCATTGTATTTTTAATGAGACTAACATTCTTGATCAACGTTAGGTCAAACATTATTTATAGTAGAGAAAAAGAAACCAATTTGTTTGGTTCAAGTTCAAAAATTGTGGCCAAGTTTTTCTTTTACTAGATCTTTTTAAAACTATTCAGAACTTAAAATCAGGCATTCAATATATTCATAGGATACTAATAAATATTTTTGAAATGTTCAACAAATTATTTAATAAAAAGGAATGTTGTTAAAAGTGTAAGTGTACATTCTTAAATTGAGTCCAAAACAAATTATCTGGGATTAAGCAAAACCTTATAGTTTTAGTTTTTGTTATCTGGATGAGATTTATGCCAATAATCTCATATTTCAATTACTTTGTTTATGTGGGTACTAAAAACGAATAATATTACATTTTGCTACTCTATGTTACTCCAGAAAAAAGTTGTTTAGACACTTTGCTGAAAGGAATCTCTGATAAAGCATTGCTTGAGCAACTATGAGGTTCTTTTAAATAATAATATAACCAGTTGGTTTGCTTCATTTGCTATTGTTGTGAAAATATATGAAGGGAAGTTTTAAATTCATGGCTGTAAGTATTAACATTCAAATCATTCTATTTGATTAATATGTTTATCTGTATATTCTATATATAAATTATAAGAATCTGATTTCATTTATTATTTATATTCGTATTACAGAATTGTCCTTTTAAATGAAGGACATCTTTAGGCGAAATCTTGTACATATGATTATATTTTCTCACCTAAAACATTTTTGTATTATAACTAACTTCCCGTCTTGTTTTTCTTTCTTACGTTTTTTATGAGGGTGATATTATATTTTTGTAAGATAGGAGGATTTTGATTTTAGGTATACAAACTTCAAATATTTATTCTTTAGTATCTTACTAAGAAGGTACAATTTTTAACTACAGATGAACTTTTTAAAAAAAGAACTGTGTAATTTACATTCTTGTTTAGAGCTATAGCACTGACTTACCAGGAACATCTTGGGGTGACATACTTAACTCTATCAGAAGATCCTAGCCCTCGCATAATTATCCACAACAGGTGTCCTGTCTCACTGCTTTTGAAAGAAAACATCAAAGGTATGTCACTTTTGTTGCTACAGGGTAATGCTTCAGTGTTTTAATGAAGAGGCTTGTGCTTGTTTTTCCCTTCACTCTTTGTTTCCGTATACTTATTCATAATGAAACATATTTAAGTCAAACATTAGAATGCGTAAGCACGGAAGTAAAGAGGATAAATGTACGTACTGATACTCTGCCAGGTAGAGTACTCTACAAGCTAGAGTTGAATGTGCATATTGAGGTATTATAGAATTACACCATAAATTCAGAGAACATTCTTCAAAGTGCCTGTTTGATATTTCTTTAAATTCTAGATACACCAAAGTTTGCTATTTACTGCAAGCCTATTCCAGCTGAAAGTGCAGTACATCACGAGCTTTATCATCAGATTGCCAGCTATCCAGATTGCAAAACCAAGGAATTGGTCCCCAGCATTCTTTTAAAAGTTGTATCATTGGAGGAACAGGCAAATGAATGGAGTGATCCTGTTGATATTAATAACCAAGGAACACAGGTTAGTGGTTTGGTTGGCTTTTAAATTGACTGTATTGCAGCATGAAGTATTTTAACAATAAAAGATAACATTTGCATAGAGCAGATTATAAATCCATAATAATAACAAGTAACATTTACAAGTTAAAAACAGGAGTTAACTAGAAATAAAGGAACTGAATGCATTTCCATGTAGCAGGAAGTTCTTTTTTTGCTCAGTCTAGAGAGGTGTGCTACTTTTGTGTGACATTCTTCTACTTTACTTTTAAAAAGCAAAAAATATCTACTATGAAAAAGAGAGAGAGTAATGTTTTGATCCTCCCAAGAGATTCTAAATGATCCTTTCTTAAATAATTGTTTTTTCTATTGTGTTTAGTGATTCCCGATCTTAGCAGAATCATATATGTAAATATTTCTTCAGTTTCAAAGATAAAGCAGAATCACTTTGTTATACATTATTGATTTGTGGGCAGTTGTGTTATCATTGTAAGGATAAAACTACAACATTTTTCTGGCTTTTAAAAACTCAATATTTTTTTTTACATTTTATTCTTCATTTCATTTTTCAATTTCTTCCATTAACATGTGCTTTCCATTGTTCAGAAATGTTTTTTTGTTTTGGGGATTGTTTTGTAACAATTAAAAATGCATGCTTTTTGGTGCCTTTTAACCATATTTAAAATAGAAACAGCAAAAGATTGTGGAATGGTATCATTTTTCTGCCTCAAATCAATGTTCCTACCCAAAGTCTGTCGGGGAGAGATAAAGGCTGGATAAGAGTATCATTTTAACTTTTTAAGAGCAAACATTAGCTCCCACATTGGCGATTACTTTCATTTTAAACATTTAACAGTGGCAGAGCTTGCTTTGCTGAAACCTTGTATTATTGACTTGCACCATGAATATATATGAAGTTTATAGAGCAATAGATTTAAAGAGGAAAGGAATCCTGGCCAAGGGTTTTCCAAACCAAATGTTGCTAGTGAACAGATAAAAGGAATGAGAAAGTATAATAAGGAAAACTCAAAGGGAGGTGAGAGGAATGATAAACACCACTCTAACCAGGGATTATTACCAGCAAATGCTATATTTTCCCCAGGTTAAGCTAAAAAATAAAAATCAATAAGCAAATACTGTTTATTGCTGAAAGAATAGAATAGAATAGAATAGAATAGAATAGAATAGAATAGATTTTTTTATTGACCAAGTGTGATTGGACACATAAGGAATTTGTCTTTGGTGCATATGCTCTTAGTGTACATAAAAAGACAAGATTCATTCATCAAGATTCATAAGGTACAACACTTAATGATAGCCATAGGGTACAAATGAGCAATCAGGAAACAATCAATATCAGTATAAATCGTAATGATACAAGCAACAAAGTTATAATCATGCAGTCGTGAGTGGGAGGAGATAGGTTATAGGAACAAAGAGAAGACTAATAGCAGTTGTAATGCAGCCTTAGTGAATAGTTTGACAGTGTTGAGGGAATTATTTGTTTAGCAGAGTGATGGCGTTTGGGGAAAAAACTGTTCTTGTGTCTAATTGTCTTGGTGTGCAGTGCTTTATATTGTATTGTCGCTTTGAGGGTAGGAGTTGAAACAATTTATGTCCAGGATGCGAAAGGTCTGTAAATATTTTCACGTCTCTCTTTTTGATTTGTGCAGTTTACAAGTCAGTGTACAAGAACATTTGGATCTTAGAATTGCTACCAAAAGAACAAATATTATCTCTTCCCTTGGTCTTCTTCCACGTTGCCTGGGATTGTGGTGTGGGATTGGATGGGAAATGGATTTTCTCAATGGCAACCTGTAGTCAGGGAGATGATGCCACTTTCAGTCTATGTCTGGGTTTCCCCAGTGAAAGTTCACATTTTTTATGATGTAGATGCTTTTATCCTGAGAGCATCGGCTCCCATTGCTTTTTCTGCAGGTTTCATTTTCTTGGTTAAGTATTAAAGTTCAAAGAGTTTTTGGTTACATTAGTTAAAAACTTATTCGCCAAATGGAACTCTATCTTAAAATCAGCATATCGAAAAAATGTGCTATCAAGTATATAATCATTTCTCAGAAACGCAGAACTTACAATTCCTTTGCATTAGAATTGGTTCGTTCTGGTTGCAATATTGGCACAAAAATGAAAGCAACTCCGATATCATAGGATCACAAGCTGTTTGCTCTTTCAGTTGAGCCATTAATTTAAGTGCTCTTTCTTCTTGTAAGAAAACTCAGTAAGATACTAACTGAAATTCCCATCTGCCATTTGCTATCAAAGCCAACTTTGGCTCAGATTCCAAAGCGTTCAGAAACAGGCAGGAGTTGCAAGGGCAAAAAAAAAAAAAAAAGCCCAAAAAACTTTTCACAATGCAAGTTTAAAAGCATACTTAATGAACACAAATGTCTGTAAATCTAAGAAACTAAATAGTATGGCTTCCTCTGCTATGTTTATTTGACCTGAGGAATTAATTGCCATCAGGAAATCTTCAAAGAAATAATTCAGCAAGATGTTATTTCATGTTTCAGAAGAGTGCTGTGTCCACTAATAACATTGGTAAGCCAAGATAAGTGTAACCTAGAAACAAAAATAGTAATTTATCAAGCTTTTAATAACATGGCTACATTTGAGAAAAGCTTCCCTTTCCCCTGGTTAGGTTAGCACATTTCATGGTTTTTACCTGCCTCAGAAGCAATGAGGTTTTGTCACTGGTGCAGAGGTGGTATTCAGCCAGTTCTGACAGGTTTTAGAGAACCGGTACCGGAAATTTTGAGTAGTTCAGAGAACCAGCAAATAGGCTGGCCCTGCCCCGGCTGCCTCCCAGCTGATGATCTTTTGTTGCCCTGAACAGGAGAACGGAGCTGGAAAGCAGGTTAGTGGGCGGGGGGAGGGGGGAATGGGGATTTTGCAGTAACTTTCCCCCAGGAGTGGGGAGGGAATGGAGATTTTGCAGTATCTTTGCCCTGCCATGGCCACAAAGCCATGCCCACAAAGCCACACCATGCCCACAAAGCCACACCACACCCACAAAGCCACAACCACAGACACAGTAGTAAAAAAAAATTGAATCTCACAACTACACTGGTGGAACTATAGATATCTGCATAGACCAGAGGCTTGGTGATATAGTTAAATAAGTAGCACAGACCTTGCTCTTGACAAATTAAGATCAGCACTTTTCAGTTTATATATGTAATGATATGTTTATTTTCATAAATCTATGAATTTAAAAATTAATAATATAATTTTCAAAAAGCAAAGGATGATATTTTTTGTTGAGTTGGGTAAATTCTTGTGCATCCATACTGGAATTATTTGAACTGGAAAACTTCTGGAACCAGAGAAAGAAATAAATTATAATATTATACACATTATAGTATCAGATCATTAGGTGGCACAGTGTTCCAATTCTTACAAGTGGCTATAGAACCATGTCTTTCAATATGGCTGAGTATACTTTCATGCAAATGTTTAGCTAAATTCCCTGCCTTTGCTGGAAGTAAAAAGCCAATGTACACCATTATTCTTATGGAGGGAAGATGAACCCTATGAACCCTATGGGGACTGGAGACTAAAACATATGAAGAACGGTTGCAGGAACTGGGTATGTTTAGCTTAAGAGAAAGAAGGACTAGGGGAGACATGATAGCATTATTCCAATATCTCAGAGGTTGCCACAAAGAAGAGGGAGTCAAACTATTCTCCAAAGCACCTGAGGGTAGAACAAGAAGCAATGGGTGGAAACTAATCAAGGAGAGAAGCAACTTAGAACCGAGGAGAAATTTCCTGACAGTGAGAACAATTAATCAGTGGAACAGCTTGCCTCCAGAAGTTGTGAATGCCCCAACACTGGAAGTCTTTAAGAAGATGTTGGATAGCTATTTGTCTGAAACGGTATAGGGTTTCCTGCCTAGGCAGGGGGTTGGACTAGAAGACCTCCAAGGTCCCTTCCAACTCTACTATTGTATTATTGTATTAACTCTAACTGTTATTCATATTTTCTTAGAAACAATCATTGTCTCTTCTATTTCAGAAAGCACTTCCTCGGTATTCTTTTTTTTACTAAAGTGGTTACATAGGATTCTCCCATTTGATATCTCTTTTGGTTTTATTTTTTGTCTTCCTTCTGTAGATGTTTTTAGATTTTTAGATCATATTCTAAACTTGAACATCTGATAACCTGAAGCAATGTTCATTTTGTGGGATTGGAGAAGGTGGCCTGCTGTGGGGAGGAATCAAATGTAATGATGTGTCAGCAGCCAGAGTTGTAAGGAGCTGCATAGCTGAGCAATGAGGGGCAGATACTCCCAACAAGTAGAGCTAGAAGAATCTTTCAACCAGGGATGTCCCTCAGGATGCTTCCAACTCAGAGAAGTTATGCCCTCCTGCAGGAGATTATATGCCATGTCAGCAAGCATTTTGAGGAAAGAAGCCTTTTAAGAAAGATTAACACTTATTAATATTAAGTATTAATTAATTGGCCTATGGAACAACCAGTTTGTCCTACTGGTTAAGGTGCTGCCCTAGAAACTAGGAGACTGTGAGTTCTAGTCTCGCCTTAGGCATGAAAGCCAGCTGGGTGACTTTAGGCCAGTTATTTTCTCTCAGCCCAACGTGCGTTCAGTATTGTTGTTGTTGTTGTTGTGTGGAAAGTAGGAGGAGGAAGGTATTTTGCCACCTTGATTTGCTTATAAAGTAATAAAGATAGGATAAAAATCAAATAAATAAATAATGTTCAAGTGAACTTTTTCTCTTTATGATGTAAGATACATAACTTTTAACATAGTTAGTCCTTGACTTACATCGGTTGCTTAGCAATCACATAAAAATTACGATGGATCCCCTAAAGCAGTGGTTCCCAAAGTGGGCGCTACCGCCTCCTGGGGGGCGGTGAGATGGCTTAGGGGGGCGGTAAGAGGTCAGGGGGGCGGCAGGGGGGCGGTAAGAGGCAAGGGGGGCGGCAAAGGAGTGCTGGAGGTGGCCTCCTCTAGCGAGCTATTCAGAACAAGTTTGCTCACTCACCCCCGCCCACCCAGAAGCTGCTCGATCGCTCGCTTCCCCCGCCCATCTGCACTATGCTAGCCCTGCCCACTCACTGATTGGCTGCTTATCAATCGCCCCGCCCGCCTCTAAGAGCCCTATCTAAACCCAGTTAACATTTTTTCTGCTTGGCTTTCTATAGATAGGGCTCTTAGAGGTGGGCGGGACGATTGGTGAGCCAGCCAATCAGTGAGCGCAGGGCTAGCATAGTGTGGACAGGCGGGGGGAGCGAGTAATCAAAGGGAGGCCATTTCGCCTCCTTTCGCTCCCACTTTGTCTTGATGAGGTTGCTGCAGCTGCGGGCGCGGACGGATGGAGGTAGCCAGAGTGGTGGGGAAGCCTGGGGGGGCGGGCGAGCGAGTGAGCGAGAGAGCTGCCTGATCCGACATTGCTCGCCCGCCCCCTGGGCTTCCCCACCACTCTGGCTACCTCCGTCCGTCCGCAGCTGCAGCGACCTCATCAAGACAAAGTGGGAGGCGAAGGGGCCTCGGTGCCCTGCCTGATCCTCCTTCGCTCGCTCGCTATTTTGCCTGCATGGGGTGCCTCAGCGGAAGCCCTTTGCTGGCGGCCAGACCTCCCCTCCCCGGGGCGACAGCACATCCATGATCACCGTCCCAGTAACGCTGCGGCCGCTCGGCCTGCGAAGAGAAGGAGGAAGTAAGAGTGAAGGGTGAGGGAGAGCAGCAGGGGCTCTCTGCAGGGGCTCTGCATTCCCCTCCCACCGGAGCCTTCCCAGAGGAGGTGGGGCTGGGGAATGTGGGGCGGGGAGGCGCTGTCTGGGGTGGGACTAGATGACCTCTGGGGGTCCCAACCGGCCCTTCTGACTCTGGAGACCAGAAGCAAGAAAACACACACACACACACACACACAGCAAAAGTGTCTGGTTTTGAATATAATCCTCCCTAGTGCTTGGGGAAAAAAATAAGAGGAACATTTGGATATACATTTTCAATTAACTTGGAAAGAAAATTGCTAAAATCACTTTTAGTTGTGTTCTGCGTTAAGAATTCATGCAGTAGCATTTCTTGTTGAATTAGCAGAGTAATATTTACAACAGCCAGCTAAGATAGTTTTATCTGTCTTATAATGTGCGTGGGTAGAGGACTTAGGCATAAGTGCAATGTTTGTCTGTGATTATATAATAAATTCACAGCTTATACATTTGAATTAGATGTTATTCAATTCATGTTTAACCTATACTTGATATACTTGTATTCAATACATAAGGTGTTAATTATGTCAATGGAAGAGATAGGAAACTGCATTAGTGATATATATGTCAATGCGTTGATTTGTACTAAAAATGTTTAGTTTAAAGAAGTTATAAGGAATCACAAATATGAGTGTGGAAAATGTAATGTAGTTGTGGATGACCCTTTGCATGAGTTGTATTGGGAAAAATAAATAATGATGATGATGATGATGATGATGATGATGATGATGATGATGATAATAATAATAATTAATAATATTCATTTAATAACCACCATAACAATGTCATAAAATCAGGCACATTTATATTCACAATTGGCAGACTTATGACCTTCATTCTTGGTACTATCATAAGTTGAGGACTACCTTTTGCTGTCTCGGCCAGAACATTCCTGAGGGAATAAATGTTCTTTCAGTGTGGTGTTTTGTGGGCAAATGAAACAAAAATGTGTCAATGACTATGATGAATGAAGATACATCTGAACGAAGCACCGTTATTGCCTGCATGCAAGCAAGGAGTTGTGCTCATCGGGGATAATTGGTAATATTTTTGTTAATGGGGAATAGAGATATAAACTCCCCTTCTTTGTGGAAAAAACATGCACACCGTATGCTTTTATACTTTGGAGAAAGGTTTCTATTATAGTTGTATAGATGTCACTCTGGAGTAAATAATTCCAAACATCGTCGATTTTTAATGAATCAAGGCAGAACCACTTTTATTATATTTCTAAGTACTATTTATTTTTTGCAGAATGTATTTTTAACTGGGTTTGGCTACCTTTATGTGGACATTGCTCATCAGTGCGGGACAGTAATAATCACTTTAGCACCTGAAGGAAAACCAGGACACCAAGACAGTTTGATCAGGTATGTTAAAACTGTTCGGAAAGAAAATTGTTCTGGGTAGCTGTTTAGCCCTCTAGGTGTGAAGTGACTTACTAAAACTAGCACAACTATTTGTTTTGTCTGGTGTCACACAGCATATGTGTGGCGTATGTTTAGACCACATGTTAACATTTTGTATATCATTGTAAGGCATGACAATTTAACATCTGAGGTCATGTCACCAAAGGATAAACATGAAGTGCCTGTTATAATAAACAAAACTCATGGAAGACTCACACATTTCAAGTTTATTGGCCAGATCAGCAAACCTTTCTTGCACATAACTCCCATTGAGATCTGTGGGAGTTCTCATTCACAACGCAGGACAGAAGAATGATCCAATACAGACTTTATAGTTGATCATCTTTATTACACTGCCTTGGTGCCCCCAAACTCCAAAATCTCTGTTGTGAGGTTTATAATATCACCTATTTATATCTGCCAACATGCTGGCTCTATTATTTAGCATCAAGAGAGCACAGAAATGTTATTTCAGGCTTGGTTTGCGAAGTTTTAAAGGATCCTATAATTAGGAATCACCATGAAGTATCAGTATTTACTGGCTCACTTGCAGTTAAGCTTGGCAAAAGATTAGCTAAGACTATGAATCAAGCCAGCGTATCATCAGTTTAAAATAGCCATGGTGATTTAACAGGAGAAAATGCTGCTTCCATAACGTGACATTAATGATCCATAACAGAAACTATCCATATTTATTTATGATTTATTAATCGAATTTATATGGTTGCCCATTTCATGGAAAGTGACTCTGGATGGTGTACAACAATTCAATAAAACAGTAGATATATAAAACAATCATAAAGCTGTTATGTAATAATTATTTTAAAAACTCTAAAGACAAAGCTAAAACAAAAAGAAAATACCTAGTAGATTGGGAGTTTATCAAACAGTCCAAGATATAACAAGATGTGGGGATATTTTCGACTGATTGATTTACTTGCCACTACATTACAAATACAGCTGAAAATTACTGTGCATAAAATGTTGCAAGGAAGTTTAAATCTAACATTACATTAAGAATTCAAATATTCATTTATATTAAATGGGTAGGAAAGGTATAGCTTGACACATATAATTATATCTGTTTGCATGAGTTAACCAGATCCTCATGTTCACTTCATAACAATTGGATATACATTTTATTTTTTACTTGAAACTGGAGGAATCTTTACGATGCTATTTTCTCTTATACAGAAGCCAGGAGCAAAGCCTTGTCTTTAAGTTGCTTATTAACCAGCTGAGCCTCACCATATATGATGACGTCACGAACCCTAAAGTATCATCAGAACTTCTGAGATTCACAATAGACTACATTTATCTTAATATGGTTCCAGTTGCTAGCTACCTTAGACCTCTCTTTCACAAATTTCAAGAAGAGACCAAAAGTGACCTTCAGCAGTTTTATACTCTCCAGATCTACTGTGGAGACTTTCAGCTGGACAATCAGCTTTACAACAAGTCCAATTTTCATTTTCCAGTGGTGTTGTGCCAAGGAGAAAAAAACGAAAACATTCAGTGGGCTAAAGCCCATAACCTTACACTTCCCAGTAAAGACCTGGAAGAATGGAACCAGAATGCATTTGTAAAACTTTGTGTCACTTTGTCAAAAGAGCAGAGTTTATTATTTCATGCGAATGACCTCAATTTTGAACTGAAACCAGCCAGGTTGTATGTGGAAGACACGTTTGTGTATTACATTAAGACTTTATTTGAGACCTATCTTCCAGACGGCAAAAGCGTCTGTCATTCCGCAAAAGCATTAACTGTTAGCCAGGCACTGCCAGAACAGGTGAGGCAGCACACGGATGCTTTAGTCAACCCAGTGAAGTTAAGGAAGCTGGCCATCCAGCCAGTAAACGTCTTGGTGAGCATCCATGCTTCACTGAAGATATATATTGCTTCAGATCACACTCCTCTCTCCTTTTCTGTGTTCGAACGAGGACCCCTTTTTACAACTGCCAGGCAGCTTATTCATGCCCTGGCCATGCATTATGCTGCAGGAGCATTATTTCGAGCAGGTATGTTGTCTTTTTAATAGTTGTACGCATTTTTTTTAGATTAGGTTTACAATGTATGGCTGCATTTCTGAAAGACCCCAGTAGACATTATGCTTTGCCCTGCACTGATGACCAAAAACCATGAGGTTGTCTTTTAGCGATGCCTGTTTCTTTGAAACAGAGAAAGAATCAGTCTGGCAGAACCTTTTCCGACTAGCAAGTTTTATTCAAAGGCATAAGCTTTTATGAGCTGCAGCTCATTTCACCAAATGCAAGATAAGCTGAGGAATGACCATAGCTTCATCATTATGAGGTTCCTGAGAGTGTAGTTATGGCTACAAAGTACTTAGAATTAACTTCCATTCTTACTCATGGAAATGTTATTTTGAATATTAGGTGGACTAGATTGAAAACATCCTGGAATAAGGGGGAGGCAATCAAACTTTCTGTGTTGTTGCTAAGAAAAAATGGATTATCTATTCAGATAATATTCAGTTGGGAAACTTTACTTTTTATTGTAGGCAGCATAGCTATTGCTCCGCAGCTGCAAAGTAACAATGCTGTCTCAAAGACTATTGTCTTTAAAACCTCATGTGAAAATGAGAAGAAAATTTAGTAATATTAAACAGCAAAAATGATTTGGACTTTTATGGGATATAGTCACAAACCTTGAGACAAAGAGAGGGATGATTCTACCTTCTGATTGTCTCTTTGCTGGGCTAGCCAGCCCCTCAACTCTAAATTCCAAACCATTTCTTAACACAATCTCACAAAAGGAGTTTCTTTCGTGGCATTATCCAATTCATCTCTCTACATTTGAAGCACATTGGGCCATTGAAAACTTGTGTTCTTGTTCAGTTTCTCTTTGGCTGCCGTTTATGATTAGCAATCTGTCTTTCTTCACAGAATCCTCACACTAGACTGGCATGCAGATGTTTATTGTCCTTTGATCTGAGGAGTGGGTTTGTTTTGCTGATTCTTTGCCATCCAAGATCTGTAATGAACAATCTTTTAGATGAATGGATAGCTTGTCTTGCTTCCATACCTGCACATTCACAAAATGACTCAATCCCTGCAGCGCATTTTTATATACAAGTAATATACAATGCATTGAAACAATTACTTTTCTCCATTCCAATTGTTATGGCTTAGATCATTCTAATGGGTGCTCCTGTCAACCACTATGTGAATGGATTTCAATGGAAGAGCTAATTTCATATTCAAAGGCCCTGTAAATGCTGCAGAACACATACAGATTGTTCTGAGGAGTCCTTGGTGTTCTATGAGCTTGGTTGTTTTCTTGCAGACATTTCGTTACCCAAACTAGGATATCTAGTTTGGGTAATAACATGTCTGCAAGAAAACAACCAAGCATAGAGAGTACCAGATACTCTCCTTTATTGGTGACAGGTTTATCTGTTTATAAGAACAGATGAACTCATACATTTTTCTCTTTGAATTGGTAGACAAACAAACCATAGAAATGACCCATTGTTCACACCTGTCTTGCAAGCATAGACTCCCAGAATTATTTCTAGTTCAGAAGGAATTGACAGCAGGAGTGGGGAAAGTCGATTGTCTGAGGTCTTGAAATGCCAGTCAGAAGGACAGTGGTTGAACTGAAGAAAAGAAATAAACAAATAATCTATGGATATTTTTCTTCCTTTCAATTGTGTCCAATTCTTAGACTGCCTGGACGTGTTGCTGCAGGTTTTTTTTGGCAAAAGAGCTGTTAATTCATTCAGCTCTGCCATCCCTTGGGAAATCTTCCCTTGCGACAACACCATCACTCAAATGTGAGCTAACAGTATAAGCTATCTCGAGTACATAAGCATTTAAAACATTGAAAATGTTATACTCACTCCCGGCATAAGTGTCTATAGCAGTGACGTGTGGTGAGGGTTATGGCTGGTGAGGCTGGTGACGTCATCAGGAAGGCGGGGAATGGGACCACGCGCTCACTCGCCCGCTGGACTGCCTCGGCGCCATTCTGGCTACTTCCGTCCGGCCGCGCCCGGGAGCTGCGGAGGGCGGAGGCAGAAATGTCGGCACTGCCAGATGACGTCATCCGGCAGCGCCGACAACATTTCTGCCTCCTCAGCTCCCGGGCGCGGCCGGACGAATGTATCGTCCCTGGCCTATAGTACTGTTCCATAAAAGCCTCAGATTCTACGCAGGTACTGTCTGACTTAATGAGCCAGCATGGAAATATGATTAATGAAATGATCTGAAAGGAGGACCCTGGGTTAGGTGGTTTGATATCCATCCAAATTTGAGTATGAACAGACATCCAATGTATTTTCTGAAAATAATATCCTGGTAGCAAACAGCCATTTGGAATAATAATTGATAGCCCAATAGCTTATTTGGAATTCTGAGGGTATTTGCAATAAGTTAAGGTTAGGAGTATTGTTTAAATAAGTGTTTACTTTGCTGGCGTGATACACTGTGAGGTTGTTTCTTGTTGGATACGGGCAAATAATTGAAGTGGAATATGCAGGACCACCCTAAGGTGGTCAAACGAGTTATCTTTTTTATTTGTGTAACGTTTTGTATGGCTGTGAAAGTTGGACTATAAGAAAGGCTGAGTGCCAAAAAATTGAGGCCTTTGAACTATGGTGCTGGAGAAGACTCCTGCAAGTCCCTTGGACTGCAAGGCAATCAAATCGGTCAGTCCTAGAGGAGATCAACCCTGACTGCTCTTTAGAAGGACAGATCCTGAAGATGAAACTCAAGTACTTTGGCCACCTAATGAGAAGGAAGGACTCCCTGGAGAAGAGTCTCATGCTTGGAAAGATTGAGGGCAAAAGAAGAAGGGGACGACAGAGAATGAGGTGGCTATCTGGAGTCACCAAAGCAGTAGGAGTGAGCTTGAATGGACTCCAGAAGATGGTAGAGGATAGGAAGGCCTGGTAGAACGTTGTCCATGGGGTCGCAATGGGTCGGACACTTCGCAACTAACAACAATGCTTTTGTGGATAGGTTTATTCAATTATTGAGACTCACTGAAAAGTTTCAGGAAGAAGCACACTTGATGTATCAGGAACTGGAAAAGGAGAGGAAATGCAAAACAATTACTTTCATAGCACTTACTGCAGAATCAAAGGAACAGCTTTTGTCAGACTGGACTCTTAACTATTGTAGCTTATGTGATCATTAGTATTTTTAAGTTATATTAAAAATAACAGAATGAAAAATCATAAAGTCGAAACACTTTTTTTTCCTTATTGGCGTGAAAGTCAACTGGTATATCAAATTACTAGACTTTTCTATAACCTTGTAAGTTGATCAGTATGATAAAGCCTGCTCTCTCACTCTGGAATGTTTTTCTATCGTAAGTTGCATTAATTGAAAGAAATGGCACGAGAAATTGTCCTGAGAAATTGTCCATCCATTGTGGCTGCTTAGCTTATCATAACAAGCCTGGACAGCTAGCCATGCCTTCAGGCAGGTACAAACTTAGGCTCTTCTAATTTGACAGGAGTCTCTCTGCAATGCCCTGGCCACAGAAAGGCTCCTAGGCTTGGTGGCCTTCTGGTCCTCCTGCCTTCAGAGCTAACATTGCTGGAACGTGCTCAGTCAGGCTCCCTGCCAGCAACCGTAACTTTGTGTAAGAAACTAAATCTTGGAAATTCCTCCACCCTCAAGCTCTTGTGGGGAACTTATAAGGATCCTCCCTCTGAGTAATTTAATCAGCATGCAAATGCCATTTCTGTTTACACAGTGATGTTGAGCAAGAAGTCATTTATCTGGCCATAACTAGACTCCACAGGAAAGTGATCAGCACAGAGCTGTTGGGTGGATTAAAATAATTCCCTGTGCTTGTCAAAAACCTGCATTCCCTTTCCCAACACCCCATCAAGCAGCTGACCTTCACGCTCCCCCCAAGGCGGGACAGTGTATCACTATAAACTAGCTGTCACGACTCTTCTGCTGCGTGGACGTGAAATAACAAAGTTGCTTTGGGAGATGTAAAGCCTCCAAAGCAAAATAAGCCCCTGGTCCTATTACTCCCGGTCCTCTTAACTGCAGTACCCATCTCTCCGCACGTAGCTTTAGCAGAAATACGGGAGGCTTATGGAAGGAAGTCATTTGAAAGTTATTTGTGTTTTTGCCAAAGAGAGTTCTTTGATTTGGAAAGCATGAAAGATTGCCATGACTGAATCTGTAGTGGGTGAGCTATTTCCCGTGTTTTTCTCAAAGGAAGTTTATGATGTGATAAATTTTCAGTGTTAGAAAAAAAGAGTGGGGAGGAGGCAAGGGGACGAGAGTTAGGGGTTCTATTCCCCCTTCATCCTGTTCTTTTTACTTAAATGCAACTTCTGTGAATTTCGTGTGAGCCTCGACACTTTATTTCTTTTTTTAACCGTGCGTCGTTCTTTTGCAGGATGGGTTGTTGGATCTCTGGAAATTCTCGGCAGCCCTGCCAGTTTGGTGAGAAGTGTGGGAAATGGGATTGCAGACTTCTTCAGGCTTCCTTATGAAGGTCTCACCCGTGGCCCAGGCGCCTTCGTTAGTGGGGTTTCCAGAGGGACCACATCATTTGTAAAGCACATATCCAAAGGTATCTATCTTTTCCTTCTAATTCCATGCATTCTCATTAGCAGAGGGTCATCAAGGCATCAAACTTTTCAGATGAACTTGCTACTCACCCTCAGCTTCCTTTAAGCTCCTTGCGTCTCAATGAAAGGCATAGGTTGCTCTGTGTGTGTGTGTGTGTGTGTCGGGGGGGGGCAAACTTTTTCTATTCTGCTATTGTTTCTACTAGTGACTTAAGCTTTCCCACATGACCATTTTGTAATGCAGTAACTGAGCAGAAACGTTCAAGAAGTTCTGCAGTGCTTCAGAAATCTTACACCACATTGCCTCATCATATGTAGTTGAAAAGATAATAATAGACACCGTTATTAAATATTGCTGAGCACATTTGTAAAAGCAAGCACACATCTGGCTTCCCCTGGATTTGTGTACAGGCATAGCGCCATCTTGTGGCTTCCTTGGGCCAGCTGGAAAACAGAAAAAGATTCAAAGACGGGAAAACGGCTACTTTGCCAGCAGTTCAAAGCACCGTCAGATTATCTCCATGTCCTACTATTGTTTGCTGAACTTTCGCTAGCTGGTTGCTTCTTGGTTTAGGATGCAGTTTAAGCAACCTTTTCATAGCCTGACAAAATCATGCTTATTCCTGCTATGGCCTGGATGTGGAAAAATGTTTGAAAATAGAAATTCTCTCTTTTGAAAACCGGGGGGATGGGGTGGAGCTAAGAACTTTACTTAGTTCCCTGGAGTCCAGTGGTGGGATTCAAATAATTTAACAACCGGTTCTCTGCCCTAATTATTTCTCCCAAAAACCAGCTCACCAAACTCCTCCGAAAGTTAACAACCGGTTCTCCCAAAGTGGTGCAAACCGGCTAAATCTCACCACTGCTGGAATCCATTAGAGATCGCCACGTTGCCAATCCCAGTTTAAGTTTTATTGTATCATAGTTTACAGCAGACTTCATAATAAAAGCTACTGAATGGATTAAGAATTGGGGACATTTATTATTGGTAATGTTTATTAATACCGTAGTATTTACTATTAGTGTGACATACCACTTTTATGCGTTACGGATCTTGATTGCAGTAGTTTCCATTATTTTTAAACAAAGTACAGGTACTCCTTGACTTGTGACCACAGTTGGCCCCAAATTTCTGATGCTGAGACGTTTGATAAATGAATTTTGCCCCGCTTTACAACCTATCTTGCCACAGTTGTTAAGTGAACACTGAAGTTGTTAAGTTAGTAATATGGTTATTAAGTGAATTTGGCTTCCCCATTGCCTTTGCTTGTCAGAAGGTCTCAAAAGCTGACCACGTGACCCTGGGACACCACAACCGTCATAAATATGAGTCAGTTGCCAAGCATTCGAATTTTGAACACATGACTATAGGGATGCCACAATGGTCGTAAGTGTGAAAAACTCTTAAATCACTTTTTTCACTGCCCTTGTAACTTTGAATGGACACTAAATGAACTGTTGTAAGTCAAGGACTACCTGCAACAACATCTCTTGCCCTTTCCAATTAACTGGGCATTTACTCATCCGTTTGCCTTCAGGTACACTAATATCCATTACCAACCTAGCAACAAGCCTGGCACGAAATATGGATAGGCTTTCCCTGGACGAAGAGCATTACAATCGGCAAGAAGAATGGAGAAGGCAGCTGCCAGAAAATCTGGGAGAAGGACTAAGACAAGGACTTTCCCGGTTGGGCATCAGCCTTTTGGGTAAGACGCCCTCTTTGGTCTTCACTGTGTTCAGCATTTGGGAAAATGGGATCTGGAAATATCTGCAGGGTGGAGGATATGTTTTTTTGGGGTCTTTTCCTTTTGCCAACTTGAGTAAAACTTTTTTGAGTGTAGTTTCCAATTTCAGATTCTTCCTTAAGTGAGGGCAAAAAAAGTAGGGCACGAGAGGATCACTGGCAGAAGCAAGATCTGTGTGCCCCATAGTGTAGACCAGGGGTGTCCAAAGTTGGCAACTTTAAGACTTGTGGACTTCAATTCCCAGAATTCCCCAGCCAGCTCTGCTGGCTGGGGAATTCTGGGAGTTGAAGTCCACAAGTCTTAAAGTTGCTAACTTTGGACACCCCTGGTGTAGACAGTGCTATCTTGGCTTGGCAGAATACAGTTCCTCCACTATTCTCAATTCCTCTAGTTTTTCCATTTAACCAAAAGCGAGTTATATATTCCCACCTCGGTGGGGATAAGAAAATTCATTTGAAATGAGCGCTTGTGTCAGAGGTAGCCACTGCCAAGTGGAAGGAACCGAGGCTGGGCAAGCAAAGCAGTTAGAAAGTAAGGCTGTTGCCTTGGACAGCAGTAAGTTATGTTCTCAACTGTGATGGGATCCTCCCGGGGGGGACCCAGAGTGTGCTTTGGGATGGGAGGAAGCACATACATTATTTTCCTGTATTATTTGATTTCCTTTCCCTAGCCAGGCCCTGGATAGGCTGATTATTCCTGGCAAGGAATTCTCCCTGAATCATATCGGACTTGCAGGAATGACTGCCCACCCCCCCTTTCTCGTCATCCTAATCTAATCTGAGAAAAAAGAGGGCTCAGAAAAAGCTCTGGTTTCTTGTAATTATGAGTTTCTATAACCTTGGAGGGGAGCAGAGACAGGATGTTTTAGCCATCTGGTAAGACCGATGCTAGAGGAAGGCTCCGTTTCACAGAGCTGTATATGTAAGCAGCAATGGCATGTGAATTATACGCACTTGGGGAACAGATTATTTAAGGGGGAATCACAGAGTAATCTAATTCAGAAGGAAAGCAGGTTCACAACAATGACTGCTAGAGGCCAAGACTCCAAATTTTGGAGAGTTTATATAGAAATGGATTTTGTTCAGCCTCTGGCTTTAACATGTTACTACTCCCCCATGTTGCTCCCCGTATGGACTGAGTAGATCATACTAGAGCCTCTTGCTTAGTTAACCAGCAAAACAGCTTGTCCTGGGCAAGGAATGCTCTGTTCAGTATCACTGCAACAAAGCAAGTTTATTAACACAATCCACTGATGGTGAACGGAGATGAATGCCCATTTAAAAATCAACATCAAAAGCCACCAGAAACTACCTGCCCCAAACTAAAGGCTATAGAAGAGTAATACTTAAACCTGCATTATATTGTTTTAATTGCATGTGTTATGCAGTAGGCTGGTGGACAAGATCTTTTGGATCTTTTAATCACGCGAAAGAAGACTTTGCAACACTTGAGAGCATGCCCAAAGCACCTGTATCTGAATCATTAAAAGGAGTTGGTGGGGGTGGGGATGGGATGTAGGGGACATATGCAGCAGCTGTGGGAACCATTCCTGGCTGTCTTGCCATGTGCATTCATGCAAAGCAACTTACTTTCCCTTAATATCTTGTAAATAGTACAAAGACACGTGAGTTCCATATTTTTTCTCTTTCACCGAAAAGTAATAGTGTTGTTTTCTGATGTTCCCATTGCTTCACAGTGCTTCAGTTTGCTTGATTATAAAACATCTGGGGGCACCAAGTTGCGGAAGGTTAACTTAGATGCTTGTTTTTGTTTGAAAACCACTAGTTCAAATATCATATAAACATGGATGAAAAATATTTCTTCAGAAGAGGATGACACATTTGTGCCAACTTAATTAACCACTATATAGACATTTCTAAAAGGAAAGTAGGATTTAGAATTGTGAAAGAAGAATGTACACAGACATTTTTTACTAGCCAAAAAAATCACAAATATGTATTGCTTGTCAAATGCTTTCATGGGATTATGAGACCAGACTATCACCCTGTGAGATCAAAGTGACTAAAAATAAGCAAACATAAAAGTTCAGAAGAATCTTGTTTGAAAAGATTTTTTCTCTTTCTTAAAAAAATCCTTCCCTTGTAATAATAATATTATATTATAATAATAATATAATATAATATAATAATATAATATAATATAATATAATATAATATAATATAATATAATATAATATAATATAATATAATATAATATAATATAATATAATATAATATAATATAATATAATATAATATAATATAATATAATATAATAAATATAATAATATAATATAATATAATATAATATAATATAACTGTAGTGTATTGATTAGATTAGATTAGATTAGATTATAATAATTTACTAAATTTATGTAGCTGTCCATATCACCCAAAGTGACTCAGGGCAGCATTCAACAATCAAATAAAATAAATAATATAAAAACAATCATTGTAAAAATCGGCAATCATTATTAAAAGTTAAAATATTTCTTAAAAAGTAAAGTACGTAAACCACAAGTAGAGAGAGTAAATATTGCAAGTATGTATCATCCGTAATAAGGGAGCTACCTTAAAATGTTGCCAATTCCTTGGGAACCCCAAGCCTAGTGACATAACCAGGTCTGCCGTGACTTCCTGAATATCAACAGGGACATAATCTGACTTCTGGGGTGGAGGGTGGGGCTTGTTTCATAAGATGGACAATTTCATGGCTTCTTCTTTTACCCTGCAGTTAGAAGGACATTTTTATGATATTATATATTATTTACATTGCACTAACATTATAAGGAAGGGGTCCAGTAGAGGTACTTCACCTTTTTTTAAATCTTAAGTTTGTGTTTGAAATTGAGTTTAACACCCCTGTTAAACACATGACAATGTCATAATATGATTTGTTTCTTCATATAGAATGATGTGTAAATGGAACACAACAATTTTTTAAATAAGAATTTGTACCTTATTAGCTTATGCTTGTTTTATTTTTATGCTCTCCCCATGTCTCATACTAATTAGCCTTCAAAGTGTGCAAATTAAGAGCCACTAAAATAAGTAGGAAAATAAATCAGGAATTGTTCAAATAAGCGAACATAATTTTATTCAATAGAAAGACCAGCTTACTTGCTCTCAGTTCAGCAAAATAAACTATACTTGATGTGTAAATGCAATTCGTAGCATAGTCCATAGATAACATTAAATCATGTTGTGGTTAGTTATTTTTCAATGGGTTTTATTTATGAACAAGATTAATATAATTTACTCAACAAAGCATGCAATTGTTAAAATTCTGGATCATCATATATGAAATAGAGCAATATACCTTACCTAGAAATAATTTGTCCATGAAATTTTCAATTTTTCAAATGTTAGAAAAACTATAGAAAATTATGTTATGGCATGACAGAACCTACAGCAAGCTTGTACATATGTGTGTTTGTGTATAGTTAGATATATGGCAGTGGTGGGATATGACCAGTACGCCAGTACGGGCATACCGGTGCCTGCTGGGAGCACCAGGTACTATTCTGGTACGGTGCTCCGGAGGGCCCACACGACCGACCGCTGTCCTTACCGCTATTTGAGTCGATCGGGGTATTTGCGCACGGAGCATACGGAACCTGCGCAACGCTCTGCCGAGCAGCTGGAGCATCATGGGCAATAGGGACGCATGCGTGCACTGCGCATGTGCTGTGCACATGTACATGGTGGGTGCCCGGCCCCATTGCAGTATACCAGTTGCAATGGGATCTGGAACCCACCACTGATATATAGATGTGTGTGTATACAGAGAGAGAGAGAACCTATCTGCCAAGAAAGATATATCTTAAAAGAAAATGTCTACAAAGACTATTTCATTACACTTTGAAATCTTAATAAGCAGAATCCTTGGTAAAAGCATCACGTACAAACTACTGTCCTAGGAATATTAAAAAAAACATTTTGTATTTTAGCTATGACAGCCATGGGCAATCACCCCAAAAGAAAATTTGTAGTGCATGATTAATACATACCAGCATGTTCGCCGTTTACTTATGCCTCTGTACTCCAGGCCATAATTACTGAAGAATTCTGTAGAAAAGCTCTTCAGATCAGTCAATTATTGAGGTTCTTCAATATAGTGAAAGTTGCAGCAGTCACACCACCTTCTTGGTTCTTTGATTAGCTACAGAGAAGATTGGTTGAATTTATCAAGCTGTGAAGATTTTCTAGAAAGCTCTCGTTATTACATGAATAATTGTGACTGGACCAACAGAATCTTCTTGATCTTCCAGGGATTTAGACACTGCGATGGAAATCTGTTGTATTTCACTCAAACTGATTACTTCTTGCTCTTAATTGCTGCCTTTACTCAAGATATAGACGAGTTTACAATTTGGCTTAGGCTGTGTTGCCTGCACTGTTTTGCTTAATCAGAATGAAAGACTTAAACTGGCGTTGAGATTCTGTTTACAAATTCTTTGTTGCTGAAATAATCCCCACTACTCTTAGTCTAAGAAAAATTAACTATCCAAATAAATTACAAGCACTTTGTGACATAAGTATCTGAAGATTCTAAATTGTGTTCTAGGAGTAATGAATACACAAGCAGATATTTTCAGGAGCACCACGCTGTATCATCTGTTAGTATTTTAAAGTATAGCATTCCACACAAACCCAGCCTGAGTTCTGAATTCTGTAAACAATGTGTCCATCAATATTTGATATCTCCTTGTAATCTCTGTTTTCACCTGTCTCCTCTGGTGTATGAGATTTCAAATAATGTATTTTCCATGGCTCTTTCCAGATTTCATTGGTTTTGCCATGTCATAAATGAGTTTGTCCGATAGCCTTGAAAAGTTCTAGTTACATATTGTAAGGTTTGTTGGAGTTATTTCTTAAACCAAGGCAATTTTAGGATCTCTAAAATCTCTTTCTATCTAATATCGTGATAGATGGGAAGAAATAAAACATGTTGAATTTGGTAATACAATATTTTTTTCAGCTGTTACTGAAGGAGAGGAACCCTTGAAGAGCCTTACTCAAATGGAGTAGGGGAGAAGCATAAGATGCTACCATATCTGTTTCCCAGGTGCCATGTTGCATTGGCACACCCATTTTATTCAGTGGTGGGATTCAGCCAGTTTGCACCACTTCGGGAGAACTGGTTGTTAACTTTCTGAGCAGTTTGGTGAACTGGTTGTTGGAAGAAATCATTAGGGCAGAGAACCGGTTGTTAAATTATTTGAATCCCACCACTGATTTTATCTAAACTCTTTTGTCCAGAAATTGGTAGCAGTTACAAAGGATCTGAAATACATAGGTACATAGTACATTGTTTAAGTGTGATTTGCCAGAAACCTTGTATTAATTCTAACCCTAGCAAAGTTTTAAAATGTCAATAAGCTATAGGTAGTGCTTGACTTCTGAAACCTTTTGGGACCAGAATCTTGATCATTGAGCAAAGCAGTCATTAAGTGAAATGTCATGTGATGGTTTCACTCAACGACTGCAATCCTGGCACTCCTGATTGTGGTCTTTAAGCAATCATTAAGTGGACAGAGTGCCAGATAAAGAATGTGGCATGCCTCAGGGCCATTGGGGTTGTCCTAGGAGGCCTGGTGCACGTCATACAGGAGTTGAAGGGTGAGTTGAACATTTCCATCTCATCTCTGGACTCATGGGTGGATTGTAAAATGGATGCAAAGAACAATCTGAAACCACCGGAGAGCAATGGCTACTTTGTGAGTCTTATGGAGGTTAAAAATTCTGTTTATCAATTATTTTTGTTGTCTCCAAAAGCACCTAATGGTTTTATGCAAAAATATTCGGGTTTTTATTGTTGTTGTTGTTTATGTGCACAAAATGAATAGCAATTGGCCCTAATATAGTTATTGCTGCCCATATGGGCTGAAAAAAAATTCTCTTGTCCATATTTGGAGGGCTTACAAAGAGTTCTGAAAGCTTCAGCCAGCCTTTTCTGTACTGAATGATGACCTTCAGCATAAACACTTCAGATTCCTAATATAACATCTTGTCATCTTGTTCAATCATTCTCCTTTTAGTGAGATCCAAATAAATTATCCATCAAAGTTACAACAGCTAGAGGCATCTCTAGGTACATGGCTTGAATAAACTCAAGATCAAAGGAAGATCCCACCTGACATACCTGTTTACATTTAGGAAGATTTAAACTGCTGTTCTCTGTTGATATGAAAAGCTGGAGGGTCATTAAGGCACTTGTAAAAGTTTGACCTGTACACATTAAAATAAAATATGATTGTATTCACAAAAACAGGAAGAAAAGTATCCAGGCCTAATTCTACTAAACTTAGTAATATATTAGAGATTGTATTGGTTTATGAACATTTTTATAATATAAGGGCATGTTAAAATGATGTAGTGGACATGGGAAAAGTTTAAGGGTTTGTGAGATTTACTTTAAGTAGTGGTCTAAAATCTCACTATATTAGCAGAAATTTGCTCTTCATCAAAAATGCTTGTATATACAGTATATTATTTTTAAAAATAAATTATTAAGTTTTATCAGGATATAAAATGCAAAAGAAAATGAAAATAAGGGAGGAAAAGGGGAAGAGGAAAAGCATAGGGCAAGAAAAAGGGAAAGGAAGAAAGAAAAAACTTTGCCGACTCTTTTTAGCGCAGTAAAATAAAGTACTAACATTGTACTCATAACTTTTTACTTTTACTTGCTAATGTGTACTAGCCATTATTATAACAACAACCCTATTTCATCAGCAAAATCAGCAAAAAGTCAAAATTTCATTTTTCCCCTCTCACGAACAAAATCCAGAATGAAAATATATACAATATATATTCAATTTTACCATCCAACAACTTTAAGTTAGAAAAATGGTGGCAGTTTAAAAGATACCTAATGAAGCCAAGTTTTAATGTGTATCTACTAATCCACAATATGGTACCAATGTAAACCAAAAGGTCAACACACATCTACCTTGGGGCTTCTTAGGCTCCACATCCTATGCCTCACTTAATTTGGTTTTATATTTTTTATATATTTGTAAAGAAGTAAATGTGAAGTCAGCATGTTGCAAAGCTTAACAAGCTTTGTAAGCTTTACAATCATGTTTTAAATTCCGTAGAAATCTCAGCAGATATCATAGCAGCTCAGGGATTTCTTTGTAAGTATGTTCAACCTACCTAGAAAGAAGACAGAAATAAGAGTTGATATATGGGATATTCAGAACCATTAGAATGGTTCCTGGGACTCCTGTTTTTTTCTTTCTGGTAAACTGTTTAGTAATTGGGTACGTCCATCATTGCAATAATTTGGGTGAGGGTCCATAACATCCTCTCAGTAATCCAAATCTGTGAAGCAGCTCAAAAAGTTGGGCTCTCTTAAGTGAAATAGAAGATGGGACTAGCAGAAATTTTCTTATCCTGAATTAAAGGGACTCAATAGTTCCTTATTGCTGTGTTAGACAAAGGCATAATATTCAAATGAAATGAAGCAAAAGTGTTCACAAATCAACATTTCATCTGGCTCTGAGATTAAATCATACTGTCATACTTGAAAACTCATTACAGGTGCAATTGCTGGGATTGTAGATCAGCCAATGCAGAACTTCCAGAAAACATCGGAAGCCCAGGCTTCAGCAGGACACAAAGCCAAAGGTGTGATCTCTGGTGTGGGAAAAGGAATCATGGGAGTTTTTGCTAAGCCTATTGGAGGAGCAGCTGAGTTAGTCTCCCAGACTGGCTATGGTAGGTTTGAGCGAATGTATGAATTCAGCATGTTGCATGTTCATTGATACTTTTCATGTATTATTTTAATTGTAACACATAATACTACAGTACTAAAATATTATTTAAAATATATATTTCCCTCCTACCATCACATTTTTTTAAATGAGATTACACTGTTTTCCTATTTCAAATACTTGGCCCATGTTAGCCATATATAAAAGTAAGATAAAGGTTCCCCTCACACATATGTGCTAGTTGTTCCCAACTAGGGGGCGGTGCTCATCTCCATTTCAAAGCCAAAGAGCCAGCGCTATCCGAAGACATCTCCGTGGTCATGTGGCCAGCATAACTAAACGTCAAAGGCACAAAGAACGCTGTTACCTTCCCACCAATGGTGGTTCCTATTTTTCTACCTGCATTTTTACAAGCTTTCGAACTGCTAGGTTGGCTGAAGCTGGGACGAGTAACAGGAGCTCAATCTGTTATGCAGCGCTAGAGATTCAAACTGCCGACCTTTCTGATTGACAAGCTGAATGTCTTAGCCACTGAGCCACCACATCCGTGTGTGTGTTTGTGTGTGTCTGTGTCTGTGTATTTATTTTGCATTGCAAAACTAGCAAATTCAGTAAAGGAATTTATTTCAGATAAAATCATCTTAAAATATAAACAGCCAATTTAAGCCATAAATTCCTGATAAATCATAATTGTTACCTAAGTCAGTGAGGAAATTCTACGAAGCTCAGGTGATCTCACACAGTTTGCTATCGACTAATGGAAGCTAAGTGCCTATTTACACCAAGATCACCCTCTTGTCTTGATAACCATAATACAAATCTGTTGCCAGCTGTTATTTCTGCTTCCCGGCTTACTGCTTGGGAAAAAAAATAAGATGTGTTCTGAATTTTTCCACCAGGTCATATGACACCACTGTATAAAGTATGCTCACTTTCTCAAAGCCAGGCACAGATGTGTCAATATTCCGCTAATGGTATATTAGATTGTATCCAAGAATTGCAAACATTGTAGATATCATTGCTATAATGTGATTACTCATGTAGCATCTTTCTTTAACTGGCTCAGTATTTCCCTCCTTGAGATGAGTCACTAACCGCTTACACTGGCCAGCTTTTTTTATTTCCATTAACTAAACGTTGAGGCATTATTTTGCACCCAAAAGAATGAAGAGTGTAACCACTCTGTTTGCTCCTTCATGCTTTTCAAAATACCTTGGAACTAAAGCTCCTATTTGGACAAATGATAAAATTAGAGGCCTAAGTTTCAAGCAGACCCTTTGAAGAAATGGGGCGTCATCCAAAAGTTCCTCTCACAGGTTTTCCCCAAATTCTTCATCAGCTTCAGAAGCATAAAAAGAAGCAAAAAAAAAAAAGCCAGCTACAATTGTTCAAATTCAACATAGGCCCCCTTCCTAGTCTATATCCAAGATTTTCCAAGAATTTCCTAATTCTCTGGAGAGGTTTTTGAGGGACAAGATGAAACTCTTGTGTGTGGCTTTCTCACATAATTATTTACCCAACATGTGTGTCAGATGTGTACAGTTTTTTAGCCTGTTGAGCAATTGGAAGTTTGTTGTACATAAAACTTCGATTCTAGGAAAACTAGAGAAAAAAAAAGTTGGAAGTTGGTGGAAGAGATGTTCCATGTTACATAGATTTTAGATTTTTAAAAAATGTTGGCAATTGATGTGACCCAAAATAATGGAAAGATGCACTTTACTGCAAACAGTGGCTTCAAACCAGAGAGCAACTTTAGCAGAACCAACTTTGCAGAACTCAGAAGACAGTTTGTGTTGTTGTTGTTGCTCGTTGAATAACAATCTCTTCCCCCCCCCAAAAAAATGTGTCAAGTTCTTTTGCAACTCTCTTTTTTCCTCCATTTGAAAAGGGGTTTGCAATGCAATTATTTGAGTGCAAATAATTAATGACAGAGTCTGCTAGATTCTGACTGCTGTATTTTTATTTTTTTGTATCCATTGGCTGAGAGAACTGAATCTTTTCCATAATAAATGGAAGTGCATGGAGCAGTATCTTGCTTGTGACTAATGGGCGAATGGGCTTCTGACTTATGGGGGGAACAAGACCACACAGAAGTAATCACATGTTCTACTTTTCCATCTGCCAATGACTATCTCATTCGCAATAACGCTGAAAAATTTCAATCAGCTAATTATTACAATTGGAATGTATCTTTTGAGCATTACCAGGAGTTGGTGTATGTTCAATATTAAAGTGAATTATTTCTGAACAACACCAGTGCATTATTTAATTTGGTATTTGTTTTATACATTTTTACCCTATGGAGAAATGTTTGATGCTCAGCTCTCTCCCTATCCAGAAACTCTGCCAATCTCTAAGATACACCCGTTTCAGTCCCAGTTATAAAACATCTTTTAAGTCAGGGGTGTTAAACTCGATTTCATTGAGGACCACATCAGGATTGTGTTGAACCTTGGGAAGGGGAAGGGGTATGGCCAGTTTGACATAATTCCTGAGCTCCGTTGTTGACTGCCATGGCCTCCTGCAACTCTCTGCCGGTGAAAATAGAGCTTGGATGGGCCACATGCGGCCGTCTCAAGCTCCATTTTCACTGGCAGAAGCACCGCAGGCCTGTCCTTCGCTGTTTCCAGGGCAGCCCCTTGGGCCAGATCTAAGTATCCCACAGGCCGAATCCGGCCCCTGGGCCTTGTGTTTGACATCCCTGTTTTAAGTAAACCATCCAGTTATTGACTCTCTGTCCTTTCCCAGCTTAAGGGCCATGCCCTGTACCAGCCATCAGAAAGCAACATGCTAAGACACCCCCTTCTCTTGATCAGGGCAGACAGGAAGAGAAGTACCTTTACAGAGTTCTGCTGTAGTGTAAGAAGACACCTTTCTAATTTCAGATGCCCCAAGAGAATTCATAAACATTTGGGTTTCATATTTAACAGATGCATTAAGTAATTTACCTTGAAATGCAGTATCTAGGGCAAATTTACCTGCGGGTGTGTGCTAATTGTGAGATACTCATGAAAGAATGTGAATATTAAGCAAGAAAGTTAAGCATGGTCTTGAATTGCTATGCCTACATTCTTACCTAACTTGTCCAATCCCTTTTCTAAATCTATGGCCCTCAAGAGCATTTAATTTTCCCTAATTGCTAGTATGTGACTGATGATCCGTCTTTTATTTCAAGCTAATGCTAAAATCCATTATGGTTAAGTGCATGATTATTGTGTTCTAATATTGAATGAATTATCTCCACTAGAGCGTCCAAAGATGTGACATCACTTTGGATCTGCACAATTTTATGGACTGTTTAAGAACATGACATCATCGCAACATGTTTCTGTTTTCCCACCCTGTAAAAACAAAACCCAAAACAGCCTAACTTTTATCACCGCAGGTATTTTGCATGGAGCTGGACTTTCCCAGCATCCTAAACAGCGTTGTCCTCCGAGCGATCAACATGCTGATCAGGCACCAAACAGCCACGTCAAATACGTCTGGTAAATTATCTGGATACTGAATCATTTCTATGCCCCAAGTGTTGATTAATAGATTCTGGCTTCTGGTCAAGCTAACAGAGCAAAAGGCTGACTTACAGCAGAATATATAGGAATGCTAAACATAAAAGTTCAGCAGAGGCCCTTTCGGAAAGCCAGCTGTCCTTTGAGCTTTGGAAATTGATGCGAGCCTGTCTTTGTTTATGAAAGATATTACTCGGTGGCCTTTGCCCAAATATTGGACATCTCCAGAAATAACTGCTACAGTAGTTTCTTCTCAGTTTGGTTCCAGTTTCCAGTTCCAATCCCTTAGAGTGGATTCAGGGCTGGAAGAAGAAATGAATTGGACAAGAGAGATGTGATTCTGACCATCAATTAGGTCAGCTTGGCTGCAGAAGATGGAGGTTTGAGAGTGTTACAAAATAAACAAGGCCTCTTTGGGATTTAAAATCATAGCAAGTTTTGCAAAAAAAAAAGTTTCTGTTTAATGCTACCGCTTCTTTAGAGAGAGAAAAGGAACTTTTGCTGAGAAATTTTGACTATCAGGTGAATGCATGTTCTTCATCTTGAACCTTTTTTTTTAAAATAGGAAAATGCTTCAGTCACTGGGGAGACCAGAGGTCTACATGGCCCTGGATGTGATAATTGTGAGTGGATCAGGCCAAGAACACGAAGGATGTTTACTCCTTACTTCAGAAGTGCTCTTTGTGGTTAGCATTGATGAAGACACACAGCAACAGGCATTCCCAGTGACAGAAATTGAATGCCTGCTAGAGGGTGAACAAAGCAATCTGTTGAAGATGCAGCTCAAACAGCAGGGAGTGTCTTGTGATCAAGAGGTAAAGCTCCAGATTTATTTTATTTGTAGTCTTTAAAAACATGCTTTTTTTTTCAACTTTATTAGCAATGCACTGCCCATTTCCATAAATCTGTGTTCTCTGATTTCAGGCAGATGGAAACCGAGAGAGACTGTCCGAACAGCAGTACAACAGACTTGTTGACTACATTACAAAAGCATCCTACCACTTGGTTACTGTCCCTGTGTCTGTACAAAACACAGCACCTCTCATAGCTGCAGAACCAGTTCCAGCAACAGTAAAGACTTATCAATACCTGGTTAATCCCATTTTTGCTCATGTATTCATCAGCAAATTTACAATGGTAAAAAATAAAGCTTTGAGTAGAGGATTTAACTGAAAACACTCTGCTGAAATGTTTCCAGATTTAAAGTACTATCTATGCAGTTGCCTAATAAGAACTTTTACATTTCACATCACATGAAAACAGATAAGTTTAAACTTAGGTGTGCTGGGATATTGAACAAGCACATTAAAAAGAAGAGTCTATTTTGCACTCAGTACATTTGAGATGAATTCTGTAGTCTGCTTTATGAGACAAAATATTGTATGTATGTTGTAAAATAAGCTGTCAGTAAACAGAAATTGGCAACCTAATAAGATGACAATGAAAATCTTTTATTTTCTTTTTAATTGGAAGTCTAATATGAAAAGATTGACAGAATGCACAGAAAGAACATTATAATGTTCTTGTCTTTCTCTTCATTTTCTAAAGAGGTGCCAGGTAATATAAGCAAGGTTTAGAACTTAGCTTTAAAGACTTGCTCAGGGCTGAAATTTATACTGCAACTGGCCCAACCTATAGCAAAATTATTCTTTCTATTCAGTTTGGAAGTACGTAGGTGTGCTAAGTGAACTGTGATAATCTAGGGTTCCGGACCATTCTGTTAATTTTCATTGACTGAGATTTTGCCAAATTTCAGTCCTTAATATAATTAGTGCCTTTATTTAGTTTGAAGAACTAGTTGGTGACAACACTAATTTATGAGATATTTGTCTACCAGAAAAGATAGCAATGTTTTCTGAAGATTGTTGAATGTATGTGCTATTGCAATTCTTTAACAATGTATAATTATGCAAGAGTTCTCATGGACTATTAACGAGGGACCAGTAACTTGCATTATATAAAGCTTTACAACTTTTGTTTAGCCAAGGATACCAAAAATGAGAAGATAATTTAAATCATCGGCTGATCCAAGATGCATTACTCAAAGTATGTTCCATTAAGTTACATCCAAGCAACATAACAATTGCTACATTGGTTGTTTTAACAGATTTTCATTTTGATCAACATATCCATACTAGAGCACCATAGCAAACACAATTTGGGTTCCATAATTCCAAGTCATGCAGTGGTAATTGCAGCAATTCTGGGTAGGTGCCAGCATAGGGAAAGCTCATCTAAATGAATGATTGACTTGAAGCCTATATAGCCATGTTCAAGAAATAGACATAACTCGAACTCATATTTGTCTCAGTTTTCTATAAAATAAGAGATTCAGTGTATCACTGAAAATGCTATTTAATACTATGAGATGTAGTTTCCTCTAAAAGCATTTGAATTTTTAACTGAACAAGTGAGTAGCCAGAGCATCAGCTCTCATATAGCCCTATTACCCACTGTCATCCGAAGTTAAACCCTTATATCCACTGGAAAGGACCCAGTAAACCATAAACTAGTGCCTGGTTTCATTACTGCTGTAATATTCAGTAATTACACTTGCACCAGAAGGTTAAATGGCACATTCTTTTTTTTAAAAAAGTATATACTTGTGACATAGAACTCTACACTAAACCATCAACCCAGAAAAAGTAAAATTCATGGATGTATGGCCAAATCATTTTAGACCATTCAGCTGTGTTACTGGATCAGTTATCAGATTTCTCATTTCCTGTGTAAATCTAATTTTTCAGAGACCTCTAGTATGTTAATAGTGGATGTTTTTAAATGTACTTTTTCCATAGATTTTTCAACATCTGTTTTCAACTTCAAATTGTAGAAGAATCACCGGCATAAAATAGCTATTAGATTTATATAAATTGAACTGTGATCAGCAAGCTATAGTTTCAAAAGGTGTGTTTGCTCTGGGCTCTTAGCTATTTATTTTTATTTAACACTTTTGGTCCTAAACATTTCTTTTTCTCTTTTCCTCCCCACTCTAATACCCTGCTCAGCTTTTTAAGGCAAGAACTCAACATTAATCTGTACAAGGCCAATCTGCATTACAAAACTATGTGGAAGCTAGGTATTGAATTTAAACTGTTTCAGCCAGTTGTCGCTGTTTCCAGTACATTTCTGGCAGAGATTTTGAAAGCTCTTTTGATTTTGTCACATATCCCATGTGTTCCATTTTTAAAATATTCAGCCTTTGAAAACTGGGCTTATCCTAAGTATAAACTAGATACACCCTTTGTTAAATGTTGGTTAAGTTGTTTGTTAGTCATTGTTTACTTACACTGCTTTAAAATATTGTATTTTATATATGAATCTTTCATGAGAAATAAAGAGTTATATTGCCACTTTGTCTGTTCACAGTACTGTTGTAGCAATTTGATTCAAAAGAAATGCATTAATAAAGTGGCAAAATAATAAACTAGGACAAACAGGATAGATTATAGATAAAATTGCATGGCTAATCATAATATTTGAATATTTATTTATAAGAATTAAATTCCAGTTTCCTGCCCAGAACACATTTTGGGCAGCTAACAATTTAAAAAAATATTATTTACAATCTGAAAATGTTAACAATTTCAATTAATTCAAGCACTTGGCTAAAGAAAAATATCTTGTCACCAAAGCAGGAAGAATGGAAGTCGAGTATACACTGAGAGTATAGTATGACTTGGGAGCAAAACAGAATGTCCTTGACCTGCAATACCTCAAAAAGCAAGAGCATCTTTAGAGACCATCCCATGCCATGCAGCTCATAGCAGGGTATGCATGGGATGGTGACTACTAGAATCCCTATGGCATCACTAAAAGCACTATGCTGTGGGTTAGGAAACCTGAGACACAAATTGTGCTTCAATCATAAACATATTGCATTGTTGGGTAACTCAACTGTCAATCTATAGTCCTCCCACTGTAGTTAACATATAGTATATGAAGTTATATTTAACTATAAAGTAGTCTAAGGATTGCAACTAATAATGTAGATGTCTGAACACTGAAAGCATGAAATAATTCTTAGATTCTACACTATTTTTGCGCACTATATAATGTTCACCACCATAAATGGTCCTTAAGAGGGCCTTGCTGGTCAGGGAGAGCAGACTGGGGCCAGAGGTTCCCAGCTCAATCAAATGTTTACATAAGGACTAGATAACTCATGTGCTACTCGGTCACCAGTTCAGATACTGTATATCCTTATCAGATTCCTCAATGTCTTCAACAATAGCAGACTTCTAATGTGCTTGAAATGTTCTTTAAAATTCAGTGAGGATTCAGAGATGTAACTGCCTTAAAGCAGCCATGTTCAACTCAGGAATTTTTTAATAACATCTGATGTGTCATAAAATGCTTAATAATTTTGTCAGAAAGCAAGAGTTCTGAGCCAGGTGGATGTCTGACAGAATTACCTGGATGCATTATCAACATAGCCTTTTTGGTCACAAGTTCACTTGCTTGCTAGTTTTTTCTTTCCCTCTTATGGCCAGCAAAATCTCTTAAAGGGACAGCATATTGCTAAGAGCAATCCAAAATTTTAGCAGATTGGAGAGTAACAGCAGACAACTACTGAAAAATGAAAGACTTGGTGAAAAAAAATCCATCAATATCTAATAACAGATTTTGAATCAGGAACCTAGTGACCAATTAATTGAACATCATCATTTTACTAACTTTGAAACGTCCAAGAAGGGGCAAGGTGCCATTAATCTCATCAATAAACCTGTGTGTTCCTAAATTTTTAGCTGGACCACGGTAGAACTAATGCTAACTTAGATAAGCTGCTATCCTACTGCAGTACAGCTCTTAAAAGCCAAAAACAGCCATTTGCATCTGCCTGCCCACAGCTATGCGGCACGTTTCCACAATACCTGTTACAAAGTGAACTCTTGTGAATAACAGCAATTTTTATAACTACGTTTATATTATCACAAAAGAAAAAAAATCTGTTTGTTGCGCAACAGTGTGCTACCTGCAAGATACTCAATGTTCTGAGAAAAAATTATAAAGGTAAAGGTAAAATGTGGATACCCTACACTTCACCTTCAGATGGTCACTGAAAACAGCCATGTCTTCATTTCTCCTTTTTGCCTACTTCTCTGTGAAGCAGAAGCTATAAAAGGAGAGAGAAAAATTGCTTCCAACTGCCACATAACTGCTGCTAAAAGGAAGCTAAAAAGATCCATGGATAATATCAAGATTTTTCCTGTTGTCCCTTAAACTTGACATACCCTCTCCTCTCAGTGTTTTATTTTAGAAAGAAAACGTAAAAGATTTCTGCTACTAGGGATATTTCAGCCTGGCACATTGTCCAAGGAGCAGGGGGTTGGGCTAGAAGACATCCAAGGTCCCTTTCCAACTATGATGATGATGAAGATTAAATACTGCAGTGCTTTCCATGAGCTTTGCTTGCTACCAACTGAAAGAATCCAAGACACATTCCAAGATAGATTTCATTTAATGAACACAATACAGCAGTACCAGCATTGAAGGTGATCGTTATTGATCACAATAATATTCGATTATTTCATCTCCAAAAGGAAGCTCTGAAAAACAAAAAAAAGTAAGTTATTAAGAACCTGGAATTTATTCTCCCATTTTGAAAAAGATGTGCAAAACATCATTTTATGTAAGCTGTTTATAAAATATTTGTTTTATGAAGCCCAAAGACTCTAACAGTTATAATCCTAAAACAAGTTCATGATATGATGAAATGCCACTGCAAACATAATTAGCAACTTAATAGTAAAGCTTCTAACAGGATGATTTGAAAACTGCTAAAAATTAGCAGCAATGAAACCGGCTACATTTTTTCCAAGAAAGCACATGAATATTAGAATTAAGAAAGTACATCATCAATGGGGAAAAAAATCATAGGAGTGACTTCAGTTAAAACAAAATAAATGAATCATTTTATTTTATTTTACTTTGCTCTAAGTGAATTACTAACTTTTATTCTGTATTTCAATATGCACCAGTACCAGATCTGTGCCATTTCTTTGCTAGCAATGTGAAAGTGATTTAATCAGTCTTATTTATGCCACCCAACCCACAAAGCAATTCTGTTGTCTGCTATTGGCTTCTCCTGGAAAGCGTTTTGATTTCCTGGGTCAGGGTGGAGAAAAAATGTGTGGCCCGAGATCACCCAGCTGGCTTCTAATAAGGGAGAACTCGAACCCGGGCTTCACACTTAATGTCAGCACTTTAATTGCTATGCTACACTATCCAAGCTAGCTTAAAAGAAATATTCCCTTGAATTATTAAAGCAGAAGTTGAACGATTGCTTACTTGATTAGCAGATGTCATTAGGGCTTCACACTGTGAAACACTCCTGCTTTTCTCTTGTCCTCAAAGTCTTTCGCAAAATCAAATGTTTTATAGAAATCTCTGTACTTATTTTGCTTTGCTTGAATGAAATAATACTAAGGAGGAAAAAAATTACCATTACAAGACTTTAACACACGCAACTTGATTAAATACTGAACAATTTTTTTTTTAAATGAGAGCAATGTCTATGAAAACACTCAGCTCCTGGGCAGCTTAAATTGTTTACAAAATGTTGAGAAAACAGTGATGCAATGATGAAAAAGGTGTACACTGTTAACACTACAATCCTGTACCTATTTACCTGGGACTTGCTTAATGACCCTAATTGGGAACAGAATTCACCTTGCTAAATGGAGCACTCTTTAAACGAAACACCTGACACCACTGCTTAGAAATGGAAGTTCTGGTTCAGCTAGTCGACTTTTTACCATTTATACTTATGGCCTCAGAAAGGGTGCTGTATAGCCCTTAGACTTATATACTGCTTCACAGTGCTTCTCTAAGCAGTTTACAGAGTCAGCATCTTGCCCCCAACAATCTGGGTGCTTATTTTACCGACCTCGGAAGGATAGGAGGCCGAGTCAACCTTCAACCAGTGAGACTCGAATTGCTAAACTTCTGGCAGCCGGCAGTCAGCAGAAGTAGCTTGCAGTACTGCACTCTAACCACTGCGCCACCACAGAAGTGATTTATATAACCCATAAATAACTTCCAACTGACATCAAACATCACCATCCCCAACTTCTGTAGTCACATAAATGCATGTTGGGCACCTGGATCCCTGTTAACACATACAATCGGTCATCAGGTGCCCTACAATCATGGTATTGCCATTTGCAATCTCCTCTGCCAGTTTCCCCAGATAGTCAAAGAGGAAGCCAGCAGGGAAGGTTACAGGCTGCTGCCACTTGCCGAAGATTCCCTCTCATCTCTGAGGGCTGACTGAAAGAGCTGCTGGCTGATAATAAGGCTTAAATCATGAAGATCAAAGCTCTGTTTTGGTACCCTCCGGAAGGGTCACGGCAAGGACCTGATCCTCAAGCTCTGAGATACAACAGCTTTTATGTTCACCTTGTTCTCATTTGATTCCTGGGAGGTGCCCTACTCCCTTGGAGCAAGTAGTTGCTTTACAATACCTTTACCATGGCTAGCAACCAGTAGGAAGCAGTGAATTCTACTGATACCACACACACCCCTGACCGAGGAGCATAACAAAGGTCACCCTGGAAGCAGCAGGAGAAGCGAGCAGAAGAGCAGCGAGTGGGGAGGAAGACAGTGGGGGGAGTTGAAGCACACCCTACAATTGTAAGTTTGGGCAGCCTGCTAAGCACCCAAATTTTGATCATGTGACATGAGAGCACTGCAACAGCCATAGCTTCAAGACAAGTGCTAGCTGTAACTATCATTTGTTCAGCATTATCACTGCAAACAGACACTGAGCAAATGGTCATTAAACAAGGGTTATTTGTAATTTTTCAGGACTTGCGCAAATATTTAAGAATTAAGAATAAAAAAAATCTGGTTTACACTGAGTTTTAACACAAGAAATCCTCACCTCCAAGAGAAAAAAGCTTCCTGTTACTAAAGTAACTCCTATCAGAAAATTCTGTCTTGCAAATCTTCCCAGGAGATCTCTCATTCGTGGCTTGGGCAACAGATTAGAAGACATGTTGAAGCTTTCTCCTAAAACAGAAAGGGAAATTAAGGCTTTGCTATTATGATCACAATATGAACAACAAAAATTGAACCACAAAGTATTCCCTATAACAGAAAGGCAGCATTTTTATAGAACTAATTATTTGGAAATTGTTTTATTTGTTAGAAATACATTGTGTGTGGTATAACCTAGGACGCTATAAAGGTTTTGAAAAGAGATTTTCAGTGATAGCCAGGACAAAGCCCACAAAGTGTCACTTTTCAAATTAAAACAATTAAGGTCCAAGGTTCCAGAAGCTATATGCATACATGCATCAAAACCTTTATAGAGCCCTAAGTTATATCACACATTATGTATTTCTAACAAATAAAACAATTTCCAAAGAATGAGTTCTATAAAAATGCTGCCTTTCTGTTATATGCATGCATGCAGCAGAAACAGATGAAAGCAGTTTCTATGGCACAAATGCAACTCTATTTAAAAATGTGATAATTGGTTAATAGATTGCATTTTTAAAAGCCTGATTCCAAAGCTTTGCAAACTCCTAATATGGATGCTGCACAAGGTATCCTTCCTTTCCACACCTGCTGATGGCATTTCAATCTTCCACTTTGGGAATCTAATGTTCACTGCCAGCGTGACAAGGTACAGTGTCAACCTGCTGGCATTATTTTCATTCCGCTACTCATCCGAAATGCAGCAAATGGTCTCTCCCCGCTTCCCCGCAACACAACCCACAGCTTCCTTAATCACAGTCTACAAATCATCTGCCCTCTGCAGGTTTCGCCTGGGGCCGCTAATTCACGTCCAAATGACCGCAACGGAGAGAGGAAAGCAAGTCGCGAGCCAAAAATCATCTCATCCTTTCGGTCCAAGCTCCCACCGAGCGATTCTGCTGCATCTGGCGGGGACCCCAAAACAGACGGACGCACCCAGCCTCCTCCTCCTCCCACCCCCGCCCAACTGCACCGCCTCCCCCCTCCCCCGGGGTGTCCCTAGACTGTTCTTTCTGGACCGTCTCAGTGTCGAGCTAAGCCCGGCGTCCCCCCAAAGGGCAGGGAAGGAGAGAACCGCGCAGGAGGCCGCCCGCAGATACTCACGGCCGACGCCAAAGCAGGAGGAAGTTCCTTCTCTGACCCCTACGGAGCCAAGGCCGTCCTTAACGGCTCCGACCTGCGCATGCGCCTCGCGGGGATGTAACTACGGCAAGCACTCAGGCCAAACTTGCATCGCGGCAGCTGCTTCTCGGAGAGCGTGGCGTGGGGGGGGGAGGGCAGCGCCGAAGGTGGCTGGCTTTTGCCAGGCGAGGGGCGGGGCTGAAAGTTGATTAGCAATGCGCTAATCGTGAATGTCCGCGGTGGGACTCCCAGAGCCTGCCAGGGTTAAGTTAGCAGAATAAGAGAGAAACAGAGTTGGACCTTAGAGATCTTCTAGTCCAACCCCCTGCTCAAGCAGGAGACCCTATATATCATTTTAGACGAATGGTTGTCCAATCCCTTCTTAAAAACTACACCTCTTCAGACAAATGGCTATCCAACATCTTCTTAAAGACTTCCAGTGTCGGAGGCAAGCTGTTCCACTGATTAATTGTTCTAACTGTCAGGATACTTCTCCTCAGTTCTAAGTTGCTTCTCTCCTTGATTCGTTTCCACCCATTGCTTCTTGTCCTACCCTTGGAGAATAGCTTGACCCCCTCTTCTTTGTGGCAGCTCCTTAAAGTTCGGGACGGTTAATTTTCGTCTAGCTTTTAATGGAGCGTTCATGGCCATTCCTATGATTTGCATTGCTAAATTCCAAATTCCTTGCAACTCCAGATTGTCAATGAGGAGCTCTATACTCTCTCTCTCTCTCTCTCCCCCTCTCTCTCTCCCACCCCAGAAGAAGCCCTGCAAGAACATCTGGAGATAAGAACGCCACCAAACTGGGTTCAGGTCAGACAAACCCCTGCAATTTCAGGGCTATCATTCTAAATGTGGTTTGCCATCTGCCCTGGGGGCTGGGAGTGGGGTGGCATTCCCATCCAGTCATTGCTGGTCCTCCTGCCCAGGTACCAGCTGGACCTGATGCTGTGCAGTTTTGGAGGCCAGGCAAGGTTAGCCAGATACCACCATCGACATCATTTTTGTGGTTCTGGGCTGGAGTTACTTCTGAAAACTGGACTAACAGCTGGCCTGTCAGATATAATTGGCATTGTTGAACACCGAATGCAAAAACAAGTCTTTTGTGCCACAATCAAAATCAGATTTGCTCTTTTTTTCTGGGCCAGGAATGAATTCATGGCAAACAGTTGATTCAGAACTGACAGGATGCCAAATATATTATAGCATTGTTTAAAAATTAGTATTTTAAAGTGGATGTTATTTAAAACAGACATCAGAATTTCAGACATTTTATTTGGATTTGTTGTGCTGGGTTGGGCACAGCACAATCATTTTGCTGTGGTATAAATTAAATTGGGACCAATTGATCACACATCATTTTTGCCATATTGTGACAAGTTTTGTTTTCTGCTGATATGAGTTACTGTATACTAAATTTCTGTTATATAGCTTCAAGAATATTTGTGATGTAATTTTTGCCGTTAGATAATTCTAAGTGCAATTGTAGAATGTTTATTGCAGAGTGATATGTAAAATTGTAGGCTTCCCATTTTCTGTTTCAGTTACATCTGTTTGGGCTTGGCACTATTTTTAATGCAAAATTAGCTATTTCTACATTTTTTCTTAGAAAATAACCTTATATTAAAAAGTGCAACCCATGTTTTATTATATTAACATATCTGAGCTACATGATGGCCTAAATAATCTAATTTGTATATATTTAGATTAAATTGATTTTTATTTATTTTCCTATGGCACACTTGGGCACCTTCTGTGTGGTATAAATAGAACAGAATGGAATGGAAATCTTTATTGACCAAATGTGATTGGACACACAAGGAATTTGTCTTTGGTGCATATACTCTCAGTGTACATAAAAAGAAAAGATACATTCATCAAGAATCATAAGGTACAACACTAAATAATAGTCATAGGATACAAATAAGCAATCAAATCATAGGATTTGATTACAAGGATACAATCAACATAAACCATAAGGATACAAGCAACAAAGTTACAGTCACACAGTCATAAGTGGGAGGAAATGGGTGATAGGAATGATGAGAAGATTAATAGTAATGCAGACTTAGTGAATAGTTTGATAGTGTTGAGGGACTTATTTGTTTAGCAGAGTGATGGTGTTCATGGGGAAACTGTCCTTGTGTCTAGTTGTTCTGATGCGCAGTGCACTATAGCATCATTCTGAGGGTAGGAGTTGAAACAATTTATATCCAGGATGTGAGGGCTCTGTAAATATTTTCACAGCTCTTTTTTTTAATGTGCAGTGTACAGGTCCTCAATGGAAGAAAGGTTGGTAGCTATTGTTTTTTCTGCAGTTCTAATTATCCTCTGAAGTCTACGTCTGTCTTGTTGGATTACAGAACCAAACCAGACAGTTATGGAGGTGCAGATGACAGACTCAATAATTCCTCTGTAGAATGTAGAGTATGTAGTATATCCATTTAAAAAAATGGCATTCTTTACCACTTCCTGCCTCTGACCAGGAGGTATGAACTTATCTCAACCCATATTTGCCATCCCGGTATTAATTAAGTACTTGCCAACTGGAACTGGAACTTAATGAAATTCTAGAAGGGTATCAGCAAAGCAAGATGTTGAAGGCAAATGGAAAACATGAACTAATAAAAAGGCTCAACCAGTGGAACTGCAAATTCGGCTTTTGAAGTTCTTTCAAGTACTGCATGCTTTTATTTTGGAGTAATGTTACAATGATGAATGCAAAGAACAAATAAGCAGGAATGGTTTTTCTAACTTTTGGACCATATGAAGATGAAGCAACATGTTGATGGTTACCAGTAATTGCCACAACTATTGAAAGCATTAGTCATTAGGTTGGATTTTTAATCACTGGCTTGCAAAAGCTTTGAGGGTGAGGAGAAAAGAGAAATTTCAAATGCTCCCTTCCTTTGCTTTTAAAAAAATGACAAAAAGTACCAAACTTCATAGAATGGGTTGCCCAAATAAACAAGACTATTTGAGAGCTTGACCAACAATGATTAGTTTGTTTCAACTGAAAAAATAGACTGCAATCTATAAAAACTAATTTTGAAAGAATCGTTTAGTCCTTTTAAGATAAAGCAAGACTTTCTTATTCTATAAATAAAAGTGAATTTCTCATACCTGGTCTTTAAATACAAAGTGTTACTTAAGCATTCTCCAGATATTTGCAACTCTCAAAATTCTACAGTTAACATGGCTATTGCTAGGAGTTTATGACCACACATTTGGACATCTAGATTCAGGAAACTGGACTAAGCACTATTCTATGTATAAACCAATAAAGCACAGAATTGGAAGGGATCAAAATATTATTGAAGCCATCTGTCAATGTAGGAAACGTTCCAACATTGGTCATTAGGCTGCAGCTTAAAATATTCTATCTCTGGGAATCTTATTTTTTGTTTTCTAGTTTGTGTATTGAGTATCTGCCTGTTATCAGAAGTTATGCCAAATTTGTGATCCTTTTGACACCTCAATTTATTCCAGAAAGTCATCTCTTCAAGAAAAAAGCCGTTTCCTCCATTTGCCAGTATATTACGAAGTTTTGGTTGTCAAACAAGGTACAATGTGAAGATTGGATGTTCTTTATAGAGAGCTGACTTCAACCAAATTTTGGTTTCTGGATTAGATCTGACTCATTGTTTTGTGTCTAGATTATAATTGTATTATTATCAAATTCTCAGGAAATTCTTCCTAATGTTCACATACACTCTTTTCTGGGAAATTGAGCTTGCCGTCTGGATCCTATTTATCAAATGACAAATTTTCCTGATATGAGAAGCATTCAAATATTTTAAAATATGATTGATTGATTCATTCATTGTATTCCATCATGTTGTTTCTAATGTCTAGCAACCACATAGATATTTCTTCATCATGATCTATCCTTTTAGTCTTCCTTTGTTTTTATAGTAATTTTATTAAAGATTACAATTTACAACAGCAAAAACTAATGCAAACTAAATATATTTAAAAGAATAAAAAATATGAAAAGTGCATAAAATAGAAAAGAACATTTTAACGTAGGTTGGAGGACACATAGCTCAGGCAGTGAAAAGGGATGATAATCCAATTTTGTAAGTGAAAATCTATTTTCTGAATGTTAGAAATCTATTTACTGTCGGCTCAGACATCCTCTCTATGAATGTTTACAGGTGAACATTTAAATAGTGGTGATTGAGGTACTATCAATACATTCTAAGAGGATTTTTGTGGGAAAGGGAATATAGTTTCCTGGATGTATTGATTACTTTGACAAATTATCCCAATGCCATAGCAGGCTAACAACAGCTTAATAGATAGTTTGAAGTGTATATTTTGTTCATACAGGATCTAAACCAGATGAAGTTTTTAAAATTATGTACATTCTTGTCAATGTGATTTTTTAAACATCTACACTGAATTATCCAGAAATGCAATATCCATTAATGAAAAATATCATTTAGCAATGTCCTTATTCATAAACTATTATAATTTGGGGATTGGCTTCATATTAATCATCTCTGGAGAAATGACGAGAAAAAACCAAAAACAATTCAGGGAGAAAAGTTATAAACTGCTTTTATTAACACGTTTATTAAGATTAACCACAATGTTACAAAACAGTGAAAAATGACTTGCTGTCAACAAAGCCACAAATTAGTGAATGACTTCATGTATTTACTGTTTTGTTTTTTTCGCTTTTTCTAACCTCATTCTTTACAATTGTTTTTCTGCAATCATTTCTATGTATCCTGTATTGTATTATGTATCTCAAGATAATTTTATTGTATTTGATCAAATGGATGTCAAACTATGAAAAAATTATTCCTTTGTAATTGTGCGAGCCTTAAAAGTGTCACAATCCAAACATAATATTTATTAAACGTTGCCATCTGCAAAATTGTTGCTGGGCATATCAATTAACCTTGTTTTGGTAATCTAATTCACACATATGCTATGATTAAATATGCTTTTAAATATACCTAAATTACAACTATATTAGATGATGTTGAAAATGTAATATCTTTTCTTTAGAAAACCACAATAAATCTGCTAATCTTTAGACGCTGCAAACCATCACACTCCAAAGTTTAAAATTTTTTTTAAGTACCACTGATTTTCAAATAAAAATATGTGAATATGTGTTTCACTCTCTCCTTAAAATAAAGTAGACTGCAAAGAAGGTCCTATGTATATTCTTCCCTCTTTCAGTTAAGATTTGAAAGACTGAGTGTAAATTGGATAAAATCGTGAACTACTCTGGAAAATGGAGGGATGGTAATTCAAGGGATGAATTATAGCCAGTCATGCAAAATTCTGTGTGATTATCAAGCAATGATATTTCTTATGACAGACAAATAAGACATCTACTTTACACCACTTCTATCAAAATCACAAGGGAACCATTGTTTTGCTGAGTGGCTGGAAACAATTCTGCAAAACCAAGTATCAATCAAGCAAAGTTTATTCTCCCTGACATATGCCTGGATTATATCCTTTATAGAATAAGTCTGCTAAATTTGATTCAGAATGGAGCTACTGAAGGGGAAAACAAGTTGTTTGGTTATCAAGTGTTTGAAGGTATCATGGGGGACATATAAAGGATTAATGGGCTGATGTTTGGATTGGATACAAATAGAGTCCAAATCTAAAACATGGGCACATTGTTGGTTTCATATTATACTTGGCTGGAGAAAAAATTAAATACCTAAATGGGAGTTTCTTTTTAATATATGACATAAATACTTGTTATAGAAAAGAAACAATCCAGAGTGCAGTTGTTTGACATGTGGCAAAGAAAACAAATTTCTAGCATGGTGAATCTGAACTTCAACACAAGGCCAAAAAATGATGTATCATGAATCTAAAGCAAATAATCTGTAACAGGTGAAGGCAATCATTTTGCAGAAGGACTTCATTTGTTGTTTTTCTTGTGGTTCCTCCTATTTCTCCTCCTCCTCTTTGATGCCCAGAGGGACCAGGGGCAGGATTTGGTCCCAATGTTTCCCTTTTGGAATGACATGTTCTTGGAGAATGTTGAAACCATCAAAAAAAAAAAGACCACATATGGGCCACAGATATTTCCCCTCTCGATACATACTTCATCGTTTAACATGAACATTGCAAAAGGAAGAAAGAGCTAATGTATTTGAATCCTTCAGCAGCAATCATCCACAACTCAGCTCAAGCTCCCACTGTAATTTATAGTGCGAATCAGATGTGGCTGTGAAATAATATGGCAGATAGAGTGTCACAGATATTGCTGTTTCAAAGTCCTACAAATTGCTCTATCAGTTCACCAGCCCTGATATTCTCAGGACTGTTTTCTACACCTGTTCCTGAGACTTCTTTATAATGAAGAAGTCAAGAGGAACTGCCCTGGAGTTAGCCCCAAGACGTACCTGTTGCATTTCAGAATCCTGGTGAAGTACCGTATTTTTCGGAGTATAAGATGCACCAAGATTTTGAAGAGGCACATTTTAAAAAAACGTTTTAGCACTCCGCAGACCTCCCAAAAATGGCTGGTTTTTCGTGAAAACGGGCCCATTTCTTTTTCAAAAAAAGGGCATGAACAGGCTTTAGGAGGCTTGTAGAGTGCTCCTGGAGGGTGGGGGGCAAAAACAAGCAAAAAATGGTGTTTTTCGCAAAAACAGCCTCATTTTTTGTTTAAAAAAAAGGACATGCATAGCCTTCAGGAAGCTTATAAAGTGCCCCTGGGAGTTAGGGGAACAAAATTGAGCAAAAAATTCTTCCCTCCCCAACCCCCAGGAGCACTCTGGAAGCCTTCTAAAGGCTACGCACGGCCATTTTGGTGAAGGGGGCAGGGGTTTGGGAGGCAAAAATGCTGTATTCAGTGTAGACAATGCACCCAGATTTTCAGCCTCCTTTGAGGGAAAAAGATGCATCTTATACTCCGAAAAATATGGTATATGGGCTTGTCAATGAGCTGAAAACCTCTCAAATATTTTGTAAGTAAATTAATCAACAATTCTTCCTTCATTAAAAACAAGAATATAATAGCACAGGATTCCCAATCTGACACTGAAAAGTTGTTGTCTCCAGATGATAGGAATTGTATTCTAACATAGCTGTTAAATTGTAGGAGGATATAATACTACAGTATATAACAAAAAAGTCCCACTGGCACTGAATGCACCAGAATTAGTTTCTTCTCTTGATTACTTATCTCTGAAAATAGGGCAAACCAGTGAGCAACGTTCATTTATTTCTGATAAATTGTGGTCCCACTGTGAATGCAAGCCCATAATTTCTTCACCAGCTTCCTTAAAATTTTGATCGTTCTAGTTGGGAGGGAAATACACAAAGCATTAATATTATAAGATAGAAAATGAACACAATTCTTACAGTTCCAAAGAAAAATCTAGGGGAATAAGTTATTTTGCCTTTTCATAGGTAAAACAGCTGACAGTTGCGTCTAAATTTGTGAATATATTGTTCAATTTATTTAATATAAAATTTTCTATCCCTCTCTAGTTACATGCGTTATCTCTCTGAACAGTTTATACCATTTAAAAACAGTAATAAATTTAAGTAGAAAATATTAAATAGAAATAACCTCAAAGATAAAACTAAAAGTATTAACAAAGGCAAATGCAGAAAGGTAACCATTAGAGAAGAGACAAGAGATTTTCTAAAATTCTTGGCCTATTGGTGAAATACCAGCAAATAATAAGCCAAGAGAGCCTTCCAAACTGGATTCCAAAAGCTTAATTAAAGAATATTTTCTCTTGTCTCAGTCAAAAATGTCTCTGTCACAGAAAAGAGCTTTTCCATAAGATCTAGTACAGGGGTGTCCAAACTTGGCAACTTTAAGATTTGTGGACTTCAACTCCCAGAATTCCCCAGCCAGCAGAGCTGGGAGTTCTGGGAGTTGAAGTCCACAAGTCTTAAAGTTGCCAAGTTTGGACACCCCTGATCTAGTAGATTAGACAGCAATGAAGGATGGGCTGACACCCCGCCAAGACATCCTGAATCAAAACCCTTTAAATTTTTAAAAATAATAGCTAACACTCTGAATTGTGCTAAGAAACAAACTATCAACACAGACCTTGTAGGACTGTTGTACAGGTAGTCCCCAACGTATAAACACAATTGAGCCCAAAATTTATATTGCTAATCAAGACAGTTGTTAAGTGAATCACTGCAGTTACTAAGTTAGTAACACGGTTGTTAAGTGAATCTGACTTCTCCATTGACTCCGCTTGTTAGAAGGGCACAAAAGGTGATCACATGACCCTAGAATGCTGCAATCATCATAAATATGAGTCAGTTGCCAAGCATCTGAATTTTGATCACGTGACTATGGAGCTGCTACAACAGTAGTAAGTGTGAAAAATGGTCATATGCCACTTTTTTCAGAGCCATTGTAACTTCGAACAATCACTAAATGAACTGTTGTAAATCAAGGACTACCTGTACACTGAATCTGATTATTCTTATTCTTAGAGATACCTCCTAGATCACAGGTCCCTAATGCCTGGGCTGAATGGCAGGCTGGCAGAACTGGGCTGCGCAAATGGCAGGCTGACATACATTTGCATGCACATAACTCAACTTGAGCTATGCTTGTGTGTGCGCGTGCACTGGCCCGCTGCTCACGTGGCCCAGTTCCTCTCTCCCCCTTCCCAGCCAGGCCACCAAACCGCAAAGGTTGGGGGCTACGGTTCTTTTTGAAGATAGCCCCAAGAAATTTACGTTGCAGAAATTCAATCTGGAGGTAACTGAAGCATGGGTTTACATAGCCAACTCTGAGTTTATCAGAAACATTTCCTGCCTTCAAAACTGGCCATGTGATCTCAAGAACAGAGGCACGACAGCAGTGGCTTTAAAGAGTTGCAGGCGGGTGGTGTGGTTGCGCTTCTGTGCATTTTCAAATCAGAAGCACGGTTCAACGCCAAAGATTGTGCTGAGGTTGTGGAGTTAATCTGGAATAAAGAATGTTCATATGTCCCATCATTATGTGTAAACGATAGGAATGTGAATGATTAATTCCCACATATGTGGGTAGCTCAAAGAAAAATAACATCCGCTTCTTTGTAAAACCTTTGGTACTTAAAAAAAACAAACAAACCAGCTTCCCATATATGCCTGATCCTCTACGTCACCATTACAATTAAGTGTACCATTGTTCAATATCCATCCCTCTGTGTTTGCTGTGATTTAGTTACAGTTAGGGGCATAATAGATCATGTCTTTAAAAAAAATCCATAAACATATTAAGAACAGGATTAACTATTTCCCACCAAAACTGGGGCCTGAAACAGTTAACATTTGGTTGAACAACTCTGAAGGATGCAAGAATACTAATATTTGTGAACTAGAATCTTGCACTATTTATATGACATCACTCTGCAGATGGTGAACTATAAATTAAGCTAAAAATATCAGTGTCAACCATTCTTTTGAAAATGGACTAAGGAGAAGAGGAAGCAATTACTGCAGGAGGAACATTTGCCCACTGCAGGTAGAATGACAACAGGATGAAGTCAAAAGGGCAGGGATGATGGAAAGAACAAGAATATTTTTAGGCAAGCTGATGAAAAGCTTTCCCTGCCAGCTTGGGAGGGCAAATCGCCTATGTAGGGAAAGAAACGGCAAGTAGGAAGTGCTGAAAAAAAAATTACTTGCACATCTAGGAGGATGGGCTCCTTATACTTGCCTACTCCTCCTGGACTGAATCCACAAGACATTTCATTTTTATATTATTATACAAACTGAGCATCTGATGAAATGATATCTGTTATCAACATGGAAAATTAATTGAGTTTCTAGAGACATACTTGCATTATCTTTAGATAGGAATGAACGTTGCTTGACAAAAGCTGTGTTGAAGTTTGCTGGGGCAATAGATTTTTCGGAGCTTATGGCCATATCACTTTTCAGAGCGAGGAAAGATGAGAGACCTGGGGGGGTGGAAAAGAAAGAAATTAAAGAGGAAGAGAGGGAGAGGAGGAGGGAGGAAAGAAAGAAAGAGAAAGAAAGAGAGGGGAGGGAGGGAGAGACAGACAGAGAGAGAGAGAATGAAAGAAAGAATGAAAGAAAGAAGGAGAAAGAAAGAAGAAAGAAAGAAAGAAAGAAAGAAAGAAAGAAAGAAAGAAAGAAATCAAAACCATAATAAATCTCATTGTCTTAGAGAACATACTATTGTTCTGCTTCACATAGTTAGTAAGGAAATGAATGTTAAATGGGCTCACAAAAACCTTTCTCATTAATGAAAAGCTGACCTGAATAAGCAGATGCTGCAACTGCTTTTTTCTCTAAATCTTCTTGAACCTGTAGGAGAATCCTTTCTTGTTCAAGAGCTTCTATGTATTTTGAATAAGACCAGAAAAACTGCAACAAGGAGATTTAAAAACAAACAAACAAGCAAACAAGTTAGGTGGATGTGATAGTGGGCCCATAAATGGGCAATCCTTTTTTACATCCTAAGATAATGTTAGTAGTTCTTGCTTTCAGAAAACTGCAATTTTAATAAAAGAGAATGAAGTTAGTATGGCATTATTTATCCATGGGGCAACGTAATCATTCATGTGGTTTCCTAATGTCACTTGTAATAAGGAAGAGAATTTTCAATACAGACATTTGAAGAGGTTGAAGAGCCAATTTCCTCCAAGGCAGTTGTGAAATATCTGAATTTCATATCAAATCAGTACTTTAATTATTTGGATTTATATCCTGCCTGTAGTGGGTAAGATACTGAATTAATCTGCATTTACAGCTTAACTATGCCAGCATCAAACCTACGCTCAGATATTTGCCAGAGCTATTTGACTCTTCTCATAAGTATTTTCACATTATTTTAAGAGACAACCGGTATTTCCTTAATTCATTTTGCAATTTTAAGAAAGGCTTGTTTTAGATTAATAAAAATAACTTCAACATGTTCATTCAACATTTTAAATTACATTTTTTGTTTTTAAAAAAGCTTCCATTCTCATTTAGCAACATGCAGCCCCTGTCATGAGGGACACTAATGCAAAGTGAAATTGATATGAATTTCAGATGTGTCCTGCTGTTGTTGTTTGTTTTTTTTAAAGGGAAGGGATCCAAATGAATGCTAGCAAATTCATTTGCCCATAATTAAACAATAGCAATTTCTTTAAAATGAAACTGATAGCACATCAGAAACAGCTTTCAATCGGTTTCCTAAATCCACTGGATCATCCCAGATCACCACACTGTGCTTCAGGAAGGATTGACAGAACGTGATTCAATTACCTCTCGGTCCAATCCAGAATAGCTTGCCGATGGCGAAAATTCAGCTATACTCAGTTTTGAATCAATCGCTGAACCTGTTTTCCCAGGAATAGAACTTTTCTTCCTTTGTCCCTAGCAATGAAATAAATGTTCTATTATTTCTGAAGTAAAATAAATTACTGGGCAGTATATTTCAGAATATTTTTAAGAATCTACTTTATATCCTTTTTGTTTTTGTTTTGAGATTTGGAATCAGACTTCTCTTGAATAAATGCTTTCTCTTATAAGGAGACTCCTGTTGAGAAAGATTTCCAAAATAATTACAAATAAAGGAAGCATTTTGGGATGTAGTTAGAAAGATTATCAAGGAAGCCAAGCAAGACACCTCTGAGGTTGTAGACTTGGCTTGCAGTGGGACTCTCATGGATTCTTCCAGTTGCTCAGTTCCACAGGGGATTTCTATAGGATCTCAGACCTCTTTCTCTCAGTTCCTCTCAACCTGATCCGAGCAAGATCTAAAGGTAGTCCTCACTTACCAACTGCCATAGGGACTGGCAACTTTGTCGCTAGGCGATGCCAGTGATTAAGTGTGACCATACCAATTTGCAACATCAGTTCAGGTCAGTGGTGGGTTTCCATTTTTTTTTACTATCAAGCGCATGCACAGAAGCATCCGGGTGAGTGGGCGGAGCCTCCCACCGCTGCAACTACCAGTTCACCCGATCCGGGCCAAACCAACAGAAACTCACCTCCGGTTCAGGTTATTGCCATTAAGCAAATCATGCATAGCATTAAGCACTGTGACCACAATTTATGACTTCCTGCCAGCTTCCCCATTGACTTTGCTTGTCAAAAGCTGGCAGAGAAGGTCTAAAATGGTGACCACAGGATGCTGCAATTGTCATAAATCTGTGCCAGTTGTAATCACATGACCCCAGGGGCACTGTGACAGTTACAACTTCGAGGACTGCTTCTAAGTCTCTATTTTCATTATTGTGAAAAGTTCAAATGGTCACTGAACCAGCGGTCAGTAGGTAAGGACTACCTATACTGAGGTTCTTTTTTCCTTTCTCCTCAGGTGATGACCCTCAGCCTTGTCCTCCAAGACCATGAGGAGAAACACGGAGCTCAGTAACAGAGTTTTAAATGAAAGATTGTTTCTCTTACAGAAGAGAAGATTTGGCTTGCAATATCCAAAATAGGTGAGATGTTGCTTGTCAGGTTGGTTGTGGGAAACAAGCAACATTCAGTTCCATCATCATTTAACACTCTCCCCCTTGTTCATGGTTGATAGCTGCACCTACTTTAAATACTGCTTTCTGTTGAGTGTTGTGGAGGAAAGTGAGTTTCTTCACCTCCCCACTTCAGTATTTTCCCACAAGGGTGGAAGTTAAAATTTTTATTAGGGTGTCTCTGGAAGTTGAGTCATGTTATTGGACTCATTTTCTTTTCCTGCTGGTTAGAAACATTTCGCTCATCTCAGTAGCTTCTTCAGTCTGAGCAATTTACTTGGGGGTCCCCATATATGTCCTTCAGGATGGTTTCATTCCTCACCTAACCCAAATAGGCTTGTTAGATGAGTAGGCAGAAGCTTGTTGGGATGGAAATGTTCCATTTGGAGTGTTACTTCACAACATACGATACGAAGCACTGTTCTCTTCCGGCTTCCCTTCCATTATGAATAGAGGTTTTATAATTTTTCTGGGCCGTGATCTACCTATCTCTGCCCTCTACCTATCTCTGCCGCCTCCTAACATTTGAAGTGGGATTACTTGGCTAATAATATTTTAGCAGTATTTTGATTAATGGATCATACGTATACAGAATACAGTGATGGGATTCAAATAATTTAACAACCGGTTCTCTGTCCTAATGATTTCTTCCAACAACCAGTTCACCAAACTGCTCAGAAAGTTAACAACCAGTTCTCTTGAAGTGATGCGAACTGGCTGAATCCCACCACTGAGTATTTAGCAACTCTCTGCAAATATAGAATTACATTCTTAGGAGAATTCACAAAAATGAGGATTCCTAAAGCAGCTTTCCCCAGTGCGGACTGAATTACAACATCGTATATGATGTGAATTGTATTCCCACACATCTGAAAGGCACACATTTAGAGAAATCAGATTTATGGAGAGCTGGCATCAAAAGGCATGTTTTCATTAGTTCATTAGTGTTATAGTTCAGCAAACTTTCAAAGTATGTTTCATTATAAAATATTGCTTTCTGTCTTAAACTCCTACAGCACCAGAAATCAAATATAATAAACGAGCAGTCCTAAATAGGGAAAATTTCATTTGTAATGTGGGCATATTTTTTTTTCATTTCACTTCTGCGGGATTTGGATCAGATACAAAATAGCTGTGCTATTTTGGGTAAGAATTTATCTTATTTTGAGTGATTCACATTATTGTGTGCTGTTAATCTGGACTTCTCACCTTCACTTCTAATTCTTTTGCTTTTTTTAATTTCTGCATCTTCTTTTCTCTTTCCAAGCAAGGCAAAATAGCCTCATCCATCAAATTACCTCGAAATTCACAAAACATTGGCCAAAATTTAAAGAGAAGTGCAAAAATAGTCATCTGAAGGAGGGGAATAGAAAAGGATGTCTTAAAATGCAATACTCCACAGAAACAAACACTACTACAGACAATTAGAATATTTGCCAATGATAAATACTTCTAATGCATAGCATAAACTCCCAGCATTGTACATATTGCCATTTAATATTTTACTCCAGACAGGCACATGCTTCCCATCAAAATGTGTTTATGGCTGATGAAAAATTTCTTAAGCTACAGTTTCAAAGTCTTTCCTTAAAAAAATTATAATGTCTTGCATTAATAAAAACATTAACTGGTGAATTGTTTGTGTTTTTAATATGAGGTTTCTAGAACCAACCAAACAAATTACATCAGAACTACTTTTAAATCCAAATTGTTGTCCAGAATATTCAACTTTGACAGATGCATGTGCCTCTTTTGAAACTTTACTTACCGTATTTATCGTATAAGACGTACCTTTCCCCCCCCCCCTAAAAGAGGGTGAAAATTTGGGTGCGTCTTATACACCGAATGTAGCCCCACCCACTGGCCCCGACCCTTTGGCCTCTGCCTCCCAGCAATTTACCTCTTTGCAGCAAACGGGGCTTGCAGAGGCTTCAATAAGCTATAGCAATCCCTGCAGCCTCTAACAGCTGATGATCGGGAGAAAGTGAAACTTGCTGTTTGCTCCACATGGCAAATTGCTGGGAGGCAGATTTTTTTTTTCTTGTGCTAATCAGGCTGTTTGCTGCAAGGAGGTAAGTCAACAACTATAAATGCCTATAGAATGTTCAAATTATTAGACTTATTTTTTAAAGACTGCTTTATTATTGTTCTAGACAACTTAACAAAGTGAAGAAGCTTTTTAAAATAAATACTTGATCTGAAGAGGCCCGATGCTATTGTTTTAAAAAGTGCTATTCTTTTAAATAGCAGAGAATAACTATACTTCCAGAAAGCACATCAATTTTAACAGCATCTGTACAAGTATAGTCTGAAATATAACACTACAAACAGTGTATATTGTCTGTACTGTTTGTTGCAAGGAGGCAAATTGCTGGAAGGAGATATTTTTCCCTTGTTTTCTTCCCCAAAATCTAGGGGCGTCTTATACTTTGGGGCGTCTTATACTCTGAAAAATACGTTAAGTTTTTTTTCCTCTAGAAAAATTCTAAAACAACATTGCAGAGCTGGTAAGGTTTTTTGAAATGATACAATCTCCTTGCAAGAGAGATTATTTCCTTTACATTACAGACACAAAAGAGATATGAAAGTACAGATCGTGCTGGACCAGGGGGTGTCAAACTCGCATCGTCACATGATGTATCGTGACTCCCCCCCCTTTGTTAAACCGGACATGGGCACGGCCAGCACATGATGCATCTGGCCTATGGACCACGGGTTTGACAGCCCTGTGCTGGACTTACGAACCCAATCAGGACAAGAATTTCCATTGCTAAGAAAGGCACTTGTTAAGTGAGTTGTGCCCAATGTTAGGACTGTTTTTGCCATGGTTGCTAAGCAAATTGCTGCAATTAAGTAAATCACATGATTGTTAAATGAATCCAGCTTCCCCCTTGGATGATTGCAAATAATGATCCCTGAGATGCTGCAACCATCATAAATAAATGCAGATTGAGGAGCCCCTGAATTTTGATTACATGGGAAGGCTGTGATGGTCATAAGTGCAAGAACTGGTTATAAATTACTTTTTTTCAGTGCTATTGTAACTTTGAATACCCACTAAATGAACAGTTGCAAGTTGTGGACTACCTGTAAAATCAGAGATTCAAAAATTCGCAGCATGGATTTCCGGAAAATTTTAACACAAGATAAATATAGGAGATTTGTATGTTTACTGGTATCTTTCTCCTTTTTTACTTGCCTAGCATCCCTGTCCGTTGCTGTTTAAAAAAATGTAATACACAACTCTCTCCTGCCCACCAGGATCAAACTGAGGGGATACAATGAGAGCCATCACACTTTGCATGCAGTGGTGGGCTTCACATTTTGTTACCACCAGTTCGACTATGCGCCCGGCCTTGAGGACAACTTGCACACAGATGGAATCTCCATGCATATCTTGGATCTTATTTTTCATTTTTATTTTCCATGCCCTAATATCAAACTATGCCAATCCAGATTCCATAATAGAGACAGGTTTGTGCCCATCATGTTCATTCATAGAAACAATGATCAAACTACACAAAACACATGACTACGCACACGGCTTATTCATGTACCTGTGCTTCCCTAAATATATAGGGGCCTAGCTCTTTCCTGTGTTCAATGATCTTTTGGGCTTGTTCGTAAGGTATGTCGATCTGAAGAGCAGGTGGAATGGCAGAATTGATAAAGCAGTTGATAATGGTTGTGATCTTATTCTGGATAATTGACTCATCGCAGTGAGAATGGCACAGGTCCTGAAAAAGAAGAAACGAAACATTCAGAGTATATATGCAATTACATAGTCAACATGTAAATCAGTTCTCCTCAACCTGATGAGTTCCAGATGTGTTAGGATTGCAACTATCATAATTCCCTATCTCTATGGCCAGCAGCTGGCGGGAAATTCTGGGAACTGCCATCTCAACATATCTGGAAAGCAACAGGTCAAAGAAAGCTGATGCAAATTATTTAGATAGTTAGCTTGATTTATGTCTAAAATAGAATTCCCTAGCTGCTCTTCAGGTTCTATTTCTCAGGCCAACTCGCGTTACAAAAATTTCCCCGGGAACCATGTAGAATCAGAGCTTCAGTATGTGAAAATCTTCTTTGGTCATCAGCACCTACCTCAGTTTGGCAAGAACCTAAAGAAGTTCTCAGAAAAAGATCTCAGTAAGTTCAAAGTTTCTTAAGGAATGAGGTAAAAGCTCATTTTATTTTATTTTTTTAATAAAAAGTTTTTTTTTATTTTTTGTTTTCAAGACAAACACAACATATCCTCCTTTACATACTGTAGAAAGTGTATCAGTTGTTACAAAAAAACCTCCGTGCATCTCTTCCGCAGTGAACAAACATTACTTCATATTAACTCAAGTATTTTAACTCAGATATTTATACATGTTACCATCATCATACCTCCATTTTCATTTGACTATAATTGTTTAAACATCCTTCATCATAGAATATACCAAGATTTAATACATAACCACATACTGGCATTTCATTTACTATTTCTAAAATCCCCCAATAGCACTGAATCTTTATATGCTATTCTAGCTAAACATCCATAATATTCAATAACAAAATTTTCTAATCCTTCTTTCCAAATCGTTATTTGCAATTTACATCCAATTTCCTTATGTTGTACCCATACCTACATATATGTTATTATCATTATCCCTCCTTTATTTAACTATATCCTGCATCATAACATTTCCCCCCTAATATTTAAAATTTAACTATATCTAACTTAGTTCTTTTTTTATTAATCTTTATATATAATCCAAAAGAATTTCTAATCTTCCTTTCATGGGTACCATTTAAATTCATATCCCATTATTGCTTATCATGACACTACACATTATATACATTATTATCATTATCAATTATTTGTTTAACTATATCTGTTATCACTAAATTTCACTAAGTTTAACTAGTTTTAAATTATACTCTTCCATCTATCAACCTGTGTCTTTCCAGTAGCAAAACAGTCTCATATCTTCTGCTATTTGTAGTATCAGTCCTCTAATCTTCTCTTTAATCAACTTTGTATGGACTCCTCTTAGCAACTCTTTGCTTATAAAATCTCTCATGTGATTATGATGCCCTTCTTCTGTTTCCTTAATCAGTTTATCTTTGATTGTCGGTGGTGTTATCAAAACTATTGCTAATAAGATTTCTCTCTTTAAATCCATAAATTCTTTTATTTTTTCTTCTTCTGTATCTTGCCATCTGGGGTAGGTTTCCCCTCCATTTAATTCCTCTTTCAGTATTCCACTCTTTCCATTTTCAGAGACAAACCAATCACCATAAATATCAGCAATTTTAATTTATTTATATTCATTTTCCTCTTCAATTTTTTGGATTTTAACCGCCACTTTATCCATTTGATGAACATCTTCAACTTCTCCATCATATTTTGCTATTAAATGCACTAAGTCACCAACTTCTTCTCTATCCTCTCACGTGTATTTGATAATTTTTGTATTTCTGAGAATATCTTTTGCAGACTTAAAACTTCTTTCTCCTGTTGAAATTGCGCCATTATCTTCAACTAATAAGCACTGCTATTCCAGTTTAGAGGGTTTTAACAAAGATTAAGCATCGATTCACAACAATCATTTCATTTTCACCTTTCTCTAGTTAGAAATACTTCAAAGGAACATCTGTGTGCTTCTTATCACTCTCCATAAATAAGCAGTAAGACTTTGAAGTGCCAAGTCAAGATAATCAGTGAAAGAAAATAAAGTGTTTCATTTCCAATACACAAAACTCTAGCCTCCAAAGTAGCAGTATTATTGTTACAATGTTGCATTTTTTAAAATATATTTTTTGTATTTCAACTTGAAAAGAAAGTCCAATTCTTAAATGAGTTAGAAGAACACCCACAGTAATGAAAGAGGAGAATTTTAGACCATAGGTTACAAAGAGTAATGAAAAAAAAAGAAAAATAGAAGGCTTAATCCATTCGTTTTAGAAGTCTTACATAAATTCCATCCGTGAAGATAGCATTTAAAAAAAAGGATAACCCACTGTCAAAAACCATTCCAAATTTAATTCAGCTGCTTATTTCTTGTGTTCTCCAATTTGAATTTATTTTCAGTTTTTTATAGGCAGTCACTTTTAAAACGGTAAAAATTCCTCACCAGCTGGAAACACTTTCTCTTTCCATATCCTTCCGTTTTGGAGCTGCCCTGACTTCGTCAGCCAAATGGCTGGATTTTTTGTCACCGGCTTGAAGACTTTCTCTTGGATCGATCAGGGACTTTGCGATGTCCCTAGGATCAGCAAGACGTATTCTTCCTGTTCACTGTCTCTGCCGTACAGTTTAGGTCCATTTGGACCACCCAGTGGCAAAAGTGTTGACTGCGATCTCAGAGCATTGAGATCGCACGTCGTGTCGTCGCGACTTCGGCCCCTCCTCTGTAAAAGCTCATTTTAGAAGGGAAGATCTCACTCCTTTTAGACTGGCTCTGCAACTATAATTGTTAAGGACAGAGAGAAAAATCTAACTCTCAGAAGACCTTTTAGGGTGCCAATGGCCAATAGGTGACCTTTAAGATGTTATATGAATTATAACTCTCAGTCCTAATAAAGATGATCAGCCATGAGGATGATGGCAATGTGTACTTCAGTAACATCCAATGAGGGTTTTTTTTTGGTCTACTCATTTCATATTATTTAGCCATACTGTACCATTAACTACGTATATATTTTGATTCTATGCCAAGCATGTTCTTGTGTTAAATGATAACAAATATTGCAAACTGTGTGTGATAGATACGTGAATTTGCCACCACTCCAGTACACGACTAATGAACTGTTTGAATGTTACACTTAATAGTATCAAGACATCTCTAACATGATGAATTCATACTCTTTATCTACCCATTTTTGGGTTCTGCTGCATGGTACTTACATTGGTCTACTTTTCTCTCATCCTTGAAAACATAGTAACATAAATTGCACTGTCTCTTTGGCTTCCTATTATTTGGCCTTAGCAGTGAAGCTTGGCAATCATACATTTTAATATAGGGAAATTTCAGGGCACCAGTCGATGGATTCCCAGCTATTCTTTGCCCTCCCACCCCATATCACCTACGATCAGGAAGACCAGTCCCAGTTACCTCACTGAAAATTGGGTGGAATTGGGGGTTCAGTCCTTAATCATCGGACATTCAGCCAGCTATTTACACCCGATTTGGCTCATCAAGTCCTTCCCAAGGAACTGGGATAGACAGATGCTGTCTTTTGATGGTATTAAAGGTATTGTCTCAGGATGTAAGCTGCTCCAAGTAAAGCAGCCTTTTGCAATTGACTGATGGTGATTTTGTCAATGCCAATGGTGTTCAGGGTGTTCAAGTGGTGCTCCAGTTGTTTTGGTTTTGCCCCCAAGGCGCCTATTATTGTTGGCGCTACCTTTGTTTTCTTTTGCCACAATCGTTCTATTTCTATTTATAGGTCAATGCATTTTGTTATTTTGTTCAGCTCTTTCTCTTCTAGTCTGCTGTCTCCAGGTACTGCCATGTCCACTATCCAGACTTATTTGTCTTTGTTATCACCTGCTTTATGGTCCTATCAGGCAAGTGGAATTTCTTGCAGACATCCCATTGTACCATAGCTGCTACTTTGCTACGCTGCTACTTGTTGTCAGACTATATGATATATATTTTTTGCAGCAGTTAATCAAGTGATCTATTGTTTCTTCAGCTTCACTGCAAATGAGGCATTTGTTATCTGTTGTTGTATTCTCAATTAGATATTATTATTGTTATTATATTATTAATAATAATTATTAATAATAATAATTATTATTATTGTCATACTTTTTATTATTTACTATGCAGTTCTTCTGACAAGACTATTGATCCTCCTAGTTTAGACCCAACCTTGCTATAAACTTTAGAACCAGGATGATTTTGAACTGGTGACTCTTGAGGAAGTGAGCAGGTTTCTCAGTGTTATTAGTTTGGCCATCTACCATATGTACTGGGCTGGGTCCCTCCCAGTTGGATCCATGCCATGGTGTTCACCCCTTTGAGGGAAGGAATGATTTGTTCCTCCACTCGTAAAGGAGGCGATGGTGGGCCATCTCCTCAAGCAGCCATCTTGCAGCATAACCATTTTAGATATGTTTTTTTTCCTACTACCAAAGTTCTGGACCTAAAGATGGTCAGACAGCAGCTGATGAAAATCCTGCAGAAACTGATTATCTAGAACCCGTTTCTGTCAGATTTCAGGTTGGGATTCAGCAGCTATGGCCACAAGGGCCTTTGCACATGTTCAGCTGGTATGCCACTGGAGTCTTTCCTAGATTGACAGGTCCTTCATTCACTCATGCTGTACTCACTGCAGAGCTCAATTACTACCTTGAAGATCAATAAAGCTGTGCATGTTATAGGGACGGTTATTTGATGGATTGATTGTCTCCAGTGGTGTCTGATTGACCACTTTGGACCAATAGAGGGAGCACACTCAATTAAACAGTGTCAGCTTTTAGGACTGGAAACATATCTTCTCTGACATGGCCCATGCCCTCTAGAATAAAGTTCCCCATTGAAATGGGGGGGGGGGGTGTTGCCTAAGGGCATTCCAAAGGACCTTAAAGACTTAGGTCTTCTCCCAGGCTTTGGGCTAGGGTGGATGGACCCCCTGAGGGGCATATAGCATCTATTTTGGATGTTGACCAGATTCACCATCTGTTTGCAGTTTTAGGTAAATAGTTATTTTTATATTAACTTGCATGATGAACTACAAGAGTCAATCTGAATTCAGGTAGCATCTGTACTGAATGAATGAATGAGGGAAGAAGGGAGGGAGAAGCACACTTTTCTTTCTAGTGTTTCAGACAGAGAATAAAAACTCTGCAAATACAGATAATTGGAACTGTTGTCATACTGCATCATGCATTGTGTATATACTCCTTGCTTTTAGCCAACTTCAACATCCCAAATGTTAATAGCAGCCATGTTCCATAATAAACGATTTGAATGTGTGCATAAGATTCACTAACTAATGGATAACTTAACAATGAACAATTAACTCAATTTTCTGAGCTTGCATAGCATACCGAAATGTTAACTAAGCACAGAAGATGCCAGATGGAAAGTTTATACATTGCCATACAGTCTGCATAAACAAAGCGGGCAGTTGGAAGGTATGTTGGTATGCAGTGGAGTAGAAGGTCAAGAGCACAGCAAACAGCAGAGAAGAAACCAATATTTCATTTTATGCTTAGCAACCATTTCAGATCAGTTCTTGTTCAAGGCTTTATCATAGTTTGCCATCACAATGTAGATGCTTTTAATAAAATGATATCAAGGTTAAAGCAAATCCTGGATGGAAGAGGAGTTCAAAGCATAGGAAGGAGAGATCAGGTGAAGGTATATTCCAAATCTTCTAGCCACCGTTGGGAATTGCAGTTTGGATATTACTTAAAACAATTACAAAGTAAACAAAGTAATAGCCAAAAGCCAACATGGGTTTGTCAAAAACAGATCATGCCAGTCTAATCTTATTGCATTCTTTGACAAAGTGACAAAATTAGTGGACCAGAGGAATGCCGTCGATATAGTTTACTTGGACTTCAGTAAGGCATTTGATAAGGTAGACCATAACCTACTACTAGATAAAGTAGAAGAATGTGGGTTGGACAGCATCACTACCAGATGGATTCGTAACTGGCTGACCAACCGCACTCAACGTGTAGTCCTCAATGGAACTGCATCTACATGGAGGGAAGTATGCAGTGGAGTACCCCAAGGCTCTGTTTTAGGCCCAGTACTCTTCAACATCTTCATCAATGATTTGGATGAGGGAATAAATGGGGGAACTCATCAAATTTGCAGATGACACCAAGCTGGCAGGAATAACCAACACTCCAGAAGATAGGCTTAAGATACAGAAGGATCTTGACAAACTTGAACATTGGGCACTATCTAATAAAATGAAATTCAGTGGTGAAAAGAGTAAGGTTCCACATTTAGGCAAGAAAATCGAAATGCACAGGTACAGTATAGGTGGTACCTTGCTCAATAGTAGTAACTGTGAGAGGGATCTTGGAGTCCTAGTGGACAACCATTTAAATATGAGCCAGCAGTGTGCAGCAGCTGCCAAAAAAGCCAACACAGTTCTAGGCTGCATAAACAGAGGGATAGAATCAAGATCACGTGAAGTGTTAATACTACTTTATAATGCCTTGGTAAGGCCACACTTGGAATACTGCATTCAGTTTTGATCGCCACGATGTAGAAAAGATGTGGAGACTCTAGAAAGAGTGCAGAGAAGAGCAACAAAGATGATTAGGGGACTAGAGACTAAAGCATATGAAGAACGATTGCAGGAACTGGGTATGTCTAGTTTAATGAAAAGAAGTAGGGAAGACATGATAGCAGTGTTCCAATATCTCAGGGATTGCCACAAAGAAGAGGGAGTCAAAATATTCTCCAAGGCACCTGAGGGTAGAAAAGAAGCAATGGGTGGAAACTAATCAAGGAGAGAAGCAACTTAGAACTGAGGAGAAATATCCTGACAGTTAGAACAATTAATTAGTGGAACAGCTTGCCTCTGGAAGTTGTGAATGCCCCAACACTGGAAGTCTTTAAGAAGATGTTGGATAGCCATTTGTCTGATATGGTATAGGGTTTCCTGCCTAGGCAGGGGGTTGGACTAGAAGACCTCCAAGGTCCCTTCCAACTCTGCTATTATATTGTAATTAATCGGTGGAACAATTTGCCTCCAGAAGTTGTGAATGCTCCAACACTGGAAGTTTTTAAGAAGATGTTGGATAACATTGATCTGAAGTGATGTAGGCTTCCTGCCTAAGTAGGGGGTTGGACTAGAAGACCTCCAAAGTCCCTTCCAACTCTGTTATTCTATTCTACTCTATTCACACAACTATGGCCTAGAGCTACAGAATCAGGATTCCTTGCAAGACTGTTGATCTTATTTGGTAAAAGTCACCATATCCTATCCTGGATTGAATATGACAACCACAGTATGGTTAAGTAGCCTAAAGACTGCTTTCTAAATTGGGCAGCAGAATCAGACCTGATTATGAAGGACTAACAAGAAATTCCAGAGGTATAAAAGTAGACTAAGGGAAGGTATTTGGTCATCAAAGTTTGTATTTCAGTATTTAGCTGAGTAATAGGAGAAGTCTCAAAGAGTCCAGGAGTCAGTATTTTTAGATCGCCTATTCTGAAATAGTTCCCAAGTAATACCATAGTGCAGTGATGGCTAACCTTTTTGTCGAGGCATGCCAAAAACGGAGGGAGCGGGGGAGGGTCGTGTGTGTGCCCACACCCATAATGCAATGCCCTCCCTCCTGTGCATGCGTGCACAACCCCCTCCCCACGTGCAGGCCTCACTGAAGCTTCTGGGAGGCGCGTTGAGCCATTTTTTGCCCTCTGCAGGCTTCAGGAAAGCCTCATGAAGCCTCCAGGGGGAGAAAAACAGCCCAACGCGCAAACCGGAACTTCCGGTTTGCGCATTGGGCAGTTTTCGCCCTCTAGAGGCTTCAGTGAAGCCTGCGGAGGGCGAAAAACAGCCGAAAATCAAGGCTGAAAATCAGCTGGCCAGCGCATGGATGTGTGCTGGAGCTGACAGGGCAATGCCTCGCGTGCCCTCAGAAATGGCTTCGCGTGCCACCTGTAGCAGGCGTGCCATAGGTCCGCCATGACGGCCATAGCGCTAGAATTAAATTTCCTGGTTGCTGAGTAACTGCATTATTTCCATTCCTTAAGTGCTGTACCTTGTATTTCTGTACCTCCTGCCAGAAAATCACTCCATTCCCCAATAAATCTCCTTTCAGGGACACAAAGTGTTGAAAATGAAGAGATGTGATAGGATTCATCAGAGCTTTACGGAAAGTAATGATTTCCTTAGACGAAAGCACCCAATTCTTCTTATGCTGTTGAAAGGAGGGATGGAGAAAAGAAAGCACACATTTTACAACGCAATAACAAGCAAGACTAAGGCAGGCTGTCTGATGCTTATCTCTGCATTGACCCCAACGTTCAGTAGTTCACTGCATAGAGCCAGTAGAATTTGGCAGCCACTGTCTCTCTCTCTCCCACTCTTCTGTTTGATTTGGGCAAAGTTTTTTGGGAAGGGACAACCGGGGGGGGGGGAAGGAAGTGACTAATAATGATTTAGAACATATGACTCTGCTGTAAGGTATGAGTTGTGAATAGAAAGGGGAAAAGTTTGAAATTGTTTAGAAACATGCAAGAGTAATCACAGATCGTGGAAGGTGCAAGTTTAAAACTTGCTCTGCCCTTGACATCTCGTGGACAAAAGCCATTTCAATCAATTGTCATGGACACAGACAGACACTGAAAGTTTGTTGTTTCTGGAATTAATGCCACCAAGGCATTTGTGACCCTTCACATCAAGAATGCATTTTAGACATTAAAACATTAGAGAGGGTCCAGAGGTATTTTCCAAGAAGAGTACTCAACTCCTCTGCTCGTAATAAAATTCCGTATACCACCAAGGCTTGAAATTTTAGGCCTGGATAACCTTAAAGTGCACCGTCTACATTCCGATCTGAGCTTAGTGCACGAGATAATCTGCCATAATGTCCTACCTGTCAATGACTACTTTTACTTCAGCTGCAATAACACAAGGGCTATCAATAGATACAACCTAAATGTAATCGGTTCTAATCTTGATTGCAGGAAAAATGATTTCAGCAATAGAGTAGTAAATGTGTGGAACACCTTACTCGATCCTGTTGTTAGTTCCTGTAAGCCCCATACCTTTTACCTTAAGGCAGGGATGTCCAAACTTGGCAACTTTAAGACTTGTGGACTTCAACTCCAAGAATTCCCCAGCCAGCAGAGCTGGCTGGGGAATTCTGGGAGTTGAAGTCCACAAGTCTTAAAGTTGCCAAGTTTGGACACCCCTGCCTTAAGGTGTCTCCCGGGGACCTTACACGTTTCTTAAGAGGTCCCTAAAGGGGCGTGCATAAGCACACCAGCATGCCTACCGTCCCTGTCCTACTGTCCCATTTAGATGTACTCTTTTTATGTGTTTATGGCTACATTTTGCTTGTTTTTATCCATTTATTTGTGCCATTTTTTTTCACCTGTTTTTCCTACTTGTTTCCTTGCGCTTGTTGACAAATTACAATAAAATAAATTAAATAAATAAATAAATAGGGGAGCATGGAAACTAAGTACGGAAGAACAGGCAAACTAAAAAGAAACTGAAATAAATCAAAGGAAATGGGGGGGGAAATGTAAGTACCGCTGCAGATCCAACCAGCACAGTTGAAGGAGTCGTTTTTAAATGACACAAGAGATCAGGAAATCATTTGGGAAAACAAATTTGAAACATGACATCTCATACATTTCTCTTATCTTCTCCCAAGATTTTTGAGAGACATCTTTGAAAAGGAAAGATACCATTAGGAGTAGGGGGGGGGACTCTTGAAGAGATTCCCTGCATACAAGATGCCCCTCCTGCACTCAGTCTTGCCTTCCTACTTAACCTCTCCCTATCCCACAGCAGAGCTGGGATTCTACCAGTTCAGCCCGCTTCACTCTGAAGATCAGCTGAGACCGAACCAGTTTGCTGTGACTTTCAGGTGGGCCTGGGCGCCTGGCTGCCCGGCTATACTCACCTTATTTCCTTTTTTTTTAGCCCAGCTAATAGCCCAGCTGTTTTCCTGTGAACTGCGCAAAGTGCGCGTCAGGAACGTTGGGCCTGACGCAAAGCGTGCGCTCAGTGAACTGGTTGCTAAACCGGTAGGATCGCACCCCTGAACTACAGGGAGAAAAAGCAAAACCAAAACATTAGTGCCAGGTGCTTGCTGTCTCTGAGCTTGGTTGTTTCCCTTGGAGACATTTCATTACCAAACTATATAATGTCATCAGTGCAGGTAAATCCTCAACTTCCAACCGTTCATTTAGTGATTGTTCAAAATTGCCGCAGTACTGAAAAAAGGGACCTCTGACCATTTTTTACACTTACAACCATTCAAGCATCCCCGTTGGTCATATGATCAAAATTCAGACGCCTGGCAACTGACTCATATTTATGACAGATGCAGAATCCCAGAATTATGTGATCACCTTTTGCAACCTTCTGACAAGCAAAGTCAACGGGGAAGCCAGATTCACTTAACAACTGTCTTACTGACAACTGCAGGGATTCACTTAACAACTGAGGCAAGAAAGGTCATAAAATGGGACAAAATTCACAATTGAGCCCAAAATTTATGTTGCTAAATGAGACATTTGTTGAGTGAGTTTGCCCCCCTTTTACAACCTTTCTTGCCACAGTTGTTAAGTGAGTTATATGTTAAGTGAATTGGTTTAGCCATTGATTTTGCTTGTCAGACGATCACAAAAGATGATCACAGGACACTGCAACCATCATAAATGTGAATCAGTTGCCAACTATCTGAATTTTGATCACATGGGGATGCTACAACGATGATAAGTGTGAATAATGACCATAAGTCACTTTTTCAGTGGTGTGTGTGTGTGTGTGTGTGTGTGTATAGAGCAAGCTATTTAGCTCTCCTCAGCTAGCCATACCCTTGCTGGGATTCGAACTTGCGCTGTTTTTACATATTAGGCATTTATATTAACCTCTAAGCCACAAGCTCTCCTCCCTTATCAGCTAAGCCAGGGGAATGATTTAAGTGTTTTGTCAAAGCACCTGGTATGCCCAAATATGGGAGGCGGCATACTGCTCCCCTTTTATGGCTAGCTGATGAGAGCTAAATAGCTTGAAATAGATCTATACTAGTCTCCTTTCATTTAGTTATCAGCAAAAATGCAACACAAATGGTTTTTCTGCCTGGAAGTCTCTTGGAGTGGGGCTGAAAGGCAAAAGGGAAGCAGTATGCTCCCTCCCATATTTGGGCATACCAGGTGCTTTGACAAATCACTAGATAGATAGATAGATAGATAGATAGATAGATAGATAGATAGATAGATAGATAGATAGAGATAGATAGATAGATAGATAGATAGATAGATAGATAGATAGATAGATAGATGTAGGTAGGTAGGCAGGCAGGCAGGCAGGCAGGCAGGCAGGCAGGCAGGCAGGCAGGCAGGTAGGTAGGTAGGTAGGTAGAGATAGATAGAGATAGAGATAGAGATGATAGAGATAGAGATAGAGATAGAGTTTGCTGTTCTTTGAGATAGAAAAAAAAAGGAAAAGGCCTGGTCTGATATATGTCATGTCACAAGGCTTTAAGACATTTAACAATCAATACAATCATAATGTGAAAACATAGCTGAAAGTGAAACAGACTCCATGCAATATGATTAATCCTGCTCACTTCGTTGCATATTTCATACTTTTTTAATGAGTGCATTTAATCACTCTCAATAATAAATTATCTTCCAGATGTTTAAAAAACAATATTTTGTTCCAGTTTCCTGGATAAAGAAAACGCATTTTCTACATTAAATTAAAGTGTAAAGCCATGGCAAGCAATTAAAAGTAAAATATCAAAGGTTTGCATCTTGATTCAGGTATTGTTCATACATTTGTTAATTGCACTTGTAGCCACAGAAATAAAAAAACAAACCTTAAAAAAAATTCCATTTAGATTTTTTTTTTGTTTCAGACTCCAATTGCACCAATTCCAACATTAAAAGCGTCTGCGGCATTTGCATTAACTTAATTTTTTTAATTCGACAACATGAGCCAAAACTACCGATGTAGCATCATGAATGCAATACTGAAATGACTGCTCTTACCTAACACCAGCTGGGCTTACTCTCCTGTTTATGTAAAGACTGCATAGTTTAGAGCAGTGGTGTCAAACTGGATTTCATTGAGGGCAGCATCAGGGTTGTGTTTGACCTCGGGAGGCAGGGTGGGTGTGGCTTAACGTCACTCGTGTCGGCGGTGTCTGTGGTGGCCCGAGCGCTCTGCCAGAGAAAACAGGGCTCCCAAGCTCAGTTTTTGTCTGCGACAGCCTCCTGCAACCCTCCGCCAGTGAAAACGGAGCTCGGGAGTACTGCACGCGGCCTCCCGAGCTCCGTTTTTGCTGTCAGAGGCACTATGAGCCAGTCCTTCCCTGTTTCCAGGGCAGCCATGCGGCCAGATCTAAGCACTCCGTGGGCCAGATCTGGACCCCTGGCTTTGAGTTTGACACCCCTGGTTTAGAGGATGATAAGTTCACGTTACACAAAGACCCAAGTAGAAAGAAACACAGCTTGCCTTCCATGGTGCTTGTTTCTTTTCCTGTCCCTGAATTAAAATGTCTTCTGCGGCCTCTCCCATATGTAGCTGAAAGCAAACATGACAAAACAGCATATTGATTACTTGCACAAATATTAATACCGATGTTGAGGGTATCCTCATTCCTTGAAGGATATCCTAACTCTGGTCAAGATTGATTAAGCTTCCTTTAAAGAACGAGGTTATATTTTCTTCAATCTGGATGGTCAAAAATCAAACGCATTAGCTATCTTAAAATTTGAAGCTAATGAGGAAAAGGCATCCAGATTGCTTCCTGAAATGACATGAGCCTAAATAGACCACTGCTGAAAAAGAACAGCTGCCCTTAGATATACTAATACCCCCCCCCCCCAAAACTATTATTTCCCCTAGTCAGGAAAGCAATCTGATACACTGAACAAACTTTGAAGAAATGAAAAAGAACAGAAAACAAAGCCAGGCTTAATCTCCCAACTCTACACCCATAAAATCAGTGAAGTGAGGACTCTGCCGATTCAACAGTTTTCCTCTTTGGAGGGGTACCAAGTTAAAAGCCCCTTCTTATCCAGTAGATTCATTGCACCGTAGAGCCAATAATTCTTTCTTACACTCAATGAAAGGCCTGGCTGATAGCCAGGCAAGGACTCCCATCTATTTTACTATCGTGCAGAAGAAAGGATCAATACTGTTCTTGATAGAAGGCAGTGCCCTAGGTGGGAAGATGAGCAACAGCTGGAGTGTGAGAAAAAGACAGCCTGAGCATGAAGGAGCCAGCCTGCTGTCTTCAGAACGGGCATTATTCTGTGAGCTTCCACATGGACTGAATTGCATTTGTGTCTCAGTGAGGGAGGGATTGTGGATGATGGAAAGAATCTTGCAATGATCAAGGTTTCTACCTCCCGCCAGCAAACTCTGGAATGCTTGCCAGATGTAGAGGCCTAGCCTCAAGAGTCACTTTTATTTTCAGTGGCTTACAGGAATACCTACTAAGGAATCCATTAGAAGCAAAATTGTCTACCAAGTCATCTGTACTATCTTCTTACGATCATTGATTTTCAGATAATCAAGTACTTAGAGGTATCACAATTCAAACTACATGTCACTAGACTGCCATATAAATTATTCAAATGTTACCTTTGATGGTTTCGTCTCCATGTCTTGACGGGCATAAAACTGCGGCAACCACTTAGTCTCTAATCTCCTCTGGGCATACTTTTGAACGTCTAACAAGATCACGGGAGAAACTAATTCATGAAGTACTTGCCCCCAGCCTCCACGTGACTTCATAACCTAGTAAAGACATCCAGGGGGAACCACAAAATGTTCGAGAGTGAAGCAGAGCCAAGGCAAAACAAGTGAGGAAAATCCAAAATTCATTTAAAATTGATTGATTGATATTTGAGGCTTGCTGTGCGCTGCCTTCGCAGGGTGGCTTTCAGGGGAAAAAATTAAAAATTCCAATGAAAGTAAAAGATAGATCATTAAAACAATAAAGCACTTATTTTTAAAACAGCTAAATAATAAAACAGATACACTTAGGGAACTTAGATAAACAAATATTTGTTGAGCTCCTTCCTAAATTGTAACGAAAAGGGGAATTGCTTCAGGAATAATGGGAGACATTCCCCTTTTCAGGCAGAAAGCAAAATTAATCAGAGATGCTCAATAAATCTCTGTCGGGACCTACCAAACTTGTCTCATAGATGATCCAGAAGTATAACGGGGATGTTTAGGAGCGGCAGTCCTGTAAATAGCTCGGTCCTAAACTATACATGATTTTATCCATCATATGTCTTTATTTTATAGCCCAGGGTGTTTTGAATTAAAGAAGTCCTTCTTCAGAGCTACTGTGTCTATAAATCAACTTCAGCTTTTTAAGGGAAAGAATTTCCACTGTAATAGACTCTTCATATAATCCCTTAATTACTTTCTATTATATGCAGATAAAGGAACGTGAACTCCTTACTAGGTAATCTGTCAAATCTAGGGCAACATTTGCATTTGTTGTCTTCCTTATAAATTGGTCTACCCCAGCCATCATGTCAGGCACACCTAAACCATGCTGAATGTAAATGATGGAGGGCGTAATCCAACTCAGTGTAGGAAAGATGATAGAAGCATAGTTTCCACTAGGTGGAAAACAGCTATTTCGTCCTACAACTAAAATGAACATAACCTACGTTGATAAAATGCACAGGTGCCTATCAATGGTCATCTAAAAGAATTTTTTGTTAATATTATGTATAAGAAGATACTCAAAAGGTAAACTTGGGCAGGAATTACACTTTATATGTCTGAGATATTTGAACTTTGGTTACTATCCTATAATATTTTGGCAGCCCCCCCCCCCCTCAGATCTTCTTTATTGTTAGTGATCTCTGATTCTAAAATACATTATGAGGCCTGATTTCTTCCAAAACAATAATAGTAACTTATTAAGTTTATATGCCACCGAGTTCCTAATGACTCCCAAAGCCAAAGTACTGTGAGATAATTTTAATAAACCAATTCATTTATGCACATTTCCTGTATTTCCAAAACATAAGCATATATAACTCCTGGCCCACATACTAGCTAATATTAAACACATTTAATACATTTAATCAGATTACAAAAGCCCAGTCTAGCACAATACCAATGAAGAAGAAAAATAACAGCTCCCAAAAGAAACCAGCATGGCTACATAAAGAACTCTCTGACACATTGAAAGACAAAAAAGATAAGTATAAAAAGTGGAAAGAGGGGAACATAACTAAGGCAGAATGTCAGCAAATAGCCCGAGCCTGTAAAGATGAAGTGAGGAAAGCTAAGTTGAAATAGGGAAGAAAATAGTAAGTGAGCACCTGTCTACCCTAGACTAATTCAAATCACCAGGACCGGATGGATTATATCCCAGGGTTCTGAAGGAACTGGCAGACGAGATCTCAGAACCACTGAACTATATCTTTCAGACATTCTGGAGCACTGGGGAATTGCCAGAGGACTGGAAAGGAGCTGAGGTGGTTCCCATCTTCAAAAAAGGAAAAAAATAGATCCAGGAAACTACAGACCTATCAGCCTGACCTCAATATCAGGAAAGATTCTGGAAAAGATAATCAAGCAACGGATTAGCAAACACCTAGAAGTAAACAAAGTAATAGCCAAAAGCCAACATGGGTTTGTCAAAAACAGATCATGCCAGCCTAATCTTATTGCATTCTTTGACAAAGTGACAAAATTAGTGAACCAGAGGAATGCCGTCGATATAGTTTACTTGGACTTCAGTAAGGCATTTGATAAGGTAGACCATAACATACTACTAGATAAAGTAGAAGAATGTGGGTTGGACAGCATCACCATCAGATGGATTCGTAACTGGCTGACCAACCACACTCAACGTGTAGTCCTCAATGGAACTGCATTCCACATGGAGGGAAGGATGCAGTGGAGTACCCCAAGGCTCTCTTTTAGGCCCAGTACTCTTCAACATCTTCATCAATGATTTGGATGAGGGAATAAATGGGGAACTCATTAAATTTGCAGATGACACCAAGCTGGCAGGAATAGCCAACACTCCAGAAGATAGGCTTAAGATACAGAAGGATCTTGACAAACTTGAAAACATTGGGCACTATCTAATAAAATGAAATTCAATGGTGAAAAGAGTAAGTTTCTACATTTAGGCAAGAAAAATGAAATGCACAGGTACAGTATAGGTGGTACCTTGCTCAACAGTAGTAACTGTGAGAGGGATCTTGGAGTCCTAGTGGACAACCATTTAAATATGAGCCAGCAGTGTGCAGCAGCTGCCAAAAAAAAGCCAACACAGTTCTAGGCTGCATCAACAGAGGGATAGAATCAAGATCACGTGAAGTGTTAATACCACTTTATAATGCCTTGGTAAGGCCACACTTGGAATACTGCGTTTAGTTTTTGTCGCCACAATGTAGAAAAGATGTGGAGACTCTAGAAAGAGCGCAGAGAAGAGCAACAAAAATGATTAGGAGACCGGTATCTATATGGTTGCTATGAGTCGACAACAACTTGATGACACAATAGCTGAAATTGCCATTATAGTCAAATACTCATTCTGCTGCCATCTAGTGGTCATCTGGATTTTGCAGCCCAAATTATGTTAGTTTTATCCTGAGGAAACAGGCCCTATGACCACGGAGACGTCTTTGGACAGCGCTGGCTCTTCGGCTTTAAAACAGAGATGAGCATCGCCCCCTAGAGTCAGGAAGGACTAGCACATATGTGAAAGGGGAACCTTTACCTTTAGGGAAACATTCATTTATATGGAACAGTATGTTCTTTTGCAATCTACTTAATCTGTAAGAGTGTTATTCCCTGCTTCTGTGCTGCTGCATTTTGAAATAGAATAGAATCTACATAGAAGCCTGGTATTATTTAAAGGGCATCAGATCAAATGAAAACACAATGCATATTGACCACCAGGAAAAATATAGCTTAGCACTAATCACACAACTCGGCAAACGTACGTTGTGAGAACTAACAGAACCAGCACCAACTTCTGCTAACATTTTAAATGCTGCCAATTACCTGCTCTTGTTCTTCTTTTGTGGCTGGGCTGTCCGGTCCAAAGAAATATTTCTTGTTTAGATATTTATTTTTAATGTCCTTAGATTTTTCATCTCGTTGTACTTTATTTTTGTGTAACATTCTTCTGAACTGCTCAATGTCTATCCAGCACAGGAGGTCCACGCTACAAAATAAACAGTATGTTTTTGTCACAGTATCATCAATATCACTTCACGCCAAGGATGGGCAAGATTGGAGAAGATGGTCACTATCTACACCTACTGACATAACCGGAAAGGGCAGATTCCACCCCCCCCCCTTTTTTTTTTTTACTGTTTTAGGATGAAACAGTACAGGAGGCCTCAAGCAAATGAATGGTTCTTATCCTCACCTTAAATTACCCCATCCTCTGAAATCACCATGCTCCTAAGTGGGTTATATCCTTATTCATAATTCTTCAGGCATACATCCAAATGAAATTCTATAATCTAAATTAACATGGATAGAATGGTACTGAGTAATTGTTGTTATTGCTTGCTTCTGGGGAGGAAAGCTATGGCAAATCTAGATAGCATGCTAAAAAGCAGAGGCATCACCCTGCCAAGAAAAGTGTGTATAGTCAAGGCTATGGTTTCCCCAGTTGCAATGTATGGCTGTGAAAGTTGGACCATAAGAAAGGCTGAGCGCCAAAGAATTGAGGCCTTTGAACGATGGTGCTGGAGAAGACTCCTGCGAGTCTCTTGGACTACAAGACGATTGAACTTGTCAGTCCTAGAAGAGATCAACCCTGACTGCTCTTTAGAAGGCCAGTTCCTGAAGATGAAACTCAAATATTTTGGCCACCTAATGAGAAGGACTCACTGGAGAAGAGCCTAATGTTGGGAAAGATTGAGGGCAAAAGTAGTAGGGGACGATGGAGAATGAGGTGGCTGGATGGAGCCACGGAAGCAGTAGGCGTGAGCTTAAATGGACTCCAGAGGATGGTAGAAGACAGGAAGGCCTGAAGGAATGTTGTCCATGAGGTCGCAATGGGTCAGACACAACTTCACAACCAACAACAACAATTGTTGTATGCAGCAGGCACTTTGCCACTCCGAGCAAGCAATTCTTCCACATACTTACAGGAGCCATGAAGATTGACAAAGGTGAATTGGCAATCTCCACAAGCTGTCTAATAGATCATTGATGATGTCAGCAGCTTCTATGAACTTGTCCACTTATTCAAATTTATGGTATTATATAAAATGAAAGGAAATCCCCATGTAAGCTACCTGGAATTCTTAGAGGAAGGTGGACTTACCAAGCTAATAAATAAATAAAATAAAAAATAAAACAGAAGTTGACCTCTACTGACTGTGGATGTATTTATGTATCCTTGGCAATAATGTGGAAGAATTTGTCATACCTTCTACGGGGACAATTTTCAACTCTCTGATCCAATTATTTAACCTGGGATTCCCCTTTAGCTTCCAAACCTCTGCAAGGTCTGCCACAGGCTGGTTTGTTGCCACATATTGAGGGAGTGGAGTTATAGGAGAATGAAAAACAACAGGGACAGCATTTTCCTGATTTTTGCTGAACTCATAAAAATGTAGGAAGAGGGTAGCTGATTCTTGGATGGTGACCATGAGGAAAACCCAGGAGGACCATAGGTTAGACTGGGGGATTGCAAAATGTCCTGCAGGAAGCCAATAGCAAATCACTTGTATATTGTGGGCAATAAAAGTAATGGAGTTGATACTGATTTAATTGCAACAACAAATGTAAAATTATTACTATGGCAATTAACAAAGCTTTTGATATTGTTTAATAGCTGTTGTCTTATTAAAGCAACCTTTCCACCTTGTAATCTTCATGTATTGTATTCCAGATCTAAGAATTTCCTAACTTGCATGGCCAAACACATCTTGAAGGTGCCACGTTAGAGAAGGATATATTAATAGCTTCCTAAATGGAAACTAAATTGAAAGGGATGTAGTGGCTCAGTGGCTAAGATGCTGAGCTTCTTGATTAGAAAGATTGGCAGTTCAGCGGGTCGAATCCCTAGTGCCACGTAATGGGGTGAGCTCCCGTTACTTGTCCCAGCTTCTGCCAACCTAGCAGTTCGAAAGCACGTAAAAATGCAAGTAGAAAAATAGGGACCATCTTTGGTGGGAAGGTAACAACTTTCCGTGCACCTTTGGCATCTAGTCATGCCGGCCACATGACCATGACGGTGTCTTCGGACAACGCTGGCTCTTTGGCTTTGAAACTGAGATGAGCACTGCCTCATAGAGTAGGGACGACTAGCACATATGTGCAAGGGGAACCTTTACCTTTAAATGGAAACAGGAGTCGACCTGAAGTTCTCCAGCTGGACAGACGTGGGGGATGTGAGCTCTGAAGAGTCTCACATGAACCCTGTCTGACAAACTTTGTCTCTGAGATCCATTTTTGGATCAGAACCCCCCTGTGGGGGTTGAAGAAGGGGAAGTGTCTCATCAGACCCAGAGGGAGTGCAACAGGTCCCTCGTAGGTCAGAGATTTGCCCTCTGACTCGGAGCCGTGGCGGCAGCATGGCAACATGGCTGCACAAAAAGCTGGCTCCAGGCCAAAGCAGCTGAAGAGGAGCATGCAGAGGCAAAATGAAAGCCTGGTAAGATCTATTAACTCACAGTAATAAATCAGAATTTGGAAAAGGCAAAGAAACTTGAGAGCATAAATAATATTGATGGACAGATCGGGATTTTTGCAAAAAGAAAGAAGTGGAAAATGGAGGGTTGAATCACTTAGCCCCAAAGAGAGCCATTTGCTTGAAATAATTTGGACAGAAAGAAGAAAGAAGAGAAGTGACAAACCCACTTAAACACAAACTCTAAATTTGGTTTTGGACTTGAAAAGATTCTGTTTTTAAAGGAGTCTAGGAGCATGAAGATTTGCTTCGTCTGAGTGCCTTTTAATTAACGTATCTTAAGCAATTCCAATTAATGAGAGCTGGAATGCAACAAGGGAGAAAGATCAAGAAAAAAGTACCATCTCCTTACTGACAACTGATAACCTAATCTTGCCTGTGTGGGAAATTTTAATTAACCAACTGCCATAAACCAGAACTTGGAAAAGCAGGAGGGAAACATACCCGAATTTGGCTGTATGCAAGTTTGTTCCAATTAATATATTTCGAGCAATTATGACCAACGAGAAGTAGAAAGTACAAAGGGAAAAAAAAATAACAAAATCAAAACCTTTAAATGGAAACAGACTGCTTGTAGCCTCTACAACTACAGTAAGTACACTAGACTACAATTGCCCATAAGACCCAAAAGTCTTCCTTCCTTTATGTTTCTACACGGCATACTGTAGAGAGGACGTATTTCTTACATAGTACAAAGAGCAGGGATTTCTTTCTTTCAAAGTAATTGGCTCATTTACATGCTCCATTTACTATTCCAACTGAATTCAGGTTTTACAACTCTTTACTTCAACCCAACTAAGTTAAGCTTGGAAACTCTTTATCTAATCTATAAAAAGTCATGTGCCTTAATTGCACACATGTTACAGCTTTGTGAAACTTTGATTCACAGATTCGGTTCAGCATATCTCTAAATTGAGGCATCTTTCCTACTGCTTTAGAAAATGGAATCAAATGGTCAGATTTGAAGAGAAAGGCTTGAGAAAACCAAGTTGAAAACAATGCTATAAATTGAAATGTTACATTTAATTGGGAGTTTTTCCAAACTGATTTGAATTTTTAAATTGAATCAAATTGGTACATTTAAGTGAATCACAAATTCAAACTGAGCAAGAATCAATTTCCACACCCTAATAAACATCACTGCTAGATTGGTCTGATTGCAGGGGCCCTTCAAAACAAAACACGGTTGAGAAACACTGACCTAGATTGCTATAGGAACCCTCCTGGCTTATGTAGGCTTTGCACCTGTAGCACGCTAAATGACACCTTTCCAGAATTCTTGTAAAATCTCAATAAAAGAGAGATGCTTTGCACTGAATGCTGCATGTGTGAGATTACAAAATTTCTTCCATTAATCTAACTTGTTTTATATTCCTCTTTATTCTTTGGTCCTGGACAAATGAACTAGAACAGTGATGGTTAACCTTTTTGTTGTCCCATGCCGAAAGTGCTTACCCGCACCCATAATTCAATGTGCACGTGACACTCCCTGTGCACCCTGCCCCTGTGCATGCAACCCCCCCTGCGACCACCCCCACTGTCCCCACACATGCGCCCCACCCCACCCCGCCCTTGCACAGTGCCCCCGCAGCCCATTTTGGGCCTGGAAGGCCTCCTGCACCAATCTGGAAATCAAAATGGCGCGTTGCACAAGACCCCAAAATGCAATGCGAGCACCCCCGTGCATGTTCCCCCCCATGCAAGTGTGCGCATGTCCCCAGCATGTGTCCTGTCCCCCACGCATGCACAGCAGAGACTCGAAGACTAGCTGGCCGGTGAAAGACAGGCGCGCAGGCATGGTGGAGCTGGCCTGGGGCAACGGCTGGCATGCCTGCAGAGAGGGCTCCATGTGTCACCTGTGGCACGCAAGCCATAGGTTCGCCATCACGGAACTAGAAGAAAGTATATCTTCAGATATGGATATCATATCCTTAATCAGTGGATGGAAATGACAAGAACGGAAGCTGGAATATAATGTAGGTTAAAATGTGCCTGGAGCCAAAACATTTTTTTAAAGATGGAATTTGGAGTGCAGGATATACGAATTACGGCATTCATACACATCTCATTCTTTAAAGATGTTAGCTGTGAAGAGTCTTGTTATTTCATTGTCATATCAATGAAGCAAGATATAGAAATTATAAACATTACTAGGGAAATGGGAGTTCACAACAGAGCTACGCAATAACAGGAGAAATACCTTGCTGATCGCTCCTCAAGAAAGATACGGAATTGTTCCAGATCTGTCCTGTTGTTAAGCAATTGCGTAATGGAGTATGATTTGAAACCTTCAAGATAGTCTTGTTCAATGGAGTCTACAAGTCGAATAGACTCAGACCTCTGGAGAACTTCTTCAACTGCCAAAGCCTGAGGAAAAATTTGTACAAGATAATACTCATATTTCCTGATTTCTTAGCCCACAAAGATATATGTATTTCTTTTTTGTTTCATATAGTTTCATTGTATTTCAGAATCAAAGATTAAACGACACCTCTGCTCATCCAGATCTGTGACTGGGTGCATTTGATTAAAGATAATATCTATATCATCTCTTGTCACTAATTAATGGCTTTATGTAGGAGTGACAGCTGACTACAAAAACTAGAGTTGTGTATAATATAAGAAAAAAAAACAAAAAGGTCATTATTCCTTTTTTGTATCATCAATCTAATATAGCATTGGCACCATGACAATTGCTGGCATTTTAAAGGTATGTAGTCCCTTGGCTCAATAGAATAGAATAGAATAGAATAGAATAGAATAGAATAGAATAGAATAGAATAGAATAGAATAGAATAGAATAGAATTCTTTATTGGCCAAGTGTGATTGGACAGACAAGGAATTTGTCTTTGGTGCATATGCACGTAAAAAGGCAAGATACATTCATCATGAATCATAAGGTACAACACTTAATGATAGTCATAGGGTACAAATAAGCAATCAAATCATACTAGGAAACAATCAACATAAATCGTAAGGATATAAGCAACAAAGTTACAGTTATACAGTCATAAGTGGGAGGAGATGGGTTTGAGGAACGATGAACAGAAGATTAATAGTAATGCAGACTTAGTAAATAGCTTGACAGTGTTAAGGAAATTATTTGTTTAGCAGAGTGATGGCGTTTGGGGAAAATCTGTTCTTGTGTCTAATTGTCTTGGTCTGCAGTGCTCTACAGCGTCATTTTGAGGGTAGGAGTTGAAACAATTTATGTCCAGGATATGAGAGGTCTGTAAATATTTTCACTGCCTTCTTTTTGACTCATGCAGTATACAGGTCCTCAATGGAAGATAATGTATTGTTTCTCTCAACACAAGATATGAATCTAGGTCACCATAGCAGTTATAGCCAGAAAATGGGAACATGACTTCTAGAAGGTGATCTGCATATTGCACATATGTTGTCTATAGCACTATGTCAGAGCCAAATTGTTGCTTTGAAAATGGGCCATTTTGTAACATCATGCTTTCAAAGCACTTTTCTTAAAGGAAACTGGTATGTTCTGTTCCACTGTCCTTCCTGCAGTGGGCTTCTTTGGTTACATTTGCTGGGAATTATGAAGGTTGAAGTTCAACACATTGAGAATTTCCAGAAGTCTGCCTTAGGATATGATTTAACAGTATAACTATTTCCTTATTGCTAGAGCAAGGAGAAAGCTATGGGTTTTTTATGGTAAAAATACTATTATACTATACTACTATTCAGGAATATGCCTAGCATGTGTTTTATGGTCTATTGTCGTGATGGCGAACCTATGGCACGTGTGTCAGAGGTGGCATGCGGAGCCCTCTCTGTGGGCAAGCGTGCCATCGCAGGGGCTCTTCTGGTTTCCGGCCAGCTGGTCTTCGCAGGCATCAGAGCACCGAAAAATGGCCTGAAAAACGGCCAACAAACAGACTGTTTCCCTGGCCATTTCCAGGTCATTTCCAGGCCATTTTTCAGGCCAAAAATGACCTAAAAACAGCCTGGAAAACCACCTGGAAACGGCCTGAAAAACTACCTGAGAATGGCCCAAAAAACGGCCAAATAAACAGGCATGCACGCATTGGCCAGCTGGTCTTCCAATTTCCAGTGTTCCGGCACGCGCACACTCACATGTGCACGGGGCTTCCGCTTTGGGCACTCATGCCGAAAAGGTTCAACATCACCTATCTATTGTATGAAATATTGTTAACTGGTTGATGCTATATCACTATGATGACAAAACTATGGCACACATGCCAGAGGTGGCATGTAGAGCACTCTCTGTGGGCACACGCACCGTCGCCAGCTGGTTTTCGCGGGTGTCAGAGCGCCAGAAAATGGCCGGAAAAACAACCAAAAAACAGACCATTCGGGGGCAGTTTTCTGGGCGATTTTCAGACCATTTTTTGGGGGGGGGCAAAAATGGTCTGAAAAACGGCCTGAAAACAGCCCCCCAAAACAGCCTGAAAACAGCCAAAAAATGGCCAAATAACAGGCAGTTGAGTGCCGGCCAGCTGGTCTTCAGGTCTCCGGCACACTGGTGAGTGCACATGCACACGCATGCACACATGTTTTCATTTGGGCACTCGGTGCTGAAAAGGTTTGCCATCACTGCTATATCGGTATATATGTGAGAAAGAGCAATGAATGTAGCATTTTGGCTATACAACTAAAATGACAATAAAATCTAGTGAGATCTACAATTCATTTCTCATAGTACTTTTAATATAAAGCTGGAGGATTTTCCTTTTGTCGTGAGTCATCAACTGCTTATAATTAATATTAATTCCCCCAAGCTCATAGAAGGAAAACAATACTCGTTTGCATTTAATAATCAGATAAAGTTCCCCCTGTATTGGAGTTTATTGTCTCATATTCTTCCCTCTATCAAATAGTAGTAGTAGCATTAGTAGTATTAATAGAAATAGGATGAATATTGTTGGTTTGCATGGCAAGCCTTTTCTCATGACACCCTATAATTTTGAAGCCACGCAGCAATTGGTTGGTAGGGAGTAAATGGTTGGAGATTGAATGTTTATAATGTAGAACTGCACCATGTAAAAACGTCGATGTCTCAAGAGACAGATTTGCTGCCCCAGAGAAGCACATAGGGTTAAGCGCTCAGTATGAGGCAAGAATAAGGGTGTTGTTTTTGTTAATAGGTGCTTGCCTTTACCTCATCCTTCTTGGAAATGCCCTCTGCATGCAAAGCCTTCAGCTTTTTAAAGTACACGGAGTCCAGCTGTCGAATTTCTTCCACCAGCTCCACCTAATAAAATAATAATTTCTGTCATCAACCCTGCACACATCATAGAATGAAAGATGAAGGGGTAGGAGAGGAAAGCTGCCAATGACAGTGGGTAGCAAAGAACCACACTTGCCAAGAACAAGACAAATGTTTAGGAGACATATCTCTGCATGTTGCATTTCCTTCAGACCAGATGATTCAAGGAGAATATTTGCCGAAACAGCTAAAGCAACAAATATTGTGTGCATCCATTTGGCCCCTCCAGAATCAAGGAAGACTTGTGGAGTTGCTTCTGAGTAGTTTCCTTTATTGTTCCTTATCTACCATGTGTCAGGGTTCCAAGTAGGGCCCAACAGAATCAAAACTCCAAGGCAGGAAAGTTCCTTAAAAAAATAGATTTATTAGGCACGTCATATTGGCACATCTGGGGAAACCCGACTCTGAACCTCCCTTGGGTTTCCCCCTAATTCAAAGTAGTTTTCCCTCCCCTGACCAGGCAGTCCACCACATGGTCCAATCAGGTCACAATCCACCGGTCACTATCTCTGACCCCAACTCCTTGCACCTGGTGGGAAAACTCTTGGTTCTCAGGAGAAAGAATTTTATTACAAGTAAAATTCCCTAGTTATCTCTTCCTCACCACTTCACAGCTCAACTTTCTTTGCTGTGGCAGCCCTGAAGTGCCAAGGGGGAAAATGGCTCCAGGGCTGACACTGTGTTTCCCTGAAAATAAAACCCAGTTTTATTTTCTTTTGGGCCCCAAAATAAGAACCAAGTCTTATTTTGGAGGCATGTCTTATCTGCTTATCTTAGTATCACCGCAGCCAGGCCTCCCACGCCCCGACACCTGTCGCGCTGCTGCCTGATTTCTTCTGCAAGGGCAGCACTAGTGCAACGTATCACACAGCATCCTGCCACGGGCGGAGCACTGGTACAATGCATCATGTGGTGTTCAGCCATGAGTGGCCACAAGCAGGAGCAGAAGTTGGCCAGCTGCACAAGAAGTGTTGGGACATTGGCAGCCTGGCTGAGGTGGTCTGAAGGTAAGCAGGTGCGGGGCACATGGGGCAGCTCAGCTCCCACACCAACACCCTAGCTTGATTTTTTACACATGTACCTTGTACAACCAGATGGGGGGGGGGGCTTAACTGGGGCTTATTTTTGGGGTAGGACTTATATTAGGCACAGGAGTAAAAATCGGTCTACAACTTGTTTTAGGCGTAGGTCGTATTTTTTTTGGGGGGGGGAAACACGGTATAGACGGAAATCTTGCCAAACTAGTTGCATCACTGTAGATATACTTTAGAAGTTGTTAAGACCTTCCATAGTATGCCCTCTGGAATGCAGCCCCTCCCTCCCTCCTGGGAATCCAGACTACATTCCACCACAGAATCTCAGGTAGGGAGAAATATCCTCTCATTTTCAAAGAAAACTGACAAAGTCACTAGCGGTGTCTGCATACTAATTGATACGTTTTGTTTTATTTTTTGTTTTGCACGAAAAACAAAATTTAACATAAATTCACCAGTTTATTTAATATGGACTAACAAGTGCATTTATTTATTTGTTTGTTATAAAAAAGATGCTAAAAGCACTAAAAAGAACACTGCTACTTCCGATAGTGAATAGCAGTGGTGGGTTCTGGCCGGTACGGCTTGGTACGGGCATACTGGTAATAGCTGGGAGCAGCGGCCACCATACTGGCATGGTGGCTCATTTGGCTCACTCACCTGCCCGCGTTCTATACCTGTTTTTAAGGCAACCGGCCAATTTCGCACGCGCACACAGTGTGCGCCACCTGCGCAACCTTCAACAAACAGCTGGGTGTCGCAGGGGCAGTGGAGTGTGCATGCATGTGCAACAAGCATGCACGACCAGGACTCCTGGCCCTGTGCGCAGCGTACCGGTAATGACGGGGAGAGGAACCCACCAGTGGTGAATAGGTAGTGATTATTGGGACTACAGGCAAATAATCTTTACTGAAACATTAACAAGTTTTGAGATTATTTGTAAGCTACCTTGGCAGGATTTGAATCCAGAAATTTGAATTGCAAATAATGTTGATAAATAATAAACAAATAAAACAGGAGCACCAAAATATAGCATAGGTATCAGCATGTTAGAGAGAATGCTAAGGTCTGTTCAATTACAAAGGAAATCCTAAAAGCTTAAGGAGGGGAAACTTAACTAAAACTGAAAACATAAGGAGAAAAAATTTTTAAACTTGCACTATGCTCAACAGTCATGGAATTGAAAAAGAAAACAGAAGAATGGATTACTAACTTGGACAGAAAGGCTGACTGATCTCTAAACAGGAACACTCTGCAACATTTACCAAAACTTAACGTTCAAGGGGTTGCAATTAAGCAATTGAAAAATATTTTTTTCATTGAAACTGCTATTCTTGCCAGCAAAAAGGAAGAAGTAATTGCTAATATCACCTCCTTTGAAATGCTGCTGGGGAAAAGCATCCTAAATACTTGATTCGAAGTACAAGCTGAAAAGTATACAGATAGCTGGTAATATTGATTTGTTTTGCAGAACTATGTGCCTACAAATTACCTTGTATCACTTGGTTTTGTTTAATTGGCATAGCAATAAGCCTTCAGTTAAAAATTGCCAAGGGCAGTCTTTTTATATTTGAGCAAAGGATTTGGCATGAATATGGGAGAATGAAAAATGCAGACTGATGGGAGGTATGGAATCGGGGGGGTGGGGTGGGGGGGTTCGCTTACTTTCCCTACCGGTTCGCAAATGTGAATGCACATGCCCCTTCCGTCCATGCATGCACTAGATCAGTGTTTCTCAAACTTGGCGACTTTAAGTCGCCAAGTTTGAGAAACACTGCACTAGATCTTCCACGCATGCACTTTGGCTTGAAAATGTGCCTAAATAGGACAGCATAGAGCTGGGGCGGGTGGGCCGGGCAACCTGCAGTTTCCACTACCAGTTCAGGCAAACCGGTCCAAACCGGCTGAATGCCACCTCTGAATGGAGTAAAGTCAAACAAAGGAGATGCTGAAAGGGAAGTTAGGTCATAGTTAGGAAGATCAAGACAGGCTTCATATGGAAGGATTATATACCTGTTGGAGCAAATACTAACATGTTAATAACTTCAGTTTTACGGTAATATTTATAGTATTATTATAATTATGTGAGTATTATTAATGTAACTAATATTATCAATATTGCCACCAGTGACATGCGGTGAGATTTATCGCTGGTGAGGCTGGTGACGTCATCAGGAAGGCGGGGAATGGGACCACGTGTGCAGGAGGCTGAGGCAGCCTCAGCCTCCTGCACACGTGGTCCCATTCCCTGCCTTCCTGAGTCAACATGAAGGGGACCGCAGAATGTGAACCGCGGGACCGCGGAGCGCGCTCCTCCTGCACACATGGTCCCATTCCCCGTCTTCCTGAGTCAACATGAAGGGGACCGCGGAGCGCGAGCCAGCGGAGCGCACTCCGCGGTCCCCTTCATGTTGACTCAGGAAGGCAGGGAATCGGACCACGTTTGCCTTTTCCCTTTTCCCTTTTTTTTTCTTTTCATGATGAGAGGGGTGAGGCTCTGCCTCCCCCCCTCCCCTGACCGCACGTCCCTGATTGCCACTATTATTATGCATCAAAACTAACAATACCCGGATGCCACACTGTTCATGTATATGTTCATAGATTACCTTCCCATATGTTTCTCGGTCTTCCTCTATCATCTTCATCCATGGAACCAAAAGAAGGGTGAGGATATATTCTTCTGCTGGGTCAAAAAGATCTTCAAATGGCGGATCAATTCTTTTGTAAATTTCATTTTTTGTAGGCTGTTCTATTCCAATATCCATAGCAGCAGAAGGAGCAATATAATTGGCATAAAGGAGCTGTGTTAGATTTTTAAAAAAAAAGAGGTAAATTGCTCAACAATTATCCAGTACAATAAAGTTCTGTTAAAATGAAGATCAAAAACATTGTTGTAATGTTATTTGAATTACTTTAATTTTTTTTAAATTGTGTACTGTAACTAATAACTGCAAAATTTAAAGGTAAAGGTTCCCCTTGTACATGCATGCTGGTCGTTCCCGACTCTAGGGGGCGGTGCTCATCTCCGTTTCAAAGCCGAAGAGTCAGCACTGTCCGAAGATGTCTCCGTGGTCATGTGGGCAGCATGACGAAACCACAAAGATGCAAGGAATGCTGTTACCTTCCCACCAAAGCTGGTCCCTATTTTTCTACTATTTACATCTTTCGAACTGCTAGGTTGGCAGAAGCTGGGACAAGTAACGGGACCTCACTCCGTTACGCAGCACTAGGGATTTGAACCACCAAACTGCTGACCTTTCTGATCAACAAGCTCAGTCTTAGCCACTGAGCCATATTGTTTTCCTCTCAAACAAAAACTATATATTTTTCCTTGATCCTAAGACTGGTTCATGCACAATCTTTCATAGCTTTATGGGCATTTGTGAACGAGATCCAGATAAGTACATGCTACATATTGTTGTGGACACAGTGCTTTTTAAACAAGGACACTTTGACACATTATATACTCTATACATAAAGCAAAATCCTGCAGTAGTAGGTCTTAGTTATACTGTTCTGAATTGAATGAATATAACAAAGTCTTGTATAAAGAAGGAGCAGTAGCATAGGGCAGGATAGATTACAATCAGTCAGATATTATAGTTACATGGAAAGTTTCTGTTTTAAAAAAACACAGAAGCGGTTTTAGAAAAATGCCACTGTGTGTGGTCTAGTAGTAAAATCCACTTTAACGTCATAGTTCTCTGCCATTTCATCCTGCAGCACCTTCAGACCATCTAGACCGCAACTATAAGTCATCAATGTACCTTATTATACTTATTTTTTGATTGGTAAGAAGTTCCAGGGTAAAGTTATGCTGGTCTTGTTTCCTTTGGAAGAAGATCAGTCCTACCAATGTTTTAAAAATACTGACATTTATTTATAGCTATCCAGGTCGAGCGCAGGGCTGCTACATCAGAGAAAACAACCTGCACCACAAAATGTTCTTAGCTTGTCCTCCTCAAGTCTGTAATTTCTCTTTCCATGTACACATTATCTAAAACAACATCACTCTTAGCAAGCAATTGCCTAACAGATGAAAAACCCCATCAGTCATTTCCCTAATAAGATCTTCAGCAACATTACCAAGACTGTTTAGACACCGGTGGGCAACATTCCTGAATCAATTATTTTTCCCCCCACGTCATCCCTGTGAAACAACATTTGAGAACTCAATCGCAAATGATGACCCAATGTAGTTCAACTTCTGTGAGTTATAAGCGTGAAAAAATGTCATGCAACTTTGAAGAGTACATTGAAATTACCAGGCTGCAGGTGGTTTTTGTTTAAAAAAAGAAGTGGTCAATGAAAGTGACTGATTTGAACAAATCGGTACATAAAAGTTGGTTTTAGTCAGCATGCTGAAATTAATTTTTGTCCCTTACTCTCTATAACAGTGATGGCTAACCCTTTTGTTGTCGCATGCCAAAAATGCACACAAGCCCCTCCCTGCGCACCCTGCCTGCCACACATGCATGTGTGACCCCCCACGCATGTGCATGGGAACCCCCATTCTTCCCCCGCCCTCCTGTGCATGCACACATGACCCCCCACGCTCCCCCTATGCATGCACATGTGACCCCTTGCATGTGCCCTGTCCCCCATGCATTCACAACAAAGATCCAAAAACCAGCGGGCTGGTGGGAGGCCTGAGCGCCTGCACGGTGGAGCTGAGCTGGGGTGACAGCTTGCGTGCCCGCAGAGAGGGTTCTGCGTGCCACCTGTGGCACATGTACCATAGGTTCGCCATCATGACTATATAATATGCTTGGAGCATAACAGTAAATGTTCTAAAGCCTGGGAAAGTCAAATTTAATTTAGTTTGGATAGGAACTAAAGGTGCATAGATTAGTTCTGATCCAATTGGAATAACTGATTTAGCGCTATGATTATTGAACAATGTAATCTGTCAATTTCAAAGAATTGTCTGAATTGATTTCCCACATCAAACTTCACATGTCCCTGGTGGAAATTATTTTATTTTATTTTCATGTGAAATCAATGGAACTTTAAAAAAGAGAGGGAATGCTATGTTACTTTTTTTAAAATTACCACAATATCAAAATGTGAATACTTTCAGGGGCTACATATAGTGAGGAATAAAAATATGGTGATTTTACAGTATTGTATTTATTAAGGCCGTGGAGTTTCTTTAATGTGGAGATGCAGCCCAGCGCAACAGTTATGCTCCTGTCAGCTACAAAGCATTTTGCAGAATTGGATCTGAAACATTACACAGCACCATTATTTAACAAGGCATCTATATCCTTTTGAATAAAAACACCCCAGAGGCCTGTTTACAATTACATAAAAACAATTTTAACAAAACAACCAAGAACAGCACGCAGAGTCAATATTTAAAACCAAAACATAACAAATATTTTCTACCAGATATAACAAATGCTTGTTTGAATAAACAATATTCATATCCAGCAACATGAAAAAACAGCCACGCAGGACACCAGCTAACTTTGTGGGTCAAGATGTTCCATAATATGGGTGCAATCATTAGGAAGCCCTCTTTTTTAAATTAGTGAATACTCTTCTGACTTAGACGGGGTCCAGAATAATAGCGCTCTTGGGAACAGACATATTAAATTTGGAGCAAACAGATTTTTAACAAGCAATCCAAACTATTTCCCACTAACTGTCCCAGGACTCTAAAACAGAGATTAAGAAAAACCTCCTCACAGTCACAATCCTGGCACTAATCTTGGGTTGTTGCACTGGTATCCCAGCCAGGATTTCTTCCAGCTGGCCAATGGGAAGATGCAAAGAGGGGGAGTAGCTGGCACTCTTCCACTGCTTTTTTTCTCTTGCTATATTTGCTCTTGTTCGGGGGGGGGGGGGGAGGAAGGGACTAAAACAATAGCAGCAGCAACATGAGGGGAAATACAAAACTACCCCTTGGAATGAAGGATGGAGGCATATTAAAAAGAGGCCATTACGCCTTGCCTAAAGGAGGCTGGAAGAATTCCCGAAGTTAATAGACAAGACTTGATTTCCCACCAAATCATTCTACGGTTCCAGAGGAAATGTTGAAAAATTGCCTTTATTCTGTTCCTCGGAAGCATAGAATTACAGAACCATAGCAATGGAGGGTTGAAAGGGAACTTGGATGTCTTCTACTCTAACTCCTGTACAAGGGAGGAATCCTAGGTCGACCCCAGTCAAATGGCTGATCAACATCTGTTTGAAAATCTCCAGTGATGAAGCACCCGTGATTCCAGGAAGTAGGTTGTGTTCTCTACTTAACAGCTCTCCCAGTCAGGAAGTTCCTTCTTATTTTGAGTTTGTATCTCTCTCTATAAAGTTTCCATCTGTTGGTTCTTATCCTATCCTGGGGCACTACGGAGTATAGGTGTGCATTTTTTCCCCTTGCCATAGCCCTTTAAAGTATTAGAAGACCTAAGCATAGTACACAAAATTGTCTGCTGCAACGTCCTGCCTGTCAACAACTTCTTCAGCTTCAACCTCAATAATACAATAGATACAAACTCAAGGTAAACCGCTCCAAACTCGATTGCAGAATATACGACTTCAGCAACAGAGTGGTCAATGCCTGGAATGCTCTATCTGACTCCGTTGTTACATCCTCTAAACCCCACAGCTTCAACCTCAAACTGTCTACCGTGGACCTCACCTCATTCCTAAGAGGTCCGTAAAGTGGGCATGCATAAGTGCACCAGCATGCCTTCTGTCCCTGTCCTACTGTCCCCATTTATTTGTACTCCTTTCCTTTGTTCATGTCAGTGGTGGGTTGCAGGCAGTACGCCCCGGTACAGGCATACCGGTGCCTGCCCGGAGCACCGGGTACCATTCTGCTCTGGAGGGCCCAACCGCCCACCCGTCGTCCTTACCTGTATTTAAACTCTTCAGCGCTTCTGTGCATGGTGCGTACAGCGCTTGCGTGACACTCCGCTGAGCAGCTGGAGCGTTGCAGGAGGCGCCGCTGGAAGGTAGGTTGCATCGGGATCTAGAACCCACCACTGGTTCATGCCCATGTTTATACTTACACCTGTTATCTTGTACATGTTTGACAAACCAAACCAAACCAAACCAAACCAAACCAAACCAAATAAATAAATAAATAAAGACTGTTATCATGTTTCCCCTGAGCCTTCCCTTCTTTAAGCTCAATATACCTAGCACGGCTCATACGTATCTGCTTCCCAAAATCAAGACAAGCTTTGAAGCATCAAAGATGATTAGGGGACTGGAGACTAAAACATATGAAGAACAGTTGCAGGAACTGGGTATGTCTAGTTTAATGAAAAGAAGGACTAGGGGAGACATGATAGCAGTGTTCCAATATCTCAGGTGCTGCCACAAAGAAGAGGGAGTCAAAATATTCTCCAACGCACCTGAGGGTAGAACAAAAAGCAATGGGTGGAAACTAATCAAGGAGAGAAGCAACTTAGAACTGAGGAGAAATTTCCTGACAGTTAGAACAATTAATCAGTGGAACAGCTTGCCTCCAGAAGTTGTGAATGCCCCAACACTGGAAGTCTTTAAGAAGATGTTGCATAGCCATTTGTCTGAAATGGTATAAGGTTTCCTGCCTAGGGAGGGGGTTGGACTAGAAGGCCTCCAAGGTCCCTTCCAACTCTGCTATTGTATTAACTAGAAAAAGCAATGCAAAGATTGATCTGGGAAAATCAAACAAGACAGCAAGCTCAGCATCAAGAACCTTTCACAAAGGAAAGGAATGACCAAGCATACGAATCACGTCATTTTCTCCTGGAGGGTCAGTTCTTTGGTAGAAATTGTTGGGGCCAAGCAGTGTATACAGAATCTCTGAGAGGCGCATCTTTTGCTAGCAGGACAGTGAGGTAGACACGACCAGAGCAATACTTACATTTGATTTCTCTTCTGTGTCATTTCATGTAAGTTAAATTAACTAAGTGCAGCTAATAGAATTACTCCTATGCATCTAATAATTGTCCTGTGCTGTTGTACCAAAAATTACAATTTGGCCACTATTTTAAGAGGCTCCAGAAGCTGCGTCTAACAATTTGTGTGGCTGCAGATAGTAGCCAAAAAACCCTTTGCGCTCCATCTGGGAAAGTTGTAAGAAAATATGCCGTTTATATCTGTGAAGGAACTGTAACATTTGCTTTATTATAACTGTGTGTTTCGAGGAGCAAATTGGGAACTGAGCACTTGTACAAGTAAAATCCAGACCGTGGCATTTAGCGGAACAAGGAAGAAAGGAAATTCAGAAATATTTTTGTGGTATAAACTTTAGGAGGTGTAATTGATCACTTCTAGGACAGGAAGGTTTTCCACTGCTGTATTGCTATCTGGTTTAGCTTATCCCTAGGCTGAAACTGCAGATCAAAGAGAAATTTAAATTCTTCTCCAAGATGGTGTCTTCTGAATCTGTGCGGTTGCAATGTGCAGAATTCTAAGGCAGCATGGACAAAGGTTGGCAAACTAAGAATTACGAGAACGGTAGGAAAAGCCTACATCTAAAGAGCCCCATGTTGAGGGAAGTTCTTTGAGGCCAATTGTAATCACCGAACGACTTATAGAGTAATCTTGCGAGCTCTAGCATCTGACATAAATTATACCATTCGTGACATTTGTGCAATGATACTATGAACCTTGTGATGTCACTTGTCACTCAGGACAGATCCTAAAGCTTAGAGCTCTTCACTGATTTTAGAGGTCTAATAGAACAGTAATGCTGGATGAGATGGACTTGGTCTGATCAATTGCAACTCAATGAAAAAGCACATTATTTGCCATTAGTTGACTGAGTGCTAAAACATTTAATGCACTTTTTCCTTTTCTTAATTGTGAGAGCCCTCTATTATAAGTTCAATTTCCATTCTTTTTATGCTTTCCAGGTTTTTTTTTTTTCTGGAACACTAAAACTTTCAAATGGCCTTTGTATAGGATAATACTCCCAACAATTATTGTATGATACAGTCCATTACATGAAAAGTATGTTTTAAATGGTTGCCTATAAATGCTTGAAAAGTTCATACAAAAGTCACAGTATATATGATAGAATATCAGGCTTCGTTTATTTGGTGATTTCTTTTTTACTTCAGAAAAAGAAGAATGTTTTATTCTATATTGCCTCTATATATTTCTCTATAATATAAAATGTATTAAGAAATGGGCCTAAAGCAAATTCCAGATGTGGATTCTGCTCGGGTTTTGCATCTTTATGTAATTTATAAGAGCAAAATCTGGAGACAATAAATCCGGCTCCCCCTTCCCCACGCCCCTTCCTCACACTCCCTTCCCCATCCCACCCCACCCCCCAAAAAAATCAGAGCAGCATTTAGGCTTTTAAAATCCTGAATCTAGGAAAGTAGATATAGATTAACTCATTTAATAAAATAATAACTTTTCTTCAAGTTTCAATTTTTAAACTCGAACTTTATAATCAAATCAAGCATTAATCCTTCTTGAGTTAAATAAGGAGCTTAGCTATATGATGAGCCATACAATGTCAAAAAGTTAGATCTATCCTACTCAAACACAATTCAGAATACCTTTATTATTTTCTGGCAGCTTAATTTCTATCTACAGAACAATGCATTATAGTTTTTATATAAACTCTCTTTGCTATATGTCTCGTAACTGTCTTTCATTTTTCTACCTCTAAACATTTTTCCCAGGGCCAATTCCCACATATGTTTGTTGTTTTCCTTTTCCAATTCAGTTTGCAATTTACTATACGTACTTATAGCAAAATAACCGCATGCATTCCTTTCATTATACATACAGTGGTTCTCTCTCTGGAATATATTGTCTTTTCTTTAATATATCACAATGTTAAGACAGATATAAATTAAAGAAATGAAAAGGCTTAATAGAAATCAAATTAAGTACTTGTTTTAAGTGACATTACTACTCTAAATACAAAAAAGCTATTTTAAAAAAATATCAGGGAACAATTTATCTGGAAATGTCTGTGTGATGTGAAGAACTCCCTGAAAAACCTCAGTAGGTAGTAGCTTTTGATTGACTTTGGCTCAGAAGCCAAACAGAATTGGTCCTAGTTAATATTTGGATTCAGCGCCACCAAGGAATTCCAAGAATATAGGCTGCATTGGGAAATCACTCAGTCAGTCTATCTCTCCATCCATCCATCCTTCTATCGATTCATTCACAGCAAACCACCTCCATACCGTTGTCAAAAAAAAAAAGCATGGATTTCTCCTTGAAGACATCAAGAATCAAATTTGGCTCAAAAGAGATTTTAATGATTATCTCAATTTAAAGTACTAGTCCTATAAACAGCAATAACAAATTAGTTCTCCAAATAATTATTCTTATGTAATCAAAGCTGTAGCATCCACATTACAAGAAACAGAAATTGGAAATCTTGATAAACCCAAGTTCACAGAAATAGAAAAATGCTTTAGAAGAAAAATATCAGAGGAAAATCACAAAATAGTGAAATCAAGATTTCATTGGCTAAAGAAAACGGAACTTCTTGTTTAGGAAGAGTGAAAAGGAAAATATGGAAAGAGAATACAATAGAAGATGACTGGACTTAACGACTGGAAGTTTAAACAAAAAGATTTATAGTGTAAACATTTAGACCATTGTTTTGCATATCCCACTTATTTATTTCTATGACACATATATCCCAGGGGTCTCTCTGGATTCCATTGTCATTTCTTCTTGTTATGAATATGTGTTGATTACTTAAACAATAAATTCACTCCATGCTCAGAGTTCAAGGAAAGTTACATAAATCATTCATATAAAAATTGAAGAAATGGAGAATCTGTTAGAAACTCAATCCTAGCCACATAAGTCAACTCCAAAAGAAAGTGAATGCAATTTTTTTTTCATGGAGGGTTAAGAGGGCTTTTTACAGCCTTAACAATAAGGAAGAACAGAATAGAATAGAACTAGAGGTGGAAGGGCCCTTGGAGGTCTTCTAGTCCAACCCTCTGCTTAGGCAGAAAACCCTACCCCACTTCAGAGAAATGGTTATCTAACATCTTTTTATAAACTTCCAGGGTTGGAGCATTCACAACTTCTGGAGGCAAGTTGTTCCATTGATTAATTGTTCCATTGATTAATTGTTCGAACTGTCAGGAAATTTCTCCTTAGATCCAGGTTGCTTCTTTCTTTGATTAGTTTCCACCGATTGCTTCTTATCCTGCCCGCCGGTGCTTTGGAGAATAGTTTGACTCCCTCTTCTTTGTGGCAGCCCCTGAGATATTGGAACACTGCTATCATGTCTCCCCTAGTCATGATAGCTTTCAGAACAAATGCATGCTTATTTATATGTAGCATTTGTATTGGCTTTGGTATGCACTGATTCGATATAGTGTAAAATCCAGAAAAATCATCATAAAAACTACATCACTAATACAAAAGAGCTGCCTTATCTCTCTCTATATGATGGTTATTATTAAGATGAAATATTTATTGTGTAGCCTCTCACCAATGATTTCCTTAACATTACTTTTTAACATTTTGATTCCTTCATTCAAAAATATTTATATCTGAAATTGTCCAAGTAAAATGCCCCAGTTGGATAATGGGAGGTAAAAATTATAAAATAATTAAATTAGACTCAATAATTACCCTTTGCAAAAACATCCTCTTTCTGCCAAACAAAAATAAACCAGCATTAAAACAGAAGATCAGCCATTACAAACTCAAGAGTATAAAACTTGTAGTGACACTGAATGTTTCTACTCAAATAGCTCTTAGAGTTAATCAACAAAAATATTATGCAGTTATTTCAACTTTTTAAAAGAGATTTATGGAAAAACAGAATGGCCGAAGAAATGAGAAAATAAGGAAGCTGATTGTCCTAATTAGGTAAGGATGGAGCAAGCTATCTAATTTTTATCCTAAAATTCTAACTCTTGCAATGCTGGAATTTCTACTCAACAAGAGATATTTAGCATTACCATTGATTGATGGCTCAGTAAAGTGTTTCTTCTACACATACTAATTGAACTAATGTCCTACTTATATGGATCTCTGCCACAAAATGAGCATTCCATTTCTTAGTCAGTCTACACCAGGGGTGTCCAAACTTGGGAACTTTAAGACTTAAGGCATGCTGGGAGTTGAAGTCCACAAGTCTTAAAAGTTCCCAAGTTTGGACACCCCTGGTCTACACTATACAGTGATATTATTTGAACAGTCCTAGTCACAGAGAGAGCAAAATTGAGATGACTTTAATGAACATTCATTTGTAAAGTAGCATTTCATAGTTTCCAGTCTATGGTCTTCAGCAAAGGTAATGCAAATGGTTCGGTGATGGGATTCAAAAAAATTTACTACTGGTTCTGTGGGCCTAACTTGGTGGGCGTGGCATGGCTTGGTGGGTGTGGCAGGGGAAGGTTACTGCAAAATGCCCATTCCCCCCCCTGATCAGCTGGGACTCAGGAGGCAGAGAATAGATGGGGGTGGTGCCAGTCAGAGGTGGTATTTACCGGTTCTCCGAACTACTCAAAATTTCCACTTCCTGTTCTCCAGAACTGGTCAGAATCTGCTGAATACCACCTCTGAAATGGTTTGTTTACAATTTATTTGGGGGGTGTGTGTGTGGTAGATGTGTGTGTTAGACAGCAGGAGAGGTTTGTGTTAATTTCTTTAATTTTCATTCTCACATTCACATTCTCACATTCACCCACTCAGTGTGAATTATTCTCCTTCTCTTATTTTTCAGGAATTATGAAATGACGGGACAACCCTAGTTGCTGGTTTAAAAAAAAAAACTTTTACAGATGAACTGCCATGCTACCGCGACTGAATGTACACACTCGAATCTAAAACAAAACAGGGGTAATTAGACAAGATACAGTTCTTGTTTTAGACTGAGGTTAGTCTCCTGGTGATCAAATAGAATTCTGAGGAAAGCTTGCAATCCCAGGAAATTTTGATATATGCCTTAGACCACGGGTGTCAAACTCGATTTCATTGAGGGCTACATCAGGGTTATGTTTGACCTCGGGCGGAGGGACTGGAGGTGTGGCCAGGGTGGGCGTGGCCAACTCAACATCACTTGTGTCGGGGGCACCTGTGGTGGCCAAGTGCTGAGGCAGGACGTCCCTCAGACCCTCCCTCACTGCCATTATAATCTCCTTCCTTCCCTTGTTTTCTTCTTTTTCTTTCCCTCTTCATTCTCCTTTCTTCTTCCTTCCCCTCTTTCCTTTTTTTCTTCCTTGCTCTCTTCCCGTCTTCCTTTCTTTTTCTTTGCCTTTCCTCTTTGCCTTTCTCCTTTCCTGTCCCTTCTTGCATGCACAAATGCAAAAGGGAAAACATTTCTCCTTTTGTTTTGTTTTCAGTTTGTTTGCTAACCCTCTACAAGCGAAAATAGAGCCGGGGGGGTGGCGGGGTGCACACAGCCCTTCTGAGCTCTGTTTTCGCTAGCAGAAGCACCGCAGGCCGGTCCTTTGCTGTTTCCAGGGTGGTCCCGTGGGCTAGATCTAAGCAACCTGCAGGCTGGATCCAGGCTGCCTGCCTTGAGTTTGACACCGCTGCCTTAGACATTGATTCTAGGATTCTACTTCAATTTTTTTGCTCGACCGACAAGATGGACAGAATTTGAAAGAACAGAATCACAATATGCTGACTCTGGTCTTGATTGAATACAGCTTGAATCTCATCTGGGTTACAATGAATTTAAAAAAACAAAACCATAAAAGCAAGCTCAAGAGCACTATCAAAAACTGCCTCACATGTGTTGATTTGTTATATTACATTTGAGCTGTTAGTTATGCTAGTGGAAGAATTTCAGATATCGCGCTTTGATGAATTTGCTTGTAATGATCATGTGGATTTAGCTTTCCACAATGTTTTAGTTATTCTCTTTATGCTATGTTCTACTGTCACCACCAGGCCAGACTGGAAATAAAATTAAATGGAGAAAAAATAATAAGCCCATTGTGCTTAAAAGGTACAGATAAATGGCAGGGAGTAGTGCTTAGCAGAAACATTGTCATCCCTACATAAACTCCAAGCATTGATTATGAATCTTTCATTTCACCAGTCAGATATGAACACATAACCTTATAAAATTCATGAGAGACATCCAAAGGAAGAAAATAATCATTCTTTTCCTGAAAATAACCTAATTGTTCAGACTCTAATCAGTGCTTAAATTCTTCTTCCGCATCAAAATAGATAAATCAGACTTGTGTTGCCTTTTAAAAGCATTAGAAAAATTAAGGTAAAAGGTAAAGGTTCCCCTCATGCATATGTGCTAGTCGCTCCTGACTCTAGGGGGCAGTGCTCACCTCCATTTCAAAGCCGAAGAGCCAGCGCTGTCCAAAGATGTCTCCGTGGTCATGCCAAAAGCGCACAGAACGCTGTTACCTTCCCTCCAAAGCTGGTTGCTAATTTTTCTACTTGCATTTTTACACGCTTTCAAATTGCTAGGTTGGCAGAAGCTGGGACAAGTAACAGGAGCTCCCTCTGTTACGCAGCACTAGGGATTCGAACCACTGAACTGCCGACCTTTCTGATCGACAAGCTCAGCATCTTAGCCACTGAGCCACCACGTGCAAAATTACCAGAATGTAAATTTGTCCATAGTTTTCAGGCACAAAAACTAATTGGAAAAACGTTTGGACGAAAGGACTCTCTTCTAGAGAGAGTAGACTGTCACAAGTAAAGGGCCTGAGACCAAAATGTTGCATTGCAGTAATAAAGCATAGCATCAATTGTTTCCTCCTGTAGAAAAAATAGTGATCTTCAGTCCATTACAATATGTAGTCAGGAAAAAAAACCGAGAACCTTGGGTCTGCATCACAGTCAAGAAGGGGTCCAGATTGACCAGTTGACCCTGGCATCAAATTCCTTAGCTCAACGTGTACATGCCAGAATGTATCCTGCTGACCACTTCAATGCTGCTTTCTATTCAAGTTAAATGAAACTCGTACCAACTCAGTAGTTGCCCAGGTCAACAAGAACCATGCTATGTGTTGGAGTTCCTAGATATCTACTGAAAAATGGGCTACAAGGCTCAGGATTATTGGCTGAGAAACCACAGCCAGCAGCCGCAGAACTACTGGAAGGTAAGGTGTTTTACCTGTTGCAAATATACCTTGATTTGAAAGAAAGAAATAACCCAACAAGAAGAGGATATTTGAAACAAATGCACTAGTTCTGGAAAGAACAACATCTAGAATCAGAAATACTAATAGTCATAGGCACCTTGGGTACAATCCCAAAAAACAACAGGAACACCACTTGTACACCACTGGCTTTGATAAATTCACCATCAGTCAATTGCAAAAAGCATCTTTACTCAGAAACAGCTTACATCCTGAAGCAACACCTCTAACACCACAAAACATCCACATCTGCCTATTCCAAGTCCTTGATAGATGGAAAATGATAGTCACAATTACTTTTATTATTTTACTAGTTGATAACCCGGCGTTGCCCGGGTATTTATTTATCCCAATCCTGTATTAGACAGGAAAAGCCTGATGTTGTTGAAAATGTCCAGACCAAATGTAATTTCTAATGTTAGATTTTCCCCCTTACCAGAGGGAGCCTCCTTGTGGAGTACTGTGAAGCCGTTACCATGGGAACTCCAGTGTGCCGTACATGGAAGCCATTTTAAGGCACAACAGGCCATATCCTAACGGAACATACACACCAAGGGGTCTTAGGGGTGTCTCACCCCCACAGTATTTTTTTCCAGAGAGTAAGTCATCTGTGTACCAAGTTTGGTTGAAATTGCTCAAGGTCTTCCAGAGATATGCTGGACAATACACACACACACAGAGCCATATGTGTGTGTGTGTGTGTGTGTGTGTGTGGTATTTGTGCTGATAAATAAATAAAGGGAGACTAGTATAGATCTATTTCAAGCTATTTAGCTCTCATCAGCTAGCCATACCCTTACCCCTTTATTTATTTATCAGCACAAATACAACACAAACATAGCAAAGGCAACATTAAAAATAAAAATATGGTTTTCTGCCTGGATGGTCTTCTGTAATGAGCCGAAGGACAGAAAGGGGGAGTAGTGAGCTCCCTCCCAAATTTGGGCATACCAGGGGTTGTAACACACACACACACATACATACATACATACATACATACATACATACATACATACATACATACATGATAGATAGATAGATAGATAGATAGATAGATAGATAGATAGATAGATAGATAGAGATGGATGGATGGATGGATGGATGGATGGATGGATGGATGGATGGATGGATGGATAGATGGGATAGATAGATAGATAGATAGATAGATAGATAGATAGATAGATAGATAGATAGATAGATAGATAGATAGATAGATAGATAGATAGATTTTAAGAAAATATATTGTTCTCCAGTGATGGTCCCTTTCCTCCTTGTCTGACAACTATGATGAGCCCAGCATTTATCAACCACCTGTTAATGAAAACCATGCTCCTCTTTAATTATGGGATATTATTTCATAGATGGTTCCTGTGCATATATTTATAATTGGCTTTTTGACCAGAGTTACTGAAAAAAAGTGATTCCTTTTCTGAAACCAAATAGACCAAAAGAACTAATTTTCTGTCAAAGTTGAAAACTGATGAACCATCCAAAGGGTTGGCAGCCAAATGAGATCTGGCAATTGTATCAAGATAATAATAATTTAAAAAAAGCATCCAGAGCACTGCATGACAATATACAACAAACAAACAAACAATATACAACAAACAAACTGCATGACAATATACAACAAACAAACATATAGCTGGCTGCCTTAATATTCTGGCCCTAACATTAGGGGGGAAAGCCAGGTTTTAACAGTTTCCAGAAGGCCAGGAACATTGGGGGGGGGGGGGGCTGGCAATGTTTCATAGGACAGACAGTGTGGCAGAGAAGGCATACCTCCTTGGTTGTAAAAAGTGGCACTGTTTGAGAGAAGGCATCTGGGGCATGCCCAGCTGTTGTATCTGGTAAAACAGGTGGAAATCCTGGGAGTTAGATAGTCCCATGCCATATATAGTTTTAAAGATGATAACCAACGCCTCGGATTGTATCTGGAAGCATACCAGAAGCCAATGCAGCAAACACAGTAGTAATGTTGCATGGTGACTTTTGGCGCCCCCAAAACTCTGCATTCTGAACCAATTGATGTTTCTGAGTGTGCTTCAAAGACACCCCCACATATTGAGGGCATTGGAATAATCCAATTAGGAAATGACTAAAGTATGAGTGACTGCGAGCCAGTCGGCCATTCCAGTCCAGAATGCATGTGGCACATGAGACAAATCCACAAAAGAGCCTCCTGACCATGGCTGCCAACTGCTCTTCAAGCAGGTGATTATACACCAGTTTTGTCTGGGGTTTATACTGCCCCATCAAGACTCACTACTCCAGACTATTCAGAAATTCATACCCCACCCCCAGGGGTGAAATCCAGCAGGTTCTGACAGGTTCTGGAGAACCAGTAGCAGAAATTTTGAGTAGTTCGGCGAACCGGTAGCGGAAATTTGGAGAACTGACAAATGCACCTCTGGCTGGCCCCAGAGTGGGGTGGGAATGGAGATTTTGCAGTATCCTTCCCCTGCCGCGCCCACCAAGCCACGGCCACCAAGGCACACCATGTCCATCAAGCAATGGGTGGAAACTAATCAAGGAGAGAAGCAACTTAGAACTGAGGAGAAATTTCCTGACAGTGAGAACAATTAATCAGTGGAACAGCTTGCCTCCAGAAGTTGTGAATGCCCCAACACTGGAAGTCTTTAAGAAGATGTTGGATAGCTATTTGTCTGAAACGGTATAGGGTTTCCTGCCTAGGCAGGGGGTTGGACTAGAAGACCTCCAAGGTCCCTTCCAACTCTACTATTGTATTGTATTATTGTAAGCCACATCCACAGAACTGGTAGTAAAAAAATTGATTTTTTTTGAACCACTGCCCCCCCTCCTAGTCTTGTCAGGATTAAGGTGCAATCTTTACTCCCCATAAAAACTGTATCTATATTGTGGAGAATTTGATTAAGCTTGTCCTGCTAAGCTTCCCCTGTATGAGATAGCAATTTAAGGGTTTTACTTCTAGACAAGGGAGACAGTTTGTCACAGAGCATTCAAGCACTCCTGAAATCATTTGTCAGGATATGATTCAATGCCCTCCTCATAGGTCTGGGTCTCAGGTGGAGAAATCAGAATATTAAACAGGATTCAGATCTTTGAAGATGAGCTCCATGATTTCATCCTCTCTGCTATTCTTCAAATTTAGTCTTGCTCTGCAATACATCTTTAGATCCAAATAGATTTTGGCATCAAAATAATCTCATGCTGAACGCAAATCAGCCTTGTATCCTTGAAGGGCAACCATAGATGGCAAATTCTTATAATCAAGGCCAATTTCTGAATGCACAGATGTTCTTCTGCTCACCATCTGCAACCAAGTTTATTTGGCATCTTCTCTGAATTTTCCTATAGAAATGGGAACGGGATGGTCTTATATACTAAACTGCCAGGAAGAAAATTGGCCTGAGCAGCTATAATAAGTCAGTTTATTCTATTACTCATACATATCATAATTTCAAGCCTTATATGCTGCTACCATTCACATCACTTTCTCCAGGCAGCATAATGATTCCTGGAACCTGCCAAGGTTTCCTACGAAAAAAAAACCAAAAACTGCTGATCAACATTGCCAGGAAACTACTGACCTCACCATTTCTAAAACAGACTTCCTCGTACACGATTATCTAAAGAAGCCAGATCTCGTGCATCTAAGACTTTTCCTAGTACATGGACTGATCATGGACTTGTAGCTCTGTTGTATCACTCTGTGGTAGCTTCCAATTAGATTAAAGATAAATGTGATTTTCTTCAATTTCTTCCTGTCCTAAGATGCCCCTGTACTTCTTACCACCCTACCACCTTACCAGCAGCACCATCCATATTGATGTGGGGAAAGTAATACTTTGAGATGGATCATATTTGGGTTTTGGGCACATAAGAGGCAGACTGGAATACTTATCTCACTGGAAGAGTTAAGCTGACCCAGCCAGATCCTGGAAAATAGGAGTTAGTGTCCACACACTGCTTCAACAGTTCTATATGCTCAGTACCCAGCCAAATCCAAGCCTCTGACTGGTTTGCATTGCAGCTTTAAAGGTAAAGGTTCCCCTCGCACATATGTGCTAGTCATTCCCAACTCTAGGGGGCGATGCTCATCTCCGTTTCAAAGCCGAAGATCCAGCGCTGTCCAAAGACTTCTCCGTGGTCATTTGGTCGACATAACTAAATGCTAAAAGCGCACGGAATGCTGTTATCTTCCCACCAAAGGTGGCTCCTACTTTTTAAATTGTATTTTTATGTGCTTTCGAACTGCTAGGATAGCAGAAGCTGGAACAAATAATGGGAACTCATTCTGTTACATGGCACTAAGGATTCGAACTGCTGAACTGCCAACCTTTCTGATTGACAAGCTCAGTGTCTTAGCTTTTGCACCTTTTTCTTCCACACTTTCCCCTTCCACATAACCTTCTATTAATGTGCTTTGATAAAGCACTTTGGGAACATCCAACTTCTTTTGCAATTACCTTTTGAGGCTTTCCCTCCTTGAGGTGTCAATGATGGTTTTCTGCACAACTGTCAGGTCAGCAGTCTTTCCCATGATTGTGATTCCTACTGAACCAGACTGAGAGACCATTGAAAGGCTCAGGAAGCCTTTGCATGTGTTATGGCTTAATTAGCTGATTAGAGTGGGACACTTTGAGCCTAAAATATTGCACCTTTTCACAATGTTCTAATTTTCGGAGATTGTGGATTTGGGGTTTTCATGAGCTGTAAGCCATAATCATTACAATTACGACACATCATGGCTTGAACTATCTTGCTTTGCATGTAATGAGTCTATCTCATATATTAGTTTCACCTTTTAAGTTGCGTTACTGAAATAAATGAACTTTTGCATGATATTCTGATTTTTCGAGTTTCACCTGTACATCTTGGTAAGAAGGATGCTGAGACAGGGAGAAAAATAGGCATATACAGATGTAAAATTATCTTTCTCATCTTTCCTATCACCTATTCCTTTAGCAAGTTATGATTATCACTTCATTGTTTGTGCCTTATGATTTATGATAATTGTTTTTATTTGGCATCTTATGACTGACATTCAGTGTTGAATCTTATGATTCATGATGATTGTATTTACAATTATGATCATGATTTATCATTTGTTGATTGTCTGTACTCTCAGAGTTTATGCACCTGAGACAAATTCCTTGTGTGTCCAATCACAAGAATTCTATTCTAAAATATTTTTAAAAAAATAAAAGAAAAAAAGAGTCATATCATATGAAATATAATGCAATGATATAATTGAATTAGGATTGTGGATTCAGAATCTACCATTCACAATGCAGCGATAGTATATTTGAAAGAATTTAATCTCTAATTAAATTACAACTCACAAGATGAAATTTTCCATCTATTGATTTCCAACCCCTTGGTAACAATGGTTATCTAGCATAACAATAACACGTTTTCTGCCATTGTTTACTGAACAGTGATGAGATCCAGCTACTAATATCATTCTTAATTTTATGACTTCATTCACGTAAAGCCAGAAATACATACAGTGGTTCATACTGTCCATGGACAGATCCCTGTGTAACTTCAGTTCTGCTACGGTGAATGTACGACATATAAAAAGAAAAAAATAAACTCCCTTTTTATGACCCTGCAATCCCTTAATTATTTGGGGTAGAGTCAGGGGGGACTAGATGGAGCTGAGTGTTTACTGGCCAAATGCCCTTCCTGACATCACCCACATTCGGAGCAGATATTGTTACAATAGCAGAGTTGGAAGGGACCTTGGAGGTCTTCTAGTCCAAACCCCTGCCTAGGCAGGAAACCCTATACCGTTTCAGACAAATGGCTATCCAACATCTTCTTAAAGACTTCCAGTGTTGGGGCATTCACAACTTCTGGAGGCAATCTGTTCCACTGATTAATTGTTCTAACTGTCAGGAAATTTCTCCTCAGTTCTAAGTTGCTTCTCTCCTTCATTAGTTTCCACCCATTGCTTCTTGTTCTACCCTCAGGTGCTTTGGAGAATAGTTTGACTCCCTCTTCTTTGTGGCAACCCCTGAGATATTGGAACAATGCTATCATGTCTCCCCTAGTCCTTCTTTCTCTTAAGCTAAACATACCCAGTTCCTGCAACCATTCTTCATATGTTTTAGTCTCCAGTCCCCTAATCATCTTTGTTGCTCTTCTCTGCACTCTTTCTAGAGTCTCCACATCTTTTCTACATCGTGGCGACCAAAACTGAATGCAGTATTCCAAGTGTGGCCTTACCAAGGCATTATAAAGTGGTATTAACACTTCACGTGATCTTGATTCTATCCCTCTGTTTATGCAGCCTAGAACTGTGTTGGCTTTTTTGGCAGCTGCTGCACACTGCTGGCTCATATTTAAATGGTTGTCCACTAGGACTCCAAGATCCCTCTCACAGTTACTACTATTGAGCAAGGTACCACCTATACTGCACCTGTGCATTTCGTTTTTCTTGCCTAAATGTAGAACCTTACTTTCCTGATATTGTTTCTTTGAGCCCTAGAAGAAAATTTCTGCTGCTACTTAGGTTTGAACTCTCAACCTGCTGAGTGGGAGGCAAGTGTCTTCACCATTAGGTCACCATGCCAATCATATAGAAAATAAAAAATAAATTTGCAAATATGTTTTGGATACTGGACATGCAAAGAAGCCAGAAATAATGGTAGTCCTGTGGCATATATCTATTTTGCCCTCCCCCCATGTTATTCTCCTTATCAATGAATACATATTTTCCCAATCTTTTAAAACATACATGTTAGTCAGCTGTGCTTATATTATTCTCATATATTTCTTGTTCTTGTGATTTTTTTAAGAATAACAAATGGCTCAGTGATATATTTAACTATTTTAATTTGATATGCCCTCAAAGCAGAGTTAGATTGGAAGCATGATAGAGTATGAATTCAAGAAGTAACGACCAATGAACTAGTAATTCTTGCTAACTACCGGTATGTTTATTTCCACAGAAACAGGATTCATGTAAGAAAACACAGAGGACCGTTGTTAATATATTAATGTTTTTGGCTCTTTAAAATGTTATAAAAATGAAAATGTGATACACAAACACTAAAGGAATGCTTTTGACCTAAAACCTATTTCAAAGCTCCTCCAGAAAGACATGTAATTTTGATAACAGTGAACTGTAGTAATGTAGAAGGAAAACAGAAAAAAATAGCTTCATGTTTTTTTCACCAGCAGAACATTGCTCCTGAAAAAATATTTCTGAGAAAATATAGCTCTGAATAGAAAAAATAGTTTCCACTCTTTCATGTAGATCAGTGATGGTGAACCTTTTCAGCATTGAGGGCTGAAAAGGGAGCGTGCGCGGGGGCGTGGCACCAAGTGCCAAAAAGGGAACACTTTACGTGCGCTCGTATGGGCCACGACCAGGAAGAGGAGCTGCCCAGGGGGCATGCACGTGGCAGAAAATGAACTTCTGGTTTCTGGCGCACACATATGCGCCAGCCAGAAAGTCTTCTGTTTACTGCCACACATGCACACATGAGCCAGTGCACATGCTCACAACAGAAAATGGAAGATCAGCTCTTCCAGTTTCCAGCACTGCCACACACACAAAGGCCAGCTGATCGTCGTGTGCGTATGTGCACCAGAAACCCGGAAGAGAAACAGGCGACACCATGCATGTCAGGTGACATGACTCTGCATGCCACTTCAGGCACATGTGCCATAGTTTCGCCATCACAGATGTAGATGAAGGGAATAAGTAGGATCAGGAATTATGTAGTTTTTAATCTCTCAAAAAACTACAGATTAGGAAATGATTAAATTCATGAAGAATAATATTAATGCCATTTATTTTATTTACCCATTCATTAATTAAATATAAGTGAAATCAAATTTGGTTTTTGCTCAGTCAGCACCAATATTGTAGAATGAAGTTCCTTGCACCCAATTCAAGGGCAAAGTAGTGGTCTTGGCTGATTAAAAAAAAACCTGAATGTTCCTGATTGTAAAAAACAAAAGAGCTCTCAAATACCCCTGCAGGATTTAGCTCTTAATCATTTTCTGGTAGAGAAAAAGTTATGTAATATGGACTAAGCATTTAGGAAGCATATATAAGCAAGATAGACATGAATGAATGAACGAATGAATGGACAAGCAATTTTGATGGTTACAGAAAATTCAGCAAGGAGAACATAGAACAAAGCAGAAGAATGGCTGAATGGATGGATATAACAGAAAAACAAAAATCTGAATAGATTCCTCATGTGCATAGAGATGCCGGGTTTTCCCACATTCACAATCTGAACTACACAGTTATATGCATGGAAAATAAATGCTGTTCACTATTCAGTCTTGAAATCTGTGACTGAGACACATATTGTCCCTGCCCGAGCAATGTGCTATCTAAATTTAGATAGGTTATGAGGTGGACGGACAAGTAAGAAAACAAGTAAGAAGATGGAAAGCAAACATGGGCCGAGCTAAAAATAATAACCAAGGAACTGGATAACACCCTAATCATCAGCTTAATCTCCTCCAAAACTAATTGCCAGAAAGTTTGTATTTATGACAGAAATAAATTTTCTTTCCTGTTATGCATCCAAAATACAAAAAAGGAGCTAAATTAGGAGGGTTTACATAAAGTCTATGTAAACAAGATGCCCAAAAATGAATTTTCAGTTGATGGATACATAGTGATTCTTTCATTTTAGCATCCCACAAATATTTCCAAATAGTTCCAAAACTTCTATAGTACATACTTAATAGCAATTCACTCCATCAGGAAGGAAGGAAGGAAGGAAGGAAGGAAGGAAGGAAGGAAGGAAGGAAGGAAGGAAGGAAGGAAGAAAGGAGGGAGGGAGGGAGGGGGAGGGAAGGTGGGAGGGAAGGAGGAAGGAAGGAAGGAAGGAAGGAAGGAAGGAAGGAAGGAAGGAAGGAAGGAAGGAAGGAAGGAAAGAAAGAAAGAAAGAAAGAAAGAAAGAAAGAAAGAAAGAAAGAAAGAAAGAAAAGAGGGCGGGAGAGAAGGGAGGGAAGAAAGAAAGGAAGGAAGAAAGAACAAAAGAAAGAAAGAAATTCCAAACACTAGCTGGACAGAAAACAGAATAATTGCATAGGAATTATATATCCATGAAATGCTTGGAACTGGGAGATATTTCTGAACAAAAACCATGCCTGGTTGATGTTTAGATAAACTCGGTTACTCCCATTTATACATATTTTGTTAATTATGATCCCAAACTATTTTCCTTGGGGGTAGAGAGAATCTATGAAAAACTCTTGTGTTATGACTTACTTGTGCTTGCTTGCATAGTTTCAAAGGATGGAGGGTTTCTTGATAGAAAAGCTGATGATAATCCTGTAGGTCAAACCAAAAATATGCGCTGTTCTTCCACAGCTACAGATGGAAGAGATGGGAGGAAAGATATTAGTACCAAGTTATTATTGCTTAGTGCAGTCTTGCTCAATTTGGCAACTTTAAGATGTATGAACTTCAACTCCCAGACATCCCCACCCAGGGCTGCCAGGGAATTCTGGGAGTTGGAGTCCACATGTCTTAAAGTTGCCAAGGTTAAGAAACATTAGGTTAGTGTCCTAACTTTCAAGAGTTCTTCTAGGCCAGGGGTGTCCAAACTTGACAACTTTAAGACTTGTGGACTTCAACTCCCAGAATTCCCCAGCCAGCTCTGCTCTGCTGGCTGGGGAATTCTGGGAGTTGAAGTCCACAAGTCTTAAAGTTGTCAAGTTTGGACACCCCTGTTCTAGGCAAAAGAACACAGTGATGATTTCTCTCCTCCCCACCCACCCCCAGTAAAATTTGGATAGAATCCTTGCCAATTATATTGTATCCATGGATGGGTCTGATATTTTAAGGCAGTAAATTTTGCTTCAGAAACACTTCACAAATGGTGAACTGCTTAAAAGACCAGGAGGGAAGGCAAATTGCAGGGGAATGTTTCTTTCAGTGCATAGTAGCATGTTGGCTTGGTAAAGCAAAAGAAGCTCAAATGCTGAATACCTAGAACAGCATCATTAGAAGGTGGGAAAGCATTGAAAATTTGCTACTAGAACGAGTGCAGAATCATAAGAGAACATTAGCAATTTATTCTCTGTCTTTTTTTGTGAAGATGGGAAATGAACATTGGCTTATATATAAGTTTGAAGGGGTAGCTGGAGGCAAGCTTCATTGGAGTTCTATTGTCTAGTAACCATGCACAGTCTCTCACTGTGTCCTGATCTCCAAACCCAATCTGATAGAGTTAAACAAAGAACCCAAATCAGTCTTGGATGGGTTTTAAAGTAAATTCAGATGGTTGAGAGCAAAAGAGTAGGAGATCTGGTAGAATACCAAGGGACATTCAGTTCCTTGAGATCAATTATAAATCATATTTAATTCAGCACAGTTTGAGTAGTATTTTTGATCCTGGCAGAATGACAGCAATGTATATAGTAACTGAAACACATTCTGTATATTTTAATGTACGCTTTGCATACAGTAAGGTAAAGGTTCCCCTCGCACATATGTGCTAGTCGTTCCCGACTCTAGGGGGCGGTGCTCATCTCCGTTTCAAAGCCAAACAGCCAGCGCCTTCCAAATAATAAACGTACTTAATCGCTTTAAAAGTATATAATTTTATATTTAAAACCTTCTGTCCTCTTGTATACAAACGTATGGACTACGTTTGTATGCGAGAAATACATTCAGCTTTAATGAATTATGTTTCCAAGTAAGCATACTCAGAGTTAAATCATTACAAATCTTTTACCTGTAAATGTCCCATAATTTTCAATAGGTATCATTTGATGACACCTATAGATAAGAGAACCTATAGATAAGTTAAGCATCACTGACATTTTCTAGATATTTTGTTGGAAATAAGATCCAGTGAAATTACACTTTCAAGTAATTATGTTTAGAATTGAAATAGTATGGGCTCTACTTTAAAATAGACAGCAGTCCCAAACAGAAATTGCTAAAGAAACACTGATATTTCTTGAAGCATCTTTCATCTGAAGGCACAGCAGGGGTGGGTTCTGGCTTCCTCTACTGTCAATTCGCTCAGGGACGTGCTTCAGGCGCACACTTCATGTGCGCATTCACAGTAGGTTAAAAATGCTTCTGTGCATGCGCAGAAGCAAAAAACAAAATGGCGACACATAGAGCGCTGCTGATAGAACCGGTTCGGGGGTGTGGCCGCTGAGTTACTACCTATTCGGCCAAACCGGGCCGAACCAGTAGAACCCACCTCTGAGGCACAAGCACATCCATTTATGTATCTTGCGTAGTGAGGGCAGAATTGGGAGTACATGTGATTGGCACAAGGGCCATGTTCACATTTTGCAGTAATAAACAGGCCAAGACTGTTTATTACTGGCTAAGAATAATCGAGATGGAGGAAGGGAGGTTAGTAAAGATAGCGCTAATGGAGCAGATTAGCTCAAGTAATAAAAATAATTGGTTATCAAGAATTTTGAAGCAGGTATCAAGCTTTGGTGTTTCTTTAAACTGGCAGCAGTACGATGTTAGGCAGATCAGATCTTGGATTGCAGAGATTTATGGACATAAGTGCACAATCAGACATTGCACAAGTGACAGCAGCAAAAGTTTGCCCCTGGCTATCAGTAAATAAACAAATTTTTAAAACAGAAAAATATTTAACTTCACCTTTATCTCCCATCATAAGAAGATTTTTTTCCAAACTGAGATTGGACCAACTTCAAACAAACATGCTTTGGGGCAGGTATAAGGGGATCCCTGCAAGTGAAAGAGTCTGTTTATGTGGGACGTAATGTCCCACGTAATTTTTGATTGCCCACTGTACTCAGCTTTGAGGGAACACCAGTTGGGTAGGATCTTTTATACCAGTACTCCTAAATCCAAAGAGCGCTTTTTGCAACATTGTTTGTTAGGTGCTAATTTGCAGTTGGTGAAATGGATTGTCAAATTTACTGTAAAGTTGATGGAAACAAGGACAAAGTTGGTGCAGCAGAACGTGGTACATTGTAGGAAAGACCACTTGACGGGGTAGATGTAGGGGTGACATTGTAATATAATTTTAAGCATATTTAATTTGTAATTTAAATTATTGCACTCTATTCTGTTTATATTTTAAATTGAATTTTATTCCATTTACATTTTAAATTGTGGTTTATTTCAATCTCATTTTAAACTGGAGTTTTTGTCTCTGGAACTTAGTACTTTGATATGGCCCAAGGGCTAATCAATAAAGATTGATTGATTGATTTTTTTTTATAATAAAATTTTATTGGGTTTTCAACATTTATAGGGAAAAGGGTAAATGGACAGGTCTACAAATTTTGGCAGTTGCAAAATGTGAAAGGCGCCCCTCCCTCCATACCCATAGTATACATTTATATATAATGCATTGGTATATAATTGATTACAATCAGCATATTAGTTCTATTACTAAATTCAATCAGATTAAACATTACAGTATAAAATCCAAGTATAATTCCATTATCACTTTCGGTCAATTTATAATAATATGATTTTCTTGTTTATTTTTGTGATCTGAGTCTTCTTGCTATTGCCCCATCTCCCTCCACTGGCAGAGCTCTGGCCCCTCCCGTGTCCTGCGTGTCCGTTGTAATGTCTGGTGTTTTCTCTAGGAGTGTTTTATTTTTTTCCATAAAGGCCTGCGCCTCTATGGGTGAATTGATTCTGATTCTTGTCTCCTCCCAGAATATCAGCATACCTTCAGGCATCAACCATCTAAACCACACCCCTTTCTGGTATAATTTATTCGCTAATTGCGAATAATTCTTCCTTTTTTCTCTAATCTTCTTAGGGATCTGCTTCAGAATGGTTATCTCCATATCATGATATGTCAATGCTTGCCCCCTTTGTACACCTAGAATTTCATCTCTTGTGCTTTTTCTAAGAAATTTAATGTGAACCTCCCTGGGTACATTGTGTGTTCTAGCATAAGCTGAGTTCACTCTATAAACCAGGTCTATATCCCACCCCATCTGTTGTTTTTCTTTGTGTGTGTAGTCAGCCAGGATGTTTGTCATGATGTCCCTTATGTTTTCCCCATCTTCTTCTATAACATTTTGAAATCTAAGATAATAGGACATTCTCTCAAATTCTAATTTCATCTGTTGGATGTCAAGATCTTTGTTCCCTTTCTGCACAGCTTCTACCACCCCCTTCACCTCCTCCACCCCCCCTTCCACAAGGTTCAGTCTTTGTGAGTTCTTATAAATTTGGGCTTGATTTTCTTTAATTTCATCTTTCATTTCCCTTAGCTGTTTCTTGATTTCCTCCTGGCCCTGTAAAATTTGTTGAAGCATTTGTTGAAAGTCCATCTCTGTAGTCTTGGGTTGCATCAGTTCTGTTATCTTTGACTGTGTGGCTGGACTGGATGTTGCAGATGTTGGAGCAGACGTGGCAAAGCCAGGTTTTCCAGGAGGTGGTCTTTTGGATGCCATCCTTTATAACGTTAAAAGTTCAGTCCATATATAAGATAAACAGTTAGAAAAGAAGGGTAGCCAGGTGAATTCCGGGAGCAGGAGAACCAGGCAGAAGAGAATCTCTCTAATAAGTCTGGCAATAGATGAAAAGTTTCCCCTAGAAAGATCAAAAAATACCAATCCACAAGAGTTTCCTCTGGGAGACACGGAGACAAAGACCGGAAGCCTGAATTTTAAAGGTGGAGTCAGGTTTCACAGTTCATAAAGACAACGGAAGTGTGCCATCTTGCCCTGCCAGTTTTGGGCACAGAGGCATAACAAAGTTTTTAAAAAAGTTCCAGAAGTCCTCAAATCACAGTAATATATAAAATTAAATTGAAAAGAAAATCATCTCAACCTGGGTGAGGCTTCATTCGTTGGCTCTCCCCCCTCCTCCTCCCCCGGGGGCTGAGAGCAAAATTGTTCCTCACCGCTTGTCCAAGGGGGGGGGAAACCCCCCTCCCTCCAGCCGCGCCTCCAACTTGCTCCGAAAGTTGTTTTAAAGAAAGCTGAATAATCCTTCGTGCAGAATAGGGAGTGAAGAGAGAAGCAACCTCACCGCACCGCAGCTGCGTCCTTCTATTGTTGCATTCTCCGGTCGGCTTTAGCGAGGCACGAGGCGCAGAAACGCGAAGCGCCCTCCGATCTTGCTCCCCGGTGCCTTGGGCGCGCAAGAGACCTCCCGTCGGCCGCCGCCGCTGCAGGAGACCCCTGCGATGCCGCCCCTCCGGCAGGACCCCTCTGCGGGGTGTCCTGTGCCCCCCAAGGAGTGGGGAAGCCCACCGGGGAGCCGGAGCGGGCAAAGAGCTGCCCGCCGCCGACGCCGCCGGAACCGGAACTCCAAGATTGATTGATTGATTGATTGATTGATGTATCTTGATTTTTCAGTGACACATTTTTCTTCCATTTTTAGTGAAAATTGAATAGATATGTTCACACTTAAGACAGAATTTACTACATAGTTTTCAAGAAGAAAAGTGATTCCACAATAGCCACCTTTAACTCTATGAATGTACAATGACCTACTGCGAATAGAACTTTTCTTGAAATAGAGAATAGTTTTGTTTGGAAGAATTAAATATGTTGACTGCAACAGATCATCCAGAGTCAAGTGAAGCTGAGATGATACTAAACCAATGCAAGACAGCTCCACTTATTCAAATGTTTAAATTCCCACAATGGAAAACTAACACTGTACTTGCTAGACTAAAACCACTTCAGCCAGCATATTTATTAAAAACACTAATGTTCAGATGTAATTAGCCTAAATGTGCAGAACTGTAGATTTTGAAATCAGTCTTCAATTTCAAGCTAAACTGCTGATCCTTGGCCAGACACTCTTTTGATTTTTACAAGCCTCTTTTCCTCCTTAAAGCTGTGGGGAAGACCCCAAGTTATCAGGGAAAATCCAACCAAGAAATCCACCAATAAGAAATTCTTCTTACCATACAGTCTGATTTCTCACAGAAGTCAGTGAAGACGTAGCCTGCTCTGTTCTCCAAGAAAAGAGATTGCAGCATTCTTTCCATTTTAAAACTTCCAAGTTCGGAAAAATCTGGGGCGATTTTACCCTGAATAACAGAGCAACAATTCATCAAGATAATGCAGTTTCATTGTGTCTTGGGTGAAACTGTCGTTGTAACTGCTGTTATTTTTATTTGAGAGAGAGAGAAAGCACAATCAGATATCTAATTTGCTTTGCTGTTTTTATTACAAACTTCATAGGTTTCTCCTCCCCCCACCCCCAGAGGTGGGCTGCTGGGGGTTCGTAGGGGTTCGGGAGAACCTCTAGCTAAGATTCTGTGCAGTTCGGAGAACCCTCAAATCCCACTCCTGGCTGGCCCCGCCTACCCCGCCCTGCCGCTCCCAGGAGTCCCCACACATCCAAGTGGAGACTCGGGGAGGGTGAAAAACGGGCCTACCGGAAGTTTGGGAAGGCCGGAAATAAGGCTGTTTCCAGCCTCCAGAGGGCCTCCAGAACCTGGGGAGGCCGTTTTTGCCCTCCTGGAGGCTTGAGGAAAGCTTCCAGAGCACAGGATGGGCAAAAACGTCCTCCTGCCATAGTGAAGGAGGCCGACTAGGCCATGTCCATCATGGCCATGCCCACCTAGCAATGGGCAGAGAACCCCTTGCTAAATTTTTGAAGCCCCCCCTGGCCGCCCTCAATTTCTTATATATGGTGTTAAATTTGTCTGCCTCCCACTTCCTTTCTCCCTGTTTTCTTCTTAGTAACAATTTTCCCCTTTCAATGGCTACAAAACGCCATGTAGGTGATGGCAGTTTTTACATCCTACTGGTGCTATGGTTACAGTTGTTGATCTTTTTCACTTCTTTGCAATAATTAATAATGAAGGGACCCTGGAAGTCTCTGTAATTTATCAGGTTTGCTGTTTTGATAAAAGGGACTGGTAGCAGCTGAGTCTCATTTAAAAATACAAACAAAAATTGGCCGTGGGATTCATTTTGTGTCGCTTGTTCTTTAACCATTCTTGACGTATGTCAAGTGGACATATCTTGATTGTAGTTTTAGCTGCAACAGTTAACTAACCATAGATAGTTAGGTGCATTTCTGATATCTGCTGGTTCTTAATAGACCTGCTAAATTTTAATCAAATTTTCATCCCAGATTTGAGTCTGATGACAGATTCAGACCAGAGACATGGTACTAAATTTTAGATAGCAATATTCAACTTGAAGGCAATTTTTTTTTCAGCTTTTGGACACAAACATAGATGAATTGAGAAAAAAATCTGTCAGGAAAAGATTACTTCATCGAAAAAGGAAAGGATTAACGAATACACACAAATATGCTCCATTGCAATATTATTTCAGCATTGTTATGCCATTTTTATAAAAAGGCAAGAAATTTTGCAGTTAGCTATTATATTAGCTGCACACCAGTAGGAGGCACTACATATTTTTTATATTGTTTTAATTCTTGATTGGGAGTTTCCCAGAATTTAGTATAAGATGTGGCAATTATATATAAATGTTTAAAATCAACCAATAACTAATTTCATTTTTATTGGTACTCTTGGAATATACAGTAGGTGTATTCCATACTACACATTCTATATTTAATTCTTTTAACGAGATTTGAACCTACAAGAATAAAGAAGGTGCACCTGCATAGCGTCTATAAGTTTTGCATTTGTTTTTATTTGATGCTGCCCCAAATATATAAACATATTAGTTTTCATATGCCCTTTTGAAACTGTAAACTCTTGACGTTCATGAGTTTTCCCAGAAGAATGGCTATTCAGTTCTCCATCACCTAAAATAGTTCTCATTTAGACATCCACAATTAAAAAAAAGAAACAAACATTCCGCCTCTTCAGAGAGAAGAGATTTAATGCCACAGTTCTTGGTACTCAAATGGTACTCACAGGGATCATTTCTGCATAGGTGTATTTTCGATCGAGTTGTGGTTTCAGGTAATCCATTCTATCATTAAGTGTCATATGAGACACAGTGCTGCACGCTGTTGCCGGCCTACACAATGAAAAACAAACAGGCACACAAGGACCTTGAGGGTAGTCAGAGAAATTAAATCATGGTTGGTGTTGTTGATTTTACACCTAAATAATCAGTACCATCACTTTTAACTGCTTCAAGGTAATAAGAAAATATATTAAGATTTAGTTCCTTTTTTTGTTCTTAAACCTTTTGTATGCCTCCTCTTTGTGATGAGAGGCTGCGTCTCATGAATGAAGAAACTATTCTATTTTTAATGGATAGAAAATAACACCAGCATCTGCCTATGCATGGATTTTTGCAAGCTGAGTACTAGGAAATAATAATGTATATGCATTAGTAGCGCAGCAGCTTATCCAATAGTAGGAAGGTGTAGTGAATTCATAATTCCATTTTGCAATCTTTTCTTGCAACAGTCGCTGTTAAATAAATCTAATGCAATCAGTAAGCAAATCCATTATTTGCTATGGAGTGTTTTAGGACATGGCAAAAGGCCATAAATGGAGGCTGGATGCTCAGCAGTCATGTGGCTCTGGAAGGGGGCTGGCTGTTGGAACTTTGGAACCAGATCATGAGTACTTTTTGCGGGGGGAGGCTCTATTGTAACTACAAACAATTGCAAAGCTATTAGTTACTGTATATGCTGAAGACTACCTGTATTATCTAGCAGTTCTTTTGGCCTAAAAAGGTAACGGCGCTAGGTGTTCCCTGCTACTTGTTCTTTGGAACACTGCACATTCTGGCTCTTGTAGGTAGACAGGTAACTGCTAGGTTCTAGGACACGGGTGTCAAACTCGAAGCATCACGTTGCCATCACATGATGTTTCATGACATTCTTACCCTTCACAGAGCTGGGGTGGGCATAGCCTGCATATGATGCATCTGGCCCATGGGTCATCAGTTTGACACCTCTAATCTAGGAGATTATGAATACTTCTCTGTGCAAGAAGATGTACTAGCAGTCTTCTGTAGAGCTAGGTACCATATTTTTTGGACTATAAGACGCACCGGAGTATAAGACGCACCAAGATTTTGAAGAGATAAATTTAAAAACATTTTTTGCACTCTGCAGGCCTCCCAAACCCCCTGCATGCCTCACTTTTTGTGGAAAATGGGGCATGCAGAGAGTTTGAGAGGCCTGCAAATGGGCTGGAGGGTCAAAAATGAGAAAAAAATGCCCCATTTTTCACGAAAACAGGCCTGTTTTTCCCAAAAACAACAGGGCATGCATAGGCTTTGGGAAGCTTGTAGAGTGCTCCTGGGGCTCGGGGGGGCAAAAATGCACAAAAAATAGCCTGTTTTTTGCTCATTTTTGCCCTCCCCAGCCCCCAAGAACACTTTTCAATCCTCCGAAACCCTCTTCACCTCCATTTTTGCGAAGGTGGCAGGGGTTCGGGAGGCCAAAAATGCAGCATTCAGTGTATAAGATCCACACAGATTTTCACCCTGTTTTTGTGGGGGGGAAAAGGTGTGTCTTATATGCCAAAAATATGGTATATTCCTTCTGAGGAGGCCATTTCTGGATCCAACTGATTTAAGTTACTATAATTTGATCTCCAACCTCTCCTTTATGGGGAAGGTTGTTGAGACAATGGTGATGGACTAAAACTGCAGCACCCTGAAAGAAGCAGATTATTTGATCTCCTACCAGAAAGGGTTCAAGCCTTGGTATGCAACAGAGGTAGCAGTGGTTATCTTGAACTCCTGGAAGCTGTTAGCCTGCAATATTGCCTTCTGATCCTTGTGACACCACGGTTCCTGACAACCTCTCCCATATCCCATGACCTTGTTAAGCATGCTGCCCCATCAAAGCCATTGCTTGGTCTAGCTAAGGATGAAGTACACTAGCAGCAGCTGTGAGAGAGGGATCTTCAAGTCTTAGTGGACAACCAGTTACATAAATATGAGGCAGCAGTTTGCAACGGCAGCCAAAAAAGCAAATGCTATCCTAAGTTACATTAACATAGGGATACAATCAAGATCAAGTGAGGTATTAATACCACTCTATAAAGCCTTAGTAAGACCACACCTAGAATGTCAGTTGATCGTACCTGAACTGCAGGTCTCTAGGTTCCCGTGGGAGGAGTCATTGGTGGGATATTCTCAGACCCCATTTGCCTTGAGACTGAGGTTAAATTGAGGCCACTCTCCTCTGCCTCACTTCCTGGCTCCCAGTTTAATCGAAGGTCAACGGTATAAGAGGAATCTGGTAGGAATGGTAAGGAACAGCAAACGGAACACAAGAACAACAACCAAACCAGTCAAGAACCGAACCGACCTAATACAACAAGAACGCTCAGGTACTTCCTGCATCAGCGCCCAATTGGGATGGAAAGTGCTCCTCCCGTGGGAACCTAGAGATCGCAGTTCAGGTAAGACCAACTGACAGTTTCCTAGGTGATCCCATGGGAGGAATCATTGATGGGACATACCAACACTCGATGTCCCAGGGAGGGAATCGGAAGCTTGAGCCTCTTGAGGTGCAAATACTCTCTGCAGAACCCGCCTACCGAATGAAGCCTCCGCCGAACTGTAAGTGTCCACCCGGTAATGTCTGATGAAAGGCAAAGAGGAAGCCCAGGCTGCTGCCCTGAAAATATCCGCTATGGGTGCCTGGGTTGACCAGGCTGCCAACATGGCCACGCTCCTGGTGGAGTGGGCCATAATTCCAGCCGGCACCGTAAAGCTGTGAGCCTCGTAGGCTCTAGTAATAGCCGACCTGATCCTTCTACCAATGATAGCTGAGTATACCCTAGCCCCAAGGGTGGAAGGCGAAGAAGACAAACAATGCCTCTGACCTCCAGAGGGGAGAGATACGTTTAAGGTAGATGCGCAACGCCCTCCTCACATCTAGTTGAAGCGTTCCCTCTTTCTGGATGGTGCCGGACAGAAATCCGCCAGGACTATCTCCTGTGCCTGTGGAACAGGGAATTGACCTTGGGAAGAATGTCTGAGGGTCCAGTCTGAGGACCACCCTGTTCTCATGGAATGTGCACGGATCCTCCCTGGAGGACAGTGCATTGATCTCAGAAATGCGCCTGGCGGACGTGATGGCCACCAAGAACACTACCTTCAGGGTGAAGAACTGCAGGTCCATCGTCCTTAATGGCTCGAAGGGAGCCCCCGTCAGCGCCTGCAGGACTGTTGGAAGATCCCAAATGGGGAAACGATGCATCACCCTTTGTCCTAAGGTTGGCCGCCCCCCAGAGAATGATCAGATCCTGTGCTAGGGAACGGGAACCCAACTCCCCAAGAACCTTGCCAATGCTGTAACCTGCCTCTTGAGGGTGTTATGGGAAAGCCCCTTGTCCAACCCATCCTGCAGGAACTCCAGCACCTGAGGTATCAAGGCTTGCGCTGGATTTACCTGTGTGGAACGGCACCAAGACACAAAAGCAGTCCAAGTGGCGTCGTAGATGTGGGTAGAGGATTTTCTTCTGGAGGCCTCGATGGTCGTAATGACTGGCTCAAAACTGGGCCACCCTCAACTGTTCCCTCTCAAGTGCCAAACGGTCAACTGGAGCCACTGAGGCTCCGGATGATGCAGAGTCCCCTGGCGTAGAGCCACCTCCTCCCAGGGAATCCTCCAGTGGGGGGACACGGACAGATCTCTCAGGTCCACAATCCACGGCTGACAGGGCCAATAAGAGGCCATTAGAATGACCTCCGCCCCCTCCACTACCAACTTCCTGAGGACCCCGAGAATAAGGGGAAGAGGGGGAAAGGCATACAGGAGGCCCTCCGGCCAACGACACCACAGGGCATCCACATCCTCTGCACCCCGAGCTGGGTACCGGGAGATGAACCTCTGGACCTGCGAGTTGGCTGGCGTGATGAACAGATCCATAGCTGGTCTGCCAAACCTCTGGCAAATCCTGTTGAAGACCTTGGGAAGCAGTTGCCATTCTCTGTGGTCCACTTTTGCTCGGCTGAGCCAGTTGGCTTGCAGGTTGTCCATCCCCGAGATATGCTGTGCCCTCAGGGACAGGAGATGATGTTCTGCCCAATTCCTCAACTTCGCAGCCTCGTTCTGAAGGGCCTTTGAGTGGATGCCCCCCTGCTTGTTGACATGCGCTTTCACGGCGATGTTGTCTGTCAGCACCAGCAGATGCTTCCCCTTGACCTTCTCCTTGAAATGACGGAAGCTAGGTGGATCACGTGCTCCAGCCAGTTGATGTTTTGACGCAAGTCAGAGGCCGACCAACGTCTCTGGGCCAGCTGGGAGTCGAGATGCGCCCCCCAACCAGAGAGACTCACATCGGTCATCAACACCAACCTGTCTGGCTCTCTGAATAGAGCCCCTTTGTCCATGGCGGGAGACATCCACCAACACAGAGACAGCCGGACTTGGAGCGGAACGGGAATCTGGAACTTTGCGTCACTGGCACCATCCCTCTGGTACGGAAGCAGGAACCATTGCAGCTCTCTGGAATGAAGTCAAGCCCACGGGACAATCGCTATGCAGGAGATGCACTTCCCCAGCAGATGCGAGAGCAACACTATGGGGACAGAGGATCTGCTGGACCAGTTGGCAGATACTGTCCCTCCTGAGGAGGAGGAGGAGCTTCCGGCGATGGCAGTCGCCTCCTGAAGCTCCAGAATACCACGGAGCTCAGCGATGGGCGAAAAGGTTATTTCCGACCCTCATTTCCATCTGAGGGTTGGAAGTCAGTTAGCATGACCACCCTGGCCCATTTTCGACCCATTTGGGTCCGCTAGGGTGAATCAGAAGACTGGAGGGAAGGACAAAGAGCGAACAATCTGTGGAATGGGGGAGAGAGACCGGCATCGGAAATGGCGGCGTGAGTGGAAATGGCAACGTTCGGAGCGTTTTGGAGCGTTGTGGAGCGTTTTGGAGAGAGTGCTTAGAAAGAGGAATTGTGAGGAGAGGCTGGAAGGAAAGAGGCTGAGGCTGGAAAGAGGCTGGTGAGCTGGACGTTTGTGACTGCGTTTTGGAGTGTTTTGGAACGTGAGGCTTGAAGGGAAGAGGCTAAACGTGAGGCTGGAGGCTGGAGCGTTTTGGAACGTGAGGCTGGAGGCTGGAGGCTGGAGCGTTTTGGAACGTGAGGCTGGAGGCTGGAGCGTTTTGGAACGTGAGGCTGGAAGGGAAGAGGCTGTCCCGCTGGTGAGGAAAGAGGTTGTGAGCTGGAAATGGCGACGTTTGTGACAGCCTTTTGGAGCGTTTTGGAACGTCTTGCAGAGAGCGACAGGAAGGAAGAAGATGAGAACGGCTGGAAGGAGGAATGTGAGGTTGGAAGGAAAGAGACTGGTGAATGGGTGAACCGAGAGGATTGGAAGGAGCGAGCTGGTGAGCTGAGAGGTTTGGAAGGAGAGAAGGAGAGACTGGAAGGAAACCGAGGAAAATGGAGAGAGAGGAAAAAGAAGGAGTTGGAAGGACACTGGAAGGTGAGAGGCTGGTTTCAACAGCAGCCGCTGAAAGAGCTGTCATGGATGCCAGTAACATCACTAGGACATTGGGACTATTTGGATTATACCCTAGACCATCTCTCCTCCACCCAGACCACCATTTGGTCATCTAAGAACTCTTCCCCCCCTTTTTTTTTCTATGACTGACCACTTACCATCTATAACATTCTGACCCCATCGTGTTTTTTTTAAGATTCTAAGATTAAGATTATTTATTCGAGGTTTGACCTGCTCCGCCTGCGGGAGACCCCCCTCTCGCAGGCATGGCCCTTGACGCTTGCAAGGGCCCGCCTTGATGACGGGTTTATAGACCCCGAAAGGTGGAAGAAACGGAGGCTCAGGGGGTTTTAGTTAAATGTTTTTTAAAATCTTTTAGGGGTTTAGGGGTTGGGGGGTGGGTGGATCAGATCAGGAGCGATGACAGAGCCAGGTCACCAGGTGGGGTCACGAGCAGAAGGAGCGGAGAGGAGGAGGGGGGAGAGGATATCATTCCTATACAGGGCTCTTTGATTCCAACAGTCGTAGGGAGGGGCAGATACGAGGACAGATTAACTACTCGCAGTCGGTTGGGAGACCGTGGGTGCTGGTTACACCCGGTCGCTTGTACCAACCCCCGCGTTCTAGGTGGTCAGGATCTGCAGGCCCAGGGCCTGAGGCTGTTGTTATGCAATGCGAGGTCCATTGTCAATAAGGCCCCCCTCATTCATGATCTAATTTTGGAGGGGGAGCCGGACCTCGCGGGAATAACGGAAACCTGGTTGGGCCACGAGGGAGGTTTACCCCTCGTGGAAATGTGCCCACCAGGTTACCAAGCATTTCTCCAGCCCCGGGCCCGGGGAAGGGGCGGTGGGGTAGCAGTGATTATCCGGGAGGACTTAGAGCCGAGGGAGTCCACTGTGCCACAGACGTCCGGATGTGAATCCCTTGTTGTGAAATGGGGCCCTGGGAGGCAGTTGGGCCTGCTGATAGTATACCTGGCTCCCCGCCATACATCAGCGACCCTGCCTGAGCTCCTCGAGCTGATTGCATCGGTGGCGGTTGAGACCCCCAAACTTCTAGTGATGGGGGATTTTAACCTGCCATAGGTGGGAGAAGCATCAGAGGAGGTTCGGGAGTTCATGGCTTCCATGATAGCCATGGACCTGACTCAAATGATTCAGGGCCCGACACATGAGGGAGGTCACACCTTGGACCTTGTTTTTGTCTCTGGCCAGTGGTTGAGTGATCTGGGAGGAGTGAATTTAACCATCACTCCTCTGTCATGGTCAGATCACTCACTCCTCCGACTTGACTTCCCTGGTGCTACCCCTCGCTGTGGGGAGGCGGAACCGGAAAACACTAGATGGTTCCGCCCCAGGCGCCTGATGGAACCAGATAGGTTCCAGACGGAGCTTGGGCCACCTCCTGCAGCCCTGACCCGCCCTCGGGTAGAGGACCTGGTGGCCGCGTGGAATAATGCGACTACCGGGGCCTTGAACCGGGTGGCGCCTTTGCGGCCTCTCCGGCGGCAACGATGCACCCTGGCTCCTTGGTTTACCGAGGAGCTAAGGGTGATGAAGCGCCGCAAGAGATGCCTAGAGAGTCGTTGGAGATCCTCCCGATCCGAATTTGACCGAGCACAGGTACGAGCCCATTTAAGGACGTACCTAGTGGCATTGAGAACGGCCAAACGCCAATATTGTGCCGCTCTCATTGCATCCGCAGAGAACCACCCTGCCGCCCTGTTTCGGGTGTCCCGCTCCCTTCTGTTTCAGAGGCCGCGGGAGGCCCCTTTACAGGGTAGGGCAGAGGAATTTGGGAAATATCTGCAGGATAAAGTCGCTCAAATCCGGAAGGATTGGGTCCCCTTCAGTGGCCCAGTCGAGACGCCAGTGGCGAGTCTTGAGAAACCTTTCTGGGAGGAGTTTGACTTGGTTGTCATCAAGGATTTGGACAGATTGCGTGCACGACTGCGACCTACCACATGTTTACTGGACCCGTGTCCCTCCCGGCTTGTACTGGCATCCTGGGAGGTTACACGCGACTGGCTCCTGGGCCTAGTGAACGCTTCATTGGGTGAGGGGTCTCTTCCGGCCGCCTTGAAAGAGGCGGTGGTGAGACCCTTGCTCAAGAAGCCTTCCCTGGACCCTACGGAGCTGGCCAATTATCGTCCTGTCTCCAACCTTCCCTTTTTGGCGAAGGTTGTAGAGAGTGTGGTGGCTTCTCAGTTCCCACGACATCTGGAGGAGAATGATTATCTAGACCCACGCCAGTCCGGCTTTCGCCCCGGGCACAGTACAGAGACGGCCTTGGTCGCGTTGGTGGATGATCTCTGGAGGGCCAGAGATAGGGGTTGTTCCTCTATCCTGGTCCTATTAGACCTCTCGGCGGCTTTTGATACCATCGACCATGGTATCCTGTTGCACCGACTGGAGGGGTTGGGGGTCCGGGGCACCGTTTTGTGGTGGTTCGGCTCCTACCTCTCTGGCCGGACACAACGTGTGTTGGCAGGGGAGCAGAGGTCGACCCTAAGCCCCCTTACTTGTGGGGTGCCACAAGGGTCGGTCCTCTCGCCACTCCTGTTCAACACATACATGAAGCCGCTGGGTGAGATCATCCGTGGTTTTGGGGTGGGATATCATCTGTACGCTGATGATACTCAGCTGTACATTTCCACCCCGAACCACCCCAACGAGGCCGTCGAAGTGATGTCCCGGTGTGTGGAAGCCGTACGGGTCTGGATGGATGACAACCGACTCAAGCTCAACCCTTCCAAGACGGAGTGGCTGTGGGTTCCGCCCCCCTGGTTCAACCAGTTAATCCCATTTCTGGCCATTGGGGGCATTCAACTCGCCCCCGTGGAGCGGGCGCGCAATTTGGGCGTCCTCCTGGATGCCAGGCTGTCCATGGATGACCATGTGACAGCTATGGCCAGGGGGGCGTTCCACCAGGTTCGCCTGGTGCGCCAATTGCGCCCCCTATTGGACCGGGACGCCCTACGCACAGTCACCCATGCGCTGGTGACGTCTCGCCTGGACTACTGTAACGCTCTCTACATGGGGCTTCCCTTGAAATGCACTCGGAGACTGCAGTTGGTCCAGAATGCGGCCGCGCGGGTGATTATGGGGAGTACTAAGTACTCCAATGTGACACCTCTCCTGCGCGAGCTGCACTGGCTTCCTGTGGTCTATCGGGTGCGTTTCAAGGTCTTGATTACGATCTTTAAAGCGCTCCATGGCTCAGGACCTAGTTACCTGCGGGATCGTATTCTGCCCCATACATCCCTACGACCCATCCGATCGCACAGAGAGGGACTTCTCCAGGTGCCGTCCACCAGACAGTGCCATGGGGCGGCGCCTAGGAGCAGAGCCTTCTCTGTGGCGGGCCCAGCCCTGTGGAATGACGTCCCCCCGGATATTAGGACCACTACTGACCTCCACTCCTTCCGTGTAAAGCTCAAGACCCACCTATTCCAAATAGCCGGCCTGGCTCAATCATAACTTCATAACGCTCCTGATGGGTTTTTTAATTCAGTAATTTTATTTAATGGGATTTTAAATTGTGTTTTTTAATTGTCTTTCACTTATGAGTCTACCTCCTCCATGCACATGTATATGTCTTTGTTCTTTATGTATGTATGTTTATCTTTATCTGTATTTTATCTGTTTTGATTGTACGCCGCCCCGAGTCCTTCGGGAGAGGGTTGCGGCTAATCAAATAAAATTATTATTATTATTATTATTACGATCTTGTGAGAGGTACACCCTACTCTCTACCGTGTCAATGACCACCCCCAAGTGTTACAAGAGTGTAGAGGGCTGTAAATGGCTCTTCTCGAAAATTACGGAGAAGCCCAAAGACTGCAAGGTCCTAATGGTGAACTGAAGGTCCTTCTTTGAAGTCCCAGGACTGCACACCTGAACTAGGTCATCATCTAAATAAATTTGAATTCCAACTTCCGGTTCCGGCGGCTACGGCGACAGGCAAGCCTTTGCCTGCTCCCGCTCTCCCGGTGGGCTTCCCCCGCTTCTGGGGGGGCACAGGACACCCCAAAGAGGCGTCCTGCCGAGGGAGCGGCTCGCGGAGAGCCCCTGCATCGGCGGCGGCTGGTGGGGGCTTCTCCGCTTCACTCTAGGCACCGGGGAGCAGTTTTGGAGGGCGCGCATGCGTCTCGCTCCATGCCGAGCGGACAACGTACTTCTGAAGGAAGCAGCAGCGGTATGGTGAGAGGCTTCCTTTCTTCATTCCCTTCCTTTTGAAATAATGGACTTTTCAGCGTTTTTAAAAAGTTAAACTTTCGGATTCTTGCTGGAGGTGCGGCTAGAGGGAGGGGGATTTCCCCCCCCTTGGACAAGCGGCTTGAGAAGATTTTGCTTTCGCCCCCAGGGGAAGGAGGAGGGGGGAGAGCCAACTAATGATGCCTCACCCCTGTAAAAGTGACTTTCATTGGATTTAGTTCCAGAACTTATGGGTGAACTGAGAATTTTCTGAACTTTTAAAATTTTATTATGCCTCTGAGCCCAAAGCTGGCAGGGCAAGATGGCACACTTCCGTTGTCTTCATGAACTGTGAAACCTGACTCCACCTTTAAAATTCAGGCTTCCGGTCTTTGTCTCCGTGTCACCCAGAAGAATCTCTTGTGGATTGCTATTTCCTGAACCCTCTGGAGAGAAAATTTTCCTCTATTGCTAGACTGACCAAAGAAACTCCCAGCTGCTTGGATCTTCTGCCTCCTGAACTCATCTGCCTGCTCTACCTCTTCACCTGTCCAGTCTCTACACTGACTGATCTCTCTGCTTTATAAACTATGTCTCCAAAAAGACCACCACCTGGAAAACCTGGCTTTGCTACCTCTGCACCGACATCTGCAACATCCAGTCCTGCCACACAGTCAAAGATTACAGAACTGATGCAACCTAAGAGTACAGAGATGGATTTGCAACAAATGCTTCAGCAACTCATACAGGGCCAGGAAGAAATTAAGAAACAATTAAAGGAAATGAAGGAAGAAATTAAAGAGAATCAAGTCCAAATTTATAAGAACTCACAGAGACTGGACCTTGTGGAGGGTGGGGTGGCGGAGGCGAGGGGGAGGGGTAGAAGCTTTGCAGAAGGGTAACAAAGAACTTGATATACAACAAATGAAAACAGAATTTGAGAGAATGTCCTTTTATCTTAGATTTCAAAATGTTATAGAAGCAGATGGGGAAAACATAAGGGACATCATGACTAATATTTTAGCTGAATATATACACAAAGATAAACAACAGATGGAATGGGAGATAGACCTGGTCTATAGAGTGAACTCAGCATATGCCAGAACACACAATGTACCCAGGGAGGTCCATATCAAATTTCTTAGGAAAAGCACAAGAGACATAATTCTGGGTGTACAAAGGGGGCAAGCATTGACATATCACGACAGGGAGATAACCATCTTGAAGCAGATCCCCCAAAAAATTAGGGAGAAAAGGAAAAATTATTCGCAATTGGCGAATAAATTATACCAGAAAGGGGTGTGGTTTAGATGGTTGATGCCTGAAGGGATGCTGATATTCTGGGAGGAGACAAGAATCAGAATCAATACACCCATAGAGGCTCAGGCCTTTATGGAAAAAAATAAAGCGAACCTAGAAAAAACAGAAGACTCTACAACGGTCACACAGGACACGGGAGGGGCCGGAGCTCTGCCAGCGGGGGGAGAAGGGGCAACACTAAGAAAGCTCAGATCACAAAAATGAATAAGAAAATCACATTGTTATAAACAGACCGAAAGTAATAATGAAATTATATCTAGACTGTATATCATAATATATAAGCTGATTGAATTTTTTTTATAGAATTAATATGCTGATTTTATACAATTTTGCATTAATGTTTTATACATAGATGTATCTTATGAGTTTGGAGGGAGGGGGCGTCTGCCATACTTGCAACTGCCAAAATTTGTATACCATTCCACCTACCCTTTTCCTTATAAATGTTTTAAAAAACCAATAAAATTTTCTGGAAAAAAAAATTTGAATTCGAATTGGGACAGACCTGAGATAATCTGTGACCACCGCCAGCACCTTAGTGAAGGTCCTGGGGTCCGAAGCCAGACCAAAGGGAAGAGTCCTGTACTGATAATGGAACCCCATATGAAAAACTAAGGAACTTCCTATGGTCCGGTGCAATCAGGATATGGAGATAGGCCTCCGTAAGATCGATGGAGGCCAGGAATCCCTAATCCAGGTCCCTTCGAGGATAGACTTCAAGGAAGCCATTTTAAACTTCTGGTAAACCAGCCTGGAGTTAAGTAACTTTAGAACTAGGATGGCTCTCCAGCCCCCTGAACTCTTCAGAACTACAAAAAGGTTGGAATAGAAACCAGAACCTCTCTGTTCCTCCGGAACCAGTTCCACGGCATGAATGTCCAGCAGGTGTTGGATGGTCTTGCGCATAAGCTCGTGCTTCACTGGGTTCCGAGAGGAGGAGGAGATCCAGAAATGAAAAGGGGGGTGAGAACAAAACTCCAAATGCAACCCACAACGAACAGTGTGGAGGACCCATTCATGAGAGTTGATGAGGTCCCAGCGGTCTGCAAAGTGAGCGAGGCGACCGCCAATAGGAAGATCCAAGCCAGGATCATTTATTCCTGTGGTAGAAACGGTGCCCCCCCCTCGAAAAAGCTGCTTGTTGGGCTGTTGGTATCGATTCCTATCTCTATAATATTGCCTATCCCCTTGGTGAGGGTACTTAGGGGGAGGGTACCTCTGTTGCTGCTGATAGTCCTGATCTGGAGGCCGATATGCAGGCCTCCTCTGGTAGGGCATAGACCTTTGTTCTGCCCGCTTGGAAGAAGAAGGAAGGATCTTACACTTGTTCTTGTCCTCCACCAGCAGTGTGTCCAGATAGCCTGTCGCCGGAATACTCTGCTGTCGCTAAGGTCTACTTGGACCGGGCCTCCACCTGCCAACTATGGAGCCAAAGCAGTCTCCTGGACGCCACCAACGTGGCGAGCGCTTTGGATGCGTACTTGACCGTATCAAGTGTGGCATCCGCTGAGAACTGGGCAGCAGCAGTGAGCTTTGCGATGTCCTGCAAGAGGCGCACCTCCGTAGCCGAAACCCTCTCCTGCATCTGGGTCAGCCAGAGAAGGGTAGACCAATTGAAGAGGAGACCGCAGATGTTGCTTTAATTGCCCACATGGCCGCCTGGAGGTTCTTGAGCAGAGTCAGCTCAGCTCTCCTATCTTCCGCCTTAAGGTTGTTGGCGATGTCGCCAGCCACCAGAGAGGAGGACGCCAAAGCCGCCACAGGTGGATCCACTGTTGGAATCTGTAAAGCCTGAGAGAAACTAGGATCAAGGTTATAAAACCGGTGATCGTTGCCACCTGGGGTAGGAAAGGCCATGGGCTTCGCCCACTGGGACTTGAGAACCTCCATGAACATAGGGGGAGTAGGGATCTCCTCCTTTTCTACTGGGGGCTTGTGGAATGGCCCCTTTTTTGTGCCTGGAGCCGGGGTAGTCAGAGTGCCCCCAGCAGTGGAAGCCACCTCCAAATCCACAATGGCCTTAGCCTTGCGCAGAAGGGCACCAAATTGGAAGGGGTGGGATTAAACCAGTGAACACAGAAGCCTCCGGAACAGGTTCTTCATCATCAGAGAAACTAACCTCCTTCTGACCCTCTTCATCTAACACAGAATCCTCACTAGCTGTAGAGGGGGAGGATGACTTCCCGGTGTCCCACGAGAAGAACTCCTCCTAGAGGATCTAGATTTTTTCTGCATGCCTGTGGCAATACCTTCAAAAATTACCTGGGCAATAATCTGCTGAAACCTCTCTGGAAGCTCAGGAAATGCTGGGGAAAGAGTGGGAGGCCCCAAAACCGGCTCTGCCTCAACAGATTGAGGAGCTAGCCTAGGTCTGCCCAGCCCAGCAACAGGTCTGCTGAAAGGATCCTCTCTCTGGGCCCCAGGGTGCTCATGGGTGATTGATAGGGGGGGATGGAAAAATCCCCCCTGGAAGATCCCCGGGACAGCCACAGGCATGAGCCCAAGGGGAGAACGGGACCTGGAGGGGGAAGGACTAATGCAGTCCCTGGCTCTTCGAGAGGAAGCCCTGGTGGCAACTTCCTCATGCCCCCTGTGAGAGCCCCCTGCTGTGGCAGATGTGGGCCTCTTGCCCAAGGCCCTCTCTCTGGATGTGGAGGGGCCTCTGGAGGTCCCCTCACCAGGCTCAGGATCCACAGGGAAATCCAGTGCTGCCTCCCCTGGTCGCCTCGCGGCATCTTCCATTAAGAACAGCTTCCCCAAAAGCCTCAGGTACTCATAGCTCCTCAAATGGCTCACCAGTCTCTCTGTAGCCTCCTCCGCTCCTTACAGAAGAAAAAAAATGCTGCCAGCGATTCTGAAGGGCCCCATGCCTCCGTGTACGTAGCCCCATGCCACCGATCCGTGGCTCAATCGTGGAACGCTGGAAGGAGCAACTGGAGGTGATTCCCCGATTCACGGGGAGAGTGCCTCTGCACGTGGCCTCTGCAGAGCTCTAATAGCTGCCCTGACCACGTGCGTCTTCCTGGAAGCTGGCAGAGATCCAAGATGGCGGCCGCCAACCATGCAGCCTGATTCCTCCAGGAGCTCTGCCTCAACAGCGCTACCCAGAGGCCTGGAGGAGCTCCAGCAGCCACCGATGGGGTGGAAATGCAGTTCCTTTTCTGATCTCCTGGAGGCCAGCTTCGGAGACTCCCCAGAGACTGCAAGCAGTCTTGGAGCCTGAGGCGCTCCAGCAAAGCCCAGCTATTGCCCAACGCAGCCACAATTACTCAGGGAAGACAAGGGAGGAGGTGGGGAAGGCAAGGATGGAAAATTCTCACACCAAATTGAATAAAGTCAAGAGCCAAGAAAAAAGTATCCTATTAGGCCGAAAGACTGAGATTAACTGGGAGCCAGGAAGTGAGGCAGAGGGAAGTGGCCTCAATTTAACCTCAGTCTCAAGGCAAATGGGGTCTGAGAATATCCCATCAATGATTCCTCCCACGGGATCATCTAGGAGACTACTGCATCCAGTTTTGGTTACCACACTATAAAAAGATGTTGAGATTCTAGAAAAAGTGCAGAGAAGAGCAACATTGGGCACTATCTAATAAAATGAAATTCAATGGTGAAAAGAGTAAGGTTCTACATTTAGGCAACAAAAATGGAATGCACTGGTACAGTATAGGTGGTACCTTGCTCAGTAGTAGTAACTGTGAAAGGGATCTTGGAGTCCTAGTGGACAACCATTTAAATATGAGCCAGCAGTGTGCAGCAGCTGCCAAAAAAGCCAACGCAGTCCTAGGCTGCATCAACTGAGGGATAGAATCAAGATCACGTGAAGTGTTGATGCCGCTTTATAATGCCTTGGTGAGGCCACACTTCGAATACTGCATTCAGTTCTGGTCGCCACGATGTAAAAAAGAAGTGGAGACTCTGGAAAGAGTGCAGAGAAGAGCAACAAAGATGATTAGGGGACTGGAGACTAAAACATATGAGGAACGGTTACAGGAACTGGGTATGTCTAGTTTAATAGAAAGAAGGACTAGGGGAGAGATGATAGCAGTGTTCCAATATCTCAGGGGTTGCCACAAAGAAGAGGGAGTCAAACTATTTTCCAAGGCACCTGAGGGTAGAACAAGAAGCAATGGGTGGAAACTAATCAAGGAAAGAAGCAATTTAGAACTGAGGAGAAATTTCCTGACAGTTAGAACAATTAATCAGTGGAACAGCTTGCCTCCAGAAGTTGTGAATGCCCCAACACTGGAAGTCTTTAAGAAGATGTTGGATAGCCATTTGCCTGAAATGGTATAGGGTTTCCTGCCTAGGCAGGGGGTTCGACTAGAAGGGCTCCAAGGTCCCTTCCAACTCTATTATTGTATTGTATTGTATAACCAGGATGATTAGAGGACTGGAAACTAAAACATATGAAGAACGGTTACAGGAACTGTCTAGGAGAAGGACCAGGGGAGACATGCCAGCAGTGCTCCAATACATGAGGGGTTGCCACAGAGAGGAAGAGATCAAGCTATTTTCCAAAGCACCTGAAGGCCAGATAAGGAATACTGGATGGAAACTGATCATGGAGTGATTCAACCTAGAAATAAGGAGAAATTTTCTGTCAATGAGAATAATCAACCAATGGATCAGCTTGCCTTCAGAAGTTGTGGGAGCTTCATCACTGGAGGTTTTCAAGAAGAGATTGGACTGCCATTTGTCAGAAATGGGGTAGGGTCTCCAGCCTGAGCGGGGGGTTGGACTACAAGACCTCCAAGGTCCCTTCCAATTCTGTTAATCTGTAATCTGTTCATAGAAGAATGCTCTCCTTCTCTTAGCAGGTAGTGTGATACATTTCAGTACTTACCTTCTCCTAATATCTTCTAACCTAATTAAGTCATGAGGATCTTCCTGAACAGCAGTTTGACCTTGAGGTGGAATTGCAGATAACAGCCTGATAGACCTTTGGGGACAGATATCCGTCACCGCTCCTTTTGAAAAAGTTGGGGTTAGTCCAGTTTCTCCTCTCTAATAAAAGGGATGGAAAGGAGTGAAAGCATCTGAGAAATAATTCTTGCTTCTTCATGTCTATTTTTATTTGATATCTTCTGTATCATATACATCAATGATAGCTAACCTTTTTCTAAAGGTGTACCAAAACTGTGTGCGTGCCCGCTATCGCACATGTGCGTGTGCCCACCCACCTGCACGAGAGACCCCCCGACCTGTGCATGCATGAGTGACCCCCACTGGCCATGGGTGAGCAACCCCCATGTGGGGGGGACTTTTCGCCTCCTCAGACTCCGGAGGCTTTCCTGAAGCTTGGGGAGGGCGAAAATGGCCTCTCACAGTTCTCCAGAGGCCTCCAGGGGGGCAGGGAAGGCCGTTTTCACTCTCCCTAGGCCTCAGAAAAGCCTCTGGAGCCTGGGGAGGGTGAAAAACAGTCCCAATGGGCCTATTGGAAGTTCATACTTCCGGTTGACCCATTGATCCTGTTTTTTGCCCTCTCTAGGCTCCGGAGGCTTTCCTGAAGCCTGGGGAGGGCAAAAACAGCCTCCCACAGCTCTCCGGAGGCCTCCAGGGGGCCGGGGGAGGCCGTTTTCACCCTCCCTAGGCCTCAGGAAAGCCTCTGGAGCCTGGGGAGGGCGAAAAACAGGCCCAATGGGCCAATTAGAAGTTCATACTTCCGGTTGACCCATTGCAGTGGTGGGATTCAGCCAGTTCGCACCTATTCGGGAGAACCGGTTCTTAACTTTTTAAGAGGTTCGGAGAACCAGTTGTTGGAAGAAATCTTCTTTTGGTTTTTTTCCACTTTACAAGGCTAATCCTGTAAGGAAGGCAGGAAGGAAACATTCTGGTGTTGTTTCTAGCTTAATCTTTATTGCCCTACTTACAGAAACTGCCTCTCCGGTTAACCCTTACTACATTGTAGCAGCTAAGGCAAAGCGCCCATCGACCTGAGTGATGTTGAGTTGGCCACGCCCACACGGTCACATGACCACCAAGCCCCGCCTACCCACCTGGTCATTAGGACAGAGAACCGGTTCTTAAATTATTTGAATCCCACCACTGACCCATTGATCCTGTTTTTCACCCTCTCTAGGCTACGGAGGTTTCCCTGAAGCCTGGGGAGGGCGAAAAATGGCCCAACGGCCCAATCAGAGGTTTAGAAACTTATTTAAAGAGTAATTTTAGTGTTATTCCAAAATAAAAAAAATGTGTTTTTCCAGCTCAGGTGAATTTACATTTTAAAAAGTGTAGGTTGGACTAAAACAACAGAAGCCCATCAGTGGTGGGATTCAATTTTTTTTACTACCGGTTCTGTGGGCGTGGCGTGGCGTGGCGTGGCTTCGTGGGCATGGCTTGGTGGGTGTGGCTTGGTGGGCATGTCAGGGGAAGAATACTGAAAAATCTCCATTCCCTCTCCACACCAGGGGAAGGATACTGCAAAATCCCCATTTCCTTCCCATCAGCTGGGACTCGGGAAGCAGAGAATAGATGGGGACCGGGCTAGTCAGTGGTATTTACTGGTTCTCCAAACTACTCAAAATTTCCACTACCGGTTCTACAGAACTGGTCAGAAGCTGCTGAATACCACCTCTGAAGCCCATGTTCAAGAACAATCTATGTTCAAGAGCCACAGTGTCGCAGTGGTTAGAATGCAGCACTGCAAGCTACTTCTGCTGACAGCCAGCTGACTGCAATTTGGCAGATCGAACCTCACCAGGCTCAAAGTTGACTCAGCCTTCCATCTATCCATGGTTGGTAAAATGAGGACCCAGATTGTTGAGGGTAATATGCTGACTCTGAAAACCGCTTAGAGAGGGCTGTAAAGCACTGTGAAGCTGTATATAAGTCTAAGTGCTATTGCTATGCCATGAAGTTTACCATTGGGGTCAATCACTGTAACTCTGACTATTCTACCCATTCATTGTTCCGGGAACAAAATTGTAGGAGAGAGTGCAATGCGGGTTGCCTTGAATTCCTTGAGGAAAGTCAAAGTATAACAACAAAGATATGCAAGCCGGCATAGGTATGGTTAAGACAGAGATGTGGCTTTTCCATCTGCAGAAGCAGTTTGCCTTGAAATACCAGCTATATGAAATTACAGACAAGGGCTCTCTCTCTCTCTCCCCTTGAAGATTTATTTCAAGTCCTTTAGATGCTTTTTGTTACCCTCTAATAGAATGCAGGATGCAGAAGCAAAAAAAACCCTCACCTATATACAGATAGTCCTCAAATTACAACCACAATTGAGCCAAAAATTTATGTTGCTAAGTGAAACATTTGTTAAGCAAGTTCTGTCCCGTTTTATGACCTTTCTTGCCACAGTTGTTAAATGAATCATTGCAGTTCTTAAGTTAGTAATATGGTTGTTAAGTGAATCTGGTTTCCCTATTGACTTTGCTTTTCAGAAGGTCATGAAAACCGATAACGTGATCCCGTCAAAAGTTTGAACCAGTTGCCAATTTTGATCACATGACTTGGAGGAAATATTGTAATGGTCACAGGGCTGAAAAATGGTCATAAGTCACTTTTTTCAGTGCCCTTGTAAAGGGAAATAGTGATGCCTAGTGGTCATCCATATTTTTGCAGTCTAGATATGGGTACAGGTAGTCCTTGACTTATGACCAATCACCTAGCAACCGTTTAAAGTTGAAAGAGATTCAAAGTTCTGATGGCTAGCTCCTCCCCCATAGTCTCATGACTTCGTTTTGGGCACCAAGTAACTGGCTTGAACTTACAGCTGTTCCCTCAGTCACATGACCACAGTTTATGTCATTTTTTTTTCAGGATTACTTCCTGGTTCTGGCAAAAAAATACCCCATAGAGAACAATGAGTTCACTTAATGACTCTGGCGTTCTATTAACAACCATCACAACAAAGGCTGTAAAATCAGACATGGTCATATGGTGGCCCACTTAATGACCCCCATGACTTACAACCAAAATGGTGGTTTCAGTTATGGGCATAGGTCGAGGACTGTATTCCAAGACTACTTTAATTTAATTATTATTTATCAGTGCACAACATATGTACAATGAGATTGATTGAGCTCCCTCAGTGCACCCCCCCCCAACACAATAGAACTCACAATGAAGACAGAAACTCCCTAACCCAATAAATCATATTAAAAAACACCCAGTCCTATTGCACCAGTGTGAACATGTTACACGTTGCGCCGGCCCTGCAAATCCATCTTACTACGCAGTTATGATGTTATTTCGCATTCAGGAGTCTGACAGCCCACGGATAAAATTATATAGCTAAGCAGATTACATTGATTATGACTCTTAGCCGCAAGCCCAGCCTTCCTATCATACAGTCTTTCCTTCAATGCTTCTACAGTGGTAAGACAGACCCAAAGTACTTTTGCCAAGGTTTAATGTAACAAGCAATACCTGATAACATGGAACTTCTATTTTTGGCATGCAAGATTTCGGCCTGAGTGGTAGCAGGGACACCATCTGTGGGAAAGGATCCACGTCAATGCGTGGTTTCTGTTGCCGAGTGTGCCAGATTTTCAGCTTGGCAACTGTGGCCTGAATGGCAGCTTTATGAGTTACACAAAACCGGGGACCCCTGAGGAGAAAAAGACTGGTTATGGCTAGATCTTGAACTTTATTTATGCTATTATTCTGTTCTCTTATTCAGATCCCTAGAGAATAGAATAGAATAGAATAGAGTAGCATAGAAAAGAATAGAATAGAATAGTATAACATAGCATAGAATAGCATAGAATAGAATAGCATAGAATAGAACAGCATAGAATAGTATAGGAATAGAATAGAATTCTTTATTGGCCAAGAGTGATTGGACACACAAGGAATTTGTCTTTGGTGCATAAGCTCTCAGTGTATATAAGGAGAATAAAATTACATTCATCAAGAATAAAAAGATACAACACTTAGTGGTAGTCAATGTTACTAATAAGCTATCAAATCAGACTAGGAAACAATAAAAACAATAAAAATTGTAGATAGGTACTAGGAAGGAAGAGAAGAATAATAGTAATACATTCTTGGTAAATTATTGACAGGATTGTGGGAATTAGTTGCTAAGTGATGGCATTCGGGGAAAAACTGTCCTTGTGTCTAGTTCTTCTGGTGTGCAGTGCCCTATAAGCGTCGTGTTGGGGGTAGAAGTTGAAACTATTTATGTCCAGGATGCGAGGGGTCTGTAGATATTTTCACAGCCCTCTTTTTGACTTGAGCAATATACAGGTTCTCAATGGAAGGCAGGTTGGTAGCAATTGTTTTTCTGAGTTCTAATTATCCATTGAAGTCTGTATCTGTCTTGTTTGGTTGCATTTATGTGATCATAAAAATCATATAAAACAGAGGTAGGTTGCTCCTAGTTCGGCCTGGATCGGGCGACCGGTAGTAGCAGTGGCGGGAGACTCCGCCCACCCGCTTCTGTGCAAACATAGAAGCATCACGCACGAGCACACCCAAACCAGTAATAAAAAAATGGCAATCCACCACTGATACAAATTTCTTTTAATAAAGATGGTTTTTATGTGATCCTATAAACATTGTCTTTAGGAATGTTTAATTAAATTACCCCTGCTCTTAATTGATTTTGCCTGAATCATTTTCCTTTGCCTGTATCAGTTAAGCCTCCACTATCATGAATAGATTCTTTATCTCATCATAAGGTATTATCCTTTTCTGCCCAGATTAAGGGGTCCATTTAGGAAAAATGGTTGCAGAGTATAATTTCAACTCCTCCTCCATCCAATCACAACAGCTCCAGTGTTCAGAAAAGGCAATCAGGTTTAATTAAATGTACCAATATTTCATCCTTTTACCAGTAAAGAAGCAAAGGTTTCACTACTTCAGACTGGATGCCCTTTAAATTATACACATTCCATTGATCGCCATCCACCAGGTTGAGTTTGAACAGAACTTCAAAAGTCAGGTAATAATCTCCATTGCTTGCCAGGTATAATTTTTTCATCCGATCAAGCTGTCTTGAATCAAGGAAAATATTAACATAATATATGCACAGGGAAATAATTCTGAAAAAGACATTCAACTCTAAAGCTCTTTTGCATTTTAAATGGAATTCCATCTTTCTTCACAAAATAAAGGCCAGGATTTAGAACATTTAGCCACAATAACCTTCTCCTCCCGGTGCTTTCCAAAAAGCTGAGTTGGAATGATCAACGACACGTAGTCCTCGACTTACAATAGTTCACTTAGTGACCGTTCAAAATTACAACGGCACTGAAAAATGTGATTTATGAACCGTTTTTCAGAGTTACCATCTTTGCAGTATCTCCATGCTCATGTGATCAAAATTCGAGACGCTGGTTCATATTCATGACCGTTGCTTTGTCCCAAGGTCATGTGATCACTTTTCACAAGCAAAGTCAATGGGGAAGCCAGATTTACTTAACAGCTGGGTTACCAATTACCAACTGCAATGGGTCACTTAACAACTGTGGCAAGAAGGTTGTAAAATTGGGCAAAACTCAAAAAAAAAAGTCTCACTTAACAACAGAAATTTTGGGCTCGATTGTGGTCATAAGTCGAGAACTATCTGTATATCCAACATAAAAAGAGGAAAGTAGGTCCAATATATTTCAGGTTCACTAGTTTGGGGGATGCTACCTTACTCCTTAGTTACTAAAATATCAAATAAGATATATTCTGGGAGAAATCTTGTATAATTTATAACCAGCTTGACACTTAAGAATATCTTAAGTCTTCATATTTCTCCTGCTTTTTCTGCTTCTAGGTAGTCCTTAAATTATGATTATAATTGGGACCAGAAATTCCATTGCTAAGCAAGGCAATAAAGTGAATTGAATTGTGCCTGATTTTACCAGCTTTTTTGTCACAAATATGGGAAACTAATTTGCTGTGGTTATGGGAAATGAACTTGTCGGAAGGAAGATCTGACAAATAAACATAAAACAAAATGAAAACAGCAACTAAACTCATTCAATATCTTCATTGCCAAAGGCTCATTTTATATTAAAATCTGGAAATACCTTTTCCGCCTTTTAAAAGTCTTCATGACCTTCAGCCGTTCGATATCTATCCAAAGCCACCAGTATTTTTCTCCCAAAGTTCCTTTGATGAATTTTTTAAATCTTTCAAATTCGTGCCTGCTACCAATGTCATACGTCTTGTGGCTAACACACCAAGCAGCTCTGGTTTCGGTGTTATCCTTTTCTGATTTTGCAGAAATTTCACTCTTCACATCCGTTCTGTCAACCGCTCCATCAACCGCTCTGTCAACCGCTCCATCAACCGCTCCGTCAGCAAAAGACAACTTTTCAAAGAGGGACTCTATGGATTTTTCATTGCCTGCTAACTCATATATAAAAACTCTAGTTGTCTTACTGAAATTGATGTCATAAGGACTGGGTTCAGGTGGATGGCCAGTGACTACTGCAACAGAATTTTTTAGTACGTATTGAACAAAGGCAAAAGAAAACTCATCCATAGTGTGAAAAGATGCCAATTCTTGGTATTGGAAAATATCTTTCACACTTTCACTCTTTCCCTCCTTAGGAGTAAGATCCCAGTCTTGTCCTAAATATGCTCTTAATAATGTCCCTGAAGGAGTATCAGGAAGTGACAAAGAACAACCTTCATCTATGCTTCTTCTGGCTTCTGGCTTTGGAAGAAATGGGACATCAGTTAAATCGGGCTGCTTCTTCTTAATTCTGGATTCATAACCTGCATGAAAATCACACATTAATCGTCCAAAGACCACCAACATGCTAACATAATCATGAATTCGAGTATGTAAAAATTGTTCTATCTCACTCTCCAGGAATGGCTTCTTTCCTCAGACATTTCTGTAAGTCAGAACCTAACTTCGAGTAGCTGAATTAATATTATTTTACCAAAAAAAGCTAAGAACTGCCCCAAGTCACCATCATTTGTCTCCTGTCACATACAGTATGTCTGAATTTATTTTTCAGCCTGAATATGAAACAAAAGAGTGTCTAGGGCTGTAATGGCGAGCCATGTCAGTGGGCACGCGAGCTCAGCTCCGACGCGCATGCGTGCACTGGCCAGCTGATTTTCGGGCCTTCTGGGCCCACCAGAATTTGGTAAACAGACTGTTTTCAGCCTCCAGTGGGCCTCTGGGGGGTGGGGAAGGCCGTTTTTGCCCTCCCCAGGCTCCTAGAAATATTTTCTCCCAGAAGAAATGATTATAGTCCAGAGTTTCTGCAAAACAGTTCTGGGCCAGGCAATTCAGCTGAGTCAAAATCTGGACCACTTTTATTGATATACTATTTAGACAAAACAAAGTCTAGATGGGTTCAGTTGTTTCCACTATTCTCCAAGCAAGTCCACCACAATAAACCGGTAATACTTCCTGCTCACAGTTTTATTTATTTATATTTATATTTATTTATACAAAACCTCTTAACTGCCCATTTCAGAGGTGGGCTGCTGCCAGTTCAGACCGGTTCAGGCGAACCAGTAGTTCCGGTAGCCCACCGACCCGTCCCCGCGCTATCAGGTCCTATATATCTCACTCTCTGTCTCGCTCGCCCTGTCCATGCAGGGCAGCTGATTTCCGTGCCTCGCCCGCTCTACTCACTGCGGCTGCCCGAGAAGTGTGCTGGAAGGCACACGTATAAAATCGCCATGTGTTTGAAGCTGTGCGCAAGCACGGAAGGTGCATGCAGGGGCAAAGCGTGCATGCATGTGGGCTCACACATTTTCAGTTCTGCACTAGGCAAACCGGTTGTTAAATTATGTGCAGACCACCTCTTGCCCATTTCCAGTGGTGGATTCAAATAGTTTAACAATCGGTTCTCTGTCCTAATGATTTCTTCCAACAACCAGTTCACCAAACTGCTCAGAAAGTTAACAACCGGTTCTCCCAAAGTGGTGCGAACCGGCTGAATCCCACCACTGCCCATTTCCTTCATACAGGGGCTCTTTCCCACAATATTTCCAGCAGTTTCCCACCCACATACTTCTCAGCTGCTTTTGATCTCAAAGCCTGGCATATTCTACCAACTAACCAACCAACCAACCAATATCCCCAATACCTCCCCTCTTTCTCCCTCCTCTGCTAATATCCTTAGGTTTGTTATAACTTATCCTGCATAAAATTTTGCCTGGAACATAACAGTCCCTTTTCATTCTGTGCACAGGGAAAAGTACTATTTTGCACCCATAGGGACCAAAATACCCAAATGTGACATATTATGTTAGTTTGAAGCCAGTGCTTCTGTGTTGAGACAAGGTGTCATCTTATTTACTTTATGCTCCTCTTGTATATTTACCAAAAATCATGTGGCCCATAAAAATAAATAAATGTCTTACATTTGTAACATTGTATATCTTCTCAAAGGAAAAAATATTTTTAAAAAACCCCTCCATTTTAAGCCTCTTGCACTTGGTTTTTTTCAATTCTGTACTTATATTAGAGTTGCAAGGTTTTCCCTTCACATTATTATACTGCTCCTGAATAAACGCAATGAAAGGGCCTTTGGGATATATGTTCCTTAGTGTTTAATTAAAAAACACATGTAAGGAAAGCCAGGGCATTAAAATGGAAGTGCTCGGCTACTTTGTAAGCAATAGCAATAGCACTTAGACTTATATACTGCTTTACAGTGCTTTACAGATCTCTCTAAGTGGTTTGCAGAGCCAGCCTATTGCCCCAAACAATTTGGGTCCTCATTTTACCCACCTTGGAAGGATGGAAGGCAGTGGTGGGTTTCCAATTTTTTTTACTACTGGTTCGCTCATGGATGCGTAAGCGCTCGCTCGTGCATGTGATTTTTCTGTGCATGAGCAGAAGTGTCCGGACGGGTGGTGGAGCCTCCCAGCACCGCTACTACTGGTTCTCCCGATCTGGGCCGAACCGGGAGCAATCCACCTCTGATGGAAGGCTGAGTCAACCTTGAGCCTGGTGACATTGGAACTGCTAAATTGCAGGCAACCAGCAGGCAGCAGAAGTAGCCTGCAGTACTGCACTCTAACCACTGCGCCACCTTAGCTCATGAATACAAGAATGCAAAAATATCATTTCTAATACCCTAATTTGTTTTTGAGAAAGTACAATAAAAAGCAGAGTTTTTCTGCCATGAATTTATAAACCAGGAATAATGAAGCCAGCATTATTGCAGCTGCCCACCATTCCAAATGATACTATTTAAATACGGTTGCAAAATAGATAAATTTTGGTGGCACTATTTCTTAACTTTTTAAAATTCAAAAACTGGGACTAAGAATGGGAAAGGTGTTTTTCCTCCCTGAAGTCTCCTGGTTCCAGTCCCAACCTCCTCCAACTTCAAAATGACTGTGGTCAGCACAATTTTATTTCATTTTTTGGGTTATTTTTTGTCATTCAAAAATGGGAACACGTCAGTGGTGGATTCCTAACCGGTTTACTACTGGTTCGCTTAGCAAGTGCTGCGCATGCATGCACAATCGAACAAAAATTAATCAGAAAAAAAGGAAAACAGCTGAGGAACGGCAATTCAAGATACTGCCCTGGATCAGCTGGGCTTCGGTAAGGTAAGTATAACCCAGGGGCAGGTGGGCAGGCCCACTTTTTAAAAAAAACAGAGAATCAGTTTGGTCTCAGTTTGAAGGCAGCACTACAGTCCAAACTAGCAGGAACCCACCTCTGGAAGTAGTGTCCTCTGAGAAGCAAACCACTGCTCTTGTGCAGTGCTCAACCACTGCTCAACCAGAGGTGGGATTCAGCAGGTTCTCACCAGTTCTGGAGAACCGGTAACGGAAATTTTGAGCGGAAATTTTGAGAACCGGTAAATACCACCTCTGACTGGCCCCGCCCCCATCTATTCTCTGCCTCCCAAGTCCCAGCTGATAGGGAGGAAATGGGAATTTTGCAGTATCCTTCCCCTGCCACGCCCACCAAGCCCCACCACCAAGCCACGCCACGTCCACAGAACCGGTAGTAAAAAATTTGAATCCCACCACTGCTATCAACCCAGCCCAAAATTCCCTCTCCCCAATTGTGATCTCAGTAACGTTTGTTGCTCCATAGGAGAGGATTTAAAGCTGGCAAATTGTCTCTAGAAATATCTTGTTTCCATTTGCAGTTTTAAGGTGTAATTAATAACCAAAAAAAGGGCAAAATCAGTTGGTTCTGTCTTCTCAGTGATATGCTTGGTGTGGTCCTTTGCAAGTCTAATTTTTTCCTTGATGCCTTACATTTTGTTCGTTCCTGCTATAAATGCAACTTGCCCACAAATACTACTTACCTAAGTGATCACTGCGAGTAGTAACACTAATAATGGATGAAGTAGTTTTGCAAAGTTCTTGAGCCATTATATCTGCAGATAAATGTACAATATAACATTGTTAGGAAAGAATTGGGAAGAAGAGGACAAAAGCTGGGTGGGAGAAGGAAATAGGTCCATTACAGGGGGGAAGGGCTGGATAAGATCATCCAAAACCATGGGATGAGGTGTTATCATGCCGAATATATCCAACTTTACATCTCCATCCCTTGTGATCCAATTAATGCTGTATCTTCCCTCTTATGATGCCTGGGGGCTGGAGGGATTTGGATGGGGGACAACAGGCTTTGGCTAAACCCTGGTGAGATGGAGGGGCTGTGAGTTCAAGCGGCTTCAGGATTTGTTCATCATCCTTAATTCTGGATGGGGTTGCAGTACCCCAGACAGATTCAGTATACAATCTGGGGGTTCTCCTGGACTCACAAATCCTGCTTGGAGCAGATGGCAGCCATGGCTAAGAGAGCTTTTGAGCAACTCCGTATTATGTTCCTTTCATGAGTCCCTGTGCATATTCACTCATGCCCTGGTCATCTCCCAGTTGGATTACTGCAACACCCTCTGCATGGGGCTACTCTTGTAGAATATCCATCAGCTACAACTGGTACAGAACACAGCAGCACAGACAATTTTGTAGACATATGACACCACTGAGATGCAAGCTGTACTGGTTGCCAGTTTGTTTTCAGATCTACTTTCAGGTGATTGTTGCCTTTAGCCCTTCATGGCATGTGCCTAGGGTGTCTGAGGAACCACCTTACCCTGTTGGGATAAATCCACCTCACTCATTTCAGTGGAAAGGGCCTACTTTGGATCCCATCAGTCAAAGAATTTCAGCTGGTGGGGTCAAGGAGAAGAGCATTTTCTGCTGTGGCCTCCGTACTATGGAATGCTCTCCCACCAGAGGTGAGATCTGATCCCACATTCCTGGCCTTTTGGAAGATCCTAAACATTTGGCTCTGCTGTTTGGCCTGGGACCCAAACAAGGACACACTACATTGGGGATGGCTGGCCATCATCTTTGCTTTTTAATTTTAATTTTTTTAATTCTATTTTAATAGTTTTTCACACTTTTTAATCCTTATTATATTGTAAGCTGCCCAATGTCATGTTTTAGTGAGATGGACGGCATAGAAAGCCAATAAATAAATTAAATAAATAGACCATTGTTGCAATAAACTATATTTTCTAAATTACTTCCATATTGCTACCTCCAAATTACATAAAAGAGTCTGTGAAGTTGAAATCATTAGCACAAACTCATTTCAAAAAAGACTTTATCTCTATATTTATAAAATTATTAGTTTTATCTATTCATTTATTTAAAACATTTGTATAGTCACTTATCTTAAAACCAACAGTGGGTGGCTTACAGCCAACAAAACTACACACACACACACACACACACACACACACACACACACTCATAAAACAAACCATGATAAAACTAAAAAACAAAACAAAACCTGATGTTACATCACATTTCCCTGATGCTATCTGCATACTCATCTCATCCTGTCCTCATTGTATCCCTACTGGCTTGTTTCCATGGAGGTTTCTCAAATAAGATCAGTAAATTATACACAACAACTGCATCATTTAGTATATAAGCAATTACTACATTATGGCCTTCTTCCTATATTAAGGTTCTCCATTAAGTAACCTTGAGGTCCAGAGAAATAATAGCTGTGATTAAGCAGTATTTTTCCCACTTGCTGTAAAAATTCATGAAAGGCGATCAACACAATTTTTTTTGCAAAGTAGTGAAAAGGAGAAAGGGAATACGTTGAAGGACTCAGAAGAAAAATAATGTAAGTTTTTATAAAAAGATGAAATAGAACAAGTTGGGAAAAAACAACATTAACAGACTGGTTGATTGATTTTGTTTGTAAGGCTGCCCAATTGCTCATCCATGTCTACTACCCTCACATATAATTTCCAATGATTAATATTACCTTGATATGTAGGCCATGACTTTGAAGAATCAGATAAAAATCGAACATGAGACGATGTCACAGGACGGGTAATAGAATCAGTAATGATCATGTTCTGACTTTGTTTGGCTAGAGTAAACCAATCCTGTGTCTGAGTAACAGTAGCCTATTAAATAAAACATTTGGTGGTTTAAGTTACTTATAAATTAAGCGGAGAAGACAAGTGGTAGATTTGAAAGGAGAAATGTTAAGTCTGTACATCTGAGATGTCCCAATACAAAAATCCAAAGGAATATGTGACATAAGGTAAGGAAATCATTTAAGCACACTATATCCCAATCTAGTCAAATAAAAATAAATACAATAAAGAGTTACCAATTAATACTATTTATGACATGGTTTCTATCAGGCAAAAACTGATACATCTATTGTTTATTATCAGTATAAATGTTTTTATTAATTTTATCTCACTTGTTATGCACACCATAAACTGATATTCAACCCAAAAGCTTTACTGTAGTCAGAAAGAAGGCTGATACTTTTTTTTTCTCCAGAACTATCTGATCTAATTGGTAAATGTTCTTTTTGTGTAGTTATTGAAATGTCCAGGGTCCAAGCAAAAGGAAAAAGAGCAACTGTGTTTTCTAACAGTGTAAAACCCAGTTGACTTTGGAGTTATTGCAGGAATGAATTATTTTTAATTGAAGAACATGGTCCTTTCTGGATGGTATCTATATTCCATGGTTGGAGAACCTATAGTTTTTAGTGAATAGGACAAAAGGGACCGGGCTACAGTTGTGCTGATCCATCACATTCTTTGTGCCTCCCCTTCTCACTTTTGCACATCTCCCCTTTTTCTCCCTCTCTTCTTCTAGATGTGTTGAAGTTAGAAAAGAGGTTCAGTTTTTGCAATAACAGTTGACACCGCAGGGGAATGGCCCAGGGCCAAAATGGTAAAACAGGAAGTAAAGAAGAAGAAGAAGACAGCTAAGGAAAAGAAGGCCATCCTTGGATCCCCAACTGCCTTCCTTATAATACCCTTCTGTCATGAGAAATTAACTTAAGACTTTTTTTCAAAGTTTGTCATATGTTGAGGAAGGCAGGCTGCAGTACACTTGTAGTTCCTCTAAGTTTTCTACTTTAGTAGTGTGCTAGACTGAGGAAAGCTGCATGCAAAACACTACTCAGCTAGGAAATCCCCAGGTAAAGGTAGGTCAGTCATTCCTTATCATCTTCAGGGTGGTAACATAAATAAAATAAACAGCAGCCATCAACTAGTGAGAAAATGGGAATATTCGAGTGAGAAAATGGGAATATTCCATGCCCCTTTACATTTAATCTTTTATCTTAAAAATATTTTATTTACTGCTCTGCAATCTGAGACCAAAGCAACATACATTAAAACATACACAGCAATGAAATTAAAAAGGACATAAAACCAAGTCAGCCAAATCCAAGAAGAAGGAACGTTTGCCCCCGCCCTTGGAACATCCAAACGTTAGTCACTTAAAAGAAAATGCTGATCTCCTCAATGATGAGGGAAATTAAAGTTACGAATAATTTGGGGTTATAAATTCTGATAATGAATGTGGATGAAAGTGGGTGTTTTAGTAAGACATGAAAAACAGAATCAACCACTGTGTTTGAACCAGTAATGGTTTCCTCTTATCTTTGCTACCGGTTTGGCTCTGCATGCGCAAAGTGTCCGTGATGATATCTGGGCGGGTGGGCGGAGCCTCCCACCGCCACCACTACTGGCAGAATGCCATCTCTGATTTGAACATGTAGGTATGATTTTCATATGGGAGACTGTAATATCTTCTAGTTGTCATCCTGATGGGTAACACATCAACTTGAACCAGAGGTAAAAAACCCTCCCACTTTTATTTTATTCTCCACACAATACTCTTATTTACAACACTCACTGTATTTTACCTGGCCAAGAGAAACGTAGAACTTTTTCATAATCAAATCATCTTCATTTTCCTCAGGGCTTTCTATGATGGGTGGAATTTTTGAGAACCAAGGATAATAGGTTTTGTCTATAACAAAACTGATCCCAGTTTTGCTCCATTCCACCTGTGAAACAAGTTTAGCTAATCTACAGAGAAGGGACAAATAGCACAAAGTAATGTAAGGTTACCCAGATAATATTAACATCAACAAAACTACTGTTCTTTTAAAGAAACCAAAAGCTCAAAGACATTATCTTAATTCATTATAATATAATATAATAATTTAATCATATTCAGAGTTTTAAATGTTTGAAGAGTATCAGCAGACTTCAGATCAAGTTCATCTAGAAATCTGTCAAGACTGTCACTCCTGCATTTAGGAACTAGCAGTAGAAATTTCAAGAGTCTTAGGGACAGTTTTAAGCACTCTTAGATAATTTGTTTTAATGCAGACAAGATAGATTTCCTATATTTATACTCATAAGATCAGTCTGGCACAGAACATAGAAATCTATTCCAACTTATATACAGGTGGTCCTTAACTTACAAGCCCAAAGTTTCTGTTGCTAAGCGAGACATTTGTTAAATGAACTTTGCTCCATTTTACCACCTTTCTTGCCACAGTTATTAATTGCTGCAGTTGTTAAATTAATAACACGGTTGTTAAGTGAATCTGGCTTCCTCATTGACTTTGCGTGTCAGAAGGTCACAAAAGATGATCACAAACCCTGGTACACTATAACTGTTATAAATATGAACCAATTGCCAAACATCTGAATTTTGATCACAGGATCCTGTGACCATGGGGATATGGACCGAGTGTGACTGTGTAGTAGTAACTGTGAGAGGGATCTTGGAGTTCTAGTGGACAACCATTTAAATATGAGCCAGCAGTGTGCAGCAGCTGCCAAAAAAGCCAACACAGTTCTAGGCTGCATCAACAGAGGGATAGAATCAAGATCACGTGAAGTGTTAATACCACTTTATAATGCCTTGGTAAGGCCACGCTTGGAATACTGCATTCAGTTTTGGTCACCACAATGTAGAAAAGATGTGGAGACTCTAGAAAGAGTTCAGAGAAGAGCAACAAAGATGATTAGGGGACTGGAGACTAAAACATATGAAGAACGGTTGCAGGAACTGGGTATGTTTAGCTTAAGAGAAAAAAGAACTAGGGGAGACATGATAGCAGTGTTCCAATATCTCAGGGGTTGCCACAAAGAAGAGGGAGTCAAACTATTCTCCAAAGCACCTGAGGGTAGAACAAGAAGCAATGGGTGGAAACTAATCAAGGAGAGAAGCAACTTAGAACTGAGGAGAAATTTCCTGACAGTTAGAACAATTAATCAGTGGAACAGCTTGCCTCCAGAAGTTTTGAATGCCCCAACACTGGAAGTCCTTAAGAAGATATTGGATAGCCATTTGTCTGAAACAGTATAGAGTTTCCTGCCTAGGCAGGGGGTTGGACTAGAAGACCTCCAAGGTCCCTTCCAACTCTGCTATTGCATTGCATTGTATTGAAAAACAGTCATAAGTCACTTATTTCAGTACTGTTGTAACTCTGAATAGTCACTAAAAGAAAGCTTGTACATTGAGAACTACCAGTACAGTATACATTCAGGTCCAAGGTTTAAGTCTTAAGCCTGTTCCTTTTTCATATTAATGTATTCTTTGCCATTCTTTTTCAGACCTTGTCAAATTGTAGTGCACTTGCTCAAAATATTTTCTTTTTCTCTCTCTGTCTCTCTCTCTCTCTGTCTCTCTGTCTGCCCTGAGCTACACTGGATCCTAATCAGCTTCACCCCTTAAAGCTAGTCTATACTGCTAGGGTCAGAATTGCTAGGGTGCACTACACTACATTTAATTGATGTAAAAGAAGTTACGGTTCTTAGTTCTTCTGAACCTCACATGGTGTCACAGCTGAATCACTCATTTTTTAAAAAATGATATCTTTTACTTGGTTACCTTATCTCCTTACATTTAGTTCCATTTTTCACTATTTTGGATTTTCAATTATGTCAGCAGAAAAACATTTGTTTTTTCCAGAGGTGAAAGTGCCCCATAACATTGTTTCTGATGGCTAAAGGAACAGCTTTGGGGCAGGGATGTCGAACTCATTTTCATCACGGTGACATCATGTGAAATATTGGGACTTTTCCCCCCTTCGCTAAACCGGACATAGGCGTGGCCAGCATGAAACACCGTGGGCTGCGGGTTTTAGGGCAATGGATAATTCCCTAGCTTCAGGGCATTGCTTCCTATTTCTTGTATCCTAATTTGAGTTATGAAACAATTTAACAAACAGATATGTAAACATTCTTAAAATTTATCCAGTTATGAATTTTTCAATCCCTTATTAACCAAAACATGACCTTGTGAGCAAAATGCTTCCTATTGTTTTTATTTCTTGTACAAAATCTCTAACTTTAACCTTCCTTGCCTTAACCAGGACTAAAGTTAATAATGCTAAGTCTTCAATAGTATGAAAAATTTGGATTTGAAGCTAACCCACTCCTCTGATTCTCATTTTCAACTGCTTTAATTAAACACGATAAAGACTAACCCTAGAATATAGACTCCTTATCAAGCTTCCACCCATTACTTCTTATCCTGCCCTCTGGTGCTTTGGAGAATAAGACAGTCTCTCTTCTCTGTATAATCTCTCAAGTATTGGAAGACAGTTATGTCCCCTAATCCCTCTCTTTGATTGGCTAGACATACCTTGCTCCCTCAACTGTTCATTATACAATTTAGTCTCTGGAGCCTTTATCTTCATTGTTGCTTTTCTCTGCATACTTTCTAGGATCTTAGCATTTTTTCTGTTTCATGGTGACCAAAACTATATGCAGTATTCCATGTGTGGTCTCACTACTGCTGTGACGGCGAACCTATGGCACACATGCCACAGGTGGCACGCGGAGAAGTTCCTGAGGGCACACGAGGCGTTGTCCTATCAGCTCCAGTGCGATGCTTCCAGTTTGCATGTTGGGCCATTTTTTGCCCTCCCCAGGCTCCTAGAAAGTCTCTGGTGCCTGGGGAGGGCAAAAAACGGACCTACTGAGCCCACCGGAAGTCGGAAAATGGGCTGTTTCCAGCTTCCAGAGGGCCTTGAGGGGATGAGGGAGGCCGTTTTCACCCTCCCCAGGATTCTAGACAGCCATGTGCGCATACACAAGCAGCGGGGGGGGGGGGTCATGCACACATGCAGAGGAGGCACAGCACGGGGGGGCATTAAATTATGGGGGTGGGCATGTGAGCGCATGCACTAGCGAGCCAGCACGCTAGTGTGCACACACATACTTTGGGCACCCGAGACGAAAAAGGTTCGGCATCACTGCACTAGTGAGATATAAAGTAGCATTATCATTTCTCGTGTTCTTGATGTTATCCCTCGGTTGATGCAGCCTATGACTGCCCTGGGTTTTTTTTTTTGGGGGGGGTAGCTGCAGTACACTGCTGGTTCATATTAAATGGTGCTTCACTTAAGAACACCCCAGATCCCTCTCGCAGTTACTGCTATTGAGCCAAGTACCACCTATTCTGTAACTATGCATTTGGTTTTTCCTGCTTAAGTGCAGGATCTTTTTTTTCTCACCACTAAATTGCATCTTTGGTGCAGGGTGGGGGACGGGACACAAAGGTGCCAATAACGTTTTTTCTGTAAGAGAAGGATTATATTATGTCTTCCTTAAAGGCTGCCAATATTTGCACTTTTAAGAATAGCAGAAAGATTGATACATTTACCAAATTAGGTAAAAAAAAATTGTGCGGCCAAAGCAATCCAGTTTTTGTTGATGTTTTTGAGATAAACTAATTAGAAGTCAAATTACCTGTATTCAAAGTAGCAATCACTCTCTAAAAATGCTGGAAATCTATTCTTTTTTATCCATTCAATAGCTTGTTCTCGGTTCAGACTCTAACAAAATAAAATATATTCTTTAAATTTTATTTGCTGTATTAATTGTATAATCCAACAATTTCCAAACACTTTATAGGAGCTCAGTGAATCCTAGAAACATACACACAAGGTATTTCATTACCCAACTACGTAACATCATCCGTGCTACTTTTATCAAGCTGTGTTTATTGGAGGTTTGTCTCTGAAACTGGTGGACAGAGCGTGCAGCGGTAGGCATTCCTGCAGAAAAAAATACTTATACTTTGACTGAAGCTTGCCTAAATGCAAATTCATCCCATTTGTATGCTGTCTGAAGCATTTGATAGCCATGTACGTGCCTATAGAAGAGAAAATTTGTAGCTCAGGGGTGCTTGGTGCCCTCTTCTTGCTGAAGTTTCCCAATTAAGGAAAACCATCTAGCACTGATGATGTTCCTTAGTTGGGTAATGAAATGTCTGCAAGAAAATAACCAAGGTCAGAGAGCATCAAGAATCCCACAGAAAGAAAGATTGCTTGTCAGGATTCATTCCCTGAGCAAAATACTGCTCCCTGAGGAAAGGATGAAATCAGAAAAAAAGACCTATTTCTTACAATTTGTTTTTATGGAATTGTACTAGAATGATATCCTCTGGCATCCAGTGACATACACATTCTGCTACTGCCATAAAATGCATTTTGATAGAGTAGCATAAAATTGTTCCTTTCTTGGTAGAAGTTGCCTCTCCTTTTGTGGCTTACTGATAATGGTTTCTGGAAAGACTTCTTTACTTTAGCCAGTATTTCTGGATGTAATCAAATAAATTTGTAATTATTTATGCTCAAAACAAATTCCATGCTTTTGTCTCCGTATCCATGAGAAAATAAGACAGGCCAAAGTCATATTTCTCATATTAGTGGAAACAGTTTCCAAGATGTCAATTTTTTAAAGGAATCCTATATTGTATTCGTCACTCTTCATTTAGGATTGCACTATAAATATTTTTGCTGTTATAGTTCACTCTTCCCAAATCTGTGTTGTCAAATGTATTGCAACTACAGTTTTCAAAATGTCTAGCAATGATTTGACGAGATTAGCTGAGAATGCTGGGAACTGCAGATCCAAGACATCGAAAGCTAAAAAAGGCAGTGATAATTATTTAGCTCAGTGTTGCTCAATATTGGGGTCTTTCAGAAGTGTAGATTTCAACTAGCAGAATTCCCCAGCCAGTATTGCAGGCTGCAAATTCTGGGAGTTGAAGTCCACTCTTGTTTAGATAGTGAAATTCATATAGGTGTGAAGGTTTGAACGGAGGGAAGGAAAGTCATGATAAGTGGATTTATTTTCTACTTCCACACATGAACAACCCCACCCCACCCGCAACCCCCACACATAGTCTTTTGGCAATGATGTACAAAAGTTTTGGTTTCAGTTTTCAGTCTTCACACCATCCCATTTCAGAGGTGGGTTGCTGCCAGTTTGGCCCAGATTGGGTGAACCAGTAGTAGTCACACCTGCACACAAACATTCGCAGAAGCATGCCCGAACCGGTAGTAAAAAAAATAGCAACCCACCTCTGTCCCATTTGGAGTCTGAAATGGCTCATGTCACACGTACATATTTCCCTAAATATTTTAAAAGTAATTGAAGCTAGAATTCCAAATGGTTGAATTTAACTTTGTGCACACCATTTATTAATGGCTGTGTCTCCACATGAGTGCAGATTCTAAGGATGACGGGATCTTTAAAAACAATATACAATTAGATAGATGATAGATAGATAGATAGATAGATAGATAGATAGATAGATAGATAGATAGGACCAGACAATGTCACATATTCGACAACAGGATAGTGCAAATTACCCAAAATATATAATCTGCATCAAGAATATCACAATACATGACATCATCACGTTTATATCAGATGTTAAGGGCACACATATAAACTCAGACTTTCAGATTTACTCACAGAAGTGGGGATGGAAACGGAAATGGATCCTTATTCACTGATATTCCATTCAACTTTCTTCTCAGGGTGACTATGAATGTGGATTAACTTTTAATTACTCCTTTTGAAGGAGCTATACTTCTAGGAAAGTCAATGCCTTTGAAACTCAGCAACTTTTTAAACACCTGGTATAACCAGAGGAATCCTTGCAGGATCAAAAGGTTTTAACATTTAATCTGATTGATTAAATGTGGAACCCCAATTCATACAAGATTTCAGAGTTGGTTGTATATCATATTTCCACGAATGCTTCTTAAAGGCACAATAATAACACCAATTTATTCTTACCATGGTTGAATAATTTAGATTAAAACTGAAGGGCGGGGAAGGGCGAGTGTTACTATCTTTAGAAAAAGGGGTTTGTATCTTTGTCTGCCTTGTAACATCATAAATGGGATTTCGAGGTTTCTGATCCCGAAGCATCTGTTTTAGCTGGTTTTCCATGCACTGTGGGACATCACTAGCAACTTCAAATATTCCAAAATCAGGATTATATTGAACCGGTTCTGCAAATGTCTATAAACGTGAAAAGTGAAAGATTAGGATTCAGAATTAGCATAACACTGAAGGAATATAATCTAACCATGCATTGTATAAATAAACTGATGGCCCCTAATTCTGCTTGTATTCCTCTTAAACTATCTGATAGTTTAATTTTAGAGGGTTCCCCCCTCTTGATTATACTTTTATAGCCCAGGGCTTTGTTTTTCTAACTTTCTAGAACAGCGACTTCTGCCTATAAAAAAAATTAACATATCAGTTAATTCAGTACTGAATTAGAGGCACAGAGAAATTAATGCATATTTACAGTTTACGACCATTCAACCTCCTACCACTTAACCCATTCTGCAGTAATTGATGTGTTCTTTCATAAAAAGAGGAAATATGACTGTAACCTTTTAGCATTCCTGGAGCTTACAGAAAATGTGCCTATAAGTATATTTTAAAAACTGATGAAACTTCCCCAACCGGTAGAATTTACCACTATCCTCTGAGCATTCAAGGCTAACCGACAACATTGTGCTGTCTGATAGAGAAAAAAGCTCATGGATTCTTCTTGGCAAGAAAATAAAACAGTGATAAGAAGTAACTATCAATTTCCTGCCTTTTCCTGAGTGCTTAAATTAGCTGCCTGAAGTAGCTCCTTCTTTCTTTGTTGAATTGGCCTTGAGATAACAAAGTTATTATTCATAAGTATCATAAATTTGTGATTGCTAACATTTCTTGGGGGGGGGGATATGCAATGTACTAACACAGGCCAAAGTTTCTGTTTTTATTTAATTTGGAGGGAATACAAATTAAAATAACAAAAAGAATAAACTTTTAATTCCAAATCATTGGAGATATGCTAGTTTATGAGAATATGTGAACAAAGCATGTAAATTCTACAATCTGGAACTATTTTAACAGATGCTAGATAATTTTAGTTATGTGTTATTTATATAGAAAACTAACCAAGGATAACATTAATTAATCACTTGTATCTATTTTTAATTTCAACTCTGGCAATGGAGCCCAAAGACCCATTTTCCAAAATGCAGTCCAATTAATTAAATTGAAAACATCTGGATCTTCTAATGTAATAAAACAGATGCCAGTAACAATGTTTTAAATATAAACTGTATTGTCATCTTGGATGCTTGACTACCAATCAATTATAATGTATATAAGAGGATGGAATGAAAGAATTAATAGTCTCCGCCAATAAGCTTAGGCCAAACTACTAAGTTAATCAAAGGCACATGTCTCAATCCAACAAGTGACTTCACTTTTCTGAACTGGATCCTACATATTCAAAGAAGCTGGGAGCATGGGAGGTGTCACATTTGACATCTCAGAGCACTGAACATATGCTGACCAGTCAAATCCAGTTCTTCCCCTTCAATACAGTGGAGGCAAACTGCAATCACCTGCAATCACCATAGGAAGATGCAGGGAAATCTTTGTTGGTAAAACCCACTCCTTATATATACAGACCTCTTATAGTATGATTTTAAAAAATCATGTGGTACCTCATGCAAGTGGATAAAATAAGCAATATATTATAAACGTCTATACAAAATCATGAATTACCAACTGTCTTCTGATTCAGTCAAACATGATCCCAGCACATATTTGCTAGAACACATATTGAAAGCTCTACCACAACATGTGTCGTGATTAGGATTCATTCAGATTCATTCCACTTGTAAATAATAAGATTGTTAAGAAGCAGAAGCAAAGTGTGCAAAAACGACAAAATTACTGAGGTGCAGTTAAAAATTAGGGTACATTATTTGAGCAATGACCCCTCTATCGCTAATCTGTGTATGAGGAGTCAAATTACATTTAATCAAATAGCAATGCAAAATCATTTTAAACCCACTTGGAGGTATGCTAAGATCATTCTTCAAATTTGGGTCCCTGCAATTGCTTTGACAAGAAGTCCCAACTAAATGCAGCTAATGATCAATGATCATGGATTGTGGAAGTGAGATTCCTAGGCATCTGAAGGGCAGTAGACTGAAGAAAGCATGCTATGGTATTATTTCATATTACTTATCTATTTATCTATTCATTAATTTATTTCAATGCTGCTCTTCTTCTTGAGAGAGGTCAGAGAGATACACAAAAGGACAAAACCATCAAGAACAGGACCAATAATTCTGATTTCGATAAGAACTAGAAAATCAGCAAGTGGACATTCCATTCTTCTTTGAGACAGCATGGTGGCCAGATATTTTTTTTTTGTCGGGGGTGGGGTGGGGAGAGAGACTTGTATTGTATTATAGAATCATTGTGTAGTCCCTGAAAAGATCTACTCTCTGCTATTTACATGGTGATCTGATCCAACCACAAAATGATTTATATTAGGTTTGTTCTGTCTCATCAGTTTTACCCATGTTTCTTTCCATATAGTGCCTGGACTAATCTGCATCACGTTTTAAAGAAGCATGTAATCAAGACATTTTATTGCTAATTATATGCATATATTAAAATATATATTTATAATTTAAGATGTATACACACAGACACAGACACACACAGACAAAATTCACATTTCCAAAATGAATGGGGGATATATTAAAATGAAAATGATAACTTTTGAGTGGAGAAATCTCAGTGGTAATGGTTCCAATCAGCACATTAGCCAAAAATATGTGGATTTGGTCAGTTTGTATTGGAGTTCTCAAAAAAGAATCCAAGTCATTATATCCATTTGCTATAATTCAGAACGAAGAACTATTTAAGGGCTACTTCTGTAGTTTAGTAGTAGACCATCCATTGGTTGGCTGCATGAAACAAAAGTGCCAATTGGCAAGATGATTTCCAACGTTGTAATACATTTAAAACATTTCTTTTATTGAAATATTTTCTTGTAGTAAAGTGAACAATTAATAGCATCATATATTTGTTTACTTTAACCATTTACCCATATACCATTTTTTTATGTCTGAGAACCAAACTGTAATCAGGTTTCCATTAGCATTACCCTGAATAATTTCTATGAAGAGCTGCAGTAAAATAAAACTGAACATATCAGACACTCCATAACAAAATTGAATAGAACAAACTGAGAAAAGCTAGTGATGAACAGGTCAAGAATTCTCAGCAGATATTCTTAAAAGAACAACAGTTTCTTTCTCTTTTGGCCTTTCCATTCATTGCACCACTGTTGCCTTAACTAAGACATTTGCTGAGGTTTCCAGCATGAGATAATTACAACATTCTCCTGAGGGAGTTTTCTGTAAAGCTTCAAATATATGTACTACTTTGGGAACACACAGTTTAGGATTTGCGATGAAGCAAGAGGGATTGGGTAAGTAAGCCAGAATATCTTGCATGAGTCATATATTGTATATACAGTATAAGTCTATATAGTAACAATCTAGTCAATCAATTTTATTGGGTTAACTATAAGGAATGTTGGAGCAATATGTGTCATACTTACTGGGAGACCCAAAAATTCATTGAAGAAGTCTACAAGTATATTGTCAGTTGCTAAATAATCTTCCTGTGAGAACAGAGAAAGGGGGGGGGGGAATGTGATGTGGTAGAATAAGGACAATTATTCTTATTATAGAAGTGATTAAGAATTTCCAGCATTCCTGCAGAATGGCAATATGACTTATATACCGCTTTACAGTGCTTTACAGCCCTCTCTAAGCAGTTTACAGAGTCAGCATATTTCCTCCAACAATTTGGGTCCTCATTTTACCCACCTCGGAAGGATGGAAGGCTGAGTCAAATTTGAGTCTGGTGAGATTTGAACTGCCAAATTGCAGGCAGCCAGCAGTCAGCAGAAGTAGCAGGCAGTATTGCACTCTAACTACTGTACCACCGTGGCTCAGATTCTGGTCCACATCATGTCAGATTCTGGTCCATATCAGGTCAGATTATGGTCTACCTATATGAGCATTACCAGACTAATTAATAATACAAGCTAAATTGGTAGATTCTTCAGCTGACTGGAGCCTCAGGCCAAAGTCTTCTCTATCATTTGTTGCCTGATCCATTTACAAATAACCATCGCTAACCAATACAATACAATACAATACAATACAATACAATACAATACAATACAATACAATAGCAGAATTGGAAGGGACCTTGGAGGCCTTCTAGTCCAACCCCCTGCCTAGGCAGGAAACCCTATACCGTTTCGGACAAATGGCTATCCAACATCTTCTTAAAGACTTCCAGTGTTGGGGCATTCACAACTTCTGGAGGCAAGCTGTTCCATTGATTAACTGTTCTAACTGTCAGGAAATTTCTCCTCAGTTCTAAGTTGCTTTTCTCCTTTTGACTCCCTCTTCTTTGTGGCAACCCTTAAGATATTGGAACACTGCTATCATGTCTCCCCTAGTCCATCTTTCTATTAAACTAGACATACCCAGTTCCTGCAACCGTTCTTCATATGTTTTAGTCTCCAGTCCCCTAATCATCTTTGTTGCTCTTCTCTGCACTCCTTCTAGAGTCTCCACATCTTTTCTACATCGTGGTGACCAAAACCAATTGTAGTTTCCCAATGGACAAGCAGAAGAATCATTCTCAAGCCAGACCCTTCAGCCTAATTCCAGTGAAAGTAAATCATTACTCTTCCAGTTAAAGATATTGGAATCTTTGTCATAGCAAGATTCTATTCCATTATATTATATCCAGCTGTGCCCCCAGGTTGACTATGTTGGCTGGGGAATGAAGGGAGCTGAACATCAAAACATCTGGAGTGGTAATATATTTGGATTCATCTCCTTTATTGGCAGCTTCAGCTACATTCCCCATAAGTTTTATGTTTTGGGATACATTGGTTTTGTAACTTTATGAACTCTACCTGTTCAGGTTTCCATTTTCAATTTGGTAATCAATTGAAGGACACTTAAGATTAGATTTAGATACAACAGCTACCCTTCCTCAACGTGACTCTAACGTCTCCAATGCAAATCAAGTCCTTTTGCATTAGGTAGTGATGTGGAAGAAGGCAAATCTTAGCAAACCTCCCAAATTAATGGGGAGGGTACAGCAGCACCCTTTAAATGAATTAGAAACCTCCCACTGACTTAGTGTTTTGAAGACTTTGTGTGAAAAATGTTATTAAAAACAGATTACTGTGTCCTATAGCCTATTTCACATTTCATCAGTCACAGTGGGCTGGTGACAGCAGTGTAAATGACGGGATATGACAAAAAAGAATGTTAATGGCTTTACTGGCCCAAGAAACCCATAGAAAACAAATCCCTTATTAGTTAGGGAATTTGAAGTGGGAGAAAATATGCAGATGTTATTGAAAATACCAACTGTGAACCTTTTCAATTTTATGACATTATTCATATGACTTTCAAAACTGTGTGGGTGTGCATGTGCCTTTGAGTCAATACTAACTCCTGGTAAGTGCCTGGAAAAATTCCTGAAGTTTTCTTGGCAAGATTTTTTTCAGAAGGGGTTTGTAATTTTATTTTTAATCTTTTAAAAACCTTTATAATTTCTACAAGAATTATATTCGCATTCCCATTTTAATATTTAATATTTACTTTTATTATTCCCTTTGTAATAGTGCTAGCGTCAGAATAATGTAAATTTTAGGAAAGCAAATCTCAAGGGTTAGGATAAATCTCAAGACAGAAAAAAACATCTACATGTCATACTTAACACAATGAGTGAGCAGCCAAATGTCCCATAGGTGCTTTTTTCAAGAGGCAACTGGATTTTCTGATTTTTCCTTTCCAGACGTTTCGCTTCTCTTGAGCTGAAGAAGCTTCTTGGATGAGAAGCGAAACTGCTTCAAATGAAAAATCAGAAAGTCCAGTTGCCTGTTTGAAAAAGCAGCTTTGGGACAATCATGACCTGGATGACTGACAATCTCCACAGATGTCTAACAACCAAATATTTATTCTTAACATTTTAAACTTTATGAAAATCCTGATTGAATAATAATTGACTATTCAACATTCACTGAAAAATGAATGTTGTTTAAAATGGAGACTTATTACATAGGGATCTGAGCTTCAAAAACATAGATAATCAATAGATGGCGGTAAACAGAAATTATAAACCAGTTCCTGCCATCTAGTGGATGTTTGGATTTTTGCAGCAGGAGATCTTCCCCAGCTTTACTGACTGTGCAAACTGTCCCTATTGGTGCTATGCATATGTGTTGTAGTGTCAACAGCAGTTTTGGTGAGTTAGATACCTTTTCCATTAAAGAAAGAAATCCTGTTGTTCAGACAGTATGAATGTGTGAAGAGAGGGAAATCTGAAAAAAGATGTGGGGCCCTTTAGCAATTATACATGTAGAGAACTCAATGCAATCAAGGAGCAGATGATTTTCATTGCTGGACCTACCCCAAGGTCCTTTAGTTTTCCTCTTCAGGGAAAAAGCCTATGTATTCTTCATACTTACATCTAAAGTAAGACATTAGCACAACCTAAGCATTGATTCCACTCTACAGTTTTTGATTATGAAAAGATATTTCTTGCTTATAAGACATATTCCACTAGGCAATAGTTCTCAACCTTGGCAACTGTAGGTTGTGTGGACTTCAATTCCCAGAATTCTGCAACCAGCATCCTGGAGATACCTATTTAACCAGTGTGTGAGACATATTTCATAGTCAACTCTTCTAGTTTTAAATCTTTTAAAACCCTAATTTGTTTTCAAAGCTGGCTGTGGAAGTATTCTGTTTCATTAATGCCCAGTTAATACAAAGATGCGTATACATGTGGTCCTTTGGATCCAACCTAGAATATTATTTAAATTGCAGGCAGTCCTTGACTTAACAACTATTCATTGAGTGACTGCTTGAAGTTACAACAGCACTGAAAAAAGTGACTTATGACCGCTTTTCAGACTTACAACCTTTGCAGTATTGCGATAGGTAGAGGTAAAGGTTCCTCTCGCACATATGTGCTGGGCGTTCCCAACTCTAATGGGTGGTGCTCATCTCCATTTTAAAGCCGAAGAGCCGGTGCTGTCCAAAGACATCTCCGTGGTCATGTGGCCGGCATGACTAAACGGCGAAAGCGCATGGGAAGCTGTTACCTTCCCACCAAAGATTGTCCCTATTTTTCTACTTCCGTGCTTTCGAACTGCTAGGTTGGCAGAAGCTGGGACAAGTAATGGGAGCCCACTCTGTTACGCAGCACTAGGGATTCGAACCACTGAACTGCTAACTGCAAGCCACGGCAGCTACGACAGCCTGAGGTGAGACCAGCGACGCCCTGAGCGCCCTGAGCGCCCTGAGCGGCTAGCGACGGGGACACGATGGCGTCCTCACTCGAGAGAAGGCGGAGGGAGGTGTTGGTGGCAGAGGCGGCCCGGAAGATCATCGGGGGCTCTAAACATCAGTCCCCGACCCGCTGGACTTGCTGGGAGCCCGAGCCTACCAGAAGCCCAGTGGAGGTCGTGGGAGGTTTGAGCTGGGCTTGAAACATTGTAACATTGAAACATTGAAACATCGGAATCGCCGGAGTTGTTGGAGGGCGCCGGAGGCCGGCAGAAGGTGTGGATTGAACAACAGAGGCCGCCTGAAATGACGCTTAGGCGACGCTGGGGCTTGAAAGGCTCACGGGGAGCCGCCGACACCACCTCCCTCCCATTATGGATTATCCGCTTGTCTTTGTACAAACTTTGAGGACGGCTCAACCCCTTATCATCTGGGGCATGGAAGGATTGTGGGGAGCTGTTGAGCCCCCCCCCGCCCGCTATGGATTATCTGCTCACTCTCTTACGGTTTTTAAGAACTGCCTAACCCCCTACTATTGAGAATTGTAGATTATAGGCCCTACTTATTTTTTAACCACTTCTACCTATTTCTTTATCCATCTCTCTCATCTTGTAATCTTGGTTGCCGTTCTGTCATGATTTTTAACGGGTAGACTTATTTAACACCTTTAGCACCCAGTATCCATCTTAAGCCCGGTGTATTTATGTATTTATTTTTATCATTTATTATGTATACGAGGTCTGACCTTATTTTAATGCGGGAGTCCCCCCTCTCGCAGCTATGGCCTCCTGCCCTCTCAAGGGCCCACCTCGAGGACGGGTTCATTAACCCAGAGAGGTGGAGGAAGCGCACACTGAGGGGTTTTTTAATTAATTGTTTTTTAAAAGTTGTAAGGGGTTCCAGGGATGGGGGGGGGAATCAGGTCAGGAGGGACGGGAGAGCCAGGCACCTAGGTGTGGTCGAAGGAGGAGGGAGCGGAGTGGGGGAGGAGAGGGAAGATAGCATTCCTGTGCAGGGCTCCTTGATACCAACGGTCGTGGGGAGGGGCAGGTGCGAGGACAGATCAAGAGCGCGTAGTCGGTTGGGAGACCGGGGTTTTTGGTCATTCCCGGTCGTTTGTACCAACCCCTGCATACTAGGTGGTCAGGATCTACAGACCCAAGGCCTGAGACTGATGTTATGCAACGCGAGGTCCGTTGTCAATAAGGCCCCCCTCATCCACGATCTAATTTTGGAGGGGGAGCCGGACCTCGCAGGAATAACCGAGACCTGGTTGGGCCACGAGGGTGGTTTACCCCTCGTGGAAATGTGCCCGCCAGGTTATCGAGCATTTCACCAGCCTCGGGCCCAGGGAAGGGGCGGTGGGGTAGCAGTGATTATCCGGGAAGACTTAGAACCGAGAGAGTTCACTGTGCCGCAGACATCCGGGTGTGAGTCCCTTGTCGTGAGATGGGGCCCAGGGAGGCAGTTGGGCCTGCTGATAGTATACCTGGCTCCTCGCTATACGTCAGGGGCCCTGCCTGAACTCCTCGAGCTGATCTCATCGGTGGCGATTGAGACCCCCAAACTGTTAGTGATGGGGGATTTTAATCTGCCGTCGATGGGAGAAGCGTCTGAGGGGGTTCGGGAGTTCATGGCTTCCATGACAGCCATGGACCTGACCCAGTTAATTCAGGGCCCTACTCACGAGGGAGGCCACACGCTGGACCTTGTCTTTGTCTCTGGCCAGTGGACAAGTGATCTGGGAATAGGGGATCTAGCCATTATTCCCCTGTCATGGTCGGATCACTCACTTCTCCGGCTTGACTTCCCTGGAGCTACCCCCTGCCGCGAGGAGGCGGAACCGGAAGGCATTAGATGGTTCCGCCCCAAGCGCCTGATGGAACCAGATAGGTTCCAGACGGAGCTTGGGCCACCTCCTGTGGATCTGACCCGCCCCCGAGTAGAGGACCTGGTTGACGCATGGAATAGTGCAACTACCGGGGCCCTAGACCGGGTGGCGCCTTTGCGGCCTCTCCTGCGGCGACGAACCAACCTGGCCCCTTGGTTTACTGAGGAGCTAAGGGTGATGAAACGCCACAAGAGACGCCTAGAGAGTCGTTGGAGATCCTCCCGTTCCGAATTTGACCGAGCACAGGCACGAGCCTATTTGAGGACGTACCTTGTGGCATTAAGAGCGGCCAAACGTCAACATTGTGCCGCTCTTATTGCGTCCGCAGATAACCGCCCTGCCGCCCTGTTTCGGGTGACTCGCTCCCTCTTGTTTGAGAGACCGCGGGAAGCCCCTTTACAGGGCAGAGCAGAGGAGTTTGGGAAATATCTACAGGACAAAGTCGCTCAAATCCGGATGGGATGGGCCCCTTTCAGTGGTCCAGTAGAGACGCCCGTGGCGAGTCTTGAGGGACCGCTTTGGGAGGAGTTTGACTCGGTTGCCATCGAGGATTTGGACAGGTTGCGTGGACGTCTGCGACCCACCACATGTTTATTGGACCCGTGTCCCTCCTGGCTTGTACTGGCATCCTGGGAGGTTACGCGCGACTGGCTCCTGGGCCTAGTGAACACCTCGTTGGGTGAGGGGTCTCTACTGGCCGCCTTGAAAGAGGCGGTGGTGAGGCCCCTGCTCAAGAAGCCTTCCCTGGACCCAACGGACCTAGTCAATTATCGTCCTGTCTCCAACCTTCCTTTTTTAGCGAAGGTTGTAGAGAGTGTGGTGGTACAGCAGTTCCCACGTCACCTGGAGGAAAATGATTATCTAGACCCGCGCCAGTCCGGCTTCCGACCCGGGCACAGCACGGAGACGGCCTTGGTCGCATTGGTTGATGATCTCTGGAGGGCCAGAGATAGGGGTTGTTCCTCTATCCTGGTCCTATTAGATCTCTCGGCGGCGTTCGATACCATCGACCATGGTATCTTGTTGCACCGGCTAGAGGGGCTGGGAGTCAGGGGCACCGTCTTACGGTGGTTTGGCTCCTACCTCTCTGACCGGACGCAACGTGTGTTGGCAGGGGAGCAGAGTTCGACCCGGAGGTCACTCACATGTGGAGTGCCACAGGGATCGGTGCTCTCGCCTCTCCTGTTCAACACATACATGAAACCGCTGGGCGAGATCATCCGTGGTTTTGGGGTGGGATATCATCTGTATGCTGATGATACTCAGCTATACATTTCCACCCCGAACCACCCCAATGAGGCCATCAAAATGATGTCCCGGTGTTTGGAGGCCGTACGGGTCTGGATGGATGGCAACCGACTAAAACTCAACCCTTCCAAGACGGAGTGGCTGTGGCTTCCGGCCCCCCGGTTCAACCAGGTGTTTCCATCTCTGGCCATCGGGGGCGTGCAACTAGCCCCCATGGAACAGGTGCGCAATTTGGGCGTCCTCCTAGATGCCCGGCTGTCCATGGATGACCATGTAACAGCCGTGGCAAGGGGGGCGTTCCATCAGGTCCGCCTGATGCGCCAATTGCGCCCCTTATTGGACCGGGATGCCCTACGCACAGTCACCCATGCGCTAGTGACGTCTCGCCTGGACTACTGCAATGCTCTCTACATGGGGCTTCCCTTGAGATGCACTCGGAGACTACAGTTGGTCCAGAACGCGGCCGCGCGGGTGATTATGGGGAGGACTAGATACTCCCCTGTAACACCTCTCCTGCGCGAGCTGCACTGGCTTCCTGTGGTCTACCGAGTGCGTTTCAAGGTTTTGATTATGATCTTTAAAGCGCTTCATGGCACAGGACCTAGTTACATGCAGGATCGCATCCTGCCCCACACATCCCTACGACCAATTCGCTCACACAGAGAGGGACTTCTCCGGGTGCCGTCCGCCAAACAGTGTCGGGGGGCGACACCCAGGAGCAGAGCCTGCTCTGTGATGGGCCCAGCCCTGTGGAATGACCTCCCCCGTGACATCAGGATTATTTCCGATCTTCGCTCCTTCCGTGTACAGTTTCAATTATCTGGCCTGGCTCAACCGTAATTTTTCATAATCCTCCTGACTGTCTTTTTTAAATTTTAAACTTTTATTGTATATTGGGTTTTTATCATTGGGGTATGTTAATGGTTTTAATTGTCTAAATGTTGTAATCTATTACCTCCTCCGTGCATGTATGTCTTTGTATATATGTATGTTTATATATGTCCTAGTGTACGCCGCCCCGAGTCCTGCCTGGAAAGGGAGCGGCTAATAAATTCAAATTTATATATATATATATATATATTATATTATATATAACCTTTCTGATCGACAAGCTCAGTGTCTTAGCCACTGAGCCACCGCATCCCAATTGCCATAGCCACATGATCAAAATTCAGACGCTTGGCAACTGGCATATATTTATAATGGTTGCAGTGTCCTGGGGTCACATGACCAGCTTTCGCAAACTTCTGACAAGTGAAGTCAATGGGGAAGCCAGATTCACTTAACAACCATGTTACTAAATTAAGAACTGTATTCACTTAATTCACTTAACAACTGTTGCAAGAAATGTTGTAATGTGGGGCAAACTCATTAAACAATTGTCTTGCTTAGCAAGAGAAATTTTGGACCCAATTGTGACATAAATCAAGGACTATCTGTAATCTATTTGTGCATATAAATCTTAGGCTATAATCTGTTTATGTGGCTGTATGTTGCACTACAATTAGACTTCTCAGTTTTTCAATATTCTTGTGCTTTCTTGAACATTATTAGATTTAGCAGAGCTGTTTGTTGTCCCAAATATTCAGAGAAACACTTATTTACTATTTCTGTTTCCCTACTATTTTGTATATAGCAATCTAGCTGCTCTTAGAAGATGCACTATTGGTTTAAGTAAAATTGTTGATATATTTTTAACTTACTGGAACAGATAAAAGGAGTATATTTTAACTTCAGATAATTAAAACAATATTTTTGGTGACCATATGATACTACAGCAATACTACTGCCTAAAACCTTCCACTTTTATGTTTAAAATTAGATGTAAAATATATTCAGCCTTTTCTTGTTCTTAACTCCTTGTAAGGGATGGATGATATTGTACAGTAACAAATATATGTTATTCCACAAAATTGATTTTCTCGCCCTTAGTATCCTGATGATCATGTATAAATCTTAACTTGGCTGCCAGCTAGAAAACAAATCTCTGCCAGAAAGTTGTGTGCTGATTTATCATCAAGTAATTCACCTACTTTGACAACTCAGCACATTTTTTCTTCAATTCCAGATTGACTCACTTAGGCAGAGCCAAACTGAACTAAAATTGTTCTAGAAATAGAGTCAAATTATTTGGTCCTACAGTATATAATGTATACTTTGTCAGAGCAAAAAGAAGCAGATTCTTGGATGGGGATGAGATGATAGGGCAGGCAGTGAAGTTTCAATTGGTGCGTTTCACCAAAATATAATGGAGATTCTTAGTCATCCAGGCCGTGGTTGTCCCAAAAGTGCCTTTTCAACAGGCAACTGGACTTTGTTTTTTCTTTGAAGACATTTGACTTCTCATCCAAGAAGCTTCTTCAGCTCTGACCATACTTCAGTTCTGAAAAGGCACTTTTGGCTTCACCACAATAATATCCCCATCTGCATCAAACCATCTCTGTCTTTCTGCTGTGTCCCTATGACAGCAATGGTGAACCTTTTTTGGCTCCCGTGCCATAAGTGGGGGAAGTGCAGGGGGGTCGTGTGCGGGCGTGCCACACCCATAATGCAATGCGCAACCCCACAGTGCACATGTGCGGACTACAGGCACGACCCCCCCATTTTTACATGCTTTTTTCGCCCGTCCCAGGCTCCAGAGTCTTTATAGGGGCCTGGGGAGGGCAAAAACAGCCACCCCCGACCCCCGGACGCCCTCCGGAGGCTTCAGGGACCGTCAGGAGGCTTCTCTGATGCCTTTGGAGTGCTCAAAATGACCCTCTGAGCAAACCGGAAGTCTCCGGTTTGCTCGGAGGGTCGTTTTAAGCATTCCGAAGGCTTCAGGATGCTTCCCTGAAGCTTCCGGAGCAGTCAAAATGACCCTCCGAGCAAACCAGAAGTCCATTCCCGAACTTCCTGTTTGCCCGTAGGGGCGTTTTTTTGCGCTCCGGAGGCTTCACGGAAGCTCATGAAGCCTCCGGAGGGCCTCAAGAGGAGCAGGGAGGCTCTTTTCACCCTCCCCAGGCTCCTATAAAGCCTCTAGAGCCTGGGGAGGGCGAAAAAAGCCTTTTAAAAAGGGTGAACTCAGCTGACAGGGCAGCGCCTCGCGTGCCCTGACAAATGGCTCTCCGTGCCACCTGTGGCACGCGTGCCATAGGTTCGCCATCACTGCCCTATGACATTGCCTTTCTCTGTCCTTAAAGTGAGCTGAGTTCACGTTGGCCTATGCCCGAGAGAGCAAACCTATGGCACGCATGCCCAAAGTGGCACGTTGAGCCATGTTGGCTGGCACGTGTGGTGTCGCCCGTTCCTCTTCCGGGTTTCTGGCACGCGTGTGCACACGACAATCAGCTGTTTTTGGGTGTTCGGCAATGCCAGAAACCCGAAGAGCTGGTCTTCCAGTTTCCGTTGTGCACATGAGCATCCGGCAGTTGATCAGCTCGCATGCATGTGCACCAGTAACCAGAAGACAAGCTTGCCAATGCGCATGCGTGCACCAGATATTGGAAGTTCATTTCCCGGTGCACGCATGCCCACTAGGTAGCTTCTCTTCTGGGGTGCACACTCCCTTTTTGGCACTCAGTGCCAAAAAGATTCACCATCACTGGCCTAAGCTGTACTGTTATTAAAACAGAGCTTTTCCTCCTATTCGGAGAGTAGCCTCAAATTGTGTCACACCTTTTAGGCTTTGTACCGTGAAGGCCAATCTGGTGACTGGCAGGGACCAGGAACACAAGTGACAGAGGCAGTACAAGTTTATGGATCAGCAATTGTATAGCTTTTTATTGACCCAACAGTGGGCAAAGAGCACTATCCACTGCTTAATGGGGAAAGGGCCTGAGATATCAATGCACTTAATTCTTTCCTGTTTTGTTTATAACTTCCTGTTTAATTTGACTTCTAAACAGAGGTTTTAGAGCATCTGGCAGGCTGAATTATGGAAAGGACAAGACCTTTAGGGAAGGAAAGCCACGTTCCTCTCTGAAGCTATTCCTTTCTTTAAAGGCCCAACTTGGCCCTCCCTATTCTTCCTCTATCAGAACCTGTGAAAGAATTGGAAAGGTGCAAATGGAAAATGGCCATTCAGGCAGGAAGATGATGCCTTGTCCTGCAACGTACCAATGGAAGAAGAGGTGGCATATCAATGTTTCTCAATCTTGACATCTTTAACATGTGTGGACCACTTCCCAGAATTCTCCAGCCAGCCTGCTGGATTGGGACTTCTGAGGGTTGACGTCAACACATCTTAAAGTTGCCAAGATTGAGAATCAATGCTCCATGTATCTCATTCCTCCTGCAAAGGACGTTTGAAGTAAGAGGAAAGATTTTGGAGGGAGGGCGCTAAACTTTCTAAATTAATGCTCCCATTGCATTCCTTTTCAAATTATTACGTATGTCTGTCTTCGATAATATTCACAGTTACTGTGGAATGAAAAGCATTTGATTCGATGGAACTTATTTCTGATTCAAAATATTTAATGTTCTGCCATCAATAACATGGTTGCATAATAACATGGTTGCATAAATAAAGAGATAGAATCAAGATCATATCACATTTAAGACTCTTCTCTCTGCAAAAAAATGCATGTAAGATACTAAGAATTGGTTGTTGTAAATGACTAGGTAAACATAAATAGAGGGCAGGGGAGATTTAAATGTCAGTTATACTCTACCCTGTTTCCTTTGGATCTCCCTGGATAATAAGCCCAATCGGGCTTTTGAGTGCATGCCCTAAAAAATAAGCTCTCCCCTGAAAATAAGCCCTCTCTGAAAATATTGCAACACAGCAGCAGCCATGAGGTGACCAAGCCCATCACTTCCTACACCTCAAAAATAATAAGACCTCCCCGAAAATAAGGCCAAGTGCTTATTTTTGTGGTCAAAAGAAAATAAGATCCTGTCTTATTTTTGGGGAAAACACATTATCAGCATAGCTGCTCTATCTGAAAATGTGTCAAATACTAGAGAATTAAATTACTATGTTCAACAATTTGCAATGAGACACGGAAAACAGTTTACTTACAAATTCATTCTCTCTTATGGAGGGAGGCACTGAAACATAAACAAAAATAGTATTAATAATGTAGATCCAATAATGAAAGTTCTCTGGACCAATTATGAAGTTATTAAAGTTATTCAGAAAAACAAATTCTTGGTTGTTTTATTAGTAGCCAATTATCAGTTATGGCAAAATCAGTTATCAATAAAAGCAGAAAAGCTGTACAGAAATCGTAAGCCCCCACCCCCAAGATCAATACACCGATCATAAGTTCCTGTTCACACAACTAGAAACAGCAATAACCAAATAAATCATACACGCAGATAGTTCCTTCCTTGTAAAAACACTATTTTACTTGCTTAAATGCAAGCAAGTAGAATAGTGAAGAATTTTGGGAGACAGATCTCTTTATGGGGTCCATTCATTTTAAAATATTCACGCCAACATATAGGATATTTTCAACATGTTTAGAATGTGTATGTTTGCCATTAAGCAAGAAGAAAGCCAATTTTTAAATGGTTCCTTTCCTGCATAAAAAAGCTTGTTGGGCAGTTCTTAGCAAGTTATTACAGGGTTAATAAAACATTTCATCTACCAATTTCTACATATTTTAAAGATTATGATAAGAAGCCTTAACATATGTAGAAAGAAGAACAAGAACTATTCTGATTATTTCTCTGAGTCTGCTGGCAATTCTATAATTAGGTTTTAATATTTTAAAAATATCTCATTTTCTAAATTCTAGTTTTGTAAGACAAATGTCAGAGAAATTACTACTGTGTTAGACTAAATTGGTGTTTCAGAATGAAGTGTCCATGAACATTCATTATAGAGGTTTAGATTAGATTTATTAGATTTGTTAGCCGCTCCCTCTCCACGAAGGGACTCGTGGCTTGCTGAATTAGCTTTCATTGAAAGTAATAGATTTTTAGGTCATTCAGTTAAATTTCTAAGCAAATATCAGAAGTACTTCTGAGAATTAAATGATTCGGAAGAGAAAAACAACAAACTTGGATCTAGAAACCTTTGGTTGGTGACGAGATATTATCTGCTGTTTTCTATAGGTTGCTGAATAATAATTCTTTATAATCACATCGCTAATGTGAAGAAAGCAGGAATGAAAGAAAGCAGATTCCTCACTTTTATCCCTATGTCAATATGGGGACCTGTGTCATGGCTCAGTGATCCATATATATAGAATGGAAACCAAATCCCATTTATAAAAATGGCATATTCATGTTAAAAAGTAGATAATCTGGGTGCAACAGCCCAACTGAAAATTAACCAGAGTTCAGCTTCCGTTTATTTCAATGAGAGCTACTTCATTCTTAGTTAGATTGTGTTCTTTTGTTTCCTTAGGATCTTTTGCTGAGAACCCAATTCTGCATTTATACAACCATTTGCCAACATTGGGTCATCAAGTACCCTGTTTCCCGGAAAATAAGATCTCTCCGGATAATAAGCCCAATCAGGCTTTTGAGTGCATGCACTAAAATAAGCCCTCCCCTGAAAATAAGCCCTCCCTGAAAATATTGCAACACAGCAGCAGCCATGAGGTGACCATGCTCACTTCCTCCTGTACCTCAAAAACAATAAGACCTCCCCAAAAATAAGCCAAGTGCTTATTTCGGGGGTCAAAAGAAAATAAGACGGTAACACGGTAGCCAATCTTAACTGACCCTGACAAAGCTGAGCAGGGTTACTACTTCAGCAGAAGACCAACACAAGATCCCAAGGCTGATAGGCTTGGGGAGAAAAAATCTTGGGGGGAAAATCTTCTTGCAAAAAGCCAATGGCAAACCTTACAGCTGCTGAGAAAACTGCTCGGTCAAGCACACCTAATTTGGAGATCTTACCATTTGGCAATAATTGAATATTATTCATGAAAAGAGGAATGATTTGAGGGGGAGGGAGGGGTCACTTTTAATTTTATACACGAATTGCAAAGGTGGAAAGAAACCCCGATTAATCTGAGCGGTGTTTTTGGAAGAGCAAATCAGGACTTCTGTGTTTTCACTCTTCACAAATGATAGGTGTTGTCCAGAAAATATTTCTGACTACTCTCCTTTCTGATCGTGCCTTTCCTTAGAACAGTGGGACAACGCTGGGGGGAACGGGGGGGAGAGAGAACTGGCATTTTCCAGAGTCCGCTTCTTTCCCACCCTCTCTGGATCACGATGAGCAAGTCCCGGGCAGCTTCTCAGTTCTGGCACCTACCAGTAGTGAGCTTCTTCTCTCGCATGGTGCGGGCGCGCGCTCGGGTTCTTCTGCAGAAGCCCTGTTGTTCCCCCCGCCCCCGGGTCGAGTTAAAGCCTCATTCTTCTCCGGCAGACGCGGGGGGAAAAGGGGAAAGAACAACACTCCTCCGCTGAGGCCGCTGAAGAGGCTGCCTGCGGCGAACTTCCAAGCCGAATTTTGAGCGCAAAGGGCTTGCCAAGAGTTTGCGCTTTGGCCCTCAGCCTGGTTTGTGCGGTCTCACAGCGAAGTTAGCTAGGTTGCTATGGAGCTGCGGGTGACAATGCGGGAGGGAGACGAGGGCAGTCGTTGACCCCAAGGACACGACCATTGGTCGTTAGCGGGACAGAGCAGAGGCTTTTTTCCACCACGCTACCAGCCGGATGAAACGAGGCGGAGAGAAGCGACAATCGCCAACTTGAAACAATCAGGAGAACTTCTCCCCGCTGGTAGTTTTTCCAAGAAGCTAAGAATGGACGGAAGGTGCGGTTTATGCTCGCCTTCCCTTCCGGCGTTCTCGGGCGAGTAAAGTTGCTTTCGCCCTGCCGGCCAAAGCTGATGCCCTCTCTCTCTTTCTTCCTCCACATTGGCCAGGCACCGATTCACTTTTAACAGTTTGCGTAGCCCTTCCCTGCCCCCTCGTTTCTCCGGAAGCTCGGATAGTCATGAAGTACTGAACGACGTGTTTGTAGTTCCCACCAGGTGCAATTTGGATAGTCGGATCAAAGATGAAATGAAATCTATGAATCTTATTTTCAACATAGGCCATTTCTATTGTGATGCATTTGGCAATAGCTAAGGCAGCTACCTTGGTGACAATTATACTGGGTGGAATTCTTAACCTGCGTTTATCTGGCAAGGTTCCCTCCTACCAATGTTTAACAACAACCTTTTAGGTTAGTCCAGGGGATTCAGATGAATGGCTACCTTTGGGCCAGTCATACACTTCTATTCTATGAATGAATTGTTTCACTTCTGTTATTTTCATTATTTCCCATTTAAAGTTCTATACAACTGGTATGTTTTACACACACACACACACACACACACACACACACACACACACGGAGTGGACACCTACATAGACATTTTTTCCAAACATCAAGTTAGAAGTTTCAGATTTTTCATTGTGAGAGATTCCTGTATGCATGATTATTTAAGTTGCAGGAAATATCATCTGACCTCTACAGCGATTTTTGGCGGACAATGATGACAGAATGAGAAATGAAGTCATAGTGGCAGATTTTGGTAGCTTTAAAAGAATATGAGACCAATTCGGGTAGAAAAAACTAGAAATGATTGCTAGTCATGCAATGCATTACCTTCAGTAGTAGAGAGGTTGTGCTTCTCATCAGTTAGTAAGGAAAATGAGTAGGATATACTTATATAATTATATATTGTGAAATATATATCATATGTTGCGTACATATATAGACATTGGTGGGACAAAAAAGTTGTAAGTAAGATTTTAAGGACTTAGAAAAATCTTTTTGCGGGGAATAAATCGAAAAAGGATGAGCATAGTGTTGTTTTGAGAAAGTTAGAAATTGCCTGAGGATCCATATCAATTTGAAAGAAGATTTTGAAATTATTTGTAAGATTCCTTCCAAATGGCTGATGTTTTGAATTCTGAGAAATATGATAGGATAAGATTTTCAAAGTTGGACATCAGAGGAAACAGGAAGAAACTGAAGATTATAATTAAAGAAGTACTTAAACGCAATTTGCTAACATAGAATGGAGCACAATATTTTACATTGGACATATTGAAAGATATTTATGAACAATAGACTCAAAAATTAATTTTAAAAATGTCTGCCAATATAGACTGTGTATAAATGATGTTGTGTAAGAGGAAGAGGTTTTACCAGACTGAAATTGATTTGAATGTGGATTTACAAATCACAGGCTAAAAGAATGATCTGGGAAAAGAGGATATATTGAATATACAAATGAAACCTGCAGACGTCTTAATAATTACCTGTAAAAAACATAAATAACAAGCCAGAAAAGTGACTATATTGATTTAGTTTTGTTAAAAGTAAACTAAAAACTGATTTGTAGGAAGTGACAAAGAAAAAACAGGAAAAGAAATCAAGTTCTTGGACATCATTTGAAGGGATTAAAGACTAAGATTGTTAAAAGTAAAGGACTATAAAGTTGTTTTATTTGATCATGTTTAAAAAAGATGTGTTGCTACCTCTGCTAAACCTTAATAGGCTTCTGCTGATTGAAATAATAATGTTTTACAGCTTTGTTTATGGATAAAGAGATAAGTTATGGGGAAAAGAAAACGTGTTGTATTTTAGGAGAAGGCAATAAATTACTACAATTGCTTATAATTGTGAGGAAGGGGAAGTTACTTCTTTATATATTTCTTTTCTTTTTCTTTACTATATCATTATTGTTTCTTTTTTATTTTTTCTATTCTTTTAGCACTTTTTTTCTTTTATTGGTTTTCATCTGCATTGTAACATAATTGTAACATTTAATTATATATATATATATATCCCTGAATTAGTGGTTCTTCTTCTCCAGATAGGTAGGTAAGTAGGTAGGTAGGTAGATAGAGAACTACTTGGAGAAGAACAGCTACTAATTCGGGAATATGATTCATGGAGTTCTGGAAACTAAAGTAGGAATACCCCTGATCAAGCCATTCTAGTCTTCCCAGGATCATAACATAAACAAGCCAAGAACATAGTCCTGGTTGAATATTTTTATATCTAACAAATGCCCTTCTATATATGCTGGTCCTTTTGTTTCAGACAGATGTTTGGCAGTTACAGAGACCAAGGTCATTCTAGTCCTAAACATCCAATTTCCATCCTCTTGCTTTCAGGTCTTTACATGATCTCATTGAAATAAACCAAGACTTCTCTGAGCAGTAAGTTGTAACTGATAGCCAAAGAAAACATATTTTAAATATTAAATACACACTGAATATAGTTGGCAGGAAGAACTGGAATATGAATCTATGATGCTGAGTTTACAATTGCCATGAATAGACCTTACTAGGAGATTAAAAATAGGTATATTTCTGAAAATGAATCTTTGATGTCCCCTACTGGTGAAATCCAGCATACTGTATCTCAAAAGAGAAACTCACAAGGCTGTGCTGTAGTGTCAGATATCAAACATCAGGGGAGTAAAAGATTTGGTTCTCTGAGCCTATTTATTGCAAACCCTCCTACATGCCTCTCAGCACAGACTTCCCTGAAGATCCAAATTCAACAATGATAAAATGCCCTCGGTTTCTCACAAAATCTTCTGGCAGCAGCTTAAAGTACTCGGAGGGAGAGTGTGGGTGTTTTGTTGTCTGGTTTATATCACTTGAATTCACATGGCATGGATTCAGTTATAATTAATTTCATTCTAGTCATGGAAAAGCACAAGCAACTGGAACCAAGATATTTCCATGCTGTGACAAAACCTTTTTGGAAGGGATTCTTTATTTGGCTTGTTCTTTTTATCCCATATTTATGTTATTCATTATTAATTTGATTGTTGCATGTATCCAGCCTGCTTATAGGAGGGTGAACAAATTGAAGCTTAATCATAGATAAAACAGAGATCCTCCACTTGTCAATCAGGCAGATTAGGAATTCAAGATTCAGCTTTCAAGATTCAGATATGCATTCTAGGTGTCCTCCTGGATTGTCCTCAACCTGAATGCTGAGATTTGAGCTATGGCCTGGGATGAATTTGTATATCTCAGCTCAATATGCCAAATGGAGCCATTTTGGTGGATTTCCAGTTGGAAAAAGGTCTTGATGAAGGGTCTTGATGAAGCAGAGCTTAGTTGTATATGGAATGGACCATTTCTGCTCTTCATGGGCCACTTAAACTATCCAAGGTGCAACTAATCTAGAATATTGCAATCCGATTGTTGATATAAATCAAAGGTAGGGTAGCAACTGTATCATTTACCAACCAATCCCAGTTATAACAGTGATGAAAAAATAGCTTTGTGACCAGTGCCCACATTTACAAACTTCACAGCATCTCTCTCTCAGCCACATTTTCGCCATCACAGACAGTTAATACACACTATCCTGGGTAAAATCGTAAACATGGTTATGGGATTTTTCATTTAGCAACCCTTTTACTTAACAACTGAGTTGTCATTCAAATTAAAACTAGCAACTTCAGCATGCAATGCCCTATCACTAAGTCATGGGTACATGTACATCCATACAGCGTATGGTTTACGAGATTCTTAGCTTGATCTAGAAGATGAAGCGGTTGCACATGGGTAAAAATACAACTAGCACATTAAATACTGTGCTTTGTTTTGTTAGGGCTATGTAGTGCATACTGTCAATTGTAATACGACGACTTTATAGACACAACAATTGGGCAAGTTAGCATTAAGGAAATAGACTGGGGTCACATTTATATTCAGAAGTTTCATTAAAAATTACTAACATATGTTTATGGTTTAGCTTGAACAATATGCTGAGTTGATTTGGGGCATGTAGAACACATAATGCAACAACAACAAATCTGAACCAAGCCAATCATGTTTTCTACATATATCCCTTGGAATGCTTATCTGGCATAAAAAAGCATATAGTTGGAATCTAGTAAAAGTTGGCTGAGCCCATGAGATGTTACATATTTACAACACAAGCATCTGTCCCTCCACTGCTTGAAAAAGGCAGATAGCATTACAAAAACATCATTGGCACATGCCGGCCATTACCCAAATGTAAGCCTGGCAAATCATCCCCACAAATTAGATCACATTTTACAGTTCACTTGACATGTTGGTGTTGCCAGAAGAACCCATTTAAAAACAGAAGCCTTGTAACATTCATTACCATGCCCTCAATAATTCAAACTGCATCCCTGCCCCGTGACTATGCAAAGATAAATACTACGCATTCGTTACTGAGCAATTTATGTTGGAACATTGGTCTGACAAAATCATAAGGAAAGCCTCCTGTTGTGAGGCTTAAGATTTTGCTGCTGCTCCAGCAATCACAGAGAAGGTATTATCACTATAAACAGCTTTAGCTCCAAATTGCTCCCAAATTGCTGTTTTTTGTGCAATCACATGATAAACCAAGTAATATACTTAGTTAATTTTTAAATTTCTATTCTATCAAAACATATTTTGGTTTAATATTCACATGTTAAGACAATAATTGTAAAACATTCAATGACAAACTATTTTAGTACAGTCTGATAGGATCTCAATAAGTGACTCGGGGCAGCGTACTGTACATCATAAAACAAAAATTAAAAACAATTAAAATACATAATGTATGGTCCCTGAATAGAACTATTACCATGGATCATAAAGCAGCCAAGAAATTGCTATATTAATCCAGTTTATATGCTCCATTCCTGAGGAAAAATTAGAATGCTTACTTTTGGGGGTAATTTTTTTGTAATAAGAAATACAGTGGTACCTTGATACTCAGTTGCTTTGAAACTCATCAAATTTGGTACTCAAAAGAAAAGTAATAATGTGGAAATTCTGTCCCAATATCATCATTTGTTTGGTGCTCGATGCACAAGCCAGAAGTTGTTGGTATCAGCTGCCTTATGACTCACTACATTGTTCCTTGTGGGGAAAAATTGTTTGGTACTCATTGTGTCTTTGGAACCAATTAACAGTGAGTACCAAGGTACCACTATATAAGTTTTTGAAGTTTCCTCATGCATTTGAAACACTGTATATATTAAATATACATAAAACCTTTAGCAGAGTTCTGCCGATGGTTTCTTTCCATTTGCAGTATTGAGTGAGAGAAGGCTCTTATCATGGAAGGACAATTCCAACTGTAGGCTGCCCAGAGACACCTATTTGTGAATTGGGCAGCTACATAAATTTGTTTAATAAACAATTAAGCTGGCCCTGTAAGAGGAAGAGAAATGGAAAATATAATCTATATAGGATCTCAATCTCAACTATTGGAGATGTTCAATTATGAATTTAAGCAGCATACAATGCAAGTTACCGTATTTCCAAACATGATGTTTGAAGTCAAAATCTATTACATGCTGCCATATATTTTTCTGCTCAGGATCTTTCATATACAGAACACAATATTTTAGAACCCATAAAAATAAAAAGGAGATATATACAATTCTGTTCCTTATTATAAGAGCCATTTGTTATTAACATAGATTGGGAAAAAAGTGGTAAGAATTATTTTGTTTATTCTATGTGATTATCTTGAAATATATTAGCATGTTCTCCAGATTGCCTTGGGTTTGATTTGCTGAGATTCGATCACTTGGCTCCAGTTGCCCTGAAACTACAAAATGAAAGAGGTTATGCTCTGGCCTCATCCATCAGCCAGAGGACTAAAGGCTGCTGAGTTATTTACATACTCAAAGGCAGAGAGGCTCACCTGTTCAGTTCAGACGATTGGCAAGAGTGTGTAACTTCAGGTTCTAGTATCTGAAATTCCTTTTTTTTCTTTTTATTCTGCCTTTTATTTTTGTATCCTGTCTGCTAAACATAAACTTATTTTTCAATTGCTGTGTATCACATTTAAAATATTAGATACCATAAAAGTAAATAATAATATTTGGAATGAATATAATGTTTGAAAATATACGACTTCTATACTATAGAACTGTGATGGTGAACCTATGGCACGTGTGCCACAGTTGGCACATAGAGGCCTCTCTGCAGGCACGCAAGCTGTCACCCTAACTCAGCTCCACTGCGCATGCGTGCACTCCTCCTGCTGGCCAGCTGATTTTCGGGTCTCTGTTGGGTATGCATGCTGGGCGCTGCATGCAGTAGATGCACTCACATGCACAGTGGGAGCACAGGTGGTTGTGCACATATGTGCAGGGATCACGGGGTGCACGGGGCGCACATGGGAGTCACACGTGAATGCATGGGGCAGGGGGGTGTTGCACGTGCATTGCATTATGGATGCACACACGCTTTGGCCCGTAGCTACAAAAAGGTTAACCATCACTACTATAGAAGCTTGATTCCACATATCTATAGCAAACCTACTGTTTTCTTTTAGAAGGTTTTTTTTTTTTTTCAACTCCTTAGTGTAGCGTACAGTCCTTGTAATTCCTGGGGTCTCTCATGCATGTAATGTCCAATCCATCTTAGTTGTCTCAATTAATCAGTTACTACTTGCTATGACTTAAATGTTGTATTATCATTGTAATATATTTAGAAATAGCTATTAAAATGTAAAATATAACACACATCAGGATAGTAATTCTTTTTTTATAATGACAAGAGTTAAATTTAAAATTCCAAAGCAAGATTGCAAGACGTATTCAAATTATGTTGAAAGTACTTTATTGAAATCTCATGAGTGTGTCTGGCAAAGTAGCAAACACCAATACAAGAGTTTAAAATTTTTTCACATCTTTTTTCCAAAAATGTATCAAAATTTATATTTAGAATATTGATACAAAGATTTAAATTATTGACTTGATTCATGGTCAAAGTAATACTTTCAAAATACATAATTATTAAAAAGTGTTACCTATATATAAAATAGAAAATTTAGGGGTAGGGGATGACACACTTCACTCCAAGAAACTTAGAGTCGTTTTAAATTTCTCTTGCTTTTTGCACTTCCCGGAAGAGCATCTTTTTTACTTTGCCGCATAGAAGATAAACTGCTACAATCTCTAGACCCATGGAAGGCACATAGACATAAAACACAAAAATCAAATGCACAATCTTCCCGGCTACAGAGTCCACGTTTTTTTAAGGACTGATATTTAGCAGGACACTGACATCTTGGACAGGGTTTTAAAGCTTCATCGCTGAAAAGAGTTTGCGCAACCTACATCAGGAAAACAAAGTTTAGGTATTGTATGCATGCATTTTCATAGAGCCACTAATTTATTCCCACATTATATATTTTAGGAGCAGAATGCTCAATATATTTCGAAACAAAAAGTAAAAACACTTCATTATACTTGAAAAGATATTAGGGCAAGAGACATAGTTAATGGCATTAACTAGTTATTACCTTTTCAGTAATATTTAACAATAGTCTCAAGTTCATTAAATAATAATGTTCATCACTTAATGTTCTCCAACACCCACAAATATTTTTATCTTTGCTTGCATAATTCAGCAGAGACCATGTCAAATTATATTGTGGAGATTGGTTTGCGTTTTATTCTAAAGTAGATAATTACAGTTACCTACCTTTATATATGTTTCTCGCTTGCTCCTTGATTGAAGATTAGGGCTATACCGTATTGGTGTCAAAGATTCATTGCATGATGAGTGCATTTGTAATACCACAGATTTTGCTTGAGCCTGGACTGGTCGTAGTGCAAATCTAGTCACCATAAATTTACTAGCAACATTTTCTGTGTCCAATAGGCAAACCTTTAAAAGTGACCCAATACTACAAATCATTTATTTTTACAAAAACCAAAATTAATTAGCAATTTACCATTTTATGTCAATCATGCATTTAAATATCCTGTATGTTGTTTGTCTGATAAGTTATAATAAGGTAAGAATTATATGAAAAACTTTCTAATTCATTCAGTTTCAATACTGTAGGGATCTTTAAATTTAATATCCGAACTGAATACTTTCCATGCCCAAATGTTTATTATTTGTCCTTGCATTTCAGCATGATGGCAACCATTTAGAAGTTTGTTCTAGATTATAGAGTTGATAGAGGAAGAGACCTTTGGATCTTCACATTGGCCTATGTTAATGTCTATCTGTTCAATCTTCCAGTTCAGATAGGGGCATAATCTAAAGCAAATTCAACACATTCAACCTATGTGTAACAGATAGGTTATCTTCTATGGTAGCATTCTATGTCTGGGTGCAGTTTAAATGCAATTTTTTTAAAATCACTTCCAACAGAGAAATAAATTAGAAATGCATACATTTATCAAAATATTTTACAATTTTATGATCAGAAAAATATAGAAATGTTCATCTTAATAATTTTTTAAAAAGATGTTTCTTAGATGTTTAGAGTTTAATCATACCAAATGTATGTATTTTAAGATTAATTTTGTTAGATTATATCTAACAAAACAGATATAATCATATGATCAAATCATATGGTTGACACTAGGCATAACCGTAGACATAATTTATACATATAGCAATCAAGGCCTTCATATAACACTTTTTAGTAAAATAGAGAAGGGGTAAACTAGGTTACCTTTTTTAGTCATACTTATGCCACATGCTAACAACAAGAACAATACTGGCCAGTATGCAACAGATGATGCAGCCAAAATCCACTTATTCCAATACTAATATTGTTCTGTTCAAACTACAATTTCTAATATAAGCTTCCAAACTGGTTTATTGTTACCAACATCCCACTAACTCAGAGGTTCAGCAATGTACTGACATGCACTTGATATATATTTGTTATGTTATAATTTTTCTTCAAGTTCAAACCATGTCTTTTCAATTCACTTTCCTGTGTAATTTGTAAGTTACCTTAGCATCTGCTCTTAGCTGTTTTATATACAACTTACGCCTCCGATTTGCATGCTTATCATGTACAACAATTTCCCGCCAGTTTTTGCTTACTTTCCACATACTGAAAGAAAGATTTGTTATCAGTAGCATTTCAACATTATGCAACAATTGAATGAATTGCTTCATTCCTAATACACTGTAGGCATAAGTGTATAATTCAGGTATACACTGTTCCTAATATACTGACAAGTGACAGAACTACACTGGAGGTTATCATTAAGAACAAACTGAATCAAGACAATATATGTTCATCAAATTATTGAAATATTTATAGCTTAATCATTTGCAACAATTCACACCATTTACTATGGAGAAACAAATGCTAGTATTAAATATTCAATTCCTAATATGTGCAATTAATACATATGATATTGACATTCTTCATTCCTCAGCCTAACATGAAACACATGGAAAATACTTTTCCATACATAATTGTCCAATTCCAAAACTTATTTAATGAAAGTACTACCATGTCAGAAATTACATAACACAAAGCAAAAAGAAAAGTTGGAATACAAGTGAAAACTACCACAAGATGTTGAAAAGTGGAGTGTTCTTATCCAGGTTTCCATTTACCATAGTGGAACACCTACCTGTTTTTTAATCAATAGCAGCAAATATTCCACACCAAGCTATGTCTTCAAATTTGATTTTTGTAATTTTTTTTCTAAATGTTTTGTTGGTGCTATTAGCTTCTACAAATTTTGCAGATTTTCAAATCAGGGCACATTTATTTTGTATACTGCAATTAGGCTACATGAGCATAGGCACTCAGAGAGCTAGGTTTATTATTAGTCTATGTGATTTCAATGTAGCTATGTTTATATAAGAAAGTAAACCGTATTGGGGACATTCATCCAATGTTTATAATTTTGCAAATATATATTTCTTACCTGCATAAGCTTTCCACAGTCAAGATGTCTAAAACAGTAGCAAGAATATGTTTTAAGTCTCTGTCTTTTAATTCTGTTAAGATATCTAATTTTTCTATTCCCATTTTCTTGCCAATTAGTTGAGCAACAATATATTTTAACACAGATAAATTATCACCATCAAGTTTCTTCAGTAGATCTTTTTTGTCTGTTCTTTTATTTCTGGTTTGTGTAAAGATCTCATGAATGACTTGCAAAGCTGGGGTATTTGAGAGATTTCCAAAATTTGGAGCCACACATTTACTTTCATCTTCTTTAAAAACCAATTCATTGTCTTCATTGATAAAATCATATTTTTGTGTGGGGTTTGAATTAGCGTTGGTATTGTAATCTTCCTCTTTTTCTGATTGTGACCCACGTTCTGAAAGAGTGGATAATCTTCTTGAGCGCTGTAGTTTTTTTACCTTTCTTTTAGAATTTAGATTCCTGGAAGATTCATTATGATTTTGAAGTAATTCTTGGAAGGATCCCTCATGATCTGAAAAGGAATCTTCTGATTTATTAGACCCAAGTGAATTATAGCTACTGGTATCAGGAGTTAGCAAACTCAAGTCGCTTATTTCTTTAACAGATGGTGTATTTGTTTCAGATGTACTAAGGTTAAATCTTTCAACAAGATTGTTGATGGGTGTGATAAATTTGTCATCACTTACAGTAGATAATGAAGGTTGAGAAGTTCTTATTAACCCCGAACTCTGATTACTAATATATATATGCATACTGTCAGTTAAAACATTAGGAGTGATTGTAAAGGATTTGGACTGGATTGGTGATAAACCACCTGGTTCTGACAAGCTGCCTTTAGGTTTTGAATCATCTATTGTAGAAGTCCTTTGCTGGGAGAATATAAACCTCAGTTTCTGACAGTCAGAATTAGATTCTTCAATTTTTAGTGTGCTAGTAGCCAAAGGCTTATAGCTTTTCTCTTTTGGAGAATCCAAAGCATGCTTTGATATCCTTTCATCAAAACTAAGGAAATGAGATAAACATGTTTTTTGGTTATTATTCGCTGAAGATGATAGTTGGTTTTCAGAACATCCCAATGTACCAACAGATGCTGCTTTTGACACAAGTAACCTTCTGCGAAGTGTTGAGTCTTTTTTAGCAACTTTGGGTGTTTCACAATAGTTCCTAGGTATATTAGCATCCTTTCCTTCTGATAAAATAGCATTATGTTTAATGGGAGACAAAACTGAAGTGCACAAGCTACTAGAATGCAAATATTTAGAATATTCTGTTTCATTTTGTTCTCCTTTGCATTCTGCATCAGCATAGTAAAAACTTGGGTCCTTGATTGATTCATTGTATCCACTGTCATGAAATATGGAAGGAGAGCATGCATCTTTAAAACTGCAGTATCTTGCACTATTTCCAGGAGAGGTCAGTCTACCCCTTTTAAAAATATTAGATAGAATTGAATGGGTTTCTGACATCTTGTGTTTGGAACTGATTATCCTCTGCAAAATAAAAAAATAGTATTTTACATCAGAAATCAATAGCATATTTTTATTTATAATTTTATGTATCTTTTAAGGCTTTTAAAAAGAGGCTTTTTGTCTGTAATGGTACAAAATTTCCTGCTTGTGCAGAGGGTTGGACTAGAAGACCTGCAAGGTCCCTTCCATCTCTGTTATTCTGTTATTTAAGAATTTAATATTCTTTGGTATATTCATGGAAATACATTAACCAAAGAACTCAGTCATCACACTTTGTGTCAGCTTTATATTATATTAAGATATTTGTGTTCTGTATTTGGTATTATCAGTTATTATTTGAAAAAGCACCATGCTATGTTTTGTTTATTAATTTCTATCCAGTTTTCTATCCTTAATAACTCTGGAATAACTTGGTAATTTCTGATTTGTATCCATGAATAAATTGGAAGCTGATAAAAAGTGAAGATCAAACTTTAGCAAAATTAGATCTTAACAGTTTTGTTTTATTCCTTGGAATAGCTTACCATATGTAAAATTCGCATAGTAACGTTTTAATTAAAAATAACTTTAAAATGCTTGAGTTAAATGTTGCATTTCTATGTAAAAGAAGCTATACGTAACATGTTGAAGGATATTTTTGTATTTTTTAAAATAAAGTTGCTATAATTTCATTTTCTTCCCTTTTTTCTTTAGAAGTTTAAGATGGAGCATACGGGCTCTCCCAGGTGTTATGTCCAAATCATCAAATGAACTCTATTGTCAGTAGATTCAATAGTGTTGGCTTTCTTGCCATCATCCCCTACTGTCCTTCATTGGCTTTTAAAATAATATAATATTGTACTTAATGTTTTTATTAAAGTATCAAAGAAGCTTTGATTCTAAATATTCTCAGGTTCATATACTATATTAATCTGGTCCATTCATATTTATACATTCCAAAATGTTGTAATTTATAGCCTGCTTGGTTACTGAATTATGAGTACTTATAACTTTTCTAACACATTGCATCTTTAGTTTCTTCTGAAAGGAAAGTTATTTTGACACAAAATTGTAAGAAGCTAACTCAGAGGATAAAGAGAAGATTCAAAAATATTCAGACAAGCTTGAACATTGGAGCGAAATGAACAGGATGAAACTTAATAGGTAAAGAAACAGAAACATTCCTTAAGTTCTGGGAGATGCAGGTAGTCCTTGATTTATGAACAAAATTAAGCCCAAAATTTTCATTGATAAGCAAGACAGTTGTTTGGCCAATTTTACAACCTTTCTTGCCACAGTTGTTAAGTGAATCACTGCAGTTTTTAGTTAATGATATGCTTGTTAAATGAATCTGACTTCCCCATTGTCTTTGCTTGTCAAAAAGTCACAAAAGGTGACCGCATGAACCCGGGACATTGCAACTGTCATAAATGCATGCCAGTTGCCAAGCATCCAACTTTTGATCATGTGATCACGGGGATGCTACAACAGTTGTGTGAAAAATGGTAATAAGTTGCTGTTTTCAATTGGTCACTAAACAAATGGTTGTAATTCAAAGACTACCTGTATTATAGCCTATCTCAATAAACACAGTCTGGTGAGAGAGAAGTTCCCTGAAGATGGACTCCAGCATGAGTCCAAAAGCTCAGAAGACTAAACTTCTGGTACTGGTGACTGACACACATAGGATCATGCAACACCCTGAGACATATATATTTGCCTTCGTTTGTATTTAAATAAAGTATAATACTAGTCTTTATGTAGAGTGTGTTTCGAGATCTAGTCTATCCTGAAGAACTGATATAACAGAAGCTTAGAGTCCTGAGTATAGAAAAAAAAAACTGCCCCATTCTGTCTTGGTCAGGGCTGACATTCAATACTGTGCCTAGTTTTATTTTTAAAAGGACATTGACAAGCTACAATGAGTTGAGAGAAGGATTGTCAAGATGGTGATAGGTACCAAGTCCTGTGAGGAACAGTTAAAATAACTATGTTTATTTAGCCTGCAGAAGACAAGATTGACAGAAATAAAATTGATAGCAGTCTTCAGATGGTTATACAATGGTTATATAAAGAGACAATGGAGGACAGAGGAGAACAGAGCTAAAACCAATTATAGAAAAGAAGAATTAGATTTATTAAGAGGCATTGCTTAACAACAGGAGCTGTCAGCCAGTGAAATAAGTTGCCTCAAGTGATACGTTGCTTTGAAAGGTAGTCTTCAAACAAAGGCTTGATAGGTAGGCCTACCCCAAAAAGAGGGTTGGATTATCTTTGAGGTCCCTTCCAAATTCTCAGATTCTATGATAACTCTGTAGCATAACTCATTCTCTTTCTTTCTCTCAGTCCATCCATCCATTCTAAGAGAGGACTATTTAATTATAAATCCATGTTTTTGTTTTCGGAAATAAATATAGTACATTCAAAACAGAAAACTTCATTTAGCAATTGGTTTATGTAAGCTGTTGATTTTAAATCAACAAGATTTTCAGTCTCTCAAATGTCGGCATATCTAATAGAATTGTTTATTTAAACAGATGACTAACATGACAGTTCAAAATCTACTCAGTTTTAAAAGTGGTTTGTAATACAGCATTCAGACAGAATCACCAAAGAGTTTAGTTTCTGGACATTGTCTGCATGGAGGGAGATCCATATGGATCTTCAAAAATTCGGTACTTACTCTGGTGGATTCACAAGGCGACTGCGGGTAACACAAAAATTCCACAATTGTGCAGGCATTACCCAAGATGCTGAGGAACAGAAACATTTTACATTTACAAAATATAACAAAGATATTTCAGTACTTCAGCAGCATATACAGGTAGGCCTCGACTTACAACTGTTCATTTAGTGACTATTCAAAGTTACAGCACTGAAAAAAGTGACTTAAGACCGGTTTTCACTTATGACCATTGCAGCATCCCCATGGTCACATGATCAAAATTCAGATGCTTGGCAACTGGTTCATATTTATGATGGTTACCGTGTCCTGGAGTCATGTGATCACTGTGCAACCTTCTGACATTTTGCAACCTTCTGACAGTAGACAGGCAAAGTCAATGGAGGAAGCCAGATTCACTTAACAACCATATTACTAACTTAACACCTGCATGATTCACTTAACAACTGCAACAAGAAAGGTCGTAGAGCGGGGCAAAATTCACTTAACTGTCTTACTGCACAAAATAACATTTTAGGTTCAATTGTGATCATAGGTTCAGGACTACCTGTCTCCTATTAGAACCCAACAAATGATCATCACGAAGGGAGGACTGTAACATCTTTGATCTTTTTGCAATTGCTTAGAAAATGGCGAGAATTAATATTCTACTTGGTTCTAGTTTGAAATGAACAGCTATCAGTAATAAAGTTTAGCAGGGAATGGCATACACTACTGAAAACATATCGTCCCCTACAACCCTTGGTAGAAGTTGTGGAATATATTTAAGGCAAGTTAAATATTAATAATTAATTTAATATATGTTGCCTGCACTGGATGTTTGCATAAGCTGTGGAATAAGGAACATTTCTAATACAGATGCATCTATGTTCACCTGCAACATTTTACCTCAGATACATTAACAGCAGCCATCTTAAGCATGTCTACTCAGATGTAACACCCTTATTTTCCCCTCAAGTTCCAGATTAGTGTGTAGAGCACCTCAATCCTAAATTACTCCAAACATCTCTCCTCCCAGTGTATAAAGTCAATTTCATTCCCAATTTCATGTCTTGGGTGTTGGCCGTTTGAAATTTCCTCCACCAGACCAGGTAACAGACCTCACTTACCTAGTCAGTCTGAAAGGCAAAAGTTCCTTCAGGTGAAGTTTTCTGCATATTTAATTCGGAATGGAGGAGGAGGAGGAGGAGAGATGAAAGGCAAGGGGGGAGGAGGAGAAATCCCTACCCTTTTCCCCAGTGTATCCCTCAGCAATATGCTTAAAGCCCTCAATGGCAGGTAACTAATTCACGTCCAGGTCTGCTCAACCTACCACTTTGCACCCCACCTTTTGCAGGTGGGGGGTTACACTCTTGCCATTTTCTCTGGGACAGAAAGAGACGCGGGATTTATTCCCCGGAGAGTGAGGGGCAAAGAGAGCCCCCCCAATCCTCCTTCGGCCAAGGTGGGCGAGGAAAGCAGGAGGAGCGGACTATGACCAACGGAGAGCCAGGGAGACTGGGGGAAGCAATGCGAGCGCCGCCCCGGAGATTTAGAGGAGCGCTCTTTGGCAGCTCAGAGCCGGGTCAGCTGTGTCTCTTGTCTGTCTGCCTCTCTCTCTCTCTGCCTGAGACCGCCGAGGAAGGAGCCGCCGGCTGCTCGCGTGCATCAGCTGAGGTTTCCCTCGCTTCGGTTTGAACTACCCGCCTTTCCCAACTGTTGTAGCTCCCCCCCGCCAGCTCCCAAGGAGGGAGGCTCGGATAACCCTCAGGCGCACGAGCGTCGCGGTTCGGCGAAAGGGAGGCGGAAGAGCGGGCGCGACGCTGCAGCTTTAAACAGAATGACAGACTTGGAAGGGACCTTGGAGGTCTTCTAGTCCAACCCCTGCACAAGCAGGAAACCCTATATACTATTTCTGCACAAGGCTGATTGAGTGGCTGGGCAAAACAAGGCAGCTGCTGCGGCGGGAGGCTTTTTGCGAAAGGCGGTTAAACCAGCATGAAGGTTGGCTTCCTTTGGACAGGTTTCATCCCTTCTCTCTCCATCTCCGCCCAAGTCCATCTCTACCGTAATTCTGCTCCGGGCTTTGCTGGATGCATTATTTAGCCGCTCCCGTTAGGACGCTTCCTGTGTTTTGTTTGTATGTTTGTTTTTTAAACTCTGTATAAAAATCTGTTTATGTTTAAGTAGGGAAGCGGAGTCCCTGCTCCTCGCCATCGCAATTCACGCTGAAGTCGATTGGAATTCTCATTCACTCTGTATGGAAAAGGTCTCGTTTCACAATGTTCCAAAAGAATTCGCAATGTGTGAAATTGATACGAGAATGAAAGGTCTTGTCACACGGCTTTTATTTAAGACACTTAAGATAAGTCCCATGCGGTCTCCCTTCTCCCGCTGGGAATCAATATTTATATTGATTAATTGTACAGACTGGTTGTAAAGGTAGCGTGCGTTAGCATGCGTAATACATGCTTAACTATAGTCCCTTGACTCATGGTGTATTCACCCACTTTTCTGAATGCCAAGGACATATTGAATCATAAATGAACAAGGGTATGTTTGCTAACCTATTAGGCTAAAATGTAGTTAGCTAAAGTTCAATAAGTCATGTAAAAACACCTGTAAGAACACCTTCCTCTATGAATAGAATGCTTATTACTCTGAATGGTGGTTGGATTTAGCCATTATGAAGCCCAGGACTACAGATATTTACTAAACACGTTTGTGGTATTCTTCGGAGCTTGTACAGCATTCGGAAGGATTATATATTAAACTGAAAGAAAGAAAAAGAATTTTCCTTATAACAAGGGAGGCACAACTTCCATGTTACACAATTTGGTTTAGGTTAAATAATGTGAACCTAGTCATTGTGGCTTGTAAACTGTGGCCAACTATTTTTTAAATAAACTTTGGTTAAACAAAGAGTTTTTAATATGTGAATTTAATCACAGTATTTTCAAATATGGCTACTCAAACTTATGAGTTTGTCCCATTGCGTTCAATGAATGTGCTCTCAGTCCAGTGCTGTGACTTGATGAGACTTGTCCATACTATATTTTTTATTTAGCAGTGAGGAAAAGCATTTTGTAGATCTTCAGATCCTTTCTTTTGAAACCAACATGTAGCTATAATAAATACTATTCAGATATGGGTGTTGGCATTAGAAGCTGTTCTAAATATATTCTGAACCTTCCAGCTCCCTAAAGTCCTTTCAGGACCTCCTTAAACATTTTGTTTTCATTGTATATTGAAAAAGAGAAATCTCTCCCCGCCCTCGTTTATTAAACTAGACTAGTAATATATGTAAATTCATAAAACATTATACAATGACATCAAGAATAACTCAATTTATGTAACTGAAATCCCCTGCATTATAGCTCTAGATCGCTTTCTCACAAAGGCGACGGAGGTTTAATTACGTCATCAACGTGCGCCACAGAGTCGTGCGTGAGAGATATATCCTGTAAGGAGAAGAGGCCGTCATAGGTTTATTTTGAAGAAACCGCTTCGCTTGAGCAAGTCTAGCCCCATTTTTTTTATTCCTTACCAATATTTTTCCTCAATTCACATTTCCTTTTGACGCTCCGAGTAAAACCTCATAGATCAAGCCACGACCGGTAAGTCGTGGGATGGGGTAATTTGCATTTGCGTTGTTTCCAATACCTTAACGAGCTCTTTTGTATCATTTTCTTTTAAATTTAGCTCAACTGAGATTGATTTATGGAGGGAAATTATGTAACCTCAACGTGCTGGCTTTCTTTTACAACAGGATATGGAAACTGAAGAAGATGCTCCCCCTCCAAAGCAGCAACCTATGGTATACATCTGTGGAGGCAAGTAAAGTCATAGCACACAGAGAATAAAGCTGTTAAAGGGATAGGGTTGCGGTGGGGTTGTTAACAAGACTTTCATATTAAAAATGTTACGGTTATTTTTCCTATTGATTTGAGTCCTAAGTTTTTTTTAAAGCATGACCCTGAACAGTGCTATAGATTTAAATAGAATGTGTGTTAGTTAAAAATCACTAGTTAAACTTCTTCATTCTGAAGAAGGAGGAAAGAAACTAGATGTTATAGCTACTATGGGTTTGCTTCTTCCCTGTAATTATTCTGTGAAAAAGAATATGAGATAATCTAGTATAATTTTTTTTACTAGGGAGAGAAGTTCTTATGTATATCACTGAAGAGTAGTCAAAAAGTTAGTTAGCAAAATTTATTTATTTCCAATAAAATCTGTGGTTTTGTTTATGTCCTAATGCTTAATTTAATTTTTTATTTTATCACTTATTTTACCTCTTATTGATTGTCATTGTTTTCAGATTGTCACAAAGAAAATGAGATAAAAGCAAGAGATCCTATCAGATGCAGAGAGTGTGGTTACAGAATAATGTATAAGAAAAGAACAAAAAGATGTATCCTTATAGTTGAGCATCTTAATTTGTGTTTTTATCTCTTCTAGTATCTCATTCAGTGATGTCATTTTATACTTACACAGTGATTTGCCAACGAGCCTGTTTTATTTCATACTGGTGTACCATACAGGTAGTCCATAATTGTGCCCAAAATTTATGTTGCTAAAAGTTGTTAAATGAGTTTTGCACCATTTTATGACCTTACTTGCCACAGTTCACTGTAATTGCTAACTTAGTAACACAGTTGTTAGGGTTAGTGTCTGGCTTCCCCCTTGACTTTGCTTCACAGAAATTTACAAAAGATGGTAACATGGGACAGTGCAACCATCATAAATATAAGTAAGCTGCCAAGAATCCAAATTCTGATTCTTTGATCATGGATTGCTGCAGGGGCCATTAGTGTAAAAAACAATCATAAATCACTTTTTTCAGTGCTGCTGTAACTTTAAACAGTCACTAATTAAACTGCTGTAAGTCAAGGGTTACCTGTATATTAGTTAGATGAAGCATAAAATTGGGATAGTATTAAAAGCTCCTTAAGATGATCTATAAAATGAAATCCCAGAATTTACTATTACACTATTAGATATGCAGATATTTGATCTGATTTAGAAATACTTTAAAGCAGGCTTGCCACAGCTTAAAGTATATAACATACTTCGTAACCTATTTTCTCAAGTGACATTGTAAGTGTGACTAGTGAAAGCAGCATCTGTCACACTTAATTGTGCCAGCATTTGCTGTCCCAATTTAATGTTTCCTTTCAAAACATTTTTAAATCCATTTCTCTTCAGGCTTCCAGCCACCTAAGAGAGGAGTACATTCAAAACAGTCTGGTCAGGGAGTTTTTACACGCAGGACACCCATTTTTCCTTACAGTGCCTGAAAATTCTAATAGATGTTGACTTGGGCTTTTATTTATTCATAATAATTGTAGATAGCATAGTTGTGAGATTCTTGTAGAAAATAGAAACTACAGATTAAAACAACTTAATAAATACATACACAATAGATCTCAACAATTGCTTTGTTCAAAAATACAATAGAATAAAATTATTTTAACTATTTTGCAGAATGCAAGGAAGGAAATTTCTACTTATACTTTCAGGGGAATCAAATTCACAGCATTGGGCCACTGTCTCATCCAAGCCCTATGTATTTCTCATGTAATGGAAACTTTCAGAAACTTTTTTGAGATAGGTTGCATGGGCAGAATCTAAACTGATAGTTTTTAGATCTGATTTAGAAAATACTTGATTATTTGCCAGCTTTATCCCTTAGTGAAAAAGAGCAATAGGAAGGATTATAAGTAAGAATGCATGAGTAGGCCTCCATTAGGAATAAGTTTGTGAACTATGAGAAAATATATATGTGACAGAAGATCAGCTAAGGATAACTACTCTTATTTATACAATGCAAATTATAAAATTATTTGTCTAATTTTTATTACAGTTGTCATTTTTCATATTTTCCAGTCAATTGTTTCCTTAACTGTGTCACAGTAGTTGTATTTGATGCCCGATGAAGAGAACAGAAGATGCATCTAATTGATCTGAATTCATGTCCATTCTGTGTTGATTTTATTTAAGCAAATACTCCAATTTTGGTTCTTGCAATAAAATTTTATTTCAAGCACTTTGTTGACTCTGTTTATAGAAGCAACATTTGATTAGAGTTAAACCTACATGTTAGAGGATTGTTGTACTATTTAATGTAAATTATTCTATCTAATTAAAATTACCATATTATTTTTGGTTTGGAATGAAATAGGGAAGGTTTGGAGGAATGAAGTAGTTCGGGATTGGATCATTAACAATGGTTCACTCTTGTTAATGATCCAATCCCGAACTACTTCATTCCTCCAAACCTTCCCTATTTAACAATGGTTCACTCTTTGAACTCAGCTTATGCTAGAACACACAACGTACCCAGGGAAGTACACATTAAATTCCTCAGAAAAAGTACAAGTGATGAAATTCTGAGTGCACAAAGGGGGCAAGCTTTGAAATACCAAGATAGGGAAATAACCATCCTGAAACAGATCCCCAAGAAAGTGAGGGAGAAAAGAAAAAGCTATTCGCAATTGGCGAAGAAACTATACCAGAAGGGGGTCTGGTTCAGATGGCTAATGCCTGAAGGTATGCTAATATTCTGGGAGGACACTAGAGTTAGAATTAATACACCCATAGAGACGCAGGCCTTTATGGAAAAAAATAAAGCTCTCCTAGAAAAACCAGATGATTCTACAATAGACATACAGGACACGGGAGGGGCCGGAGCTCTGGCGGGGGGGGGGAGAGATGGGGCAATACCAAGAAAACTCAGATCACAAAAATGAATAAGAAAATCTGTTTGACATAAATGGTTCGAAATTAATTGAATTCATATGCTGACTATATATTACTATTTAGCAATGAATTTTGTGTAAATGTATTTTATGAGTATGGAGGGAGGGGGCACCTACCGCACTTCGCAACTGCCAAAATTTGTAACCATTCCTCTACCTTTTTCCCTATTAATTTTTAAAAAACCAATAAAACTTTGTTTAAAAAAACAACAATGGTTCACTCTTCTAGCTTTAAGCATTAAGCTCACTAATAAATGCCCAATCATTTACTTTTAGCTTTATCTCGCTGACTAGTTAAAAATATAACAATATATGCCAAATACTCCCTGCCCCCCATGTTCCAGTGTTGGGAAAACAATATGCAAAGTACAGAAAAAGTAATATATCAGTTTAATATGTGTACATTCCAAATCTTTGATTTCTTGGAAAATGAAGGCTAAAATGACAAGAATTTTATAAGTGAAAACTCCTTTGCAGACATTTGGCTTGATTTTTATGTTTTTTTTTAAAATTACAATAAAAGAGCCTCTTCCCTTATGTTTAACTTTATTGAAGCTTGAAATATTTGCATACTTTAGTTTCAAATGGACAATCAGTCTTACGGTTCTAAGTGAAGAGATGACATAGAGAATACTTGTTGAAAGAAATTGGGTCTGATACTATATCATACTTTTTCATTAAGGAGATGGAAGAATTCTGAATCTAATTTTCCACCCGCTTTACATTTATATGAAACCTGGTTATCTTTCTTGGATCTACTAAGGATAACAAGGCCATTCCAAGCTATGTTCTGTTGTGCTGAACCACGCAATTTGCTGGTGAGCCCATTTTTTTCTTGTTCCGTTCCTTTGCTAAGCTGCTTTGCGTGGAAGGAGAAACGGAAAAGAATATGCAAGCTCAGTAAAATATTCAATCGATTCCTTCTGTATCGGATATCATGCCCTTCCAGTGGTTTTAAATGGGGGGGAGCGGGTTCTCTCCCACGCGGCGTCTTTCCCAGTGTCGCCATGGGGACCGTACAACGACGCCACTCCCCACTCTTCCTATGGAGAGTTTCCTGGCTGGGACGGGGGGTTTCCACGCATGCTCCCTCAGGTACTGAATCTCACGCGCCTCGAGGGAATCGAGCAGAGTAACCGGCAGCGCTTCTGCCAGGTGCGAGCGCTTGCGTTAGTTGGCTACTGACGGCGGGTGGACCCTCGCAGCATCCCTTGTGTGGGACGGGACTGTTGGGGAGCTGTGGAGGGAAGCGGAGGAGGCGCTCCGCTTTCATTGAAACAGGTAACCGTCCAAGGAGCGAGAAAGGAAAAAGGGGTGGGATGCAGAGGTATTGGGGAGAGCGGGAAAGATTCGGGGTGGGGTGGGGACATCAATGGGAACAATTAGAGGATAGCCCGGCGTGGGGACGGGCTTCCCGTGAACGCAGTAAACACGGGTTTGGTTTGGGAATGAGCAGGGTAGGTGGGGAAAGGCTGAGTGGCAATACCCGTCCATTCATTTCCATCTACATTTCTTCAGTGTCTTGGATCCAAGATGTAAGTTGAAAAAACTCCCGGCATCTCTTGATATTGTTGGGAGTGGTAATTGAGGGGGGAACAAAGAGGCTTCATCTTAAAGAACCATACAGCAGTGTTTTCAAACTCAGCAACTTTGAAATGGGTGGACTTCATTTCCCAGAATTCTCCAGCCAGCATAATTCAATGCAGTGCTAGCTGGGGAATTCTGGGAGTTGAAGTCCATCCATTTTAAAGTTGCCCAATTTAAAAAGACACAGCTTTAGACAGATTCCTACACATTTTAGTCTGGCTTTCACAGGAGAAAAGTGATTCTCCTGTTGTGCATAGGGTACCAAATCAGTTTATTTTCTGAATTCACTCTCAAATAAAGAATTCCTTTGACAAAAGAGCTTAGTGCAGCTTTGACAAGTTAGATCAGCATTACTTAATCTTTTGTTTACTCAGAACTTTCCCACTTCAAAAATGATAAAGGGCCTCCAACAAACTTCTGCTTATGTGGGTTATGTTATCAATATCATATTAAAATTGACATCATTTGATGGGGTTTTAATATAGTAGTTTCATAGGATTTAAATTCTGGAAAAAACATTTCAATTTCACAGTCTTGATGAACCCCTAAGCATCTTAGATCCACGTTTTATGAAATAGTGGAGTAGGTTTACGGATACACTGAAGCTGCAAAATCCTAGGAAGCCATATTTTTCAGTTTAGTACATAGCAACAGTTGCTAATCGTTTGAAAAAAGGATGCTGTATTATTTTTGAACGACAGAGGGCATTTACAAGAACTGCCTTCTTAACAAAAAATGGTGCTTTGCTCCTATTCTTCATACATTTCTCCTGTTTTCTTTGTGTGTCTTTAGAGTTCATGCACAAAAAAATAAAATAGAGTAAATTATTGTATAGAAGAATGAATTCCAGCAAGATCCATGAAATCTGAATTTTAAAATTGGTTGATTCCAAAGAGGAGATCTCACTGGTTTCCAATTAATTCTTTATTGTGTCATTTGTAATGAAACAATCTAGCTGCTTTCTGAGTGAAGGGTATGTTTTGGGCCAGTATATATATATATATATCTGTACTTTATCATCTGTTTTACTGTAATTCCAAAGAAAACCAAAAATAATTTCCAAGGTAGCCATTTACAAAACTTAAAAATTTGTAGCAGAAAATACTTATTTACAGAGGAATAAGCATGTTTGCCTAATATGGCAAAAACTACTATAACATGATGTTCTGCTACAAAATATATAGGATTATATACAAAGATGTAGTCTAGGAATTAGTACTCCTTTTAATTAAATCAGCTTTGTAGGCAAAGAAAAAAGACTTCTCATTATACCATTTTACTCAATGCAATTAAAATTAGAAACATGAACACTGATGATACATTCAACATAATGTATTTGCTATATGAGAACTATACACATACTTCTTTCCTTTTCATTTCTTTAAATAATAAAAACCTAAAACAATTTATTTCTTGTGCACCATTAAACCTGAGCAATTATCTTATGGGTAAAAAATCTCTGCAAAGATTTTTTTCTTTGGGCGAAGGGAAAATATTTTTTTTCTTCAGGCAAAGAGAGAAGCATGAATAACTTACATTCAGTCAAAGACAAAATTCCAAAGAGCAACTGGATCTTTTTAACACTCTACGTTTTGCAGAATAATAACATTAAAATAATCTACATAGCTCCTAAAATTCAACATGTTGTTCATTATAATAGCTACTCTACTTACCTGTAAATAGCAAAAATTATTTTAAAAGGCCATTTTTCACTTTCAGTTTTTTCTTTGATAATGTCTCTTGGGCTTAGCTTAAGGCAGAATAGTAAAAATAATTGATAAAATTACTAAATATATGTCATTATATAAGATGAAATCTGTACAGCATGTATAATATGATCTGGAAAAGGTATGATGTTGCCAATAGAACAGATTTCTTTTCTGATCATTCATAAATCTACTCAAGAAGATTAGTGACCCTTCAGATCAGATTTAGGAGATTCGGGAAAAAGAACCCTTCAATATCAGCAATAGTTTAATTGTCTCTGTTGAATAAAATCTAACATGCTATGTTTAATTCTATCAGAGTCGGATTATTAGCATCAACATAGAATATTTTCATATATTACCTTAATAGAGTACAGTATATCCTGATTTAATTCTGGCTTATTTGAAATAGTGAGGCAAGTTGGTAAGAAATAATCTATCATTCTACTTGGTTTTGTTTGTGTGTGAATTCTTTCTATTAAGTGCTGAACATGAATCAATATAGCTCTAGTAACAGAAATGGTTCCATATGAGTGACTTCAAATAAAAGCATGTATAAAAGAGGTCCATGAGGAAAATCTGAAAGTATTTTGTCTTGTGTCTCTGTGTTCTCTTTTCCTGCTCATGTTATTTTATTTAAATTTTGTTTTAATTAAAAAGAAATGAGAAAATGTACTATGAAGCAAAAGAACCTGGAATTGGCATTCTGTTTATTACAGTATCATTAAGAGCCACATAGTCTTCTTTGAAAATATTTGAATAAAATATGCAGTTTTGCTTGGCAGCATGCCCAGAACAAAAGCTGGGAATAATTTGGGAGTAGTAGAAAATATTTAGAATGGATTATGGGGCAGTATCACCTGTTTTCCTTGACTGGGTAAATGGTTATTGATTATTAATCACATCTATATAGCAGCGAAACAATCAAGAATATGGTCTCAAATTTAGATGAAATTACATATGCCAAGGGTTATTATACAAGTGTTGTAAATTGATCCAGATCCAAATTAAGGTTGAGACATACATCTTTCTTCTATATTTGAAAATAGTTTCCAAAAAAATCTGACTATGTTTATAGCATTTTATTTTATAACTTGGGCAGTTTCATAGATAATTTTGAGAAACTATATTGGAGATAATTAAATTTTATCTTTGTAGCTATAAGTGCTGGTCAAATGTCATCCTGGTTGAGCCATGAAACGACAAAAACATATCAAATTCCTATTGATCATCTGGACTACAAATACATTGAAAAATGCACTGATGTTAAGTATTTAGAAAAGATTCTCAAGATATTAAGGTAAGCATTTAAATGATGTTTATTTTTATCATAGTAAAAATAGATGAATAAAATGAATGATGATCTTTGCAATGAACACTTTACCTTTAAAAGACCATTATTTATTTTTGCAGTTTATATACATACATATAATGATATAACAATTTATAATTAAACTTGTATTTGCCACTAAAATCATAGATTTTTTGCTAAACTCATTTGTGGTAGTAAGAATATTTAGGTTTCTACAAGCCTTATTTTTATGTAGTGTAGGTGGAAGCTCGAAGTATGATTAAGTTAAAAAAGTAAAAGACAATGTACAAAACAAGAACTATAGCAAAAGTAATTGGCAATATGTATTATAATAAATCAAATCATAATTGACTAGATAGGTTTGTGTGTGTTAAGACTGGTGATGTTACAGAAACTCTCCAAATTTAGGGTTTTTATTAATGATTGGGAGGGAAGGATAAGTATTTCATGCTGGTATTGGTATTTATGCTTTAATTCTTGGAATAATAATATGTTCGGTTGGTTATCTAATATCCTGTTTATCTTAAGGTCAGGCGAAGAAGGGTTTTTCCCTGAACTTATTTTATTTTGTGAAAACCGCATTGAGTCTTTGGCTCCAAATAGCAGAGTTCTTCGAAAAGAAAAACCGGTAGCTAATGCTTCTGATTTTACTACTGAAGAATGGGAAAAAATTAATTATGACTTGACGGTAATTCATAATTTCAATCTGTAATGTGAGAATTTTAATTTAGGGTTTCATTTCGTCCACTGTTGAATCCCCCCACACACACACACCTTCTTTTCCTTAGCTGGCTACCTTCCAAAGACTAAATTCATCCCCTTAGTGAATTACACAATTTTAAATAATTCTTGATGTTAAATTTTAAGATTGTCAAACAAAGCACTTTGTCTGAGATCCTGCTTCTTATGAGATATAGCAATAAGTTGCATGTTCTTTTATTAGCTCTCCAGCTGTTTTACATTGCAAATTCTATATTAGCCAGGGGGTAATTAGAATTGTAGTCTAGAATAGATAAAAAGTGTATAGAGAATATCAACTATATATACGCGCGCACACAAGGACAGTATTGACTTGGTTTGCGTTTTTACTTTCTCTTTTGCTGAAACTGCAGTAAAAATATTAGTCATTAATGAATCTGTGAAAATGTACTGTTACCTAGAGTTTTTAGGCTGCAGTTCTTACCTATAGCAAATCAAAGTTATCTGTTTGTTTTAGAGCTGGATTACAGAAATGAAAGAAGATGAGTATAAAACGCGATATGCTACAACTGAAGTTTTCAAGGAAAATGTGGAAAATTTACCGCCAATTCGTAGTTCAGAGAACCATCTTTCCCTAAGTCAGGTTATGCAATATCCATATGTGAATTTTATACTGCTTGGGGCAAAGGGGAGAAAGAGTAAAAGTGCCATTCTTCATTAGAATATGTGATATACTTCTAATTTTTTTTAAAAAAAAAACTCTTAAATTGTATCTTTGGTACATGTGTATTAAGTAGTAGTGTTAAAACAAATTCATTGATTCCCCAGAATTGTATCTTGAATATATTTGCTTATTTAGGTTAGATTTATATTCTACTTTTCCTTTACAAGTTCAAGGCAAGATATATGGCACTGGATCCTTCCCAATTTTTTTCTTAACAACTAAGAGATAACAACTAACTTAAAGTTATTCAGTAAGATTTCCAAGGGAGAGTAAACTTGAATCAGTGTTTACCCAGTGTTCAACCAATACACTAAACACTAAAGCAAGTTAATTTGGATCAAGAATTACTGACAGGTGTAAGGTAGCATGGCCATGTAGTAGGAGAGTTGAGCTCAAGTTGAGTGGATGTGCTGAACAATAGTAAAAATAAATTTAAAAAATATGTTTTTATAATGTCTGTTACAGAATGAAACTGTAAAAATAAAGCAAAAAAAGAAAAATATACCAAGAGACTACAAAGAATGGGATAAGTATGTTGGATACCTTTTACTCATTACTTGGCATGGAGAGATGCTTTTATTCATCTGGATATAACTGTAAACTCACTTTAAGGCCCAGATTCAATCCCTGATGTTGCTGGTATAAGAGTTTCTAATATCTGCATTGGGAAAGACAGCTGCCTAGGATTGTGAGGATCATTGCTTTAATTGATTGACAACATGGGTTGTGATAGAACACTGGCTTTCAAGTAAAGGATGTTGTTTTGCACTTAAATCATATTGTAATGAAAACTTACTGCAATCGAAACATACACTAAATCATTTTGAATTTAAGGTTTGATGTTGACAAAGAATGTTCCAAAATTGAGGACCAGGAAAACGACTACTCTAAAACCAGCATTAACAATAATATAAAATTGCCAAAAGCAGAGATAGACACAACAGGTAAGTAATCTCTAAGGAATGTATAGTTTTTGGGAAACTTTGGTTAATTGTATATCTTAATGGCAACTGTACATATCAGATGCTTAAATTCCCATTCTCTGAAACAGGTTCCTACCACTTTATTATGCTTTGTGAAGATACAGCTTTGCCTCTGTAAAACAAAACGAAAAGGTTGTTTCTGATTGTATATCTTTACTACTGAAGTAATTAAACTACTAGTAGAAGGCAGGTATTTTGAAAATGAAATTTTAAAAATTATCTTTACCATGTAGCAAATTATATAGATAAAAAAATAAATAAAAGGTTACAAAGAACAACATCAAATCTTGACATTTCAGTCCAGGCAGAGTTGATTGGCTCAAACCTTATATACTGAATGAGCTCATAGGCTTCTAATCTGCAGTTGTTCATTGGTTAACACTGTTCTCTAATGTCTCAGGCACAAATATGTTCCACCTTTGCTACTTTTAACTGGAGGATCCTGAGAATTAAATCTATGAACTCCCCCCCCCCCCCAATGCAAATCTATATCGAAATCTATATGAAATCTATAGGGTAATTGAAATGCAGGATTACTGTTTGCCAGATCAGTGCACTTTTTATAAGATACCCATAGCTATGAAAGTTAAAATACTTTTATATACGCGTTTTTGCCTGCAAATGTTATTCCTTTCATTTACAATAAGAATTATTCTAGGGATGACTACAAAAGAAAAGACATTTGCTGCTCATCGTGAAAAAGAAAAAGGTAATGAAGCATTTGTCATAGGTGACTATAAAGAAGCGATTGCCTACTACAGTCGGTAAGTTACTGTTCTTTGAATTTTCTTTCTGATTTATTAAAATAATTTTATTTTGTCTTTGAACAAGGCAGGAACCTTAATTTGCTTTAAAAATAATCAGTTTCACAGATGAGAGTTCGTATGTTCCATAAAGGCTACAGACACCACAATATATAGGTAGAATCACTGTAAAGTTTAAGGGGAGATTTGGGAATTGTTTCAATAAAGGGCAGTATTTTTTTTCCTAAGTGCCAAGTGCAAAAATAGGTGGCAGCAGCAGCAGCTTTCCTCTTGAAGTTGGACACAACAATGAAGCCTAGTCAATTATCTCTTATCTCTTCCCACTTATGACTATAGCCATGTTGCTTGTATCTTTACAGTTTATATTGTTTTGTTTCCTAGAATGATTTGATTGCTTATTAGTAACCTATGACTTTCAATAAGTGTTGTATCTTATGATTCTTGATGAATGTATTTTATTTTTCTTTATGTACACTGAGAGAATATGTACCAAAGACAAATTCCTTCCAATTGTGATAGACCAAGTGTCCAATCCAGTGATGGGTTCCACTACATGAATGCGCACAGCATGAGCATGTGTCGTTACCTCTTGTGACGCCTCCGCGAGGCTCCGCTACACTCCAGCTGCTCGGCGGAGCGTCGCACAGGAGCTGTGCGCTCCGTGTGCGGAAGCGCCAAAGAGCTCAAATACAGCTAAGGAGGTCTGGCAGGCGGGTGGGCCTTCCGGAGCACCATACCGGAACGGTACCCGGTGCTCCGGGCAGGCACCAGTACGCCCGTATCGGGGTGTACCACCTGCAACCCACCACTGGTCCAATCACACTTGGCCAATAAATAATTCTATTCTATTCAAAATCCCAGTATTGGAGATGTCACTATCACAAGAGAAAGTCATTTCTATCTTCAGATTTTTTGTTCCCTTTTCAGTTTGCTTTTTCCTATTAACCAATTTCGTTGTATTTAGGTACAATGACAATAAAGATTATACTTACAATTTTTTAAGAGTTGGTTGCATCTGCTCTGATTGTGTCATTAGTTTCTTTCCTACTATATCTTGCCCTTGAATTGCTAGGCAAAGCAATATGCTTAAACCTTTCTTTTGCATTTCTAAACTATATTGGAATGCAGTAACAGTTCTTTTCAACTCATCTAATTCTTACTAATTCAAGTAAGTATTTGTAAACTCTAAATAATGTTGCTTACATCTACTAAACTCAGTTTTGGCCATAACATTTGACACAACAAAGGAATTATCAAGCATTAAGTTGCTAATAACTATTTATTGAAGTGTCTGGATTGATTGTCTGGACTGATTGATATATTTTGCTTTTTGAAGAAGCATATCTGCACTCCCTACTGTGGCCGCATACAATAACAGAGCTCAGACAGAAATCAAACTCCAAAACTGGCACAATGCGCTTCAAGATTGTGAGGCTGTATTAAAAATGGAACCAGAAAATATAAAAGGTAGAATTATTTAATATATTTCTAAACACATTAAAGTGCTGAAACAAATGCCTTATAAATATGGCTAGTGCAGTATATGTGGCAATTTTAAACAAAGTGTAAACTGTTTTTGAATTGTCTCTCTTTGAGCCTTTACCAATAGATTTGGGAAGGTAAGGGCAACCACACTGGGTCTATCAGGTGATTTTTCAAAAAAAGATGCATTTTCATGTACCGTATTTTTCTGAGTATAAGACGTACCTTTTTTCCTCAAAAAAGGGGGCTGAAAATCTGGGTGCATCTTATACAATGAATACAAGATTTTTTGCCTCCTGAAGCCCCGCCCCTACACCAAAATGGCTGTGCATACCCTTATGGAGGCTTTCAGAGAACTCCTGGGAGCTGGGGAGGGCAGAAATGAGGAAAAAACGGGCCGTTTATTGCCCCCCCACCCAGTCCCCAGCAGCACTCTATAAGCCTCCATAAGGCTATGCATGCATTTTTTTTGACAAAAAAAGGGGACTGTTTTTGTGAAAAACAGGCTGTTTTTTGCTTGCTTTTGCCCACTCCCCACCCCCGCAGGAGCACTCTGCAAGCCCCCCCCAAGGCTATCCATGCCTTTTTTTAAAAAAAAATGGGCCCGTTTTCGTGAAAAATGGGCCGTTTTGGGGAGGTTAGCAGAGTGCAAAAACTTTTTTTTTCCTTTTGAAAAGCTCTTTAACTGATTGATGAGAATTACATTGATCAAGTGCTGTGCCAGCAGATCAAGTGCTGTGCCAGCACCTATCTATGTACTGTATTTCTCTCTATCTCTATTTCTCTCTCTCTATCCCTCTACCAACCTACCTACTGTATTTATCTCTATTTCTCTCTCTCTCTATCCCTTTATCTACCTACCTACCTACTGTATTTATCTCTATTTTTCTCTCTCTCTCTATCCCTCTACCTACCAACCTACCTACTCTCTCTCTCTCCCTACCTATCTACTGTATTTCTCTCGTATCTCTTTCTATTTCTCTCTATCCCTCTACCTACACTCTATCTCTCTCTCTCTCCCTTTATCTACTACCTAGCTACTCTCTCTCTCCCTACCTACCTACTGTATTTCTCTCTCTTTCTCTCTCTGTCTATCCCTCTATCTACCTACCTTTTAAAAAAAATGCCTCTTCAAAACCTTGGTGCGTCTTATACTCTGAAAAATACGGTAATTGTGCAACAGTTGTTACATGCCTCTTCCTCAAATGATCCACATTACCTTTTGCATTCCAATCTAGAATATGCACAATCCTATAATCAAATAAAATACATTTTTAATTCCAATAATTTATTACATAAATGTGTAGAGTAGAAAACTTACATGCCTTCTTATTTAGAATTAATAAAAAATTGTTTAATAGATGAGATTTATAGACAGTTTTAAATGAAAATTATTTTAAGCATTTACAAAGATGTTGCATAATCTGCACATACTTATTTGATGAGGAAAAGCAGGGAAAGCATAAAATATTGAGTATTTTCCTATCATTATTCTATGTTCACTTCAAAAGTTTATTTTATGCCTGATCTGAAACAATACTAACTAGGGAAGGAAAAGAAATACTCACATGGTACATCAGAAATTCATTTTGGTTATCTGTATAGAAAGTTTTTTTAAGTCATCCAGTAATTGAGGCCAGATTGAAATATGGGTTTCTTTAGCTTTATGCCAATATTTAATAGTGAGATTGCAAATTAGCCTTCATACTTCTTTAATTCAAATGTGTCATTGCAATTTTTTTAAAAAAATCTATTATCTGATATCCTCATTAGTAGATGAGATGTAGTCGTGATATACTTATCCCCAAGTCTCTTTTCTCCAAACCTAAATACAAGGAAACCCCAGTCATTTTAATGAAATCTGAATAGTCTGCAGATTACGCATAATATTATGTCAAATGCGATTTTTTAAAAAAACATTTGTTATGAGGCTGATTATATGTAATGACTACATAATTGCTTTACATTTATAGTATATATGCAGCACTACAATCTTGTTACTCAGAAGAAAGTGATAACTATATTTGTTAATTAATCTGTAGCTCTTATGCGTCGTTCCACTGTTTATAGTAATCTACAGAATTTTGAAATGGCTGCTGAAGGCTTGAGGAAAGTATTACATATTGATCCCAAAAATGCCATAGCTGAAGTAAGTATTAATACTTATTTTGAGAATTGTAGCATTAATATGTAATGGTACTTGTGTTGCAGTTGTTTGTAGTTGGACATAGGATCATAGCAAGTGTGCTAACCTTTATTTGAATTCTGCTAACTTAGTGGCTGTGGCATTTGACAGAATTCTGTTGTAATGTGGAACCTGGGATTTCTGATCAAGATGTGTTAGACAGGGACAAGTGTATTCCAAGGACTCCTTGAAATTCTATTAGCCTGATAACTGTTTAATTGAGGATTCCGTTGGAAAGGAAAACTGGCGACTCTCTTCACATAATTGATTATAGAAATGGCATCTGAGAAGATACTGCCACATTTTTCCTCAAGGTGACAGCCTCATATTGATAAATATGTAATGTTTGTCTTTTTAGTGATATAGCAGTGATATAAGGACACCAAAATAATTGTCAATGCTATAAGAACTTGTTTGGATGTGTCTAAGAATAGAAACTCACAGTTAGAAATCTTATAAAATCTGTTGTCCCTTCTGTTGTTTCTTAAATAAAGTCTCATAATCTCTTCTGGTCAAAGCCATATATTTAGAAAGTTAGTTTCAGCTTTAAATGATGTAATAGGAATTTCAGTGAAGAGAAGGTACCTTCTCTTAATAATAGCAATAATATGTTAAATGTTGGTCTTGACTTAAGGTTATCAGCTAGATACTGGGAACACCTGTTGCTCTCCTTTTCTTATATCTATAATACTTAGCCAATGATTGTGAAGTTTCTCAAATTTGCCATAAGAGATATAATCTAAGAAAGCCTATCTTGAGGATATAGAATGAGCAAATAAGTTCCCTATTATGTTTTTCTTGAGCTACCTCACATAAATCCAAGAATATGTCTTCTTTGGAGGCTAGAAGACTACCTGTATTTGCTATTGTGATTAATTTCAACTTTGGAATCCAGATTATTTTCCTCATCTTCTGATTAGCCATTTGTTTATCTTCTGTATCTAGCTGCGAACTATAGGCAGTGATTAGTTCTCTTTTCCTTTTTCTTACTTTCTCCACCACTCATCTCAATTCTTGAAGATAAGTATATTTTAAATGTTCCTTGAACAAAAGCAGACTTTTCTTTTCTTTTCTTTTTTTGCCTATTGGTCCAATAACTACAATAATACTTAGTTTATGAAATTGCCTAGGGCAGTGGTGGGCAACCTTTTTTTTCAACTGAGCCAAATCTTGCCAAAACCACGATTGAAATTTATTTTGAGAGCCACATTTTTAAAACCGAAAATACATAGGATGGTACACTGTTTTTAGTTTCAATAAGTTTCAATAAGTGAACTGTGTGGATGACTTTAAAGTACTTATATTGTAGTTAAGATTTTAATTCTAAAAAATTTCTAAACTCCATACTACTTGCAAATTAAATAGATTGTTAAAATGGCTCTACCATAACAAATAAGAGGAAAAAAAACACCTTCCTTTTGTTTATAAAGTAGTGATTTTAATTTGCTCCAAATGATTTAACATTACAACGTGGGTGGGACTGGAATTTTTATTAGTCAGAAATGTGGTCACAAAGCATGATGTCATGTCATGTGACCGGGCTCTCCAGGGATCTGCAAAATTGGCTCTTAAGACTGGTGGACTTCAACTCCCAGAATTCTGAGAATTGAAGTCCACCAGTCTTAAAACAGCCAAGTTTGCAGACCTCTGTGTTAGCCCAAAGCCTGGCGCTGGGCGGGCCTTGCTCCCCCATTGCTGGAGCCCCAAGAAGCGAGGAGGGAGAAAAAGAGACAGAGGCCAAGGAGCTTCTCCCCCCCCCCGCAAAAATCTTATCAGGGAACCGGCGGGCAGTAGCAAATTAGCTGATCACGCGGCATAAACGGAAAGCGAGGTTTGACCGGGTGGGGCAATGAAACTCCAGGGCTAATTCCCCATGAGAACTGTTGCCTCTGAAGCAATATTTTGCTCCAATATTTTGAAACTTTAAGCGCCCCTTTCCCTTTTTTCTTTTCAACCCACAATGATTAGGGAGGATCCTGAAGTCGGGCGGGGCTGAGAAGCGAGGAGGCAGAAAAAGAAACAGAGGCCAAGGAGCTTCCCCCCCCGCCCCCTCCCAGCAAAAATCTAACCGGGGAGCCGGGCGAGCAGTAGCAAATTAGCCGATCACGCCGCGTGGGCAGTAGCAAATTAACTGGCTAAACCCACCCCTTCACTAGGGCTTATTTTAGGGGGAGGGTTTATATTTTTGCCCACCGCGAAAATCTGGCATGGCCTTAGTTTCAGGACATGTCGTATTTTCGGGGAAACACGGTAGGTAAAATATAATAAATAAGAAAGCAATGAGATTTGTCCCTGTGGTAACCTGGTAGAAACTGCCACAAAGGACAATATTCCAACTTTTTTTTATTTGGAAAAAAGACTGGGAGAAAGTAACGTAAGTCATTTGGATCTCCATTTGGTCATTTAATTAAAACAGTATCTGGCTTCCAGATATTGATGATTTATGCTTACTAGCATTGCCAGTTAATGTTGACAATTGTACTTCAACAACATTTGGAACCTTCAAATGCAATTTTGCCTAAATTAAATGGGAATGATGGGTTTAAGACAAAAAGTACAAAGCACATCTTGCTTTGTATAAATAATGGGTGTTATTATTATGGATATGTTACAAACTTTAAAAATTTTTGAAAGAGGCAAAGCAAACTAAATCAAATTATAAAATATTTATGGAGGAAATAAATGGCTATATACTGTAAGAAAAATTATAGAAACTCCATATTTTCTTGTAAAATACTAGCAATTAATGGAACTATGATATCTTATTAGGCAGAGTACGTGTAGCTCAGTGGTCGGCAAGCCGCGGCTCGCGAGCCACATGCAGCTCTTTACACACTTTAATGTGGCTGATCACGCGGCGTGATCGGCTAATTTGCTACTGCCCGCCCGGCTCCCCGGTTAGATTTTTGCTGGGAGGAGGCGGGAGGGAAGCTCCTTAGCCTCCGTTTCTTTTTCTCCCTCCTCGCTTCAGGATCCTCCCTAATCATTGTGGGTCGAAAAGAAAAAAGGGAAAGGGGCGCTTGAAAAGAAAAAAGGGAAAGGAGGCAGAAAAAGAAACGGAGGCTAAGGAGCTTCCCCCCCGCCCCCTCCCAGCAAAAATCATGATCAGTTAATTTGCTACTGCCCACGCGGCGTGATCGGCTAATTTGCTACTGCTCGCCCGGCTCCCCGGTTAGATTTTTGCTGGGAGGGGGCGGGGGGGAAGCTCCTTGGCCTCTGTTTCTTTTTCTGCCTCCTCGCTTCTCAGCCCTGCCCGACTTCAGGATCCTCCCTAATCATTGTGGGTTGAAAAGAAAAAAGGGAAAGGGGCGCTTAAAGTTTCAAAATATTGGGGCAAAATATTGCTTCAGAGGCAACAGTTCTCATGGGGAATTAGCCCTGGAGTTTCATTGCCCCACCCGGTCAAACCTCGCTTTCCGTGTATGCCGCGTGATCAGCTAATTTGCTACTGCCCGCCGGTTCCCTGATAAGATTTTTGCGGGGGGGGGGGAGAAGCTCCTTGGCCTCTGTCTCTTTTTCTCCCTCCTCGCTTCTTGGGGCTCCAGCAATGGGGGAGCAAGGCCCGCCCAGCGCCAGGCTTTGGGCTAACACAGAGGTCTGCAAAGTTGGCTGTTTTAAGACTGGTGGACTTCAATTCTCAGAATTCTGGGAGTTGAAGTCCATCAGTCTTAAGAGCCAATTTTGCAGATCCCTGCCTGGGCTAATATGATTGATGCCCTTGGTGGACTTCAACTCTCAGAATTCTGGGAGTTGAAGTCCACAAGTCTTCAAGCTGTCAGGTTTGAAGTCCCTGGGTTTTTTTTTTCTAAAGGGTTAGGGGTGCAAGGGTCTTGCAACTTGACAGCTTTAAGACTTGCATGCTTCAATGCCAGAGTTCCTGAGCCAACATGACTGGAGAAGGAATTCTGGGAGTTGAAGTCCACAAGTCTTCAAGCTGTCAGGTTTGAAGACCCCTTGGGGTTTTTTCCCTAAAGGGTTAGGGATGCAAGGATCTTGTAACTTGACAGCTTTAAGACTTGCGTGCTTCAAATGCCAGAGTTTATTGAAACTAAAAACAGTGTACCATCCTATGTATTTTCGGTTTTAAAAATGTGGCTCTCAAAATAAATTTCAATTGTGGTTTTGGCGAGATTTGGCTCAGTTGAAAAAAAAGGTTGCCCACCACTGGTGTAGCTAAACATTATAGGACATAGTTCAATTTGATGTTTTTCTATTTATTTTTCTATTTATTTTCTTCTTGATATTTTTGACTAATAAGATGGTAGAGTAACAAAAAATCTTTTCCATCCTTTGCTCCACCAAGAAGTAAAAAATAAATAAAAATAAATGCTAATACCCACTTCCATTGATTTCCATTGGATAATTACTCTGACAACCGCTTTTCCTGATGGCAAAGCATTGGTTTTGGGTTGCAAAATAAACTTTGTGAATGTGAAAGAGAGCTCACTTCAACTCGTGAGACTGACAGACAAAGTGAAACGAGAATTCAAAATTGATTATACAGAAACAGGAATTGTTGGACAGGTGCCCTGTAGAAATTGAAAAACTAGTTAGGAGTACTAACAATTCTTTCATGATTAAATGACATAGAGTTGGATCCGGATCTAAATTATGATTAAAGAAACTCCATTAATAGAAATTGATGTATTTTAATATCAACTCATGCAAACTCCTGGATTTCTCTGGGTTTATAAGCATAACTAAGTTTAAATCCAGTCCATAATGAGATTTGTACAGTTGAAAATACAAATTGTAATATTTTACACTGTTTAACTAAAACATTACTATTATTCTACAGAAAAAGCTACTAGATATTGATAAGAATCTGAAAGAATCAGAACCTATATCTCAGACCCAAAGCAAGGGAAAAAGAATATTCATTGAAGAAATCGAAGAATCAGACGAACAAGAGGGAAATGAAGGAAAATTTGTAAATGGTTCTGGAGATAGAAGTAAGTTATTGAATGTTTCATTTCAGAAACAGTGAGTAGATTGCATTGTGTTTTTTTAAAAACACTGACAGTTAATCAAATTTAGGATTTTTACAAAGACTAAAAACTCTCCAAGATTTAGAAAATTTCTTTAAACCCTACCTAATGATATCAGGGACTTGAATCTGAATGTTTCTATGTGTGAAATATTATTCTGTTACTTTACTAAGTTTCAGCCTGTTATCTCTTTGAATTCTTTACAGTTTCGATATCAATAGTTTTCCTTTTATGCTGTTCACATTAAAAGCCTGAATAACCTTTGGAATTAATGTGTAACAGTTTCCAAGTGGGAAATAAATTAAAGCTAAAGGCAAAGTATTCTGTTCACAATGCCATATTTAAATAATAGCTAAAAATGTAGAATTTAAAGCAATGATATTGATATATTCAAGTTTATTGTATTCTGCAAAATAATGTTTGAAGGTGATACTTCAGAAATTTAAAATGTTTTTCCTTTATAAAGCTTTTAAAAGCAAGCAACTTATTCATAGTGGTACTTTCTTCAATAGAAATAAAAACAACTTCATTTTACAAAATAGTACATGTTTTAAAATAGTCTTTTCTATCTAATATATTTCAGTAATGACACCCAGTAAATCTGTTTATTAACATAGTTATGACTGCCAATTCCATATAATTTACTGAGGGTTTTTTCACTGAATACCCAGTATTTAGATCAGTGTTTCTCAAACTTGGCGACTTTAAGTCCTGTGGACTTCAACTCCCAGAATTCCCCAGCCAGCTATGCTGGCTGGGGGATTCTGGGAGTTGAAGTCCACAGGACTTAAAGTCGCCAAGTTTGAGAAACACTGATTTAGATAGTTAATTCCAGCTGAACTGTGTGTCATTCAAAAACAGGGTCCCACTAGTCTTGAAATAGCAGCAGACTTGACAGTTTTAAATGTCTTTCAATAGCAGTTGTGTGGATTTTTATAATCACTTACAAGATACACAAATCTTGGGGTCAGTTCTTTTCAGCAAGCTAAATATCCTGTGAACTTTCTGATGAACGTTTCAGTCCACCCCTGCTTTGTTCTGACAATTGTTCCTTCCGATGATGCACACTCTAACCCAGCTGATTCACTTCCTTGTAGAAACTGCAGTGCTGGTGGGAAGGGAGAGCACAAGCGAGCCAGCCGACATGGGCAATGTACAAAAGAAATTCAGTAGTCGAGGAGGTGCCTGGAAACCAGACCATAAAGAAGCCCAGAAGCCCAGAGACCCTTCAGAGAATAATGTTAAGAAAGGCAGATTGGAAGAAACGATACGGGAATCTTTGCAAGATGACAAAAAGGAAATCAATGGCCACCTGAGCAACTGTATAAATGGAAATGAAATTGGGGAAGGAAAACCAAAGGATGTCGAATCCTCAGCAGCTGGAAAAAGCAATTCTACTCTGCTACCTGCTAATGCTGCAAAACTGAAAACTGAAGGAAATGAATTATTTAAGAATGGACAATTTGGAGAAGCTATGCTGAAATACTCCAGAGCAATTGAAAATGTACTCAGTTCAGGTGAAATATGTATTTTAGATATAGATATAGATATAGATATTGTATGCCATGATTAACGTTTTTCAAAAGATGATTTTAAAATGCCACTAAGCTTTTCGATCTTTCCCTCTTTTTGTTTTGTTCCAGGAACTAGCAGATTAAAAGGTTCCTTTGCAGTAACAGCCAATTATAAAACTGAATTTAAATTCAATAGATAACTGAACTTTTGTAATGTATATTTCCTAGAAGCTGAATTAAGGGTTGCATATTTAAAATTAACTGCATAAAACATACATTTCCTTGAAGCAACTGAATTACTGCAATTGTGCATTTTCAGCACAACTGTATTACTGCAGTGAAACTTGGGAACCTAATGAAGCATATTTTTATGGTAACAGCAGCTGCATTTCAGTAACTAATTTTCTGTATAATTGTAATTCTAGGGATCCAAGCTCCAGAGGATTTAAGTATTTTGTATTCAAACAGAGCTGCGTGTTACCTAAAAGAAGGGAATTGCGCTGACTGTATTCAGGATTGTAACAGGTAAATAACAGTTGTTAACAGGGAAAAATAAACCTTGCGATTACAACATACTTGAACTAGATTTTTACTCTGATAATTTTTTTAATAAATTGAAAGGTGTAGCCTGGATTAATGCTATCACACATTCCATTGGAATTTATTGCATCTAACTTTTTGTAAGGCAAAGGAAAGAAGATGATGAATAAGCTAGTTAATATTTCTTCCAAATTGCATCACAATGCCTGAAAGGTTTTAGTGTTAAAGGAAGTTCATTATAGAATTTGGATGGGTATTTATGCATGAATTTCCTGTTTCATATTTAAACCTGCAATCATGTACGGGGCATCTACAAAGAGTTGTATCATAATTACAACACAGTTGCAAATTATGTAGAAATGTTTCTTGACACACTAACGCAACCATGAAGTCTGTTTTTGAAAGATATTGCCATTAACATTTCCTCTATGTCGAATATCCTGCAATGTTCCTGCTATTTTTAAAAAGTCTTCCGTTTTTGTGTTCTTAATTGTTGCCTAATGAATCAGATCTAGGAGGTAGACATACATAAAAAAGACAAAAATATTCAGTTTTTTGATTAGCTACAAAAATACTAGATGGCAAATGTGTAATATTGTTATACATACTTAAAAGATGTATAATCAACAAACTACATACAGAATACTATGGTATTCTATAAAGAAACTGATAATGTAATGTAGTAATATTATATAGTAAAGTAAAATATGTAAGGTAGGATATTGTTTTGGGATTAATACTGATTTACTGTGCTACAATATGATCCCAAAAATTCTACATGGAACAAAACAAATAATTATTTGGATGCTGAACTGTTTGGGCTGATCTTTAGAGAAAAAAATCATTTGAAAACAGATTTGTCATGTCAGAGTTCCATATATCAATTTTTTAAAGCAGATTGCAACATTTTATAAATTGGATCCCAATTTAGTCATTCTTAGAGTGGATCCATTGCAGTTAGTTGCAAATAAGGGGCTATAATTTATATTCCAGTCATTTCTATAAGTTTTCCTTTAGTAAGCCTAAGTCTAGATCTAATATATTTTTATACCTAGTAATGCATCTACATACACTCTATCATATATTATTAAGGGCAACAGGCCTGCTAAGATGAAAACTTTTAGTGCTTTGTTATATCATTCATAAACAGAGCCGAGTAATAGAACTAGAATATGTGAATTCTTGTTTGTGCTGTGCAAATGCAGTCACAGTAATGTTATCCCGATCATATGCTTTATTTTAAAATATATGCTAATGCCCTTATGGATATATTGGACATTTAATTTAATCATTCAGCAATTAAGAAAATGTTGAAAATAAAGAAACAAAAAAAAAAAGAAAATATAAAAGATGGAAAATAAACAAAAGAAAAAGAAAAATATAATTTGGGAAAGAGTACTTTTGTAATCTTGTTATATTTGTAAGTTTAGATATTTGGCATGTTATATCCAAAAAGGTGAAGTAATCTATTAAGAACAACTTTGCTGATGTAACTAAAACAGGAAAAAACAGGTGTGAATCCAAAATCTTTAATTAAAGGATTCTTAAAGGCTCTTTGCTGCAGTGTGAATTTTTCAGCCATGCAATTTCCTACTTTAATTTTCCAATGTATCATTATAAGAAACTCTGGAAGCAAGCAATAAAGAATTAATTTCCTGTGTTGTATCATTTAATAAGTCCTAGGAAATAAAGCTAGATTAGCATTAACAAGCTGAACATCTATTGTCCAGTCTTTCTAACTTTTAGCCAGAATGGGGCCAGAAAGGGGCATTTCCAACCAAAGGTGTTAGCTTCTTTATGTGCTTTCCAACACAGACTAGAATTTCAATTAGTATAATTTTCATGTCACGTGATAATCATAAAGAATTTAACTTTAGAAAATCTAAATGACTTGGCCAAAATACTTTTAAAAGAACATTTATCCTATAGAGGTTTGAGTTAATTCATCTGCTTCGAATTCCTAAGCTTTACTTTCTGTAAGATGTTTATTACAATATTGAAGCTGTTTCTTTCTACAGACAGCCCATTCTTCAAACTTTTTTAATGGACTTGATTGGTAATTTTAATTTTAAGAAGAAATCGTTGCTGCAGAACTTTAATAACTGAAACGAGCATAGGCAGTTCTGCATAGAACAGTTTTTGTCTTGTGAATAGAGCACAACAAATTTCAATAAGAATATAGTGTGAAATGGTAATAACACAAACTGGTAAATCATTATGTTTATCCATCCTCCCTCCTAAAATTTATTTCATTAGAATCTTTTCATTAAGATGAAATTAATGTTTAAAAAAAGTTTAAACTGCATCTTTCCAAAATGTTTTATTTTTTATCCTTGCATGTAATAATTTCAACATTTGTTCTTTAGTGCTTTGGAACTTCATCCATATTCTATTAAGCCTCTTCTACGTCGAGCAATGGCCTATGAGTCAATGGAACGATACCAACAGGCATATGTGGATTATAAAACTTTATTGCAAATAGATAGTGGAATCCAGGTTGCAAATGACAGTGTTAACAGGTAAATATTTATGACATTTAAAAGAACAGTACAGAGCACTTTAGACTATGTTATATACACACATTTTTAAAATAATTACTCTCACTATAATGATATGGTTTCTTTCTTTTTAATATAGCTGTCCTGACATATTTTGCTTTTACATTTTTTTTTGAAATTTATAAGGGTGCCTACTCAAATACTGTGACCTTGGGCAATGATACTATTAGATGTTGTTATTCAAGTACTTAGCAATTGATTTTACACAAAACTGGGAATGCCTATCCATCTATATACTGACATATTAATGCATCTTGATCTGCAAAAGGTTAGCCAAGGAGCATTACTTGCAGTTTCTGAACATCTGGTAATAAAAAGAGAAATGTTGTAGCCAGTTGAATCAGTAAATATTGTATAATCGTGATGTATATACATTTGTGTATCATCAAGCCAGTGGGAGAACATTGCTTTTGTTATTTAGCATCTTATTTTGTGTGCTATAATATCCTCTTTGGCATCAATAGTAATCTAGTATTCGGGAATAGACAATCAGAATTGCAGTAGCCTCTGATGCTATTTATCAAATTCCATGTCTACCAGTAATCTTGACTCTTAAGTGTAAGAGCCTTGATGGCGCAGTGGTTGGAATGTAGTATTGCAAGCTACTTCTGCTGCCTGCAATTTGGCAGTTCAAATCTCACCAGACTCAAGGTTGACTCAGCTTTCCATCCTTCCAAGGTGGATAAAATGAGGACCCAATTGTTAGGGGCAATAGGCTGACTCTGTAAACCGTGTAGAGAAGGATGTAAAGCACTGTGAAGTGCTATGTAAGTCTAAGTGCTATTGCTATATATTCTCATGAAACAGATTCTATAATATGACAGAGAAGCATTTTTATGGTAATAGTCTATAGTGATTGGGATGGCAACACATTATACCACAGTCTTCTCAATGGTAGTATTGACCTGTAGAGCTATTGTAACTGATGAGAATTCTAGCATTCTGACTCGGAAAAGCAGATGAAAATATAGTAGTTTTATAAAACCCTCGATGGATTATGTTGTAATTACAGAAATTTCTGAATCATTCTCTTTATATCTTGAGATTTTTTTTAGTTCATGTCAGTTTAAGAAAGTATGTAGAGATATAAGGCAGTCTTTTCCGTCCTTCCCAATTCAGAGAACTAGAAGTGTAAAAGCTTGTTAGATATATCAAAAAGTAAGTAGAAAAGCATAATACTACGTTGAGACTTTACTTAAAGGCCATCTGTAGACTACCAATTTGGACCATTTTTGGCTTAAAGTGAGTTTACCACAAATAGTAAAGGTTTGATATAAGAATATATTACCCAGGTATTCCTGGGTGATACAGATAATCGGTATTATTAAGGACTTAAGTATCAAATAAAATAATCTCAGTCTTTTAATTTCCAGTCTGATTCTGAGTCAGAGATAGTCTACTTTTCCCTGGTGGATGACTTACATTAGGAACTAGAGGGGATCATGGCTCCAGTGATTCTATGGAGTCTCTAGGTGACTTTTGATACTATTGATGATCACATTGTTCTGTCTAGCTGAGATAGGATGGGAAAACAATTGTGTAGTAACACTTGAAACAGATTCTGCAGATAGTATCAGTAGCCTGCTTTTCAGCTTCACAATTATTGGTTAATGAAGTTATTCTCCATTTTACTTAGTATCACTATAGAACAGCCTGAAGTAATCATCCAGCAAATTGGATCTGCGTGTCACAAAATCCCAATGATATCCATTCTCCATATTCGTATAAGGGACCTGCAGAGACTATAGTAGTCCTGATCTGTTGCCATTTGGTAGCAACGTAATCCAAACAAGATAATGAATACTAGCTGTAGAAAAACTAATCTGTAATGAAATGCCTGCTTTGTGTGAGGTGGCACTTCTCTCAGCAAACCTGTAAACAGCCGGGAAGTGCTCCTCAGCATTACTCTTAAATATCTCAAGGTGCTTGCAGCTAAAATGTTTAACAGCTCAGGTAGATGTGCCAGCCAGTCTTTCTGGAATATGTGGGTGTATCCAGTGTTAGACAAATGCTAATCACATCCAATTGAATTATTGTAACCTCCTTTGCTGGGGTTTTTGAAAACATCAGTTGGTGAATAGTCAGAATTCTGATTTTTTTCCCCTGAATTCATGTTTTAGGTGTGTTATTTTTGCTGTCTTAGTAATGTAAATGTGGGTGAAAGTACTTTTACATTTGATTTTTTTTTGTAACAGGATTCATGTGATTCTGATACTATTGCTTAGTAGAGTGGAAAGCTTTTCTCACCTGGGTTCCCAGCCTTTGAATCTTGGGCCACAATAAGTGGACAGATAGCGCTTGGATTTTTGTTTTGCTTTCTGTTGTTACAAACAAACATCAATCTGCTTTTTAGACCAAGGGGGGGGGGAAGTATCATATTTGCTATCCTATGGCATCTGATCTCAATTCCCTATTTTTCCTCCTAAAGGCAATGTGAATAACTCATAACAGATGCAAAGTGATATTGGGTGGAGGAGAGGAAGGGATGTGTGCAGACTATTTTTGCATGGCTATTTGGTAGGAGAAGCAAAGCAAAAGAATGGCCTGGCAAGTTATATTTGATGTATTTATTACATATTTAACTGATATGTAAATTTTCTATTTGTTGAATTAGTATTCCTGTCCTTTAGCATAATGTGCAGAACATAAATAATCAATACATTGATATTATATATTATTATTTCAATGTGAGTAGTCATATTTAAAGGATTTACATTTGCCACACTAGATAGAAGATTACTTTTTTTTTGCCATACACGAATCAACGAAGTTGTATCGATATTATTGTCAGCGTTCCGAGTAAGACACCCATTGAAAGCAGAACTCCGAGGCAGGTAGATTCCTCAAAGAACATGTTTATTGGATACATCATATCGGCACAGCCAGTGAAAACCAACTCCTGTGGTTTTCCTCTAATTAAAACAGTAAAAATCCCCCCTCCCAGGTGTCACCAGTCCCATTGCCCAATGAAGATGGATGACAGGTTCTTCTCCTCCTTCAACAGCCACCTGTTACAATGACCTTGGTTCTCACAAGAAAACTTTTTATTATGATTGTAGCCGGGCTGGCTACTTCCCCCCTCCCTTCCCCCTCTCAGGCTTGGTGGCAACTATGAGGCAGCACAAGATGGATTCAACCAGGTTCGCTTCAGAGTTGACAATTATATCACATCCCCAAAAATTAAAATAAATTTTTATAAGCAAATCCAGAACATTATTGTTTTTTCCTTATTTCCACATATTGAATGTTTGGGATTTAATTGACTAGAACGTGGCTTCCACTGTTTCCATGATCAATATATATCTTTCTGTCTTTTTTAACTTAAAATATCTACACCTTGCTATTAAGGATTAGGTAGATAAAGAAATATGCCAGTCAGCATTTCCAAACACCAATAATTAATTTACATTGAAATAACTTTAGATTCTGGGCTTAGTTCTGGTTGTTCAGTGAGTACAACCTCTTGTGCCTTGAGATGCACAACTAAAATCACCATTTGACTTAAATATGATGAAACAATTGATGATTGACTACATACAGGAAGAGAGAGCTACTACATTATCACCTTTTGAAAATATTTCAGACTGAACTTTAAACTGAGAAAATGCTTAATTTAGTATTTACTGTAAGACCTCCTAGCATTATGATACAACCTGAACAATGTGAAAAACATGAATTACAATTTCCAAGTTTTTTCATTTTTACATTTCAATATACATGCTTTCAGAATTGTCCAGAATAGCCTAACTACTCGTTTATTGACTGAGTTCCATTCCAACAACCAGGTTATTAAACAAAATGGTGGCTATGTGAACATGTGATAAATAGATGCCCTCTGAAGATCATTGGTTGCTCTAAATCATTCAGATATTTTCCTACAACTACACCAGTGTTATTCTCATTTTGGTGTGTGGTGTTGTCGGGCACACAAAATTTGTTGTAAATAATCTGCATTGGTCAGAAAATGATTTTTTTTTTACATTGCTGTCATATTTACAAATAGTGGTTGCTAAATGAAGAATGGGTGTACTTCTGGTTTCTGGCTTGTTATTTAAAAATGTTTCTGTCTGTCATACTTAACCCAATGACTTTTCCCCCCTTTCTAGATCCTATTTATACTTTTCCCTTCACTGCTTATCACTCTTTTCTTCCTGGCAACCCATCTCCTTATTTCAGCTGCTTCCTTCTCTTCCTCTTCCTCCTGCTGGTAATTCTTTTTTTCAGCTTGCTAAGTATTTGTTTCTGGACTTTATTAAACAGAATTAAATTAAATTGAAGTGGCCTAGATATCTCAATATGTTTAATGTGTTGATTTTTTAATTGGTGCCCTATGATGTTTTTAGAGTTTCTTAAAGATTACTATTAACATTTTCACACCTAGTGAGAAATAAGACACTAAGCGTCTTAAGGATAGTGGCCAATACTGATCTGAACAAAATAAAGGTTGGACAATAAAAATGTGTACATGCATAGATCTGAGGTAGCACTGAGTGCTGTGAGTATTTTAAATAAAAATATTGTTATATATAATCAAACTTGTTTTATTTTAGGATAACGAGAACCTTAATAGATCTGGATGGCCCAAATTGGAGGGAGAAGTTACCACCAATACCTGTTGTCCCAGGTTCTGCTCAGTTGCACTGGTGGGATGGAGAAAGCTTTACTTCAGAGTCAAAACAAAGGAAAACTGCAAATACTTGCAGAAATCAACTGTCACAGACTCCTAGTATGTGCATATTGTTTTAGTATACCAGTAGAATCATTAGTGAACTATTACGGGGAAACATTATATTTGAGATATTGGTTCCATATCCACTGAGATGTTTATGCAGTATTTCATTGTTTATGCTAAGGGATTCCTAAGCCTTTCCTTTCCCTACAACTTCTCATGCTACAAAAGAGCATCTCAGAAAATAAGACTATGTCCTGGAGCCGACAAAATCCAGTGCTGTAGTAGTTAGAAGTAGACATTAAGCAAGCTGGTGAATGCAACAACATTTAGAGTTTTTCGGGATCACCTTCATATCTCCTTCATTGGAAATAAATGTTTTACTACTGCAGTCCTCAAGGATTGACCATACACTATTCTTCAGTTCATATCTTGTTTTACATTCCTCATGCAGCATTGGGACAAGTGGCTATGTGCATCTGTTTTATATATCTTAAAAGTGTGGTGCTTAGTTTTGACTTTTTTGTGGCAAAGAAGTCTTGTGAGATCATGTTAGCCACACTGATAAGAGCATGTGGAAACTCTCTTAATTAATAACTAAAAGAATGTTCTGTGAGTATTTGAACTTGCTTTCTGAATAGGTATATTCTTCTGGCAATGAATGGGCATCTATCTTTATTGACAAATAGGTGACAATGCAGAAGAGAAGTTCAAGCTATTTAAGAATCAAGGAAATGAATTTGTGAAAAAGGGTAAATATGAAGAAGCGTTAATGAAATACAACGAGTGCATAAAGCTAAATTCACAGGAAAAGGCTATCTACACTAACAGGTAACAAGATATCTAATACAGCATCCAAATCCTAGCCAGCTTTGTTCAGTTTGTTAGGCAGTTATCATTAGTTTTAGTGGAGAAAAACTGTTTGTAGTAATCAACATTTTTGTAAATGAAATATAATTCCCATGTTGTAGATACTGTATTTATATTTCCTGCAAGAGCTCCAAGTAATATTCATTTTACCATTTTAATATCCCTTATAAGGTCAGTGAAGTAAGAGATAATAATTAGCCCAAAGCCATTGAATGGACTTCATTCTCCACATAATACACTGTTATATTGCACTGTTGCAATAGTGTATATTCATATTACTATAGCTCTGTATATTGATACCACTATGGCATTTGGGTCCATCAATTGTTCAGCTGGAGATACTCTACAGCAGGGGTCTCCAAGTGTTCCTCAGCCAACTTTGAAGTCCACAAGTCTTAAAGTTGCCAAGGTTGGAGGCCCCTGCTCTACACAGCTGGGCAAATGACTATTAAAAAAAAGGAACATAAGCACCAAACTGTTTTGAGTGTTGCAACATGATCTTACGCTTTCTTGTCTCTGATTGTACTGTTCTAGGGCTCTTTGTTTCTTGAAACTACTTAAGTATGAAGAAGCCAAGAAGGATTGTGATTATGTTCTTCAGATTGATGGCTCTAATATCAAGGCTTTATATAGAAGAGCTCTAGCATACAAAGGTTTAGAGGTAAGATCAAAGACTATTGTATCTATTAACCTGTAGCTATTACCCATCAGATGTGTGTAATGGCTACGAAAATACAAATGATGCATGAAATATACATTATTATATAATAAGTAGACATAACTTGAAGGCTTAAGGATGTCAAAATGAAAAATGCTGAATTGGAGTAAACCAAATAATAAAAAACATTTTAATATAAACCAGATGGCAGACATTTTTAAGGAAGTATTGGAAAGCCGGTAACATCGAATACCTCCAGGACTTGCCCTTTCATTGGCAGGGCAGATTTAAGAGGGCACAGCCATTATAGGTGCAACTGCTAGAGTTCAGTAGAAACTAAAATGCAGTAGATACATTTAGCTGATTTATAAATGAAGAACTCCTGCAACTGTAGCACCTGGAATTCATAGGAAACTACTAGAGTGTAAACAGAGGCATGCTAGATAATAATTCTCAGGATGTAAAAGCCAAAGAAAGAGAGCATAGTGACGGGATAGTTGGAGAAATAATTGTTTATAATTTCACATGTTTAGGTGTTGCTCTACATGTAGTTCTCAACTTATGACTACAACTGGGAATGGAATTTGTGTTATAAGTTGTTATGGTTGTATGTTGAGTCACGTGGTTGTAAATACAAATCCAGCTTAGCTAATGGCACTTTTTCCTGGCAAAACTAGCAAAAAAAAAAAAAAAAAGCAAATCATAATCACATGACAGTAGGATGCTATAATCAGTGATAAATGCATACCAGTTGCCAAGTGCCCAAATTGCAATTGTCACCAAGGGGGCAGGGCAACAGCCATAAGTTTGAGTTCAGTTCATAAATGACTTTTTTTTCCTTGCAGACTTCTGTTAATTCAAACCATTGTTAAGTGAATAGTCATAAGTGAAGGACTATATTGCTTTTGGAATGATTGTTAAGACCTTATCTTAAATAAAATGAATCTTTTTTATATATTTGCTGATATATGTTTTTGTAAATTACATGATGTCTTGGTAACAAAGATAACATAGCTTCCTCCTTGATGACCAAAAGCTTATATCACTCACCACAGTAATGGATTCCTTAAGAACATAAGAATATCCCTGCTGGATTAAAGATTAGTCCAGCAAATAGCTATAAATATAGTAACATTTAGAAAATGTTGGGGAAAAATAGAAAACATGAAAGTAAGAATCCAGGTTATTTTTCTGACTATAAGTAAATATTATAACTTTTCCAACAATTTCTTATTTAAGCCAATGCTTGTTTTTTCTAACTTTCAGAACTATGAAGCTAGTATTGAAGATCTGAATAAAGTTCTTCTAATTGATTCCAGTATTGGTGAAGCACAGAAGGAATTGGATGAAGCAACTCAACTATTTAAAATTAGACGTGAATTTACAGCCAACAATCAGCCAAAGCAAAGGAAAAAAATTGAAATCCAAGAGGTATTTAAGAAAAACCACAGAGGCTTAAAAGCTTTAGATTAAATTGCTAGATTTTATTTGTAGCTTTATTTGTAGCTGATACATTCTCCAAATACATTTGGCAGTTTGGAGATTTTTTGTAGGCATAGGCAGTATGAAATATAGAAGTCAGTTTGAACTCCACTTTTATAGTTTAATCTTCCCCACTTTGGTCACACGCCAGATTAAAATTGTCCACTGCAAAATAAAGTTCCCACGAGGGATATACAACTTTTCAATAGAGAAATAACCCCAAAATAAATTGTCAGTGATAGAAAGCTGGACAGAGCTGGAAGGCATCCCTGGATGGAAACACTAATCATTGACGCATGACCTTGTTAAGATGTAAGTTAGAAACTGCCCTCCTTCAAGTTGATTTCAGAAAAGTGGAGCTGGAAGATATCGCTTCAATACATTAGGCATTGGTCTTTGAAGTCTCTCAGGATAATACATTGCTTTTGTTTCCCTGATATTGTTTAATGTATATTTAAACTGATAAATTTTGGATTTGCTATGCCCCATATGAAGGCAACAACCACCTCCATGTTTTTTTCCTGACATTAATGAGGCTATTCTAAATTTTACTGCAATAGCTGAGATTAATAATGGACAAGAGGACTGCAATTTGTGTGTAGCTGGTCATGAAGGATTCTACCTCTATTGGAGGAAGTTGTATTTCTCTTGAAACCTCTTTCCTACTTAGGGAGTCTGTGATTTGGGCACCAGTGGTGGGTTGCAGGCGGTATGCCCCGATACGCGCGTATTGGTGCCTGCTGGAAGCAGCAGCCACCGTACCGGAACGGTGTTTTGGAGGGCCCACCCACCCTCCCTTGTTCCTTACCTGTATTTGAAGGAAATGGGCCATCTGCGCACACACGCGCAGCATACGGTGCCTGCGCGATGCTCCACCGAGCAGCTGGAGCATCGCAGGCAGTGTGTGCAAATGCGTGTGCAGTGCGCGTGCCCATGGTACATGCCTGGCTCCCGTTGCAGCATACCGGTTGCAACAGGAGTCGAAACCCACCACTGCCAGGCACCCAATTTTTAATGTGGTTCAGGACACCACCACCACCCACCACTAAAACTAGTGTGTTTGTTCCTGAGCATGTAAGATTCAGTCACAATATAGAGATTCTGCTTACATCCCAGTTGTACTATTTTAACATACTGCATGCAAGACCTTGGGAAACTTCAGTTTATATATAATGCAGGCTCAACTCCTAACTAGAGCCAATTATTAACAGCTTATACTCTGTGATGAAAATAGCCACTAGTTTGTTTCTGATCTGGCATGATTCAAAGCTGATGGTGCTTTTTATGAATTGGGAGCCTGACCTTTGGAAATATCATATTCTAACTTGCCAATCTGCCCAAGATTTCACATCTTAGAAATGGGTGGGGTTTTTATTTTGTTCCTTACAGAAACTATTTCAGAGAAAAACAATAGATGGCCTCTGATGATTTCACCCAGACTTTGATCTCTGCTAATGCTGTCTATTCCTCTGAGCAGGACTTTGCAACAAAACTGCTGAGCTGATTTTCTGGTTTGGTATTTTATGGATGCTATAATATATATTTAAAGTTTAGTTGTGCTTTCAATTAATTTGTGTATTTTTATTGTTATTACTGTTAGCCCCCTTGATTGACATTTTTGGAGAAAAGTGAACTATAAATAATGGATTACTAATCAAATCACTTTGGACAAATCATAGGAAACTTTCCCATGAAATTAGCAATCCCCTGAGAATTGGGCACTAGAGAACAACTCAATCAGCCTCTCTGTGATCAGCTGCAAGTTTTATATATATGAGCAGGAACATTTTGGAAGATAATCTAGAAAGGAGTAAATGAAAATATGATCGTTATGAATAAACTTCTCCAAAGACACATTTAAATGTCTTTTAAGTGGTTGCAAAAGTTCTTATGGCTTGACTCCTGGTTTTTGTAATTATGATTTTTTTTAACTTTGTGTGTATTTATTAAGGCTGACCAAATGCATGATTATTTTTTTGTGAAGGTAAATGAACAAGAGGACGATACAGAGACGTGTTCTTCAAATACAGCAATAAACCCTTGCAATGCTAAAGAAGAGCTTGGAACAACCATGCCATTGAATAGCTCAGAAAAGCTAACCATTTCTAAGCCATCAAATGCCTATGAATTTGGGCAGATAATCAACATCGTGAATGCCAGTAAGGACATTGCTGCTTGTGCAGAGCTCTTAGCAATGATTGAGCCAAAAGATTTGCCAGTACTACTAAGCAACAAATTAGAAGGAGATATTTTCCTCATCATTATTCAAGCTCTGCAGTCAGATGTGTTCAGTCAAAACCCTAATCTGGTATACCAACATCTTTTCTACCTAAGTAAAGCTGAAAGATTTAAGGTGAGCAGATTGTCTTCAGGCTAAATTATTTTTCAAATAACACTGGTATTTAGGTAAATGTCATTTTAAGTACTAATTAAGTGCACATACTTGTTTTTGCTCAGGTGGTGCAGACACTTCTTGGTAAGAATGAAATAGAACAGGTTCAGCAGCTACTGGCTTCTCTTTCCAACGTGCAAGACCAACCATTTTCTTCGAATGATCTTGAGAATCTTAAGAAAACCTTTGAACTGTAAATAGTTTCTTTTTTAAGTACTCCATGCAAATATGCATAGTGTGTATGTCCATCTTACACCAAGGGAAGTCAGAACAAATAGTTTTAGCTGGATTATTTAATATGCTGCATATTTTACATACACTTTGATAATCAGCTCCCTCACCTTGTATATGTTTTATTCTACAATTATTTTATTTATGGGAATGTTCCCTACTCTTTGGCACCTGCACTTATATCAACAAATAGATTAGGAGGAGAACTGGGGCTTGAACGACTCATTTAGATAGGAAAGAAAAAGAATGAAAAATGCTCTGTATTTCCTTAAGGAAGAGAACCGTGAGCCACAAGGACGCAATCCCAGAAGGCTAAGGAAATAGTCTAAAATGTTCCTTTTATGAAGGGATGTTAAACAAATAATGCTTATATGGAAAGTGTTCAAATGGTTATATGCAGCTGTTTTTATTTCGTTTTCTTCTAGCGTAGGGGGTTTTTCTAAAGAAAAACCACTGTTCAAAAATGGTGATTGACACTGCAATGAAAATGTCTTTGAATAAGCCCCATTAAATAAGGAATTGTGAGTCTTATTTTAAGTGGGCATGTGTTGAAAGACTATGAAAGTATAACCCAATGATAGCACTTTGTTTTTGCAGCTGGGAAAAGTATGGACACTATGCATACCAAGCTACAGTATATTTCAACTTCAGTTTTGCTTTCACTTGGTGCTCCAAATTCATCTGGCTTACGTTGAGTATGGCTTTTAAGAAAACCCCAAGTCATTTCTTGCCTTACTCTTACAGAATTAACATGCTGGAGGGTTCTGAATGTGTACAGGTGTGTGAACCTTTTAGCAGCTGGTTGCAACAGGAGATGTTTGAATCTCCTCTGAATTGCTTCCATTGAATATACAAAGGGAGATTTCTCTGAGCTAGTGATTTAGTACAGGACAGCAAAGATGAAGCAAAATGTGTAAAAATGTTTTGAAGCAATAGAGTTATTATATTTTAAACTGGAAACTAATTTATTAATAGTATGCAATCCAAATTATATTACAGGAAATAGTACATAAGTACTATTTCTGCTATTTTGAATTAAATGTTTTCTTGGATTAGAAACTGTAAAAAAAATGTTAAGAGATTATCCACTTGAATTGTTTCCCTTGAAGAGTTTTTGTAATAAGGTATTGAGCTGATTGATATAAAAATACTTGTAATGAATAAATATTTTAAAAGAAAGATATTGGGCATATTTTTATTATTTGTTAACAGCTTGGTTTTCCAGAGTGCCCCAAAATATTTTTATAGGATACTGGTTATTCAGTTCCTGAGGTGAACATTTGGTCTCTAACATAGAAACTGGTTTTGGTGTTTAAGGATTAAAATATAACTTTGCTTCACAAAACTGTGTTCAATTTAATTTGATAGTACCAGTTCAATTTGGAGTTTATCTTTTAGGGCAGGGATGGGGAGCTATGGCCCTTTTAGGATTTGTGAACTTCAACTCCCAGAATTCTTGACCCAGTCATGCTGGCTCAGGACTTCTGGGAGTTGAAGTCCACAAATCATAAAGGGGCCATAGCTCCCCACCTCCGTTTTAGGGGAACCATCATAATCTAGTATAAAAACACAATATGGACTATTAAGATAGATTCAAACTTGGCCTTGGCTATAGTAGCCTCTCCTAAATCAATGCATCTTTGATGTTCCATACATTTAAACATTGTGGCTTGTGAAACTTTTCTTTCCAAAGATGCATAACGGTGTTAAGATAGTTAAATAGGCAATTTTTATTAGTAGCAAAGTTAGAAACTTAGTATCCTTTCAAAGACCCCAACATCTGGTGGTCAAATCTATGGAAAACCTCTGCCCTGAGGTTTCCTGGGAGGAGGAGCACATCTGGGCGATCTCATTTTCCTTATCCAGAGAGGTTCCAAAAAACCAGTCTACTCACTGGTTCTTTGGCCTTTGCTGCAGCTGTCATCTCCACTCTTCATGGAGAGATTTCACTGAACAAGTCCTGATTTGCTTTGAAAAATAATGTTTCTGTCCTTAACAGCATCTCTAAATCTTTCAGGCAGAGTTCAGTGGAGTATCAAAAACCCAGAGAAAAATGGTTTTGGAAACAGCTAGCAGTAATAATATCCAATGTAATTCTTTACTCATTCCTTGATTTACTGGACTATTTTGGGTACATGATCATAGCATTTTTAATAGGTTGGAACAGAACTCTGTTCTTGTTTTCTGTGAATGCCAGAGAAGGGGGGAGAGAATAATATTTTCCGTAGAGTTTACAGTACAAATCATCTCATTTACATATCAGAATATCCAAATGTTAGCATTTCACATTTTAAAAAAATGCAGTATTTCTCAACCATTTCAAAGCTGCATGGATTCGAGCTCCCAGAACTCTCCCCAGTATGCTAGGTGACAAATTCTGAGTTGGATTCCCTGCATCTTGAAGTTGAGAAACAGTGCTTCAAGGAGTTGATTCATTACAGTTGATGTGACTCCTCAAAATAGCTGCCGAAGCTGGAAAGTAGAGGGACTCTGTTAATCAATCACAGAATGTTGCTGTGCTCACATGAGATCCCTCCTCCCAATTGTTTTCAAAGAATGCACACCCCAACCACAAACCAAACTAAAGATTCTTTAGATAATATAAAATATAAATACTGGCTGCTCAAATACAGCATTGAAGCAAGAGTAAGTTTATCAGCCAAACCTGTACTTGTTCTAAAACATGACTTTACCATTCCAAGATATTTTCAGAACAGCAATTTTAATGTATAGCTTTGAAAAGCATAGGATGGAAATAACTGCGTAAAACATCCACATCAAGAGCTACAAGTTCAGGATCAATGCTTTCTAGAGAAAGTCACGTGTCCTTCCATTTCATCAGAGGTAGAGTAAGAACAAAGAACAAGCTTTTTCCAATTATGGCAGCAGCTTCTTTCCTAGCTTGGATCCTGCAGTCACATAAAAGTATAAGCTTGTTTCAATAAAAATAAAGGTATGTACATTTAATGATATCAAGTTGGAGATCAAAAACCAGGAATAAATAATAGCCTAATAAATACCAAATGGGCCAAAATTTGTCAAAAGGAAGCCAGTTCTTTACCAATATTCATGGCTGTTTTCCAAACTTTGCAAATGATGCATTGACTTTCTTATCTGATTAAAAAAAGACTAGGTATTTGTATGGTATTGAAGAGGGAAGTTGTAGAACATCTCTGAGGAAGGAATTTTGTTGAAATTGGGTGAAAGGTAAGGAAGTAATACAATTGGCCAGTTTCAATCTGCAATATATTCAAAATAAGACTTTCTTCTTAGTACCTAAAAGGCTTTCTCAAATTATATCAGATTGTCACATAGAAATATTAAATACTTTTAAAATGATAAGAATGTGCTATATGAAGCATGAAAAGTTTACGTATCAATTCCCTTAGCAGTACTTAACAGTAACATTTGAAGTGTATAACTGGGTGACAATAGTCATTTAGCACAAACATGAATCTATAGTCCATAGATGCTAAATTAACTACAATCTTGAGGGAGTGTTCCTAGAGATTAGATATTGCCTGCTTCTGGTTCACAAATAATTGTGGCTTCTTAGGTTTGCCATGAAGTAAACCTACACAATCAGGACAGGATATTACTTGAACACAAGGAGGCACTGTGCAAAGCAAGATGTGTCTAATTACACGCTAAGCCTTAGTAACCAAATAATTCTTGGTCACCAAAAGAAGCCAATGGGAAAGCATTAATGGCATCTTTTTAAGCTGGATTGTGCATTAAATACCTATTTTCTACCGCATATCCATTTCTGCCTCCTAAAAGGAGCAACAGTTTTCTTCCTGGCCATGCATTTGAGGAGGGGGGGTGGGGGTGGGGAATCTGCGGCCAAGGAGCAGGATATATTTTAAGTACATATCCAGGAGATAGATATCTCCTGGAGATAACTGACTGGGGCAGTCAGAAAAATTGCAGAAGCCCAGGCAACTTGTAAAATGTGTGGGAGATGTGCAGAAACATACTGTAAATGCCAAAGAACCAGCACTACAGAAGGCCCAGGAATGCAGACTCTGTCAATCACAAGCACCTGAATGGTGTTGCAAGTGGCATACAAGATGAACCAAAACAGAACAGCCCCAGTTGACCATTCCAGCAACTGCTTCTGGACACAAAAGCAAAACGGTCAAGGTACCAGCTGGCATCAACTGCAGTGACTTTCCAGCAACCTGTATGAAACTGGGCAACATCAATAGAGGTGACCCTCAAACAACCAGGTTAACATTGAGTCAAATCAATAATGCCTGCCATCTGACAACAGGATTCTTTGCAGAGGTTAACAAAACAGCATAGGATAGCAAGTTTGTGAGATGGATTCTGCTTCTTCCTCTCCACCAGAATGGCAATATGAGAATTGCTCAGGGCTGGGGAGACCCCTTTGGAATATAGATACAATCCACCTTGATGGCTTCCATCGAATAAGTTCTTGTTGGGCACATCTACTCACACAAAGCATGGAAATTTCACCTTCAGTTTCAAGAGTAGTAGTATACTCAATATTAAGCCACTTAACAGGGAACATAGGAAGAATGTCCAGAGCACATAGGAAGAAAGGCAAGGAAGTCATATCCAGAAACTCAAGTGAATCCTGCCCTTTTGCTACCTTTGCCTACCTGCAATCTTTTTCACTCTCGGCCTTTGTATTTAATGAGGAAAAAAGGAAGGAATCACAAGAGACACCTAATCCTCATGAAGCTTACACTAAGAGAAAAATCCATTTACAGAGGATGATCACACAACCTGTACCTTTACGTCAATCACTGTACTAATGCTAGAATGTTTGGAAGGAATCTTGGAGATAATTATTGAGTGCAAAGTCCTTCCTTGGGTAGGAATCCACTACTACAATGTGTCGAAGAGATAAGATCATCCATCTTCCATTCAATGCTTCCAGTGAAACAACCTACCACTTTCCAGAAAGTCCATTCCATCATCCATAAAGAAAACCTTATGTCCATACAAAATATGTTTGCTTGTAATTCGAACATGTTCTAGTTTGTTAATGAGCATTCTAAATTTCAGTGTTCTAAACACCTCACTATTATAATCAGGGAGTATCACAAATTGAAAAGAACAATGGCTTTTCTGGATCTTTATATTATACTTCACTAAGAGGTAAGTTTGGATTTCATTTCCCTTTTTGGAAACTGCATCGCTCAATTAGTTCATGTTCAGCCTGTGATCCACCAGGAAATCGAGATCCCTTGTTACGTACTATATACTGCTGCCTGGTATGGTTTCGGCCATTCCATATTCTTGTCTTTTTTTTCTCTCCAAACACAAAATATATATTTTTTGCCTTTTGAAATTCATCTTGCTGGATTCTACCCATTGTTCCAGCTTGTCAAAGTTCTTTTGAATCTTGAGTTTCTTTAAGGAAAGTTTGGAATCTTTATTTTTGTGTCATCTGCAAGTGTTATATTTTTTAATCCTCCATCCAAATAATTTATAAATCTGTATTAAATCAACTGAGAGGCTTGGTGCAGAGCTGTCCACAGCCATAATAGAAGTAGGGACTACACAGCGGTATGGCAAGATGCAATTGTATTTTCTTGTATAAAATCTCAGATTTGGATTGGGAGCCAATTAGATGCATTAGGAGAGTCATATATTCAGCTGGAGCTTCTTGATTTCCCTAGAAATTTGCAAGCAGGCAAATCAGCCTTTTTAGTGTAAGATTCCTAAGAAAGTTTTATGCCTTCGAGTCTACTAGAGATGCATCATTAATCTATACTGACTCTCTCTAGGGGTGCTATTGCAGAATATTCCTTTCCTGACAATTCCATCTTTGGTGATTGAAAACAGTAGTAGAACTTACCAGGATATACCATTCTGGTCACTCAATGATACTTATCAGTCTGATCCTGCAGAAGGAGAGAGAATTCATCAGTGCAGACATTAAAAATCCACATTATTCATCCTTTCTGTTTTATTATTTTTATATATTGTCGTCCTATTTTTCTGATGCTTTTTTTCTGGTTATTTTTTACAATAAAATTAAACAACGGGTAATCTTCATTGAGCAACTGCCTCATTTAGCAACTATTTGGTTACAAACTGAGGAAAAAGTAATTTTGCGATCACTCACGTTTACATCCTTTGCAGATCTGTAAAGCTGAAGTAAGTTCATAAGCACAAATGCAGTTTCACTTAGCTCCCACTTCCTTTAACAACTAAGGTTCCAATCACAATTGGGATTCACTAAACGAGGACTATCTTGACTATCTATCCTAGCTTAACTCAGTACCCATGAATATAAGGAAGGGATTTCCTTCTTAGAATACGAAGGATTTTGAATACCTGCCTTCCAGGTAGAGAGATAAATAATGCCCTTTTGTCCATCCTCTAGTGATTCCAATGGTACTTTCTTTTGCAGTTTCTTAATTTGATTTAAATTAGTTGCATGGAGTAAATTACTTCCATATGCAAATTAAAGGATATTAAATATACAGCTGGAACTTACTTTGTTTTCTTGTTGAAATAGCTCTTAATTCTCAATACTCGATTCAGTTATTTCTTCGGATATGGGAGATGTTACAGAGAAATAATAATTAAGCCTGAATTCTAAATGAAACCTGCATAAAATAACATGTAACATAAAATAACAGCCTAGTATTTTGAGATGCAAAATATAGTGTTCTTTCAAATGAATGTTATGTTTCAGAAATTTATTTAAGTAGGATATTTAAAAAGTTAAACTTATCATTTTATACTATTAAATTATATGACTGATAACTTTTCATCACAGCAAAGAAACTTCTGAAAAATATTACTGTCCAAATCAAGACAACCAAATATAAGCCATAAAATAAGGCTAGTGGACTTTTTACAACAGAGTGGATCTGGAAATATGGTCAATTAGTGAAGATCGTCTCTTCCCTGCACCCAATTTTCAATTCAATTACATAAAGAATGACCATTGTCTTACCTGAAGGGTCCTTTTCAGGGCGCTGCAACGGAGAGTCCAAAGAAGGGTTAAACACAGCCAATCTGCCCAGAACTGAATTGAAAACTTTAAGCCACGCCTCTGGTGCCGACTCTCCTCAGATTTATTCAATGAAGACGTGGAACAGTTGCGCGCTGAAACTTCAACTGGAAGTCTAATATGGAACAAGTCAAAAATAGTCCAACAACAATAACAGAAACAACAAACAACACTGTGACTTCACAAACACCAGCGGAGAATAGACCCCAGGGCGGGGTGGACTCTCCGTTGCAGCGCCCTGAAAAGGACCCTTCAGGTAAGACAATGGTCATTTTCCAGGGCGCTGCTCTGGAGAGTCCAAAGAAGGGACATGCCCAAGCTAACTGTCACTAGGGCGGGAAGGCTCAGCCATCAGGGTCGCTCCGCTGGTATGGATGCCCTGAAGAACACGTCTCCCAAAGGCCCCTTCCGCCGATGCAAAACTGTCCAGTTTGTAATTTCGGACAAATGGAGACAGAGAAGTCCAGGTGGCCGCCTTGCAGATCTCTTCAATCGGTGCCTGTGTAGACCAGGCAGCTGTGGTGGCGGCGCTTCTAGTCGAATGTGCTGTGATATTGCGAGGCACAGGAATGGACTGTAAAACGTGGGCAAGCGCAATGCAGGCTCGCAGCCATCCGCCGATGGTAGATGAAGAGACCTTCTTGCCTTGAGAAGCTGGCTGAAAGGAGACGAATAGAGATTCAGATTTCCGAAAACTGGCCGTGCGCTTGATGTATCTGCGAATAGTCCTGTGCACATCCAGCATGTGCCAGCGCTTTTCCCTCGGGTGCCAAGGATGCGGGCAAAAATCCGGAAGGACCACCTCCTGCGCCCGATGAAACCAGGAATTGACCTTCGGAATGAAGGAAGGGTCCAGCCTCAGGATTACTCTGTCGTTACGAATGAGACACAAGTCCTCTCTGACTGACAAGGCAGCCAGTTCCGATATGCGACGAGCAGACGTGATAGCGACCAGAAAAACCGTCTTGAATGTGAGGTATCTGAGACTGGCCGTCTTAATGGGCTCAAACGGGGGCCCGATGAGGGACCGCAACACTACATTGAGATCCCAAGATGGGTATCTGTGGACCACTGGGGGTCTCAGGTTGGTCGCTCCCCTGAGGAAACTGCGGATGGTCGGATTCCGGCCAAGAGATGCGTAGCCCTCAACTGAGAGGATGGTTGACAGGGCTGCCGCCTGGCGCCTCAGGGTGTTAGGTGCCAGGCCCTTGTCCAAACCTTCCTGCAGGAAGTCCAGGATGACAGGAACCGAAGCAAGGGGCGCAGACGTACCATGAGCCGTGCACCAGCTGGCGAAGGATTTCCAAGTGGCGTCGTAGATGCGCGTCGTGGACTGCCGTCGTGACGCTTGGATGGTGCCAATCACCTTGTCTGACAACTTGCCTCTGCTTAGGAGATCCCTCTCAAGTGCCAGACGGCCAGCTGCAGCCACTGGGGTTCTGGATGTTGAAGGGCCCCCTGGCTGAGAGAGATGTCCTGTGGAGGAATCCGCCACGGTGGTGTGATTGAAAGACTCACCAAGTCTGCAAACCAGGTTCTCCTGGGCCAGTACGGTGCTACCAGCAGCACCTCCGCCTCCTCTGCTAGGATCTTCCTGATGACTCTGGGAAGAAGAGGTAGCGGGGGAAAAGCGTAAAGCAGAACTTTCGGCCATGGGCTGTGCAGCGCGTTGACTCTTTCCGCCCTCGGGTCGTGGAACCTTGTGAAGAACCACGGAAGATGCGCGTTGGCCGCAGTGGCGAACAGGTCCACCAGCGGGAGGCCGAACCTCTGGGACAGTTGCTGGAACAGCAGCGGATGTAGACGCCACTCCGAGTGGTCGACTGTGGATCTGCTCAGCCAGTCCGCCTGGGTGTTGCTCGTGCCCGAGATGTGCTCCGCCTGAAGAGAAAGGAGATACCTCTCCGCCCATCGACCCAAGAGCTCCGCCTCCTTCATCAGGGATCTGGAGCGCGTTCCCCCGTCGATTGATGTGCGCCATGGTGGCGACATTGTCTGTCATGATGCGCACGTGGTGGCCCTGAACGGTGCTCTGGAAGCGCTTCAGCGCAAGCCTGACTGCCCTCAGCTCCAGCCAGTTGATGCTGTGAGCGGCTTCGGAAGGGGACCACCTGCCCTGTGCGAGCTGGTTGTGGCAGTGGGCCCCCCAACCGAACAGGCTGGCATCCGTTGTGATGGTGAGCCTGACTGGCTCCTTGAATGGCGACCCCTTTAACAGGGCCGGAGACAACCACCACTTTAGAGAGCGACGTACCTCTGCTGGAACTGGAATCAGTCTTGTTGAGCTGCTTTCGTTTGTTCTTTGATATGGAAGCAGGAGCCACTGTAGGGGACGGGAGTGAAGTCTCGCCCAAGGCACGATTGACAGGCACGAGATCATCTTGCCGAGGAGCTGTGAGAGCTGAACCACCTTGACTAGACGTGACTGCTGCACCTGAACGACCATCTCCCGAAGGCTGGCCACCCTTTCCGGGGACAGGGATACCGTGCACGAGGTGGTGTCGATGATGGCCCCTAGATGCTTCAGTCTGGTCGTGGGAACGAGATGACTTTTTTCCAGGTTGATGGTGAACCCGTGGTCCCGGAGCGCCTGCATGGTGTGTTCTAGGTCGCTGACAGCTTGTTGATGCGATGATGACAGAATGAGAACATCGTCTAGGTAACAGTGGAGTCTGACCGGACGTGACCGTAGAAAAGCCGCCACGGCTGCGAGAACCTTTGTGAATGTCCTGGGCGCCAATGACAGGCCGAATGGCATTGCCCGGTACTGGTAATGGAGGCCCGCGTAAGAGAACCTCAGGAACTTGCGGTGGGCTTTGCGGATAGGGAGGTGGAGGTAGGCCTCTTTGAGGTCTATGGACGTTAGTATATCGCCTGGCCTGATGCACCCCAAGATGGACTGGAGGGACTGCATCTTGAACCTGCGATATGTCACGTGGTGATTGAACCTCTTTAGATCTAATATCCCCCTCCACCCTCCTGAGTTTTTGGGGACCAGAAACAGGATGGAGTAAAACCCTCTTCCTTCCTGGCCTGCTGGGACAGGTTCTATGGCCCTGATCTCCTTGAGGTGCCTTATCTCCTGTTCCATGAGGGATCTTTTGACTAACCCTGAGGGAACTGGACACCGGATGAAGTGGCGGGGAGGGGGGGACCAGAATTCTAAAGTGAGACCCATGCGGACCGTTTGAAGAACCCACTGGTCCGACGTGGTCTGCTCCCATTTGGCGTGGAACAACTGCAACCGCCCTCCTATGGGAGCTGACCTGTGATGGTCATTTATACCTCCTAAAGGGTCGGGAGCCGGAGCCCCCCCCCCGAAATGGCCGCTTGGAGAAGGGCTGCTGGCGACCTCTGTCTCGAAAGGACTGACAGTCCTGAGACCGCTCACCCTGCTGGGGATACGCCCGATGATAGGGGGCGGAGCTGGTGGAGGGCTCATTGTTCCGAAAGGCCTGCCTCCTGTAAGAGCCAGGACCTTTACGATCAGGCTTTTTGGTGACTGATGGCATCACTTTCTTTTTGTCCTTGTTTTCCACAAGGACTGGATCAAGGACCTCACCAAACAGCTTGTCCCCTTTAAAGGGGGCAGTAACAAGCTTCCATTTGGAGCGCATATCCACATTCCAGTGCCTAAGCCACAGGAGGCGTCTGGAAGTAACATTAGACGCTAGGGCACGCGAGGCAAACTTAGCAGCATTCAGAGTGGCATCAGCAGTGTACTCTGTGGCTGCCATGATTTTATTGATATCCTGCCTGACTTTAACGTCCTTGGCAGGTATCTTCCTCAACAACTGCCTCAGCCACAGGAGAGCCGCCCTGGAGAAAAATGAGGCTGAAGCGGAGGACTTAATGGCCCATGCAGCTGCCTGATGGGTCTTGTGACAAGCAGTTTCGGTTCTCTTGTCCTCAGCCTTGAGCCCCTCCAACAGGTCAGGAGGGAGCACAGAAGAGGAGGTAAGAGCCGCTACAGGGGGATCGATAGGAGGGAGCTTGAGCAGCTCCTCCAGGCTGGCATCCACCGTATATAGCTTCTTGTCATGGCTGCTGGGGGTAGCCATGGTAGCTGGCTGCGCCCACTGTCTTTGAACTAAATTGAGGAACATCTTGGGTACAGGAACTATTTCCTGGACCGAAATGGGTTCCTCAAAGAGATCCCCAGATAGATCATCAGGGTCTACAACCACCTGAGCTGGGGGGGTGGACCCCATGTGAGTTGAGATCTTAGCCTTATCTAAAATGGTTTTGAAATTATCCAAATTAAATAAGCCTGAAAAGGCCGGCTTTTTGGCGGGGCTTGCCTCATCCCCAGAGAATTCAGCTTCCTGCCTAGGAAGAAATTCCTCTTCTTCCTCCCAGTCTGACTCATCGGAGGCCACTGAAGAATGCAGGGACGGAGGTGGAAGGCTAGGAGTCATCTCTCTGGAATCCTCCTGGGGTTGCAAATGGTGGGTCTTGCGAGTGCGCTTGCCACCTTTTCGCATGCCTGCCTCAATGCCCTGGGAAATGGCCGTTAATTATTTCCTGCATTTCAGTGGATAGGTTAGGCCCTTGGTCCTCAATGGGGCGAACCCTTTGAGTGGGCCCGGGGATCGGCTGTTGAGGGGCTAAGGGCCCCATTGGAGCTGGTCCCTCATCCATATCAGAGGGACAGGCAAAGAGATCAGCCTGATCAGCCATGGAATGGCCTGGAGAAGTTGCCATGGCCAAGGAATCCCCTTCCTCTTCACTATCAGAAATGGGGCCTCCCTGGGCTGGAGGAATTTCCCTGGAGGGCTCCCCAGGAGACACCGAAAGGGAAGATTGGGCCTGCTGTTGGGCTTTGGAAACCTGTTTTTCTAAGGCCTTCTGTCGCCTTAATGCATCTTTGTCTAGGCCTGAGCCCTGCTTGGGGCCATGCCTGGAGTAAGGCTTACTCCCTCTAGTGGCCTCCCTGGCAGCTTTCCCGGCCTGTCTTACAGGGGCTCTGGAAGAGACACCCTCAGAAGTCTCAGGGGCCTGATCTGCCATGGTAACAATCACTGGTTGGGGCAGTAGGGGGATGGGAAAACCACCACTCACCACCTCCAGAAAGCCCACCGCAGCACGATGCTCCTGAGGAGACAGAGAAACTGCAAGGCCTGAAGTAGCTTGGAATTTCTTAGGCGCGAGCAGAATTCGCTCCCAGCGCCTGCAGGAGAGTAAAGGAGGCGACCCAGCAGGCCACGATCCCACGCCGCTATCACTTGCTTGGATTGGGGCCCAGGTCGCCGGTCACACCGGGCAAGTCTGACTCCACACGGCTCCTGCAAAGAGCCAGGCACCAGGCAGCTGCGGCAAAAACTTTTAAAAGTAAAGCCGGAAGACTGCGCAATCCAAAATGGCGGCCAGAACTCACCGGAGCTTTTGCGCGCCAAATTTAAAGAGGGAAGAAGCCAAAATGGCTGCCCTGGAAGCCCACGCAGCAATTTGACTTGCTAGAAGCACAAATTGCAACGGAGGGCTTCCAGTGGGAATCGGCCCCCAGTAGGGGTGCCCCAACAGCGCTGGCGTCGGCACTCCGACCCACGCGCTTCCCCCAACAGCTGCCTGTGGCTTCTAGGAGCCAGAGCAAAGCCCCGGACTCCAGGAGAGCCGAAAGGGTGAGAAAAACCCAATTAAAAAGGGAAAAAAACAAACTTAAATTTAAACTCACCAGCCTGCTCTAAAAATCCTTAAATATGCTGTTTTAAAAAATTATTCTTCCTCTGGAGAGTCCAAGGAATCAATCTTAGAACTGGAGAAATCTTAAAGCGCGTCTACTGGGCTAGCTGAATTGAAAAAATCTGAGGAGAGTCGGCACCAGAGGCGTGGCTTAAAGTTTTCAATTCAGTTCTGGGCAGATTGGCTGTGTTTAACCCTTCTTTGGACTCTCCAGAGCAGCGCCCTGGAAAAAAGGCTGGTGATGTACATAAAATGGCAAGTCTACATTCAATTATTTCCACCTCTTAGAGTCACGTAGGAAGATACTTTATAACAAGTAGATGCATTGATCAACTCAGTTTGGCAAACAGAGCAGAGATTACATCTAAGAAGGCATCTTCACATCATTAACACTGGCCAATTTTAACTGGAAAGAACTGGAATCTGGCACTCTTTCACTTTATAAAGCTTATGTATGATGTACAGTCCTTCCCCAGTATGAAACCCGGTTCTTGTAGAGAAGTTCTGCTTCTCCAAAACCAATAAAGCAGATGTGAAAGACCTCTGGAGGAGAGAATGTCATTCAGAATAATGCAACGAATAGTGTTCCATGCATTGTAAAAAGCCCTTTGTTCTAAGGACAGAAGACAGTGAAATAGTACTGAGACATTTATTTCAGGTATGTAGTTTACACACTCCATTGAGCAAACAAAAAATAGCAAATATACAAATATCATAACAAGCATTACCAAATAATGTATCTGACACTAGTGTTATAAGCTGATTAAAGAAAATAATCAAGGAGGCCAGAGAAGATGGCTGCGGCCCATAACAACCTTCTTCTCATGTATTTTCAGTAGCACCATAATGGCAATACTTACCAAAAAAAAATGCCTCATTCACACATACACACACAAAACCAAATTACTGAAGGCTTCTATGCCAAAATCCAAATTTATCTCTTTTTCTCTCTCTCTCCCTCTTGTAGGAGGGGCAGAGAGCAGACCTCATTATGACTTGTGCGGCAAACATTTAACAGTGCAGGCGCTTAAGCGAGTTGGCTGCAACTCGTGTTCAGCTGAACCGTAAGCAGGATATGTGACACACCCCTCCCTGCAAGCCAGCCATTTTTAGAGCCCATTTTCAAAGACGTGCAAGCTCTGCACTGTGCTTTTTTTTTTTTTTTCCTGTGCATGTGATTTGCAAAATGATGTCAGAAAAGTTATCTGCTAAAAGCCTGAGTGAATCTTTGGTAGGCTAATACTTCAGTATTATGAATCCTATTAATCTACCACAGTTAGTTGATTCGCTGCTGTTTTCCTCTAGATTCCAAGAAGGTGGCAACTGGCAACATTCTGGAAAACGTAACAGTGAAATCATCAGACCAGGCACTTATAAACCCAGTCTTTTCCAAAGGCACCAAGAATTAAACAGCATAACTGAAGTCCCCTGGTGAAGGTGACTGTATCAGGTTCTCTACTATAACAAATTAATTGCTCTTACATTGTACAAAAACTTTATACACCTTTTTATAGTAAACCTTCTATTTTGCTGTCAATTGCAAATATAATTAAATTACCCCCACTTTCTGATAAGGAGACGTCACTTTGCTACTTATTGTATATCAAGTACCAATTTCTTTTTAATTTAAAGTTATGCTATATGTCATAACCTTGCTTAAAGAATGTGTTTCAACATCACTTAACATAATGATATTCTTCTTCAACATAAAATTATCAGAACTTATTTTTTGGTATGGTTACAGCAACTCATTTTGACCAGAGGTTGGTTTTTCTGCTGTACACCTGAAATCCATACTGAGGTTTTTATATGAAGCCTACAAGTGGCCAATTTTCCCCATTCAAGTTCACCAAATACAGACTTTCAGCAAAGTTATGGCAAAAATACAAAACATCAATATAATGTTTTATTGTAATGCACTTGTTATAATCTTCATGTCACTTCACATAGTTCCACGCAAGCCTTAATAGAGACATATATCCAAAGGTAAATTGCATTGGAGCCTTGCTTCTTAAAGGAGCCTGGCAAGGCTCTTTAGTGGTAAATACATTTCTGCAGCACATAACAGGTTTAAATCTCCGTCTGAAGTGAAGTGCTTAACTCCGTAACCTGGGGTGAATGGTTGTTGTTTCTTTCTTTCAGTGTTTCACCAATATTCACACTTGCACTATTGGAAGTCCCCTTGCAGGTGCATTCTTCAGCAATGAAACTCAGCTGGGGAACCTCTGAGTTTGGAACAATTGGCGTAAACAGCAAACTGCTCCCCTGGTGAGGAGAGTTTTCTAAGCGGTCATTTTCGACCTCTGGCAGAATGCTCACAGTATTAAAGCGGGTGTGATAATCACTGGAACCATGGCTGCACGAAGTTTTCATACTCTCCAGATCAGAACAACTAAACTCAGAAAAATGACTTGAGTGGGAGTCAGCTACGGACGGGACACTATCACTGAGAGAGGGAGAGTCAAATTCACTGGAGTTGGTGCTTTGCTGCTCCAACAACTGAGCATCCATGTCCTCTCTGGTTTCATTTATCTTCGTGCTATTCTTTTTTCTGAGTTTACCTTTGCATTTCTTCCCTGCTGATGATTCTTTGGACCACTTGGGAACACTTGATTTGTTATCAGACAAACAAGCGGAAGAACTAAGGGCGTTACTGCGGCCTGCAGCACAGCCATCATCCACGCTGCTGCTCCCACTGTTGTGTCTGAATTTTGCAGGCTTCGATTCAATGTCTACTTGTACCTCCATGCTGCTACCATCTCTAAGTAAGAAAAAAGGATAACAGTTCTGTTTTACGGTAGAGCATCTGCAAACTCATCCAGGTTAAATTCGATTATAAACAGCATTTTAAAACGCATATGCAACAATTAATTCAAAGTTTGAAAGAAGATGTCCTATCTTGCTAAGAGGATGATTCATCAATATTACTTTTAATACTTCTTTTACAGAAACTATGTGGATTCTATATTATAGATCTGATCAGACCAAGGCAAAACTAGGAGAAGTTTTGACTTTCAAATCATGCTTTGGCTTCAGAAGTTGACACAATTGAAATCTGCATACAATATCATCTGAGATACCTAAACTTCTGCATGCTATTAGAGTAGGCAAAATGCCTACCTAGATATAAACATGCCAGAAGCTCATCAATTAAATTAAATTTTAAAAAACAAAATATACTCTGGACTTGACATAGGTGTTTATAACTTTTATCACAACAATATATCTGTGGTCACCAAGAGTCAACATCAACTTGATAGCACATAATCAATTAATAATCATGCCAGAGATTTCTTGCACAGCATATAAATGCTGATTTTACCAATATAGTTCAAACTCACCTGTCCAATGGAACATAGGAATTTATAATGGACCCAGCCATTGCTTTGGTGCTAGCATTGTCACTCACTGTTCCTAAGCTAACAGTGCCAGATTCACCACTCAAACTGCATCTCTCCTTCTGTACATCTGCTTGGACTTCCAACCTGAGTGAAAATTCAGTATTAGCTCAATAAGTAACTTGCATTTTTCAATGTGATACATATTGAAATCTTTTAAATGTTTACCAGCCACCTAGTGAAGAATTCTCACAGCAAATTAAGTAAAATATCCCTTAATAAATTACAGTAGTAAATCTTTAAAAAAAATTAGATATAAGAAATAGTCAGAATTAAATTGTTTCCTTTCAAATAATATAAGCAGTTAATTTCTAGTGTGGTAACATATCACAAGTTTTTCCATTTACAACAATCTCATTTTCATGCAAGAGTGTTTTCCCTAAAACAGGGATCTCCAGGCCGCAGCCAGCTACCAGGCCTTGAGCCTTTCAGGACAGGACCAAAGGGGCGGGTAAGCACACATGTGCAAGCAGCAAACAAGAATATGTATGCGCGGTAGGTTTGTGTGCCCACTGCGCACATGGAACCATCCCCTGCCCGTCCACAAAGCTGAAAAGGTTAGGGAACTCTGCCTTAAACCATAATCCAATACTAAATATAAAAGCCATATATGCTAGAATTCCTATCTCTCCATACATATTGCCATCATTGGAATTGGAGCTGTTCTGTAATCCAACTAAATATAATCACTGTTTTCAGAATGTGTCCATAAGTATTCAAAAGATAGATATTAGAATTTACAACAATCAGCTTAAACGTATTATTTCATTGCTTATTATAGTTTATATAACAAATAGTCAATTAGAGTTTAACACTTGGAATGCTTTATCTTACCGGTTGAAGCAGTTGACCATTGCACTTCCTGACAGACTTCCTGTTATGCTAGCTCCAGCCAAGGCCATGGTGCTGGCTGTCTCACTCAGATTGTCTCGAATGGCCCCTATTCTGTCCATATGGCTGCCACTTGCACTTAAGCTTCCAGTCAATCCAACACTTTCTTCCCCTATACTAGGATTGTGACGTGCCTCTGCTACTGATGTAGTATCTAAAATGGAAAAGGGAATATAAAGTTTTGTATTATAGAAGGCTTTTCTTTTATGGAAGCTCCAGTAATAAAAACTGTAGTTTTTTTTTCAATTCTTCAAGAACTGATGATGATGTCTTAGATTGATACAATTATGATAGTAAGAGAAAATGCTGTCATCTTTTGATTGCAGGCCTAGGCTAGTGTAATGAGGAAATTGTATAAAATAATTTCCTAAACAGAATCGGATTTTCTCTTGAAAAAGAAGAGCACCAACTACAACGTAATGATCCTTAATATTTTCTAATTCGATTGTTATTCCAGAATTGGTACTGGGAAATAATAAAGTTGTTCTCTAAAACCAGATAACAGTATGGATCAATTCTATTTTCTGTCAGGAAAGTAACATTTCACTAGTTAACATTATTTTATCCCCCATTTTCAATCAAAAGTTACCAAATCAAAATCACAGCATGGCAAGTGACACTAATATTGAATCAATGGCATTAGAACATTGAGAGAAGAAACAGTATCTAAAAATGATTTTATCTATTAACTGATAAATTAATAAATTTAATTTGAGTTTAAGATATCATCAATAAAGGAAGGTATTCTTTAAGGCTGCTACTAATTGATTTTTTTCTGGAAAGTGTGGGATTATGCAAATCACTATAGAACATAGCACACACTGCAAATAAAAAACATGTCTGGATATTGAATATATTTGACCAATAGTTAATATTACTTCATTCAAATATATTCTGAACTGTGTATGTATATATGAAACAACTTGGCTATCTGTGGATTATGATAGACACTTGTTACTGGCTAATCCTAGGGCAGCATCTATCAAAAGCAGAAATATGCAAAATATTCAAATTTAAAAGTCATCATTTCAAGGTGTGCTCACTTTTGCTAGGATAAGAACAGCAGAAGAATATTTCCTATGATATCAAAAATCTATTTTAAGATTGAAATATTTCCAATTCAAAATGTTTCCTATATCTCTCCAAAAAGGCCTCTACACTTCTGCAAAATGCTTTTGTAGACAGGTAGCCAGGCAAATATGATAACTAAATAAAGGTCTTCTTTCTTACCTGCTGCTGCATTTGTTCCACTCACAGTTATATCGTTTTCATCATCAAATTCTATTCTGACACCCTTCCCATTGCCAGCTGACACTCCACAACCTCCACTTCGACAGAGAGAAATGGGAACTACTCCATACACATAGGCCAGCATAATAGGGACTCCAATACCTATAGGGAAACAAAGTATAATACTGAGATTAGCACACCTGTCTTTTTTTTTTAGTGATCACTATCTATTTCTTAACTCTACCATTTAGTAAAGATAGAACAATACAACAAAAAGGTAATTCTTATTACAGATATATAATTTCCATCATGGCTACAAAAGACAGTCAACAAAATTCTACAAATTTATCCCAAGAATTCATCTTTACACTGAGGTCTTCTGGTTCTGTATTCATTTGAAGAGCAATAAGGTCTGCATGCACAACCTTTTATCATGGCTTCTGGGATTACATTAATGATACATATTTAGATTTTAAACACTACAAGACTCTAGTTTTCCAAAGAGGATTCTGCCAAACTTGTATACCCTCCTTCTAGACCAGTTACCCCAAACCATCTGCTCTGGTGGCAGAAACAGATGGGCTCTTAGGTCTTAGACTGCTGTTGATAAAATCTATGCAAAAAATCATCTCATGCCCCCATGCTATGGAGACCATCAAATGCAGACTTAGTGTGTGATAGTGAGAACTGGTTGGCCACAGTTTACCCAACCATGTGCTCTTCTGGGTCTCAGTCACAATGCTGAGGTTGAGGAAGATTCTATTTTATTCAAACTTATTGTGGCCGCCCACCTCCAGTGAATTCTAGGTGGAGTATTGTGACTGGTTATAAATAACGATGCTGCAGAGATAACATAGGCATGCCATCTGGGACTGACGTTGGAGCTCCCCGGGCTTAGGTGACTTAAATATGAGAACCTCGGGCAGTTTGTGAATTCATAGCTTCTATATCCTTGTCATGAATGCTTATGGTTCCAACATACATGGGAAAAGTGTGTGTGTGCTTGATTTGTTTTTACGTTAGAGCAGGAAAGATGAAGGACACTGAAAATATGTCCTTTACCATGGCCAGATGACATCTTGGTCAATCATAACAAAGGCAATGGGTTTATGAGAATGGTCCAACACAGGCAATTAATGGATCTAGAAAGTTTCCAAAGGACACTTATTATCTCCCTAACAATTTAGTGGGGAGTTCTATCTCATGCCTGGTAATTTCTGGAATATAGACACCCACATTGCTAGATGACATTGAACTTATATGTTCAATTTTCCACTTTAAGCAGTTCCTTACTTTAATGATTTGCTGAGGGAAATAAAGTGATTGACTAGATAGAACAACTGAACACAATCTAAAGTGCAAGCAGGTAAGTACTGGTAAGAACTCACATTCAAGCCTAGACAGGGATGACAGAGGTAAGCATTGATTCTTTTCTATATTTATTATGGCCATAAATTCTTGCATAGCAATTTTATTCATAATTACCCAGATCTTTTTTGGGAAGGATGGGTGGAGCAAAATGCCTGAAGACTCCTGAGATTAATTTACAGATTTCCTTGCAGATGAAGTAGCTTATACCCTCTCTGGTTTTGATCCCATTGGGCAGAGTCCTCTAAGATGAGCAAAGTAATTCCTTAGGATTTGATCTTGTGGAACATGATTAAGTGGAAGAGTTTCCTGTAGAATGGGTCCTGAAATATCTATGGCCCTCCTGGCTTCTTCAAGCGGCCAAGCAGGGTCTGTTAAAGCTTCGTTTGTTAAAGCTTTCGTGACTGACCGTCTCCCTCAAGAAAATTCTGGATTTTTTGGATTTAGGAGGTAGTTAGTGCTACTTAGATACTATATACTACCTGGTAGCACTGTCTCTTGGAGAAGGCCTTGCATTGTCTCCAGACTTTCCTTTTGAGGGAAGGTTTTTGACAAGCTGGTGGGGAATCAATTACAAAAGATTCTAGGGGAAACAGATTTATTCCACGCAGGTCCAGGTCCAAGTCCAGGCATGAGACAGAAATTGTATCAGTCACATTAGAATATCTCTGTTAGGACCTTGATGAGGGATGCTCTCTTCCTCCATGTTACTAACAGATTCTTCAGCAACATTCAGCACTATTTAGTTTCCTTCCAGATCACCTGTAAGAGTGGAGTACTATTTTTTAGTGGTTCCACTCCTATCAATGTGGACAGTTTCAAATGGCAGTCATGGGGGAGAATGTTCTTGAACAATCAAGTATGGGGTATTATATGTTCTACCCTAAATTATTTATATCTGTATGAAAGTACTAAAACAGATCATCGATTTTGGGTGAGGCATAGTCAGTATGCAGATGGAGATGCCACAGAAATCCTAAATCAATAATTAGAAGCTGTTAGGATGAGGTAAGGTGGAGTTCCTGTGGGTCACCTGAAAACTTTGGTACTGGCAGTTATTCTTGAAAGATTAATGATTTCCTTGAAAGAAATAATTCATATCTGAGTTTTCTTGGACTTGCAGCTACTGCTTAAAATGTAGATGGACGCTGTGGCCAAGAGGGACTTTTTTTTTTTTTATTTAATTTATAAACCGCCCCCTCTCCCCGAAGGGACTCGGGGCGGTGTACCGACAATAAATATACAATAGAACAACAGGGCAAAACACAAAACCCAGACAAACCAACTTAAACACACAGTCCGTACAATAACCAAACTAACGATAGTTAAAAATAGTTCCAATTAAAACCAATTTAAAAAACCCAAAATTTAAAAATTTAAAATGCCATCCAGGAAGGTCAGGATTAAATTATACTATATTTCTGATTACAATTACAATTGGGCCAGGCCAGCTAATTTGAACAAGTGGGTCTTGAGTTTCTTACAGAAGGAGCGGAGATCAACAGTAGTTCTAATATCGGGGGGGAGGTCGTTCCAGAGGGTTGGGCCCATCACAGAGAAGGCCCTACTCCTGGGCACCACCCGCCCGCATTGCTTAGCGGATGCCCTGTTCTGGATGGCATAATAGTTACATCCCTACCTAAAGCAAGAAGACTTGGCAATGGTAATTCATATCCAATCACCATTCAGGTAGATTACGAAAGCTACCTTTAGAAGTGCATATTATTATAGAAACCAGAATGCTAGTAAAACAACCCTGCTATTATGGGGTAACTTTTAGCAGAGCACTGGGATACAATTAGACATTATCTTCCTAAAATGAATTCTGCTTGTCTGGTCTGAACTTCTGGGGAGAACTTGTTAAGTGCCTATTAACCATGTGGACCCTTTTTGGAATTCCCCACAATTTTGGAACATCTTCCTCCTGCAGAGCCATAATTGGGTTCTTCACCCCTTTCATTTTGCAAGGAACCATTTTATTCTACTGTGTCTTTTCTTCTTATTAATGATGAGTGACCATAGCTAGGATGCTGCTTTTACGCTGGTATTTATTGCTGGTTTCTTAGCCACTCAAAGTGTCTGCTGATAGTGGTGATTGGCAAATGCCATTAAATAAGCAAGCAAACTTTGCAGGAAGAATTCCATTTTTCAAACTATTCAACCCAAACTTTAAAAAATAGTCTCACTGTTAGTCCTGAACTACTCATCCATAATATTGTTTTAGTAAATTTTTAGTAAAATATAATGGCTTTAATGTAAATGTAATGTACTCAAGAAAAAAAATATTCCTAGTTTTTGTCTATAAACTATACTTACCCACAGTGACAGCAGCTACAACTGGTGAAACAATTACAGATAAGGTTACACCACCTGCAATGGCTAAGTTCCTCTTATGCTTTGACATGTCTTTGCCTTCATAGCGATTATGAATCTTTATAAAAAAAGAAGAAAAATTAAGATATTTTAGAGAAAATTCCATTTAATAACTGGTAGAAGAAATTATATACAGGAGTGATCAAAATTATCTTTATCTATTTACTTCCCATTTTAAATTAATGCATTTAAAGATTCCATTGGCATAATCAAACAAGATGAGTAAACAAAGCAATGTAAAAAAAAAGTTTTGGATTTCTTTTCCTTTCCTGTTTAAACCTTTGCTATCTTGGCTTTCAGGCTCTTCTCTCTAGGTCTCTTGACTCAAGGCTCATTCCCTGCTTGATCTCTCCTCTTTGCCTGCTGGCAGTTTCCCAACAATACTAGAATCACTGGTCAGAAATGGATGGTAAATTCCTTTAATATGGATTCCTGTCCCAAGCCAGAAATTTGAATTCATAGATGTAAATGGTCCTCTTTGATTTTAGTTATGAAACACTATGTCCTGCATGTTCAACTATATGGTTGGTATCTGGGTTCAAATCCCATTTGTATCACTAATTTCTCGGGAAATCACTTTTCTTTGTGGGAAAAGGACTAGGAATACCCTGATTAAAAACATTTTGTAACCAGAGAGAACTTTATGGGAATCATTTTATAATTACAGCTAAGGAAGTCACTTGGTCTTCCAGGAAAATTGATAAGTTTGCAATTGTTAAGAATTTTACAGTTTTTACTGCAATAATTTTTTCTCTTTTTTTTAATGCTAAGCTATGGAGTTATGTCACAGCCTAGCAGTGGCGGGTTGCAGGTGGTACGCCCCGGTATGGGCGTACTGGATCCTGCCCGGAGTACCGGATACCGTTCCGGTACGGTGTTCCGGAGGGCCCACCCACACTCCTTACCTGATCTTTAAGCTTTTGATGCTTCCACACACGTGCATGGCGCATACGGCACCTGCGTGACGCTCCGCCGAGCAGCTGGAGCGTCGCGGAGGCTTGCGGAAGTGTCATAGGCAAATATGACGCATGTGCGCTCCACGTGGGTGATGCCGGGGCCGTTCCAACCGTACCAGTTGGAACGGAATCCGGAACTCACCACTGCAGCATCGTCATAACGTGAATCCCATTAAAATAAAATAAAAAAATGCATGTTATCAGAACGGCAACGAGATGGTATGATAAGCCTCCCTAGATAAGTAACAGCAAGGTTTGGAACCACTACTGAAAAAGAATTCATCCATGATAAGTACCTTTCATATTTCATAATGTTGGGAGCCTCAATAAAATTTCATCTGGATATGATAGACCAGTGATGGCTTATCTTTTTCTAAGGTGTGCCAAAACTGTGTGTGAGTACCCACCCACGTGCGTGAGCGACCTTCCCACCTGCGCATCCATGAGTGACTCCCCACAGCACATGCATGAGTGACCCCTGCGTGCAGAGGGGAGGAATTTTCACCCTCCCCAGTCTCCGGAGGCTTTCCTGAAGGACGAAACTCATGAGGGCTGCTGTGTTGGCAAATATGACTCCACGTGCCATTTATGGCACACATGCCATAGATTTGCCATCTCAGTGATAGACTGAGTAGATAGAATAAATGGATGAATGTTTTTTTTAAAAAATAAAATACTGTATCACTATTTTTTTATTTTCAAAAGTCAAAATCAGAACGTTCAATTGGACATGGAAATTGAATTGACAGCTATAGAATAATTGGCTAGAATTGTTAATAACTCTCATCCTTGTATTGCTTCAACGTCTGCTATAACCCCAGCAGGTTGATACTCCAGAGGAAAGATATATTTAAAAAAGAAGAGGAAGAACAAGTAAGAACTGATTTGAAAAAAATACTTTAATAAACAGAGTATGCTATAGCGGAATAACAAGCAAGTCCCATTGAAAAATATGTAAATTTCAAAAGCAATTCAGTTATCTTACCTTACGTCCCACATATACAGGAATTCCAATAATCATTGCTGGAATAGCAATGCCTGCTATTAAGGCAATTCCTACAGGTGCACCTACAAGTGTCCCAAGTTGCCAAAGAATTTTCTTCTTCCGACTCCATGGTTTTTTCCCCCAGAATGTACAGCCTGATGGACTGAAAATTTTCCATATATAAGATTAACCAGTGAACAATCTTCAGTAAACAAATCCTTTAACTTAGACTATTACTAACATATATGCTACCATGTGAATATCCAATATCATCTTGATATATACAGCCTCAGCAAACAGCATTTTAAAATAGGGACATCATATCATATCTTTTTGTCAGGTACACCAGTTCCAAAATTCAGCCCAAAGATACATTTCTTAGTCTCATCAGCTTTCGTCTATTTGGTGCACAAAGACACAGGGATTATAATTTACAACACTCTTGCCCAATATTAGGCAGGCTGGTTTCCAATCTAACTAAATAAAAATCTCTTTAAACCTGGACACTTCGTTGAGATTTGACTCTTAGAAAAAAAAATATTTTAAATAAAAGTTAACCAATTAAACAAAGTGGCATGTTCTCAACTAATCCTCAAGATTTCTAATACTGCTTGTTGGGGGATGAGTTAGGGTGAGGAAAAGGGCCCTGGGTCAGTGTTTATTCCCGGCTGTCGCCTGGACTAGTTCTTGCAGTTTTTTAGGTACAATTTCTGGAAGTGGTTTGTCATTGCCTTCTCCTTAGGGTTGAGAATGAATGACTGGCTCAAGGTCATCCAGCTGGCTTTGTGCCTAAGATAAAAACATAGGTCATATCCTCACATCTTCTATTCCCCTGCCTCAGCCACTAGACCAAACTGGCTGTACCCCACGATCTCAGCATTGCTATAGACTAGTGATAGTCAACCTGGTCCCTACCGCCCACTAGTGGGCGTTCCAGCTTTCATGGTGGGCAGTAGGGGTTTGCTGTAACTCTTGCTATATACATTTTATAAAGTTACTTCCCTACTTTATAAGTCACCATTACTGTGGAACCGGTGGGCAGTTAGAAAATTTTACTACTAACAAGAGATACAAAAGTGGGCGGTAGGTATAAAAAGGTTGACTACCCCTGCTATAGACTGTTAACAAGAAAAATGACTAATTTGCAAAAGATTTATCTGAACATGCAGAACAGGAATTCAAAGGGAAAGTATTGTGACATACAGTATTCCCCTGCAGGAAGTTGTTTGCGTATGTTCTGCTATAAATAGACGGGTCTTTCTGCATTTGCTCATCATACTATACAGCCCTTCAACACACACAAAATCCTCAAAACCACCATGTTTCATTTTACTAAATGCCCATGCAAAACAGATTAAGAGATTGAGAGGGCCCTGCCCTTTTGCACTTTCCTGTAGGCTGTTAAAACCTGGCTTTTCCCTCCAGGCATTAGGGAGAGGATAGTAGAAGATCCCAATATACATGTATCTTTCTGTCAATCTAAGACAGACAACTATACAAATGTTTTAAATAAATGTGTTGCCTCTATTTTTTTTCCTTCGGTATTGAATTATTTTAACCTTAGTAATCAGGTTGCTCAGGGAGGGAAGCTATAAATTGATTGCTAGCTGTCTGGAGTTATGTATTAAAATGGAGAGCCATAAGAGTTTTCTAAATAAATGCTTGATCTAACTTCAGAAAAATAGCACTTTTGAACTAGCCTAGCATGGCTTCTATTATAAATTGGAATAAAAAGCATGTTAAACTTCTGTTACAAGGAAAAAAATATTTTTATTTCCTACAATTTCCCGTACATACCTTAAGTAATGCAAGTCTGAGATCTCCTTCATACACAACCAACAGAATTCACAACCACAGACAGCACATGTCATGTGATTGCAACTTCCATCGTTCATCTTTATGATATAAGCAGCACAGCGGGGGCATGGCTTTATGTCATCAGCTGTTTAAAATAAAGAAGTACAATAGCAATATTGCTCCCAAGGAAAATAAAAATTAAAAGTATATCACATCTGAAATTCAACAAACACCCTATACAGAAAGATAATTAAGTAAAACTCTAATGTAAACATTACACAGAACTTTACACATTATTCTGCTTTCAAATTATACTCAATCATTTAATCCAAAATTAATCTAATGCGATTTTTTTCAATATCCAAAGTAAAAATATAAAATGCATACTATCATAGATCAGTGTTTCTCAACCTTGTCAACTTGAAGATGTCTGGACTTCAACTCCCAGAATTCCCCAGCCAGCAAATGCTGGCTGGGGAATTCTGGGAGTTGAAGTCCAGACATCTTCAAGTTGACAAGGTTGAGAAACACTGTCATAGATAATATAGTTCAAGTTGCAAAATGATAGTGCAAGGATAAAAAAAACTTCTTTAAAAACAATTTTTAAAAAGGCTTCCCATTCTATATTTAATCAGGCCATATGATATCAATTAATAGTGATTTTAGAAGGAAGAGCATTCTTTTCAGTTGAGGTTATTACTCATCTTTCAGAGTACTTATTTTCTTCATAGGGAAAAGAGCAAAAGATCCTCTCAATGGCTTATTTCCTTTTTCTTCATAAGGAACTTTTGCTGAGTTATATACAAAGTAACTACTCCCTCTTTTCATGTTCCAAGAGGTGGGACTATAAACAGATCAAGGGCCTAGATTAAAAGCCTGCATGTCAGTGGTTCCCTATCTCAGCTATAAGAGACTCTATCTCTTCAAATTCCAGTTAAATCAATATTCTTGTAGTTTAAACAACTCATGCCCCCATAACAAAAGCCTAAGTTTGGACATTAAGATAATCATAATTTTCTAGATTCACATGACATAATAAATGAAGAGTGCAAAAAGAATGGTCTGATATCCATATCCCTCCATTATAAAGTAGCTTTCTTTTCAGCTTCTGGCAGAGTTTGAAGGACAAAGCCTTAAGCCTTCCAGAAATTTAAGGCACACATTTTAAGGCTCAAAACCTTCTCTCAAGTAGAATCTTTGTCTTTGCCCCATCTTCTGAATAGGATTACTAATATGCTGTGCAAAATTTAGGAGTGCTTGGGAGCCAACATAAACTTTGCAATCTTGTTCCGAATCAGAAAGTGTGTTTTATAAACCTTCATGCTGGATCTACGCAACATGATGAGTCAAAACTAAGCAAACACATGTTCTATCCTAACACCTGAACTCAGCCAGTGTGTGGTCTGTTACTAGACATTTCACACCAAAGGTTCTATCAGTAGTCAGATCTTTTCATTGATTGCATAAGCTAATTATATCTACCATGCCAAATACAAGCAGCACATTGTTTCAATACATTCTACACAACTGTACAATTTTGCACTAATATCAATATACTGAAGAAAATATTCGTATCTTCCCTTTTTCGGTATCAGTAACTGATGAGTAATCTAGCAACACAAGATGTAATATAAAAATATTTCTAATATTTAGCTTGAAACAATAAATACCTGCAGCTCCAGATTCCTGACTATAGCTAATGGATGAAGAACGAATTGTTCGTAAACGTAGACTTTGCGCTCTTTCCTGACGAGCTGCATCACAAGTCTGGTTAGGATGCCAAATCTGCTTACAGTGGTAGCAAAATTCAGTTCCACAGCCTTCACGCCCACACATAAGTTTTGGACAGCTTGCGCAGCCAAAAGCAATGACTGCATACCTTAAATATTCAAAAATAGATGGAAGAGCATTTATTCTCTGTCCTAAGATAAAGCCTCCCTCAAATTATTTTAGACATCTGGCAATTATGTGGATAGATCCATGTTTTCTTGGCAACAATGTAGAAAAAGTCAGGGATTGCCTTCTTCTAAGATTCCCCCAACCTCACCCCAAATTCCTAGTTTTCTGTAAGCCCGAAAATTTTTTTGTAGTCTCTTATCAAAATAATAACTTTTTTTTCTTTTTAACTTTACTGAAAACAGCCTGTCAATCAAGTACTGTCATATGCTGCGACTTTCTCAGTTCTACATAGTGTCAATTTAAATAGCTGAGTTGCTATTAAGAAACATCATCCTTTATAAAAGTAGAAACACAATAACATTTATCGAGCTCTAGTTAATCTCATAGGATATATTTTTGGGGTCCCAGATTGTTGGGGGCAATATGCTGACACTGTAAACAGCTTGCGGAGGGCTGTAAAGGACTGTGAAGCAGTATATAAGTCTAAGAGCTATTATTATTGCTATTTTAGATCTGGACTCTATAGTAGAATTCAGCAAACTTCGACATCATTGTGCTGTTCTGCAAGACTGAAATTGTTTCAAATAAAATAAATTGAAATACAGATAGCCTTTGCTTAACGACTGAAAGTTATGATGGGCCACCAAAAAACTTACAACCTGTTCTTGAAGTTACACACCCATGGTCAACACCATTCCAAGATACAAGTAGTGAATGAATGGTGGCCACGATCAGTCCTTGGAGTTTCAACCCCCAAACACCCTTCCAGTCACGTGATTGTAATCTGGGTGCTTGATAATCTGTTTGCACTTGTGACCAGTTGACAAATTGACCAGTTGACAAGTTGACAAGGGCTTTGTAATCTTATGATAGCAATCTGCTGGTTTCCCCATAAAGTTACTGGGACAATCTTCACCATCCACATACCCTCCCATAGCTCTTCTGCTTGTCCTAGCCAAGCACTCCTTCATACACCCCTTCTGATGCTCACTGCACCTCCCTTGCACCCACTCTGGCCTACACAGCACCTCTTGCATACTCCTCACATCTTCACCAACTCACGTGGCGCTTCTCATACCCTCTCACCAATGCATGCCTTTTGCGTACAAGCATTCACCTTCTCCAACTCACGTGGTACCTCTCATTCACCCACTTATATCCTTATTGACTCATGCCTCTTGCACATCTCACTGGTTACCAACTCAAGCTGCACCTCTTGTGTACCCATCGCAACCACCCTGACCCTTCCTCTCACTTTTCACCCCCTCCCTGATTGCGCTGCCTCACTTGTGCAGCTCCTTGCATCCCTAGGCTCCTTCCCTCACTCAGCAGCCACCATTTGTCCACTGGTGGGCCTGGGACTTGCTGCCGGTTTCCTCGTTATTATTGTGGGAAGCTGGCTGGAAGTTGCCTCATCTAATAACCAGGGGATTCAGGGAAAAACTGCAACCAGGACTTCAGGAATGGTTATCGCTAAGCAATGTGGTCATATTTTATGGATTGCTAAGCAACAGATTCCAGTTGCAGTTATAAATCCAATTATAAATCAAGGACTGTCTGCAATCAACTTCAGCCTTGTCACTGACAATCCAGTATATTTGTATATTAGTGATTGCATGACCTCTTGTAGATGCCATATGCTAAATAAAATAAAAAAGTGATAATTCAGAAATAAATTTGCTGTCTCTCTCCCACAGGCATAATTGGTATTATTGTTTGAACTTTAAAGTATTAAAGAACCACAATATTTAGAACAAATTAACAAGTTCTTTTATAGTTGTGTGCATGTGAATGAAATTCTATGAATTAATAAATTCACATGTGGTTTTAGAACCACACATAAATGATAAAAACAAGTAATTGCAGTTATCTGCTATTTTTTGAAACAAATAAGATTATATGAAGAGAAACGTATTATACAAAATACAAGCAGCATGGATATGAATGCATAAAGACTTCCAAATTTAATTGCCCAATTCAGTCTCAAAATGTACTGTTTATTATTTTCTTTGCCATTTAGTATTTAAAAGAGTTACAACAATATGTAAACTTGTTTAATATTTAAAAACATTCCTCTGACATTAAGCAAAAAGTGGATTTTGCTCTCTTAAATTTTACTCCGATCTAACAGTTGGCTCTTGTAATATGAAATTTTTTGTTGCCAATTATAATTATACCAACTTTCACAAAACTCACAACCATTCACAAAAATCTTCACAAAACTCTTAACTTTGCTATTAAAAAAGAAAATAATATGAAGTTAAAAATGTTTAGGCACTAAGGGTAAGCTACAATTCCACGCAGATGAGAGGGTTGGTTGGTACAGAAGAGTGGGGCCACCTACTCAGGATATGAAGTACAAGAGAGGGAAATCTCTATCTATGTGCTTAACGTACAAAGACCTTCTTCCAGAACGCAGCAAGTTAATAATCTGTGGGGAAAGCTAGCTACTTTGGAGGCTGCATTAAACTTGACAACCCCTTTAATATTCTACAGCGTGAAGTGCTAGCATTTGAGAAGATAGGAGAAGTGGAATCTGTTTCTCATTTCTCTAATCTTTCTGCTATTAAAGTAATAGCAAATTATTTTTGAATATCAAAAGGAAGAAACAAAAACCTGAAATACAGTACAAAATAAAAACATTCTGGTAAACAAAACATTATATACAAGCAATTTAACAAGCAAGAAAGGATAAAATATAGCTCTGGATACAAAAACACATCACTTACCCACAGTCTGGAGCAGGGCACCACCTACAATCAGGGTCTGCAACAAGCCACCGTCTAAGCATAAACTCTTCATATTTTTCCATCAAGATGTCATCATTCAAAATTAATCGAATGTCATGAGGATTAAATCGCTCAGAGCATTCTGGACAGCTGATATTAACTCTGCTCTCTGAGATTTCAATCCGGAGATACTGACGCAAGCAATCCACACAAGATCTATGGTGACAAGTCATTATTTCCGGAAACCTCTCCTTAGAGTGCCGCAAAAGACACAAGGGACATTCTATGAAGTCTCCCGTCTGCTTACTACTACAGATGGCCGTTCCACTGTCTGATGACATATAGGCAGATAAAATAGAGTTCTTGTCTGGGCATATTTCTGAGTGTATAGTTTCAATACTTGCAATCCCATCGACGCCACCATTTACATCCTTGGCTTTATGTTTCGTATCCCTTTTCCTTCTAAAAAGAGATCCCAGTGAAATTCCTCTTTTCTTTGGTGCCTTTTTAATGGAAGGCAAGCTTACAGAGGAGGCAGTAGATTGCAGGTCCCTATCAGATCCCATTTGCCGATGTAAACTCATGGCTGCAACATTCATCAGAAATGGATCAAAGAATATATGCAGCTATGACCATTTTAAAGACAAAGCACTATTGAAAAGCAGCATATTTAAGTCACAGAAGGAAAGATAGCTTAAGTCTTGTTATGCATGATCAGATCTTGTTCATTCAGCAAATTCTTCACAATATATAATCCACCCCAAAATGCTCCTCAGCAATTCTGGAAGAGAGAGAAGAAAGACATAAAAAATGAGATCCATTGTTATTTGCAAAGGGCTGGTATTAGACTGCTTATTCATTTTATAATTACCTAATTCTCCACCCCACCTTGTTTGCTTCATCCACCTGTTGCATTTCTGTCAATTAGCAAGAGAGCAAGTAAATGAAATTTCCAGATTCCCAGTTGTCATTTAAAAAGAAAAAAAAAAACGTCGTCATGGGGCAACATATGTGGATGCTATTCTATTTTGCAAGAAACGGCTGTTCTCACCTTTTCAAGATTTTTTACCAGTAAATTGCCAATCCTAAAATTGATACTATCAAAAGAAAAAAAATCCAAACAGACGTTTCTTAAACTTTACTAATGGGAAATATTTGCAGCATCAATTAAAATAAAAAAATAAAAATCTAGTGTTCTGGTTATATGTCTAAAGTTAAAGATACCTTTCAAGATTTCAGTTCTGAGCAACTGCACCAATGCATTATTCTTGATAATAGTATGAAAGTGGATTGCCACAGCTTTCTCTCCAAAACTGAATACAATGGGACCAAGCTTGGTGCAAGCCAGAAAATGAAGATTTTGGGGGGGGGGGGGGGGGAGAATCCTACGTGTTGTTATGTGACAGGGGGTTGAACAATGGACCAGAAGACTAGTGGCTGTTTCAATTGAAACCCTCTACAACCTGCCTAACCCATCACTTGGGCAAAAGCAGAGCGTAGCCTATCTTCCATTTACCAGTACCCACATATAAGCAAACACTTGCAATGCAAAAGGAAGCCAGAAACAAACATGGAGACACAAACACAGTAACAGAATAAAATGCAGGTGTATTTGATAAAGAGGATGGAAAGAATTCAGAAATTGTGCCCTAAACTGAGTAGTTTTTTTGACAGTATAATAATGTTAGGTGCTGCTTTCTTGAAAGATTTTCCACAAACTTACACACACTAATATGTACATTTTTAGTTTCTGCTTGTGGCTTTTCAGGTCAAAGCTATAATTATATTATATATATATATATATAGGAAAAAGAGATGAACAGGAAATCAACTTATATTATATATAGGAAAAAGAGATGAACAGGAAATCAACTTAATAGTGACATCTAAAATGTCTATCATATAGAGAAAAAAATTAAATTACTGATTTCTTCTATTACTCCTTCCAAAACAAAACAAAACCAAAAATGTACAGCTATGAATTTGTGAGGAATAAACACTTAGTTTAATTGTCTACATATGGAGGAAGGAAAGTAATTTAGAAATTCTGAGAAAGACACAATATGCTTCTAATCTAAAACAGTAATTAACCTTTATTTCTTACAACTAAAAATGACAGAAAATGTTTCCCTACACTAATAAATTCCTTAAAGAAAGTCACATTTCCAAATAGGTCATTTGTTACAGTAGTAGTAATTGAAGTTCAGAAATAAAGGGAAGAGACTATCATAATACATCCTTCGTAAGTTATACTATAGCCAAGAAAAAAAGTAATAGTAGATCAATCATATATTGTGCAGTTAATTAATTAAGGAACCAGATTCAACATGCGAGAATATGTCCATTACAGACAAGACTATTGGTCATTTATTTTAAGCCTGGAAGCCATGAGGCTTATTATACAGGTAGTCTTTGACTTACAACAGTTCATTTAGTGACCATCCAAAGTTATGACGTAACCGGAAAAAGTGACATATGACCATTTTTCACACTTGTGACCACTGCAGCATCCTCATAGTCACGTGATCAAAATTCAGACAGTTGGCAACTGACTCATATTAATGACAGTTGTAGTGTCCCGGGTCATGTGATCCCCCTTTGCAACCATCAGACAAGCAAGGTCAATGGGAAACCGGTTCCACTTAACAACCATGTTGCTAATTCAACAACTTTAGTGATTCACTTAACTGTGGTAAGAAAGGTCCTAAAATGGGGCAAAACACACTTAACAACTGTCTCGTTTAGCAACATAAATCTTGGACTGAATTGTGGTCGTAAGTCAAGGACCACCTGTATTTTCAGGAATAAATTGCACTTTTCCTCCCCCATTTTCCCCCCATTCAAAATTGCATTTAAAAATATCCCTTCATACACAATGCATTTAATATTGACATTTAATTACTAATATCTTAACATGCAGCATTTTAGAATCCTTGAAACAAAATCAGAAAGGTTTCCAAAGAAATGGGATGACAGAATTATTCTGATTCTTAATATGCAAAGTGTAATTTTAAGAAGAATCTGCATTTTAATGTTCCTGTTCACATTCAATGCAGCAGAAGCTGCACTGTTCAAAATCAGTAATTTGTAACAATTACTAAGTAATAGCTTTAGAAACCACAACAACTCAGTTAATACATCAGATTAAGTCAAAATCAAACATGTTTACTTCTATTCTACTGCTAATTATAATGTTATAGTCGCAAATAACTAAACAATAACTAGAATTAAACTGGGATATGAAACTATTGTTGTGAAAAAAGAATAATTGTATTGAAAGTGGAAGAATTTAAGCAAGAGAGGTATAGGAACCTCTAAACTATAGTTAAGATATTTAGTATCTATACTAAGCAAAAAGGATAAACATTAACCAGGTCTATTTACTTAAAAAATGTTATTCTGCTTTTTTTGGCAGAAAAACTTCTAAAATAGTTTAGGAGCTAAAATAGTTAAGATGGGTTAATGAATCTGCTGCAGGTTTATTATTGCTATTTTATACAGTGATTAAATATGAATAATTTTACTGTATAAATACAAACAAGCCTGAATCAGAGCAAAACCTTAGGACCGCTAAAAAGAAAAGACAGATACAATTTTAAGATATTTATTTTTAAATAGTGTTACAAAACATGAATCTTGTCAATATAAGTGAGTCCCTATTTCAGTTAGGAGACTATAAATTCAAACCAATGTAAATATTAAGAAATTAGTACAGGCAAAAGAACAGATGACAAGATTCCAAACTATTATACAACTCAGTTTAAAAATAAAAAGGTCAACAATCACAAAAACAGTGGATACTAAAATAACACAAATGCTTGAACACAGGAATGTTATCCTCTTTTCTTCAATAACGGTTCGGTAGCGGGAGTGCGCGCACAGAAGGTCCATGATAACATCTGGGTGTGTAGGCGGAGCCTCATACCACCACCACTACCGGTTTGCCCAAACTGATGCAAACTGGCAGAATACCACCTCTGCTTGTTCATTAATAAAAACTGTTCAATAAGAATTATGTTCAATGGATTGTAGCTTATGAAATATAATGTCCCTGTGATGTCATATATTCTTTTTAAGAAAAAAAATTTTTTTCCTTAGGAAAAAAAATTAAGCAGAAAATAATTGGATATTATGCGTCTATTTATTGAGTTCAAACAGATAATACAATGTAATACTCTTCTCAAACTAAAGGTTTATCTTTCAAAATGGTGGGCAAATCAAACGTCACACAAATAGAATTTCCTACTCTCCTGCCAAATCATCCAAATTTGTTCCAAACTGAGAATATGTTTTGAATTGCAGCCAGGGGGTATGATTTACAGAATGCAATTAACCTATGATTCTTTTTTACAATATTCTACTTCAGTATATTTGCTAAAGTGATTTTAAAATTTAAAATTGTGGTATCCCTTCTCTTAAAACTCTAAGACAATTATACTCTGTGCAACTCTTTGAATATTTAAATTTTTTACATACCGCAGATTCTTTTAAATGATTGGAGGCTTTATAGGAGCCTGGGGAGGGTGAAAACAGCCTTCCTCACCCCGCCCCCCGGAGGCCCTTCGGGGGCTTCAGGAGCTTCCCTGAAGCCTCCGGAGCACAAAACCCCGGGCCCTACGGGCAAACCGGACGTTTGGGAAAGGACTTCCGGTTTGCTCATAGGGCCATTTTTTTGCCCTCCGGAGCCTTCAGGGAAGCCTCCAGAGGGCTAAAACTGCCGTTTTGTTCCTGAACTTCCGGTTTGCCCCTAGGGCGGGTTTTTGCACTCCAAAGGTTTCAGGGAAGCTCCTGAAGCCTCCGGAGCGCCTCCGGGGGGGAAGGGGGGGGCTGTTTTCGCCCTCCCTAGGCTCCTATAAAGCCTATGGAGCCTGAGGAGAGCGAAAAAAAGCATGCCAAAAATGGGGGAAAGCGCTGGTCATGCATACATGCATGCTGGGGTTGTGCACATTGCATTATGGGTGTGGCACGCCTGCATATGACCTCCCTGCACTGCCCCCACTTTTGGCAAGTGAGCCAAAAAAGGTTCGCCATCACTGGTATAGACCAAAGAAACACAGTTCTCAGGCTAAGCATATTTCAGTAGTACGTGATAATCCTTTGGCTAATATGAACTCAAGTTATTTGATATTGGAATACCCTTGAATTACAAAACATAGAAATTTAGAATGCTTTTGCAAGCTCTTCTACCAGGTATTAATTTAAAAAAAAGAAATTTGGATTATTAAATTGCAATTTAAGAAACCCTCAACACACACCTATTACAAAGCAACAAGTTTTTTTTAAAGAATGAAGCAATATTTCATTTATGAAATTTTCTTGTGTGGGAAATCAGGGCTGCTCTATTCCTACTAACTTGATTCTATCTTTGATTATAATATTAGTCTTACAGAATTATAGAATTAGAATGTTCCTTAGAGGCTATCTAATCTAACCCCATGATTGGAGAATAAGACACTAAGCATCTCTGAGAGATTATCATCCAACTTGTTCGAAGACCTCTAGTGAACTTTCCCCTATAGCCGGGATGGCAAACCTGTGGCACGTGGAGCCATTTGTCAGGGCACGTGAGGTGTCTTGTTAGCTGGCCAGCTGAGTTCAGCCTTTTTAAAAACCATTTTTCGCCCTCCCCAGGGTCCAGAGGCTTTATAGGAGCCTGGGGAGGGCGAAAAGAGCCTCACCCACCCACCCACCCCGAGGCCCTCCAGAGGCTTCAGGAGCTTCCCTGAAGCCTCCGGAGCCCAAAAACCGGTCCTATGGGCAAACAGGAAGTTCAGGAACTGACTTCCGGTTTGCTCGTAAGGTCGGTTTAAGCCCTCCGGAGGCTTCAGGGACCTTCAGGAAGCTTCCCTGAAGCCTCCAGAAGACTAAAAACCACCCTCCGAGTCACTTCCAGTTTGCTTGTAGGGTCCTATTTAGTCCTCCGGAGGCTTCAGGGAAGCTTCCTGAAGGTCCCTGAAGCCTCCGGAGGGCGTCGGGGGGGGGGGGATGGGGGAGGCTCTTTTCGCCCTCCCCAGGCTCCTATGAATCCTCTGGAGCCTGGGAAGGGCAAAAAAAGCATGGAAAAATGGGGGGAAGCGCTCCCCCCCCTTATGGCACGCGAGCCAAAAAAGATTAGCCATCACTGACCTATAGCCTCTTCCACTGGCTTGTATAGTCAAAGAACCTACTTTTTCATGATGCTATTATTCTGGCTTGTTTAAATAATGTTTTGTTTTTATTTATGCTTTTTGTATTGATTTGTTAGTTCTTGTGAAATTGCTGATTTATTAATAATAATGTAGCTCAATTATTATATGACACAGGTTACTGCTGTAAAAGTATATTTTTACCTTTTCTGTGCATAAAAAAGAATAGGTGGAAGATGGTCATGTTCTCTTCGAGAGGAGTGCAGCCCTATTAACAGTAATAAATGGAACTTCCATGCAGCTGGGTGGCTTTTCTCTTAATAACGTATCTATTTTGCTGAAATTCTGTATGATTCTATTCCACCCGCCAGTTCCTCACAATTTCCAGGGCACTGGTTTAAGATTTCTATTGCATTTTTTGCTCAGACTGAGATTGAGTTGTAATACTAGTACAGATAATCCTTGTTTAGCAACCACAATTGGGACCGGAACTTGGTTGTTAAGCAAAGTAGTCACTAAGTGAATCCACAGCTGTGCTTATGATTTTAATTCAGCTTTCCTTCACTTTAGAGACCTATGAAGGTTGTACATGTGGGCATTGGTCACAAAGTTTATTTTTCATCACTCCTGTAACTATAAAGGGTTGTTGTAGGCAGTCACTAAACAAGGACTACTTGCATTATTTACAGATTGATAATACCTAACTCAAAACAATAGATGAACTCGCCCAGAAACTTCATGTAGAGGTTAGATAGAATAAAGGAGAAATCTCCACCCTTGGGGATTCCACACTGAAGTGCCCAAGAGCTTAATTCTCTTATAAATTCCCATTGGAACTATTAGCTCAAGAAAGAGCAGAATATTGCCCCAGTCCCTAGTTTCAGAACAATCTAAATGGAGCCATGATAGATAGTATCACATGCTGTTGAGAGATTTAGCAAATCTGCAAGAGTTAGGGGTTCCCATCCAAGTTCTGCCCCTTAATCCATAAATATAACCAGTGTCGTTTCTATCTCATGCCTCAATCTATACCCTGAATAAAAAGGATGTAGATGGCCATCCAGGGCCTCTTCAGTTATTTAGGTTTCTGTTGTTGTTAATTATATGATTTATAAGCCACCTGACTGCCCCAAAATCTGAGCATTTTTCAGAAGCATAATCCAAAGAGTTCCTCAAAAACTTTATTTTAAAAACTATTTGAAAATTGTTTAGTATAGCGGGATTTATCATTTCCTGAACAGCTGTATACCTCCTTCAAGACTGACAATATCAACCCTCTTTTTCAAATTTGCATTTGTCATTTTCTCTATCCATGTGCCTGGAGCATGCCTTCTTAATTGATCCATCCCTTTATAAAGGTTGGTGGAGGCTATGAAATTTAGGATGATCAGACTATGATAAAGGGCTAATATTAAAATGCTCCAGCATCAGTTAAACCTTCTAATTATTCTAAAGCAAAGACAAGATGTTATCTGTGTGTTCTTTATGAATCATACCTGTGCTGCAAATAGGAGAAACCCGCGGTGGCTATAAATTCCTGCACTACATCAGATCCTATCCCCAGCATAGGAAGGTCAAAATACCCCAGAATCAAAGCCTGTGGGAATCTACTACCAACCTGATGATGATGATGATGATCACCACCACCACCACCACCATTTTTCTAAGATTATATCCCAATTGTATCCCATTCAATATTCAACTGATTTCAGCAGTTTGCAGTCCTATCATACATAAACAAAAGCATCAAAATAAATGTTTAACTATAAGCAATGTAGGTAATATATTGTATATGCTGAGGAATAACAACTGTGTATAAACATACATTCTTAAATAAAAGAAATCACTGTGTTATAATCTCCCTCAAGGCTTGTTAAAGTAGCCAGGTTTTAATCCCAATAATATCAGGGCAAGTTGAACTTTTAGGGTTGAGGAGCTTGGGAAGGGAGTTTGCCAAGGAGGAAAGAGATACCAACAATACCCATTTTCATGCATGTATAAGATCTCATATCTGGTTAATTTCCTGAGCCGAAGATCCCATTACAAGATATCATTCTCCTCACCTGCCTTGGTGTTGAGAATGATGATCTATCTGAAATCCTGCCATGAAGATTTTAGGGAGAGGAACCTTTCCATCCTCATCCAAATGTCAATGATACATGCCACACCTGCTGTTTCCATAACCAGTTAATGGAGAGAAAGAAAGTGGGACTCTAAGTGGGAAATAAAATACTTTGTAGAATATTACAAACCTAAAATTTAGAACTAAGGAAACCTGTAATACTATATTATCATAAATAAATTTAGAGGTAGAAATGGAAGGTGAGGCTAAGCGGCTGTTTTAACTTCACAGTGGATTTGGAATTGAATTGCTCTGTAAGTGATATCAGTGGTCTCTTAATTTGATAAATAAATAAATAGACTTGATTTTAGTCCTTTGAAATGGATGATTCTTCCCTCTGTTAGTGGAAGTCTCTTGTGTTAATAGATCTGGTTGGGATCTGCTGCCTAGTTTCACTGTTGGAACTTGTCTTAATACATCCTTAGGAGGCCCTACATCCGGCTGTTGTTTCTATCTCTGTACCTGCTGTTTTCTTAATGATGAGTCTAGGGTACTTAGCATTAGAGGGCCACTCCCATGTCCTGAAAGCTCTGATAAATTTCAAGGACCTTGTATGTTCTTCAAATCCCCATGTTTAGGCTTTCTTTCACACTTCATTTAGATCTACACTGATTTGATGCCATCTGATGGGATTCTTCTTGCAAAAGCTATACATGGTCTTCTTGTAACCTCCCCAGCACATCTGTGTGCTAAAAGCTTGCTACCTGTTTGAGGCTGCCTAATCTTCTGCCTTTCTATATATGTAGGGGGATGCATATTCTGTTTTGAAAACACTGGAAGCTCTGTAGAGCTGGCCCAGGTCAGCTACCACCTCTGAAGAAGTTGTGTCAACTTCTGCTACTTGGGGATTCATCGAAACATACAGTTTGACCAGGGAAGTTTAAATATAAAGGTTTCTGCCTTGTATTTTCAGCTATGCTATCAACATTTATTTATAGAACCCACACTACCATTGACTGCCTCAACAGCCACCATTTCTCCACTGACAGGAATTCATTTTAATTGTATGACAATCGTGAGAAATTATTGGGATTACACTATGTAGGAAGTTAGCATCCACCCCATTCCTAGAAAAATGAATTATTTTAGGAAATATTAAAAAGGCAGAATATTGGGGAGAGGAGGAGCTGATGTCGCAACGACACGACCTGCAATCTCCAAGTCCCAAGATCGCAGTCGATACTTTTGCCGCTGGATGGTCCATATGGACCTAAACCATCCCACAGAGATGGTGATCAGGAAGAATACGTCTTGCTGATCTCAGGTACCCTGCAAAGTCCCTGATTGATCCAAGAGAAGTTCTTCTAGCCGGCAACAAAAGTGCAGCCACAAGCTGATGAAGTTGGGACAGCTCCGGAACGGAAGGAAACGGAAAGAGAAAGTGTGTACAGCTGGTGAGGAAATTTTACTGTTTTAAAAGAGACTGCCCCCCACCCCAAAATACCTTAAAGCTAAATTAAATTTGAGAACAGAATAAATAAGTGGCGAAATTAAGCTACATTGGATTGCATTGGACAGTGTGTTATCTTTCTTTTTAAATGCTATTTTATGGATGGAATTTGCGCAAAGCTTTTTAAAGTGAACTGATTAGTTTTTCTTCTACTTTTTTTATTTTTGTAACCTATGGATTGAAACTCTTTTTTTCATTTCTATATGAGTTTTTTTCCTTTTTTCTATTTTGCCTCATTGAAGAATTTCACTTCTTTTAAACCTGGAATACAAAAAAGACACAAAAGGAGTACAAAGAGGCTTGTAACATTAGGGGGAAAGGAAGCAACACTGCCACTTGGAGGCGGGAGGTTTGAGTCTTGGAAACATTGTACTTTCACTTCTCTCTTTGATCATTTCAATTTTGTGCTTTAACACCTTGCAGCTTGTTTACAGAGAGTGATAAGAAGAGCACGGAGTGTTTATGCAGGTGTTCTTTTGAATCTTATTGCCAGCTGGAGAAAAGTGAAAACAAGGTCTTATTGTGAGAGATTGTAAATGAATTTGTGGTTAATCTAATAAAAAGCTTTGAAAGCCAGAGTGGCAGTGTTTACCAGTTGAAAGAATGGCACAATATTAACATCAAAAAGAAACTTTAATATTGCAAGAGATAATGTTTGGAATTCAAAAATTACTAGAAGTATCAGAGAGAATTGAGGAGAAACTGGAAAACATAGAGCATATAACAGCAAAATATGATGGAGAATTTCAATTGGAAAAAGTGGAGGCTAGAGTCCTAAAAATGGAAGAAAAAAACAAGCACAAAGACAAGAAATTTGTTGACATCTACGGTGAATGGAGTGTGGTTAGAAATGGAGAGAGTGGAATATGGAAAGGGCAAGAACTCTACCCCAGATGGCAAGGTATAGAAGAAGAAAAAAGAGAAGAATTGATGGATTTAAGGAGAGAAATCTTACCAGAAGCACTGTTGATGACCAAAGATGCTGATTAAAGAAACAGATGGAGGGTATCGAGATTATATAAGAGATGCAATAAGCAATGAGCTGCGAAGAGAAGTCCGCACAAATATTATCAAGGAAATAATCAGAAGATTAATTCCACAAATGGCAAAAGACATAAGATTGCATTATTACTGGAAAGACACAGGTTGATATATGAAAGTTTATAACAAAAAATTAGTTAAATTTAGAGCATTATGTAAAAAATGAAGTGATAATGGATATGGTTAAATAAATAATTGACAGTGATAATAATGTATACATATGTAGTGGTTTGATAAGAATTAATTTGATATGAATGGTAAATGGTGACTATGAAAGGAAGATTAGAAATTTTGTTCTGACATAAAAGCTAATAATAAAAAATTAAATTAAATCTAGTTAAACTTTGAATATTAGGTCAAAAAATGTTATGATAATGGACATAAGTCAAATAAATGATTGATAATGATAATGATAATAAAGTATACATATGTATTGGCTTAATAAAAGGAAATTGGATATAAATTGTAAAGTGATTTGGAAAGGAGGACTAGGAACTTGGTTACTAAATATTATTGATTTTTATTTAGAATAGGTCATAAGGATTTAATGTTATTAGATGATATTGGAAATAGCTAATGAAATGCCATTATGTGGTTATGTTTTAAACTTTGGAATATTCTATGCAAAAGGACGTTAAAACAATTATAGTCAAATGAAAATTGAGGTATGATGATAGTAATATCTATAAATATATTTGATTTAAAATATATGATTTGATATGTATTATAGGTGATGACTGTGGAAGAGATGCACAAAAGCTTTTTGTAACCAATTGACACACTTTCTATAGTGTGTAAAGAAAGAGGATTCTTTGTGTTGTGTTTGTTTGTGTTTATGCAAAAATAAACATTTTCAAAAAAAGAAAGAATATTATATTTCTTTGGATGAGAAAAGGAGAAGCATGTTTTAAAGACAAAGCAGCTCCCTGCAGCTCCCTGCCCCCCCCCCTTGTCAATGGACCATTAAGGCCTGAGCAAGTCTATTCTGCATAACAAAGATCTACCTACTTCAGGCAGAGCCATTATAGGAATTCTAAAGCCTTTTCAGTACATCATCCCCCAGCAACAGCTCAACCAAGCTTGGGACGCAAAAGACAGACAGCCTACAAAGTTAGCTAAGACCCCCGCCCCGAGAGTCTGACCACCAATCAGAGTGCATTTCTTGCACAGGAACGAGAAGCTCTGGGGTGGAGCCCAGAGAGGGCATAAAACCAGGGCACTCTTAGCATCTCTTCCCTTTTTCCCCCTAGGACCTCAAACCATGTGGTCCTGTCCACCATTAAAAACCATCTTTCCAAATAGCCGCCATGTTTCCAGTGTCTTTCCTCCCATTTGGAACTGAACTCAGAAGGACATTTCTTTCAACAACACATTTATTTTTCGTTTGATCATAAAATATGTGAGTCTCCTTCGTCTATATATGCTACAAAGGTTGCTTGGGCTGACGAAGCTGAAATGGTACCAATAACCTTCTGTCTTAGATGAGAATGTTATTTTTCTGTGACGAATTTGATTGGATTTGCAAAGGTGAGGTAGATTGTTCTTTCACTAACTTGCTCACTTTTTACCTGAAATTAAAAAAAAATCCCACTGCAGAATTCTAGAGCAGGCGTTTAAAGACAAAACTGAAACAAATCTATAGTGCTATTTGAAAATATTCTAATTATTGATTTAGCATCATTTGACTGTAAATAACTCATAGATCAGTTGTCCATATTCTTTTTAATAATGAACACTTTCCTTATAAAAGTAATTTCCTTTTATGTCTGAATCACATGCTTTCCAATCCATGTGTTTTAGGTTTATAGTCTGAGCCATTTCCTGTTTTTCTGCTGTTATGCTGCCAGGAGTAGAAACTGGCTGGTCAGCCATTTTTAAATACCTTACAAATAATATAGCGCTGTTAATTGTGAACAGAATTTCTAATGATTGTTTTGTCTTTCAATTTTGAAATGTTGCTTAAAATGGGATTCACTAGAAGTACAAACGAATAATCTGAAAACTAGAATAAAGTAGATGGGAGCAGAGAAGCCTGATCTTTGTCATTGAAGTATTCTTTTAACCTCTGAGATGCCTATTTCTTTGTTAGTATTATTACACTTCAGAAGTTTTTTTACTTCTCTGGCAGCCTCAAGTTCAATAGCTTTTGTTATGATGTATATGCAGAATTTGTAGCTTGCTCTTTCCTTTATGTAGTAATCACACCTGGTGTTAATAGCAGACTATAGTAGATGAGAACCTACTTTAGATATAAACCTAAATAACTGAAGAGGCCCTGGATGGCCATCTACATCCTTTTTATTCAGGGTATAGATTGAGACATGAGATAGAAAAGACACTGGTTATATTTATGGATTAAGGGGCAGAACTTGGATGGGAACCCCTAACTCATGCAGATTTGCTAAATCTCTCAACAGCATGTGATACTATCTATCATGGCTCCATTTGGATTGTTCTGAAACTAGGGAAACCAGCTTCAGTTGCTCAGCCATTTCAAATCTGTCCTGGAGCAGAAGATGACAGAGACAGTGACTCAGTTCCTTGTCATGAAACAGACAGTGACTCATGCCATTGGGTCAGCTAGATAAATGCAATTCATTCAATATGGGACTGCCCTTGAAGATAACCCAAAAATTGCAAATGGCACAAAATGCAGCTACTCACCTACTGGCTTGCATTAATCAATTCAGTAGAATAATCCTTGCTTTGGAGGGAGCATAGTAGCACTAGCTTTTAAGATTTATATACAGCTTCATAGTGATTTACAGCCCTAAGTAGTTTTAGGCTGCAATACTGCATTCTAACCACTGCGCCAAAAAGCCTATTCAAGGTGTTGCTGGCTACCGTGTTTCCACGAAAATAAGACAGGGCCTTATTTTCTTTTGACCCCTGAAATAAGAGCTTGGGCTTATTTGGGGGGAGGTCTTATTATTTTTGAGGTGCAGGAGGCGGTGAGCGTGGACACCTCATGGCTGCTACTATTTTCAGGGAGGGATTATTTTAGTGCATACACTCAAAAACTCGAATGGGCTTATTATCCGGGAAGGTCTTATTTTCGGGGGAAAGGGTACCTATACAGGTTTACATTACTAGGGTTTTTGTTACCTTTTTGAAAGATGTCATATCAGTGGAATCTGTGAACTTGACATGGTCTAAGCCAGAAAAGGGATTGTGGGTACTTACCCAAAACATGAAGGAAACAAGAACCTAAAGGACAGCTTTCTCATTATCTCTACTGCTCATGCTCACACAGTCTGCCCATTAAAGCCAAGGTATCTGCTAACTTCATTTAGATGTGACAAGAACAGTTCTTTTTTAGGGCTTTAGAATGTAAGGTTCTCAGTTGCTAGCAGTAGGGGAAGATATTTGGATAGTACAATATTTTATATGGAATTGTTTTATTACATTTTCTATATGGACAGAATGAATATGCTTCAGGTGCCAGTCATTAAGCAGAAACACCTAAGGGGCCTAGGAAGGATGCCTTCTCTGTTAAAGGACCTGTCCTTCAGAACATCATTCCCTCCAAGATACATCCGGCCCCTATTTGGCCAAGTTCAAAAGAGCTCTGAAAACCTGGTTCTCTCCAAAGGCCTTGGGTTAAAGTGGATGGCAGGCCTTGGATTAGTTTTAATGTTTTTCCCCTCTTTCTGGCATTTGTGTTTTTTAACTATGCCACATATTTATTTTCATTATTGTGCTGCCCAGAGTTATAGAGATGGGCAGGCTTATAAATTTATAAAACAAAATTTTAAAAAAATCAGAACTATGGGTTAATTTGTTTGTTGAGTAGGCAGTTTACAAATTTCCACAATAAATCAATGATTAAGCGTTTAACTTATTTTACAACAATGTCTTTATCTTATAGCCTTCAATAACAAAGTTAAAGAAATATGCTTAAGAAGCTTAATTCTTAATAATTTTGGGATCCCTATCCAGCATTATTAAGAGATTCCATTTTTGAGAAGATACTCTCTGCATTTTTTTATCCCTTTTTAAAAATAATAAAACCTAATCTATTATATTTGTATGGTTTCCTAATGCAAAGATTAAAATGTCAGTATTTCTTATTTAAAACTATCCTACCCTCCACTATTCCAAAAGTGATGGTACTATAAGGCTATTCAACCCCAGTCATTAGTATTTCTAGTTGTAAAACTATAAATTTATATCAAAATGTAGTGTTATGATCAACTTGTAGGTCTCCCAGCCTTAACTTTTGCTAAGCTGCTGTTGCAATACAAATATTTAAATATTGTAATAGATTGTCCTGCTTTGGGCACAATTGCGGGAAAGCAACATATAAAGAAAATGTTGACTGCCTGAATTCAACTGATAAAATATGCAATAATAAAATATTTCTAACAAAATCCAAACTATTTAATGTTGAATATTATTACTTTTATGATGGATTTGAACCCTGGCTTAATTTTATATAAAAAAATAAGAATATATGCTTTACCTTCTTTCTAAATTACTGAGTATGCTGATGCTGTTATCGTACTCAATGAGTCGTTTTTAATGGTACAACATCAACATGGAGGGAAGAAGAAGGGGGGGAGCTGTACCACAAGATTCTATCTTAGGCCCAATACTCTTCAGCATCTTCATAAATGATTTAGATGAGAGATTTAGAAGGGAAACTCATCAAACTTGCAGATGATAACTAAGCTGGCAGGAATGGCCAACACCCCAGAAGACAGGCTCAGGATCCAAAAAGATCTGGACAGACTTAAACAATGGGTTCTGCCCAACAAAATGAAATTTAATGTGGAGAAAAGCAATGTTTACACCTAGGCAGGAAAAACCAAAGGTACAAGTATAGATTAGGTGAACCTTGGCTCAAAATCAGTAACTGTGAGAGGGAGTCCTGGTGGACGATCACATAAACATGAGCCAGCAGTGTGCAACAGCAACAAAAAAAAACTAGCACAATGCTTGATTGTATAAATAAAGGCACAGAATCAAAATCACGTGAAGTATTAGTACCACTTTATAAATCCTTAGTAAGAGCACACCTGGAAACTTGCATCCAGTTTTGGTCACATTACAAAAAAAGATGTTGAGACTTTGGAAAAAATGCAAAGAGTAACTAAGATTATTAAAGACCTGAAGACAAAAAATATGAAGAATGGTAGTAGGAATTCGATATTGCCAGTCTATAGAAAAGAAGGACTAGTGGTAACATGATAGCAGTATGCCAGTATCTGAGGGGCTGCCACGAAGAAGAAAGGGTCAACTTATTTTCTAAAGCGTCAGAAGACAAGACAAGAAACAATGAACAGAAACTAATCAAGGAGGGAAGCAACCTGGAATTAAGAAGAAACTTCCTAACTGTGAGAACAAATAACCAATGGAACAGCTTGCTTTCAGAAGTTATAGGTAAGTGATGGCAAACCTTTTTGGGAATTGCATGTCTGAACCGCAACTTGGAAGAGGGGACATGCGTGTGCTGTAAAATGAACTTCCAGTTTCGGCCACGCTCGGGTTACTGGCATGCATACACATGTGACAATCAACTGGCCGGTGCGCATGTTTACACTGGAAAACAGAAGACCAGCTCTTCCAGTTTCTGGCACTGCTGCACACACAAATGCCAGCTGATCGTCAAGTGCGCATGCGTGCCAGAAATGCAGAAGAGGAATAGGTGACACCGTGCATGCCAGACAACATAGCTTGTATGCTACTTTGGGCATATGTGCCATAGGTTCGCCATCACGGTTATAGGTGTTTCATTACTGGAGGTTTTTAAGAAAAGACTGGACAGCCACCTACTTGAAATAAATCTAACACAATTTAGAGAATAAAATTGTTAACAAAATTTTACCAACCACTTATTGTTCTCATAAACTCTGTGTAGAACCATAATGGAGATTTCCAACTCACAGGCTAAATGATTAAGAAGCAACTCTGGTGCTTTGAGCAAGCACCCTTCTAATTCTGAAGTCCTGTACTCAAACTTTCCTTTATATCCCACAAGAATCATGCTTGGTCATTTCATGCATTCTATCTATAGCACAAAGCGAAACAGTTTTAGCATATTTATAGCCAAGAAGTAGACCTGTTAAGACAATCTACTGTTTTCTGTTTTCAGTCCTACCAACATCTTAACAAGCCTGGTTATAGCATTACAGGTAGTTCTTGTTTAACAACATAATTGGGATCAGCATCTAAGTCATTGAGCAAAACAGTCATTAAGCATCATTGCTTTGCTCAACCACCACAATCCCAGGACTCCTGGACAGGGAAGAAGATGGCAGGAAACTGCTGCCTGTCACAGGGTTTCATCATGAAATGTTCCTGCAACTCTGCACAGAGGGTAAATCCTTCTTGGGGCTGCAGGAACGAGCTGAAATCTTCAGAACTTCAACTTTGATCCTGCAGCCCACCAAAGAATTTCCCCTTCATGCAAGATTTCAACTCATTTTGTAGCTTGTAGAAAGATTTCAGGTTCCCTCCACTGACTTTCTGGGAAAGCCAACAGAGAAGATTGCAAATGGTGATCAAATGATTGCAAGTGGGATTTTTGGGGAATTGGTTGCAGATATGAACCAGTTGCCAAGTGCCCAAAATGTCATGTCATAGCAGGCTGGTGGAACAACATTTTACACAATCTGTTTCAGTGGCCATTGTAATTTTGAACAATTGTTAAACAACTAGTCCCAAATCAAGAACTGCCCGCATAGGATTTGCAAGAGATGTATAAGTCAATCGGAATAGAGCTGGAAGGGAACTTGGCTTCTAGTCCAACCCCCTGCTCAAGCAGGAGAACCTATATACCATTCTATAATAATAAATTAGTAAATTATAAAAGACCTTGAAAAATTAAAAATAACAGAAGAAAAAACTTTCACAGAGATTTTAAACAAGAATGTGTCACATTTTAGAAAAATTACATGTTAAATATAATTTGTTTATTCAACATATCAGGGGTGTCAAACTCGCTGTGTCATGTTGCCATCACGTGATGTATCACAATATTTTTTCCCTTCGTGGAACTGGGATGGGCATGGCCTACGCATGACAGATCCGGTCCATGGGCCACCAGTTTGACACTCCTGACATATATCCTTTATTTCAAAACAGAAAGTATCAGATTCCTAAATTCATGAAAATGAAGAGTAATTAATATGATTAAATCAAGGCATTACCTTAATGAATGAAATAATCCTCCATGTGCCAGCCAGCAATAGAATCTCAAAGATCATGCTCAAATTTGTAGTGCATCCATGTAATAAATTAGTTGGCTATATCTTATCCAGTTAACATGAAAACAAATCTTGAATCTGAAATGAAGACAAAGAAATAAAACGAAGTTCCCCTCTATTATTATGCAAAAGTGTTTGGATTGCTTTAAGACAGGGCTGTCAAACTCATAGCCTACAGGCCGGATGCATCACGTGCTGGCCACGCCCACACTCAGTTTAGCAAAGGGGGGGAAAGTCACAATACGTCACGTGACGCTGCCCTGATAATGTGTTGGACACCCCTGCTTTAAGACATTAAAAACTGTCAAGTTACTGGATCTGTCAAGATTTTGGTTTTTTAATTATATACCTTATTAATTTTCCAATCCCAGACTACAAGTTGCACAAAAAATGAAAATATCTACTCAGATGAGGAAAAAAATCCAAGCAATACTGAAGATCTTTATTAGTCCAGTTCAAGCTTACTGAATGGCATTCACGCATTCAAGTTTTGAATAATTCTCTATCAGACAATATAGTAAAAACAAGGTGACAAGTGCACACTGGAAATATGGAAAAGTAATGACTGGTATTCAAATAAACACTAAGTAAAACTTTTCTTTTTTTTTCTTGGTATTTAATAAAAATACCAATTGTGCTCACAATATTTTGAAGAATGGAAGTTTGAAAATGAGGCCTAAAAATAATCTTTAACTTTCTGCAAAGTTGGCCATATTCCTCCAGCCAAGCAAATACCTGTAAACAACCATGGAAAGCTAAACAATTCAGAGAAAGAAGGTCATACACAGATGTGAACAGTACAATCACGTGTCACATCAGAAAAAGATAAGAAAACGTGCTGTATCTTTCTGCACTTCCTCTCACATTTGCCAATCACCTGATTAGGCTGCAAAATGAAGGAAAAGAGAAAGACTATCCATCATCTCCATATTGCAAACAGCCAGCTTTGGTTCTCCACAAGCTATTATCTATGGACAGTAATTCTAACAAGCTACCTACTATTTCCATATGTGGACAGAAAAAACACTGGTGTCTGAGCTTCATTTTTTTCCCCCTCCTTCTTTCCCATTCATTTAACTTTGTCATGTCTTTTAGATAAGCATTAAAGGAGTGGCAGTCATGTTGCACAGTTAGCCATAACCACTAATTTAAAGGAAAAGTCTTTAAATTAATAAATGTGCAAGCAGATTTATTGTGCAAGTAGAAGATAATACATATTTAAAATAAAATGGATATGTCCCCAAAAAGAGATAACATGTGCTCAGGTAAGTGCACATGTAACTTAAACAATCACAGTTTCAATATTTTAATTTCTTTTCAGAAGTGTTTTGTATTGTAGTTCTTGATAATGTAGTTTCAAAGACAAAGCACAGAAACATCCACCTTAAGAATTTCTTGCTTACATTTCCTTCCAGGCTATGTACGGAATTCTGACCACAATGACTTAGGTACAAATCCCAAGTATTTAAGGCAGTGTTTCTCCACCTTTTATTTCTTAAATCTCACTATCAATATCACTGTCATAAGAACAAAAAGCCAATTTCCCAAGAATGTTAACATTTTGTTCTTATAAGTTTCAAGGGTATTTGTGTCAACAACGTATCCCCTCTTTTACATAGTTTTTAAAAAATCCATCTAACTATGCATGCCACTAATAACACAGATTCTGAGATGTAGAATTGATACTATGAATATGCTAAATCTGATTTAATTACTGTATTGTCATATTAGGACAAGTGTAAATAACTAGTTTGTAGTTTGAGACAGAAATTATGCATGATAGAATGTTTACTCCTGGGTATTCTTAAACTATATAAGCATATGAATTCTACAGGGAACTGGAATAAAGAAATGAGGTGCACTTGGCTTCAGTTCTAGTATAGCAATCTTGCAACAATCATTATTGCAAGATTGTCTCCAAACCAACCACAAGTTTCCCAATCAACTATTCATATTAGTAAATCGGTTTGAGCCAGGCTTTCTATTTCTTTTTTTCAACAATGCTTTATGTCAGTTTTAAAAAGAACGACAGAAACAAAACTATTTAAGATTAACCATCACTCCTATGCTGCTAGTCCTGAACAACCACCTTTGACTTTTTTACTCACTTTTTTACTGTCTTCTCAGTGACTATCAGCATGACCTGGGTTGAGGAATTGACGTAATAGACCAAAACTTACATTTTAAGGTGGTAATGCTGATCTGCCAACAATAGGTTATTATACTATACAATACTATTATGTGGATATTCTCACTTACTCTTGCTTCTACAGCAGCAGTATTCTAACTAGATCATTGAAGGTACTTCCTTAAACTTAGGTTTCTAACACAGAAGCTACCACTAATTCCATTAAGAACAGTCAACAGCTGTTGACTAATGAAAAGGAAAGGGAAATTCCACCTTATTTTATGCTGACATCCTGTGTACTTCAGAAATAGCTTTTTTTATTTGACCTAAGCTTTAAAAAAGCATTTACATTAGGTGTAAATAGTAGCATTAAAATTCCCACATTGCTTCCACTTATATCTCTCTTTTGCCTTTTCAACTTATGCTAGACTGCTAGCCTGTCTCTTGTAAGGCAATTTGAAACCACTGTTACCACCCAAACCTCTTAAAAAATATTCAAATAGCATGGTAAAATGTCAACTATTTCAAGAGTTGGTCTAATCTGTCTTTTGAATACCAAATATTTCCAATTAAATATTTGGTATTCCTTTACTATCAATTAGAGCGTGACTGTACAATTCCAGGAAAATATTGTTACTTAAGCATGACCCTGACAGGTTAGTTTTCCAAAGGAACTACAACGACGGTTATACATCGGTTGTTTTTTTTTTCCCCAATTCTGAATTCCTTTCAAGTAATTGTATATTTTTAGGGGAAGGAAGAGAAGCGGCCTTTCTAAACATAAATGATCATTGTATCTCGCCGCTCCCCCCAATTAACAATTGAGGCTGAATGTGGAAAACATTCCCCCTGTCACTTGGGAATGGACTTCCTTCTTTGGCCTGGGTTACCTTTCTGTTTTGTAGGAAGCGCGGCTTTCTTTCCCAGTTATTCAGAGGCTTCGGTTTAAGGTGGCGCTGCTTTACGCCGCCCTCCTCCTCCTCCTCCTCCTCCTGCAAGCGAGAGGTGCCTCAGAGACTCGGCCGGGAAAGAGGGCGTCGATTGCTGAGAAGTTCTTTTCCCGGAAAACTTATCGGGGTGCTCCTGCGATACGCGGGGACTACTGGCTTTCCCCGAAGAGACCCCTCGCATGCTCTGGGGGGAGGGTCGGGGCACAGCCTGAGGAACCAACCACGTCGGGACGGTCGGGCGGGGGGCGGAATCTGCCCGGCGAACAAGGCGGGCCCCACGGTTCGCGGCTGGTCCCCCCTCTGGCCGCCCAGCGGGCAGCTCAGGGGAGACAATGGCCACGATGACTTCACTCCCCAGCAATGTGAGGAGCCGCCGCCGCCACCACCACCGCCTATGCCCTCTCCGCGCCCGGGAGCCGAGCCGAGCGGGAGTCCCGAAAGCGAAACGTCCCTTCTTTCCAGCCGCCGCCGCCCGTTGGCTCGAGCAAGCCTCCCGCCTTCGCTGCCTGCCAGGCGGCTTCCGCGGGACTCCTCGCCCTCCCCTCCCTTCACCGCCAGCCCCGGACACGGGCGGCTGGAGTCCCCCCCCTTTCCCTTCCCCCCCCCAAGCCGTCGCCACAGTCCCTCCCGCCGCCCTTCCCGGTACCTTGAACTCCGGCGGAGGCAAACCCCAAAGCGGCTGGGCCCTCCTCGGCCGACCCGCGCCGCGCAGGAAGCGCCTCTGAGGGGGAGAAGAAAGCGAGCCACTAGAGCGGCGGGGAAGGGGGAGGAAGAGGAGGGGAAAGGAGAGGCTGCCAGGCCCCAGGCAAGGAAGGGCTGGGCTTGGCCCGCAGAGAGGGAGATTTCCGCCTCGCTCCCCCGCTGAGCTCACAGACGAGGCGGGGCCGCCTGGGGGTTGAACCCGGTGTCTGTCCGGCGGCGAGGAGGAAAGAGGAGGAGGAGGCCTGGTGCGCAGGGGAGGCAGCGCGGGCGGCATTTTCTCTTAAAGTTTGGCTTCTCGGGAGGACTTCGGGATCCAGGCAGCCCGCTTTGCTCCCCCGGAGGAAGGGGACTCGGGGAGAGAGACTCCCTCGCAGAAGACGGCCGGGTTGCATTTGCCTTCTGGCTGCCCGATCGGCTGAGGGTCCCGCTGGACAAGAGCAAAGCCGCCCTTGCGAAGACCAGGGAAGAAAATGCCTTCCAGTGGCCGAGGCTGGTCTTGTCTCCGCTCCCATAAATACGCCTAAAGAGGTTTTGTGCGTTTAATCTTTGGCCCAGGAAAGGAAGAGGGGCCGCAAAGGAACAGGTGGCCCTGAAGCGGAGGCCTTGGGATCGTTTCCCTCTAGTAAGTTGTGGTAACATTTGCTCCAGGGTGGAAGAACCGCCTGGCAGCGTGAAATTTGCTGGGCCCTTTGCGCTTCCTTTTTGATTTCCTTGGATCCCAGGAAGGGCTGGTAGTAGCCTGATGCTCTTCCAAGGAATGACAAAACCTAAAAGATGTTAGGCAGCATAGGGCAGCCCTTATAGATGGCATCTGTGGGAAATATTACTTTTAATCCAGGGTTTCTCAACCCTAGCAACTTTAAGATAGACGGACTTCAAGTCCCAGAATTCAACTGATACTGCTTTAATTCATGGGTTGGGACCAGAGGAAGGCAAGATGATGGGGAAATGACAGAAAAATAGTTTGACAGGCCAGTTTCTGGTGAAATGCAAGTAGAGATGAAGTCTAATATATCTGTCTGCTTATCCTACATTGGAATTTGTTCATCTTTTTAATTTACACACACACACACACACACACACACTTTATACCCTCACAACTTTGGCCTTGATCTGTATTACGTTAATATATTTATAGTATGATCCTGTATAATTGTATTCACAAATAAACAAATCCTGCAGTGTCTTTACAATTGCAAGTTAACATAGTGATTGGATATCCTGAATACCAAGGACTATCTTGCCTCTTAGTAAAAACTTAAAAGTTGAAATAATTATCTTTTCTTTCTTATCTTTCAAGTCAGCTTGAATGGATTATTTTATTCATCACTTGTTAACACTTGTAGCTTGAATGATTTTATTTATCATTGTTCTCGCCCAAGAACAAGAAAAAAATGATCTACTTATAATCCATAAACCACCTCTTCAACACTTGAAATAGCTGTATTTTATTTAATTATCAGCTATACTGTTACACTAGTAATTCATCCATTTTGGGACATGTTATAGAAATTTTCAAAACAAAAGTATGAATACTATTCAAGTCTAAATTCCCAATACTGGGAACTGAAGATTTGAAAACACATTTGGATCCTCTGATTTATGAATAATCAACTATACAAAGGACCTTATAGGGTGAACATCTGATTCTTTATCTGGAAATAAAGTCTCAGTAGGATTTGTGCTGACTTTGTAGACCAATTTGTAAACCAACCTATCAAATTCTGTATTGGGAGGGTAGCATCAAATTTCTTCATATAAATTAATTAAAATAACATAAGTAGCACATCAGCAGTTTCTTATCTGATATCCAGCAACTCTAATATTGCCTCAACTATCTGTTGCATAACAAATAGGATTTGCAGAATTATCTGCCAAATTTTCTGTTTTTATTCCTACTGAAAAGGATGGAGTTACAAGATTCCTTTGTTCATTTTTCATTGCCTTGGCCCTTCAACCATTCCAGAGGCAGCCATATGTTCTACTTTCCTAAAGGCACACCTCTGCTTGAGAGGAGTCTTTAGAGAACTGTTCTTTATTTGACAGCATTTTCTATTTTGAGGCCTGTCTGAAGTCTATTTAAAAGCATAGGCAGAAGACTAAGGAAGCACCAAGATCATCCAGTCACTGTCTCCCTCCACAACGGTGAGATGTATTAAATGTAAGTTATATTTATTTCTCAGTTTGCATCTATACACAATAAACATTTGCAAACTATGTGGACATATGTGTCTTTTTTTGGTAACCAATTTCCTCTTCTTTGGCAAAGCAATTTCTATTTTGGCTCTAGTTCAATTAAAATGGTGATTAAGCTCAAAGTTACGGTAATTGTGAATGAGTCATCTGGATAATCCCCCAAAATTTAGTTGTCGGTGCTGTTTTTATGGAATAAAATGATATAGGTAATTAGATATTTCTTTCACTAGAACAGCAAAGGCAGTTTAGGAGATTCTAAAGATGGCTAACTATCTTGTGTAGCCAGCTTAGAATTAATATATAAAACTCAAAGGCTGTATTTTCGTTCTTACTATACTAGCTTGTTTCAAACTATTTAAAAATAAAGGGAACTTTTCCTCCATTGTGCCTTACCCCTCCTTCTGCTGTTTTGGTAGATTTTGAGAAATGTTGCATATGTAGCTTCTTTGTAAAACACAACATTACCAGAGACTATGGGCTCTGTGTGTCCTCTGAAATGTAGGCTTGATTATTGATGCACTTCAGTGAGGCAATACATTTCTTACTCAGGGCACCTCCATCTGATTGCATTAATCCAGACAACCATCAGAGGGCAGAAACAAATATAGAAAAGTTAGTTGAATTACTTGCAACACTATCCAACCCTATTTTTAAATTTTTGATTGCATGTCATAAGTCACTTTTTATTCTTCTGAATTTTATTCCATAAATAAGCAAAACATATTTCAGAATTGTTCTGAAAGTTTGTTTTTTTAGGATTTTACTTGGGCCACAGAATCAGATTTAATAACAAACAAACAAATATTTTAAAAAAATCAGATTTCTCAATAAATGCTATTGAGAACTATTTTCCTTAATACATGAAAAATCATACACATGGGGAAAAATACTACAGGACTAATGTATTATGGTTGGATTTTAATTTTCGATTCATTGCAAGTATCTTAAAAGGAGTTGTTAAGCCTAGGAATTAACTGATTCCATCCATATGTACTGTTTTAGAGCTGATGATGTACATGAAGGGGAAAATAGCAAGATAAGAGACTTTTGAGTAAATAATATAAAAATCATCCAGAATACATGATCACACTTTGAAATAGAAATCAGCAGTTAGTCAAATTTGTATTTGTAAAGAATGAAAGAAGGTTTAGAAGAAATCCCAAATAATATCATCAAGACAAATCAATAGTGTAAAGACAGGATATTACAAGCCAAACAATATTTTAGAAACTCAAGAACAATATAAATTCATTTAAAAAAAACATTCTAAAGAGAAAGAAAAAAGTAAAATCCTAAACTGCATTGCAGAAAAGCTGTAAAGAAACAAATAAAACATAGCAAAATAAGTAAACATTCACTCATGTTTGTAATCAGATTGGCATGTTTTATGAAAATACACAGGCCCTCACAGATTTGTTTGCAATACCAAGCATCCATTATATAACTTATTTCTGGATAACAGGACTGCATGGTGGCAGTGCAATTTTACCATATGTCTACTCAAAAGTAGCAGTTATTAAGTCCAAGAAAGTTTATTATAAAAACCATTGTAATCTCATAATTTTCAAAAAGTTTTTTTTAACAAGTAAGTACATTATGAGCTACATGGAAAGAAATTGCCATAGTTGGCAAATACTTATGTATCATCAAACCAAAAGTAATAGGAACAATTGAGAACAAAGTGGCATTGGTTAGATCCACTATTTTAGACAATAGAAGACTGCCATAGTAATCAAGGATTTAATGAAAAATGTGATAGGTTTCTTACACAATTGAAGTAATTTGTTGGATTCATAATATTTCAGTATTTTTGCAAATTAGTTAAAAGGAAAAAAAGTTGAGTGCTAAAAGAGAAAAGACGAATACATAACATTTTGAACAATATTGCCGTTATGTTGTATTATTAGGGTTATGATATTAACAGGAGTTTATATCACAATCATGTTTCCATGTTCAGCCAGATTTTACCCACACATCCATCACTTCTTGACCATTTAGGCTATTGGCAAAGATTAAGATATAGCTGGAACAACATTTTTATGGGTCATTTTTCAATAACCAAATAAGTAAGATTTGCTGAAGTAAACCATTTATAAGTTTTATATAATTTTTTAAAATATTAAAATAAAAAAGTGGGGAGGGGGGATTGTGAGCCAAAGTGCTATTACAAAATTAGTGGGACTTTAAAGCAACTAACATAATTTCATTCTAACAAACCTAGGAGCCCTGGCAGCAGTGGGCAAGACATTTTCTCCTGACTCAATTAAAGTATGACTCAATATATCATACAAACATGTAAAACCTTAAAAGGAAAACACCTTGTTTCAGTTGCCACAGTATAAACCCTTGATTCCTCCACAGCAGCTAAATAAGAGTAAGGATAAGGCACCATGTGTTGTGTTTTTACTGTGAGACACTACTTAAATTGGAGTAATTTCACAGGAAAAAATGTTAGCAGGAATCTAGAAAAAGGAAAGATATCCTTTCCAAGATGTATCTTCTTGGAATTCACCTTTCCATAGCAATATAATAAGAGGAAATTATACATGAAAAAGCCCAATGTAAGGCATTTAATTAAAAATGGGTAGGGCACAGGAAATCCTTCAACTTGTCATTAACTTGTGAATACATTGCATTGGCCATTGTATAAATTAATCAAATATTAATAGAAATACAGTATATAAAGGACAAACTTATTCACTTCTGCTTTGGGTAAAAGCCAAAAATTGAAACACTTATTCAAATATCTATCTGGTCACTAGGAGTCAAAAATGAGTTGATGACACATAATGTTTGTTCAAAACTAAAAGATAGTAAAGCTAATTACATGCCAAATCTTGTGTAAGAACAAACTTCCAGGTTACATGTGGGTTATCCATAATCACACACAAATATGTATCTATGATGATCTGATTTTAAAAAAACAATTAATTTTAAGGTCCACTGCTATTGTCTCAAAACATTGCATCAGTTAACTAAGATCTCATTTATTTCACTTCAATCAAGTCTTGTGCTTTATTTTTTAAAAAATACATCATTTCTGCCATTCAGACTCGTAAGTTTATATTGCAGTTTGTAATAAACAAAAATTTAAATAAATCCATAGAATGTGCAGGTGAAGTCATCCATTATCCTGAAGTCCATCTTTTTGAATATTCTTTGCCCGAGATATCAAAACAACTAAAATAAGTGGCTTATTTTTTAGATTCATTCATATGCCTTAGTGGTGATTAAAAAGAAGGCATGAGGAATAATCTAAGGGTGATTCATTCACATATCCAACAAAAGGAATGAAATTTATCCATGAATTTTGAAAGCATGTTTAGTTTGCGAATGTGCAAAAGACAGTTCGCTTAGTCATATATCATACTAAACTATAACAAGGATTGTTGGTTTTACACTGTGAAAGTCATAAGACTGTTCAACTGCTGGACTAGGTTAATCTTTGTTGCTATGATTAACTAAGTTAATCTTTGTTGCTATGAGCTATTTTGGGAAATAATTCTATTACAACCATCATGTTTCTTGCCTACTCATTTCATTATGTTTTTTCTGCAAATCACCAAATAGTAATCTATCTTACATTCATAGCTTTCTCAGTGGCTTGAAAAGTAAAAACCTGGTCTGTACTCCTGCTATACATGTTGCACTTTCTAACATTGGCTGATTGTTAACTCTTGTACCTTTTCAATCAGAATTCTGTCAAATATCTTCTAATTAAGCTTATATCATTATTTATAATTTTCTTTTCATCCATTTTTGGACAACATTTCTAGCATTAATTTCAACCTTTTCACATATCACAATCATTCCCTTATAATTTCTAAAATACTTCGCCAGCATTTGTTCATTCAATTTCGTCATAAATAATTTAATCTCTTTTACTTTCAATTCCATTTGAGTTGCTGGAAGCTCCTTATTAAGGCATGTTTATCCACTTACAAAAACACTTTTTTATTTCAGTCAAAACTGTTCTGTACTGCCTTTTAAAATAATAAAAGTCTCTTGCTCTTACTGATTTCATTCTTTGCAACTCTTCCTCTACAATTTATGCAATATTTTCCCTTTTATCCTCATATTTTGCAATAATCTCTCTCTTACAGCATTTTTTTTTCTCATTGCCACTCTTTAATTCTCATTCCACACAGCATCCTTTTTCATATTTTCCATTAATATAAATCTGCATACTTCTATGGCATTCCCTAACACAATTCTTTAAGAAGTTTTTTTTATGACCACTTTCCATTAATTCCACTGGGTGGTTAATCTGTCTTCTACTGGATTTTCACATAGGATTTGTACTTTCTTTTTCTCCAGAAATTTTATTTTTATTCTTTTTTTTAATTGCCCCCTTATTCCATATCCCAGTTATTTCTGCTAAGACCCTCTCTTGACACTAACAAAAAAATGGCCTGTCCCCATATTTAGAACCTTACATCTCGCACTAATTCTCTCACTTTCACTATAAACAATCAAATCAATTGTGCTTTTATATTTACACCCAGCAGTACACTAGTATTATGAGAATATGCCAAAACAAATCTCATTAGAAAAGATAAAGCACATAGTTTTGTAAAGGGGAGGAGGGGGAAGGAAACCAGAAATGTATCCGTAAATTTAGCTAGAGGGCTATAATTAAGAGTGAAAAGGGATAAAGTCCTTTGTGTGGGAAGAAAATTCTGCAGGAAATGAGGGGGGTTGTGGGGGGAGATTGCTGACAGGTTTGATTGTTTTCCACAGTAACACTTGCTGTGGGTAACATGGATTAGTGCTATCATACTGTGTCTGCACCCGCTTTGAAACGTTGGCACTGTTAAGTACTAGTTCAAAGCCAGCTCTGAGCCAGCCCCCATATTCTGCACCAAATCATGAGACAATTATGCAGTGGATATGTGGTGATGGGCAAGTTGATCCCAGACTGATGTGATTATTACTGCATGCATGACACCAAAGCCCAGGGTGTGAGGAGGATGCCCACAATCTTGTCAGCCAGCAAAAATATCATAATTTGATCCACACACATTATATTACAAAAAAAATGTTCTGGGTTTTGCTGCTAGTTTTGGCTTAACACGTTGAATTTACCTAATTATTCGAGGGAAGGGATGTTTCAGAAACTGATTTATGGATTAGCATTATGTGTGAACGCAGTCAGCTGAAATGTAACAGAGTTGTCTTTAAAGTCAACTCAGAAGCTACAAATGATTCAAAATAGAGCTGCCCACTGGCTGATCAATCATTCCAGTACCACAGAATAACCCCAATTATGGGGGCCACAATGAATGCTGGTAAACCTCCATGTCAAATTCAAAGTGCTAATCATTACACAGTACAGTAAACCTCTTTATGACTTAGATTCTTTGTTATCTTCAGGACCATCTGGCCCAAGTAAATTCTTCCTGCCCTTGCTGGGTAAGAGGGCAAGACTGAGAATTCCCTCACACAAGATTTGAAGGGAGAGGGAACGCAGAAACACCATGCTCAGTAGCAGACCTTTCCTTATTGACATTTTAGAGAGCAGTTAAGACCATGCTGTTCCAATGGGACTTTGAGATGGAGAATTTTTAAAAAAAAACACCACTGGAAGAAAATGCATCTAGGAAGTCTCATTTTACATTTCGTTTAGAGGTCAGTGTGTTTTGTTTGAGAATGTTTGAATGTTCTCGTGGTTTAATGTTTTAGTGCTAGCCACTAGAGTCTTTCAAAGAGGCAGTATATAGGTGTACTAATAAATAAAATAGCATTTATTTATTTATTTATTTATTTATTTATTTATTTATTTATTTATGATATCAGTTATGTCACCTATGACACTAGGAGGCTTGCAGAAGGCAAACATTAATAAAAATAAAATAAGAACAATGAGCGGTTGGTTTGTTTGTTTTTTAAAAAGAGCCATAGGGAGAAATAGATGCAGTCTTAAATGGCAGATCATTCCAGCTGAGTGCCAGTGGAAACAGTCAGGTCTCTAAGGGTCTCTTGAAGGCCACCATGCAGAGGTGATATTCAGCAGGTTCTGGAGAACGAGTAGCGGAAATCTTGAGTAGTTCGGAGAACCGGTAAATACCACCTCTGACTGGCTCTGCCCTCATCTGTTCTCTGCCTCCCGAGTCCCAGCTGATTGGGAGGGAATGGGGATTTTGCAGTAACCTTCTCCTGGAGTGGGATGGGAATGAAGATTGTACAGTATCCTTCCCCTGCCACACCCGCCAAGCCATGCCCACCAAGCCACACCCACAGAACCGTTAGTAAAAAATATTGAATCCCACCATTGCCATCATGACATATGGACTTCAGGATGCTGCTGCTCCAAAGGACAGATATAATAAAAGAGAAGGCATCCCATGAGATGAATAACGACAATCATGATATGATTGAACAAATCCCAGTTTAAAGTGATAGGAAAACTGATGATTGATTCATAGGTATGATAACCATGGTAGAACATAGATGGTTACATGCATCGTCTCCTTTACAATGAGTTCAGGCAGCATTGAGTCTAACGATGGCCAAAGATAAGCCCTTCAGAGATACATGGTCTGAATGAGTAAGGAAATGATTATGGGCAAGGAGAAAATAGATGAGAGAGAAACAGTCACCGAGGTCAGAGATGTACGGGCATTGTATGAGCAGGGCTCAGTTAGCAGTATTGATGAATAATTCTTGGTAGTCTAAAAAGATTCCTCATTTAAATAGTCATATTTTAGTGGAAATTAGCACTTTGTTTTGAAGAAAATCATTAAAAAAACTAATAGCAATAAAATGCATTATATGTAGTAATAGGTCAATTCATAGCTATAATGTGTCTTTTAAAATAAGAAAGTAGGCCTTTAGCAAGTTTTAGATTCAATGTCAGTTAGCAGAGCTTCACATCGTCATAGTATTTTATAAATCCTAGTACTTCTATGGCTTTATAATTATCAGTTATCGGTAGCATTCAGACTATTGATTTTAATTTTATACATCTCTCACAGGGTTTAATCCCTTCTTCTTCTTGTGCCATGTCTGTCATAGGAAGTTGACAATCATGGTGACAATCCTATTTTTATTAACAGCCGCACAAGAAAGTGCTGTTGAGTTTTGTCCAAACCAGTCCCTTCGATTTTGAAGCCATGTTGTTCTGCCTGGACCTCATTTGCCTTCAATTTTTCCTTGGAGGATTAAGTGAAGTACGCTGTATTTTTCCAGGTGCCACATCATATGTGCAAAATATTCTAACTTTCACTTTTTTATGGTTTTGATGATTTCCCTTGGCTTTCCCAGGTGGCTTCTCACCCCCTCATTTCTGGTTTGTCAACCCAACGGCCGACTGTAAATCCACATTTCAAATACTTCTAGTCTCTTCAAAGTGGCTTTCTGTCAGAGACCAATACTCCACTCCGTAGAGCAGGATAGAAAAGATGTAGCATCTGACAATCCCCTTTTTATCCCTGTGCCTTGTAATTTTTGTGTTAAGACAGAGGTGTCCAAACTTGGGAACTTTAAGACTTGTGGACTTCAACTCCCAGAATTCCCCAGCCAGGCTGGGGAATTCTGGGAGTTGAAGTCCACAAGTCTTAAAGTTCCCAAGTTTGGACACCCCTGTGTTAAGAGTTTTATTTTTATTTTATTTGAACTATGTGGGGTTTTGTTTTGTTTTACTTCTGTTGCACAGTGAATGTTATAACAGTAGTTTTATGCTGGTCTCTGACCAAAACAAAGAAATAAATAAGAAAGATTCTGAGGCAAATGTCCTAAAAACACCAACATGTTCATATCACTCCAGAGTTCTAATCACTTCTGGCCCTCTGAGAGGTGTTGGGGAGGCCTGGCTGTCATTGCTTACATACTAAGTGCACCACTGATTTCAGGAAGTTTTCTGGAAGTGCCATGTTAGCTTTTGCCAAGAGATATACATGTAACAAAGTGCAGTAAATAAATAATAAGCCAAAAGAGTCTTGGCTCAGAGTCCTCTACTCAAAATAGGACCCAAAATGTATCAAATGGCCTCAAACAAAAAGGCATATAATTTTAAAAAAATTGTCTGAAGAGCAAAGCTATAATCATATATCAGGGGTGTCCAAACTTGGCAACTTTAAGACTTGTGGTCTTCAATTCCCAGAATTCCCCAGCCAGCGCTGGCTGGGGAATTCTGGAGTTGAAGTCCACAAGTCTTAAAGTTGCCAAGTTTGGACACCCCTGTCATATATAGTTGTTCCTGCCCTTCTAAATCTAAGCTAAGCTCGGGCCCAACCCATGCTGATACAAATAATTGAAAACAAAACGTTAAACTAATCAGCAATATTTGTCTCAGTGTGATGTATGAATGCAAGCAATTTATTTTAAATAGCATTGTGTTATGTGAAAATCTTGTCACAGTGTCCTGTTTATCCATAGTGCATGGATATATATATAGCGCATGGAACTCTGAATGGCAGGCAATTGATCTTTGAACGATATGCAGCTGACAACATTCCAAAAATTAAATGAGGGTATGCTAAAGAAGTGGGAAGGATAAAGTAAAAAAACTAAATTCAATTTAATTTAATTTACATGTATGTGTAAATACAGTTTGAAGTATTAAATGCAGATTATACACATTTTAATGTTTTTTTTTCTTCTGTCACGTTAAAAGTTAAAATTTTGTGGGAACCTTCGAGACTTCTCAAAGTGGCAGATAGGTTTTAGGTCAGGTGTCAGAAAGGATGGCTTTCAATCCACAATGGTTTGCTTCATATTAAATCAAAAAGAAACAAACCATATGCAAGCCTACTGTAATCCTAGTGTGGGAAAGGAGTTCAGCCTTCTCCTACATGGAAGCCTCAAGCTATGTTGAAAGTACAATTCTCAGAAGTGGGCAAGATCGAGGAGCTTTTAGAAGTTATCATCATATTCCGAGTTTCGGGAAGAACCAAGCCACCCAAATGATTCCAAGAATAAGTTGTGCAAGACCAACTTAAAATGATGGAATAATTGATGGAGAGCATTCAAAGGAATTCCCAGATTTACTGCTCTTTGTCTACCATTAGGGTACATCATCAATTAAGGGCACTTCCATCCCACAGGTACCCAGAAGTTAGAATGGCAGGGACTTTTAAACACACAAACACACACACACGTACACCTCTCAATGGACGATCGTGGGATATTAAATAAATAAACAAAAACTGGTAGTTTTTGCTTTCTTTCAAAGGCATGATATGGAATAGCAATAGGAGAGAAGGAAGGCTTTGTATTCCTTGCAGACAGCTGGTCATTTGCAACCTTTTAGAGTGTTGTTGAAGCACTTGGAGGATTGACTGTGTCCTCAGAGTCACATGGGTAATGCTCTTGGTTCCTGTAGTATGCAATTTACAGAAGCCTATCATCCGGTTAGCTATTCCTGCCAGTTTAGTATCATCCGCAAATTTGTTGTTCCCCTTCTATTCCCTCATCTAAGTCATTTATGAAGATATTGAAGAATACCGGGCCTAGGACAGAACCTTGTGGTACCCCACTGCTTACTTCCCTTCATGTAGATGTAGTACTATTACATCTTCCCTCCATGGCTTCCCTATTGACTTTGCTTGTCAAAAGGTCACTAAAGGAAATCACATGACCCTGGGACACTACAACTGTCATAAGTATGAAATAATTGCCCAGCATCTGAAGTTTGATCACATGATCATGGGAGAACCCTTACTGGATCAAGTACTAAATCCATCTAATCCTGCTTCTGATTCCTGCAGTGATCTAACAGCAGCTTGAGGGAAGTCTACATCCAGAATATAGGAATAACCAATTTCCCACTATCCTGTAAGAGCCGAAGAAGCTTCTTGGATGATAAGCGAAACGTCTTCAAAGAAAAAACAAGAAAGTTCAGTTGCCTCCCGAAAAAGCACCTTTGGGACAAGCAAACTTAGTGTTTGGATGGAGAATCACCCTGAGATCTCAGGATCTAGGACAGATTAGGAAGTCAAAATGAAATCCCCAGAAAAAGTCAGTGGCAACCCAGTTCTATATGCATGCCAAGAAAACTGAATAGATGCAGTAATCAGAAGTTAGAGAGAGACTTTATTATTTTTATGCAGTTCTGCTTCTTGGAAGATCAGAGTGGCAAATGTAGTAAGTGTTTTAATATTTGGAGCAAAAAACCCCAGGCATTTTACTAACTTTTCATTGGGAAGCATTCAAGCTTTGGAAAATGAAATTGATAGTGACTGTTGGAAAGTTAATAGTGGTATGAAAAAAATCTAAGGAAAAGGTTAACTGGGTAAAGAAATATATTAATCCAACATATATTTCATCTTCCACTCTACCTCACTTTTCTGTCACAAAACATTTATCCATGCTATTTCTTTCAGATTCAGAAAGTTCAAAAGAACACCTGAGGCCCATCACTATTTGGCAAGTTTTCAATACAATTCTCTAAGAATTTCCTTTATAAAAATAACAAATGCTCTAAAATGATGCAGTACAATAAACTCTGTTAACATTGAAAATTAATTTAAAAGCAAGTGCAAATTAGAGAAAAAGGAGCTTTTCTAGTTCTCTTCCCCCAACCTGCCAGACCAACATCAAAAATAAGAGATTCAAATTTTGCAAATAATAGTAAATAAAATAAAACTTTAATTATAAGGAACATTCATCAAGGGCAAAGACTTAGGCAGACAAAAACTATGTTATTCTGTATGTGTGTCTTGAACGTGTGAACACACGCACCTGTATTCTGTAATCTACTTTCACAGCTGTTTTCATTATTGCTTTTTTCTACCTGAAAGACATGTATTCCTTCTCCATTCTGCTAAACCTTCACACAGCAGCTGAAAAATTTGAGGGAGTTTATCATCAGCCAGAATATAACATTCAAGGAGAATAATTATTCCAATAGATTGCTGGATTGGGGGGGGGGGGGACTCTAGGTTTTAATTCTCTTCCAGTGATTAAATGTAAAAAAAAATTCCTATCGGTTCTGTGGGAGTGACTTGGGGAAGGGTCATGTGACTGAGGGGGTCAAAAGACAGAAACTAATGTTAACAATGTCCTGCTGGAACAGGGGGTTTGACTAGATGACCTCCAGGTTCCTTCCAGCCCTGGATTGCTGTGCTCTTTTAAGGTATCCTCTGAAGCTGCGTCTAGTGCCAGGTTTGCGGTCTTTCCTCCCTTGCCTTTTTCCCTCCTTCCCTCCTTCATTCCTTCCTTTTTCTTTCTTTCTTTCTTTTTTTCATTCACAGCAACCCCCCCCCTTTTGGCCTAGCAGGCCTCAGGGAAGCCTGCTGGGAGCAAAAACGGATCCCAAATGCTTAAAAAAAAGTTTTTAAAAAGTTCCTACCATCCCGCAGCACAGCTGATCATTGGAACTTTTTTTACTTTGTTAAGCATTTTTTACTACCATTTCGGGTGAATCGGCCTGAACCAGTAGGATTTCACCCTGTCTTCCAACAAACATTATTGTTGCTTTTAGTTCTTACAGTACAATACAACACAATAGCAGAGTTGGAATGGACCTTGGAGGTCTTCTAGTCCAACCCCCTGCCTAGGCAGGAAACCCTATACCGTTTCAGACAAATGGCTATCCAACATCTTCTTAAAGACTTCCAGTGTTGGGGCATTCACAATTTCTGGAGGCAAGCTGTTCCACTGATTAATTGTTCTAACTGTCAGGATATTTCTCCTCAGTTCTAAGTTGCTTCTCTCCTTGATTAGTTTCCACCCATTGCTTCTTGTTCTATCCTCAGGTGCCTTGGAGAATAGTTTGACTCCCTCTTCTTTGTGGCAACCCCTGAGATATTGGAACACTGCTATCATGTCTCCCCTAGTCCTTCTTTCTCTTAAGCTAAACATACCCAGTTCCTGCAACCGTTCTTCATATATTTTAGTCTCCAGTCCCCTAATCATCTTTGTTGCTCTTCTCTGCACTCTTTCTAGAGTCTCCACATCTTTTCTACATCGTGGTGACCAAAACTGAATGCAGAATTCCAAGTGTGGCCTTATCAAAGCATTATAAAGTGGTATTAACACTTCACGTGATCTTGATTCTATCCCTCTGTTGATGCAGCCTAGAACTGTGTTGGCTTTTTTGGCAGCTGCTGCACACTGCTGGCTCATATTTAAATGGTTGTCCACTAGGACTCCAAGATCCCTTTCACAGTTACTACTCTTAAGCAAGGTACCACCTATAATGTACCTGTGCATTTTGTTTTTCTTGCCTAATTGTAGAACCTTACTTTTTTCACCATTGAATTTCATTTTGTTAGATAGTACCCAATGTTCAAGTTTGTCAAGATCCTTCTGTATCTTAAGCCTAGGAAGGTACCACCTATACCAGCGATGGCGAACCTTTTTTGGCTCGCGTGCCACAAGTGGGGGGAGCGCGGGGGGGTCGTGTGCGGGCGTGCCGCACCCATAATGCAACGCGCCCCCAGTGCGCATGCGCGCACAACGCGCCCATTTTTGCATGATTTTTTCGCCTTCCCCAGGCTCCAGAGGCTTTATAGGAGCCTGGGGAGGGCGAAAAGAGCCCCCTCCGCCCCCTCCGGAGGCTTCAGGGAACATCCGGAGGCTTCCCTGAAGCCTTCGGAACACTTAAAACCACCCTCCGAGCAACCCGGAAGTGACTTCCGGGTTGCTCGGATGGTCGTTTTAAGCGCTCTGAAGGCTTCAGGGAAGCCTCGGGACGGCCCCTGAACAGGCACGAGACGTGCGTCTCCATCGCCCGGGCCCGGATTGCCTCCGCTGCGCGGCGCCTCAGGCTTCACATCGCTGCCGCCGCCACCGCCGCTAGGACGGGCTCGGCCGAAGGGAAGTCCGTCAGGGTTCGGCCGCGCCGCCCTCACCTCCTCCTCCTCCTCCTCTAGCCGCGCCATCGCAAGGATTAAGGCGAAAGGGGGAGGACGGGGAAAGCGAAGGGGGGGTTGTTGTCCTCCTTCTCCTCCTTTCCCCCTCCGGCTCGAACGTGGCGCCGGGGCCCGGCAGGCAGCGAACGAGTCGGAGCCTGCCGACTGGAGGAAGAGGGTGAGAGTCGGGTCCTGTGAACGGCGGCAGCAGCGGCGACAATAGTCGCAACTCGGCTGCCTGCCGCCTTTCCCCTCCTTTGTCTCCCAGCCGGGGCGGCCCGCCGCCGAGTTACGACTTTTGCCGCCGCTGCTGCCACCGTTCACAGGACCCGCCTCTCACCCTCTTCCTCCAGTCGGCAGGCTCCGACTCGTTCGCTGCCTGCCGGCGCCGCGTTCGGGCTGGAGGGGGAAAGGAGGAGAAGGAGGACAACAAAGCCCCCTTCGCTTTCCCCGTCCCCCCCGTTTCGCCTTAATCCTTGCGATGTAGTAAGGGAAGCCTCCGGACGTTCCATGAAGCCTCCGGGGGGGCGGGGGAGGCTCTTTTCGCCCTCCGCAGGCGATGTAGTAAGGGAAGCCTCCGGACGTTCCATGAAGCCTCGGGGGGGGGCGGGGGAGTCTCTTTTCGCCCTCCCCAGGCTCCTATAAAGCCTCTGGAGCCTGGGGAAGGCGAAAAAATCATGCAAAGCCCTCTTCGCTTTCCCCGTCCACCCCCTTTCGCCTTAATCCTTGCGATGTAGTAAGGGAAGCCTCCGGACGTTCCATGAAGCCTCGGGGGGGGCGGGGGAGGCTCTTTTCGCCCTCCCCAGGCTCCTATAAAGCCTCTGGAGCCTGGAGAAGGCGAAAAAATCATGCAAAGCCCTCTTCGCTTTCCCCGTCCCCCCCCTTTCGCCTTAATCCTTCCGATGGCGCGGCTAGAGGAGGAGGAGGAGGAGGAGGCGAGGGCGGCGCGGCCGAGGCCTGACGGACTTCCCTTCGGCCGAGCCCGTCCTAGCGGCGGTGGTAGCGGCGGCAGCAGCGATGTGAAGGCCGGGTGCAAGGACGCCGAGTCTGAGGCACCGCACGGCGGAGGCGATCCGGGCCCGGGCGATGGAGACGCACGTCTCGTGCCTGTTCAGGGGCCGTCCCGAGGCTTCCCTGAAGCCTTCAGAGCGCTTAAAACGACCATCCGAGCAACCCGGAAGTCACTTCCAGGTTGCTCGGAGGGTGGTTTTAAGTGTTCCGAAGGCTTCAGGGAAGCCTCCGGACGTTCCCTGAAGCCTCCGGAGGGGGCGGGGGAGGGTCTTTTCGCCCTCCCCAGGCTCCTATAAAGCCTCTGGAGCCTGGGGAAGGCGAAAAATAGCTTTTAAAAAGGTGAACTCAGCTGGCCAGCGCGCGCATGCGCGCTGGCTAGCTGACAGGGCAGCGCCTCGCGTGCCCTGACAAATGGCTCCGCGTGCCACTTGTGGCACGCGTGCCATAGGTTCGCCATCACGGACCTATACTGTACCTGTGCATTCCATTTTTGTTGCCTAAATGTAGAACCTTACTCTTTTCACCATTGAATTTCATTTTGTTAGATAGAGCCCAATGTTCAAGTTTGTCAAGATCCTTCTGTATCTTTAGCCTATCTTCTGGAGTGTTGGCTATTCCTGCCAGCTTGGTGTCATCTGCAAATCTGATGAGTTCCCCATTTATTCCCTCATCCAAGTACTACTTTGTGAAGTGGAATCTACAAGGTCAATTATTCAATCATATATTTTGCAATATGTAATTGAAGTCCAAGTTACTTGGGAAAGGCTGCCATATACACAGGACCCATTCAGCATACATGAATTACTTTCCAAAGATTTGAAGCCGCATGCTAAGCACTGCTTGTCTCAATAACAAAACAGCAAGTGGTTCTGTCCATGCAGTTTCATATGGAATAAGTTAAAGAAAGTAATTAGTGGATTCCCCAACTGTATTTCCCCACCCAACAAGTGTCACACTGGTAGGAAAAACTGCCCCAATTATATGCCTTAATGTGTGATGGAACAGGGTTTGGGGTAGACAGCTGCCTGCGGGCCCGTCCACATCTCCTTCACTTGGGGTAACAAGAAAAACAGAACTCTTGTTTATTTCACCTGGATGATTGATCTGCACAGAATTAGAGAAGACAACTTAGTAATTCACAGAATCATCAAACCCTAAAATGTTGCAGCTGGAAGGAACTTTAAAGATCATCCAATAAAACAGTCAATGTAGGAATCCTATAATAACGCATACTCAACAGACGGCAACTTCTTAAGAAAAAAAAAGTCCATCGCTTTCCAAGGCACTTTGTTCCATTACTGAACAACCATTACCATTAGGAACTTTTTTCCTGATATCCAACAAAAATCCATTTTCTTAAACTTTAAACCCATGATTCCTTGTCCTGCCTCCTGAAACAGTTTCTGGATAGTTATGCCTTATCTACTGCCTGACAGTCCTTCAGATATTTGGTGACAGCTATTGCCTCCCCACAGTTTTATCTTCTCAAGGGTAAACAAACCCAGTGCCTGTGCCTCCAACCATTCCTTTTTTCTTCTCATCTTGACTGATATCTTCCAGGCATTCTTGAGTTTCTTGATGTTTTCCCTTGAACACAGTGCCTACAACTGCCTGTAATATTTGTCATTTGACTGTTGTAGAACATAGAGGAGCAATGTCTTATTCTCAGTTTGACAGTACACTTCTGCTGATTGTAGGAAGTTATCACCTAGCCCTCTCCCAGAAAAATGAAATATCCTACGAAATATTGAAAAGGCAGAATATTATATTTTCCTGGATGTGAAAAAGGAAGAAACACATTTTTAAAATTTTATTTTTATTTATTTTATTTTATTTGGTTTGTCAAGCATGTATGAGAAAACAAGTACAAGTATGAATACTACATATAAACATATAAGTATAAGCAGGAATAAGTATATACATAAGAAATGAGAACAAATAAATGGAAACAGTGGGACAGGGGTGGTAGGCATACTGGTGCACTTATGCACGCCCCCTTACAGACCTCTTCGGAATGGGGTGAGCTCCACGGTAGACAGTTTAACATTAATGTTTTGGTGGTTTGAGGATGTAACAACATCTTTGCAAGGTGAGTAACCACAGGCTTAGTGCCTGTAGAGACCCAGTGGTGGTAGTGGGGTGTAATAGGCAGGGTGAATGTTGCAATGCTTCTGTGGTCGTTTGTGAACGGGAGAAACACATTTTAAACACAAAGTAAATTGCTGCAGCTTCCTGCCCATCCCCACTTTGTCAATGGGCCATTAAGAAGGCCAAGCTAGTCCACTTTACATAATAAAGAGTTATCCCCTTCAGCCCCAGGGGGATGGGATTAAGGCATGATAATATTGGCACTTTACTCAACTGACCACATGGCATCTGAACTCAACCAAACCTGGATTCAAAACTCAGCCTAGAGAGTTGCCTCTGCATGGGCCCATGTGAGTCTGACAACCAATCAGAATACATTTCTTACACAGGAACAGGAAACAGATAGGTGGGGCCGAACAGATTATAAAAAGCCCTGCAAGCCTCTCTTCTCTTCCCTTCTCTTCCCTTCTCTTCTCTTCTCCACCAACATTGAAGCATGTGATCACCTTTTCTGTTCAGGACTCAAGCCATGTGGTCCTGTCCACCATTAAAACCATCTTTCCAAGCAGCCTCCATGTCTCCAGTGTCTTTTTCCCCACTTGGAGCCGAACCAGAAAGACATTTCTTCCAACAATTGCTGATGAAGCCTAAAATTGCATTTTGTTTTCAGAAGCTGCTTCATACCATTGGCTTCTGCATTCAATCTAGAGAAGAATCCTATATTAATTTTTTAAATCTAAATGTAGGATTTTGCATTACATTTACTGGTTTCTGCTGAGCTTGTCAAGATACTCTTAAATCTTGACACACTGAGATGTTTGTTATCCCCTTTGTGTTTATGTTATCTGCAAATGTGATGTTATATTTTCTAATCTAGGGGTCGACAACCTTAAACACTCAAAGCCCCCCCCCCTTCAATTCTGGAGCTGAACTCATAGAGTCTCCCCTTAGAGTCTCCTCGTAGCGAGGCGTCCTTTTTCTTCTACTTGTCCTAACCAAAAGACCTATCAATTGTGGAGCTGACCAGTGACAGGGAGCTGCAGCAGAGGGATGAAAGGGCCATATGCAGCTCCAGAGCTGCAGGTCGCTGACCCCTGTTCTAATCTATCAGGAAAGTCAATTATAAATGTGTTAAACTGCACAAAACACTGAATGGAGAGTGGTATACCATTCAGCCTTTGCTTCCAGTTTAACACAAAGCCACCAACATAAATTAATTGAATATATTTTTTCAATAGTTCTCTTTTCATGGTGGTAGCAGAGTCTAACCTCTATCTTACCATTTTTCCTACCAAAAATTAATATAAGATTTGATTGAATCTTTTGCTGATGTTTACATCCACCACATTCCTGTGGTGGGTGAAAGTCATTGCTCTATTAAGGAAGAAAACTAGTTCCTCATGATTTATTTTGTGGAGTCTTGGAAGTTCTCTAAGTTTGGTTGTTTGCTTGTATGCATTTCATTACCCAAGTAGGTAATATCCCCAGTTCTACTGAGTGTGAGGTTTGCTCTCTGTTTATATACAACTAAGAAACAACCAAGCTCAGAGAGCATCGAGGAACTCCAGCGTTCAAGCCTGAGTCACATATATTCTCTTCTATGGGGAAATTTATTCTTCCTAACGTTAGGCTAGCTTCTGCCAAAGAATGCATTCTTTTCTAAAGGCTCACAAACTGTCTGTTTAATAATCTTTTCCTGTAATAAACTCAAGAGGAGATCAAAGCAACTTCAGGAATGTACACTATTTAAAAACAGTTCACAGGGAAAGGCGAGACTCTACTCTAGAGAAAAGAAGGGCTAGTGTGGACATAACAACAGTATTCTAGTATTTGAGAGACTGCCACAAAGAGAAGGGGGTTCATTTATTTTCCAAAGCAGCAGAGGGCAGGACAAGAAACAATGGACGGAAACTAATCAAGGAGAGAAGCAACCTGGGGAGAAACTTCCTAACAGTGAGGACAATTAACCAATGGAACAAGTTGCCTTCAGAAGTTCTGGGTGCTTCATCACTGGAGGTTTTCAAGAAGAGATTGGGCAGTGACTTGTCCAAAATGGTAAAATATTCCTGCTTTATAAGACATTTTTGTGGCTAGTCTACCCTCCCACCTTTCTCTCTTTAGATATCTAGGAGATGAATCATAAATCACACAAAAAAATTGCATTGACTACAAATTGCAGCGTATTTTTAAAAAAGGAATGCAAATGTTAAAAGAAAACCAAAACGTGGTGACCATCTAACTTACTCAAAGTTAGCTCCCACCGTGTCTTAGGTGAAACTTGAAAAATTAGAATATTGTGCAAAAGTTCATTTATTTCAGTTAAAGGTGAAAGTAATTTATGAGATAGACTCATTACATGCAAAGCAAGATAGTTCAAGGTGTGATTTGTCATAATTGTGATGATTATGGCATACAGCTCATGAAAACCCCAAATCCACCATCTCAAAAAATTAGAATATTACATGCAATCAATAAAAAAATTATTGTACATAGAACAATATCGGACCTCTGAAAAGTATAAGCATGCATATGTACTCAGTACTTGGTTTGGAGCTTTATGGGGATGCTGACTTCATTTTCCAGCTGCCCACACTGCCAAAAGCACCAAAAACTGGTTCAATGACCGTGGGATTACTGTGCTTGATTGGCCTCTTCATTCTTCCTCCATACTCTGGGTCCTTGGTTTCCAAATGAGATGCAAAAGTTGCTCTCATCAGAAAAGAGGATTTTGGACCACTGAGCAGCAGGACTTTGGACCACGGTGCTTCATTAAGATCAGGATCAACATAGCCGTCTATCAGGAGATTTTGGAGCACTTCATGCTTCCTTCTGCAGATGAGATTTATGGGGATGCTGACTTCATTTTCCAGCTGCCCACACTGCCAAAAGCACCAAAACCTGGTTCAATGACCTTGGGATTACTGTGCTTGATTGGCCAGCAAACTCACCTGACCTGAACCCCATAGAGAATCCATGGGGCATTGCCAAGAGAAAGATGAGAGACATGAGACTAAACAATGCAGAAGAGCTGAAGGCCGCTATTGAAGCATCCTGGTCTTCCATAACACCTCAGCAGTGCCACAGGCTGATAGCTTCCATGCCACGCCACATTGAGGCAGTAATTGCTGCAAAACGGGCCCAAACCAAGTACTGACTACATATGCATGCTTATACTTTTCAGAGGTCCGATATTGTTCTATGTACAATCCTTGTTTTATTGATTGCATGTAATATTCTAATTTTCTGAGATGGTGGATTTGGGGTTTTCATGAACTGTACGCCATAATCATCACAATTATGACAAATCTTGCTTTGCATGTAATGAGTCTTATCTCATATATTAGTTTCACCTTTTAAGTTGCATTACTGAAATAAATGAACTTTTGCACAATATTCTAATTTTTCGAGTTTCACCTGTACTATATGAAAACACATTGAGGTACCTTCCATGTAGCTGCCAAGATGCTTTGCCATTTTAATGATAAGCCACAATTTCTCACTGGCGAATTGGACTTGGCAGGCATCCTTACCTTCTTCTCCTCAATCTGGTTCAATCTGTTCAGGTTCACAGGGGGGTGGGGCATGAAAAATAAAGAGTGGCCTCTATACCTATACCTGGTCTTTTTCATGAAGGAAAGAATATTACGTCCCTCAACAGTATGAAATCATCATCAATTCTTTATGATGATTATGATCATGATTTATCACTAGTTCTCGCCTGGACTACTGCAATGCTCTCTACATGGGGCTGCCCTTGAAGAGCACCCGGAGGCTTCAGCTGGTCCAGAATGCGGCCGCGTGGGTTGTCATGGGGGTACCTAGGTGCTCCCATGCTACACCCCTTTTAGGCGGCCTGCACTGGTTGCCGGTTGTTTTCCGGGTGCAATTCAAGGTATTAATTATGATCTTTAAAGCGCTCCATAGCTTAGGCCCAGGGTACCTGCGAGACCACCTACTGCCACCAGTAGCCTCCCACCATCCAGTACGATCCCACAGAGTTGGCCTTCTCAGGGTGCTGTCGGCCAGACAGTGTCGGCTGGTGATCCCCAGGGGGAGAGCCTTCTCTGTGGGAGCGCCTTCCCTCTGGAATGAGCTGCCCCCGGAGCTTCGCATAATCCCTGACCTCCGATCCTTCCGACGTGCCCTAAAAAGTTGGCTTTTCCAGCAAGCCGGCCTGGCCTGTTAATTTTAACTTATTTTAAATGTATTGTCTTTTAAATTCGGGGTTTTTTTTTTTTTTTTTGGATATGGATTTAATTTTTTTTTTAACTTTTGGGATGTGTGTTTTTTTAATGTTGTATGCCGCCCTGAGTCCTTTTGGAGAAGGGCGGCATATAAATACAAACAAACAAACAAACAAACAAACAAACTAGTTGCTTGTATGTACACTAAGAGCTTATGCACTGGAGACAAATTCCTGTGTGTCCAATCACACTTGGCCAATAAAGAATTCTATTCCATTCCATTCCGTTTGGTGGAAAATGATAGGCTATGGAAAATGAAACCAAAAGGGGGAGAAGGAAGAGGAAAACTATAGAAACAGAAAAAGGTGTGAGATCCTGGGAATGGGAAGCCTCCCCCCTCCCCTCCATAAGTGTTGCAAACTGTATCACACATTTTCCTCTGGTTTGAAAACTAAGCCTCTTACTTTATAGCATTTACAAGGTCAACTGTTATTGAGTTCTTAAAGTCCTTCTGCTTCATGTAGATACGCAGAAGGTGACAAATTGATGCACTTCTGGAGTGGGACAGAATCCTCTACGGATGCCTTTTGCACTTGGCTCTAGGTATCAAATTCTGGTGCGCAAATAAAAATGCAGATTAAATGTGGCACAGCTGAAATCAATCTATCCCTAGAATTTTGAAAAAATGAAAATAAAGACTAACAGTGGCTTTGACCGTGTATCGAAACCGTTCTAACATGGAAAAGGTAGCTATGAAAATGCAGGTTTGTCTGATCACGTGCTATTCCTTGCATAATTTGTCCCAAATGAATGAATAATAATGTTAATTAATCACAGCAGAAGCACCTATAAACAAAATCATGTAGCCAGCAGCAGTCACTTACCTTTGGTCATTCTACAAATGAAAATGGGGAGAATAATATGCTGACAATATGCTATATACCCAAGCCACAAATTACTGTTCATTATCTCTCTGCCTCATAAGCATGCTTTGTTGTATTATTTGCCTGTGTCTTACTGGGTTCTGAAGCAAGAAGAAAACACTGAGATAGGAAATCACCTGTAGCTTCAGAATTGGGGACAGAAAGAAACCTGATGGAATCTGATACCCTGGGTTCTCTGCAGTAATGGGTTCCAGATCCCGGTGCAACTGGTACGGTGCAACGGGACCCGGTGTCCACCCATGAATGCGTGCAGCACGCACGCACACACGTGCAGCAAACGCAGACGTCCTTACCTCCTGCAACGCTCCCCGATGCTCCAGCTGCTCAGGGGAGCATCGCGCAAGCACCGTATGCTCCGTGAGCGGAAGCTCCGAAGAGCTCAAATACTGGTAAGGAGCGCGGGCAGGCGGGTGGGCCCTCCCAAGCACCGTACCAGAACGGTACACAATGTTCCCGGCAGACACCTGTACGTCCGTACCAGGGCATACCGGTCGTAACCCACCACTGGTTCTATGCTTAAAAAAAAGTTCTCAGCTACCCTTCAAAGATTACTACAGGTAGTCCTCAATTTACGATCACAATTCAGCCCATAATTTATTGCTAAACATTTGTAAAGCGAGTTTGCCCCATTATACAACTTTTCTTGCCACAGTTGTTCAGTGAATCACTGCAATTGTTAAGTTAGTAACGTAGGTGTAAAGTGAACCTGGCATCCCCGTAGACTTGGCTTGTCCGAAGGTTGCAAAAGGAGATCACATGAAACCATCATAAATATGAACCAGATGCCAAGAGGCTGAATTTTGATCATGTGACCAGGGGGGTGTTGCAACCGTGGTAAGTGTGAAAATCGATCATGTCACTTTTTTTCAGTGCCATTGTAACTTTGAACGGTCACTAAATGAACTGTTGTAGGTCAAGGACTACCTCACAAGGAAACAAAAGAGCCAAATGCAAAGAGTGATTCGGGTATTTAGCTGATATTGTCCGATGAATCATATTCAATTGAATTATTCATGTCAGGGCGTTTGCGTGCAAGATTGGGATTGAAAAATTTTAGCAACCAGTTTTCTGCCCTATAAACTATATCAAAATTTTGTTACAATAATTTAGGAAAGAGTTAAACAAATACTAAATGAAATCATCCATTCTGATCAAAATGGCCTCCCCCGGGCTCTGGACACCCTCCGGAGGCCCATTTTTCGCTGTCCCAGAGCCTCCATGCAGGTCCTGCACTTACCTGGCATCCAAAATGGGCTGCGTAGACACTCCTGGGAGGGGAGGGGTGGACAAGATCAACCAGTCCTTTCAACTACAGGTTGAGCAAACTAGATTAAAATTAACATCCGGTTTGCCTGAACTGGTCCGAAACGGCTGAATCCCACCCTTCGTGTCTGTTTGTGTGTGTCCATACCCATTCTTGAAACTCCATCTTTGACTTTACTTCCTGTTCAAAACTCAAAGCTTCCTCTTCTGCCAAGCTATTTTGTTGCTCAAAGAGAAATTACTGTATGTGAAATATCTTGAAACCAAAACTAGGTACAACTCATTAATGTGTGGCCTACAGAAAAGGAATATTTTGCAATATTTTGCCTATATCTCCTTTGAAGACAAGAGCTTATGTGAAATACTAGTATTTTGTAGAAAATAACAGGACGAGGAGAGTTGGGAGTTTTGTTTCAAAATAGACTGCAAAGTGAATTCACATATTTTATACCCAGCAGTGACAATTACCAAGATGTAGAGGTAGCATAATGCAAAAATTGGGCAGAAGGAAGCAAAATTCAAGAGAAAGGGAATTGTGCACAGTTGTCAGAGTTGTAACTGGCAATCTAGGTAAAAGAACTTAGCAACTTAAAAGGATTCAGGCTATTCTGGTATAAAGGAGTCATTAAATCAGATTTTATAGCCCAGCTGAGTCTTTAAACATAATTGTGCTGCAACAGATGTTGATATTACAAATCCATAAGGAAACACACAGATATGGTGAAGAGATATTAACATAAAGTAAACACTTTTTAATGTATCTAAAAGGGAAAAGTCATAAATACACTTGTCTGATCTGTTGAGATAGATGGATGGATGGATGGATGGATGGATGGATGGATGGAATGAATGAATGAATGAATGAATGAATGAATGAATGAATAACTGGCCAACAGTCAAAATTCCTGCTATTGTTTTTGTTTGGTTGGAAAAAAAAACAGTTCACTATTATTTCTGTTAGATATTAGCAACTGTTATAGTGGTTTCCACCAAGGTCCTCTGTTCCTACGGGAACAGAGATTCAATCTCATTGGTCGAAGGGTCTGGCAGCTCCCTATAAAAGGGCTGCTGTCAGACTGAACCTTCGCTGGATTGTACGTACTTGTTCTGTTACAATAAAGAACTGTTGCTGCCTAAGCCTGAGTGTGCCTTTCCATTATCTGATCTAACACTGGAACGAAGGTAGGATTGGAAGGCAACTAGGCGAACCAAAAAGAGCATAGCAATCCAGCAAGTAAATCCAGCCTGGAGCTCAGCACGGCTTTGAGCAGTCATTTTTGACCAGCAAACTCAAAACGCCTTTTGGGCCTTTTGCAGAGAACTGAAAAAAAGCTTCTCCTGTCAGATCTTGCCTCTTTTGACCTCACTGAGTACGCATTGGATATTGGTCCATTAATCAGTAGCACATCTGTCTTCCTTCCTTCTGTGCTCTCCCAATCATATAAATGGCACAAATGAGCAAATGAATTGCTGATCTTAAGAAAAGCTTGGTTAAAGAAACATCCTATCCATGCTTGCATCTCATCATGGCCCAATATACTGTATCATGGCAATATCTTTTTTCTGCCATGTCTCCATGAAGTTGCCTTCACTTCATCCCCAACCTAAGAGAAGGACAGCCTGCTATCATAATTAACTGTTTCCATGTTAAAATGTTTCCATCTTATTCTGACATAGTCAAAGACTTGTCTCAAAATATGCATAATATGTTTGGTTTTATCACCTAATCTTAGAAGTTTAGGGATCTGTTAATACCTGACAACAGAGTCTCTAGACCCATGATGGCAAACCTATGGCACGCGTGCCACAGGTGGCACGCAGAGCCCTCTCTGTGGGCACACCAGCCGTCATCCCAGCCCAGCTCCAGTGCGCATGCTTCTGCCGGCCAGCTGATCTTTTGGTCTCTGCCGCATATGCATAGGGTGGGGCGCAAGTAGGTGACACATGCATCCATGCACAGGGGGGCAGGGCACATGTGCGGGGGCACTCGCATTGCATTTTTGGGATTTGCATGCGTGCGCACACCCCGCACTCCATTTTGGGCCTGGAAAGCCTCCTGCAACAACCTGGAAGCCAAAAATGGGTGAAGGGGGAGGGGCGCATGCATGAGGGGCACACACACATGCAAGGGGATGGGGTACATGCAGGGCTTGGGGCGCATGCGGGGGGCGCTCACATTGCACTTTGAGTTGCACGCGTGCATGTGCACGCTTTGTGCATGCGCACGCTTTGTGCATTGGCACCAAAAAGGTTAGCCATCACTGCAGATTTCATGCCACTTTTGTTTTCCAATGACTGATGTCTTGGTGTTAGTTAATATCAGTAGCAGAAATATGTCCATAGAGAAGGGGAAGGTGAAAAGATGACATTCCTGTCATTGTTGTGATAGGCCATAATAATGGAAGAGGTGATATCGGGAAAGGCCATAACATGTTTTGTAACCCCATCTGATTGTAGGTTACTCAGCAAATCATAGCTAAACAAATCACGGCTTAAATATATGATTTAGTGTTGACCAGCCTTTCTCAATGTGATGTCCTCTAACTATAGATGAAAATTCTTATCATGACATTAAAACATGTGTCCCATCCATTTATTCCAACAAGATGCCAAGATATTATAGAGTTAATTGTAAATATCCTCTTTATTGTTGTAGAACAGGTTCCGTGTCTTGGAGAAACTGGCTCAGCTTGTGGTAGAATGCAGGGCTGTAGTTAGTTCCTCAGATATGTACTGTGCCTTATAAATTGCTCAACCACATATGTATGTTCTTGTTAACGTTAACAGTAACAGAGAATACAGTCACACTCAATATGGTGATTACATTCCTAATGGTTTGAAGCAGCGGTGGGTTTCATATTTTGTTACCACTGGTTTTTCCCGTGCGCACCTGCCCAGCCTTCCGTGCATGAGCTTTGCTCGCACGCACGGGCACACATCTTCCGTGCATGCACCCGCCCTCAAAAACATGCCTAAATAGGATGGCATACAGCCGAGGTGGGTGGGGTGGGTGGGCCCATTTCCGCTACTGGTTCAGGTGAACCGGTCCAAACCGGCTGAATACCACCTCTGGTTTGAAGTCCATTTTTGTGGGAGGTATTGTTGTATAGAGACTCAGCAACCACGGTAGCTAAAATTGTGCTGTTTGGTAGACTGCCATTGGATTACAGTCTTTTTAGGAAGTCTGCTAAAGCATTGGATTCATCACAGCCAGATCATCGGGATTCACAGTCTCTGTACTCAGACCTTAAATCACCAGCACTCTCATGTAATTGGTGTGTAAGAGCCAGCATAGAGTTTCCTAGAAGACTGTGATTCAGTTGTAAACCTCCTTAATAATACCATGCCTGTTTAAGGGGCCTCAAATAAAGCTTGCCGTTTTGTTTCAGGCCCAAACTTCTGTGGTTGCTTATTCCAATGGCCATCTGTTCCAGCAACTCAAGTGTGTCTATGATGAATAGTCAATTTATCAGCAAAGAGAAAACCGTTTACAGGAAACAAGACAACTTTGCTAAAGCAAACTGTGTTGTGGATTTAATTTGGGCATTGTTTTGTCCATCACTCATTTCAACCTTGGAGTCTGTTGTTCGTTTCTTTCTTTTCCTAATAGAACATTATTTTCATCTGTAGTATTTTGCTACTATGCTATTCCGTCAATAGGAATCTTTTCTCTGGAAACTTAAATCACTCTCTACTTTAAGTCCTCTCTCCAGGGACGTTTCCTAAATTCCCATTCTCTGAAAGTAAACTGGATAGAGTACTGTTACGATGAATTGTGTTAATTAAAAATAGCCATTCCTTAAGCTTTTATCAACTGTAAAGCAGTTCATTATACGGAGGAGAATTCACCAAACCAATATTTTCTTTGACCTGCTACATTTCTGATGCTTCTAAATAGGAGGACAGTCTTTGTCCGTGGTTTAGGTTTTTTTTTTAAAGCCTACTCCTTTCTGGCTGGTGACAGATAAATCCAATTTGTTTTCAGATTATTCACTGTACATATCTAGATATGAGTTAGAAATAAGGATCTGAGCCTCTGCAACCAATTTGAAAGAATGGACTTTAATGAAGCATTGTGTAGCTTTCAAGGAAAAACACAAATGCCTGTTGGTTAAAGAGTTGGCTGGCTCTAGGACAATTCAGATTTAATCGGCCATAGAGAAAACTGGATCAGTCACTCCTTCCTAGTTTGGCTTATCTTGCAGGATTGTTAATGAAGTAAAATGGAAGATGAATGAAGGTGCTGCTATATATGCTATCTTTGGCCCCTGTGGATGAAAAGGCAATATATAAATATAATTAATAAATGAGAAAAACATGGAGCTTTAATACCAAAAACATTGGCAACCAACATTGCTGGCAGGCTTGATAATACATTCAAATAGTCTCTAGACAGTTATACATTTTGCTTAGGAATAATTTTCATTTTATTGCAGAAAATATTGATATATTCTGAAGTACTTGTAATGCAGAGCATCTGAAACTGTATGCATTCTAATTCAGGTATCCTGTTTTATTCTTTACAACTGGACAGAATTTGAAACAAAAAATGCCCAAGGGCTCAGGACTTTGTCAGTCTATCCATCCATGTCAATCGGTCAGCATGATAACTCGCCAAGAAAAGCACAGAATAGGAGAAGATTCAAAGTGGCAAGCAAAGCCAGCTAAAAACAAGGCAAAAATACAGTTGAAAAATAGACTAGACCTTCTGGGGAGTAGCAAATGGATTGCAGAACACTGGAAAGAAATTACATAAAGGGGAAGAGGAGGAGGAAGAGGAGGAGGAGGAAGAAGAAGAGGAGGAGGAGGAAACAATGGGAAAACAAAACTTAAAAAGAGGCAGAGGACTTCTGAGGGGGAAAATGCCGTAATCAGAAATAAATCTCCCACTCCATCCCTGTGAGAGAGGCAGATGGATAATTGCTCAGAATTGTTGATTTCTCCATACTCAGCCGCCTCCATTCTAGTCACATGACTCCTAGCAGAGAACATGCATCCAGCTTTGTCCTTTCCAGTGTACACATTCACATCACCAAGCAACATGAGAGAAGCACAGGAACACATGTACAAGGCACCACACCTATGTACCCATTCTAATTAGCAATATGGATGAACACCCCCCATTAGTCTTTAGAGAGATGACATTTGCATACCTGTATGCAGTAGTATGCGTACAACGGTATTGATGCAACTTGTTACTATAGAGAAGAACATGCATACGGCTCCTGTTTCCAGTGTTAAAAGAGGTGTAAGACGAGTTCCAGAAGCTGTTTTTTTTTTGCATGCTTTCCCTTCCTGGATTTAAAAAAAAGGTGCATGTGTGTGAGTTGCTGGGGAACATTGGATCTGGAGGTCTACTGTGTTCCCACTAGTATTAATAATGGGTCTGCTCCTGTTTCAAATCCCCCCATCGATCGTTCTCTGGTTTTAATTTGGGGCTCCAAATTAAAAAGAAGTGGGATTCCTTGCCAGTGTCACTATTAGGTGTATTGCATTTGGCAAGGGGAGTTGTGAGATTAGGGTTCAGCTCAGGGGTGGGTCCCTGCCAGTTCCAACCTCTTCTATAGAAGAGGTTCCACAAATCTACAGTCCCGTTTAGAACCGGTTCCAGCTGCCTCCCCCCGCCCGCCCGCACATCATCAAGATGAAGAGCGAGAGGAGTTGAAGTCCACAAGTCTTAAAGCTGTCAAGTTTGAACACCCCTGGTTTTTTTTCCTAAAGGGTTAGGGGTGCAAGGGTCTTGTAACTTGACAGCTTTATAGACTTGCACACTTCAATGCCAGAGTTCCTGAGCCAACATGACTGGAGGAGGAATTCTGGGAGTTGAAGTCCACAAGTCTTAAAGCTGTTAAGTTTGAACACCCCTGGGTTTTTTTCTAAAGGGTTAGGGGTGCCAGGGTCTTGTAACTTGACAGCTTTAAGACTTGCGTGCTTCAAATGCCAGAGTTTCTGAGCCAACATTTTGGTTGCTAAGCAAGAGCGTTGTTAAGTGAGTTTCACCACATTTTACAAGTTGGCCACGGCCACCCTTCACATGGCTGCCAAGCCCCTCCCACTCAGTCACATGGATGGCAAGCCTCTCCCACCCAGTCACATGGCCGGCAAGCCACTCCCACCCGGTCACATGGCCAGCAAGCCACTCCCACAAAGCAGGCCACATCTACAGAAGAGGTTCTAAAAAATTTGAAACCCACCACTGGTTCAGCTTTACTTTAAGTCTGAGTTACATTCAGTCTAAGAGACATTCAGTCTAAGACATTAAATCCATATGATCTTGGCCAAATTGTAGTTGGGAAAGTCTTTTTTAGAAGCCTTTTGTTTCTGGCCATAGGCCTGAAGTGCAGAATCAGGATCTGATTTCATCCCTAGCATTAGAAATAAAACAACTATTTTAACATGCCTCCTGCAGGAAGAGATGGCTGCCAGCTTATCCCACAGCCTAATTTCTGCTATACTCTATTATGATTATTTATTTTGAAATACACTATACACCTGGTTAAATTCCATTTATTTCTTGAAATATTTCTTGAGACTAGAGATTTTTGCTTGATATTTTCAAAAATACTGATAATCAGAGAGAAATAAAATAGGGCTGATTGAAGAAAACTCCTTTCAAGTACTCATGCATAATAGCATGTGCAAAATAAAGTGTAGAAAACTCTTACTCAGTAAGATGGTTTGTTTAGGGAAAAGCAAATATAGAACAAATGATATGGTACAAGAGAATGTTTGAACAGCAATGGCACACTTTTAAAGCATTTAGGCTTCAAATGTCAATTTTCCTTTGCCTGAGTAAAGTTAATGGAATGAGCCTTTGTTCTTAAATATATTTCAACTCTATCTACAGATAATAATTGACGTACAACCATAATTAAACTTGAAATTATGGTTGTAAATCATGCCGGTCCTTAAACAGGTTATTTACATGCCTTACCTGATTTTACAACGTTTGTAGCAGTCGTTAAGTGAGCATTAAGTCATTAAGCAAAGCCATTGTCTGCATGGAGTGTTTTTTGCTGGAAATCATGAATATCAGTCATAGAACTGTGAGATGCTGCAAATGGCCCTAAAGGAGGGCTGGTTGCTGAACACCAGTGGTGGGATTCAATTTTTTTTACTACCAGTTCTGTGGCCATGGCTTGGTGAGTGTGGCATGGCTTGGTGGGCGTGGCTTGGTGGGCATGGCAGGGGAAGGATACTGTAAAATCTCCAATCCCTCCCAATCAGCTGGGACTCGGGAGGCAGAGAATAGATAGGGGTGGGGCCAGCAAAAGTTCCACTACCGGTTTTCCAGAACTGGTCAAAAGCTGCTGAATACTTCTGCTGAACGCCCAAATTGGAATCATACAACCACAGGAATGGGGAACTTCAAATTGGGTTCTTAGATATCTTTTGGGGGCCTTTTGTAATTTTCAACAGTTGCCAAGCAAGCAATGGTTAAGTGAGGACTACTTGTAATATGGATGTGTGTGTTCCAGTATATATTATATATTGAAAGCTGTGATGAGTGGCAGGATATTAACACTTTTTTAAAAAGTAAATAATTAATTCTTCTAGACAAAGCCTTGCTTTCCCTCTCACTAGGGGAGTTGCATTTGGACATTGGGTACAAGATGAGTCATAAACTCCAGCCTCTTCTGAAGAAAGCTAAGTCTTCATCCACTGAACAGAAGCTGCAATTGTGTGTATGTTCACACACTGGGGAGTAGAGATTCCTCAAGGTTTGGGATCCACTGTCTTCCCTTCTATCCACATAGAGATAGAAATCATAGATAGACGTCTTCACCGAAGAAGATTGTAGGCAACCAGATCCTTGGGTTTAAATTGCATTCAGATTAGATCACAGACCTTGATCTAAACACAGACCATCTAAACACAATTAATGATATTTGAACCCTTTCCAATCAGGGTTCAGACCCAGGTATAGGATTGGGATGGTTCTTGGCACTGCTGAATTACTTCAATTTATTGGGATTTAAAGATGGCGATAGCTGATCTGATGATACTTTTAACAGCTTTTGAAACAATCAGCTGTGGTATTTTGCTGGACTTCCTATGGAGGTTGTGAATAGAAAGCATAGTAGTTTTGCTCCTTTCTCAGTTCTTGGTTCCAGTCTATGGTGGTGAATTAGAAGTCAGCTTGGTCCTCTTTCACTTGTTAACATCTGTATGAAACCATTAGATGAAGTCAGCTAATAGTTTGGGGTGCAGTATTATTATTATACTAATGACCAGAGCAGTGGTGAAATTCAATTTTTTTTACTACTGGTTCTATGGGTGTGGCTTGGTGGGCATGGCAGGGGAAGGATACTGCAAAAAAACCCATTCCCTCCCCACTCCTGGGGACAGCCAGAGGTGATATTCAGCAGGTTCTGACCAATCTGGAGAACCAGAAGCGCAGTGGTTCTCAACCTTTCCAATGCCGCGACCCTTTAATACAGTTCCTCATGTTGTGGTGACCCCCAACCATAAAATTGGTGTCTCGGTTCCTAAGACCATCGAAAATATGTATTTTCCGATGGTCTTAGGCAACCTCTGTGAAACGGTCGTTCGACCCCCAAAGGGGTCCCGACCCACAGGTTGAGAACCACTGCAGTAGCAGAAATTTTGAGTAGTTCAGAGAATCGGTAAACACCACCTATGACTGGTCCCTCCCCCATCTATTCTCTGCCTCTCGAGGCCTAGCTGATTGGGAGGAAATGGGGATTTTGCAGTAACCTTCCCCTGGGGTGTAGAGGGAATGGAGAATTTACAGTATCCTTCCCCTACCATGCCCACCAAGCTATGCCCACCAAGCCATGCCATGCCCACCAAGCCACACCCACAGAACCGGTACTAAAAAAAATTGAATCCCACCATTGCTAATGAGTTCCTATTCGTGATCACCCCTGGTTGTAGGGGAGATGCTGTCAATATTCTGACTTGGTGCCAAGAGGTTGTAAGGGAACAGATAGAAGACAATAGGCTGACATTTTACCTTCTGTTTAGTTGCTGTTTGTACATCAGGTTCTCTTGTAAGACCAGTGTTATCTCAGAGTGGGCAAATGCTGAGAAAATGCAGAGTTTTTAAAAATTATTATTATTTTGTAGGGAGGGCTTCTGGACTCACACCCTCTGTTTGGATAGCAGGAATTTGAGAAAGCCTCTTTGTTCAGCTTAAGATGGTGCACCACTGACCCTCTTACATAGAGCAGGAGAACCTGACTATAGTAACTCAGCCTTCATTATCACTTGGATAGACCACTCCAATCCATTTTACTGACTTTAAAAACTACTCAGAAATGACGACAACTGGTCCAGAATATAGCATCCTGGGTGTTAATGGCTCCTGATACTTAAGGCTTGTTATACTGATACTGTTCACCTTGCATGTTGCCAACCCTATTCTGGGTACAATTTACATAACCTATAAAACCCTTTATGGCTTGGCCTCTGGTACTTGAAATACTGCCTCTTCCAACCTGTATTGGCCTGACCTAACTAGAGCATTAAGAAGAAAGCCCTCATTATTCCTGACTTCTAGGAAGGAGCTAAAGGTAAGAGGCGCTGGTCTAGGTCAGCTGTCACCAACTGGTGGTCCGTGAGAAAATGTTGGTGGTCTGCAGAAAAATCTTTGCATTTTTAATATTGCACTAAATCAGGGATCCTCAAACTACAGCCCCTGCACCGGATACGGCCTGCTGAAGCAATTACTCGCGCTTGCTGATGGGCTGGGGTCTTTCAGGCACTTAGCTTGGTTGTCTGTTTAGTAACTCCAGACCTTCCCTCCCTCCCTAGACCAAATAAAGAGGAGGTGGAGTTGCACTATGTATAAGAAATAACTACATCTCTACAGAAATAGAGCACAACAATGATGAGAACTATCTTGAATGCATTTGGGTCAATATTAAGGGGAGGGGAACGGCAATGCCATAGGTCTACACTACAGGCCACCCAACCAAGCAGAGGAAGTAGATTAACGTTTTGCTAGTCAGCTAACTAAGGTATGTAGGAAGCACACCACAATAATAATGGGGGATTTTACCTACCCTGACATCAACTGGGAAACAAACTCTACACCAAGTGGAAGATCCAACAGGTTCGTAACAAACCTAGCAGACAATTTTGTTTCCCAAAAGGTAGAGAAGGGAACAAGGGGATCGGCCATATTGAACTTAATTCTCACTAACTGAAAGGAAATGATAGAAGGTGTTGAAGCTACAGGAACCTTGGGGGCAAGCGATCATGCAATACTGGAATTCAACATTATGCAAACACAAGTAGTAGAAAAAAGTCAAACTAGAGTCTTGGATTTTAAGAGAGCTAATTTCAATAAACTTGGAGAGAGCCTGGGAAGGATTCCATAGATGAGAATCCTCAAAGGAAAAACAACTCAAGAAGCTTGGGAAATTTTGAAAAATAAGATTATAAAAGCCCAGTCTAGCACAATACCAATGAAGAAGAAAAATAACAGCTCCCAAAAGAAACCAGCATGGCTGCATAAAGACCTCTCTGACAAATTGAAAGACAAAAAGGATAAATATAAAAAGTGAAAAGAGGGGGGCATAACTAAGGCAGAATATTAGCAAATAGCCCAAAACTGTAAAGATGAAGTGAAGAAAGCTAAGGCTCACAATGAAGAAAGGCTTGCCACAAAAGTTTTTTTTAAAAGCTTCTTCCAACATGTTAAAAAAAAGAAAAAAAGTTAAGGAAACAATTGGTCCATTGCTGGGAGAAAATGGCAAGAAGATGACAAGCAACAGGGGGAAAGCAGAACTATTTAACTCATTTTTTGCATCTGTCTTTACACAAAGGGAAAAAACAGTCCAATCTACCAAAAATAGCAACTCAAAAATCAGATTAGGAACACAAGTTGAAATAGGGAAGAAAATGGTAAGTGAGCACCTGTCTACCCTAGACTAGTTCAAATCACCAGAACCGGATGAATTACACACCAGGGTTCTGAAGGAACTGGCAGATGAGATCTCAGAACCACTGAACTATATCTTTCAGAGATCCTGGAGCACCGGGGAATTGCCAGAGGACTGAAAAAGAGCTGATATGGTTCCCATCTTCAAAAAGGAAAAAAAAATAGATCCAGGTAACTACAGACCTATCAGCCTGACCTCAATACCAGGGAAGATTCTGGAAAAGATAATCAAGAAACGAATTAGCGAACACCTAGAAGTAAACAAAGTAATAGCCAAAAGCCAACATGGGTTTGTCAAAAACAGATCATGCCAGACTAATCTTATTGCATTCTTTGACAGTGATAAAATTAGTGGACCAGAAGAATGCCGTCAATATAATTTACTTGGACTTCAGCAAGGCATTTGATAAAGTAGACCATAGCCTACTACTAGATAAAGTAGAAAAATGTGGGTTAGACAGCATCACCACCAGATGGATTCGTAACTGGCTGACCAGCCACACTCAACGTATAGTCCTCAATGGAACTGCATCTACATGGAGGGAGGAATGCAGTGGAGTACCCCAAGGCTCTGTTTTAGGCCCAGTACTCTTCAACATCTTCATCAATGATTTGAAAGAGGGAATAAATGGGGAACTCATCAGATTTGCAGATGACACCAAGCTGACAGGAATAGCCAACACTCCAGAAGATAGGCTTAAGATACAGAAGGATCTTGACAAACTTGAACATTGGGCACTATCTAACAAAATGAAATTCAATGGTGAAAAAAGTAAGGTTCTACAATTAGGCAACAAAAACGAAATGCACAGGCACATTATAGGTGGTACCTTGCTTAATAGTAGTAACTGTGAGAGGGATCTTGGAATCCTAGTGGACAACCATTTAAATATGAGCCAGCAGTGTGCAGCAGCTGCCAAAAAAGCCAACACAGTTCTAGGCTGCATAAACAGAGGGATAGAATCAAGATCACGTGAAGTGTTAATACCACATTATAATGCCTTGGTAAGGCCACACTTGGAATTCTGCATTCAGTTTTGGTCGCCACGATGTAGAAAAGATGTGGAGACTCTAGAAAGAGTGCAGAGAAGAGCAACAAAGATGATTAGGGGACTGGAGACTAAAACATATGAAGAACGGTTGCAGGAACTGGGTATGTTTAGCTTAAGAGAAAGAAGGACTAGGGGAGACATGATAGCAGTATTCCAATATCTCAGGGGTTGCCACAAAGAAGGGGGAGTCAAACTATTCTCCAAAGCACCTGAGGGTAGAACAAGAAGCAATGGGTGGAAACTAATCAAGGAGAGAAGCAACTTAGAACTGAGGAGAAACTTCCTGACAGTTAGAACAATTAATCAGTGGAACAGCTTACCTCCAGAAGTTGTGAATGCCCCAACACTGGAAGTCTTTAAGAACTTGGATAGCCATTTGTCTGAAACGATATAGGGTTTCCTACCTAGGCAGGGGGGTGGACTAGAAGATCTCCAAGGTCCCTTCCAACTCTGCTATTGTATTGTAAATCAATGATTTGGTTTATCATGTTGTGGATATTTTAATTCTTCTCTCTGCATATTGTATAAACCATTGAAAATTGTAGTGCTGAAGCAAGATATAAATTCAATCTATCAGTCAATTCAATCAATCAATCAGTCAATCATCAAGGAAAGCCAACTCCTCACCACCGGATCTGGCCATAGAGAAGATTTTGACCAGATGTTGGGAAGATTCTTCTCATGGAAAGGAGAAGCTATGATGGCAAACGTTCCAAGCTAGGCTATTTTGAATCTCCCACGAAGCTGTGGTGGATCAATTGACACATGAGTTTCTTCGCCCTTACCTCCAACTTCACGATCAACAGAGGGGATGGTGGGTTTGTTGCAGCAGGCCTGCATTTCTTTCCCATCAGAGACAAGAGAAGCAGTAAAGCACATGGATGTTTTGAGGGCCTTAGTTGGGGGAAAAGAATGGCTTCACACCGCTTTGTGATAGGCTATAATGTAGGGAATAGAGATCTTGCCAAAGTGATGCTATTTTTGGCAATATCCCCTCAGCAGAGTGGGGCAAGCATTCTGTAATTTCTGCCTCTATTACAGCTATGGCTAAATTACTTCACTGCAGTGTTTCATTTGAGAAGCAGTTTGCAGCAAATGGATTCTTTCCTTTTATAATGTACAACATCACAGAGACCAAGACTTTTTAGAGTGCATTTCTGGGATTTGACAAAATTGCTCTTTCATATGTGGTAAGACTGCTTCCCCTAGAATTGAAACCACAAACGTGTTTTATTTGGTCTTTATATTCTCAGAAGTTAATGCTTGAGAAATAATCCCATTTGTTTATTTAAAATGCACTAGAGGCTCAGTTTTGGCTCAAAGATAAATAGAAACAGAGCCGAGAGTGCAGATTTCATTTTTTAGACTCTGCAACTGACCCATTCAACTGGAACAGATAAGCACTATTGAAGAACACGATGCTTCTTTTACTCTTAAGACAGGACTTGAATAAATAGATGCTTATGAAACAGATTCAGAGGGCATGAAATGGGTGTTTACATTTTTTTCCTGTGCTTCTTATTCTCAAGTGAAAGCAGTTTAACGTACTATCCTTGGGGAGACAAACTTAATTATAAAGCATTCCTGAACACAATGGGCTAAATAACACACAACTCAAAGTCCAAAGAGACGTTTTCAGCAGAGCTATGTAGGGAATTCCCGAGCTGAGTTCTTTAACTCCCTCTTCAATCAACATGACAGATACCGTCTTCTTTTCCTAGCTGGGAAAAAAAAGTACTTCGACATTTCCTGGAATGTACAAAAGAAGAATAAATGTCTTAAGTCTTTCCAAACAGAATCAAACTTTATCATTCTCTCCCATTATGGAACAATAGTTCAAACTGTGAAAGAAACTAGAACTGAAAATGAATGTGCTGTATCCTGAAAGTTCATGAAGAAAACCAAATGAAAATAAATAGAATAGGGGGGAAAATTGAAATGTAGTTATATTGAATTAAAGCTCAAGTTACACTAAATATTTTTTTCTAGCTCTGGATGGTGTCAGTTACATTTATCAGAGAGAAAAGATTTCAGTCACTGAAAATAAAAATGCTACCATTAATTTCAGTTCCAGGGAGCAAAAAAATGGAGGAGTGAAATGGCTTTCTAGGAATAAGATTCAATAGAATAGAGCAATTAATCAGTGGAACAGCTTGCCTCCAGAAGTTGTGAATGCCCCAAACACTGGAAGTCTTTAAGAAGACATTGGATAACCATTTGTCTGAAATGGATAGGGTTTCCTGCCTAGGCAGGGGGTTGGACTAGAAGACCTCCAAGGTCCCTTCCAACTCTGCTATTGTATTGTATTAAATAATGAACAAAGAAAGCTTGCACCTTAATGCTAAAGCTTGGTCCATCTTTCAGGCTGTGGTCCAGTATATTATGCCGTAGTTTGGTATTGCTTTACAATGTATGTAAATTCAATATAGTAGTCTGTACTGTACAGCATGATTTATGGTTGTGTATTGGTCAAACTCAGATGATTGTGGTTTATGATGAGAAGAACAGAATCATAGAGATGGAACAGAACAATGAAGACCAATTTCCTACTCAAGCAGAAATTCAAATTAATGCATCTTGAACAGATGGCTATTTAGTTTTTATGGGCACATTGAAAGAGAACCTCACCATTTCTTAAGAGTAATTGGTTCCACTGTTATTGGATATTGCACAATATTTATTTAATTGATTTATATAGTCACTCTTCTCACAATTGCAACTCTGGGTGGTGCCCGTAGGTTAAAGAAAATAAAATACGGTAAGAAAAATAATGATGGCCCAACTCAACTTCAGTCTTAAAAGACAAACTATCAATGATAGGCTCACCATCCATTCCAGACTCCGTGAGCAAGTGAACGTCTAAGTCTTCCAGAAGTTCCAAAATGCTAGCAGAATTGCGCCTCCAGAGGAAAGGTGCTGCAACAGAGACGGTGCACACTTCTTGGGTCCTGCCAGATGGCAGTGCTTAATAGATGGGACTGGATCCAGTGGGATGGGCAGAAACGAGTGGAAAGAGGAGGTCCCCTTAATAACCTCATACTATGGAAGGATTTACTGGTGACCTTCAACTAGACCTGGAAATCCACTGGGAGCCAAGGCAGTACACAAACCAAGTATGTAATATGAGGAGAGCAAAGTGTGCCCATAACTGGCTACATCAGTACATTTTGGGCCAGTTGTAACTCCTGAGTGATCTTTTGAGGGTAGCCTCCTCTAGAGCATGTTATAGTTGTCCTCTTGGGAGGTAGCAAAACATAAGTGATGGTGAGCAGCGTGAAAAGTCTTTGTCCCTGGATCTATCAAAGCAGATTCCATGCTTTCATATATTTTCAAGTTAGTAGAATCCTGACCTTCACATTGTGAATTTGTATCTATGCGTTTCAGATTGAGGTCCCTTGGGCTTCCAAACATTGCTTCACTTTAGCGGATGTCCAACATGAGTTTGGTTTGGACACCTGCCAAATTTAGATTATGTTCTAAATGCATGTAAACTAGTAAATATATCATAATGATATTCTTCAAGAATGAAATGTGGCATGTGATCAAATATAAAATGCAGTTGTATATGCTATGCTACAGGTATTAAATACTAAATGGTTAAATAAAAATATTAAAATCAAAAGCCGGAAGATAATATTAAATTAAATGTTATATATATATTTAAACTTAACTTTTTCAGAAAATATCTGGAGGACACATGGTTAAATGCTTCTTCAGTCAGTTACACTGTAGCTGATGTAGAAAAATGTACCCCACTGTATTCAATGGATGCATCTAGAGCAGTGTTTCTCAAACTTGGCGACTTTAAGTCCTGTGGACTTCAACTCCCAGAATTCTGGGAGTTGAAGTCCACAGGACTTAAAGTCGCCAAGTTTGAGAAACACTGATCTAAAGGAAATGAGAATCCAGGAAAATTCTCAAGACTTTAGATGACAATGATGATGAGTAACAGCTATTGGCAAATCTCAGCTACTCTGATCCTGAATGCAGTACTTAAACACACCTCACAAATTCAGTCCCTTCTTGTTTCAAATCAAAGGTAGGGGATATGCCACTGTGCCACGGTGGTGCAGTGGTTAGAGTGCAGTACTGCAGGTTCCTTCTGCTGACTGCAATTTGGCAGTTCAAATCTTACCAGGCTCAAGGTTGAAGGGACCTTGGAGGTCTTCTAGTCCAACCCCCTGCCTAGGCAGGAAACCCTATACCATTTCAGACAAATGGCTATCCAACACTGGAAGTCTTTAAGAAGATGTTGGATAGCCATTTGTCTGAAACAGTATAGGGTTTCCTGCCTAGGCAGGGGGTTGGATTAGAAGACCTCCAAGGTCCCTTCCAACTCTGCTATTGTATTGTATTGTATTATTTTTCTATCCATCCATCCATCTCCTGGCCAAATCCTGTTATAAAATGGGTGATAAGGTTTCTGGAAGATTCTAGAGCATTTTATCCATCATCTTTCCCTAAGCCCAAAGGAAAGTCTATTGACACAGAGAAGACTGGCTCAAAAACCAGTTTTATGTCATTTTGGAGGTACAGTTCGTGTTCAGAATTAGCCACAAGCTGGCATCTTGGTCAAGGCATCATCCAATAATAGCTTCGATTGCCAATGTTATCCCTCAAATTCAGTGAGGTGTGCGTGTCCTAAAAAAAACCATTTGCTTCAGTTCAGCTATGTTACACTAGTCACACTCCATTTGCATTAACAGAGAAGCCTGGCATTTTTAGATAGGAAAAGAAAATGCTTTCTTGGTCAAGAAATAAGCTATTTGAGCCTTTCCCCAGAGTCTCTTAAGACAAAACAAGCATGACTCAGCAAGCAGAATTTGCTCTTATCCCAGGCATGGAGCCAGGTGAATCAATGGAAAAGGAAAGGAATTTGACTCTCTTTTAAGGTCTGGTACAGTCTCAGGAAACAATGGAAGGAAAACACTACTAAAAACTAGGCGCCTCTTCTGTTTCTGTTTTTTAGCATATAATAGTTAGAAGTAACCAAGCTGCTCTTACATATATTTCCCATTTCCCATACTTCCTTATCCAAGCAAGATATGCTGTGAGTGAGCCAATAGCTCATCCCGATTTTATTTCTAGTTTGAAGAAGGTTGTCTTCCAGTGGTGAGTTCCTACTGATTCGGCTCAGTTCGCTTGAACCGGTAATGGTTTGGCAGTCTGGGTCGCTGGAACAGGTAGCGACCCAGGCCTGCTACGCCCCCGAACTGGTTCTCCCAGGGATGCTGTAGGCGCCACCATCTTGTTTTTGGCTTCTGCAAAAAGGCAGAAGCATTTTTATAGTACTGCATATGCACGCACAGTGCGCATCAAGCAAGCACGCGCACAGCATGATCAAGAGCAAAGCGGCAGTAGCAGCTGCCGGAATCCACCCCTGTTGACTTCATATACTGCATCTTCATGTAGGCACCGTGGAGGTAGCTTCTTTCCCTAGATCTTGTCGTCTCTATGCATAAAGGCTGTCAACAGAAAATTGATTTTTATTTTTCCTCCAAATACTGTAGTAGAACATGCAAGGTAATAGATTCATTTTCTCATGAAGTACTTCAGTACAGAATAACGTGTTTTCAGCATATAATTGAAGTACTGATGGTTCACAGAAATCTCCATGTAGCTTTCTTGACAATCACATAGAAGTGGTTTGCCATTGCCTTCTGTATTTTTAACAATTAATACCCAATTTAAGGGTTGAACAGATACCTCCATTTCTGTACATCAGGGAACATATGCATCTGTGATTCAGGGACGTTTGCATAGGTGTTCCATTTATATTTCTGCAAATGTAACATTCTGGCTAAACAGCAAAGCACAGAACAGGAAGTCAGCTCAACCAATCCGCACACAGGATGCACACCTCCTCACAATGCACAGTTGGACTTTGGGAGGTGTGCCCATTAGCCCAACTGCAATCATCTGCAACCTATGCTTACCCATCAACCACTTCACAGTGATGCCCATATGCAGTTATGGACAACTCTAAATCAAGCTTTAACCAATAGCTGTTTGTAGCATCCCATAGTCACATTATTGTGATTTATAACATTTTCGTCAAAAACCAGCATTTGCTTTCAGTTTGCAACAAAGCCTCTATTGAACGATTGTTTGCTTAATGATGATAATATTCAATAAATGACCACTGCAAAAAAAAAAATCACAAGATGGCCTGGTTTATGACTATCACAACTTATGATTGTAATTGGCAGACTGCATTACTGTTGTAAGGGAAGTTTCTAAGATTCTGTGCTGTATCTATACCAAACTTAGCACTAAAAATGCTTTACTAAGATCAAGGAGGCTCCTGCTTCCTTGATCTTGCTAGATATGTAGGCAGTGGTGAAATTCAATTTTTTTACTACCAGTTCTGTGGGCATGGCTTGGTAGGAGTGGTGTGGCTTGGTGGGCGTGGCAGGGGGAAAATACTGCAAAATCTTCATTCCCACCCAACTCTGGGCCAGCCAAAGGTGGCATTTGCTGGTTCTCCAAACTACTCAAAATTTCCGCTACCGGTTCTACAAACAACCCAAAATTTTCGCTACCAGTTCTCCAGAACCTGTCAGAACCTGCTGGATTTCACCCCTGTATGTAGGGTTTGAGTACGTAATAAGGACAGATTATTGGAAGTGAAAACTGCAGTAGTTTCTATCATGATATAAGCACTGCTTTGTGAAATCAGAAAATAGTATTGATCTGACATTGCTGTTCCATTCAGGGACGAGAATAGCTTGAAAAGGCAAGCCATCATGCCCAAAGAATGGAAGTTTTCATCTAAAAATATTTGGAAATTAGAAGTAAATTTGAAGCAAACACAAATTATTGTTGGATGACCTACTTCTATTATTTAAAACATAGCTTGGAGACAAGTCTATTTCACATTGTTCTAAGCCTGTGAAACCTGTCTCCCACTCCCACCCAACATCTGAGAGTGGGAATTTATTTGTCCTTTTCTTAGAATGTTGATGAATAAGACAGATATGGTCCTTTTACTTCATTTGAGATTTCTGAAGCCTTTGCATATTGACCTAAATCCCACTGAACAAAGAGCTTCCCTCCCAAGAAACCTAAATAAAATTGAGCTATCAAAGGTCCCTCAGTCCTCTCTTGCTTTTGATTTAAAGGAACTAAAGAATAATTAAATGGCAGCCAGACTCCAGGAATCTGCACTGATTTTTCAGTAGAACAATGATATTCATCAGTCAGAATCTGTCCATAACATATATTGTGAGTCACCCAATGTGTTGTGCAAATAAGAACTGAACAGACATTACTTCAGTTCCCCACATTTTCTTTATTTCGGCATGATGTAATTCAGACTGGATAGTATTACAAGACTATTTTGTTTAGCTATTGTAAGTGAAAGATTTTTGCAAATCAAATGCAAAACACAGAGATGAAATCTGTTTATTTTGTGTCCATGCCTCATTTGTCTGATGACAACTTTATTAAGAAATATATAAAAGTAGGCAACAAATTAGCAAATTGTACTGATAGCAGAAATTTGTGTATAAATGAATATTCAGTTATGTATAATTTTTGGATCAAACTGTCAAAATATGGAGATGTCTTATAGCCTTGGCTGCATATGTCCCAGAGTCGGTATTCAGCAGGTTCTGACCAGTTCTGGAGAATTGGTAATGGAAATTTTGAGTAGTTCGGAGAACCAGTAACTACCACCTCTGACTGGCCCCACCCCCATCTATTCTCTGCCTCCCGAGTCCCAGCTGATTGGGAGGAAATGGGGATTTTGCAGTACCCTTCCCCTGCCACGCCCACCAAGCCACGCCCATAGAACAGGTAGCAAAAAAATTTGAATCCCACCACTGATCCATAACCATTTTTTATATTATGTCCTCATGGGGCTACCTTCATCTCATTGCCAGCTGAGGTAGGTTTATCTTGTCCTAGCTATTTCAACTTTGCAATCATGTTTTCTCTTCTAAAGAAAATTATTATTATTTTGCTGTGGTCACAACCTGGAACATTTCAACATCTGGTTGCTATCACAATCAGGCCTGGAATATGCCCAGCTGTGATTGATGTAATTAATATGATTATTAATTAGTAGGAAAGCTAGTTTTGATTGGTTTTTCAGCAGGTTCTGACCAGCTCTGGAAAACAGGTAGCGGAAAGTTTGAGTAGTTTGGAGAACTGGTAAATATCACCTCTGGCTGGCCCCACCCCCATCTATTCTCTGCCTCCCGAGTCTCAGCTGATCGGGAAGAAATGGGGATTTTGCAGTATCCTTCCCCTGGAGTGGAGATTTTGCAGTGTCTTTCCCCTGCCACGCCCACCAAGCCATGACATACCCACCATGCCACGCCCACAGAACCGGTAGTAAAAAAAAATTGAATCCCACCATTGATATGTCCCTATAAGAGTTTCTACTGAATTGTAACCTTTAATACATACGGTAAATAGCAGGCATTCATATGTTTTTCTTTAATATAATTACATAACTATTCTGTACAAATTTTGTCTTATTTATTTTATTTATATTCAAATACATCATATGCTGTTTTTGTTCTTATCTTATAGTCTTAATAAAACATGACCATCAAATTCATAAAATACGATTCATACCACCAAATATAAATTGTATCTCTCAAGTCAAATGGATTTGCGCTTTCTTGTTTGACAGGAGATCTTCTGTCTACCAAACAGGAAGTTCTACTGAGTACTTCTTCATAGGACACGTCACATTTCAGGAGTAAAAAAACCTATTTTGGAAGCATTATCCTGTTGCCAAGGGGATTTACGTTTCGGCAACTGATCACAAATCTAAGCATGGGAAAATCTTTACACAACATCATCAAAAACAATGTTTATACTTATGCAGTCATTTCAAGGATATACGTAGAATGAATGAGCTGGAAGGCACCTTGAGGTCTTCTAGTCCAGGCTCCTGATCAAGCAGGAGAACCCATACCAGTGATGGTGAACCTTTTTTGGCTCATGTGCCATAAGCGGGGGGAGCGCAGGGGGGTCATGCACGGACGTGCCGCACCCATAATGCAATACACGACCCCCCAGCATGCATGCGCGCATGACAGGCACTCCCCCCATTTTTTGCATGCTTTTTTCGCCCTTCCCAGGCTCCAGAGACTTTCTAGGAGCCTGTGGAGGGCAAAAACAGCCTCCCCCGTCCCCCCAGAGGCCCTCCGGAGGCTTCAGGAGCTTCTCTGAAGCCTCCAGAGCACAAAAAAACGGGCCTACGAGCAAACCGGAAGTTTGGGACCGGACTTCCGGTTTGCTCGTAGGGCTGGTTTAAGCCCTCCAGAGCCTTCAGGGGCCTTCCAGAGGCTTCCCTGAAGGCTCCGGAAGACGAAAAACGACCCTACGAGCAAACCGGAAGTCACAACCGCCTCGCGTGCCCTGACAAATGGCTCCGCATGCCACCTGTGGCACGTGTGCCATAGGTTCGCCATCCCGGACCTATACTATTTCAGATAAGTGACTGTCTAGATTCTTCTTAAAAACATCCAGTTATGGAGCGCCCACGATTTCTGAAGGCAAGCTCTTTCACTGATTAATTGTACTCACTGTTTGGAAATTTGTCCTTAATTCCAGGTTGCTTCTCTCTTTGGTTAGTTTCCAACCATTGTTTCTTGTCCTGCCCTCTGGTGCTTTGGAGAATAATTTGACCCCCTCTTCTTTGTGGATATCAGATATGTTATCAAATTATAATTGCTATAACAGTTCTATAAACAAAGCCAATAATGGTTAACCCTAATACAGTGGCCTCCAACTTTTTGGACACCAGGGACCGGTTCTGTAGAGACAGTTTTTCCTGTGGATCAGAGAGGGCGTGGTTTCGTGTGCTGCCTGCATCTTGTGGATGGGGCTTTGCTTCTTTGCACGGCCGGGTGTCTGGCATTCCATGGCCCAGTTCTGGTCCACGGACCAGGGATTGGGGGATCTCTGCAACTTAGCAACTTTAAGATGTGTGACCTTCTATTCTCAGAATTCCCTAGCTAGCAGGGAATATAATTTAATGCATATTAATATAATTTAATATATTCATTTTTTATTATTTTATGTACAATGGCATTCCCTTAACTGATGGATAAAGGTTAAGAAGAACTTCAGGGAATATATAATCCAATTTCTTAAACATTTTATCGCACGTTCATCCTATACTCTCAGTTTTTGACATTATAGTTTCCAAATTTCCCAGGAAGTATGGAAAATGCAGGTTTTATTCAGGTAGGGAAGAACACTACACTATACCAGCAATATTTCATACCATACAATATTCTTCTTCTTCTTCAGTGAATAGTTGCCTTCATTCGCCCATCATTTCCTGCCATTTCTTCTGCTGTCCGCCTATAACACAGTTCAGATTATTTTTATCTCCTTCCCCTGATACCACTATCATATTTAAAAAGTCTTGTATTTGTCTGAGCCAAACTGGTTTTCAAAATGTTTCTTCAGATCACTTTCCATCCCAGATATGTGGCTATAATATCATACAAGTTGATTCTGGAGACTGCTAAAATATTAAAGCCTCATATTCTGTTCCACAAAGAATGCTTTGTGCTAGTAACTCATAATAGGTTGTAATGCTTGCACCCTACTGCTGGTAAGTTATGCATTTAATTTCCCATATATTAGCAAGAAATAAATAGATGCATATAACTAAGGGAGCTTTATTAATATCTCCCTCCATGTGAGTCTTTGGTTAGCTTCCAAAGTGGCTCAGGTTTCACCATAATGTTCCTAGACTTTAAGAGTTCTTTCTGAAAATCTCAATTGGTTTATAATGTTGCATTATTTATATGATTAAAAAGAAATGAAATGTATCCAGGCTTTTAATGCAAAGCTGCCTTGAGAACATTTTTTTCAAGTTAAGCTTAAAATGTCTTACCGAGTGAAAAGTGCTTTGTTGTAATGTTACTATTGTTACTTGGATACAAAAAGCTTGCAAATGAACCTCTGGCTATGCCTGAAGATGGCTGATATGTTGCCTCTGATTTAGTTAATTTTATTAAATTTATATGCCATCTGACTCAAGAAATTCTGCGTGGCTTATGACTATTAAAATATTTTAAAACAAAGAAGACACACAAAAAAAGATGACCAAAATAAAATGTAAAAAAAATCCAGGGAACAGAAGAGAAGGAAGAGGCATCAGATGTCCTCTCCAAGTCCTTAAAGTCTTTCAAAATACTAGTAGGATAGAATCTCATTCCAGAGGGCAGGGGGTGCTACAGAGAATGTGCCCTACCAGGGTCCAGACAGATGGCATTGCTTCAATATAACCCAGAGTTTGTCAGCCCTGCTAGATCAAACTGACCAGGCAGACACTTTGGGAGACAGGTGCCCATCAAGCAACTAGGCTCTATGCCTTGGAGACTTTATGGCAGTGACCGGCACCTTGAATCTTGCCCAGAAACAAACTGGCACTGCATCTCAAAAACAGAGGCATTCTAACTGCACACACGTGTTGATAATGTTGAAAGAATGTTAAATGGAGTTATACTGTACATCCCTTCCTGAAAGATCTATTGATTGAGGCCTTAAGAGAGATTTCCTACAAAAGGAACCAGACATCAAACAAAGTAAAGCTCAAGTACTTTGTACAGCTCAAACAAGGTAAAAAATACCAAGCTCATGGAATTCTGTACAAGGCAAGAAATATATGTGTATGATGTTGACACATATGGTCATGCAAATGGTGTAAACTAAGTACTTCACATCAATTAAGGTACATGTTACATAATTCAGATTCTTTGCACAAAGATGCCATGGCATCCTAGATCTTAAGGTATATTAGATGCCTACTCTTAAAAGTGGTTGAGTTTGCACCATGTGCTAGGAAAAAACCTTTATAAGACAAATTAGTTGAGTTAGCACAATATACTTGGTCTAAATCAGGGGTGTCAAACTCGATTTCATTGAGGGCCTGATGGGGTCTAGGGTGGGTTTGGCCAGGCCGGGCATGGCCAGCTTGACATCACCCATGTTGGGGGGCCCTGTGATGGCCCGAGAGCTCTGCCAGTGAAAACAGGCTCCCAAACTCCGTTTTCGACTGCGACAGCTTCCTGCAACCTTCTACAAGCAAAAATGGAGCTCAGGAGGGCCACCTGTGGTCCTCGCGAGCTCAGTTTTCGGCTGCGATGGCATCCTGCAAACCTCTGCTAGCAAAAATGGAGCTCAGGGACAGAGACATTGCAGACTGGTCCTTTGCTGTTTCTAGGGCAGCCCCGCAGATCTAAGCACCCCATGGGCTGGATCCTGGCCTTCAGGCCTTGAGTTTGACACCCCTGGTCTAAATAAAACAAACTAACTTATGGCTCAATGTGACCTATGAATCTAAATGAAGAAAAATGCCTTATCAGTGACATGCACCTGTTTTAATCCTAACTTTTGATCTTCTGCACTAGGATTCTTATTAGATAGCAGAGTTTAGTTGCCTGGGAAATGTAATCTGTCTATCCACGTTTTAGTATCTATCTGACCAAAAGTCCCTTTATATCTCCATCTTGCTTCTCTTTTTGTCATGCTAACCGAAGAAGCAGGCTCTGCTATTTTTTACCAGGTCCTGATTCCTATTTCCTGAATTTTGTTTTGGTGCTCAAAAACACAGCTGCATGCTTGACAGGGGTGAAGGAAAGGGGCCAGCAGCCATATGGCATTAAGGTCAGTTCTGAGACTGCTGTTCCTTAACCTCTCCTTCTCTCTGGACCTTTGACATCTGCTCTGTACAACCGCATCACACAGAATGTATTGAATTGACGCATGGAGAAAAAGCAAAATTCAGTGGTAGAGAAGATGCTTTCATGGTCGGATATCCACAGCAAATGAAGTTTTCATTAAAACCACGAAACACAGCCATATCACAATAGGATCTCCACTCTTTATATACATGCATTTTATATGTAAAACGTTGATGTAAAAACATTTTAAAAAAATAAATCTGGGGTTAATAGAAATATCAAATAACTCTCTAAAACTGGCCTCACCTAATTTTTTCCTTAATTACACAGAGGAAAAGCCAAGTTTTGCAAGACCAAACGTAGCACAGAGTCAAACAGTCAGAGTCAGAGCTTGAGCCGACTAGATGAACTAATTGCGAAGACTCACGTCCGTTTGCTCCTCTTTTATGTTTTATGGGAGGGGCCAATTATCTCCAAGCCTTACCCCTGAGTCGCCTTTTTTGTCTTAACTGTTCTTGCCTTCTAGCAGCTCTGCGTATGAGCACACTGGGAACAGACTCCCACTGTTCTTCTGCCTCGCTGATGTCAGACTCCAGAGGCTCCGGAGGCAGCACATCACTACCAGATTGCATCGGCCCCCTCTCTGCCTCCGATGTAGAGCCCTCATCCGAGCCTTCCCCAGACTCCAAGACTGGCCCATGTTCCTCCCCAACTTCCTCACTGTCCAACTCTGCTGCCAGCTCCGCCGGCTGCTGGTGGACCACAGCAGTACCCTTCTTCTTTTGCCCTCAATCTTTCCCAGCATTATGGTCTTCTCCAGAGGTGGGTCGCTCCCGGTTTGGCCGAACCTGTAGTAGTGGTGGTGGGAAGCTCCAATCACAGAAGTGTCACATGTGCGCGGAAGCATGCCCAAACCGGTAGTAAAAATATTGGCAACCCACCGCTGCTCTTCTCCAGTGAGTAAATAAATAAATAGTAGTCAGACTGTTTTTAAAGGTACATTTTTAAAATAAAAATGTGGGCATCTACCATTCTGAAAGATTTTGAGGATGAAATCTAAAAAGTATCCTTATAAACCTTGGGTTCCAGCTGTATATATTTCTTCTTGCTCAAAAAGAAAACCTCACCCAGATGAAGGAGCCTTTGAAAAATGCAGCCACCCATCTGCTTCTTCATACCAAACACCATAAATGGAAGAAGGTTTAGAAAGCTCTACGGGAAATGAGATTGGCAAGATAACTGGCCCAAACAAAAAAATGTGGCCCAACTGTTTCTCTCCCTTGTCTTTTCCCATTCTAGGATAGTGTAAAAAAGCTTTCTCTTTTCCCCCCCTCTGCACCCAGCAACGGGCTTGCACGTGTAGATTTGTGTCTCCGCTCACCTTGTCTGTCTTCTGAAAATACCTGACAGTGATAACTAGCAAACAGAGCCATGATTAATATATCACACTGAGGATAGCAAACTGACTGCGCAAAAGCCATCCAGACATTTTGTTCCTGCCTTTTTGAGTTGAAATAACTCTTAAGAGAACAACATCTTGTGACACCATTTTTAAAGCAGTGTTTCTCAACTTTGGCAATTTGAGAACTATTGCCTTAAACAGTTTAGTCTCTGCTGTAAAATATTAGAGCAATTAACCTTCCGAAGCACAGAGCAATGAACAGTGGTGACTAGGAAGCGCTTCTTACATGGGATATAGACATTTATAAGCATAGTTAGTTTTCGTGGTTTAACCAGAGGTGGTATTCAGCAGATTATGACCAGTTCTGGAGAACTGGTAGGGGAAATTTTGAGTAGTTCGGAGAACTGGTAAATACTACCTCTGACTGGCCCATCTATTCTCTGCCTCCCGAGGCCCAGCTGATCAGGAGGGAATGAGATTTTGCAGTAACCTTCCCCTGGAGGGGCGGGGGATGGAGATTTTACAGTAACCTTCCCCTGCCACGCCCACCAAGCCACGCCGATAGAAACGGTACCATGTTTCCCTGAAAATACGACAGGGTCTTATATATTTTTGATCCACAAAATATGGCCTTGGCCTTATTAAAGGGGACGGCTTATTGTTTTGGGGTTGCTGGGCGGCTGCTCTCTTGCAACCGGGCTCCCGAAGAGCCGGGCACAGCCTCAGAGTCGAATGGCTGTGTTGAGCTGTCGCAGCAGCAACACAGCAGCCATGAGGTGACCATGCTCGCTAGCAGCTGCTCGGCAACCCCCTTTCCAGCCGGGCACAGCGCCGCTGACCGATCTAGCGATACCCGGAAGGCACCAAGCAATGCGGGCGCCTTTTCGCCACCCTCCGCCCCCCGCGGCTCGCCGTCTTCGGAATGCCCCTAGGTGAGTGAATGGGGCTCTGAATGGCTGGAGAGGGAGGTTGCGCGAGCGGCTCTTCCGCTCCCTGCTCATGCGACTCGCAGGCTCACGATGCCCTTGGTTAACTTTACAGTACCTGCAGAGCCAGGGCATCTCCACTGCTGGTGCTGCCCGCTGCTTGTTTTTTTTTTTACGGCTTTCAAAGCACGGAGGACGGATGCCGCTCTGGGAGTACACTCTATGGTTGTGGGCTGCAGAGCGTACAACCATAGAGCGTACTCCCAGAGCGGCATCTGTCCTCCGTTGTGGCTTCCAAAGCACAGAGGTAGAATACCGCTCTGGGAGTACGCTCTATGGTTGTCCGCTGACCGACCTAGCGGTACCCCGAAAGCACCAAGCAACGCGAGCACCTTTGCCCCCACCTCGTTCCCGCGGCTTGGCAGGATACCGCTATATCGGCAAGCGGTGCTCTGCCTGGCCGGAGGGGGAGGAGATTGTCCAGGGGGCTTATTTTCAGGGGGGGGGTTAATATTTTTGCCGACCCGAAATATGTGGCAGGGCTTTAGTTTCAGGACAGGTAATATTTTCGGGCAAACAAGGTAGTAAAAAAATTTGAATCCCACCACTGAGCTTGTGTGAAAGCACTTTTTGCAATTGTATGAATTTACTTTAGCTTGAAATGAAAGCCCTGCCAATTGTAGCTTGTTCTGTAAATGTTGGCTTAGTACAATATTTGAACGAGGTACAATCAGTTCAAATTCTAGAGTGGAGGGACACAATCCATGCTTGCCAGCAAGGTTAAGGTTATATGTAGACAATATAGAATTTGAAAAGGTTAATTTAAAAATACTTTTTAAAATAACCCATAATGATATGACTAGAATTAATGTAATGTTTTGGGCCATACTGCCCTGGAGTATGACTGAATAGGCTGGGTCTTGTATGAGATCAAAAGACAAGATTTCAGACAGAGAAGTCAGCCTGCCTCTTTTCACATACCTTTCGGATGGAATATTGTAGCTTTAGACCAATGACAACGGTTTGCTGCATGTTTAAAGAATGCAAGCACTAAGGTTCCAGATGGGAGCTGCAAAAATCTGAATGACCAAAGGATGATAATGAAGAGCTAGAGTTTTCTATAGCTTATGGTTGCTTTCTAATGGTCATTCAGATCTTTGTGTCCAAAGAGGCTTGTTCTGAACCCTATTATCTCTGGTAGTCAAAATATCTAAAACTGTTTGGGGTTTTTATGCACCACAATTACGTATAGTACAGGCAAATATTTAGTTTTGTTTCTGCTAAGCCATCCTAAGATGTGAAAACAGATCTTCCAGAATGCAATGTTTTGTTTCAAGTTTCTGATTTACCGATTCTGTGCACATCTCTATATAAAGTCTTCTTTCATAAGTGAAGAATCTCATGATTGGAATGGTTAAATTCAAGATTTTATAATGGTCTATAATATAGCGTATATCTAGCATATATTTTCTGACAATATGAATTAGAGCTACTCAATTCTATTTAATTTTTAATTTAGAACATTAAAAATACTACCGTGTTTCCCCGAAAATACGACATGTCCTGATAATAAGGCCATGCCACATTTTTCTGGTGGGCAAAAATATAAGCCCTCCCCCGCAAATAAGCCCGCTGGACAACCCCCCCACCTACAGGCAGGCAGAGCACCGCTCACCAACCTAGCGGTACCCCGAAGGTGCCAAGCTGCAGGAACGGGGGAGGGGGGAGGCAAAGGTGATCGCGTGGCTTGGCGATACCCCTAGGTCAGTGAATGGCGCTGTGCCCAGCTAGAAAGGGGGTTTGCCGGGTGGCTGCTCGTGAGCCTGGTCGTTTCATGGCTCCTGTGTTGCGCTGCTGCGACAGCGCAACACAGCCGTTCGCCCCTGAGGCTGTGCCTGGCTCTTTGGGAGCCCGCTCAGAAGTGAGCAGCCGCCCGGCAATCCCAAAACAATAAACCCTCCCCTCATAATAAGGCCCAAGCCATATTTTGTGGGTAAAAAAAAAAATAAGACCCTGTCTTATTTTTGGGGAAACACGGTAGTCTTCAAACAATGTTAAAATAACACTGTAATCAATTATATATTTATAGAACAAACCGCTTTGGATGCAGACAAAGTTGCTCCTGAATAAACATGCATATTCAACAATATGTTTTATGTTCTTACACCTGTATTATATTATACTAATTTATTTAACTGATTCCAAAAGAAAATTTAGACGTGTTAGTGGAACTAAATGGTTAAACTAATCTAAACGTCGTTTTTCTAGCTCTATCAGAATAAAGTCTCAGTGAGCTTAATGAGATTGAATTCCAAGTAAATCTTTCTCAATGAATACATTTGTACATACAGTAACTGGTTGTAGGTAGGTAGCTTAAGTACTAACCTGGCTGGTACTTGAACAGAAACCACAAAACTCCATTGGTGAGGCTACACTGGGACGTTTAAAAATCCTGATAAAAGGCAAGGGAAAATACTTTCCTACTGTTATAAAGAAAATTACATGGACAAAGTCCTCCGGAATTAACTCCAGCTTTTTAAATGATTTATTTGAATGAATTAGACCTACAGTATCTCCTCCCCAAATATTGCTTAAAATTGCATGATTCACCTTTTCTTAATTCAAACAATTGAAAGTTTGTCAATACCTTCCTGGAAATTTTTGGATTTAGGGCAGTGCTTTTATGATTTAGGGCAGTGTCTTTCAGCCTCAATGACTTTAAGATGTGCGGACTTCAACTCTCATTATTCCCCAGCCAATAGCCTACACATCTTAAAATTGCTGAGACTGAAAAACATTCATTTAGAGAATGGAGGCTAGAAACGTGAATGAATGTTATGATAACACTGGAAGTAAAACACTCATCACTATAATTTCATATGACATATAGATGTTTGGAATACAGGAAGAGGTATCAGGAAGTTCATAAATCAGAGCAGGAAGGGTTAAGATGTGATGTGCTCACATTTTGTGTAAGACTAACCAGGAAATATTGTATTATAGTTCACTTCCAAGTAAAATGTAAAAAATAGTGTGCATTTTTTTTCCTTTGGAAATTTGTCCTTTAATACCCATTGATGTTGAAACAATGTTTTTTTTTCTGACTCAAATAGCTCTTGCTTATTTTCTCAATTTAAGTCACTTCCCACCGCAAGTAGCTATATCCTAATTTCTTTGGAAATTGTTGTGCAATAAACAAAGAATTAAATGTATTGCTCAGGAATCCAAAAATGGGGTTGCAAAGCCAAAAGGCCAGGCAACAATATCCAAGGAAAAAGAAGCAGCATAATAAAAACTGTGAAGGATGAAGCAAAGTCACCTTTTAATTACAGCTGAAACTAATAGATCTGTTTGTTACTTCAATGGAAAAATGAAAGCCTAATATATCACTGGGCTATTTAATTCCTTGGTTACCATAGTAACAAATACTCATTTAATACCTTAATTGAAATGATTAAAACATAGCTATGAAGATGAGATATACAGTAGCGGCTAAATTTTAGCATTCCTGGCAGCTAGTTTCTTCTAGTTGAGATTTCATATAGCAGTAAAACAGAACTAGAAGTGTACTAAGACTGTTAATGCAAAACTGGGGTTACATATTGTGGTAAGCTAGTTTTGACATAGGATTAAATGATAGTTTAAAAACAAGAATTCAATTGCTTAAACACCAAGCAAAAGCTAAACAAGCAACTTGATTTGTGGCAAGTCATACATGTGACAATTAATGTAACTGATGCCTGTACTGTCTTTATATATTTTGATTCTTTGTGTTCATATATTCCCAGATTCAACAAGAAATACTTCCTGGCAAGTTTCAATGTAGAAATATAAAAGCCAATAAAAAACTAACCATAAAACAGTGATGGTCACAATTTAATCTCCAATGGAACTAAAGCAAGTCAATTTTATGTGCTCCCAGAAGCAACGAAGGTGCCAATCTAATCTCAAGAGGGAGAATGTCCCATAATATGGAGTCCACAACCAAGATTGTTAGCAAGTGTCCCCACCTGCAAGTTCATTAAAATGTGATGGTGAGAGATTCACCCTGGATTAATTGGACAGATCACCTTTATGCAGAGGTGATCTTGTAAGTAGTTGAGCATCAATCATATGAGGCTTCACAAGTCAGAACTAGCATTTGAATTGTATCTGGAAATTTACTGGCAACTACACTGATTGTAACACAGGTGTCATGCAATTATAGTGACATTGGTTTGCACATAGCTGGACTTGAATTCTTGCACGAGAAATGAAGGAGGTCCCTGGAAACTATAACCTACGGGAAATCCTTCTTCTGAAAGTCCGATCTTAGTTTCAAACAGAATTATGGTCACTAACTATAAAGGTTTGTCATTAGCTTTTCCCTTCTAAGAATTATGCGGGTCAGATAACAAATCAGGCATACTGATATTTTGTCTTCCTCTTGTTTAATTTATTGTGAAACGTCCTCCTGCTGGGACAGTATTTTGAAAATGTGATGTGGATTAAGGGCATAATTCACTCTGGAAAAGCAGATGATAAAGACATTTTAATCTTTGAAATTATATCCTTTTACTATGCTATATGCTAGTTGAGATAAAAACTTTACTTTTCAGTCAGATGTTAAAATGGGCGTTGGTTCTTATCTGATACGCTCATTTTCTGGTAGAGTAGAGACAGCAGTCAGACTAGGTATGCTCCGTCCATTAACCATTTGGACTGAGTCTACACTTATGATGTCATCGGGACCTTGTGGCTCCTCCCCAGTTTCAGATGAAGGAAAACTGTAGACTCAAGTGAGAATTGTGAGCAAAAGATGAGAGTCTATAGTCACTGTATCTCTCTCCTCCGCACAAGGACTTCCCTCGCGTGACCCATACCAGGGCGGGGCTGGCTGCTGTCTCTACTCTACCAGAAAATGAGCGTATCAAGTAAGAACCAACACCCATTTTCCTGTTATCATAGAGACAGCAGCCAGACTGGGACGTACCAAAGACTGGGCTGTCCACTAGGGTGGGAAATTGTAAAAAAGGTTCGTTAGGGCACAAGCACTTGTTATAGCAACCTGCGCCAAAAGCTGCGTCAGCTAACACATACTTGTCCAACTTGTAATGACGTATGAAGACTGTGGGAGATGACCAGGTGGCCGCCCAGCAGACTTCTTCCAAGGTGGCTTGAGTGGACCAAGCCGCAGATGTCGCAGCGCTGTGTGGAGAGTGAGCTGTAATGTTTGCAGGGACCTGTATGGATTGAAGTTCATAAGACAGTTTAATACAGGCTCTTACCCAGCACCCTAGACTAGACGATGAAGCCTTGGTACCCAAGGAGGCCTGGCGAAAGGAGATGAAGAGAGCTTCAGAGTGGCGGAACGAGGCGGTGCGGTTGATGTAGATCTTGAGGGCACGACATATGTCAAGAGTGTGCCACTTGTGCTCCCTCTCCTGACGGGGAGACGGACAGAAATCAGGTAAGGTAACTCCTGACCTCAGTGGAAACAGCTATTGACCTTCGGTATGAATGTTGGGTCCAGGCTTAAGACAACTCTGTCTGGATGGAACACGCACAAGTCATGCCTGACTGAAAGAGCAGCCAAATCAGAAATACGTCTGGCTGAGGTTACAGCCACCAAAAACAGCGTTTTAAAGGACAACAGTTTCAAAGAAGCAGAACTCATAGGTTCAAAGGACACGGAAGTTAAAGCCTCTAGGACACGAGGTAAGTGCCAAATCGGATATCTATGTATGGCAGGGGGACGCAGGTTGGACGCTCCACGGAGAAATCTCCGGATCAAGGGGTGAGAAGGTAGATGTTTGGATGCCAGGCTGTCCAGAACAGAGGCCAGAGCGGCCACCTATCGGCGTAGCGTGTTAGGGGTAAGCCCCTGATCAAGCCCCCTCTGCAGGAAGTCCAATATCTGCAGAATGGATGCCCTAAGTGGGTCAACAGTCTGGTTGGAACACCACAGAGCAAAAGTCCGCCACATGGCATCATAAATGTGGTTAGTAGAGCTTCTGCGTGATGCCTGAATGGTAGTAATGACGTTGAGGGAGATGTTATCGGCTGTTAAGGCTTGCTGCTCAATCGCCATGCGGTTAATTGCAGCCACTGGGGGTCAGGATGACAAATTGAGTCTTGGTGTAGAGACAGGAGAGACCGTGGGATGTGCCATGAGGTGGAGATTGACAGAGTCACTAGGTTGGCATACCAAGGCCGGCGTGGTCAATTCGGCGCTAGCAGCAACTGTTCTGCCTCCTGCTCCAGCATTTTTTGAATTACCCTCTAAATGAGGGGAAGGGGAGGAAATGTGTACAGGAGACCCCTGGGCCACTAAGAGCATCTACTCCTTCTGCCATGGGGTCCATGAACCTCAAGTAATACCTGGGTACCTGGTTGTTGTCTGTCATTGAGAACAGGTCTAGGACTGGGAGGCCGAACCGTAGTGTCAGTCGATGGAAGAGGTTCGGGTGGATGCTCCACTCCACCTGATCTATCGTTGTCCAGCTCAGCCAGTCTGCTTGGACGTTGGAGACCCGAGATGTGTTCTTCCCTGAGAGATGACAGGTGAGATTCCACCCACTGGCACAACAGATTGGACTCCTGCATCAGGGACCAGGAACTTGTTTCCCCCTGTCTAATTTATGTGTGCCTTGGTCGTGGTATTGTCCGTGAAGACTAATATGTGTCGGGCCTAAACTCTGTGGTGGAAGTGTCTGAAGGCGAGGCGAACTGCCCACAATTCTAGCCAATTTATGCTGTTTTGGCTCTCTTCGAGGGACCACTGACCCTGAGCAACTAGGTCCTGCATGTGTGCCCCCCATCCTGTCAGACTTGCGTCCGTCATAAGTGTGAGACGGCACGGCTCTCTGAACAAGGTCCCTTGCAAAATTGCCGAGGACTGCCACCATCTGAGAGAGTGTAATACCTGTCTGGGAAGGGGGACCCTGAGAGGAGAGCTGCTCCTGTCGGCCTTTTGATGTGAAAGCATGAACCATTGAAGTCTCCTGCTGTGAAACCTGGCCCAAGGTACAATCCTGAAGCAGGATACCATCTTGCCCGAGACTTGGGAGAGAAGAAGGGATGCCTTGCGTAGATGTAGCACCTTCCTGACAAGTTTCCTCAGACTGAGAATGCCGTCGTTGGATAGGAACACCCTCTCGCCATGGTGTCTATCAAGACCCCGAGGTGGAGAAGGTGAGTGCTGGGAATGAGGTGACTCTTTTTGAGATTCACCCCGAACCTGTGATTCCACAAGGTGTGAATGGTGAGGGCGAGATCTCTTTCTGTCTGAACCGGAGACCTGGACAACAAGAGGATGTCGTCCAGCTAACAGAGAATCCGAACTGGGGATGACCTAATGTGGGCAGCTAGTGCTGCCAGTACCTTTGTGAATACCATGGGGGCAGAGGATACACCGAATTGAAGAGCTCGGTACTGGAAGTGCCTCCCCCCATAGGAGAAGCGGAGATATTTTCGGTGGTCTATGAAGATGGGGATATGAAGGTAAGCTTCGGTCAAGTCTACCGACGTGAAGAAGTCGCCTTTCCTGACTGCCTGGAGGATGGTGTGCAGAGAATGCATTTTGAACTGCCGATAGATAATGTGGTGATTCAATGTTTTTAGATCTAAAATTGCTCTCCATCCCCCGGATTTCTTCGGTACTACAAACAGGCGGGAATAAAAACCCTGCCCTTCCTGATGGGGAGGAACAGGTTGGATGGCCTGGATCTCCAAAAGGTGCTGAATGGCCAGTTCCATCAGTGCCCTCTTGTGAGGACACTGAGAGACCGGGCATGGCATGAAGTGTTCCTGGGGGATGGAAAGGAATTCTAGCAAGAGACCAAATTTGACAGTTTTGAGTACCCAATTGTCTGTTGTGGTCTCCTCCCAGCAGTGGGCAAAGAACGGCAGGTGGCCTCCGATCAGAAGAGTCCAGATAGTCATTTCCTATGTGAAAAATGGTGGTTGCCTCCTCCACGGTAAGATTTCTTGGAGGGGAAACGCCGTGTGTTTCTATTGGACCTGTCCTGGTGAGATCCCTGTCTGGGAGTGTAGGATTGGCATTGTGGACGGGAGAAGGAAGTTCCTCTGTCCGCCGGTCGAAAGAGCAACCTCCTATAGAAGGGAGCGGGCCGACTGTCCTGTTTCTAGTAGCTGGATGAAAGGACCTTGCGTTTGTCTTTAGATTCCATGAGGTACGGGTCTAAGGGATTACCAAATAATTGGGTGCCACTGAATGGGGAGGCTGCTAGGCGCCACTTGGTATGGACATCCGCCTGCCATGGCTTGACCCAAAGCAGACGCCTGGCTGTGACCGAAGAGGCCATGGCTTTAGAAGCGAATCTAGCAGCATTAAGAGAAGAATCAGCCACAAATTCAACCGCTGCCCTGATCTTGTTGAAATCCCTATGTGATCTAGTGTCAGTAGGAGCGATGCACTCCTGAAGCTGCTCAAACCAAACCAGGGCCACCCTGGAGAAAAAAGAAGTGGCCGTAGAGGCCCTAACAGTCCAGGCCCCAGCCTGATAGTTTTTGACTAAGGTTTGATCTGACCTTTTCTCCTCAGGCTTGAGAACCACCTCAGGGGCTCCAGAGACCCCAATAGGGAAAGACAGGGCTGCAACCGGTGCATCCACTGGGGGAGTCTCGAAGAACTTGATGAGGTCCGGTGCAATGTTGCAGAGACGTTTGTCAAGGTTGGTCGGCTGTGGGCCCATGCCTGGAGACTCCCACAGTTTCTGGATGATGTTCAGGAATATCTTGGGAACAGGGATCACCTCTTTTTCCACTGTGGGTTCGGTGAATGGGGTACTGGGACCCTCAGTTGAAGCCGGTTCTGTCGGTTTATCCTGTGAGGTAGAAGCTGAAGCAGAAGATGGTAAGTTAGCAGCTTTAATGGCCTTAAGTAGAAGGGACTTAAATCAATCAGTTTTGAATAATCTGGTAAAGGCAGGGGTATCTGGGGTGACCACCTCGTCATCAGACAGGTCTGAGTCCTGCAGGTTATCTTGCTCCCCGCCAATTGAGGCCTGAGAAATAGAGGCAAAGGGATCAGGTTGCTGCGCCTCAGCAGAAGATTTATGCTTATGGCCATGTGATGGAGCAGGTTGGGGGTGCTGTTGTAGGCCAGCAGCCATGACCTGTTTAATGGTTTCAGTAATGATGGTTGCCATATCAGCAGGAGAGGTGTACATGGGTTGGGAGGCCCCAAAACCATGTGTAACCGGGAGGGAAGCCTGCTCAAAGGTGCGCTTCCTATTGAGAGGGACATCAAAGAAATTGCCTCTGTTGTCAGGTTCCATCGAAGACAAGGACTCCGAAGAAGACAATTCACCTTCTGAATAGGCCGGGGGGGGGGGGCGGTGTCAGGACCCATGGGAGGCAAGACAGATGGAGCTGGGGACGCCACTTGGTGATCCTCGGAGGGAGAGAGGGCTGGGCAGTTAGAATATGTTGTTGTTTTTGGGCCCTCTGACATTCTTTCTCAAGGGCCTTCTGCCTGCGCTCTTCTGCTCTAGTAGTCGTTTTAAAGACCTTAGGGTTTACTCCTGAGGAAGGGGCCACTTTGGTTTGCCTCTTCCTGCTGCTCTTTGCCCCTGATGGCCCTGCCTCCTCTAATCCTGCATTCGTATCCATAGCTGGATCAGCCATTTCCCCAAACATAAATCAATACCCCAATAAGATAGGCAACGGTCTCACCCGTTTGCTGGCCAGGCGCTCCTGATCCAGTCCACCTGGAGTGATCCTGCATCACTGGGCACTCCAAATGGCTGCTGTAGAGTTAAAGTGTCCAAAATGGCCAACTTTTCCGAGCCTCAAAATGGCCACCGCTATTTTCGTGAGCTTTTCCAAACTGCAAAATGGCCGCCAATACTAAATGTGGTCAGGCGATCTGCAGAATGGCCACCGGACTCGCCTGGAACAGCTGCGTGTGAAATGGCCGGTCGTGCGTCCCTCTGAGTGCCCAGAATCAAGGCGCGCCACAGGGAAACAGCGGTGGAGTCGTAGCTCGTGAGCTGGCCAATCTGATGGCAAGGCAGGCTTCCTGAGCGAACTCGTGGCCACAGGCAATCAGACGGCTAAGGAGAGGCAGCCAGAGATCAGTTTCGAATTTCCCTCCAATTTGTAGAATAAAGGATTATTTAAGGAATCAATTTAAAGGAACAAAAAAAATTTTGGGGAAAAAATCACCAATTAAAGATATAATTAAATAATTTGGAGGAGAGATCAATTCTCACAGTCAGTTCAGGTTGGACTGAGTCTGAAACTGGGGATGAGCCACAAGGGCCCAATGACATCATAAGTGTAGACTCAGTCCGATTGGTTAATGTATGGAGCATACCCAGTCTGGTTGCTGTCTCTACGATAACAGGAAAATTGTTTAGTATGCTATTTGTTTTAGAATGAAGAAATTGCTTTAAATTCATGTTTCCTTAAGTCATTCCCTCACCTTCTTTTCCCCTGATTCTTTTCATAAAGGGGATAATTTAACATGTCCAGATTACTCATGAATACTCTTGCTATCATGGCTCAGCTTTAGCCTTTTGATTTCATTACCTAATTGAGAAACTTTTTTTTTTACTTAAAGCAGAAATATATTTTCAAAAAAGACAAACACTATAAACTCTATAGAGGGAATTATGATGGTAGAACTGATGCTCAAAGTACAAAACAAAGTACATCAAATTGTTTTTGTAATACTAAAAATAAATGATTTTTTTGAACATTATGACAAAATCTCTACGTTACTGTTTATAAATATTTAGAAAGAAAAACAAAAAAGAAGTGACAAACATCCTTAAAGATACTATAAATATTTGATTTTTGACTTCCCCCTGCTTTGTCCTCCAACTGATTTGTGGTATCTAGTGAGGTCAACTTAAGAAATCCTGCTCTAAATGTTTGGACTTGCCTTGCTGCCTAATGAAAGCAATCATCTCTGCAACTGATGCAACAGAAAACTTCACCAGCCACATAGTTACCAGCTCAGTAACTAGTTCCTTAGCAGACAGTAAATGCCTCTGTGCATTTACTTCCAACTCTTGGCTAATATTTGCCTTATGCTGGAAGACTGCCTAACTCTCCAAAATGTAAACAAAATACAAAAGGAATAATCCTTTTATAGCAAATTCTTTCAAATACATTGTAAATATCCAAAACAGGTTCATTGGAAAAATCAGCTGCAATCCTAGAATTTGCTGGTATCTTTGTTTTATGTCTTGTTTTGCTTATAATATGGACCAAATAAGTTAAATTAATATTATTGAGAAATTACTATGCATTCCTTCTGAATGAAACTGGCTATATTAATATTTAATTATGTTTTCTTAAAATGAATCGTAATAAGCAATCATAATTACTGTTATTTGATGTTGAGAGATAAGAAATCTGTAATGGATCTGTACAAAAAAGGGGCCATGAAGAACTAGATTTTATTATTTGCTTTCTTGAGTTTTCTTGATTTAAAACTGTATCATAAATAGAAACATACATGTAGTTTATACAAGTTTATTTGGAATACCTTGGCATGCTTGGAATACAATTAATAATTATGCAGTGTAAAATAGAAAAGAAATAACATAACATGAAAGTTTACTTTTTACAAAAAGACACCCCAAGGCTATAATTCTTCTAATAGTTTATATCTTATTTCTGCTGCATTCACTTCTGAGTAGTTCATTTGTTCTTGTTTGTAGTCTTGAATTTGCTGTTTATTATTTTAAACAAAATCCTATGAACTTCAAAAAAAGAAATGCTAAATTGAAAATCCACATGTCCTTAAAAAGTTAAAACTTTGGCTTGATTGTGTTTAGGATATTTTGTTAACATTAAAAAAGATTCTAAAACTGGGGTACAAATAGTCTATTTCCAATGTTTCCTCCAATGTTAAGTGAACTACAAAATATATTACAAAACATTTTACATAGAAGACTACACCTTACCACAAAATTATATTTCATTAGAATGAGGATGAAGAACTTAGTGTGAGATAAACAAATCAATCCCTTGCTTCAATTTCTAAATTTTAAACATGGTTTATTAATTACTTATTTGGATATATAAGAAGAGAGGTCAGCAATCATTTTCTCTCTTGCTTGGATATAAATAGAACTCGATGAGACAGTGTATGCTCCAGCACATCTGGATCCATTTTCAGAATTTTCAGTTCAGCAAAAAACCAGACATTACTTCCTGCACCACTAAGTGCCTGAACCATCAATCTTAGTTAGATAATCTTAGCGAGGTTATTAACGAGATCCTATATTTAGGTATATTATTAATTTACTTCAAAGTAGAGTTTTAAGTTAGGTCTCATTTTACATATACAACAATACATATGTTAAGAGATTAGGACACTGAATTCATTGCAATTCAATTACTTGGAAAATTAGCTTATAGGTTTATAAACAGGGCAAAATAAACCTTTCCATGATCATGCCACAAGTTTACACAATACCTCTATTTAAATTTTCAAGTCATTAAGATCATTTTTGCTTACTTCTAAAGAAAAGAATTCTCCCCAAACAAAAGAAAAATTCCTAAAATGTTTTATTTAGTTATTAAAACTGTAAGTATTGATATTTCCCAATTCATTTGGATTAACTAAATATTGGTCTTGTTCCAAAGAAATGACAAACTCTTAATATTTCAAGTGGAAATTATGGAAGTGTAAAAATCCTCAAGTGCTGCTTCTTGAAAAGTATGATATATGCTTTCTTTACCAAAGAAATATAAATTAGTTTATTTTTTCTGCAGGAAATTCCTTGTAATTATAGAAAACGGCCACTTTTAAAGACCCACAGTGTAAGTCCTGATTTTATAACAATTTTTAGAGACAGTCTAACAAATTGGTCTCCTGATCATAAACATCTGCGTATCAAGGAAAAGCTTTCAATCACTTCTTTATATTGCCATATTTTATCAGCAGAGACTACAACTAATGATAATCCAAGAAATGTTAGATGCAGTTGATGAGTACTTTAACTCAGTAATGTAGCTACGACTAGTGCATCCTTATTTTTGTAAGGGGTTCTTCACAATGAGGGGGGTGGGGGGGGTGCGGCGGCATTATGTGTCTAAACCTTGCATGCAGCTACCAATGTATGCCCCACAGAGAACAAAGTAAGACATTGCAAATAGTAGTAAGACACTATTAATTTACACTGCCTTTAATGCAGCAACTCAGGCTGGTTTTCCACAAAAGGGAGCACTCCACTAACATAGTATGCAATTCCAAGAGACAGCAAAGCAATGACAACAAGCAAAAGCAGCACTCGCCAAAAGCCCAGGTCCTCTACGAATTCTTGCCAGGTTGTTCGGAAGCTGGACAAAACACCTTCCCCTTGTTGCAGGTTGGGGTTGAGGAGAGAGTGGCTTTCCATGGCACTGTGAAAATAGAAGTAAAAAGATCCCTGAAGGCAGAATTCGGACACCAAACATTAACCCTGACCTACTTATAGCAGAAACAGAGGAAGAAGATAATAGGGCTACCATTATATACTAATAGAAGAAAATAATAGAGCTACCATTAAGATTAGAACACCTAGGCTTCCTCAAAACTCTTTTTTTCTGTGTTTTGCCAGCATTATAAAAGTTTCAATGCTATTTCCAGCAGTAAAGCATGTTATACAAGAATTCAGTTTATTTAACTAGAAATACATTACCGTTTTTTTCAGAGTATAAGACACACCTTTTTCCCCCCTAAAAGAGGGTGAGAATTTGGGTGTGTCTTATACACTGAATGTAACCCCACCCACCCTTTGGCCTCTGCCTCCTAGTAATTTACCTCCTTGCAGCAAACGGGGAAAATGGGGCTTGAGGAGGCTGCAATAGGCTATAGCAATCCCTGCAGCCTGAAACAGCTGATGATCGGGAGGAGGCTTAAACTGAAAGTGAAACTTGCTGTTTGCTCCAAGAGGCAAATTGCTGGGAGACAGAGGCAGATTTTTTTTTCTTGTGCTAATCAGGCTGTTTGCTGCAAGAAGGTAAGTCTATAAATGCCTATAGAATGTTCAATTATTAGACTTATTTTTAAAGACTTCTTTGTTATGATCTAGACAGCTTAACAAAATGAATAAGCTTTTTAAAATAAATGCTTGATCCGAAGAGGCCCAGTGCTATTGTATCTTCTTTTAAATAGCAGAGAATAAGTATACTTCCAGAAAGCACATCAATTTTAACAGCATTTCTACAATTATAGTCCGAAATGTAACACTACAAACAGTGTATATTGTCTGTACTGTTTGCTGTTTGTTGCAAGGAGGCAAATTGCTGGGGGGCAGAAGCAGATTTTCCCCCTTGTTTTCCTCCCCAAAAGCTAGGTGTGTCTTATACTTCGGAGCATCTTATACTCCGGAGCATCTTATACTCCAAAAAATACGGTGTTATTTGGACTACTCCAAATTGCACCATGCCACAAACCCCAAACATATACCCAGTTTTTTTGCTCTATCACATAGACCAGTGTGTTTCAACCTTAGCAACTTTAAAATAGGTGCATGTTAACTCCCAGAATTCCCCAGCTGGCTAATGTACTTTACTGGCCTCTTAGGAGGGAGACATAACTAATATATTTTAAAAGTTTCTGGGCTGTTTGTACAGCTAAAATAACTACAAAACAGAAAAAAGCCAGTGCTATAGTCCCAAATCCATTAAAAAATAATTCCAAAATGAAGGAACATCCCAATTCTTAATACTCTTTTAATGCATAAAAAGAAAAGAGGGGAAGGGTCTTCAGGTCTAGGTAAAAGAAAATAGAAATATATGTGAACAAAACATGTATGCGTAGAACTGATGTCTATAAATGAGCCACCACTGAACAAGCCATATCTTGTACTGCCGACCATAAAATTGTATCTGCCACACTCCAATTGCGCATAGGGCCGTGATGGTGAACCTATGGCATGCATGCCTGAAGTGGCACGTGGAGCCCTGTCGCCTGGCATGTGTGGCGTCGCCCGTTCCTCTCCCGGGTTTCTGTTGCGCATGCATATGCGACAATCAGCTGGCCTTTATGCATGGGGCAGTGCCGGAAACCAGAAGAGCTGGTCTTCTGTTTTCTGGTGCAAGCATGCGTGCCGGCCAGCTGATTGGTGCGTGAACATGCGTGGCAGTAACTGGAAGTACCTTTTCTGGTGCGTGTATACCCCCTGGGCAGCTCCTCTTCCTGGTCGCTGCCCAGATGAGCATGCGCGTATGCACTCCCTTTTCGGCACTTGGTGACGAAAAGGTTCGCCATCACTGGCATAGGGCTTTGACAGCTCCCTATATGTAAACAGAAGTAATCCATCAAATAATCCAACTTTAGGCTTTAATGATCAAAACGAGCACTTTGAACTGGGCTCGGTTGTAGAAGGCACACAGCTCATTTAATATAATATTGGATTGACATGTTAGGAATGCTAAGCTACCGCAAGCATCTGGATAGCTACAATTTGCAAAGCAAGAAACGTCCAAACATTTTTTCAAATTAAATCCATATGGAATGTATTATAATTCTCTAGCCTGAGTGTTTCCAAGGCACAGCAACTAAAGTAAAATCTTTCATCCGTAGATTGACTCACAACTGCCCTAGACTGAGAAAAGGTAGTCTTGTTACTGTAGCTTTCCCAACAGCATCAAGTCCAGGCTTATCCCCAAGTTACAAATTGGAAAGTGGAACTCCATTCAAAGTTGACGGTACACCACCAAATAGTTAATCAATTTGTCTTATTTGGATTAAGTTTCAATTAATTAATCTTCATCTACTCTAAAACTGTCTCCAAACATTTGTGATCTTTGGCAAAAACAAGAATTGTGAACCATTTATATATTCATTGTCTTCAGGGTTCTTTAGCAACAGCATTCTAGAGGTTAAATAGTCCAGGGGCAAAATATGCCATCCAGGGGTGGGCTTCAAAAATTTCAGCAATGGGTTCTCTGCCCGGTTGCTGGGTGAGCGGGGCCAGCCAGGGGTGGGACTGAACCGGCCATAACGTTAGTCTCCTGAACCCAGGCGAACCCGTAGCAGCCTACCCCTAATGTCACCCCCCAAATCCTGAACTAACACTAAGTTATCTGTACTAAGTTTTTCTGACCAGAAATGACCCCAATGAATGCTAGTAGTGTTTTTAGTCCCAATCCAGTGAGATCAACATTGCTATAATCAATATCAAAGGCTACTGCAAATTGCCCATCAGGAGAGGCCACGTTATCCCTAACAAAGCTATCCTGCTCCCAAGCTAAAAGCTAGGGAAGGTGTTTCTCCAATAATCAATAATTTCCAAAATGATATGGATTGAACATTCTCTCATGCTCTCCAGAATCTTTCCTAAGAATAGACTGCCCAAATTTGATTAGTTCTCCACCAGTACATATCTCTGCATTTCTAAGATCAACAAGCATCACCTCTTTCCTCATTAGCCACTTTTAAAGGTACAGATAACGACTTGCCTCCAAAAGTTGTAGGTGCTCCAACACTGGAGATTTTTAAGAGACTGGAGAAACGTTTGTCTGAAATGGTATAGGGTTTTCTGCTTCAGCAGGGGGTTGGACTAGAAGACCTCCAAGGTCCCTTCCAATTCTGTTATTCTGTTAGTTCTGACAGGAATCACTGCCTCTTGAAAATTCTGTATTTGAATGGGAATTATCTGCCCAGGCCTGGTTTTTATATGAATAAAAATATAAAAGAACCCCAGAATGACCATCATTCAGACTTCAATAAGACTAAATGATGGTGGTCATTCTGAGGTTCTTTTTAAGTTTTTACTCTTTTATTCCGTATGCTTTTATCTTTGTTGTTATTTATGTTTGATGTATTTATATTGCAATATGGTTTTAATTCTTATTTTGGATGTACGCCAGCAAGAGTCACTTTTTGTGACAGAGATATACAGCGTGGGTGGGTGGGTGGGTGGGTGTGTAGGAATATATTTATTGCTTGTTAAACAATTTGGCAGAGTGCTACTTTTGTGTCTTTTATTTAAATAATATTTATTTTTAAAAAATTAAAAGGACACCTGAACATTAGGGAAGGATCCCAAAAAATTAACTGAGAATGCAGCAATGGGTCTGCAGCAGAGCATAATAAATTCTACTCCCACCTCCAGTGTGAAAGCTGACCTTGAGCAAGTCACTCCCACTCATCCCAACCCTTCTCATAGGACTATTGTTGTGGGGAAAATAGGAGGAAGGATAGCAGGTATATTAATTGCCTTGAGTTATTTATAAAAAAAAATAAAAGGCAGGCTTTAAAAATAAATAAATTGGAAGGCGTTATCACCAGAGATAATATGCATAAAGTACATGCCATTTCCCAAACTTCTTACTTTAGTTTTTAATACAGTATTTTCTTCCCTATAAAGCTGTTTGTAACTGCAGAACCCATTGTTCATTCTTGTGAGAACAGAAATAAGGAGGGAGCTTTTTTATATAAAATAGAGAAGTATCCATTGGTGCATGACAGAAAAAATGGTTAAGACTCAGACAGTTAATCTATAACCACTATAGAGGTTAAATGAAGGTATAATATAATCTAAGCGGAAAGGTTATGTGGCTGTTGAAAACAAAGTGGGCTCTTTTTTTTTTTTAAAAAAAAAAGGAAAACTGAGTTGCAGAAACTACTTGTATTATTGTTGCAACCGAAGTGACCTCCAAATACTATTTGGAGGGAATAGGACTGGAATATCAGCTACTTTGAAAACATATGGAAGTGGCTAAACATTTCTAATAGTCTTTCTGCTGGTAAGAAAAACCTCTTTTTTTAATGTTACCAACATAGATGTTGTTTTTAGTTGCAGACCTCTCCAAGGATATGTACAAAAGCAGAAAACATCTTCAGGGTTGAAATATAACTATCTTCAAGAATAACAACTGGGCACAAAGCTTCAACAGCTATTATTTGAATTAGAGAAATAAAGGGACTTAATTTGATGGAGGAAGAAAAAAATAGGGAGGAAAATAGTATCAGGCAAAGAAGGTCTCCTGTAAGAATTTGTTTTTATTACAACTTCAACTGAAGCATACAAATTTGTCTGATTCTTAGATACAAGAACTGCTGACTGACAAGGTTCTATAGAAAAAGATACTTAAAATACTTTAACCTGATTTATAGGGAAATTGGAAACCATTATTGTTTAGATTCCTTCAGCAGAATAAGATATTTTTCCACTGGTAAGTTACATAGCAAACCTAAGCTTAGTTTTACAGGCAATTTTTTTTAAAAAAAATACACTTTCATTAGGTAAAGGTTTCCCATCTCCAGTTGAATCTGACTCTAGGACACAGGTGTCAATCTCGCGGCATCACATTGCTGTCACGTGATGTATCACAATGTTTTCCTTTCAAGGAGCTGGGGTGGGCATGGCATGCCTGGGACGGTCTGGCCCATGAGCCGCCAGTTTGACAGCCCTGCTCTAGAGGATGGTGCTCGTCTCCATTTCTTAGCTGAGGGAGCCAGAATTGCCTGAAGACATTTTTCATGATCATGTGGCCAGCAGGACTATACGCCAAGGCACACAGAACTCTTTTTATCTTTCCCACCTGTGGGAACCTTTCCCAGTGGTACCTTTTTATCTACTCGCATGGGTGTGCTTTTGAACTGCTAAGTGGGCAGGAGCTGGGACAGGTAATGGGAGCTTGCCTTTCATTAGGTACATGTTATTAGCAGTAGCAGTAGCACTTAGACTTATATACCGCTTCACAGTGTTTTATAGCTGTCTCTAAGTGGTTTACAGAGTCAGCAGATTTCCCCCAACAATCTAGGTCCTCATTTTACTGACTTTGGAAGGATGGAAGGCTGAGTCAACCTTGAGCCGGTTGAGATTCGAACTGCTGGCAATCGGCAATCAGCAGAACTAGCCTGCAATGCTGTATTCTAACTACCGCACCACCACTTACAAGCAAACATTCAATTAGAATTGCAACCACAATTGGGACCAGAATCTCAGTTGTTGAATAAAGTGACTTATTGAGGCGTCATGAGATTGCTCAACAACTGCAATCCCCGCACTCCCAATTGCAGTATTTATGAATCGTCGAATGGACAGAAATCCAGGTAAAGAATGTAGGATGACTTAAGGGGGTGAGAGAGTCCTTGGGTCTCCCCCTGCGAGTTGGAGGAGGGGCTGTGGACAAATCTCTCTGCCACTCAAGGGCTGAAAATCCTTGAGTGAATTTTCAGCTTCAGAGCACAGAGACTATAACACCCCTTAGGTCTCCCTTACCTTACCCGGCTGTCTTTCTGCGCTTCCTGAATTCTGGCATTTCTGCAGGATTTTCAGCCTCTCAGAAGAGACACAAGTCTCTGTGTTCTGAAGTTGAAAATCCTTTGTGACTGAAAACCCTGTTTGGTTTTTGGCAAGGGTCTTTTTAGCCAGCCCCCAGAAAGACTAAAGTCTAAAGTCTTTTTGGCAGGCAGCAGCAGCTCGCAATCTTCCCTGCTGGCTTCCCTATTAGCTTGCTGGGGAAGCCAGCAGGGAAGAAAGCAAATGGCAATCATATGACCGTGGGGCACTTGGCAACCAGTCATAAGTGCAAATAGATTGCCAAGTGCCCAGATCACAATCTTGTGAACACAGAGTCTACCACAGCTGTAACTTTGGGCACACATCCCTTCATTCAGAACTATTGTACTTTCAAATGTCATTGAATGACCGGTCATATGTTGAAGACTATTTGTGTGGGAAAAAGAAATTACATTCAGTTTCTAGTTGAGAGAATTTTGAAAAAAGATTTACGAAAAAAACTTAAGGAAAAAGAAAACCCCATCAATAATTCTCTGTTGCTATTTTATAGAATAAAAGAAACGGGTTGTGTTTTATTGAAATGGCTAAGACTTAAATAATGACTTAAAAATACTGTCTCATTCCACAAAGCAACATAACATTTCTTGTAATGAAGTGACAAATAGAGAAAGAAAAAAGCTTAATAAAAATATACATATGTATGCATTTATTTGTTACATTTATAACCCTCAGAATCAACTCCCAAACTGGAATTGTAAGTAAGTACAAATGCTGACTGGTTAAGCCACACAGAAAGAAATTTACAAAGACAGTAGTTTTATCACAGTTAATTCTTAATGCAAAAAAATGAATTCATCCAAACCAATCTTGATTTATCATCTGCCTGAATATTTTATTTGGCAATACAACGCTTAGTATACTACAAGGGTGGGCAGTCTACAGGCTGTGGTTCCTAGGTCCCTGCATGCAGTCCTACAGAATTTCAACATCAAAACATTCAAGAAACAGTCATGCAATTTCCTCCCATTTCTAGTGGAAAAGAAAATGAATTAATTTAAGCTTTGATATAGGCTTAGCCCTCCTAAAAAAAAATCCTGAAAATCTAGGGGGAGGGGACCTTGAAAATGTTGATCCTACCCACAAACATTTTCCGTCTTTTATTACTCTAGGCCAGTGTTTCTCAAACTTGGCGACTTTAAGTCCTGTGGACTTAAGTCCTGTGGACTTCAACTCCCAGAATCCCCCAGCCAGCATAGCTGGCTGGGGAATTCTGGGAGTTGAAGTCCACAGGACTTAAAGTCGCCAAGTTTGAGAAACACTGCTCTAGGCCTTGGCCACCCAAGAATTCAGACAGAAAATAAGAGGTAACCTTCCAGGCAAAAAGAAAAAAAAGTTTCATAATAGGATAATGCTAAATTCTAAAATAATGAAACTACAGACTTGTAAACTTGAACCAGGTCCCCCAACTTCCCAAAATAACAATACTGAAAGAGAAAAGAAACTGAAAACAATCTTGCCCTTGTTTTCACCCTGTCTTATCTTTTTCAGAATGAAGATCCAACCATTTGTATGTTCCAACTTGTTTTGTTTAAATAGGAATCATTAAGATAGGTATATCTACCTATGTCCAAAGCAAGGGAGATGGGGCTGTGAACTTTCAGTTCAAGTGCCAGAAGCAACAGCTCTTTTCTTTGCTATCTATCTAAGAATGCTTAACTACATAGCATGCAGCTGTCAGAAAGCTGTAAGTACAACTTCTACCTACTCCTCAAGGTCTCACAGTGTATTTGCAGAGGCATAGCTTCCTTTAAAATAGCAGAGGATTTTTATGAGTCATGTGATGTACTCTGGGAAACCCATAGCTTTTGTATGAAAAAACTAGCCCCCAAGTTGCATTTTGAGCTAGAGCACTTCAGAAAGCAGACTGGAGCTCAGTGGCTTCTCTTTTCAAACAATCTACAATTTCAAATAATCTCAAGGAGAAAGAAAAACTAGAACCTTCCCTCCAGCGTTGAGTTTTCTATGTGTAAGTACTTATTAATTGTACAAAGGACTGTCGAGTCATATTTCAAGTCAAAGACAATGACTTACTCCAAATATGCAATTTGAGCTGAGTCCTGAAGTTCATTGGCCATGTGACAGTCCAACTTCTTTAGAACTCTTTCCAATGAAGAGTCTAAACATCTCCAACTACAAAATTTGGGAGAAAAATGTCACATAATAAGCCCTGACCTTTTCCACTATGCAGAATAAGCTCCACATAAGACAATTTTTCCAATGATGTTTAGCCAGTAAAACAGAAACAAAACAATGGGGGGAGGGAGGGCAAACCTTTCACTTTCAGCGGTCTGCATTGTTTCCAGCTTTGAGTGTGCTCCTCGGTTGAATCCTTTCACTTCCTGCTCTTCCAAAGATTCAAGCAATCGAATCACATCTTTATTTACTCCTCTTCGTTTTGCCAGGACAAGAGGTGTTGCCCCTTGATGATTGCTATGTAAAGTGGAAAAAGGAAAAAAATAGTAACAGAACAGTTTCTATCTGAAAAACATATGCATATCAATTGTATGGGGGGGAAATGTTTATCTTAGTTTATTGGAAACCGTACCTCATTACTTTTCATCCACAACTCTGAAAGTGCTTGAAGTAATAGGGGCGTAATTGCAGACAATAACAGCATGATAATAATCTGGTTGAATTTGCATTAAATTGCATTATACCTGAAGTCAAGCACTTTGATCTAACAGTTACTCTGACTTTACTTCCTGTGTTACAAGGATGTTATATTCTTCTGGATTTTAAAACAAAAGGTAATTTAATTAAGAGTCCTTTGAAAAGAAAGCTGCTGATAAATTGCTGGATCTCTCCCACAAATTGATAGAAGTTGCTTTCTTTCAATGAAAAGCTGAAGATCTCTAGTAATAATACAAACATGTAAATAAATCTAGCTATTCTATTAAGCAGAATTGATTAACTAGAGGTAGAAATACCTGAATCTTACATATGTTTCAATTGCATCAGATTTAAAGGGCAAGAGTATGTGTAAAATGATTAGATTTTGTAGATTATTATATTACAGTAACAGGTAATCTCTACCCAGAAATACAACAATATTTGGAATGATATAATTTACTTCTGAAATTTCTTAATTCTTTGTACATGAATTGGTCAAAAGAGAACTTGTGAAACTGAAATTAGAACTTTATTTTCTCTATATTATGGTTTAAGAATTCAAAAACAGCAGATATTTGGAAGATATTGCCTTATTTGATCACGTCTAATTATTTTTACAAATAAGTCAAGGCAGTCAACAGTCAACACACCCTATTTTCCCTGAAATCTCAGAATCGACATTATAAATAGCTATTTCTTTTTTAAAAAACCCTACAGGTATTCCAAAACTATAATTTCTTTTAACATGATCCTTAAATTATAATTAACCAAATAGCTCTGTTTACAATCCTTTACAATATTAGCATAACTTCCATTCTTGTTCACTGAAGCAGGAAAAAGCCAATGTTATGTTACAGTTGCTACAGGGAAGCCACTTTGACAGCCTACTAAGGTTCCACCTATTATTGCAGTTTTAAAGTCAGTCTTCTGCCATTATAGGCTGTCTTGACTTAGCAACCATACCTGAGACACAACTGTACCAGAAGTGGCATTCACTTACCTTCCTTACCGGTTCGCAAATGTGACCACCCATGCGCTCAGCCTTCTGTGCATGTGCTTTGGCTAAAAATGTGCCTAAATAAGATGCCTTAGAGCCAGGGCGGGTGGGCGAGGCCACACACAATTTCTGCTAACGGTTCAGGCGAACCGGTCCAAACCAGCGGAATACCACCTCTGAACTGTATTTACTTCAGCTTTAATTTGCTTTACGATCTGCAAAGATCCTAAATACAAGGATTGGTTGTAAATAGCAGTAACACTAAGACTTATAATACACTTCACAGGGCTTTCCAGCTCTCTCTAAGCAGTTTACAGAGTCAATGTGTTGCCCTGAACAATCTGGCTCCTCATTTTACTGACCTCGGAAGGATGGAAGGCTGAGTCAAACTTGAGCCAGTGAGAACTGAACTGCTGGCAGTTGGCAGAATTAGCCTGCAATACTGCATTCTAACCACTGCGCCACCATGGCTCATAAATTTTTTATCACCATCGTAACTGCAAATGGTCACTCTACAAAGTAGTCACTAAACTTTCTACTCTTTCTTAAAACTTTGGTGCTTGTTTCTAAAATAGAAATGCTAAGGCTTTTTTTTACATATACAAAGCACTACAGGCAGTCTTCGGTTAATAACCGCTCTCACCAACTGTTTGAATTTGCCCTGGCGCTGAACCAATGGTACTTTTGATCAGTCCTTGGAGTTCCAGTCATTGCAGTGTCTCTGTGGTCACGATCCAGGTGCTCAGCACCCGGCTCGCAATTACAACACTGCCACTTCCTGCAGTCAAATGGTCGCCATTTGCAATCTTCTTTGTTGGCTTCCAACAAGCCAACTCAGTAAGGAAGTCAGCAAGAGGCTGCAAATGGCAACCAAGTGATGCTGCAACTCTTAACTGAAGACTACCTGTACTATAGTGAATAATTAAGATGCATAGTTGGCTTTTTAGTTTCATTCCTTATTGAAGCATTTTTGTTCTTTTGAATTTGAGACAACAGAAAGAAAAGGGGGAAATAAAAGCAACTTTTAAGAAAGCACTATTCAGAGCTAAATTGGCTGGCTTTATTTACACTTAAATAAAATCGGTAATCGGTTTATTTTAAATTCAAGTGTAAAATCACATTCAAGCTTTAACATTTGTACTTTCCACCTTCTTCAATGTTTATTTGCTATTTAGATGGTAAACAAGGCAGTCCCAGCAGGATTTTTTTTTTCATATGGCGATAACAGTTGCAGCATTGATTCCTCTTTGAAACTTCTGCTCCATTATCAAGAAGTCATTCCCAAGTTAATTATGACAACCATTGCAAAATTCAGATAAGCATATGCTATCTCATAAGTTTCTCTTCTTTTGACACAACTTAGTCATCACCTCCAAGCAAAATACTGTAACTCAAATATAAAAATAAAGAACAGAGGCTTAGCGTCAATCATTTAAGAACAATGGTTAAGTTTCAAACCACTAGGATATATGAACAGAGAGGTCAAAGAACAAACAATTCTGGTATCATTGTTAATTGTGTTTGTCAAACAGCTATTTATCCAGTACACTAAGTGCTTTTGTCTGGACAACTGCATATGACAGATGCTAGGAGCCTGGTAGAGTGAATATACAACATTTCAGAGAAAGATTGATTCATACATTCTGAGAGCTGGTTGGGTGAGGACTGAAAAATAATGAAACAGAAAGGACGTCTTGAACCAGTTCTGTTTACAACTGGAATAAATACACATTTATTTCAAGTTATTAAAAGAGGTCAATTATTTTGAGGTATCTCCATGTCAGGGGTTGGCATCAGAACAATGTCATGTACGCACTCGCTTTGGAGGAACCAACGCAAGTGTCCTCAAAACGTTGCTGGACTGCAACATCAATCCTCATCACTATTGGCCATGCTGGATAAAACTGAAAAGATTAAATGTTTGGCAGCTATACTGTAATTGAAGCAGCCTGGATAGTGCTGGAAATGTTCACTGCTTGCTGGTTTTTTCATAGCTCCAGTGTAACATGATATAAACTCATTTTTTTATAGAATGTTTGTCACAAGAACACACTTTCAAGAAGAGTTACAAATAATTTCTATGCTGACAGTATCCCGCCCGACCTGAAGGAATCATAGTGGTTAAGTGCTACCCCAAAAATACAACAGAAAAGTCATCAAACGTATTTTGTCTTTCTATTCATAGTAAAAGTAGCATGTAGAGTGGGTCAAAGATGCTTTTGTCAAAAGCTTCCACAATCCTGAATCTTTGATGAATAAGGATTAAGAAAGCTGAAATATATTCTCAGGAGCGATTTAAAGTGTTAATAGACAAGACTGATTTTTAGGCATACGGTAGAGAGATAACCTTACCAAATATCTATCTTGAGTCCATTGGAGACGAGGAATTGAATGGTATCAACATGTCCACACAGATGAAGTGCTGTGTTACCTTGGTAATCTGTGGCCAAAAGATCACCCCCAAATTTGTGCAACAACTGAGCAATATCAACGTTTCCTCGAGCTGCTGCTAAGTGAAGACCTGTTCGGCCACGGTTGTCCCGGATGTTTGGGTCAAAGCCGCTCTCCAATAGCCTTTTTGAATAGTTAAAATCTCCATCAATGCAAGCTTGTAGCAGAGGCACATTTGTTTGGGAAGAATCATTTACAAACACGTAAGACATGACTGAATGGGAAATGTAGCCAACCTGCAGCTGAAAATGAAATGGAAGAAATTGCGAGCTTTTGTTAATAAGAATAATGTCAAAGTTTTAAACAATTGTTTTTTTAAAAAATAAGAAAAGCTATTGTTTAAATGCAAGATCCAAAAGTTGAATAGTATACATATGATGCTCCGCATTATTTTCGGAACAGAAAATATTTTTTGTACTTTTGATGGTATTACATTTGTGATTCTCTCATTTTTGGGAATTTAATTTTGGCCACTATAGTGATGATTGCAAGGCATTCTCCAGAATATTGTACTTTGAGCCCCAGGCTTACACTATAAATAATATACAGATTCCTGAAAAAAGAGAGAAGAAATATACTTTTCTTCAATTGTCAAAAAACATTAGACTATGTACAGTGCTCAAAATTTTGTGAACCCTTTTGAATGTTCAATGTTTCTGCACAATTCTTTAATCATTTTCCTCAATAAATATACAATTTTAATCTATATGTTTAATTGGGTTTTTATATAATTTTAGGAATTGTGTGAAGAACAGATCATACTTAAGGTCATAGTTATGCAGAATAACTAAAAATTCAAAAGGGTTCACAAATTTTTAAGCACCATTGTACCAGGCTGTTTCAAGTTAACTTAATGATAATACAAATGAGAAATGCGTGTATTTGCTATTAATAACACAATTCTTAATGGGATTAATACCTCAGGGAATTGCTTCTTATTTACATCAGAAATCGTTAATTCAGGCAGTGGAGTTGATTAGCAGGTGCTAAAAAGATAAGTCGTCTTGGTATGCATCTCATCAGACTTGCCAAAATAACTGCTGCTGCATTTTCCATTGAACATTTTTTATTTACATAAATAATTTCATTCAACTAAAAAAACCAATGAGTGATCAGGAAAACAAAAGCAAAAATCTAAGATTTGATTTACACCTCCTCTTTCATTTTCAAAAGGAGCTTATGTGACAATCTGCAGAAACTAGCAACAGCTGTGGTTGGCAGGATGCACTTATGATCTCTCTTAAGCAAACAGCAGCTGAGGAAGATACGGTTTAAAGTAAAAGGAAACCTGGCACTACAGTGTGATAAGGACACCCACCGTCTGAGTTTATGAGCTTCACAATAAAGTTCCCAAGTTTTCTTGGAGATTTCGTGCTATTATTGGATGGCTGTTTGCCTTTCGCCATCATCAGAGTGAACCCTGCATATTGTTATCTTTCATTCCTATGAGAGGTAATAAACCGTGGTCGGAGTATTTATTTAGTTGTTGCCTAGCAGAAAGCCCAGGACCGTGCTGAGAATGCTGATTAAGGTCAATATGCTGCTTCTTTTTCCTGAAGAGGTTTTTTTTTTTTTCCTAGTTGTGGCTGGATATAAAAGCTTTGTCTTTATCCTTGCCTAGCAAAAGCTAACGCCAAGATATGCCTTGCCTATCTTTTCTGCTATTTGGAGAAGGGCTGGAGGATGAAGGAGTTACTATAATTTATGGCTTGGTTTGAAAATGATGCCAAAAACTGCAAAATCCTGCCAGGATTTTTAACTATATATGTTAATTGTTCTGGTTTTCTAGGTCAGCCAGATAAAAGGGGAAAAGCTTCAACACCTTGGTCTAGGGAAGCTTTAAAATATGATTTCTTCAACCAGGAGAAACAGCTGCAATTTGCAGAAAAGCTGCCATTTATATAAGAATTAAAAGTATTTGGTGACCCTGATTCATTAAGTGAATATCATTTCTCTACTCAAAACTTTTCTGTCTGCACCTTACCACTGAAGCGAAGAAATGACTTTTCTTAACATTAGAATAAAGCGATTAAACCAGTGGTTGGGATTCAAATTTTTTAACTACCTGTTCTGTAGGCATGGCTTGGTGGGCATGGCATGGCTTGGTAGGCGTGGCATGGTTTGGTGGGTGTGGCATGGCTTGGTGAGCGTGGCAGGGGAAGGATAATGTAAAATCTCCATTCCCACCCCACTCCAGGGGAAAGTTACTTCAAAATTTCCATTTCCTCCCGATCAGCTGGGACTTGGGAGGCAGAGAATAGAGGGGGGGGGGGGCAGTCAGAATAGGTATTTACCGGTTCTCTGAACTACTCAAAATTTCCACTACCGGTTCTCTAAAACTGGTCATAACCTGCTGAATCCCACCTCTGGATTAAACACTATTCCAGCTTTTTAAAATTTCACAGAGCTCTGCATTTCATATCTTGTACCAACATAAACCAACATAAACTCAACCTTTTTGAATTAGCTACTTTGCATAGGACATTAAACTAAGAAGAACTGTGAGTACATTTTTAGAATATATTAATTGAAATACGTCACAACTTTCATTTTTGCTATTTGTATTTGGAAACAATTCCTTATCTAATGTAACTACCTTCTTTTTAACAGCATTAACAGAAGTTAAGTAGCACTAACAGGACCTAAGAAATTTATAGAGCTTGAGCTCCCTCTAGAGGCCTTTATTGCTGTCATGTCAATTCCATCTACTAATATAATATGAGAGAACAATAAAAAGGTAATAAAGACTGCCTTAATTTCCAATTTCCACTATGGAATTTTGGTGAACTGTAGAGTTACCTAATATCTCAGTGGAAGAAACTTGGGCTTCTTTCATCATCCTCATCAATATGTTACAGCTGAAAAAGTCACCCCAGCTTTTCTAGCCACTATAAACTAAACTTTCAAATGCTTCTATTATCTAAAGAGGAACAGCCACTCTTTCAGAGCTCACAAATCCACACTGGTTGCAAAAAACAACAACAATTGTTAATCACTTTAAAATCACCACTTTAAAACCATTGTCAAGTAGGAAAATCTTTATTAAGCTACAGGTTGCAGTAAAAAATGTTAAAATCTTGCCTTCAGCAGGTGCAAAATATGGTCAAAAACTGTTAAATCTGCTCTGACCCACTTTACAGTCCAGTGCACATCTATAACAGAAAAGAAAAATCTTGTTAAATATATTCAGTTTTCTGATACTATTGCAATGTATTAAATTAACTAAAAAACCAACCAACTTTTTCATTCCCTTCAACCAGGTTGCTTGCAGCAGTATGTCACCAATCAACTAAAAAAATCAGTTTTCACTTTACTTATGTAAAGTCTGCATAAGCAATACTGTGAAGCTTGCAATCAGTGCAGTATTCCACTTGTAATAAGGAACTAATCATTTAGTTTGACATGGATAGCTATAATTCATTTGCTAAATAAATAAATAAAATGGAGAAGCTCAAATTATTCTAAGATCAAATCAATTTTCGATTCACCTTTCTCATCATACAATGCTTTCAAATGCCACCCTTGTAATATAAATAGCACATGTTTCAATGCAATAGCATATGGATGGATCTAGATTCCTTCTATTTTCTTTAACTTCACTGCCTTGTGAAAGTGATTTCTCTATTCTTGCTGCTCTGTTCTTGTTAACCTTTCCTCAAAAGGTGAAGCAGTGGGAAAGAGCTCCTGTGGGTAATTTGCAGCTCAAAACCAAATGGAACAACAATTTACATAGGACCAGACATAACAAGGAGACTGAAGCATCCAAGATTGTTTGCTGGGCCAGATAGACAGGCCCCTCCTTTGGAAACTGGAGGTCAGATAAGATAAACTGCTAACTGATAAGTCACAAGTTGTCTGGTATATTTATTATTATTTTATTGAAGGGACTCAACATTATTCCCCTACATCTGCCCATTACACTTACTTGATAGCCAATCTTGGTTTCTAGCTATTACAATGGGAGTGTTTGTCTGGGTGACATTTTGGGTTCGCAAGCTTCAAATGCACAATTCTGCATGATGGTACAAGCTTATTTGTTTACTTACTTTCAATATCTATATGCTGCCTGCTGTCCAAAGCTGTAGATGGCTTATAATAAACAATTTAACCCTTTCCTTCAAATACATATAAAAACAAAATTATAAATAAGTCATATGTGCTGCAGATCCCACCTGCATATTATATAAAAACACCCTCCCTCTGTGCAAGATGGAAGAAAAAAGATTTTTCAAGTTTCCTAAAGCACATGAAGGATGAAGCAAACTGAAGTGATAAGACAAGGCAATTCAAAAATGAGGACAGTGGTAGAAAAAACACAACTCCAAGTTCCCATCAGATAATAATCCCACAGGGATGGGATTTGGGAGAATTGACCCAATGACAGGTAGGTTGGAGAGGTAGGTAAATGCCAGAGAAGAGGTATTCTCTCAGGTAACCAGGACCAGAGCCATGTAGGGCCTTAAAAGGTGATAGCCAGCACCTTGAATTATACCAGGAAACTCACTGGCAATTAACAAAACTTTCAAAGCAAAGAGGTCACCTTTGATGTTCCTTGATCTGCCCAAAAGGGTGAGATCTCCAGATCTTGATAATCCTCCATACCCTGGATCAGCAGTTCCACTGCATCCCTCGTTTAGCACTGAGACACATTGCTGAATGTCATCCCTACACATTGATGGTATTAGACTGTTTACTGACAAATTACCTCTCCCAGAATTTTATGTAAAAATAAAATAAGTGTTAAAAATAAGTGGAGAGTGGACCCTATCCACTTCCTCAGGTCTCACAGACTGAAAATAATCCCATATGATATCCCAAGAGAAAACCAATTCATGGATACTCTCTAACTAGAGTCTAACTCTGACCAATTGTAAGCGGCTTTGTCCACTAACATCGTGAAAATTTCTCACAGCGATCTTTAGATAATCCTGATTACTCTTTGCTAAAAGGGAAAGGGTTGCCTTAAATAGGGCTGCTGGGTGGCATTCAGCCAACATAATAAGCAAAAAAACATTTTTTTTTTGTAACCCAAATCTCCATTACGTAAGCTTGAGGATGACTTCATACCAATCAGGCTCAAGACTAATCTTTGTCCAGCAGTACTCTAATCATTTTCTCCGCCACTTCATTAACTAGAGCAGATCAGTACACAGGGAGGCCACTCCAGTGCAATCCAGTCCAAAACCTTGGATATCCAATTATTCCAAACCACAAATTCAGCCAAATGTCCTGCCAAGAGATCTCTGAAAACCCATTAAATCTATTAGAAACTTGAGAGAGGCCAATTTACTAGGTCCCCCTTACTGTGGAGTAGGGTGCTATGCCAAATTCCACAGCAATCAGAATAATCTGTCCAGGACAAGCAGATTACAATATACAATCCTCCACTTTCAGATCACACCTTGTCTTCCACAAAACACAGATCTGGTGTGTGATTTTCATATGCACTGAGCTCACAATAAGTTGGATCTGCTCCATGATTGTCATGGCTGCTGTGAACTGAGTTGCTCCAAACTCCTCGTCAAGGCGAATCATGTAGAATTCTTCCAGGACTAATAAGTTGGGAAACGCCATTGCTACTAGGCAATCAGGTTAAACAGTCTTGGCAGGGCTGCCATGTGTAACAGGATGATTTACTTATTTATTAGATATATATGCCACCCATCTTGCTGTCTGAGGCAGCAATAAACTAGAACACCCAACTTGCCCAGCCGCACAAATAAGACCTCAAATCAGGCTATTTCTGGTCTTGCCTCTCTAGAAAGCAACAGAGTTTTGTGGTTGCCAACAGCTAGCCTCCTCTTCCCCCGCCCACCAGAACCTGAGTGGGCAAATTTCCATGAGAACGTCCCTACTTCTCCCACTGAAGTCTCAATAATACATTAATATTAATTGTGTAGTTCTAAAATATTTTAAATAAGAATGATTAAAGACAAAAGTAGAATTAGCTGTCCTGTCTGATGTTTTAGAAAAAGCTCTAATAAGAAAGATTTCTGGTGTATGTTTAGTATTTATTTTGTGAATCCATTTTACTATTACTTCTACTGTGCATCACATTCCTCCCTCCCAGAACTCAAAAAGATCAAACATTCATTAACCAAAATAGCTGATGATTTCTACATATTTCAACATAACATTGTGTTGTTATTATAAGATGTAGCTCCCAATGAATGAAGGGATTGCTACTGAAGAATGGAAGACGTTATGGTGGATATAGAAGATATATTGCAAACCATCCAAATGAATATTCTATGTTCACAACAAATATTCCTCTGATGAGCTTATGGTCAATAAAATAATTATTTGCCTCTTTTACTATGTTAGCATAGTATATTTAAATATAACCCTAACTCAACCAATATGGTTGCTAGGGAAAGTGCAAATAGAGTAAAATTACTACCTCCAAATATTCTAGATGATTTCACAGTTTTGAACATTAGAAATTTATAGTTTTCTTGTCATTTCTACCTGAATGCATGGAGGCTTTATATTGCTTGAGTGATATTTATGATTGTATAACTCAATGTTGCAGAAGTCACATATTTTAGAGAACTTATAAACAAGAGAAATGTAGTGATTAACAAAACTTCTGGTAAGATAAGAACGAGTTTTGTAGACTTCCCAAATTAACAGGGGAATTTTGAGGAATCCATGTTAATACATCTGGAGGTTGTATTAACTGGGACTTGGGTTCAATTGTTGTAAAACGAAACCCAATAAATATTGGTATCCACAGTAAAAGTAATGAAAATATACATCTATCTTTAGTTTCTACATTCCTGTGTTTGAATGAGCAGTTATTTAAAGTATAATCAAACATAACAGCAGTGAAATACGAATTGAAGCAGACAGAAAAAAATACAAACACATTTGTAAACAAACACATTTAACACACACACACACCCTGAAGTTTTCCTGAGAATCCTTTTTTAAATGAATGAGCAAAAATAAGTAAGTTGTAGCAATTTCTCATCAACAGGGTCTTTATGACGGCAATATTATTATGCATTTGAATCTACTAACTCCAGCTGAGATTATTTACAAGATCGCCTGAAGCTCATGATGAAGGGGGGGGGGGGGAGGATTTTTATAAACAGCTTGCCGAACTACAACTCCCAGCAGCCTCAGCCAACTTGGGCGTGGGTGGTCGAGGCTGGGATTTGTAGTTCGGCGTTGATTGAAAGGTCATGAAGCTCCCCAACCAGTGAAATGTAACCAATTGCTAAACCCGGTTCGATATTGATATTTATATATTTCTTGGTGTTAAAAGAGCGAGGGAGTCGCCGAGAACATTTCTGAAAGGAGTATTAGTATTTCCAACCTGCAAGCAGGATATTATTATTATTATTATTTCGTTCTAAGCACGACCCTCGCTTGTCAGAAAAACGTATCCAGGCAGTCTCGCAGGCTGTGAAACCAAATGGCGGCTGAGTTTTTCTACCTGGCGTTCCCATGCCTCGCTAAACCACCAGCACCGGCTCCCTCTCCAAGAACTCCCTCTTCCCCGTCCGCCTCCTCAGAGCAAACCCGCATCTAACCGGGCAAACGCAGCGGAGGGGGAAGACTCGTGTCGCCCAACTCGAGTCCCCAAACCGGACAAAGGCTTGTTTCCCCCCACGAAGGCGATTCCGCGGCGCCTCTCCCCACTTTCCTCAGCGACGGTCGCTTCGGCGCTCCCGAAAAACCAGGCCCCGCTTTAGAGCCAAGCCAGACTATGCGAAGCTTCCCCGCACCTCCCGACCCGGCACTTCCGGTTCCTGGTCGCAGCCTTCATGCGCGTGAGTGGCGGGAGAGCGTGGAACTGGGCGTCGGAACGCACGGATTCGTTGCGGGAAAGGAAATGGGGTAGTGGTTTGCGTGGCTTGTTGAAGAAGCTATCACGGGCCGAGAGGTTTCATGGCAGGGACATTCAATAATGAACGGATTGGGTGCCACCGACGTAACGCCACACCGAACGCCATCACTTTGCTAAACAAATGATTCTCTCACCACCGTCAAACCATTCACTAAGGCTGCACTGCTGTTACTATTAACCTTCTCACCGTTCCTCTCACCCGTCTCCTCCCACTCATGACTGCAGGACTGTAACTTTGTTGCTTGTATCCTTACGATCTATATTGATATTGTTTCCTGATTGCTTACTTGTACCCTATGGCTATCATTAAGTGTTGTACCTTATGATTCCTGACGAATGTATCTTGCCTTTTTATGCACCCTGAGAGCATCTGCACCAAAGACAAATTCCTTGTCTGTCCAATCACACTTGGCTAATAAAGAATTCTATTATTCTATTCTATTCTATTCTATTCTACTCTACTCTACTCTACTCTACTCTACTCTACTCTACTCCACTCCACTCCACTCCACTCCACTCCACTCCACTCCACTCCACTCCTCCCCTCCCCTCCCCCCTACCCTACCCTACCCTACCCTACCCTACCCTACCCTACCCTACCCTACCCTACTCTACTCTACTCTACTCCACTCCACTCCACTCCACTCCACTCCACTCCACGTCGGTGTTGACACTTTGATTGCGTTGACTTTGTGTGCCATCAAGCCGTTTTCGACTCCTGGCGACCACATGCAGTAGACGAGATTGTCTCCGTGATGGTCTTCCCTAAGAGCACTCATCTCCACCAGGAGTCCATCCACCTTGCTGCTGATCATCATCCCGTTTCCTTCCTTTCTACGTTTTTCCCAGCATTAGAGCCTCCCCCCTCCCCCAAATAGCTGGGTCTTTACATAAGGGGCCTGAAGTAGGATCGTTTGAGCCTGGTGATTATTGGGGAGCTCAATTGAGAACTCTGGATTCTGTGTGTAAAAAAGTAAGTGTAAAAAAAGGCTCCCACCCCAGCCTCCCCAAAAGAGGTGTGGGATTGACTTCTTTTGGTCCAGATTTGCTTTTCTTTTTTGTTTGTATGTTTGAAAAAGACTTATTATAAAGAGAGGCAACCCCGAAAAAAGCAGCTTATTTCTCAGCCACTATTTTTTTTTTTGCTCCCCCTCCCCTCCCGCTGGCAAGTCTTGGGCATTTAATAGCGAAGGCTTGATGGAGCTTCGTCAAGGGACCGTTGCTGTGCCTCCCAACACTCACTCCTCAACCCCTTTGGGCTTCTGCGGCGCTCTATCCAGGCAGCGAAGAGGCGATGCAAGTGGCGCCACCTGCAGGTCGCTTGATACGGGAACCTACCGAGATTCTGCACTAAAGCAAGAAATTGCTGCCGTTAGATGGCAGAGAAGCCACGAGCCCGGTGGCGTTTTAAATAAGACTTCCTACGCTGTAAAACCCAAATCGAAGATGGAGGCTAGGCTATAAAGTGACTTGAATGTACATCTGAATGCCTCCTGGATGTTCTCAAAGGAAGAAGCTCTTGGGAAGGAATCTGATTTTAAAGTATCAGGTCCTTGCCCCCTTGGCATATGAATCCGTGGGGGATTCCCCGTGGGGACATCCATATTTCATGCATCCATCTGCACACAAATGGCACGAACAGCCTGCAGTATTTGCATGTTTGTGTGTGATGAGGTTGAAGGAAGTTTAACACCCACCCCTCTCCTAGAAGAATGAAATATCCTGGGAAATATTGAAAAGGCAGAATATTATATTTCCCTGGATCAGAAATGGCGAAACATGTTTTTAGGTAGGAAACAGACTCACTCTTAATAACGCCCACCTTTGTCAATGGGCCACTAAAAATGCCCGAGACAGTCTATTCTACATAACAAAGATCTCCCCCTTCTACTCCAGGGTAATGGGATTAAGGCATGATAGTATTAGCCCTTTACCCATCTCACCACAGGGCACCTGGGCAGAAGCAATGCTCAACCAAATGTGGACTCACAGCCTAGTGAGCTGCCCCTGCATGGCCCCGTGGGAGTCTGACAAAGGCCAGAGAGGGCATAACCAGGAACTTTCAGCATTTTACTCTCTTCTTCACCCAACATCTGGAAGCATGTGATCCCCCTTTTCTGTTCAGGAACTCAAGCCAGGAAATCCTGTCTGCCATTAAACCATCTTTCCAAGCAGCCTCCATGTTTCCAGTGTCTTTTGGCCCACTTGGAACTGAATCCAGAAGGGTGTCTCTTCCAACACAATAATTGTCATTTTGTTCTATACATTGACTTCTATATAGCGTGACTGCTGCTTTCCCATGTCTGCTGACAGTCTTGAAACCTGAGATTTACGTTGCTGTATTTATTTCCTGATTCCAGCAGTCAGCTTCATTTTAGCCCTTCAAATCTATTACCACTGGAGTTGGTGGATCAATCACTTGTCCTAAAAGTCTATGGTGTAAATCTTGTCTCTATGTTACCTTAGCATATGTTCTTGAAATTAAAGGGTTTTTTTTGAGGAAAAATACTGAAAAGCGACTGGAAAAAAGTCTTTCGGATGTTGAAAAAAATGCATATACTGTACATGTAGACCTAAGTATGCTTTTGGCAAATGTCTATGGAGATTCTCGGTCATCCAGGTCATGGTTGTCCCAAAGGTCCTTTTTCAAGAGGCAACTGGACTTTCTGTTTTTTCTTTGAAGGCATTTCGCTTCTCATCCAAGAACTTGCTCAGCTTCTGAAGAGCTGAAGAAGCTTCTTGGATGAGAAGCGAAACATCTTCAAAGAAAAACAGAAAGTCCAGTTGCCTCTTGAAGAAGCACCTTTTTGGCAGTGATTTTGCTGTATTTTTTTGTTGTTGTGAATGCCAAGCATATCCTTCTTTTCTCCCCATTTGTCCTCCTTTCCGATTGTCTGTCTTGTCAGGCTTGGAAGCCATCTTTTACAGTAGGCCCCAAGCCTGTCACATATTCTAGTGTGGGAAACTGGGAGGGGGGATTGCATGGAGCATGAGAGCTGTGTAGTCAAAATAACATTCTTTCTCAGAAAGTCAAGGTCATTTTGTCTTGGCACCTGGAGGGGCGTGGCTGGGAGGAATCTCTTTGTGGGACAGTGACTGATTGGACCCTGTGATGGACATGTGGGTGCTGGAGCAAGGGCTTGAACTTTCAACTGGGTGGGGAAAACCTGGAAGCTTTCAGATTCGGGTTTTCCCAGATGTGCCAACATGGCTCTTCTAATAAATTGGAATTTTGAGGAACCTCTAGCCTTGGGCTTTTATTTTATGGAGGATGCTATTTGGAACCCTGACATGTATCTTCCTTTGTGTGTTCAGTTACACGATAACTCTAGAGTTATCAGATGAGCTGTTAGGGATGTAGCCCTAGGCTTGGCTTGGCAATGTATATAAGCTATGATTACTGTACTGTTACTTTAAATGCTTAAGAGATGTAATTGGTTTATTACCTCAAGCAGCCATAAGAGGGAGCCAGAATGGCTGTTAGCTCTCTGTTTTGTTAGACGTTGATCGGTGTATTTTGAGGTATTGTGGTTTACTACTGTTTAGCTATACTTTGTGCGTTACTATTTTAATAACTGAATCGTGTATGATGTGGACTGTTAACTGGACTCTGAATACCTCTATATTTCTACATAGTAAACTACATTTTTATACTATTCAGTGTCTCTGTATGCTGGTTTGTGCGTGTTATTCCATATCACTCTCATTACGCTTCTCTGCATACTCACTCTCCCAACGGGGAGCTTAATTACTTACATGAGCGACTCAGGAAAAAGTATTCCTTGAGTTCCTTAAGACAACTGGAACTGGAGTTTCTGTCACTAAGCTATGCAGTTACAAAGCGCAACACGATCACATTGTTTAATGACCGCAATATCTGCAGTCCCATTGCTCTCATTAAACAAGGATCATGGTTGTAAAGTGCCAATTTTAACAACCAAAGCAGGGAATAAATGGTTGTATCAGATGAGGGGGGGAACAAAGAGGTGCGCAAGTGGCAGGGGAGCCATGGGGCAAGCATGGTGGGGCTTGGAGTGACTATGAGAGAGTGAGTGAGAGAGGGTTGTATTGCAGCACGTTTGGTCAGTTTCTCCCTGCCCTGTAGAACCTGTTGTGGCCCAGCAGAGCTGGCAGCAGATTCGGACAGTGAGGAGGTTGGGGAGGAACATGGGCCAGTCCTGGAGTCTGGAGAAGGCTCTGATGAGGGCTCTGCGTGGGAGGCAGAGATGGGGCCAGGGCCATCTGATAGTTATCGGCTACCTTTGAAGTCAGACATCAGTGAGGCAGACTAACAGCTGGAGCCTGTTCCCAGTGTGCGCATGTGCAGAGTTGCCAGGTGAAGGGAATAGCTAAGGAACAAGGGTTGACTTGGGAGTAAAGCCACAGGTGGACGGCGAATGGCCGCTCCCATAGGGAATAAAAGAGGAGCGAAAGGGGAGTGGAGTTTGCAGGAGAGAATTAGTTTGCTTAACTGTTTCATGATTCTTCGAGACTCCTTGCCACATTTTGCAGATGTCGGCCTGGCAGCTCTCCAAGCCAGATAAGGTCTGTGACTGTAAATTCACCCTTGAAAGACTTTGCTGGATGTGAATGAGAGGAATTCACAGTAATTTAATAAAATGTGGTTTTTTTTCACGACATAAGAGTCTGCTTCATGGTTTGGGGAAACCTAGAGCAGAACAAAACCCTTTACTTGAATGATTGCAATCTATGCTCTGCAAACATCTATTATAATCCATATATACTCTTGGAAGTATTTCATGTAACTTTTAAGGAAGGGGTCCCCAACCCCTGGGCCAGGACACACTACTGGGCCGCAGCCCATTCAGAACCAAGCTATGAAAGTGGTGGCCAAGCGTGTGTGCGCAGCTCCATTTCTTCGAGTGGTGAGCACACGTACTCGTGCATGAAGCTCAATTTGCATGAGCGGTGGGTGTGCACGCCCGCTGCTTGTGCAAATGGAGTTGTGTGTGCTGATGCATGCGCATACCACTGACACAGAATCATTCCCTCTCCCCCCACTCCACCCCGCCAGTCCACCAAGCCAGAAAGATTGGGGACTGCTGTTCTAAGACAACACAATTTTCTTAAGACACAATGTGATTTCTGGACCATTTTGAAGGCATTCAGCATATTAGAAATGTGCTTCTTTTAAAAAATACATTTTACATTTTCAGAATAGTTATCACAGTGTACCTCCCATATAACATTGCTATTTGAAAACGCTTCACGAAAATACTTCCTTAGATAATATTTAATGCATTGGAATAATTCCAATAGTCCAAACGGCAGTTTATTTCACTTATCAGTACAAAGAAGGAAAAGGGGGAAGAGTAATCAAAACAACGTAGATTTTTCAGTGAAGAATTCCTAGATGAAATAGGAGATTTTGAGACACTACACTTTCTGCATAGGAAATTCTTGCTATCATTCAGTGCATTGCATAATTTATCATCTGAGTAAAGCATCTGGGAAAGTTTGTATCTCAAAAGAACAGTGATGGGGATTTGATTGCCCAAACATTTTAATATATTTTGTCTCACGATATCAGGGAATGATAGGTGTTATTTTGATCGAAGATCTATTTCTCATTTTAAGGTCTTTTTTTTTAAAAAAATACAAAAACAAACATGTGGGTAAAATATTTACAAATCTCCTAACTGTAGCAAATTGTCTACAGCAGGATCTCCAGTGCTTGAGGATTGTTGCATCTTCTCTTGCATCGGCTGTTATTAAAACAATATAAAACCTGTCCTCTTGTAATTTTGATGTAGTACAGGTAGGGCTCAACTTACAACAGTTCAAAGTGACCATGCCACTGAAAAAAGTGACTTCTGACCATTTTTCACACTTATGACCGTTGCAACATCCCTATGGTCACATGATCAAAATTCAAACGCATGTCAACTGACTCATTTTTATGACGTATGCAGTGTCCTGGGGCGGGGGTCACAGTTTGTGGGATTTCTGACAGTCAGTCAATGGGGAAGCCAGATTCACTTAACAACCATGTTACTAAACAACTGCAGTGATTCACATAACAACTGTGGCAAGAAAGGTCATAAAATGGGGCAAAATTCACTTAACAAATGTCTCACAGCAATATAAATCCTGGGCTCAATTGTGGTCGTAAGTCAAGGACTACCTGTAATGGCTGGGACCCTAAATGATGCAACTTGCCAGTAAGGATCCTGGCTAAGTGATATTTTAAAAGCAGCAAGAATGAATATTCTTTGCATCTGTGTTAATCACAAATCTTCTTCGCTTATCTTCTCAAATACACAATCGTCCTCATTCGATCTACTACTGTGGAGCCATTTTCTTGACTTAAAACCGGAATGAAATATCTGTAGAGAATAAAAAATACGAGCCATTAACCAAAATAAAAGCATTGGGGGGAGGGGAGGAGAAAAATGTGCTACCAAATTTAGGATTAAGAGAAAAAAATTCATATTGGGCTTAGGTTTAAACTAACAAAGAAAAAAGATTTTTCAGGGGTCTGATCCAGCAAATTCTGTATGGCTATCACTGTAGCAAGTGATTTTAAGCATGGCAAACAATATCATACTAAAAAAAAAGATAACAATATCCATATACAGTGTGTTGTTTGTTGTTGTGTTTCAAGTATCCCCTTTGGGCATTTAAGAGCTAAAGAAGAAAGAATTGTAGATGAGGAACAAAAATTCAGCATGCTACCAGATGTTTGTAGCAATTGTTTGATTTGAATCAGTAATCGCCCTAATAAATTCATTACCAATGAAATCTCACAGACCATTTGCAGCAGTCCTGAAAGGCAAATATTTTAAGTTTGGGGATTGCACTGGTGTCCACAGAACCTTTGTGACTGCCCAGTGGATTATGATCTGCAGTAGGCTATTTTTGAATGTTCCCATTCCCTCAGTCTTCAACTAAATACTAAATATTTCAACTAGATACTTCAACTAAATATATTCCCTCTTTGTTGCATTATCCCCACTGACTCTTGGGAAGATATCACCACTGCTAATAGCCATGGGAAAGAACTCTCTTGCTATTCTCAACCAGCAAGCGTTACCAAGATTGAAAAATTGTGACTTGTTCTCCATGGTTTGCCCATGGTTCATAGTCTGCCCAACAGGAATATTGAGGTTTGCCCAGCTAACCACTGATAAACTTGGGATATCCATATTTGCTTTAAGTCATTGTCATCAGCTAGTTTATACGGACTCTGGTTTGTGACTTAGCATAATGTATGAACTCAGCAACTGTAATTTATTAAGCTAACTATGATCAAAATTAGCCATGGGTTGATGCAATTTATAGCATTAGATGATGAGGTTCACTAATAGCTTCAAACTTCCAAGCATAATTGTCATCTCAGATCCCCCCTACTCAACCCAGTCTTTTCCACCCAAATTATGTAATTTAATTTACACACCTGACTTGGACGGATGCTTACTTTCTTAGCTGTGTCTAATTCTGGATGCTCAATCTGCTAAATAGATAGGTTAAATGAAAAAGAAAGAAAAAAGTTATACAAAAAGGAAACACAGGGAAGCCAGAATGCTAAATCAATTTATTTCCTTGAGCGGAGTTCTTACTTTGACTCCACATTGTGTACTGTTCTCTGCATCATTACATTAAAACGGGGTCTGAGTAGGGGAATGAAAATGACCAAAGGACTTTGTTTTAGTCTCTGATCAGAAATGAAGGAGCTGAGAATGTTTTTGAGGGGAAAAAATAAAAACAGATCAACTTAGAATAACTTTATTGTCACTTTAATTGTACACTAATCGGCATACATTAAATTGAAGTTTTGTTGCATTTTGATCCTCTACCAATGAGAGATATTTGAAAAGATACTATATAGAGAAGATCAAGGTCTATTATACGTCCTTTTTAAAATACTGTTCTTCGGGATCAGGAACTTTAAAATGAGTGGACGCTGGCTAGGAATTGAAAAGTCCACACATCTTAAATATGCTGAGGTTGTGATACATTACTCTAGAGTAGCAGTTTTTAGCTGAGGGCCATATGGCTACCTGGGAGCTTTGGATATTTCAAGGGGAGCATAGGCATAAATAATGTAACAGGGCCATGGACTGTGCCAAGGGGATCACCAAAAAGCAAAATGTATTATATGGCAAATACTGTCAGAATAGAATAGACATGTATTCTATTTTCAGGCCAAATGGTTAAATGCTAATCTTTTTTACTGGTAATGGGATCGAGACCAAGAGGGGAGAGGAGAGCAGGACAGAAATGAACTTGGAAGGGGGCCATATGGAGGGAAAAAAAAGTTCAAAAGCACTGTTCTGAAGTAATCTATAGTGCATGGATTATCCGGAGAGATATATGCTACCTTTAACTGAATGAGATTTAAGAAGTAACTATAAAGGTTGCTTTTATACTGATAACAACTATCATTGCTATAAGAACTTCTTACGGCAACAGCATTCATGTAGCAATTAATGAAAAGTGTATGTAATCATTTTTTAAAATGTTGCTTTCATTTTATTACCACCAGATAGAAGATAGTGGTTGCTGGGGGTCAGAGAGAAGACTAAAATTATTTTGAGTTAAAAAATTCTTACACAAGAATATGCAACATTCTTTATACCATGAAATATTTTGGGGGTGGGGGGGCTTCACAATCATATTAGGACCACATTTTAAAAAGGGTTGAGCAGAATAAAGAAACTCACAGTATCAGGCCAAATAAATTAATAAAATGCAGTTATTATGACTCGCCATGTTTTCCCCTTCTAACACAGCAACTGTTTTCTCCTTGTAGTCAGTCAACGCTGGACTGAGAAAAACAGCGTCATCAAATTGGGGGGGATGGGGACGGGTTGGATGTCAGCCCGAAAAACCACCCCGGTGCAACACCAGAAGATTCAGACACTGAGCGTAGACCAAGGGTCTCCATTCCAAACTCGGCAACTTTAAGCCTGTAGAACTTCAACACCAAGAATTCTGGGAATTGAAGTCCTCCAGGCTTAAAGTTGCCAAGGTTGGAGACTCCTGGCCTACACGCTGAAGAAAGGAGCCTTCAGTGACTGGCACACTGTACCTGATATGACAATATGAACCATGGGGCTTGTAAAAGAAGACTGACTGCTCTCCCATCCTGCTTGCTCCCCATATCCAGGATTTAGTAAACTTCTGTGTTACTTCTCCCCTATTTCAGTGGTGGGTTGCCAATTTTTTTGCTACTGGTTTGGGGGCACACGCGCATACATAGAAGCGTCCGGGCAGGTGGGCAGAGCCTCCCGCCGCTGCTACTACCTGTTTGTCCGATCTGGGCCAAACCAGGAGCAACCCACCTCTGCCCTGTTTCCTCATTTCACCACAAAGAGAGCTGAGCACTCAAATGGATTTGAGACAACAGAGGACAAAGGGAGAACTTGATGATTTTGCAATCCTCTAATTCTGGTGGGAGAATGAGGAGAAAAGAGGTGATGGGATCCTGTTCATGGGAACAGAGCCAACCGGAAGCCATAGCACTGCAGAGAAAATGCCGGTTTTGCTCTGATATCAAATAACCAACCCAGAGCCAGGAAAATATCATCTCAGCACTTGAAAGTATCCAGCCCTATATAATCACACAAGTACACAGCAGATTTGGAACAAGCTCAAAATCCACATGTGGGGATGCCTCTTTTTACTCCACCTTGCATCTTAGAAACAGAATACTATAGCAAGAAAGCCACAAGAAAATCACGAATATGCACACAGTAGGTCATCCCTCTGCATTACAATGATACTGCTAGCAACTTAACATCCATGTTCGGTGAAATAAGGTTATCAACTTTGCTCACCATCTCTTGATCATTCTTGGTTGTTGTCATCAGCTGCTCTGATATTATCTTTTTTAAGCAACTGCTCAGAAGGAATGCCTACAAAAATGGAATTAAGTTTTCATTAAAAGTCTTTCTTAACGAATTCCCTTTTATGGTTTATATTAGTCTTAGCCTATGATTTACCTGAAGGTGGCAATGAATTGAAAACACACCTCCCCAAATGATAAACATTGTAGAAAAGGTACAAAACCAGCTTTCTAACTTGTGAACCAAGAGTTTCCAATTACAGGTAAAATCAATCTTTCTTCCTTCCTACCTATGCAGCACAAAAAAAGCCCAAATCCAAAAACACAGGAGAGAGAGAGTGTAGATTTGCCAGGAAATTAAATACAGGAAAGAAGAAAAGAAATGAAAGCCTATTTAGATGATATTCTTAAATTCACTGGGCAAGCATCTCTTCCCAAATAAACACACTGCATATTCACCTGTTTTCCACATAGTTCTCTTTTCAATGAATGGATGTCTTACTCCTCCAGTTCATCAGTAATATGAATCATTTCAATCCACAGGTAATTTGCTTATTAAAAAAAAACCCAACTGATGTGTTCTGGATTGGCCGCTAAATATGACACAGTATGGTGTTTTTTTTCCTCTCCCAATTCATTAAACTACCATATGAACTGAACCCTACCAAACTCATCCTGAAGTGAACCCTGTTAGGAAAACCAGTTAGGAAAAGGGGGAAGAGAACTAACTCGGAGACAAATCATATTTTTATGTATAAAATATTTGGTTAATTAGGAAAGAGGATCTGCTGAAACCTTATTTGTATCAATATTAACAGGAATGTGTACCTGGGCTGGAAAAGATTGGTAACCCTGATATTTATGGAACCATATAATAATGTTTGATATGAACCCAAACAAACCTGTTTTGTATTGAAGACAATCCATCTCCACTTATCAGATTCATTGTACTCAATTCTCAGTTCCAAGAATTGATCAAGTCCGTGGCCTAAAACTGATCCCTAAATGGTCAAAATGGAAAAGAATATCAACAACAACAAAAGCCATATAACAGTATATCCTAAATCAGGGGTGTCCAAACTTGGGAACTTTAAGACTTGTGGACTTCAACTCCCAGAATTCCCCAGCCAGCATGGTGTCCAAACTTGGGAACTTTAAGACTTGTGGACTTCAACTCCCAGAATTCCCCAGCCAGCATGGCTGGCTGGGGAATTCTGGGAGTTGAAGTCCACAAGTCTTAAAGTTCCCAAGTTTGGACACCCCTGTCCTAAATTCTTCCATCCAGACTGCGTACTTCTTTTTAGAGGGGAAAATCACTTCTGCTAAGGCAGGCAAACAGAATAAGAACCTGGCTTGCATAGGCTGTGTACAACAGAGATACTGTATATAATAAGGTATCAGATAGAAAATGGAAAACGTAACAATAAAAAAACAGCTCCTGACTGTTTAAAACCTGGGCATTGTGATCCTGAAAAATGCCCTTTCTTGAATTTAACAGGGATATTTTGGAAGAAACGGACTGGAAGGACCATGTTCCCATTTTGAAGGGTTCAGATTTACCTTCCACCCCCAGGCAGCTCCAAGTATGAATAAAATATCAAATACAGAAAATGTCTTCCTGGCTCAGAGGCTTGTGATACTACAAGTTTCTATCAATAACTCCCATCTTGCACACATTTTAAAGAATGCAGATAAACTGCAAAATTTTGAAAAACCGATGTCCTTTTTCAGACCCTTTTATAAAATATATAGACATGCATTTATAGCCAACAATTAAAAAATAATGATTAATGAAAAGATAAGGGCAAGATAAGGATCAGATTCTGCCAGTCACCAACAATAGACTGTTAATGCTTGCCTGGGAGTCTTTTTCTTTCTGTAATAAAAAAAGGCGGGGGCCAATCACCCTGGCTTGTCCTCGGGGAGTTCCTTCTGCAGAGACCTGGAGGGACTGATTTTCTGCTGCCCTGGAAGTGGAATTTTGAGGAAGGGAAGGAGATTCCTTGGAAGCATTCATGAGCCAGATGGAGACCTGGTTTGTGGGCTGGAGATTTCACCACACTGGCTCTAGCTTTTTTGGAATATAGGTAGTTCTCAACTTATGACCACGATTGGGACCAGAATTTCAATTGCTAAGCAAGATGGAACATCGATTGCTAAGCAAGGATAGAGAAAGCTCCAACAGCATTCTTCAAAATGAAAAAGGTCTTCTGCAGTCACGACATAAGCCTAAGTCTGAAAATCAGGCTTGTCAGATGTTACATCTTTTCTATCCTGCTCTACGAGTAGAGAGTTGGTCTCTGACAGAAAACCATTTGAAAAGACTAGAAGCATTTGAAATGTGGATTTACAGGCGGCTGTTACGTATAAGTTGAGTTGACAAAATCAGAAATGAGGAGGTGATAAGCCACCTGGGAAAGCAAAGGAAAATCATCAAAGCCATTAAAAAGGTGAAAGTTAGAATATTTTGGACATGTGATGCGACACCCAGAAAAATATGGCATACGTCACTTAATCCTCCAGTGAAAAATTGAAGGCAAATGAGGTCCAGGCAGAAGAAGAACATCATGGCTTCAAAATCTAAGGGACAAAACTCAGCAGCACGTTTTCATGCAGCTGTTGACAAAAACAGGATTGCCAACATGATCGCCAACGTCTGATGATGGATATGGCAGGAGAAGGAGAAGGAGAAGGAGAAGGAAGAGGAGGAGGAGGAGGAGGAGAAAGATGGTTATGAAGTGAATCATACCTGATTTTGTGATCTCTTTTTTTGCCATTGTTGTTAAATAAATTACTGCAGTTCAGTGAATTATGCAATTGTTAAGCAAATCCAGCTTTCCCCGTTGACTTTGTTGGTTGGGAGGTGGATGGGAAAGTTGCAAATATGATCACATGACCTTTTGTTAAAAAATGTGTTGGTTGCCAAGAGCCCAATTTTTGATCACGTGACCATAGGGATGTTGCAATGGTTGCGTGACCAATTGTAAGTCACTTTTTTCCCTGCCATTGTAACTTCGAATGGTCATTAAACAAATGACTATAAGTTGAGGATACCTGCACAGCTTCATGTCTGCCACTGAGATGTTTATATGTTTCAAGCAATACCAGCTCTTGTTACTCCATGTGAGTATCAGAAATCATAACAGAAGAGAAAAAAAACACTTGGGAGAAACATCTCAATCTCCCATTTCCATCTTATTCTTCTAATTTAGAAGCAGGAATAACTACTGAAATGCTTGTATATTTTTGTTCCCTTATCATGCAGCCCATACAACAGGGATTCAAAACATTTTGGCACCAATGAATATGTTGGTATTTTGAGAATAGGTTACAAAATGGCTGCCTCCTGAAAACAAGCTGATGAAGTGGTTTCCCACCGAATCCTCTAACCTCTAGTACCTCAGCTTACCTCCATCTTTTCAGGGCCGCTGTGGGTGTTTCCAAAGCAAGCACTAAATTGCATCCCTTCTGACTTTTATTTCCAAGAATGCCTAGGCAGTTTATACAGGGCTTATCTGCATTCTTGGAAATAAAGATGCTTGAGGATAGTCATTTGCCAGTTTTCCATTTATTTATTTTTTGGACGGGGGAGAAATAATAGATTTTTTTTTAATGAGAGGGAGTCTAGCCAGTGCCAACAGGTAGCTCAAAGGTTGCATTAGTCTCATGGGGGGTCAGGTTGGGGGGCTGGGTTATAAAGGGCATTTCCTAATAGTCTTTCCCAACTTGGTAGTCTCAATGTGTTTGAAATACAATGCCAAATTTCCAAGCTTTTGGAGAGTTACAATTTCAACACCCATGGAGAATATCAGTTTTGTCCTAAGATATGGTCAATGCAGATTGTCCTAACATCAGGTCAATGTCAATGATGGCATGCAATGATTGCAGAAATAGCTTCTTACCAGATGTTCAGCAAATACAGACACATAATCTATGTATGGGCTATGTGCAGAGGTGGTATTAAGTCAGTTCTGACAGGTTGTGGAGAACCGGTAGTGGAAATTTTGAGAGTGGGGAGGGAATGGGGATTTTGCAGTATCCTTCCCCTGCCACGCCCACAAAACCACGCCCACAGAACCGGTAGTAAAACACTTTGACTCCCACCACTGGCTATGTGTTATTGCTCACAGTCTCATTTATATAAAGCAAGAATATTAGTGCACATAAGAGGACTTCTGGAGGAGGTACAGCAGCAGCAGCAGCAACAATCAACCCCCTCATAAAATAACCCTTAAAAGAAGTACTTGACAGATACAAAATTTATACAAAAGGTACTTACAAGAAATGTGACCTGCCAGCACCTTATCCTGTTGATTTTGAAATTGACCTCTTTGATCTGATTGCTAGGCAACTTTATGCAGCAGCTGATCTCATTATTTCCCACATGAATAGTAGCTGTACAACCAACTTCAGGATAGTCACAGGAACAAGGAGCAAGTTGTATATATCCATAATGCTGGATCTCTCGCACCAGCTCTAAAAACTGAGAGAAACGGCAACGAGAGGAGAGTAGTCGGTTACACATAACTTCTGTAAAGGTGTGCAACACAACCAACTCCACAAGTGGTGGAGTGGTGGTATTCTGCCGATTCTTACTGGTTCAGGCGAACCAGTAGTGGCAGCTGCTGGAGGCTCTGCCCAACCACCCACCCCGATAAAATGCACACCCTTCTGCGCACCTGAGCATAGCAAGCATGCTCACATTTGCGAACTGGTAGCAAAGGTAAATTAATCCCACCAGTGCACAAGAGTCCAGATTAGGGGTGGGATTCTGCTGGTTCGGACTGGTTTGGGTGAACTGGTAGTTCCAAAGATCAGCTAGGCCTGCCTGCCAGCCCCTGCACTTTACTTATCTATATCCTCTCAGCTGATTCGCGCAGCAGAGTGGATTGCCAGGCCTCAGCGGTGTTACTCCCCAAAAGTAACATGGAAGGTAAGTCCTGTTAAAACTGCACACACGAACAGAGTGTGAGTCAGGCGCGGGTACACATAGAACAGGTGCGTGCGTGAAGTACGCGTTCAACGAACCGGTTGTTAAACTGGCTGAATCCCACCGCTGGTCCAGATGGCTCCAAAGCCCTTTGTTATAACACCACGTGACCAAGTGCCAGCTAACTGAAGGGGACGGGATTCAATACAGTGATTTAATGAAAATACAAATGCCAAAAGCTATATGGGAATGTTTAATTGATGAGAAAAATGTGCATTCCAGAAACAGCCCACCAATATATACTTAATTCTCTGGGTAGGTAACTCGCATCAGACATTCCTTTCTACATCTTCAGATGTTAAGGATTCTCATTGACTGTTTACATATTACAGTTTATAGAAAGCGATAGTTAGCATGGGGAACAGTTCCAAATGTCTGAAATTCACCCACATATTCTATAAAGGTCTGAAAAAATAAATCTTATTTTCTTATAATACATGATTTGCAATTTATAACCTTGCTGGATACATTCCATGCCTTCCAAAAGTGTACTCCCAGTTTTGCTTGAGCTAGTACCTAAATTCTGCTTCTCTTCCCTATTTTATAGCATTTGAGAGTTTTTTGAGTATATACTAGGACAGTGATGAAGTGCTGAAACTGGAGCGTGTGTGCACATGTGCGAATGCACGCACTGGAGCACCAGAACCTGGAAGAGCAGCTGGCCAGTGCACATGCACACAGCAGCCAACTGCACTTCCAGGTTCTATCGCACACATGTGCGCCAGCCAGCTGGTCCAGCATGCATTCACACCGGCCAGCTGCTCTCTTCTGGGTTCCATCATGTGCATGCGTGCCGGCTGGCTGGTCTTTGGGAAGGCCAGCTGGCTGATGCACATGTGCGTGCCGGAACGCAGAGGACTGCAGCCAGCTGCCGTGCTCATGCGCGCCGGACCGGCTAGCTGATACGCATGCGTGTGCTGGAACCCAGAAGAGCAGCTGGCGATGGCACACGTGCCCATAGAGAGGGTTCTGTGTGCCACCTTTGGCAGGGGTGCCATAGGTTCGCCATCACTGTACTAGGAAATGGATTGGGAGGCTACCACTATTCATAAATAGGGAACGGAAGCTGATCAGAAGGCTGGATTCACATGTTTGATACAAGACTACATAAGGGAAAACTCCAATCTTTCCACAGGAGCCATCCCCCCATCCAGCAACCTTGTTTTCCTCTGCCTCTTTGTATGCACATAGAACTTTGCATCTCTTCCAAAAACAAGGGCAGGATAATGACACACAAAGACAATCCAGCTGGTGCTGCCATACAAGCAACGACCAAAATGCAATGCTTCTAATAGATCTATTGGAATCGATTTCCATTTTTAATAGAATAATTTATCATTTTGACTATTAGCCTAAGCCCGGCATGGCGAACCTATGGCACGCCTGCCACAGGTGGCACACGGAGCCATTTGTCAGGGCACGTGAGGCGTTGCCCTGTCAGCTAGCAAGCGCGCAGGCACGCATTGGCCATCTGAGTTCAGCCTTTTTTAAAGCCATTTTTCGCCCTCCCCAGGATCCAGAGGCTTTATAGGAGCCTGGGGAGGGCGAAAAGAGCCTCCTCAAAGAGGGCTTAAACCGGCCCTAGGAGCAAGCCGGAAGTGATTTCCGGTTTGCTCGTAGGGTCGTTTTTAGTCCTCTGGAGGCTTCAAGAAAGCCTCCTGAAGGTCCCTGAAGCCTCCGGAGGGCCTGCGGCGGGGGGTGGAGGCTGTTTTCGCCCTCCCCAGGTTCCTATAAATCCTCTGGAGCCTGGGGAGGGTGAAAAAAGCATGCAGAAAATGGGGGGCAGCACCTCTCATGCGCTCATGCACACTCAGATGGTCGCACGTTGCATTATGGGTGCGGTACGCCCGCACATGACCCCCCTGCGCTCCCCCCCTTATGGCACATGCACCAAAAAAGGTTCACCATCGCTGGCTTAGATATTTTATAAAAATTAACAGACATCAAAAAGGAATGGCTTGAATACATTCTGCACTCTAATTTATTTCTTGTAAGTTACAATTTCCCCTTTCTTTTGATTAGAAAAAAAATGGAAAGAGATGCTCATAAATTTCAGTGTATATGTTTGCTTATTTGAGTGGGGGAATGAATTATAAATAAATTATGAACATCAAGGCACTGATGTAAAGATGGATGAAAGTCTAGCTATCCTTTCAATATAATTAAATGCAGTTCTGGCCCAGACCCCTGCATGAATATATAAATTCCAGTTGCAAGAAGAAAACAAAACTCGGCTTCCAAACATGAATCCAATTATTCCAAATATACTCTAATTATTCCAACCCCAAAGGACGTGTGTGTTTTCTTAAATAGCCTTCTTTTCAGTTTTCAGATCATTTGCAATGTGAGGAAGCTTCACGGAAAAGCATTTGCATGCTGAGTATCTTTTACAAGTCTTCAGTTTAATTACTTCTGAAAGAGAGGGGGAAAATCTGGTGGGGGGCTTCAATAACAGAAGATCGAGTCACTCCACTTCACTGAAACTATGGTGGGGGATTCAGGATATGAGGGTAGGGATATTAAGGGGAAATCTCTCTGCCATAAGAGAAGGGCACTTGATAATGTTACGGCTAACTTGACAAATGCAATGGAAACATTCTTCTTAGTAAACTTCATTGTGATATTTATTAGATGCATTTAACTTGGCTAAATCTTGTACACACAAAACATTAAATTGAGAATAGTTAAATAATTTGGATAGAATGGCAATTTTATCTGTAACATTCTAGAAATACACAGCTTCTGTGAACCAAATCGCTATGCATCCACTTTCAAAAACACGGATGGCTATACATTACAATGAGTATCCTAACTGCTGTTGTACGATAGTGTTTCACTCTATTGAACAAATGTCTCAGTAGGGAGATCAAGAATGAGGTGACCTAGAAATGTAGTAAACACAGCCATAAATATCATCAGCATCATGCTCAAACCTGCCACTGATGATTTGGTGCAAATAACCACCGCTCTCAATGGCTGCTTCCTCTCCATAAAGCTTGCATGGGCCATGGTATGGGAACAAATTAAGGAAAGGTTGATGAGCCTTGGGGAATGATACAAAGTGGCCTTTTTGAGTGGCAATGGGGACCCTAGAGGGCTGAGGTCAAGGCCTGGAGAGGGTACAATCTGCAGGGCAGATGTGGGGAAGACTGTGAATTGTTTTGCTTTTGTTCAAGCAGGGTTGTGTGTGTGTCATGCCAGCAGAGTCAAGTTAAGCATTTTCTGAATTTTAGACATGGTGATATTGACTGTCAGTTCAAAATGGCTAAATTTGAACTTTAAAAATCTGAAAAACTCACACGGACAGGAGGTTGATATTATTCCTCAAATAAAACTGAACAAAAAGACCGGCCTTTAAAGAAGGATCCATTATCTGGTATCTTCACGTGATAACATATATTCTGAAAAGGACCATCATAATTTAAAAATCACATTACCTTCAATTTATTTGGTGCTTTTTGCAGCATTAGAAGCTTCTGCCTCTGTTCTTCAGTAGGTTTGACCCAATTCATCTCTAGCTCCTGTACAACCTTTTTTGGAAAAACAAAGCAAAACAAGACTAGAATACATATGTTTACTTTCTGTAGACTACTGGTAGTAGCAGGATAGAGTTGAGAAACTTTGTTAATTCACAAAATTAAATAAATCATAGGTTAATTCATCTCAAAATTTGCCTGACAATGTTTAAAAGACCACACTTCTTTTTAAGCATACCTGCATATAAAGTAAGTTCACCGAAGTTCTACAGTCCATCAACACTTTATCTAGAGAAGGATCCATATACCTGCCCAGAAATGTACAAGGAAAGAGAAGCCATTAACCCAAGACATACATGCAAAGAGAAATATTACCAAAATATTGTAGGTTAAAAAAAAACATAAACTGAATTAAAGCAATTAGTTCACATTTTTATTGCTATTTATGATCATGCTTGATACTACAACTATATCATGTATGATATATTCCTTAAAATCATTTTGTATTCTTGGCTTTATGTATGTGCCCAAAGCCCCACAGATGGGAAAGAACAAGCTTATTTTGTTCTTGTTTTTATTCAGCAGACTGATGAATCTATTCTATATTCAATTATGATATTATGATTACAGAATAAGGGGGGGAGGGGGAAGGTTCTGGAGAAAACAATGTAACTGGCCACATATCCTTAAATGTTAATTCCAATGAAAAAAGGCTTTACTAGATTTTTCAACAATGGACTTTAATGGAAAATCCAAACATAGGGTGGAAATTAGATGCTAATGGACAATTTGGATTTGATTTCTACTTCAGACATGCTGTCCAATAATATTTCCAATACATTGACTGATGTGACAACACTCTGAATTTTTGGGAATTCTGAATGTACTGCTTCCAATGCATTTGGAAAGTGCCAGATTAAAAAAATGGGTGATTGTCCCACAAGTTTAACATACATGGAACTGATATTATGACTTTTCCCCTCCAGCGCATTGGTATTTTTTAAATATTTCTTGCTCATCTCACTTCTGCTTCCCACTCACCATTTTCTGATCCCAATCTTACAAGCCGATTCTTTTGCACTCCGAAGACTCACATAAGGAAGTTCAAATTCTGCTAGTTTTTTCAACACTGAAAGGGGGACGACAGGTAAGAAGAACGGGGGAAGAAGACATATTGATTTTTAAAAATTCTATTAAAAAGAGATTCATTTATATCTAAATGTAGTGCTAATTAAGCACACGATTGGAGGTGCTAAGTATACTGCGTATGTGCCATAAGTTGCTGACTTTGTGACTTTTATAAATTATGAAACGTGATGATCACAGGAAGAAGAAATAAGGAGCAATTTAAATACGGTTTTCACTTACTCGTATATTCATTTATTTCGTGTTTATTCACTTATCCCGTCTAGCTTCTAAGATATTAGCAGACTTTTCCCATTTACTTTCAAATGTGTCTTCATAGCCATAAGTGTTAGCAATAGGTGTTGCACTGGAATTAGGGAGCTTGAAATTTTTTCATACTCCCTATTTGTCTGTTGTTCCAGGGTGGTGGGATTGGGGAAAATGAATGTATTTGGGTTGTCTCTTGCACTATATGTAGGTTGAAAGATGCTAGATGAATTTTCTGCAGGTTGAGCCGGCTTAAGCATAATCGATTTGCCACTCTCTGAAAAATGGATGTTTTGCTGTGTCTTTTGTAGAATTAGGTATTTACTTACATAGTTTAGTCTTTGGTAACTAAATATGCCACTTTAAAAAATTGTAAATTGTGATCCTGTGATGGCAAGACACTGCAAATTACCCTAAATGCAAGTTGGTTACCAAATGCCTCAAATGCAATGACATGACCACGGGGGGGGGGGGGGGGGATATTGGAATGTTGAATCTGGATTGTAAGTACCTTTTGGGGGGTGTCTGTGTAACTTTGAAAGATTGCTAACTGACCAGCTATTAAGTAAGGACTGTCTGTATCAGAGGTGGGTTTCTGTAAATTCACCCTGGATCGGGTAAACCTGTAGTGATGGAGAGGGGAGGCTCCGCCCACCCAGCCGGACGCTTCTGCTCATGTGCAGCGCACAAGCGAACCAAAAGTAAAATAAATTGAAACCTACCACTGGTCTGTAATGTGTGCTGCACAAAAGATTTCTTACCAGATATTTGTCCATTGTTGTGATCTTGACTAAGAAATAAGCCAAAGTATTGTATTAGCTCCCTAGAAAGTTCAATCTTGTATGCTATCACCTGGAGGAAAACAAAAGATGCATTTTCTCCTTAAACTGTTGAGTTGAAGTTATCAAATTAACTATTTTAAGTCCCATAGCTATTTTGTTTTAAAAAAATAGAAACTCTTGCCTGCCCCTCTGCTGACTGAGTGTAGGTGTCTTTGCAAATTCTGTCCTACAGGAAATATGAATACAAAACTTTTTTTCTCTCTCCCAAGTCTTTTTCAGATAGAAAAGTGAGATAAAATATTTTAAGTAAATGAAATATTTTCTTTAAAAAAAAAAACGCTTCCCAAGGGCTCTCTGATGAAACCCCAAGTATTGTTATGACAAATAAGCACTTTGCTGCCTGGCTTATCTCACAATACACATGAGAAAAATAAGTTGAATCCTAGACCAGTCTGGATTGGCTTGTGTCTTAGCACTCCATCACTATGGTGTGTACATTAACAAAGGTGTCTGCAGGGCATGGTCTATAAAGACAAGATGGCAGCCACAACAATGCCACTGAAGCTCCACCCGTTTTTGTATTATTTTTTTAAACCATACCCTGCAGATAGCTGTGAACAGCAATTCCACAGTTTGCTGCGCAAGTGCGCAAACCATCGTGGCTGGGTTTTAAGATGTATGGCTTACTCAATAAACCAATAAACCACAATTAAGCAACCCTCACTTTGTGTGATGTGCAAGCCCATTTGCTGTTTTATGGGGCATCTGTAACAATAAACTTCAAAAATGGGAAGGCTGCTAATTATGCTTGGACACACTTCGTATGAGATGCTGCCAGATCGATGTGTATATATTACTTGCCTCTAGCACTCTTTCAGCAGTATCTGATGTCTGAATATCAATCCTGAGATACCTTCCATCGGGAAGATAAACATCCAAAAAAGCTTGTTGGGTTTGGATTTTAAATGTTTCCTGCAAAACATGAAAGCTTAAGGTTGAAGGCATTAATGGGTGGTCTCATCGGTATGCTGAAAACACGGTTTTATTTCAAGAAAAAGTATTTTAGTGCTAAACTAGGGAGAAGGTAAAGGAATCATTAAGGTTATATCACCTTTTTCAAGAAACCAAACATTTTTCTGAAGTTATAATGTTCTGGCAAAAACGAGATATTTTACAGAGGGGAGCAAAAGGTGTAATAAATTTGTTCATCAATTTATTGCTCATAAAATTCCAAGACAATCTATAAAATACCTTATAAAAGAATATACCGGGATGTCAGAACATTTCCACTACATTCATTTGATAATTATTATATTATCATATATTATCTATGTCAAAGTAATTAGATTGGACTAAATGGCCTTCAGTGGATTGCTGTACATAAATGGCAATTGTGCTTTCATAAAATTTGTCATTGTTCCCATAAATCAGCTTTCCTATTGAAAAAATGATATGCAGAAATCTATGGGAAGATAATCTTTTATCCTGTGCATCTGCCTTATGAAATGTCAGCCGCTTCCCCCAAAATTGACTCTGACCCTCCCAATGTTTAGAAAGGCCCTGAAAAATAAGACTCTGTTGCAGGAACTGGGGATGCAGCCATCATAGGAAGCTTTTACAATGGCTGCACTGAGCTGGTGTGGATGGAGTTGCTGTTGCTGATCATGATTTTCTGTTTTGAAATTGATTATGGACAGTTTTTATGTCTGTATATTGATTTTTAAAAAAATTGGTTTAATTGGTTTGTTTTTAACCTGTGGTGAGCTTCCCAGAGTGAGATGTGTGGCCATGGGCATTGGGCAGCCATGCAAATCAAATCTATAACAAAGAAACATTGGACCACCAGGTTAGCTGCTGCAAGAAGATTGCAGAGACTGACTAGAAACAGCAGAGTGACAATGATAAACTAGCAACAGTGATGCATTGGGAGATCTGCAGAAAATACCATTTGACTGCAATGTGTTTGAATATTAACAGCTCAGGTTGGTATTTAGGCTGTTGATTTGAGCTCCGAGGTTGGCAATGTGGTTGCAAACGTTTCGTCACCATTTGAGGAGACATCGTCAGTGCGTTTTAACTACTCAAAACACACTGACGATGTCTCCTCAAAAGGTGATGAACCCATTTGCAACCACATTGCCAAGCTCTGAGCTCAAGCCAACAGCCTAAATACCATTTGACTGCAAGCAAGAACTAGTGGGGGTGGGTGGGAAGGAGAAACCTCAAAATAGACTTAGTAACGGGAAACAAAGAAGCTAAAGTGCTCTAGGACAGTGATGGGGAACCTATGGCACGCGTGCCACAGATGGCACGCGGAGCCATTTGTCAGGGCACGCGAGGCGCTGCCCTGTTAGCTGGCCAGTGCGCATGCGCACGCTGGCCAGCTGAGTTCACCCTTTTTAAAGCCATTTTTCGAGGGCGAAAAGAGCCCCCCCCCCGCCCCCTGGAGGCCCTCAGGAGGCTTCATGAGCTTCCCTGAAGCCTCCGGAGCGCAAAAAGTCGGCCCTACGGGCAAACCGGAAGTTCGGGAATGTACTTCCGGTTTGCTCGGAGGGTCGTTTTGAGCGCTTCGAAGGCTTCAGGGAAGCCTCTAGAAGGTCCCTGAAGCCTTCGGAGCACTTAAACGAACCTCCGAGCAAACTGGAAGTGACTTCCGGTTTGCTCGGAGGGTCGTTTTGACTGCTTCGGAGGCTTCAGGGAAGCCTCCTGAAGGTCCCTGAAGCTCCGGAGGGCTTCCCGGGGGGGGCAGGGGAGGCTATTTTCACCCTCCCCATGCTCCTATAAAGCCTCTGGAGCCTGGAGAGGGCGAAAAAAGCATGCAAAAATGAGGGTGTTGCGCCTGTAGTGCACGCATGTGCACAGGGTGTGTGTGTCACGCATTGCATTATGGGTATGGCACGCCTGCACACGACCCCCCTGCGCTCCCCCCACTTATGGCACGCGAGGCAAAAAAGGTTCACCATCACTGCTCTAGGATTTTGGAGTTCAAACAAACAAGCACCTGCCAAACATTTCAGGCTAACAACTGTTGATAAGAAAGACAACAAAAAGTCTGCATAGTGGATATAGATGTACCTGGAAAAAGCAGAATAGAAGAAAAGGAACTGTGGAGAAAACCACAAAATACTAAGAACTACAAACAGTGGCAAAAGAAAACAAAAATAGTACCCATAGTATTAGGTCTCTTGGGTGCAATAAAACTAAATAAAACATCCGGAACATCACTCGAATGCCATTAAATGCCAAAATCATCATTAGCCAATTGTAAAAGGCAGCTTTACTTGGAACAGCTTATATTCTGCAACGATACCTTTAACACCGTCCAAAAGAATATCTCCCTATCCCAGGTCCTTCGGAAGGACTTGATAGACAGACACAAATCCCAAATCTGGTCTAAATATCTGACTGGCTGTGTGACTAATCATAATCATAGTAACAACCTGTAGCACGTCCACATCAGTCTCAATTAGCCAAGAGACATATTGTAAAGAATATGCTGGTTGAGCACGCAATTTCACCAATACACAAGAAGAAAATATGCAAATGTTAAATGACAAGTCTAGGCCCAAGCTTTTGGGAGATAAAGTAGCAAATGCATTTGACAATTAAAAACAATACTTGGGCTATTCACCAACTGCTTAATTAAAAGTTAGCATTGTTGAAGACTATATGATTTGCAGACCAGTTCCCAGGGCAAAATATATAGTTTAATTTTATTTGTTTAGACTGCAATAGAATAAGAATATTTGTTTTCCATATTCATGATATCCCAGCGATTTGATTGTTCTGTCGGCTAATTACAGCATCAGGAATGCTTACTATGCTTATTTTATAGAGCAACAGTATGATGCAGAGCTCTGGGGGAAAAGAGAAAGAGAGGCTTCCATTAAATTATTGGAAGACTCCTTATATTATTTATAAATGTATCAAGACTTTAAAGCAGGGTTTAAGATTTGTGGACCTCAACTCCCAGAATTCCTCAACCAGCATTCTGGGAGTTGAAGTCCACAAGTCTTAAACTTGCCAAGGTTGGAGACCCCTGCTTTAAAGGGAAACAGTTTAAAAGGAGGTGAAAGTGGCAAGACGATATCCCTAGAAAAGATAGCCAGACCTTATTAATCAGAGATTATGCCAGTGATATGCCAACCACATGCCCACGTGGCAGGCAATAGATGTACAGGTTATAAATGTACAGGCAGTCCTTTTATGCTTCTCAACTCAGATGGAATGAGCACACAACACAGAAGACAGGAAAGAGAAATCACTGCAAACCAGAGCACATAAATATTTCCTTAGGAAGAAATCGACAGAGAATCAACAGAAAATGCAGGAAGCTCTCCTTGAAAGCACAAAAGGAGGAGATTATTCTGACAAATGAAGAGTTTCCGCTATAAGCAGCCACAAGAGAGGGTACCTACACCTTCATTGGGGGAGAAGGAAAATGGGCTGTATACAGTTTTTGTATGCATGCATAATATGGATAGCCATACAGGCAGATATAGACATTCAGCCCAAAATGAGAATCATCAATCATACTACTTGTTAAGCAGGTCACTTGATGTGACCATGCCCAATTAGATGACCTTTTTTTTGCAGGGACCGCTAAGCAAACATCATGGTTGTTAAGTGAATGCATTTTAGCCAATTGGAAGTAAAAGCCAGTTTGTGGCTATATATATATAGTGTTGTATTTGTGCTGATATATAAATAAAGGGAGACTAGTATAGATCTATTTCAAGCTATTTAGCTCTCATCAGCTAGCCATACCCTTACTGGGAATTGAACAAGGGCTGTATTGCATATTAGGCCAATGTAATTGATGAGAGCTAAATAGCTTGAAATAGATCTATACTAGTCTCCCTTTATTTATTTATCAGCACAAATACAACACAAATATAAAAAGGCAACATTAAAAATAAAAATATGGTTTTCTGCCTGCATGGTCCTCTGTGATGAGCCGAAGGACAGAAAGGGGGAGTAGTGAGCTCCCTCCCATATTTGGGCATACGAGGGGTTGTAACACAAATAAATAAATACATACATACATACATACATACATACATACATACATACATACATACATACATACATACATACATATTGTAAATTGTGATCACATGACAAGATGTTGCAAAGAGTTGTACATGTGGGTTGGTTGCTAAGCACTCAAAAGGTGACCAAGGCAGGGAGAAGCGTCTGTCAGAACTTGCAAACCAGGTTGTAAGTAGGTCTGGAGAGGTGCGTCATAATTTTGAATGGTTGAGTCCCTACATCGGTAGTGTAGGAAAAGACATTGGCAATATTATGCTTTTATGGCTCTGATAGAGAAGCATGAACTAGTGCTCACTGGCAGAAGACCTTTTAAAAATTTTCACTATTAACTTTACTCTAAAGATTCGCTATGGATGGGATGTGATTTATACACAAGAAGAGCAGATGTGTTTTTTCTGTACTGGCAGAATCATTGTCCCATTTGAATCATATCTTTTTAGTGGGCAAACTGGCAAACCATCCAGATGAAACTAGCAAAGATACTGGGATTTCCAATGATGCATCAGATGCATATCCCCGATATACACTGTATATATATATCCTTTTGCCCTGATATAGTTATGTTGGTTATATTTTTTTAATATATTATTTTGTATATATTTTAACTGACACACACACACAGAGAGACACACCAATTGGGAAAAGAAAGGTCGGGACTGTCGGTGTATTGAGAGTTCATGACTGGAAGAGACATGGCAACAAGGTCAGCCAATGAAGAGACATGGCAACTGGGTCAGCCAATGAGGGCTGTTTGGAAACTGAAACAGTATTTGCTGTGTAAGCAACAAGGAGACAGCAAAGAGCCTGGGCATGGCTTAGCTCAGTGGTGGGCAACCTTTTTTTTCAACTGAGCCAAATCTCGCCAAAACCACGATTGAAATTTATTTTGAGAGCCACATTTTTAAAACCGAAAATACATAGGATGGTACACTGTTTTTAGTTTCAATAAACTCTGGCATTTGAAGCACGCAAGTCTTAAAGCTGTCAAGTTACAAGATCCTTGCATCCCTAACCCTTTAGGAAAAAACCCCCAGGGGTGTTCAAACCTGACAGCTTTAAGACTTGTGGACTTCAACTCCCAGAATTCCTCCTCCAGTCATGTTGGCTCAGAAACTCTGGCATTGAAGCATGCAAGTCTTAAAGCTGTCAAGTTACAAGACCCTTGCACCCCTAACCCTTTAGAAAAAAAAACCCTAGGGGTCTTCAAACCTGACAGCTTTAAGACTTGTGGACTTCAACTCCCAGAATTCCTCCTCCAGTCATGTTGGCTCAGGAACTCTGGCATTGAAGCATGCAAGTCTTAAAGCTGTCAAGTTACAAGACCCTTGCACCCCTAACCCTTTAGAAAAAAAAACCCAGGGGTCTTCAAACCTGACAGCTTTAAGACTTGTGGACTTCAACTCCCAGAATTCCTCCTCCAGTCATGTTGGCTCAGGAACTCTGGCATTGAAGCATGCAAGTCTTAAAGCTGTCAAGTTACAAGATCCTTGCATCCCTAACCCTTTAGAAAAAAAAACCCCAGGGGTCTTCAAACCTGACAGCTTTAAGACTTGTGGACTTCAACTCCCAGAATTCCTCCTCCAGTCATGTTGGCTCAGAAACTCTGGCATTGAAGCATGCAAGTCTTAAAGCTGTCAAGTTACAAGACCCTTGCACCCCTAACCCTTTAGAAAAAAAACCCCAGGGGTCTTCAAACCTGACAGCTTTAAGACTTGTGGACTTCAACTCCCAGAATTCTGAGAATTGAAGTCCACCAAGGGCATCAATCATATTAGCCCAGGAATCTGCAAAATTGGCTCTTAAGACTGGTGGACTTCAACTCCCAGAATTCTGAGAATTGAAGTCCACCAGTCTTAAAACAGCAAACTTTGCAGACCTCTGTGTTAGCCCAAAGCCTGGCGCTGGGCGGGCCTTGCTCCCCCATTGGTGGAGCCCCAAGAAGCAAGGAGGGAGAAAAAGAGACGGAGGCCAAGGAGCTTTCCCCCCGCCCCCTCCCAGCAAAAATCTAACCGGGGAGCCAGGCGGGCAGTAGCAAATTAGCCGATCACGCGGCGTGGGCAGTAGCAAATTAGCCGATCACGCGGCGTGATCGGCTAATTTGCTACTGCCCACCCGGCTCCCCGGTTAGATTTTTGCTGGGAGGGGGCGGGGGGAAGCTCCTTTGCCTCCGTTTCTTTTTCTGCCTCCTCGCTTCTCGTCCCCACCCGACTTCAGTTTCCTCCCTAATCATTGTGGGTCGAAAAGAAAAAAGGGAAAGGGGCACTTGTTTTGAAGTGCCCGAGAGGAGGGAGGGGAGGGGTGCCCGGCACACAGAAGAGCCGCATTAAAATGTGTAAAGAGCCGCATGTGGCTTGCGAGCCGCGGCTTGCCGACCACTGTTGTATACTTATTTCATGTGTTTTATTATATATACAGAGAAGTTAATGAATCCTGTTGAATCAGTTACCTATGTGTGCTTTCTGGATGTGATTGCTGCTGCAAACTCTGATAACAACCATATAGGTTGGAAACATGCAGAAGAGGCCTTCATCCTACAATGGATAGACTGTGTGTGTGTGTTAGAATTTATTAGTTGTGCTACTGATTACCAGAGTAGACTTGGACTACTTGGACTAAAAGATTTGGAGTAATTCTTGGAAGTACTGGTGATTAGCCTTGATGGTGGTATGACGGCCTCTGAAGATCAACCAGTAGGAGACTTTCTTGTGCAGTTTTTGGTGACTCTGAGAACAGAGTGTTGGACTAAAGGGGGCCAATCCAGCAGGGTATTGTTTTACATAGGAGGGGCCTCCATCAAATTCTGTAACTCAGAAAGGAAACTACTGAATGTCCCATAAAGAGGTTGACACCCTTCTTTCAACTTCTCAGCCACGGAGAGTTCAGAAACAAAAATGCTACAACAATGCCTTCAAGTATGCATCAAGTGATAAGTGTCACCACTCTTGTAACATAAAGGGGACGTTGACATTTTTATGTCAACACACCTCTCACCTCTTGTCCTGCCACAAATCCAAAATATTTACTTAATGCCGGATCTCAAGAGGCTTATCATACTTTAATGAACCTTTCAAAATGTTTCCTGAGAAACCTGTAAGGACCAAAAAGATATCAGGGCTTTTAGAGGAAAACCTTCCTCCGGTCAACTGAATGCAAGGAAAAAAACATGGTACATTCTAATAAAGAACATTATTAAACTGAAAAGCTCACGTGTTAGTGTTTATTTTTAAAATCCCCGTGTTTGAGTTGCTTTTAAAGTAACAATTCACCATTGAATGTATAATTCTATTTTTAGCTTGGTACAAGATTAAAATGGTTAATTTCTAGAATAATTCCAAAAGACAAAGCGGTTTGAACTCAACAGCTGGCATGTACGTAGAAGAAAGTAATTAAGAACAGCTCACAGCTGAACATACGGGTGGTCCTTGAGTTACGACTGGTCACTTAGCAACTGTTTGAAGCTATGACAGACTCCAAAAAGATACTTATGACAGGTTAAAAGTTTCCATTCCCCCAGCTCCCCGTCAAGTGATCACATCTTGAGCACTCAGTAACCGTTCCACAATTACGACCATAGGTGGGGTTCACATATGTTTACCACTGGTTTGCCCCGCGTGCGCCCACTCACTTCATGACCATGTGGCCTTCTGCAAATGCTTGCACACATGGCTTGCACACATGCATGGGGATTAGAAAACATGGCTAAATAGGACAGCACAGAGCCGTGGCAGGTGGGTGGGGACAGGCCCACAGGTTGCCACAACTGGTTTGCCCAAACCGGCCCGAAACGGCTGAATACCACCTCTGATTACGTCCATCTGCAGTGTCTTGTAGTAACATGGTCACAACCTCTTAATTATTTTTTGCTAGAAACCAGAATTTATTTTTGTTTTTTTGCAAAACAAGATCCACTGTGAATAATGGATTCACTTAGCAACCACAGATGACCCTGGTGATTCATTTAATGACCACTACAAAAAATGTGGCAAAATCAAATTGGTCAGATGATGACCCACTTAACAATTTATTACTATTTATTAGCATGATTTATTACTGTAATTCCAGGATCAATTACAGTCATAAATTAAGGACTACATACACACAAAAAGCTGGCTGATTGTTGCTGTGGATGGAGACCAAAGGTTGGGCAAAAAGAACAGAGGAATAGAAAATGATTGCCTGCTATCCTGAACGCCAGTACTCTATATTTAAATATTTTATAAATAAATAAATAATAAATAAATAAATATTTATTTCTTAGCCGCACCCTCTCCCGAAGGACTCGGGGTGGCGTACAATGAAACATATGAAATAAATATGTGGACAAAACAAACATATAACAGAGACATATACAGAGACATACACAAGGAGGAGGTCGGCTGATGAATAAAAAACAATTAGAATACAGTGATTAAAAAACCCCTAAATAATTAAATATAATTAAAATACCCAATTAAAAACCCGTCAGGAGCGATATGGTTAGATCAAAGTTGAGCCAGGCCAGCTACTTGGAATAGGTGGGTCTTAAGCTTAATACGAAAGGAGCGGAGGTCAGAGGTATTCCTAATATCCGGAGGGAGGTCATTCCACAGGGCTGGGCCCGCCACAGAGAAGGCTCTACTCCTAGGCGCCGCCCCCCGACACTGTCTAGTGGACGGCACCTGGAGGAGGCCCTCTCTGTGCGAGCGGATTGGTCGCAGGGATGTATGGGGCAGAATACGATCCCGCAAGTAACTAGGTCCTGAGCCATGGAGCGCTTTAAAGATTGTTATCAAAACCTTGAAACGCACCCGATAGACCACAGGAAGCCAGTGCAGCTCGCGCAGGAACGGTGTCACATGGGAGTACCTAGTACTCCCCATAATTACCCGCGCGGCTGCGTTCTGGACCAACTGTAGCCTCCGGGTGCATTTCAAGGGAAGCCCCATGTAGAGAGCGTTACAGTAGTCCAAGCGAGACGTCACCAGCGCATGAGTGACTGTGCGTAAGGTGTCCCGGTCCAGTAGGGGGCGCAATTGGCGCACCAGGCGAACCTGGTGGAACGCCCCCCTTGCCACGGCTGTCACATGGTCATCCATGGACAGCCGGGCATCCAGGAGGACGCCCAAATTGCGCGCCCGCTCAACGGGGGCAAGTTGAATGCCCCCAATGGCCAATGATGGAGTTAATTGGCTGAACCGGGGAGCTGGTACCCACAGCCACTCCGTCTTGGAGGGGTTGAGCTTGAGTCGGTTGTCATCCATCCAGATCCGTACGGCTTCCATACACCGGGACATCACTTCGATGGCCTCGTTGGGGTGGTTCGGGGTGGAAAAGTACAGTTGAGTATCATCAGCGTACAGGTGGTATCCCACCCCGAAACCACGGATGATCTCACCCAGCGGCTTCATATATGTGTTGAACAGGAGTGGCGAGAGGACCGACCCCTGTGGCACCCCACAAGTAAGGGGGCGTAGGGTCGACCTCTCTTCTCCTGCCAACACACGCTGCGTCCGGCCAGAAAGGTAGGAGCCGAACCACCGCAAAACAGTGCCCCGGACCCCCAACCCCTCCAGCCGGCGCAGCAGGATACCATGGTCGATGGTATCAAAAGCCGCCGAGAGGTCTAATAGGACCAGGATAGAGGAACAACCTCTATCTCTGGCCCTCCAGAGATCATCCACCAACGCGACCAAGGCCGTCTCCGTGCTGTGACCGGGGCGGAAGCCAGACTGGCGCGGGTCTAGATAATCATTTTCCTCCAGATGACGTGGAAACTGGTAGGCCACCACACTCTCTACAACCTTCGCCAAAAAGGGAAGGTTGGAGACAGGACGATAATTGGCCAGCTCCAAAGGGTCCAGGGAAGGCTTCTTGAGCAAGGGTCTCACCACCGCCTCTTTCAAGGCGGCCGGGAGAGACCCCTCGCTCAACGAAGCATTCACTAGGCCCAGGAGCCAGTCTCGTGTAACCTCCCAGGATGCCAGTACAAGCCAGGAGGGGCACGGGTCCAATAAACATGTGGTGGGTCGCAGTCGTCCACGCATTCTGTCCAAATCCTCGATGGCGACCAAGTCAAACTCCTCCCAGATCGATTCCTCAAGACTCGCCATGGACGTCTCCATTGGACCACTGACAGGGACCCAATCCCTCCGGATTTGAGCGATTTTATCCTGCAGATATTTACCAAATTCCTCTGCCCTGCCCTGTAGAGGGGCCCCCCGCGGCCTCTGAAACAAGAGGGAGCGGGACACCCGAAACAGGGCGGCAGGGCGGTTCTCCGCGGATGCAATGAGAGTGGCACAATATTGGCGTTTGGCCACTCTCAATGCCACAAGGTACGTCCTTAAATGGGCTCGTGCCTGTGTTCGATCAAATTCGGAGCGAGAGGATCTCCAACGACTCTCTAGACGTCTCTTGTGGCATTTCATCACCCTTAGTTCCTCGGTAAACCAAGGGGCCAGGGTGGATCGTTGCCGCCGGAGAGGCCGCAAAGGCGCCACCCGGTTCAAGGCCCCGGTAGTCGCATTATTCCACGCGACCACCAAGTCCTCTACCCGGGGGCGGGTCAAGGTTACAGGAGGTGGCCCAAGCTCCATCTGGAATCTATCAGGTTCCATCAGGCGCCTGGGGCGGAACCATCTGGTACTTTCCGGTTCCGCCTCCCCGCAGCGGGAGGTAGCACCAGGGAAGTCAAGACGAAGGAGTGAGTGATCTGACCATGACAGGGGAGTGATGGTTAAGTCCCCTCCTCCCAGATCACTCAGCCACTGGCCAGAGACAAAAACAAGGTCCAGAGTGTGTCCTCCCTCATGTGTCGGGCCCTGAATCATTTGAGTCAGGTCCATGGCTGTCATGGAAGCCATGAACTCCCGAACCCCCTCTGATGCTTCTCCCATCGATGGCAGGTTAAAATCCCCCATCACTAAAAGTTTGGGGGTCTCAACCGTCACCGATGCGATCAGCTCGAGGAGTTCGGGCAGGGCCGCTGATGTATAGCGAGGAGCCATGTATCAGCAGGCCCAACTGTCTCCCAGGGCCCCATTTCACAACAAGGGATTCACATCCGGACGTCTGTGGCACAGTAGACTCCCTCGGCTCTAAGTCCTCCCGAATAATTACTGCCACCCCACCGCCCCTTCCCTGGGCCCGGGGCTGGTGAAATGCTCGGTAGCCTGGTGGGCACATTTCTACGAGGGGAAGACCTCCCTCGTGGCCCAACCAGGTCTCCGTTATTCCCGCGAGGTCCGGCTCCCCCTCTAAAATTAGATCGTGAATGAGGGGGGCCTTGTTAATAACAGACCTCGCATTGCATAACAACAGCCTCAGGCCTTGGGTCTGTAACTCTTGACCACCTAGAACGCAGGGGTTGGTACAAGCGACCGGGTGTAACCAGCAACCACGGTCTCCCAACCGACTGTAAGTTCTTAATCTGTCCTCGTATCTGCCCCTCCCTGCGACCGTTGGAATTAAAGAGCCCTGTATAGGAATGATATCCTCCCCCTCCTCCTCCCTTCCGCTCCTTCTGCTCGCGACCACACCTGGAGGCCCGGCTCTCACATCGCTCCTGATCTGACCCACCCACCCCACAACCCCTGAGCCCCCACCCCTACAAATTTTTAAAAAACAACTAACTAAAAACCCCCTAAGTCTCCGCTTCCTCCACCTCTCGGGATTAATAAATCCGTCATCAAGGTGGGCCCTCGAAAGGGCGGAGGGCCACACCTGCGAGAGGGGGGACTCTCGCAGTAGGATCAGGTCTGACCTTAAATACATAGAGTGTTAAAAGAGTTCGTCGTCGGGGCTTAGGGTCTATGCTGAAGATGTCATAATCCAGTAAAAATTTGAAAAGCATGGTTTTTTATTGTAGTTCTTAGTAACAGCAAACCAGCTTTTAGTCTATAAGGACAGGAGCACAGATAATTGTCCTTCTCTTAACATCTTACTTTGAAACAAACAAAAACCTTACCTGCTGTAATTTCCTAAAGAAACTAATAAAGACATCACTGTTTGTAACACTTGGATCAACGGAAACTGCAATAGAAGAAATTGCAATAGAATATAAAATATATCTTAAAATATTCCACAGACGGTCAAGAGACACCAAGAAAAAAAATATGCACAATTTATTAATCAAATTGAATCAGAAAAAAATAGCCTACATCCTAAAATCTTGATGATCATGGAGAAAAATCTATGTGATGGCTACGAGTGGAAAATGACAATGGCACATAATAATGAAATAATTGAATTTCTGATAAAGGCATATAACTCAAAGGAAGTTTACGATTTTCATAAATGAAATGTTTAGATTAATGCTTAATCTCAAGAAATCAGATTCAGTTTAGAATACTTGTTTGAGGTGAGTTCTCTGCTCTTTTTTTTCTATACTGCAGATTGAAAGTCTACTCCAGACATCACTGGATTTCCCATTCTATCACAGCATTTTGAAAGAGTCCCAAAACCTCATGAAATATTGTTTAAAAAACTCAGTGAGCTCCAGTAGGAAGGCTATGGTGCAGAATTCCTTAAGAACTGCACTAAGAACACCCCGCTATATCTGATGATAAACTTCCTTTAAAGTCCCAGTCACCTAAAATATCTTTTTCTGCACAATTCCTTTCAACCCTTTCTGGTCTATGAAATCATAGCATGCACAAATTCAATATTTGCTTGAAAGCTCATTAACAAGTCAGTTGCCAGTGTAGCATTCAGTATACCATTCTGTAGATACTGTTCTAGCTGCGTTCTCCTTTCATCAGCCATTGACTTTGTCATTGCAAGGAAATATTTTGGAGGAAACGAAGGCATTCCTTTTCCAAAGACTCGTCTTAGCTGAAAAGATAAATAATCTTTAAATGGTACTAATCTGTTACCAAATATCAAATATTTATTACTTGAAGATATTCATTAATAAATTCCCAAAGATTACTTCCTTTAAGCATGTTGGCATCCATAAGAGATCTGAATTGGACTGCTCTTATGTTACCAATAGAAGAGAATATATGCAACTCAGTGTTGAATTGTGCAGTCCTTGGTACTCTCTGAACTAGGTTGCTTGCTTGCAGACATTTCAATACCCAACTAGGTAACAATATCAGTGCTACTGAGTGTGGAATTTGATCCATGGTTATATGCAGTAGCTTGCTCTGATGTGGTGTGGGCATGGCTTTCTTCTTGTTAATTCCTTGATTAGGGTGTTCTTTTCTGATAGATTGTTTGTCTCGCATCAATCCCTGCCTTTAATTCTCTGGATGTTGATTGCGGGACAGAATGCATTCTGGTAGCAAATAAATTAGTAGTTCATAAAAGAAAAAGCACAGATGTTATTTGTGACACCATACATAGGCTATGTAACCTAAAAATGTACTGTATATAGAGTTAACAGAATAAAATCAACTGAGTGCAAGATTTAAGAAAAGTCTCAGTTTATAAAAAGAGTCACGGATACTATCAGGTGTGATACAGCAATTAAAATTTACAAAAAGATAAAACGAAAAGGTAAAACTATTTTTTATTAGAAAAATAATAATTTTGGAGCAAACCCATATTGCTATAGTCCTTATATGCATGTAGTGGTGTAAGTAGTGTTTTCATATTTCAGGGACTTGCCCCAAAGAAGAGGGAGTCAACTTATTTCCCAAAGTACCAAAAGGCAAGACAAAAAACAATGAATGAAAACTAATCAAGGAGAGAAGCAAGTTAGAATTGAGAGACATTTTCTAACAATGAGAGCAATTAACCAGTGGAACTACTTGCTTCCAGAGGTTGTGGGTGTTCCATCCCACTGGAAGCTTTTAAGAAGAGACTGGATAGCCAGTATCTCAAATGGTTTAGAGTTTCCTGCTTGAGCAGGGTGTTGGATTATGAGATCTCCAAAGTCTCTTCCAACTCTGTTATTCTCTTGTTATTCTCTATAAAGTATTATGTGCACTCACTGAATAATATAATTGTATTCTCTCTCTCTTTCCCTTGCACAACTGTTCAATTTTAAGAGATTTTCTTTGGTGGGGAAGTTCAAGGAAGTCAAGAAATTGGCCACCACTATACAACAGTCTGGCTCCCTTTTACATGTAGCTTATTTATGAAAAGAAAGTGAGTCTTTCGTTGCATTCCCACAACTACAATTTTGACTTTTTTGATCTCCTTCATAGATACACAATTTGGTAGAGGGACAAAGCTTATATTCTTACTTCCATAGTTTCATTAGAATAATTAAAGCTTCAATGACATTGATATTATTTTCACTGAAGACCTGTTTTCTGAACATAGCTTTGATATGTATGGTCCTCACTTTACTTCATGGGAAACCCCAGGTCTGAAAATATGCTGAGAGATTATTATCCAAAGGCAAAGGGGAGTGTCTCTACTGATGTGTATATGTCTCTGCACACATACAAAGTTTCATGCAACAATAAACTATTCATGTGTAAACATTTCTTTTATGTACAAAGCTAGAGACATGCTGCAAAACTTAAGTCTGAACTGTGCCAATGACCCTATGCAAAGAAACCAATTATCGATTTTATGCAAGCACCATTCCGCTGTGAAGAACATTTTGTGGCTCTTTGACAGTGAAACCTCCACCCCCCGCCCCCAAGAATAGTGGTTGGATGAGAGAGAAAAAAATAAAGGGAACAAAGTCTTCATCTTACCTGTTCATTCCAGCGGTGCAACTGACTGTAACGTAACTTGCAGAAAAGGAAGCCCTCCAAATATACAGAATACAGCTGAAATACACAGTCTCCAAATAAATCATTTCAGGATTGTTAAAAGAACTCACCACTTCCTATCAGTTGTGTTCAACCTTGCATTCCTACTGGCCAAGAAAGGGGAAACTCATTCCTAAGAGTCTTAAAGTCATAGTGGAAGCCACAAGGTGTGTATAAGGTGTGTATAAAAGGGTGGAGCTTTGGTTGCATCATTGTGGCCACCATCTTGACTCCTCTCCCTCTCTCTCTCTCTCTCTCTCTCTCTCTCTCTCTCTCTCTCTCTCTCTCTCTCTCTCTCTCTCTCTCTCTCTCTCTCTCTCTCTCTCTCACACACACACACACACACACACACACACACACACACACACACACCATGAATACCCTTGCACACAGATTTGGTACAGCTTGACTATCTTTTTATTGAGGAGGACTGGCCCTTGAGACTAGGTCAGACCTTCTCAACTTCAATGACTTTCAGGCAGGTGGACTTCGATTCCCACAATTCCCCACCCAGTGTTTTAAGTTGCCAAGGGAAACACTGGACTGTTCCATTCTAGAAAAGATACCTATTCCTTCAGTCTGGAACATTTTAAAGAAATAAACGTTAAAAACGTATCCCACCCTGCCAAAACAAATGAAAAGGAAGCTTGCCAATTTTCACAGATCACCTGAAAGGAGCGTTACAAGTAACAAACAGCACACTTGCCTTTTCTCTCTTTTTGTTCCCACACTTCCCTTGCGATTTTTAGTACCTATTTGAGCGCCTCGTTCCCATTTCTGTCATAAACTTGCTTATAGGTGTCATTTCCTCAAGCAGCTTTGAGCGCTGGCCAAGTCGGTGAAGTTTCAAGTCAAATCAAATCAAAAGCATTTTTCCTCCCCCTTCTTCGCCTCGTCCCCCCCCCCGTTCTCTCTCGGAAGCTCCTTCTGATCCCCCCCCTTTTTTTTCTTCATCTCAAGCCCCTCATCAGGCGCTTCTCCTCTCCTCTGGCGCAAAAACGCGCATCCAAGGCCAACTGGCCCTTGACCGAGAGCCTCGCTCTCCCGCTCCGAGAAGTCTTTACCCTCGGCATCCACACTCCTACGCCGCCCCAGCCCACGCTTCGCCCACGGGCACTAGCGACACTCCCCCACCAACCCACCCGCGCGCCCCCCTCACAGAACCATCTTTGCTCTCCTTTCTTCTTTTCCTTTCGGGGTTGTAACAGGAATGGGTGGGGCGCGCTGGCTCTCCGGATCGCCGCCAATTTTCATCCCACCCAGGCCGCCCGCCGCTGCCCAACTGTTGATCCTCCGACCCCCACCTATCCACCCCCTTTAAACGGGGATCGTCGGCCATCAAATCCACCTGCCTGGATGCCAACCCCGCCCCCCTTCTTCGCTCCGCGCCTCCCCACCTCGCCGCACTACGCTTCCCTCCGCCTTGCCCCCACCCCCCGACAAGGGTCTCGCCGGGATGAAGCAACCGGGGGCCAGAAGGGCACGGTTCTCCCGCGGAGGAGATCGCCAGGGCGCCCGAGGAGCAATGCCTGGCTCTCGCTGGAGCAACCTGGCAAGGTCTGGCACCGCCGGGCTAGTTCGCCCTTCCCGCCTCCCCTCGTGTCGGGGATCCACCCCTCCTTCCCTCCCCTTTAAGGGAAGCTACTCCACCACGTAGCGGCCGCCAAACTTCTCCAGCAGCTCTTCGGAGAGAGGGATGCTGAAGTGCATCTTCATGGCGCTTGCCGGCCGCCCGGAGAGGGGAGCCGATGGAGCCGTCTGGCCCGGGCCGAGGAAGTGGAGCAGGGCAGCCGCGGGAGGATTTGTTTGCTCCACGTGACGGAGGAGGGGCGCGGTTGCCTCCCACCCCCACCCCACGCGCGCGCGCGCGAGGCGGGCGAGGAGCGAGGCGGAGCGGCGGCAGGTGGAGGTGGCTCTGAGGAGAGCGGGGTTGCCTCGCTTAAGGCGCTACCTTGGGAAGAGGGGGTGGGGGGAGCCGCGACGGAGCCCCGAGTAAGCTAACGGGTCACATAAAGAGAAATCGCTTTGCATTCCATTATTATAACAATCTTCCAATATTTGAGGGGCTGCCACAGAAAGGAAGGGGGATCAAGCTATTTTCCAAAGCACCCGAAGGCCAGACAAGGAATAACGATGGAAACTCAACAAGGAGAGATTCAACCTAGAAACAAGGAGAAATTTTCTGACAGGGAGAGCAATCAACCAATGGAACAGCTTTCCCTCAGAAGTTGTGGGAGCTTCATTACTGGAAGCTTTCAAGAAGAGACTGGACTGCCATCTGTCAGAAATGGTATAGGCCAGGGTCTCCTGCTTCAGGGAGGGGGGGGTTGGACTAGATGACCTACAAGATCCCTTCCAACTCTTGTCCTATTATTATTTTTAAGGGCAGCTGCTTGAACAACACTCCTGTGTTTATGGTGGCTCCAGGTTCTGCTCTTGCAAAAACCTGTGTTTCCTAAAATAATGAATTATGTCAGAGTTTGTTGCATGAATTCGAATTCAGGAGCACACACACATATAACTGATGCAGCAGGATTGATTAACTTCTTTATGTACATAAGAATAGATGAATAAATGTACAATACCAACAGGTGGTTCTTCCAAGTAAACACAAGACAGGATAGTTACAGGCAAACACAAGCAGTTACGGGTAGTTTCATATCAGCAGACAAGCCCAGACAGACTGCTAGTTTACTTCTCAGAGCAGCAGACTGCTTTCTTAAGTTTCTGTTTCAATTCTTTGCACAGACTCAGATCTGTTTAAGCTGCCATTGGCTGACTTAGTTGCTATGCCTATTCATTGGCTGACCTTGTTCCCATGTCTCTCCCAGTCATGAATATTTTAACAAATTATAATACAATGAAAGAATCAGTAGTTACCCAGGGCCACCTTTCATTCAGTTCATAAAATCTCAGATTTTGAATGAGAGGAGGAGCTGACATCACAATGAGACGACGTGCGATCTTGGAGCTCCAAGATCGCAGTCGATACTTTTGCTGCTGGACTGTCCTTTTGGACTTAAACCATTCCGAAGAGATGGTGATAGGGAAGAGTACGTCCTGCTGATCTTAGGGACACTGCAAAGTCCCTGATTGATCCAGGAGAATCTCTTTTTGCCCACGACAGAAGTGCAGCTATTGAAGCTGTTGAAGTTGGGACAGCTCTGGAATGGGAGGAAAACAGAAAGAGAAAGTGTGTCCATCTGGTGAGGAAATCTTATTATTATAAAAAAGACTACCCAAAAAAAATTAAAGCTAAATTAAATTTGAAAACAGAAGAGAATAAGCGGTGAAACTGACATTAGACAGTGTCTTATCCTTTTTTTAAAATTTTCTTTTACGGATGGAACTTTTGCTAATGTTTCCTATTCTTTAAATTGAACAGATCAGTTTTTCTTCTGCTACTTTTTATATTCTTTTTTTTATACCTATGGATTAAAATCTTTTCCCTTATTTTTATAATGCTGGATTTGATGGTTTTGGGTTTTTTTTTTGCTCCATTTAAGAATTTTATTTTCTTTAAGCCTGGAATATAAAGAAGATATAAAAGGAATACAAAGAAGGCTGTAATAACAGAGGGAAAGGAAGTAACACTGCCACTTGGAGGCTGGAGGCTTGGAAAGCATGGAAATATTGTCTATTCTTTTTTCTCTTTGATCATTTGACTTTGCATTTCAATGTTCCTCAGCTTGTTTACAGAGAGTGACAGTGAGAAGAGCATGGGATGTTTATACAGGTGCTTTTCGGAAGCTTCATTGGCAGCTGGAGTGGAGTGAAAACAAAGCCTTGTCTTGAAAGATTATAAATGAACTTGCTTTAAATTTAATAAAAAGTTTTGAATGCCAGAGTGGCAGTGTTTACAAGTTGAAAGAATGGCGCAACATGAAAAAGAAACCTTAACATTGCAAAAGATTATGTTTGAAATTCAAAAATTATTAAAAGTAACAGAGAGAATTGAGAAGATATTGGAGAACATAGATCCTAGAACAGCCAAATTTGATGGAAAATTGAGGATGTTCATCAAATGAAGAAAATGGAGGTCAGAGTTCTAAAAACTGAAGGAAAAAATAAACAAAGAGACAAGAAAATTGTTGATACTGACAGTGAACTGAGTGTGGTTGGAAATGAAAAGAGTAGAATATGGAAAGGGGAGATAGATGGACTGGAGCTCTACCGCAGATCTCAAAGTATAGAAGAAGAAAAGAGAGAAGAATTGATGGAACTAAGGAGAGAAATTTTGTCAGAAACACTAGTGATAACCAAAGATAAGGTGATCGAAGAAGCAGATAGAGGGTTGCGAGCTTATACAAGATATGCAATAAGCAATAAGTTGTGAAGCGAAGTCCATACAAAACTTACTAAGGAAATAACCAGAATACTAATGCCACAAATGGCATTTAGTTAAATTTAGAGCATTATGTATAAAATGAAGTGATAATGGATACAGTTAAATAATTGATTGATAATGATAATAATGCATATATATATTGGATTGATAAGAGGAAATTTGATATTGTTGCAGATCTTCTGATTTATGTGGGATTAATTGTTTATTTGGTGCCATGAAGTCTAACACTTCTGAGTGTGATGTAAACAAGGGCACTAAGGAATTTCTCGAAACAACATTTTTATTTATGGCCCCCATAAAAAAGGGGCTCATAGATAAACATTCCATCCCTTACTGTCACGGTGATATCTCTGACTGTCTAATCAATGATATATGTACATGTGAAGTTTTCCATACATGAAATTGTATCTTTTTATTACGTAGTTTTCTTGTTCATGAATGTGTATCCACCCACCCTATTGAAACCAATAAAAGAGAGCCACGGAGTCAGATCTGGACTCTCATCCCGAGAAAGCAGCCTCTGCCTCTTTCATGATCCGGCCCCCCATGAGAAGCCCACCGGACATTCGCAACTGGTGACCCCGACGTGATAGTTCTGAGACTATACGTCCCCCGACGTGATGGCTTAGGCTGTACGTCTCTTGAACTTTCTTTGCTCACTGCCTGGAAGAGGCTATGCATAACATCCCGTCTGAAGCAAGACTACGGATCCCCTCGTGAGTATAAGAAAGAAGGTTAACCAAGAAGCAGGTGCGACCTGCAAAAACTTGGTAAACCAATCAAGGTTTAAATTATTATTTTAAAAAGAATAATGGAAAAAATTTACAAAAACCAAGCAAATTTAATTTGGCCTTTTTATATTTGGAAATCCGGAAAAGGGCTCTGTAAAAATGTCTATGTGGAAAAGATTGGGAATTTATTTCCACAAGACACAAAGAACCCCTGCAAAAGTGTTATCTTAAAAATTCTTTCTCCAAAATCATCTTCAATTGGTCTCTTAACTCCTCATGGAGTTGTTAATTTTTCTGCTTCTCCACGATTAGAGGAACAATTAGCAACAGAGGAGGGGAATAAACATATGTTTTCTGCCTCTCCACCTAAATTGATTCCACAAGATCATGAAGTAATTAGTTTAAAGGATTGCTTTTTTTCTATCCTCCCTTACCCTGCTTTGCAAGAAAAGTTTCATCCTTGCATTTATTGTGTGTCTAAATGATTTTACCTGTTCATTTCTTTCCTGAAGCATGTGAATCCAGACTCCATTTCTCATCTGTGATATCCCCATAATGTTTATCTGTTTATCTGCTTAGTAACTAATGGTTTTATTTTTCAAACTCTGCCTGCAAGCTATCTATCCCCCCCCCACGCCCCTCCCTTACCTCTAATCCTCCAACAATGCCTTTTCTGTGGGGGAGGGAACCTTGTTCTCATGTGTTTCAGCCCTAGAAGATTGTACTCTTCAGGTGAGTATAGATTTGTTTTTCCCTTTTGGGGGGAGGAGGAGGGTGTTGCCTTGTGTGTGCATGTATGAAATGAAGGAAATTCCTACTAAAGGCTTGCCTTCACCCTGAGTAAAAACCCTCTGTGCATTTTTCTGACCAACCTACTCTATTAGTCCTAAAGTAAAAACCTGGCCTCCAGAAGGCAGTTTTGATTTAGATTTTGTCAACAAATTTGCTGATTTCTGGCCACCATCTAATGAATCAAGGGCCCCACCCAGATGCAAACGATGTGTTAATGAAAGTCTCCATACATCTTGGTCTTTAAAACTATGCCAGAAATTGCTGGGAGATCAAGATAGGGTTTGGATCTTTAAAAATATGCCAGCATGTGCTGGGAGCGCCAACCTAGAACCCTGGCTGAATGCAAACAATGTGTGGACAAACATCTCTGTACATTGTTTCTATACATCTTGATATTTAAAAATGCCAGCGCGTGCTGGGATATCAAGATAGAATTTGGATCTTTAAAAATTAGCCAGCACAGCTGGCAGGTCCAAATTAGAAACGAACACCCCAGGGCAGAGACAGGTATTAACAATCTAGTGCTTAAGGAAATAGAACATATATGCATGTGTGTTATCATTTCCAAACCTGAAGGGAGGGTGAGATCCTCTAATAAAAGAAAATGAAGCTTGGTGGCTTGTGAAAAAAAAAAAGGCTTCCTGAAATACCTATGATTGTTTGGCATGAGCAAGCATGAAGGTCTGATTGCAGTATGAATGTGAGTATGTGTCCCCCATGCCCCAGGGAGTGATAAGTGAATGGATCCAGAGATCCACGTGATTGCCTGTGTGAATTTCCCCCTCCCCCCCCCCACTCTTCCTTCTGGGTCATTCTTTAGAGGGAAGCAGGAAAAGCTGGGAGAATGAGTGTCTGCTCATTTTTACCATGAGTGTGTGTATGAAACGCCCCAGTGATACCTGTGAATGCCTCTATGAGCAGTTGGTCAATGGAACGGCTTGCCTCCAGGGGTTGTGAATGGCCCAACACTGGAGGTCTTTGAGAGGATGTTGAATGGTTATTTGTCTGAAACGGTATAGGTTTCCTGCCTAGGCAGGGGGTTGGACTGGAGGACCTTCAGGGTCCCTTCCAACTCTGTTATTGTATTGTATTGTATTGTATGAATTGCAGATTGTTCCAGTAAAAATAACTGCATGAAATGTTACAATTTTTTTTGCTCCAACTTTTTCTTTGTTTAAATGCACACGGAGGTATTTTGCTAATTAATTTATGGCAGCTATTGGGGAACCTTTGTCTGGGTTCATCCGTCTGCGTCTGCCAGTTTACTTAAAGTTCTTTATTTGATTTATTTTTTTCTTTTTTCAGCTTTTACTGCCTTGGGCAATCTTTTCTTTTTAAAGACTGATAATGGCCTGGCCTATTTTTTATTGGCTTTTTATAATTTTGTATTAATTGGAACATTGTTTTAATTTTTGGTTTTTTTTTTCCTTATAATTCCACAGGTTAAGCCATTGTGGAACGTGTTAATTTGTCCTTTAAGGACTGTTTTCTCAAACAAATAAAAAAGGAGGGATTTTGGGTACCTAACAATATGGTGTACCCCAATTTGGCTAATTTGGCATTCCATTCAATAGCCAGGGACAGGCTATTGTGGAAAGGGCAAATTCGACCCTCAAACAAGCCCTGGACAGACATTTGGGGTCCAAAGGCGTAAGCCCCCCGTCACTCCCGGCGTTACAAAATGTATTAAATGTTTGTTTGTATTCTTTGAATTTTCTTAATTTAACCGGATCCCCAGCCTCTACTGCCGCCTCTAGACATTTCTCCACTCCTCCCCTCCCCTCTTCTCGTCCTCTTGTTTATTATAGGCACCTTCCTGATCCAGCTTGGAGAGGTCCTGTTCAATTGATCACTTGGGGAAAAGGCTACGCAGCAGTACAATTACAAGATCGAGTTCTGTGGGTTCCAGCTCGCTGCGTTCGTCCTTGCCATCTCGACCAATTAAAAAAGCAACATGATCCTTTTGTTGATTCTGTCTTTGATCTCTCTTGTCTCTTCTGTCTCTAACCTTTTTTCCTCTGCGTCTCCTATTCCTCCTGATCTACGTGTCTCACTCCCTAAATGTACACTTTTTGAACGTTTGAGTGCCTACATTAGAGTTCCACATTGTCGAGTACAAACCCCTTCCGGGGGTCGTGCGGAGCTTATTTGTAGACAACGCCACCCCTTGCTGCATCCAGCTCAGTGGACATGGCTAAGGGATGGAGATCCGATCCATCCCTCTAACAACACTTATATAATATCTTCTCCTTGTTCTACTTCCTTGTTAATTCTTAACGTTTCCTCTGAGGACTATGGCACTTATGTGTGTTCCCTGTTCTTCCTAAAGCAAAAAAGATCTTTTGTCATGAAAGTTTCCCTTCTTTCCGCTATCCATTTTTCCCCTGGCGTATTTCGCTCCTTGCCCTCTTCCCATGTTTTTGCTCCTGCAGCTCCCCGTTTGCGGCGCTCCTTGTCTGATGCACAACGGAATCAGCACCGTCCCGTAAACTATACCTGGACTATTTTGGACTTTCAAGGAAACATCCTTTATTCCATTTCTAATCGAACTCTGTGGCCTTGGTTTCCTGTGCTTTCCTTTGACTTTGCTGAAATGCTGGTTGGTGCTCATGGATTTAAACATAAGACTAAATGTGACCCTTCCCCTCGACAGGTCTGGAACACTGGCCCAGGCCTGTATATTTGCCCAGGACATCTTACAGAACTCTCCCACCTGGATAAATGTGGAACCACCCCTGATTGGTATTGTAAGTCCTGGCAATGTGTGTCAACCGGAAAGATTTGGTGAACGGCTCCCTATACCTTGGACTATATCAAAGCAGTACTAGGCCCTGATAACAATTTGCCTTGGAATTCCTGTACCAATTGGGCCTGCTGCGGTGTTCGCCTTAACCCCATGACTGTTACCTTTACATCATATGGCAGGAATCTTCCAATTACTGAATGGTTTGCAGGGAAAAAATGGGGGGGAAGGTCAAATGATAACTCCAAAAACAGTCACCCAGGTAATATCTTCACAATTCGTCTTACCATGTCTTTAGAAACATCTCCACCTGTAGGCCCAAACCTGCAACTTAGTTCGCCCTTTTTACAGCCCTTGACAAAAAACAATAATCCATTGGTGACTTTGGTTTCCTCTGCGCGTGATGCCCTCGAGGCAGCCCGTACTTTTCCTCGCAATGATACTAGGTGTTGGTTGTGTATGTCTTCCCAACCCCCTTTTTATGAAGCCATAGGTTCTGCCTTACCTTTTGCCAATAGTACCTCAGATACCACTTGCCGGTGGTCTAATTCTTCTATAACAGTGTCCTCAATTGAAGGTCAAGGTTGTTGCCTTGGGTATGTACCCTCTAACTTTTCTCACTTTTGTATTAATGCTTCTTCTGATGCTTATCACCTTTGCCAATTGTGGTTGCCTGGTGCAAGACTAGGGCTTCCCACAGGTGGATGGACTACTATGCACACCCTCCTTCCCACAGCCGATCTCTCCCGTCGGTACAAAGGTCAATTTTTTGTCCCCTCCAATGGCTCTATTTGGGCCTGCTCCACTGGCGCTACTGCATGTGTCAGTGGAGACATTTTATATACACAAAAAGCTTTTTGTATTCAGATTTATCTTCTCCCTAAAATGTCTGTTTTTTCTAATAATGAGTTCCTTTCTCGTATGGAAACACCCCAATACCTCTTACGAACAAAACGTGAAATGGTTACTACTATGACTCTGACCCTTCTCCTGGGCCTAGGAGCCACCGGTGCGGCAACAGGCATCGCAGGAATGGTTGTGGCTGACCAAAACATCCGCAGGCTCAGTGTTGAAATTGATGCCGATCTCGAACGCATTGAACAATCTATGATTGCTCTCCAGAATTCTCTTACTTCACTATCTGAAGTTGTTTTACAGAATAGAAGGGGTTTGGATTTGCTACTCTTAAAACAGGGCGGTCTGTGTGTAGCTTTGAAAGAGGAATGTTGTTTTTATACCGACAGTTCGGGCATCGTGCTTGACTCTATGGCAGAATTAAATACCCGATTGAAAGACAGAGAGAGAGAACGCTCCCAATCTCACACATGGTATCAAGGAATGTTTAATCTCTCCCCCTGGTTGACTACTCTCCTTTCGGCCCTAGCCGGTCCTTTGATTTTATTGCTCCTTGCATGTATAATTGTCCCATGCGTCATGGGGAGACTTTTGGCATTTTTGAAACAGCAACTAAACAGTATTGGAGATGATGTCCTCTTGCTGAAGCACACTGTTGAAAACGAATGTAAAAAACCTCTTTTAGAATTTGCCTCTGAGGCTGATGAGGACTCCGAATCAGAAAGCATTCCTTTGGAAAGGTGTATTGGCTCCCTAAGGGCTCTCCCGGAGGGGGGATCCACTGGGGATGTCATAGCTTTAGAGGAATTTTGACCATCTTAAAAAAAAACAAAAACAGAGGTGATGTTGCAGATCTTCTGATTTATGTGGGATTAATTGTTTATTTGGTGCCATGAAGTCTAACACTTCTGAGTGTGATGTAAACAAGGGCACTAAGGAATTTCTCGAAACAACATTTTTATTTATGGCCCCCATAAAAAAGGGGCTCATAGATAAACATTCCATCCCTTACTGTCACGGTGATATCTCTGACTGTCTAATCAATGATATATGTACATGTGAAGTTTTCCACACATGAAATTGTATCTTTTCATTACGTAGTTTTCTTGTTCATGAATGTGTATCCACCCACCCTATTGAAACCAATAAAAGAGAGCCATGGAGTCAGATCTGGGCTCTCATCCCGAGAAAGCAGCCTCTGCCTCTTTCATGATCCGGCCCCCCATGAGAAGCCCACCGGACATTCGCAGATATAAATTGCAAATGGTGACTACGAAAGGAGGTTTAGAAACTCTGTTATTAAATATAACCAATTTTTAATTAGAACATGTTATAAAGATGTAATGTAATTAAGTCACATTTAGTTAAATTTAAAGCATTATGTATAAAATGAAGTGATAATGGATACAGTTAAATAATTGATTGATGATAATAATGCATAATGGTTTGATATGAGGAAATTTGATATAAATTGCAAATGGTGACTACGAAAGGAGGTTTAGAAACTCTGTTATTAAATATAACCAATTTTTAATTAGAACATGTTATAAAGATGTAATGTAATTAAGTCACATTTAGTTAAATTTAAAGCATTATGTATAAAATGAAGTGATAATGGATACAGTTAAATAATTGATTGATAATGATAATAATGCATAATGGTTTGATATGAGGAAATTTGATATAAATTGCAAATGGTGACTATGAAAGGGGGTTTAGAAACTGTTATTAAATATAACCAATTTTAATATAGAACGTGTTATAAAGATGTAATGTTACTGGATGATATTGGGAAGAGCTAATGGAATGCCATTATGTGGTTTTGCTTTAAATTTGGAATATTTTATATAAAAGGACGTAAAAACAATTATAGTCAAATGAAGGTTGAGATATGACGATAGCAATATATATAAATATACTTGATTTAAAAGATATGATTTGATATGAATTGTGGATGATGACTGTGGAAGGGATGCATGGACGTCTTTGTAACCAATCGACACACTTTCTACAATTTGTAATGGAAGATGGTTTTGTGGGATTTTTTGTGTGTTTTGTCTGTTTGTGTTTATTCAAAAAATTAAAAAAAATATTTAAAAAAAATAAAATCTCAGATTTTATTCGAAAGCTTGCCTCACCCACAATAATGCCAGTGGTGATTTTGTGCCAATGAAAGACAATGTATAGTAGTATCCTGGCTTTGGGTTAAGCGATAGCGTGTCGTTGTAGTATCAAAGGCTCTCTTTAAGGACACCTAAAGAGAATTTCATAGGTCAAAAGCAGCACTCTTGAATACTAGACAGAAACTACTGAAACCCAAGATAGCATCTGCAACACTGGCTTTATATAAAAGGAGTAACTTTTGCCTGCCAGCTGACGAGCTGCTGCATTCTCCATCAGTGCCAGTTTCAGGGTATTCTTTAAAGCAGACCCAGGTAAAGCGCACTGCAGTAGCTGATGTGGAGGATAGTGAGGGCATAATAAATAATCTTTGCCCTGGCAAAGTGCTTCAGAAGGGACTACAACAAGAATGCCAAATGCCCTGGGGGGGGGGGAAATCTCCCTAACCATAGCCTCAAAAGTCTGTTCAGGAGGAACGCTGAGTTGCAAACCTGCTTCTTTGGGAAAACTGCCTCCCCATATGGAGACATGACTGGAGCAGAATAATTGCCAGATATTTTCCGAATAAGCCACACCCTTGCAAGATTCAATCCCAGCTTGTTTCTTCCCATTCCAATTCTGGAATAGCCTCGAGATCTTGAGTCAGGACTTTTAACTACAGACCAGTCCAGAGTGGTGAGGTATTATTGAGTGTCCCTAATATACTGATGATGTGGTATCCCAAACTGACAAATGACTTCCGGGGGGGGGCTTCATTGGTCATATTTAATAATAGAGATGGTGAATCCTCTGATGTCTCTTGAGCAGCAGCAGCAGTTCTACAGTGAGTACTCTCTACTCAGGAAAGATTAGAACTACTATGCAGAAGAGGGCCTTTGGCTCTCAGTTCTCAAAATGGGGCTTTAAGGATAACATGATGGATGGCAGTGGAGGCCACACAGAGAACTAACAGTAGCTAGAATTATATTCTGGACTTTCACCTTAGCTGATGTCTGTTTATGCACAATCTACAAGATAATGCAAGAACACCAGAAAAGCAAATATAATTCAGTTGTCTGGAAGTACAGAGCGAAAACGAACCAGAATCACAATGTAAGTGGCTTAATAGCCTGAAAACAAATGCTGGTATTTGCTTTTGAGCACAACGTAAAGAGCAGCAGGACGGTTTGCAGCATAGATCTTTCACAAGAGAGATTAAAAGACAAAGGAAAGATGTGTATGACCTCATTCATAATAGACAGATCTACCATAGACCTTGATTTATCTTTTCACATCAAGGGTTTCCATCTTATTTTGATTTATTTTCTTTCATCCAATCCAGTGCTGTCTATAGGTATTCAAGGAACTTTAATGTCACCTGATGACACTGTCACAAAGAAAAAGATGTGAATGCCATAAACCTATTGCCTGATGCTCTTGCAAGAGTTTTCTGTGTACGTTAAAAACATCAGGGGCAAAATAGTGCCTTGAGAGACTTCCTATAACAGGTCCCACTTTGTGGCAGAGTTGCTAGCCACACCATCTCCATCTAGAACCATCCCAACATAAAGAATTGCAAAAAAGGGCCCCCAGTTGTGAAACCTGCCAAGCACTGCAGAAAAGATCCTTGGACAGTAATACCGTAAGCTGCAGAAAAACTGGGACAGTGTTTTCAAACTTGGCAAGTTTAAGATATCAGAATTCCAAATCCTACAATTCCCCGTTGAACATGCTAGCTAGGGAGCTGAAGTTCACACAGCTTGAAGTTTGAAAAACAGATCTAAGCAAGCCAAAAGATTTGACATTTATGATCTACATAATCTAATTATTTATGACAGTATGAAGCTGGCCACCTTGTCCATTTTCTTGCCCAACCATGGAAAATTGGAAACTGGCCTGGATTGGAAATTACCCAACTCTGAGGAATTGCTTTTAAAGCAGTAGTCTAATAAGTGGCTACTTTAAAAAAATGAGGTAAACTAGCAAATGAAGGGGAATTAAACTGCTGCTCATATTCATATATCATTAGCTGAATTGCGTAGAACAAGGATGGTGGGTCATGGAGGATAAAAATAAAATGTCATTTCCTTTTCTTCTACTATTAAAACGTTTGACTGACATAAAACTGAACAGCAAAAAAATCTTATGTAAGAACTTAGTTTCTTACCAAATAAATCCAACTGCATGTATAAGACAATGCAAAACTCTCCCAAGTATCATGTTTTATTCTTATCCAATATGTCTTAGTTGTTTTGTCTAACATCTACCTTTCTTTCAATCTCTTACATTTGCATCTTAAATCAGGGATAGGTATTAGATTATAATATTATGGTTTATCATTGCAGACTGACGATAGCTTGGTGATTTGCTTTGAAATTTCTAGCTTCTGGCATAGGATGATCCTTAGCTGGCCCCAAGCTCCCTCAGTGATCTTCCTCAGTTTCTTAAGACCAACAGAGAAACTAGCAAATGGGAGGTGTGTGTGTGAATTAACAAATGACCACTTGAAGAACCAGTTATGGCATCTTGTTCTCTGCCTGTGATCTATGTACCTCTCATGTATAGGTGAAGAACAAGCTGTAATTACTGGAGGTAGAACAAGTAGATTAACGATGACAGCGCTGCCAGCCCAAATCTAGTGTAAACATCAGCTTGCAGACTGACAAAGAAACTGACAATCATCAAAGCAAAAAGCAGATTGTCAGGCTGCCTTTCCTTATAAAAGCAACATGTGTCCTCTCCTTTCTAGCCACCATAACACCACTAGAAAATGTCAAGGATTTTGTCATCATAATTGTGTGTGGCTAAGATGCTGAGCTTGTTGATCAGAAAGGTCGACAGTTTAGCAGTTCGAATCCCTAGCGTCGCATAACGGAGTGAGCTCCTGTTACTCGTCCCAGCTTCTGCCCACCTAGCAGTTTGAAAGCATGTAAAATGCAAGTAGAAAAATAGGAACCACCTTTGGTGGGAAGGTAACAGCATTCCATGCACCTTTGACGCTTAGTCATGCCAACCACATGACCACTGAGATGTCTTTGGACAGCTCTGGCTCTTTGGCTTTGAAACAGAGATGAGCACTGCCCCCTAGAGTCAGTAACGACTAGCACATACGTGTGAAGGGAACCTTTATATTTATATTTTTTATGAATAAGTGTACTGTATGCATACACACACATCTCATTAGAAAGTAAAGCACTCTGGAATTGCCTTATAACCATATCCCTCCTTCTAAGAACAACCATTTTTCTGACAACCATTTTTTGTCAGAATTGTTCCTTGAATTGTTTCTTGTCTCAGATGTTTAAAAGAAAGCCTGACAAAAAGCCAGTTTCCAGAAGATAGTGTCTTATGGAGGTCAGAATCTGTGATCAAGTTGCAGCACAAGAGATCTCAAAAGTGCTACATCCTAAAATGCTACAGCATAAATCACTGAGGATCCTACTCATTGAGCCCCAACACTTAAAATGGTAGAAGCTTGTCAAAAAGGCCAGTCAAGAAGACAGTAGTAATAATCAAGCATGCTATCAATTGTGTAAGATGACCAAACCAATCTTCAAGTGCCCATAACAAATCAGGAGACATTTATTACAAAGAAAAAGCTCTGCCAGGAAAAAGAGCCAAAGCTTGCTATTTTTGTAGGGAGTGTGAAGGATTTTTTGAGAATGACTCAATAGGAAAAAAAAGCAACTTTCCTGATTTATATTAAAAGAAGGAAATTTTTAGGAAGAAACTGGAAGTGAGATAAAAGCACTATTTTATCCCAGAGGAACACAATGTATGGCGGATCTTCAAAAAGATTCACTAATTCATCAGAAGTTACTAATCAAAAACACATTTTCAACAAGGAAAGATCAATTGCAGTTAATGGTTCAAATACTTTAACATAAAAGTAAAAGAATGCTCTAAGAAGTAGCCAGAAGTAAGAACAGAAGATAAAGTTTCTAATGTCCTTTGAAGAACCACTTTGAAAGCAATTATAGGGGGAAAACTGTACAATCTTCTATGGGAAGAAGCTGTAATGATTGAAAGATAAACCTTTGAAGAAAAAAAAATGCAATACTATGTGGGAATGAACTTGGATACAACAGCCACAAACCATAATGCACAAGGTATCTTAGGTATTTGCCACTATTACAAAGGTATCTTCAGTCCAAAGGAAATATAGGAAGCCCTTCATAAGGGACCTTCTCTAGTTTTTCAGAGTAAAAGGAAAGCAGAGGAATACTTTCCAACTTGCAAGATTCTATTAATGTGATTTACAATAAAACAAAGTAGTAGTATTCATTGATATGCTTGTCTGGACAACCTTGAAGGGCTATTGAGGTGGAGTAAAAGGCAACAATTTTTGAGTTCTATAGAAATACCCAGGAAAGGAAGAAAGTGGATTGACATTCAGAGAGCATATGAGATTTCTTTCTGATTTCATGGAGCATTGTTGGGTGGGTAAATTTTCTTTCACTTTTAAAATTAGTAAGTTCAACTTCTTGCTCATATAGCAATAGCAATAGCCCTTAGACTTATATACCGCTTCACAGTGCTTTCCAGCCCTCTCTAAGTGGTTTACAGAATCAGCATATTGCCCCCCAAAATCTGTGTTTGTACCCACCTCAGAAGGATGGAAGGCTTGAGTCAACCTTGAGCCAGTGAGACTCAACCTGCTGGCAGCCGGCAGTCAGCAGAATTAGCTACACTACTACACTCTAATCACTGCGCCACCACATTTCTTATATGGAAGATATTGGTCACTAACTGAGTCAGATGGTGGTATTTAATAAATAACACAGTTAAAGGAGTGGACTCAGGAAGGTTTTGCCTAGTTTTTTGCTCTTACAATAGATCATAAAGCTTACTACTTCCACCCAACCAAGACATTCCTAGTAGGTGGGCCTATTATCCTGCTTCATTTAGTGAATTACCAACCAGTAAACTCCTGATCACTGTATGTAAATGAGATGCTAGGTAGCTGTGTTGGAAACCTCAGGATTGGCTGGAGGCTTCTGGCTGAGAAATGAGCAGGCTTTAGAACAGGTGGATCTTCTATGGACCAGGTATTACTGTTATAGCGTTAAAAAAAACATTTTAGTAAACTCAGAACAGTTTGCAAATAACATTTGACAACTTTATTAGTGATTTTTGATTGTTGAAAAGTCTTGTAGGGAAAAGTGAAGAGGCTTAAAACATTGATATAGACCTATTCCTACTTACAGTATAATATGCTCCATATGTGAGTTAAGATTCTAAGTAAGATGCAATCCATTGAGGTAACTTAAACTGTATCGCAACTCAGAAAGCGATCAAAGTAGGGCTGTTCAGTAGCCTTTTTGCTTCCATCTTTTACATAATACCTGTAAATCCTTGTATTTTCCAGTTTCTGATCTTCCTAAATAGCTTGAGAAAGTTTTCCCTGTGGGGTCCTTGGTGTTGTCTGAGCTTGCTTGCTTTCTTGCAGACAGTAATTACCAAAGTAGGTAACAACATCAGCGCTAATTTTGTTTTATGAAAATGTTACCTTATACCAGACACCAAACAGCCTCAAGAACACTGCAATATTTAACAATCTTTAAGCCAGTTTACATAACCTGAACTACTTAAATGTCAAAGTTTTAATTTCGAGCAACTTAGAAAGAAACATTTGCAAGTATTAATTTACAGCTGAATACCTAAGGAAAACGAAAGTTAATTGAATGGTGACAGCTAGAGGCGGCTGTAAGAATTATTAATTATGGCAACGGGAAAAAAAG